>NC_138133.1:76874145-78283561 GCF_964188305.1 Podarcis bocagei | reverse complement strand
AGCGGCTTAGTCATGCTGGCCACATGACCCGGAAGCTGTACACCGGCTTCCTCGGCCAGTAAAGCGAGATGAGCGCCACAACCCCAGAGTCGGCCACGAATGGACCTTATGGTCAGGGGTCCCTTTACCTTACCATCACTATTTGACCCCACTGTTTACACCCCCTTTATGCCCATGCATATATCAATCAACTGAGGACGACACATTATACATTTGATTACTGGAGTCTAGGCCATGAAAGCTGTTTGACAGTGGAACGGTCTCCCTCGAAAGGCTGTCGACCCTCCTAACTTGGAGGTTTTTAAGCAGAGGTTGGATGGCCATCTGCCATGGATGCTTTATTTGAGATTCCTGCCTTGTAGGGGGTTGGACTAGATAACCCTCGGGGTCCCTTCAAACTCTGCAATTCTATGATTCTATGAGAGCACATGTCGTAATAACTGTAGATTCCTTTAGGGTGCAAAAAAATTATTTGCTGTTGCTGCAATAGGCTCACACCTGCTCTGAAAGCTGCCTGCTTCTTATTGCTCTTAACTGACAAGTGCATTAGGATCATCACAATTTAGGGTTCAAAACCTGAAGCTGCCAAAAGTACAACGTGCCCTTTAAAAGGAAAGACAAGACAACCAACTAATGTACCCAGCTTGGCACTGAATTCCTCCAGCAGGCAAACAAAAGGCCATCGGGGAAACAAGTCTAGGGCTCTGAACCGTCTCACATGGCTTTGAAGTCAATCAACCAGGTGGAACTTCTCAGCAAATCAAAACTTCACTTCCTCAAAAACCAAGCCTCTCCCACAGCACTTTATCTCAGGGGTTGGGGCAGCCTTTGTTGTTGTCTTTTCTCTCTCGCTCTCCCCAGTGAGACAGGAAAGGAGCAAGTCCAATTCAAATCCTATGAAAATAAAAACTGATGGGGGGAGGGGAAGGATTTTTTTGGGTGGGGGAAAGGATAGACCTGGAAGTCTCTCCAAAGGAAATGTGGAATGATGACCAGAACACCTTAACATTTCCCAGGATTGTGGAGATCTTTGGAACAGGATCAAATCAGAAGTAAAACCAACAACGGTTAGGAAGTAACCTTCTTTTTTCCTCATTTCGGGTTTTGTTTCGGTTTTTCAACAGGGCGTTGGAATACACCAGGCAAGATTTATATTTTTCATTTCTTAGCAAAAAAAACAACCAGGGGATGCGCCAAGAAGATGATCGCCCCTCCCCACCCGCTATCAGAAGATGGGGTAGTGGTGGGAAAATTTGGGGGTGGGGAGGAGAGTTAGCCCGATGCGTTATGCTATGCAAGCGTGGCTTCTACAGAGCCATTATTTCCTATTAATAGGGGGGAAATACAACGTCTCCTGTCAATTTACAGATTTTTTCCTGGGTTGCAAAGGGGAGAGAGAAAGACTGCAGCCCAAACGCGTCATGGTGCCTGCATGAAAGACAAATCTGGTGTGTGCGTGGAATTGCAGCCCAAATCTATGCTTGCTCGGAGCCTGGAGGGGCTACCCCTCCCCACTCCCACCCCCTCCCCACCTTAAAACTCTGACCCCGTCTTCCAGGAGGCGCGCGGGGAACACGAGGGCAAAGGCGTCCGGCCCCCATCCGCTCCACCAACGTCGCAGTTATGGGGGAAAGGAGGGGGCGGGGGTGTCCCTCATTCTCCAAGCCTGGGTTTCCAAGATCGCCTTCCTCGCCTCTACGTAACGCCTTCTCGAAAGCGGACGCCATATTTTGTGTGGCTGATGTCGACATAGGGAAACGTAGACATATTTTTTAATGTATTTTTTAAAAAGAAAAAAACACCCTTCGCCTTCTCTCCTTTTTTGCTCCCCCCGCCCGCCCGGCCGGCATGCAGCCCCCTCCTCTCTTAAAACAACAACAACAACAACAACTTGAGATCGGCTTGAAGAGAGAGCGAAGGGCCTCCTTTCCAATACTCGTGTATGTTTTCCTTTTAATCCGATCTTTTGCCACCTTCCTCGCAATCTTTCCTCTCAACGCCCCTCCCTCCCTGCCTCCCCTCCCCACCCGCTCTCAAGTCCTCCTAACAAAACGGGAGCTTTTTTTTTTTCCTCCCCCGGAGGAAGAAGCAAAAGTTAGGTCCGAGTGGCTTGCCCGATCGGTCGGGTTTACAGGGCAAAAGCAGAGAGCATCTTAAGTCCATGTGGCAAAAAGATTTACCAGCGGGGTTGTTGGTTGTTTTTTGTGTGCAAAGAACCGCACTTCCTTGTTCCTTCTTAAAAACAAACAAACCAAAAGCCTAATGATACTAATAGGGGCGGAGGAAGGGAGGGCGAACGTTGTTTTCTTTTGCTTTCTTTCTTCCTTCCCCTTCCTTACCTGCGATCAAAGCTTTGGAACGCCGAGACACGAACTTTCCCCGGGAATGGAACTCTCGGTGCGCGTTCTAGAACGCGGGGGAGCCAGTCCGGGACTCTCGGTTTTAACACTCGGCCCACCGCGCACCCCCCCACCCCACCCCCGCCGCGAAAAAAAAAAGCAACCACCACCACACTCACGCACACAAACACTCACGCACACACCAAAAAAACAACAACCCCACAACCCAGGAGCAATTTGGGGAAAAAAAAATAAATTAAATTAAAAAAAAACCCTCTCCGATCGGTGGTGGTGATCTACGCCAAAACCCACATGATCTCTTACGTCAGCTTGCGTATTTGCATACGATACAACCCGCGGCTCTTCTAGCAGGGTCCCTCGATTTTGGGCAAAGTTTTCATTCTCTTTCTTCCTTTTTTTCCCCCAACGTGAAAAACCTGCAGCTACTTTCTCTACCCGCCTTCCAAATGTCCTGCCTCCCTTAAAAAGCATGCCTTCACCTTCTGTTAATTAATCAAATCATATCTTCATTCTGTTCACATGCGGGATGTTTTTGGTTTTTTTCTCTCCGCGTTCTTTGTTACGTGCATTTTGCTCTTAACTTTAATACAGTGTAAAGAGAGAAAAAAGACGTTTAAATTTGTTGGCGGGGGAGGGGCGGTCGGAAGAGAAGGTTGCCTCTAACAATATCAAGGATATTAAAAAAAATCAATGCACTTCTATAATGTTGCAGTCTTTCTTTGGTTATTAGTGCATGGTCCGAGGCTGCACTAAGCGCTCACTCGGGAGCAACTTCCATTCTGGGGTCGCGCTGCAGCCTCACGCGCGATGCTTGGGGAGCAACCCCACTCGAGCTCCGTGGGACTCCACGTGCATGCTGAACTAAATCCTCACTTCGTTCCATGGGTTTTGCTCCCTCGTAATCGAGCGTGGGACTGGAGCCTTCGGACCTCGATCTTGTGCACGTTTGCAGAAAGGAACCAGACTGCTTATGTAGAAATATGAGGAACACACTTGTTCGCTTAAATGACCTCAATGTAGCTGTGCGCTTTTATCTCCTCCGAAAAAGTCCCTCCGGCCTCGCCTGCTGCGTTTCCGAAGTACAGCAGCCGCGCAAGTTGTCATAATGGACCCGGACCACTTTCTCACCCGCGCCCCCTAACTTCTCATTGCAACGCCGGCGCAAAATGGTTCTGAATTACGCACGCGCGCACAGGTCCCCAAATCCGGACGCTGGGTCCCTAGAGAAATCACGCAGAGGGTGCAGAACTTCCTATGGAAGAGACCATCGCTCCTTTTCCACACACCCCCCAAATAAAAATCATTCGGGGCCTTCAATCCTATAATCAGAGGTCCGGGGCATTCAGGGGCACAGCCCAGAAGTTTAGCTGAAATCAACAGAATTTGGGGCTGGCTATACGGTCGGATATCTCGCTCCTTGCTACCCCTCGCGCCGGTTATGCTGTCGGATATTCCTTTTAAATTGGGGGGGGGGAGGAGCCTTTCTTACGTCCTGGAAGACTCCGAAACAGCTGCACCCTGTCCTATAATGTGAACCCAGTTAAATTTAAGCCCTGGCCATTATGATTAAGACCCTCTGCCCTATGATTAATGGACAAAGTAACGCGTGCGCCCCGCCGCACCAAAAAAATAAATAAATCAAAAATCAAAATCCCTTTGCAAAGGCTCTGGTGGGTGAGATGTGGATTATTTGGGGGGGGGGGTGCACTGAGATGGCAAAATCTGAGAGTCCAAGAAAAGCGTAAAAGCTGCTTGCGCGCACAGCCTCAGGCCGTGCAACGGGGCGGCGCGTAATTGTGTGGGCCGTCACTTGTTCCCTCCCCTCTGATCTAATTTTAATTGTTAAAAAAAAATCCCAAGTCATTGGAAGAAATAGGCAGAGAGTAAACCCCAGCCCCAGCCCACTTGCTGTTCCACGTTCATTGTTTCATTGCCGTGCTTCAAATGGAAATGTGCGTGAGGGTGCGGAGAGAGGGAGACAGGCAGGTGACCGTGTGTCAAGACGCGCCTAGGCGCATCTGACTGGCGTCCCCCGTCTATCTTCTGCAAAAGGGGAAAGTTCGAGGCGCGGCTGGTGACTTCGACAAACTCTTGATCGCGGCCACGCGGGAGCTGCGAGAAGAAGCCGTCCTGAATGAATCTGATGGTTGCGGAAAGAGCAAACGCTGGGCTGAGCCTCATTCCCGCGTTGCTCCTTTAGGTGGTGTTTTGTTAGCTTTCCCTTACCTCCTTTTCATTTGTTTGGAAGGAAAGAATGGAAAAAAGCTCCCGGCTGCCTTAGGGAAAGGAGGAAATCGCTCCGGAGGAAAGTCAAATCCATGGGGTGACTTTGAACAATCGCCGGCTGCTCATGTCTTGAAGTGCAGCAGAAGTAGATTGACAGATCCGCCTGATTTACATCCCTGTAGAACAGCGGCCATTTTATATTAATAGATTAATATACTTTATGTGGTGCCGGGCCATTTATCCATCGGGGCAGTTGTTGTTCTCCTCCTCCTCCTCCTCTCCTTTTGTCTCCTCCCCCACCCACCCCCAAAACCACCCAGGCTCCTATAACAGCTGCCCAAGAAGCCGGCTGGTGTAGTTTATCCCAGAACAGAAAGTGATGGGAGACACTTCTTCACCTGTTGCATTTCTGCCTGTCCTGCACAGCTTTTACACTGTTCTATGCATTACCTTGTTTGCTGGGGGACACTCCTGCCCTTTGGCATGGGAATCTGTCTCGTTTAAAAGTGCAAGGATATTAACAGCTGAGATCACAGAATTGTAGAGTTGGAAGGGACACGGAGAATCATTCTAGTCCATGGGTAGGCAAACTAAGGCCTGGGGGCCAGATCCGGCCCAATCGCCTTCTAAATCCAGCCCGCAGATGGTCCGGGATTCAGCGTGTTTTTACATGAGGAGAATGTGTCCTTTTATTTAAAATGCATCTCTGGGTTATTTGTGGGGCATAGGAATTCGTTCATTTTTTTTCTTTCCAAAGTATAGTCCAGCCCTCCACAAGGTCTGAGGGACAGTGGACCGGCCCCCTGCTGAAAAAGTTTGCTGACCCCTGAATTCTACTCCAACCCCCTGCAATGTAGGAATATGGAACTGTCCCATATGGGGATCAAACCATCGACCTTGGTGCTATCAGCACCTTGCTCTAACTGACTAAACTAGATCATTCTCATAATATTTCCTCACGATTTTGGAAAGGTTTTTTTTATTATGTAGAACTCATTTTAGTGCCTTGCTTGTCCTAGAGAGCAAGATTCAATCTACTAGACAAGCAGTTGGGTTTTTACTGGTAACAAGTAGTGTTTTAAGTTCCTTGGCTGGCTGGCTTTTCGGAGATTCTCTCTCTAGAGAATCTGAAAAACGGCCCACCTATCAGAGTTGTTGTGAGGATGTGTTAAATATTTTGCAGATTTAAAAAGTGAGTAGGTTGCAACAGGTCTATTGTTGTTGTTTAGTCGTTTAGTCGTGTCTGACTCTTCGTGACCCCCTGGACCAGAGCACGCCAGGCACTCCTGTCTTCCACTGCCTCCCATAGTTTGGTCAGACTCATGCTGGTAGCTTCGAGAACACTGTCCAACCATCTCGTCCTCTGTCGTCCCCTTCTCCTTGGGCCCTCCATCTTTCCCAACACCAGGGTCTTTTCCAGGGAGTCTTCTCTTCTCATGAGGTGGCCAAAGTATTGGAGCCTCAGCTTCAGGATCTGTCCTTCCAGTGAGCACTCAGAGCTGATTTCCTTCAGAATGGATAGGTTTGATCTTCTTGCAGTCCATGGGACTCTCAAGAGTCTTCTCCAGCACCATAATTCAAAAGCATCAATTCTTCGGCGATCAGCCTTCTTTATGGTCCAGCTCTCACTTCCATACATCACTACTGGACTCCATGGACAAAGGCAATAGGCATATAACAGGTCTATTACTGATCTGCATAAAATGTTACCTTTGCGTGCATATGCTGAGGTTTGTGTTGCAAAACGCCCACCCTTTTAATTGGCGATGAATGAACTTGGCGATTATTGCGCTTGGCTCTCATTCTCCCTTCCTCAATAATGCTTTAATTATATTTCAACTGTGCAGAGAGTGGTGCTTTCACTGTTTCAAATTGCTGCTATGGGCACATGCCCTTTTGACTTTAAACAAGAAGAATACCTTTCAGCAGAGTTGATTTCACACTTGCTTACGTTCATTGAGCTTTAAAATCACCCTGCTTACTGCTTTGCATTTAATTTTTCCTAAATACCAGGCTCCATGTTGTTATGGCCTCTGAGAAACACAGCAACAGTTTAACATTGGGTAAAAAGTAATTATATAGGGCACCCCTCGGCAGAGGATAATTAATAGCTTTGTTGTGCTATCTTTGTAAATCACAGGAGGACTGGAGTTTAGGCTTGGAATCCAACAACACACTTTACAGTGGTACCTCGGATTAAGAACTTAATTCATTCTGGAGGTCTGTTCTTAACCAGAAACTGTTCTTAACCTGAGGTACCACTTTAGCTAATGGGGCCTCCCGCTGCGCCGCCAGAGCACAATTTCTGTTCTCATCCTGAAGCAAAGTTCTTAACCCGAGGTACTATTTCTGGGTTAGCGGAGTCTGTAACCTGAAGCATATGTAACCTGAGGTACCACTGTAAAGGGTAAAGGGGACCCCTGACCATTAGGTCCAGTCGTGGCCGACTCTGGGGTTGTGGTGCTCATCTTGCTTTATTGGCCGAGGGAGCCGGTGTACAGCTTCTGGGTCATGTGGCCAGCATGACTAAGCTGCTTCTGGCGAACCAGAGCAGCGTACGGAAACGTCGTTTACCTTCCCACCGGAGCAGTACCTATTTATCTACATGCACTTTGAGGTGCTTTCGAACTGCTAGGTTGGCAGGAGCAGGGACCCAGCAACAGGAGCTCACCCCGTCACGGGGATTCAAACCACTGACCTTCTGATCGGCAAGTCCTAGGCTCTGTGGTTTAACCCACAGCGCCACCTGCACCCCTTCAATGAGCCATCGTTTCATCTAATTCAGAGGTGAGGAACCTCCAGCTCGCAGGCCAAATTCAGCCCAGCTCAGGACTCTGTTTTGCCCACCAGGCTGTTTTCTCCAAACTGAACTCACCAGCTCCATACCTGACACATCATGTGATCTCAGGTTTGGGGCAAGCAGAGACACAGTTAAATCAGCTGCGTGCCCAAGTTCCCCGTGGGAAATAAAAAAGGAATTGATTGTGCTGCAGAAAGCAGGCCTGAAATCACCACCCATGAGCTGATAGCCAATAACTTCAAGGTTGCTAACTCACCAATACAAGTCCCAAAGGTCATAATCCTAACCCACTTGTTAAATTTGGCCCATGAAGATGAGTAGGCGAGATAAGGATCTGGTCCTTCGTAATTCCTTTAACTGCACATTCCAGGGGCAGAAGATAGGACCATTTTGCCAGTCTTGCAGCTCAGCGATGTTGCTGGAAAAGTAGAATACAAATATTAAATCAAATATGGCTTTCAAGTGTCAATTCAATGGAAACCTGCAAAAGGGGCTGGCTGGCTGGCAAACACCCTGTACAGAAGAATTCCAAACTGCAACATTTTGTTGCAGGTTTCACTTGTTTGTTCATAAACTCAATTTGTATATAATTCTTCCACCAAAGAGCTCAAGTATAGCTGGCCAACTGGAACCCTGTGCAACAGCACAGGCTCGCTCAGTTTTTGAACCCCATAGCCATAATAATAATAATAATAATAGTAAAATGTCAGCACTTAAAAACTAAATAAGGCGCTGAAAAAAAGTTTTTTGATTTAACAAACGAATTTCTACCCCTTTTCTGCGCAAATGCACTAATTATTGAGGAAAAATCTCACTTTCATGCAATGTCACAGTTGGTATTAAGGATATGACAAAATCTATATCCTATAACCAAAAAAAAAGAAGAAAGAGATTGTCTCTTAACAAGTCACACCTCTTATTTGCTTTAATTTGCAGCTTTAAGCTTAGGAAGTATGTCATGTTTTAATCTGATGCACATAAAAGCAAGTTGTGAAGCTTATTAAACAGCAAAAAATTAATAGGTGTCTGAATCCGTGGTCCCATTGGAGCCTGAGGCTGCCCGGGCCAGAATGCCCTCCTGGCACCCACTCTGATTGGCACTGCAAAGGCATTCCACATAGCAATACTTTTTTGTGGATTAAATTTGTCTGTTAAATAATAATAATAATAATAATAATAATAATAATAATAATAAATAATAATAATGTAGGCTGAGCCTAGTCCATGCCAGGGAATCGTTGGCCCGCGTCCTCAGATCCAGAGAGAGAGCAAAAGAAAGCACCAGGAAAGATCCTTCTTTGGAGGAAAGCAGTTTATTCTCTGTGCCCAGAGACAGCCAGCAGAATAACTTCTGGAAGACTGGCTGCCCCGAAATACGCCTCTGCAGACTTTCTTATACCTTGAGAAAGCTCTCTCCCTCCTCCCCCAAACGCCCTCCAGAAACTTCCCCAATCAACTGGAAAGTTTTCAACTTATTTTTTTATATGGCATGGCATGTCTATATTGCTAGCCCTCTAAGCAGCCCTCCCTATTTTCCCTATACGTGTCTTTCTAAGCGTCCTGCATCCCCTCCTCCCGTCTCCTTCGTATGTGTCTTTCTTATCTTGCATTCCTAAAATAGGAAAGCGAGGGGCCTTTTCTGCAGGTCTGGTTATTTCTAGCTTACAGTCTCCTTCATATGTGTCTTTCTTATCTTGCATTCCTAAAGTAGGAAAGCGAGGGGCCTCTTTTGCAGGTCTGGTTATTTCTAGCTCAGAAATTGACTTAGATCCAAGGTACAGAGAATATAGAAGATCCTTCTTAGGTACAAGGTACAAGGTATAGAAAGCAACCCTTCCCTCTCCCTTCAATAATAATAATAATAATAATAAATTTTATTTATATCCCGCCCTCCCCAGCCGAAGCCGGGCTCAGGGCGGCTAACAACAATCAAATAATCAAACAGTCAAATAGTCACACAATCTAAAAAGATTTCATTATAAAAATTAATTAAATCAAATTGATGGCAACCAATTAAGCAAAATTCTGCGCAGGTTGCCAGAGGAGGGAGTCAGGCTGCGCCCTGACCAAAAGCCTGGCGGAACAACTCTGTCTTGCAGGCCCTGCGGAAAGATGTCAGGTCCCGCAGGGCCCTAGTCTCTTGTGACAGAGCATTCCACCAGATTGGAGCCGCAGCCGAGAAGGCCCTGGCTCTAGTTGAGGCCAGCCTAACCTCTCTGAGGCCTGGGACCTTGAGGATGTTATTATTTGCAGACCATAGGTTTCTCTGTGGGGCATACCAGGAGAGGCGGTCCCGTAGGTACGAGGGTCCTAGGCCGTATAGGGCTTTAAAAAAATTTGGATATCATCCTTCCTTTGAGGAGTTCAGGGTGGCAAGGAAAGGGGTCCTCTCACTGCCTCACAACCATCTCTTGAGATAATGTCTGTCCTGTGATCATTCAGTTTAACAGAGGTGTGGATGTTTGAACGTGGTTAACCCATATCTTGGGACGCAGGTGGCGCTGTGGGTTAAACCCCAGAGTCGGTCACGACTGGACCTAATGGTCAGGGGTCCCTTTACCTTTACTAACCCGTATCTATATTATAATGTTGCTATAAAAAGGTAAAGGTAAAGAACCCCTGGATGGTTAAGTCCAGTCAAAGGCAACTATGGGGTTGCAGCGCTCATCTCACTTTCAGGCCAAGGGAGCCAGCGTTTGTCCACAGACAGCTTTCCAGGTCATGTGGCCAGCATGACTAAACCGCTTCTGGCGTAACGGAACAGCGTGACGGTAGTCAGAGCTCAAGGAAATGCCGTTTACCTTCCAGCCGCAGCAGTACCTATTTATCTGCTTGTACTGGTATGCTTTCGAACTGCTAGGTTGGCAGGAGCTGGGACAGAGAAATGGGAGCTCACCCCATCTCAGTGATTCGAACCTCCAACCTTCTGACTGGCAAGCCCCAGAGGCTCAGTGGTTTAGACCACAGTGCCACCGGCATCCACATTGGCTCTCAGATATGATACAGACAAACTAAATATTATAAAGCTTTCGCTTTCATTGTTCCATCAGGCTAAGTACGGTATTGCCTATCGATGGGCAGTGACTCTGCAGAATCTCAAGCAACTACCTGATAGCCCTTTAACTAGAGTTGTTAGCAACTGAACCTGCACACAATGTCACTGAGCTATGAAACAAACCATAGTTATTTATGATAATAGTACCACCATTGGTTACTCCTTTAAAAAGTTTGTGTTTTCAAAAGCATGTTTGACATTTCCTTCTTTTTGTTCTGAGGGTTGTGTCACCTAAAGCCTTGACAGCCATTGGCTGTCTGTAATTTGATAAAGCAAACTGTACCCCCCCAAACAACAACAACAACCCCACAACACCTTATTTGAAGGTGTAATAAAGGAAAATCTGCCCTTATTCCCTTATGGGAGACACAAGAACCCTTACAGAGTCCTTTGTAGGTTCTCCATCAGTCAGAGAAAAGAACAGAGGCCAACCAGAGAATATTGAGAAGCAAAGCAGCTCATAAGCCTGATCTTCATTGAACTGTTGCAACAGGGTGCTCCCCTCACACGCAGGAGGAGACCCAGAACCTAGGTGTGCCCGCCCTTATATAGACATTTTAAATTGCCCGCCCTGGAGTCCAAGACCACCCCAAGAAACATCATACATACATCACAGAAAGGGGTGGTCTACAACAGAAATCCGAGTGTGTTGTTTACCAGAAATCTGAGTGCGTTGTTTACCTCCTTTCTGGCAGGTTACCTGTTAATGCTTACTTGATTGGATACCCTGGGGAGCCTGGCCAGTCTTTTGTAATGATAAATACTTGGTTCCTGAGCCAGGTCACAGGCTCACCCTATTCATACACAGACATACCCTTACTGTAAGACAGGATTTGTGAAGGAAAAGACAATGGGGAGGCTTTTCCATTTTCCTTTGACTTTGCAGAGAAAACATTTGGTCAGTTTGGGAGCCAAAATGGCTTCATGGCTGTTTTCCTGTGCTGTTTCAGACATGTGGTTTATATATTCATGTACGTGTTTGCTTGGTACATTTATGAATATTTATTATATATATATATATATATATATATATATGCAGGTTTTGGTGTCTTCGGGTGTCTTCCCGTGTAAGAGTTGGGGTGTCTAGGCGACGTTTCGACGAGGTCTCACTCGTCATCTTCAGGCTGGTGCTTTCGGCTTCTTGTTACTGGAACAGAGCAGGATCTCAGTGTTTGAGTTCCTATAAATACTGTTGAGGGGGTGTGGTGTATAGCCTCCAACGTTCTGGGCAGAGAGGAAGTTCCCAGGTTATTGTGCCTTTTCTTCTTTTGTTCATTAATTACTTGAGGGATATCTTGAGTGATTTCTTGAGTGATATTCTGAGTACCACTTAGGAGGGTCATTAGGTGTGGATTAGTTGCTAAAGCTTTCGTGTCTTGACCTCTTGAGCTTGTAAAGAGTTTTTTTTCTGAGAAGATGGCTGTACTGCACTTAGTTGTGCTCTGGCTTGGCTTCGTGTATAGGGGCGAGCTGTGGTTTTGTGCCCTGTGCCAGCCAGATCTGTGTAGGGATTGCAGGGGGGTGCAGCATCCGGAGGTGCCACTATGGTTTGGCTACTGGATGGTGTCTGTAATTTATCTGTGGAGAGGGTCTGGGTTTGGGTCTGGTGTGGTTGATTGGAGATGGCGTTCTGTGTGCCTCTGGTTCTGGTGTCGGTTTTTGTGGGGAGGGCTATTTTCCAGATGTCTGGCAGGCGGGACGTATCGTCACGCTTGTTCATGTTGTGAGGGTGTTTCTCTATCTCGATGGCTTCCATGATTATTCTCTTGTGGTGGTGTTCCATGTTAAAGAGCAATTTGGAATCTGAAAAATTAATTTCGTGTCCTGTTTCTTTCATGTGTTGGTAAAGAGAGGAAGTTTTTTCCTCTTTTTTGACGGCATTCTTGTGTTCTGCGATACGTGCATTTATTCGTCTGTTTGTTTGTCCAATGTACGTGGCTGGGCAGACTTTGCAGGGTATTTCATAGACCCCTTGGTTTTCTAACTGGATTTTATCTTTGGGGTTTCTGAGGATATTGGCTATTTTTTGGTTGGTGCAAAAGGCTGTTTTGATATTGTGTTTATGGAGGATTTTGCTAATTTTATCTGTAGTGCCCTTGATATAAGGAAGGAGGGCCATGCCATTGTTTTCTTCTGTGTCTTGCTTTTTGGGGGGTGTTTCTTTTTGGATTAGCTTCGTAACCCTGTTTTGCTGGTATCCGTTGGCGATTAACACATTTGAAAGATTCTGTAACTCAGTTGTCAAGTGGTCTTTGTCAGCCAGGCGTTTGGTTCTGGAGATGAGAGTCTTGGCTACGGAGTTTATTTGTGCAGGGTGGTGGTGTGATTGTGCATGTAAGTAGCGGTTGGTGTGTGTTTTTTTCCGGTAGATAGTGTGTCCTAGGGAGCCATCAGGTTTTTTGTAGATTAGGACGTCAAGGAAGGGAAGTTGGTTGTTGGCTTCTATTTCCATAGTGAATTGTATTTTGGGGTGTAGGCTGTTGAGATGTGTGAGGAAGCTATCTAGTTTTTCTTCCCGTGTGGCCAAATTACAAAGGTGTCGTCAACATACCTGAGCCAAAGTTTGGGTTTGTGTTCTGACTTGTCTAAAGAAATCACTCAAGATATCCCTCAAGTAATTAATGAACAAAAGAAGAAAAGACACACTAACCTGGAACTTCCTCTCTGCCCAGAACGTTGGAGGCTATACACCACACCCCCTCAACAGTATTTATAGGAACTCAAACACTGAGATCCTGCTCTGTTCCAGTAACAAGAAGCCGAAAGCACCAGCCTGAAGATGACGAGTGAGACCTCGTCGAAACGTCGCCTAGACACCCCAACTCTTACACGGGAAGACACCCGAAGACACCAAAACCTGCATTCCTGTACCCGTGAAAATCTACGAAAGCATATATATATATATATATATATATATATATATATATATATATATAGACCTTAATTTTTTTATTTCAAGGGACTTAAAAAAATTTCAGAGTGGGCAGAAGATATTATTTGGTACAATAACATCCACTTCCTTTTCTTTCTCTCTTCTTTCCACCCGTCAAATACTTCGCATGATGTAGAGACCTGTGTGACTCAAAAGCTTGCCCGCAGCATTCCAAACCCTAGTTCGTCCAAATAAGGATGTAATTCCACCCATGTGGTGTGTGTGTTTTGCATTGTGTATTCTTCTTGTACTCTAGAGGCAGTAACCAACCAAGAACCAAACTACTATACTTCAAGTAATTGGAGTCCAAATGCATGATCACATTTAACGGATTTGTTCAATAAAAAACATCAGCTGCAGGGAGAGAAAACAGGACCAGGACTCTAGCACGTGGGCCGGGCCAGGAGGATTAACCCTCTCTGTCTTCAGTGTTTTAGTCCTCAGTTGGTGAAATTCACCCCAGAAAACTGCTATTTGTCCCAGGTCAGAAGTGGTTCCAAGCTGCATGTGTAAGGGATGGTGGAGAAGGCGAGTTGTCCTTGCATGGACCGCACAATGCCCATTGACCCTGCTGTTCCCCACGAGGGGCTTACCGGCAACAATGCACTGTAGAGAGCTAAAACTATTGACTCCAGTTGTGCTTGAGGATTGTTTGGCTGGGATTTGTTCAAGCAGAGTAGACTTGAGGAGGCGAGAGAGAAAGAGGTCTCCGGCAAAAATGCTCTGAATTTTTATGGATCATTAAGCACTTTGCAAGGGCTGCCTCATTAAAATGACAAAGATGGTGAGCCAGCGGTTAACTGTATCCCTTATGGGAAAGCCATTTCATGAATAGCACACACATGCACATACATACATACCCCCCCCCAAAGACCAATAGTCCGTTTTTGATCCAAGGGCAAAAATCAAATAAAAATCCTGAATAAGACTCCAAGCATTATCATGTTTCAGGGGCATCCTTTTGCAGCAGGAGTAGCCAATATGGTACCCTACCAATGCATTGGACTACAGCTTCCATCATTCTCAGATACTGGCCATTCTAGCTGGGGTTGATGGGAATTGGAGTCCAAAACATCTGAAAGGTACCCTGCTGCCTAGCCCTGTGTTGCAGGGTCCATTCTATTCTAGATAAGATAGGTGTTGCTTTTTTCCTGCTTGCTATCTTGCTCATTTGCAAGATATATGTTTTTCTCTTTATGTACCACACTTTCTGTCTGAACGCACCTGAATGCCAGGGTGGCACATGATTATTTCTTTAAAAAAGAAAACGTTCGCACGCTACAGATCCTAAGACAACAAAATGGTGAGATACCAGCAGAGCAAGTGCTTTGTATGAAAATCTCCATTCCTGTGGTTTTCAGCAACTGGTATTCAGAAGCATTATGGCTCCACCTGGTACGCAGGCTGAGACCCTACCTGCCCGCAGACTGTCTCGCCAGAGTGGTGCATGCTCTAGTTATCTCTCGCTTGGACCACTGCAATGTGCTCTATGTGGGGCTACCTTTGAAGGTGGCCCGGAAACTACAACTAATCCAGAATGCGGCAGCTAGACTGGTGACTGGGGCGGCCGCCGAGACCACATAACACCGGTCTTGAAAGACCTACATTGGCTCCCAGTACATTTCCGAGTACAATTCAAAGTGTTGGTGCTGACCTTTAAAACCCTAAATGGCCTTGATCCAGTATACCTGAAGGAGCGTCTCCACCCCCACCGTTCTGCCTGGACACTGAGGTCCAGTGCCGAGCACCTTCTGACGGTTCCCTCACTGCGAGAAGCCAAGTTACAGGGAACCAGGCAGAGGGCCTTCTTGGTAGTGGCACCTGCCCTGTGGAATGCCCTCCCACCAGATGTCAAAGAGAACAACAACTACCAGATTTTTAGAAGGCATCTGACGGCAGCCCTGTTTAGGGAAACTTTTAAAAACTTCCCTGAACAGGGGCTGCCTTCAGATGTCTTCTAAATGTCAGGTAGTTGTTTATCTCTTTGACATCTGATGGGAGGGCATTCCACACACACACACACACACACACACACACACACACACACACACACACACCCCATAGCTTTAAAGCATACTTAAATTACAAGGCTTCCCCAAAAGAACATCGCCAACTCTAGTTTGTTAAACGTCCTGGGAATTGTAGGTCACTGAGTTCCCAGTTTGCGGGAAGCAACACACTTTGAATGTATGGTTTGTATGCAGCCTTAATTTGCCGTAGCTGTTTGTAATTCTTTGTGAGCTGCCTGTTGAGGGACAAGCTGTTCCTGCTTTGCTGACATGGTATATAGCATCTTGGGGGAGCAGGATCCTGTCTTGAACATATAATTCAGTCCAGCGCTATTGCTAGAGATATAACGTGCACCATTCTGTTTCGTTACCCATAACAAGAAACCCAATGCAACAATAATTTTACCCCTAATAAAAAATAAATAAATCCCCATATGAAACAAAGCTTAAATGTATGCAGCTGCATTTGCTCAAAACCACTCCTGGCTATTCATGATATTTATTGTTAAAATTGCTCCGAGACGTTTCATGAGAAGCAACTTGTAAACGAAATGAATATCCTTCTCTCTCTCTGGCCCATTCAACTTTATTTATTTCCTGCTTCTCCTCCAAGGAGCAATAACGTGTTTTTCCCCCCGCCCGTCACCCCACCATTCTATCCTCTGTTGTTGTTGTTTAGTCGTTTAGTCGTGTCCAACTCTTCGTGACCGCATGGACCAGAGCACGCCAGGCACTCCTGTCTTCCACTGCCTCCCGCAGTTTGGTCAAACTCATGCTGGTAGCTTCGAGAACACTGTCCAACCATCTCGTCCTCTGTCGTCCCCTTCTCCTTGTGCCCTCAATCTTTCCCAACATCAGGGTCTTTTCCTTTTTTTTTTTAATAAGATATTTATTAAGATTTTTTTAAGATATTACAATACAAAATGAAAAAGAAAAAAAATACAAAATAAAAATGATTAAAAACCACTCCATTTTTCTATTACTTATTTTCCTTAGCTTGTTTCCCGGACCTCCTCATACCTCCCTTTTTTGTATTCCAGTTCAATTTGTTGGCTCAGCAAATTCTTACCCTCTTTGTTTATCCTAATCTTTGGTCTTAAAATAGTAACATTAGATTTTTCCCTATTAACAACCCATTTTTCATATTCCCTTAAAACATTACAGCTGGAAACCACTTAATTTCTATCCAACATCATTCTAACATTCATTAATTTTACAATATTTCTGTAGATAGTCTTTAAATTTCTTCCAATCTTCTTCCACCGACTCTTCTCCCTGGTCTCGGATTCTGCCAGTCATTTCTGCCAGTTCCATATAGTCCACCAGCTTCATCTGCCATTCTTCCAGAGTAAGTAAATCTTGTGTCTTCCAATACTTTGCAATGAGTAGTCTTGCTGCTGATGTAGCATACATAAAAAAAGTTCTATCCTTCTTTAGCACCAATTGGCCGACTATGCCCAGGAGGAAGGCCTCTGGTTTCTTCAAGAAGGTATATTTAAATACCTTTTTCAGTTCATTATATATCATTTCCCAGAAAGCCTTAATCCTTGGGCACGTCCACCAAAGGTGAAAGAATGTACCTTCAGCTTCTTTACATGTCCAACATTTATTATCGGGCAAATGATAGATT
Organism: Podarcis bocagei; assembly: GCF_964188305.1. Taxonomy (NCBI): domain Eukaryota; kingdom Metazoa; phylum Chordata; class Lepidosauria; order Squamata; family Lacertidae; genus Podarcis; species Podarcis bocagei. The sequence continues at coordinate 78,266,549 of NC_138133.1, read as the reverse complement.
TTTGCAAGCTTGACTGGGGTCATGTACCACCTGTAAATCATTTTCATAATATTCTCTCTCAAGGCATTACATGCCGTAAACTTCATACCTGTGGTCCACAACTGTTCCCAGTCAGCAAACATAATGTTATGTCCAACATCTTGTGCCCATTTAATCATAGCAGATTTCACCGTTTCATCCTGTGTATTCCATTTCAACAGCAAGTTATACATTTTTGACAAAATCTTAGTTTTAGGTTCTAACAGTTCTGTTTCTAATTTTGATTTTTCCACCTGTTCATTATAAATCATTTCCCAGCATCAGGGTCTTTTCCAGGGAGTCTTCTCTTCTCATGAAGTGGCCAAAGTATTGGAGCCTCAGCTTCAGGATCTGTCCTTCCAGTGAGCACTCAGGGCTGATTTCATTCAGAATGGAGAGGTTTGATCTTCTTGCAGTCCGTGGGACTCTCCAGAGTCTCCTCCAGCACCAGAATTCAAAAGCATCAATTCTTTGGCGATCAGCCTTCTTTATGGTCCAGCTCTCACTTCCATACATCACTACTGGATTCTATCCTCTACCTGTGAGGTAGGGAAGGCTGAGAGATGGCGAATAGCCCAAGATGCTTCATGCCTGTGTTAATTCGAAAGCTGGACTCGACAGTCCTAGTTTGACACTCTCAAGCACTGAATGTAGGTAGAGAGAACAGCACATGCATGGAAAATAACCCATGATGTAGCAGTGCTAAGGCGGGAGGAAGGAACCATACATTTTCTGTGCCATTTGGTGGCTATGTATTTGATCTGTTCCTTCGTCTGTAACAGAGAACACAATGCAGATCTCGACTTCCTGGTTGCTTTCCCTTTGTTTAAACCAGGGGGCAGTAACCTTTTTCAGCCGTGGGCCAGTCCATCATCTCTTAGACCATGTGGTGGGCCAGACTATTTTTTTTTTTTTTTGCGGGGGTGTGTGTAGAATGAACGAATTCCTATACCCCACAAATAACCCAGAGATGTACAGTGGTACCTCTGGTTACGTACTTAATTCGTTCCGGAGGTCCGTTCTTAACCTGAAACTGTTCTTAACCTGAAGCAGCACTTTAGCTAATGGGGCCTCCTGCTGCTGCCGCTGCGCGATTTCTGTTCTCATCCTGAAGCAAAGTTCTTAACCCGAGGTACTATTTCTGGGTTAGCGGAGTCTGTAACCTGAAGCGTATGTAACCTGAAGCGTCTGTAACCCGAGGTACCACTGTATTTTAAATAAAAGCACACATTCTAGTCATGTAAAAACACCAGGCAGGCCCCACAAATAACCCAGAGATGCATTTTAAATAAAAAGACACATTCTACTCATGTAAAAACACGCTGATTCCCGGACCTTCTGTGAGCTGGATTGAGAAGGTGATTGGGCCGCATCCGGTCCACTGACCTTAGGTTGCCTACCCCCGGTTTAAACTATAGGGCCCACTTAGACTTCCCAAAAAATCCAGAGTTTGCATAATCAAGCTGTCCCCTGGCAGTATGTACCTCTATTTCCTGTTTTGAGCTACCCCACCTCAGAAAACACCCACATCAAGAACAAAACTACTACAACAAACAGGTGTTCACAGAAAGCTGGCAGGAGCACTATTAAAGGACAGCAAAAGCCATTTTTGGATTCTTTAAGGATAGGGAAATTCTGGATTTAGCAGCAAGAAGGCTTCGGAAAGCATCAGTTTTCAGGGAACCAGAGACAACGAGTTGCACCCAGCATTGGGGGGGGGGGGCAGGCGTTGTGTGTGTGTGTGTGTGTGTGTGTGTGTGATGTCTCTCTCTCTCTCTCTCTCTCTCACACACACACACACACACACGCACACACACACGGCACTGGTGCTCTGGGCTTGTCAGAGAGTCATGCCACAGTGCTGGACCTTGTTAACAGAGAAATCTGAGGGCTCCCTTGGACAAAAAAAATCCAGCCAGGAATACCAGAGCAAAACAGTAGCCAGTAGGCTTGGTCTTTATTGAAGACTGTCGCAACAGGACTCCCACCTGCCACAAGATGGAACAAGGTGGAAGCCCTGAACAAAAGAGCCCACAAACTTTTATTAGCTGCTAATCCCCATGTTAGGTAAAGGTAAAGGGACCCCTGACCATTAGGTCCAGTCGTGACCAACTCTGGGGTTGTGGCACTCATCTCGCTTTATTGGCCGAGGGAGCCGGCGTACAGCTTCCGGGTCATGTGGCCAGCAGGACTGAGGGGCTGCTGAGTAGCTGAGCTCACATGTCTATATGAATTTCTGAAGTTTTCCCAGTGAGCCTGTACATAGATACATTTATCAGTGAATTGTTACAGTTGGTATTGTGCAGCAGAGGCCCTTTGAATAGATAGGAAGAAACTGTGATGAAGTGTTTTGTGGGGACAAATCACAAAAGTCACAAAAGTGATTGTGCTGATTTTGGTAGTGGGCTGCATGTACATGATATCTGCTGGAGGGGCAACCCCCCCCAACCCATACATAAATTCCTGCAACAACCTTCAGCGGATGCAGGATGATGTGTGTTGCACTATTATGGAATAGGGTGAGGATATGATCTAATATAGGATCCCTGTTGAAGGAATGACAAAAATATGCACACAAACAAATAAGAATGATGATAAAATAATGAACTATGGAAAGGAATACTTACCAGGATTCTGATCTACGGTGGGGTGCGAATGACAAGACTTACATTTTCTCTTTGTAAGGATTTTTCAAGTGGGTGGGGGGGAGCAGACTCCCCTGACACTAAAACCCCCAAATCTGCTTTTCATTTTGCGTCTCGTTCCTAACAGCAAAATGTATGTTTCTTGATTAGCTGTTATCTCGGCTTGATTGAGTTTTCCTGCTGAAGCGGTCCTCACTCAAAGGCCAAATGCAGAAGAGTTCATTAGCAAAGGATAAGCTTCTTATTTCCCTCCAATTAATGAAAAGTTGCCATAATTGATTCTGAGAGCGCGTGAGGATTTTAAATTTGATACCGTTTGTCGAAACAAGCAACTGTTTGGGCAGTCGAGAGGTTTGGATGGGATAGATATCTGTTCCTTCCTCTTGGATTAAATTAATATTTATAGACAAAAATCTACCATTTGCCTGATAATAAGTGTTGGAAATGTAAAGAAACTGAAGGTACCTTTTATCACTTTTGGTGGACGTGCCCGAAGATTAAGGCTTTCTGGGAAATGATATATAATGAAATGAAAAAGGTACTTAAATGTACTTTCCCTAAGAAACCAGAGGCCTTTCTCTTGGGCATAGTCGGCCAATTGGTGCCAAAGAAGGACAGAACTTTTTTTATGTACGCCACTACAGCAGCAAGAGTACTCATCGCAAAGCACTGGAAGGCTCAAGATCTACCCACTTTGGAAGAATGGCAGATGAAGGTGATAGACTATATGGGACTGGCTGAAATGACTGGCAGAATCCGTGATCAGGGGAAAGAGACGGCGGAAGAAGATTGGAAGAAATTTAAAGTTTATCTTAAGAAACATTGTAAAATTAATGAATGTTAAAATGTCGGGGTTCTAGGGGAAAAAAAGGAGATTACAGCTGTAAAAGATTAAGTAAAAGAAAAGAATAAGGGAAAATTTGATAAAACTAAGTGTTAGGATTTGCTGAAATAATCTTGGAAACTGGGATGTAGAAAGGGGAGGTATGGGGAAGTCGGCGAAGTAAGGTTTAAGAAAAAGGGATATGAAATTATACATGTTTGTTTGTGTGTTTGTCTGTTTGTATTGTGTTATGTTTGTGTTTATAAAAGCTGTGAAAAACCAATAATTTTTTTTATTAAAAATAAATAAATAAATTAATATTTATAGAGCAATCTTTCGAGGCAGACAGATGCCACAAGAGAGTAGGACATGGAGTGATGGAGAATGTCTCACTTTTCTGCAAAATGCATTTTGTTTCTCTTCCTCATGGGAGCACTAAAGAGCAATCAGGGACACATGGACCACTGGAAACAGCACTCAGTTACCCCTTCGCCTTCTGAGATTCACCAGGTATTTCCCCCTTACTTTCAATATAACCATAAGGACTGGAAACTTGTTTTTTTAAAATGAAAGCTGAGCCTCTTTAGAGGCCAAATTCTGCAGGCAAGGCACCTTCTCCTTGTTTCCTTGTGTTCCTGTGGAATTACGGCATCCATGCAGGTGACTGATATCTCTTCTTCCTGGTTTTCAGTACAACTGAAGCTTAGAGCTGCAAATTCTCATTCTTCTCTGGCAGCGCTCAATGCTCAGTGGAGCATGCAGTGGCGTAGCGTGGGTTGTCAGCACCCGAGGCAAGGCAAGTAATTTGCGCCCCCTAACCCGTGGATTTGCGCCCCCTAACCCGTGGATTTGCGCCCCCTAAACCTAACCCCCAGATGTTGCGCCCGGTGCGGCCGGTCCCCCCTGCACCCCCCACGCTACGCCACTGGGAGCATGCACCAAAAATTCACAGGAACGGTTTCCATTGTTGAGTATACTGCATTGGAGGAGACAGCTATTTCCATAGCAACCACATATGGCATGGTGATTCTTCAGGGTCTCTCCTCCCCAAAAGCAATGGTGTTGATGCTGAATTAATTAATTAATTAATTAATTAATTATATATTGAACTTATTTTCTCCTGTATTTAGTCTGCTGTTTTTGATGGTTGATGAATACTGGGGGTTGGGCAGTATGCAATGGGTGACATTCAGCTTCTGGGACACGTTCAAAGACTTGTTAACATAGGGCTGCCATACAACCGGAATTTTCCGGACGTAGCCGGGATTTGTCCATCGAAAATGGTGTCTGGGCGGAATTTTCAAAAACCCGTTAAAATGTCTGTAGTGGCAGACTTAAAAGGCACCTCATATCATATGTGGTGGACCTGTAAAAGGGTTAAAGAGTATTGGGAAATAATTCATAATGAATTGAAAAAAATATTTAAAAGTACTCTTACAAAAAAAACCCCCAGAGTCCTTTTCATTGGGGATAATTCAGGTGGAAATTCCCTGGTGTCAAAAAATGTGATTTATGTATGCTTTTACTGTGGCCCATGTTTTGTTAGCCCCAAAAATGGAAAACAGGTGAGGTTCCAACTAAAGAAGAAGGGCAACTTAAATTGACTGAATATGCGCAGCTTGCGGACCTGACATATAGAATAAGTGAACAAGAAGAACATATGTTCTTTACACTGGAACCTTTATTGATTATGTTCATGGAACGTTTATGGAATATGTTTATTGATTATATGGGGGGAAATTGTGTACATTTGAAAAAATTGGCAGCATTAAGATAAATTCAACAGTGTAAATAAGTTTTGATGGATGTAATAATGGAATACTGAATGGTTTAGTTTATGTAAAATATGCAGGGATTTATGTTATGCAAAATGAACTATGGAAAGAGAAGAAAGGAAGCCATTGATACTTTAAGGTTGTTTAAATGAATATTCTAAAATGTAAAACAGAAAATTTAATGAAAATTACAGAAAAAAAGAAGAACCTCTGTTGGAGACACTGGAGAACCACTGCAGGTCAGAGCAGGCATATACATCAGAGACTTGAAATATAGAGCAGTGGCGTAGCATGGGTTGTCAGCACCCGGGGCAAGGCAAGTAATTTGCGCCCCCTAACCCGTGGATTTGTGCCCCCTAACCCTAACCCCAAGATGTTGCGCCCGGTGCGGCCGGCCCCCCCTGCACCCCCCACGCTACGCCACTGATATAGAGAGATGGTCCTGTAGCATGTCAAGTCACATTCCTACGTCACTAACCACCAGGGAAGTGGTGGGGATGTCTTCACTAATGCACATTACCTGATTTGTTTCCCCATGCTGAACTCCAATAAGGCTTTCATCTGCACATGTGCAATGGCTGTCTGAAATGTACACACCTCAGCTGAACCCTGGTTGGCGCTTTCAAAACAAATGCCTCAAATCAGGATATTTCAATCCCTCCATCTAGATGCTGGCTGTATATATGTGCAAGAAACCAACAAAGGTCCGTATAGTAAAATCTATGGTTTTCCCAGTAGTGATGTATGGAAGTGAGAGCTGGACCATAAAGAAGGCTGATCGCTGAAGAATTGATGCTTTTGAATTATGGTGCTGGAGGAGACTCTTGAGAGTCCCATGGACTGCAAGAAGATCAAACCTCTCCATTCTGAAGGAAATCAGCCCTGAGTGCTCACTGGAAGAACAGATCCCGAAGCTGAGGCTCCAATACTTTGGCCACCTCATGAGAAGAGAAGACTCCCTGGAAAAGACCCTGATGTTGGGAAAGATGGAGGGCACAAGGAGAAGGGGACGACAGAGGACGAGATGGTTGGACAGTGTTCTTGAAGCTACCAGCATGAGTTTGACCAAACTGCGGGAGGCAGTAGAAGACAGGAGTGCCTGGTGTGCTCTGGTCCATGGAGTCACAAAGAGTCGGACACAACTAAACAACTAAACAACAACATATATTCAAGAAGTTAAATTATTATAACAGATTAAAAGTCACTGCAGCATCTCTAAGCATCTGGGTAGGCTTGTATAAACCACATTGATTGTAGCAGCTGCCAAAAAGAATACAATGATGGCACCTGCTTGATCTCGATAGGCAAGGAGTTCCACAAATACAGAAGGGGTATTATGTGAGGCCTGTAGTAGTGTGAATTCTGCCCATTGAAGCGGTCAAGTAGGCACATTTAGGATAAGGTGATCTTGTAGGTAAACTGGTCTCAAGTTATTAAGGACGTTGTGTACCTTGAACCTGGCTTAATAACAGATGGGCAGTTGGTGCCGTTCTCTGAGCACAGGTGTTACATGCTGACAATTCATTGCATTTTTAAAATATAAAGATTATTACAACAGCAAAAAGGTCAAGTTTGTGCAAGTGATTGTGAGGACATGTATTATGAATGGCATGGATTATAAAATTCCTAAGCTTTTCTCATTCTCTCTCCCCTAGATGGCACCAAACTCATTTAAAAAACAAGGACACAAAAGCCTTCTATGCTCTGCGGTCTGCATTCATATCCTACTTTGCTTCTGGTCACTGATAGTTCTATTATCCATCCCAATTTATTCACCAGGTAACACCCCCCCCCCAACCTTCATTTCCACTATGGACTGTTTTCAAATTTTAGATCCCAGTAAAGATGGCATAGGGATGCGGGTGGTGCTGTGGACTAAACCACTGAGCCACTTGCGCTTGCCGATCAGAAGGTTGGCGGTTTGAATCCCCGCGACGGGGTGAGCTCCTGTTGCTCGGTCCCTGCTCCTGCCAACCTAGCATTTCAAAAGCACACCAGTGCGAGAAGATAAATAGGCACCGCTCTGGCGGGAAGGTAAACAGCCTTTCCGTGCGCTGCTCTGGTTTCGGTGTTCTGGGGCACCAGAAGCAGCTTAGTCATGCTGGCCACATGACCCGGAAAAACTGTCTGTGGACAAACACCGACTCCCTCGGCCTGTAAAGCAAGATGAGCGCTGCAACCCCAGAGACATCTGCGACTGGGCTTAACTGTCAGGGGTCCTTTACCTTTTAAGGATGGCATAGCCGTACCCCCACCTCTGTGGGTCACCTGTGCTTTTAATATTAGCATAAATCCAACAGGTGAACTCCCCCAAATGCTTGGTTAAATTCAATGGGCACACACACCCCTGCACGATTTTTTTTTAAAATAATAATGTTTATTTAAAGTTTTAGACAATACATCACCAAACACATAAAACACCATCACCAACATAGAAAAATAAAAATAAACACAAAACAAATAACATAATTAAATTTCAGTAAAACCAAATTTCCATAACCTTTCTTTCGGACTTCCTCACATCTCCCTTTCCTGCGTTCCCATTTATAGAGTTATATTCAGCAATTCTTCACTTCTTTCAAATCTTATTTTGTACTTTTCAAATATTATGTCTCCAATTTTAAACTTTATTATCAAATATTTAAATATTTAAATTTGACATAATATTAATTAAAGTTTCAATCTTGTTCTTATGGTTCGCTTGTTTTCATACATCTTTCCACTAAGTTCCTAATGCCAGATTATTTTCTATCCTGCATCATCTTAACATTCATATCAACCCTGCACGATTTTTAGAGTGCAGATCTAGGACCTGAGAGACCTGGGTTCTGACCCCCACTCAGACTGAAGCTCGCTTGGTGGCTTTGGGGCAGTCACTGCCTCTCAGCCTCACCTGCCTCACAGGGCTGTTGTGAGGAGGAGAACCATGTAAATGACCTTGTAAGCAGAGTTCTGACACTCAGCCAAAGATATATTGGGTGGTAGCCAATCTTAGACATACTCAGAGTAGAGCAGAGGATTGGAAATAATGGGTACAGCTCCAAATGGAACTGTCAATGGTGTTGCCTTCAGCTCAAACTTTGCCTTGCTGGGAAAGGAACATTGCCTTGCAAATTGAACTTTGCCTGGCTTGGTTTGCTAGGACCTGAGTGCCTGCCTTGAATGCCACACACATACTGGGGCTAGAACCTCATCTGACTGTTGTAAGAAAACCCCCCTGCTCCTTTTCCCTTGCGGGGTATCCAAGAGCCCATATAAAGTCCTTAAGTGGGTTGCCTCTTGGTAGGAGAAAATAACCGAGACCAACCAGAGTATATTGAGGAGCAAAGCAGCTAGTAAGCCTGATCTTTATTAAACTGTTGGAACCGAGTCCCCACTCACCACATGCAGGAGGGAGGAGAACCCTGAATAATGGTGTGCTAGCACTTATACTGTATAGACTCTTGAAACTGCCCACCCTGTAGTCCAAGACCACCCCCCAAAACATCATACATACATCACAGAAGGAGGTGGTCTACAGCAGGATACCTGATAATAGTCAATGACTGCATTACCTAGGCAGTCTGGCCATTCTTTTGTGATGGCTAATACTTTAGTTGAGAAGAGAAGACTCCCTGGAAAAGACCCTGACGTTGGGAAAGATAGAGGGCACAAGGAGAAGGGGACAGCAGAGGACGAGATGGTTGGACGGTGTTCTCGAAGCTACAAACATGAGTCTGACCAAACTGCGGGAGGCAGTGGAAGACAGAAGTGCCTGGCGTGCTCTGGTCCATGGGGTCACGAAGAGTCGGACACGACTAAATGACTAAACAACAACAACAACAACAACAACAACAACAACAACACTTTAGTTCCTGAATCCAGGTCACAGGCTCACCCTATTCATACACAAATATGCCCTTAAGACAGGATTTGCAGGCAAAAAGACAATGGGAAGGCTTTCCCCATTTGCCTCTCTTACTGCAGAGGAATATTTGAGGTCATTGGGTGAGTCAAAATGGCTTCAGGATTGCTCTCCTGTACTATTTCAGACACGTGGTTTATGTACTTATGTATGTGTTTCCCTTGTACATTTATGAACATTTAATTTATATATTTGAGACCTTAGAATCCTTATAACATGACCAAGACCACCACTTAGGAGAGAACAGCTGCAAGGGATCTGGTGTGTGTTCCAGGTTCCACTCTGGATCCCCTGGAACCAAATGCTTCAGGGGGAGGTTAGTAAAGGCTGGCAAACCATCTTCCAGGGATCTTCACACTGAGGGAACTCAGGACTCCCTGGAACACAGTCTGAAAGCCAGAGATGTGGTTGAAACACATCTCAGACTCACTCACATCAGGAAATCTTAAGCAGCCGCTGATTTGACCAGTGCACTGTGGGCTTTTTCTTGGGGCTTGACCTACCGCAGCTGAGCAGATTGCAGATCACAAACGTTTCATTCATAAGTGCAGAAAAGGCTCCTGGCTGCCATTGTCATTGTCAGCAGCCCATGCTGAGCAACGCTTTAAGTGCCTTTCTCGGAATGACTTAGCAATTGTCTCATGGCTTGTTTCCTTGCCCAGATCGCTCATTCCCTCCCTGCAGTTTCTCTTTCAAAGTGTCTCAAGAGAATGGTTCAGACAATGCCATATGAATCTCGGGGAAAGTCCCCCAGTTCATATGCAAGGGAGCCAGGAAGTTATGCATCAAAGGAAAACAGCCAGGGAAACACGCAGGGCAGACATGCTGCTGTTCTAGTGGAGGGAAAGCTTTCCTAGGAAAAGAGGGAGAAATTCTGAGGTTTTTCGTGGAACTGCACAATCAACTTACGTGTGCAGCTAGCAGAATTAATTTCAATAAGGACAAATGTCAGGTTCTGCACGTAGGCAGGAAGAACCAGATGCACAAATATAGGATGGGGGGCACTTGGCTTACTTGCAGTGCATGTGAAAAGGATCTAGGGGTCTTGGTAGACCACAAGCAGAACGTGAGTCAACAGCGTGATGCAGCAGCAAAAAAAGCTACTGCTACTCTAGGTTGCATCAACAGAAGTATAGTGAGCAGATCAAGGAAAGTAATAGTACCACTATGTTCAGCCTTAGTCAGACCACACTTGGAATACTGTGTCCAATTCTGTGAATGTCCAATTCCAAGCTGGAATGCGTGCACAGGAGGTCTGGGAAGCAAGCCCGATGAGGAATGGTTGAAGGAGCTGGGTATGTTTAGCCTGGAAAAGAGGAGACTGAAAGGAGATCTGAATGTTGTTGTTGTTTAGTAGTGTCCGACTCTTCATGACCCTGTGGACCAGAGCACACCAGGCACTCCTGTCTTCCACTGCCTCCCGCAGTTTGGTCAAACTCATGCTGGTAGCTTTGAGAACGCTGTCCAACCATCTCGTCCTCTGTCGTCCCCTTCTCCTTGTGCCCTCCATCTCCCCCAACATCAGGGTCTTTTCCAGGGAGTCTTCTCTTCTCATGAGGTGGCCAAAGTATTGGAGCCTCAGCTTCAGGATCTGTCCTTCCAGTGAGCACTCAGGGCTGATTTCCTTAAGAATGGAGAGGTTTGATCTTCTTGCAGTCCATGGGACTCTCAAGAGTCTCCTCCAGCACCATAATTCAAAAGCATCAATTCTTCGACGATCAGCCTTCTTTATGGTCCAGCTCTCACTTCCATACATCACTACTGGGAAAACCATAGCTTTAGCCATCTTCAAATATATCAAGGGTTGTCATATGGAAGAGGGAACAAGCTTGTTCTCTCCTGCCCTGGAAGGTAGGACCCAAACCAATGGCTTCAAGTTACAAGAAAGGAAATTCTTCCAGCTAAACTGCAGGAAGAGCTTTGTGACAGTGGAACAGTCTCCCTCGGGAGGTTGTGGACTCTCCTTCCTTGGAGGCTTTTAAGCAGAGGTTGGATGGCCATCTGTCGTGGATGCTTTAGCTGAGATTCCTACATTGCGGGAGGATTGGACTAGATGACCCTTGGGTCCCTTCCAAGTCTACGAGTCTAAGACCTAGTCACACAGGGTGGCAGGCAATGCTAGTTAATGGACACAACTAACTTAGGTTTGCTGATTTCAGTGGACCTGCTCTGAGTCACTACAAACAACAACAACAACAATAGAATTTATATACCACCCTATACCTGGAGGTCTCAGGATAGTTCACAGAAGAAAATCAACATATAAAACCACAAAATATATAATCAAAATAAAAACAACAACCCAATAACTCGCCCCCCTTGTAACAAAGCTCCAGTAAATCTCTCATCATACGTAGTGCCTGAGCTACAATAAAGGTAAAGGGACCCTTGACCATTAGGTCCAGTCGTGACCGACTCTGGGGTTGCGGCACTCATCTCGCTTTATTGGCCAAGGGAGCCGGCGTACAACTTCCGGGTCATGTGGCCAGCATGACTAAGCCGCTTCTGGCGAACCAGAGCAGCTCACGGAAACACGTTTACCTTCCCGCCGGAGCGGTACCTATTTATCTACTTGCACTTTTGATGTGCTTTCGAACTGCTAGGTTGGCAGGAGCAGGGACCGAGCAACGGGAGCTCACCCCATCGCAGGGATTCGAACCGCTGACCTTCTGATCGGCAAGTCCTAGGCTCAGTGGTTTAACCCACAGTGCCACCCACGTCCCTGAGCTACAGTACTGATATTTAAATTTTGCTGGGTGGCTTCTTAGGGAAGCAAAATTGGTTGGTGAAATCTGCCTGAGGCATTTTACTCCCCCTGTCTACAAAGGAAAAGGAAAAAGGGGTTGGAAAATGCACAGTCAGGTTGGGTCTAGAGAGAGTTTATAGAAGACACAATTGCAGCACATGAATAAAGACTCTACAGGACAAAGTGTACCTGCAGCCTTCCGTAATATATGGTCGAGTTAACATCTTCCTTTATTTTGACATCAGCAATTTTCACACTCTTTCTTCACTTCAGTGCTTTGATGACCTTTGCTGTTATTATTGAGATCTAAACTATGCTTTTAGGTTGGGTAAAAGTGGGGTGGGAGGTTCAGCTTGTCCATTTCTTTTCAATATGTAACAATATTTTATATATATATATATATATATATATATATATATATATATATATATATATATATATATGCTTTCGTAGATTTTCACGGGTACAGGAATGCAGGTTTTGGTATCTTCGGGTGTCTTCCCGTGTAAGAGTTGGGGTGTCTAGGCGACGTTTCGACGAGGTCTCACTCGTCATCTTCAGGCTGGTGCTTTCGGCTTCTTGTTACTAGAACAGAGCAGGATCTCAGTGTTTGAGTTCCTATAAATACTGTTGAGGGGGTGTGGTGTATAGCCTCCAACGTTCTGGGCAGAGAGGAAGTTCCCAGGTTAGTGTGCCTTTTCTTCTTTTGTTCCTTAATTACTTGAGGGATATCTTGAGTGATTTCTTGAGTGATATTCTGAGTACCACTTAGGAGGGTCATTAGGTGTGGATTAGTTGCTAAAGCTTTCGTGTCTTGACCTCTTGAGCTTGTGAAGAGTTTTTCTGAGAAGATGGCTGTACTGCACTTAGTTGTGCTCTGGCTTGGCTTCGTGTATATGGGCGAGCTGTGGTTTTGTGCCCTGTGCCAGCCAGATCTGTGTAGGGATTGCAGGGGGGTGCAGCATCCGGAGGTGCCACTATGGTTTGGCTACTGGATGGTGTCTGTAATTTATCTGTGGAGAGGGTCTGGGTTTGGGTCTGGTGTGGTTGATTGGAGATGGCGTTCTGTGTGCCTCTGGTTCTGGTGTCGGTTTTTGTGGGGAGGGCTAATTTCCAGATGTCTGGCAGGCGGGACGTGTCGTCACGCTTGTTCATGTTGTGAGGGTGTTTCTCTATCTCGATGGCTTCCATGATTATTCTCTTGTGGTGATGTTCCATGTTAAAGAGCAATTTGGAATCTGCAAAATTAATTTCGTGTCCTGTTTCTTTCATGTGTTGGTAAAGAGAGGAAGTTTTTTCTTCTTTTTTGACGGCATTCTTGTGTTCTGCGATACGTGCATTTATTCGTCTGTTTGTTTGTCCAATGTACGTGGCTGGGCAGACTTTGCAGGGTATTTCATAGACCCCTTGGTTTTCTAACTGGATTTTATCTTTTGGGTTTCTGAGGATATTAGCTATTTTTTGGTTGGTGCAAAAGGCTGTTTTGATATTGTGTTTATGGAGGATTTTGCTAATTTTATCTGTAGTGCCCTTGATATAAGGAAGGAGGGCCATGCCATTGTTTTCTTCTGTGTCTTGGTTTTTGGGGGGTGTTTCTTTTTGGATTAGCTTCGTAACCCTGTTTTGTTGGTATCCGTTGGCGATTAACACATTTGAGAGATTCTGTAACTCAGTTGTCAAGTGGTCTTTGTCAGCCAGGCGTTTGGTTCTGAAGATGACGAGTGAGACCTCGTCGAAACGTCGCCTAGACACCCCAACTCTTACACGGGAAGACACCCGAAGATACCAAAACCTGCATTCCTGTACCCGTGAAAATCTACGAAAGCAAATATCTCACCTCTACGGGGAGGAAACCTTCCAGCTGACAAGAACCTACGAGAAACTAGAAATCCGAAGAGCCACCATCTTATGTGATCTCTTGTTCCTACGCAACTGCCGAGACAACAACTTAATTCCCACATGCTTCCAACTTAAATTCCACTCTAAAACCCCAGCTACCGAAAGGATCCTGAAACGAACTGAACTATCCCTAATCAGAAACGAACTACATAAGAAAAGATACCTACTAAACCAAACCAACAAAGATCTGCTCACTCTTCACCTCAAACTCTGTAACAAAATCCACCCTGCACTCTGGGACAAATGCAAACAACTAGCCGTTTGGAGAGCTGAAACAGAGTCCTCACATAAGACAGACACACACACCAACAAACTCCACAAACTAGAGAAACGCCAGAAGCCCAGCCACCCTCCACAACAACCCATGAAACAAACAGTACATAACATATCAGACAGGATCCTCACCTCAACGGAAACCAAAGTACTCTCCAAAGGTTTCAACTTTGCAGTCGCCCCGAGACGCATCCCCACGGAAAACATCATATGCGGAGTCGAAGCTAGCCTAACCAAAATCAACCCAGATGAAGCCAATAAAATCAGACTTGAAGTCACCAACATCCTCTGCTCCAGCAAACCACCCAGAAGCAATTTACACAAAGAAGAACAGAAAGCACTCACCAACCTGAGGAAAGACAACAACATAATCATTCTCCCAGCAGACAAAGGTAATGCCACTGTTGTGATGAACACATCGGACTACCAAGCAAAACTATCAAATCTACTCCAAGACCCTACCTACCAACCTATAAAAACAGATCCCACCACCTATCTGGAAAAAACCACCAAATCCAAAATAAAAGCCTCTCCTATCAGTGAAGAAATCCAGCTAAGAATCATCCCCAGAGAAAAATCATCCAGATGCCCCAAACTCTACGGTCTCCCCAAGATACACAAAGAAGGAACACCACTCAGACCAATAGTCAGCTCCATAGGCTCACCTCTACAAAATCTCGCTAAATTTCTCGCTAAGCAACTTCAGCCCTATGCAGAATCTATCGCTTCACACGTTACAAACTCCTTCCAGTTCATAGAAACAATAAAGAAGCAAAACCTACATCCCGATGACCTACTTGTGAGCTTCGATGTTGTATCTCTCTTCACACAAGTGCCCATTAATGAAGCCTTGACAGCCATTCAAAACAAATACAATCCCCCCGAATACATCCTGGACCTGACCAACCACTGCCTAACCAACACGTACTTCATCCACAATGGACAAAGATACAAACAGATAGAAGGAGCACCTATGGGATCACCCCTCTCACCGGTCATCGCAAATCTATACATGGAACACTTTGAAACCAATGCTTTAGACAAGTCAGAACACAAACCCAAACTTTGGCTCAGATATGTTGACGACACCTTTGTAATTTGGCCACACGGGAAGGAAAAACTAGATAGCTTCCTCACACATCTCAACAGCCTACACCCCAAAATACAATTCACTATGGAAATAGAAGCCAACAACCAACTTCCCTTCCTTGACGTCCTAATCTACAAAAAACCTGATGGCTCCCTAGGACACACTATCTACCGGAAAAAAACACACACCAACCGCTACTTACATGCACAATCACACCACCACCCTGCACAAATAAACTCCGTAGCCAAGACTCTCATCTCCAGAACCAAACGCCTGGCTGACAAAGACCACTTGACAACTGAGTTACAGAATCTCTCAAATGTGTTAATCGCCAACGGATACCAACAAAACAGGGTTACGAAGCTAATCCAAAAAGAAACACCCCCCAAAAACCAAGACACAGAAGAAAACAATGGCATGGCCCTCCTTCCTTATATCAAGGGCACTACAGATAAAATTAGCAAAATCCTCCATAAACACAATATCAAAACAGCCTTTTGCACCAACCAAAAAATAGCTAATATCCTCAGAAACCCAAAAGATAAAATCCAGTTAGAAAACCAAGGGGTCTATGAAATACCCTGCAAAGTCTGCCCAGCCACGTACATTGGACAAACAAACAGACGAATAAATGCACGTATCGCAGAACACAAGAATGCCGTCAAAAAAGAAGAAAAAACTTCCTCTCTTTACCAACACATGAAAGAAACAGGACACGAAATTAATTTTGCAGATTCCAAATTGCTCTTTAACATGGAACATCACCACAAGAGAATAATCATGGAAGCCATCGAGATAGAGAAACACCCTCACAACATGAACAAGCGTGACGACACGTCCCGCCTGCCAGACATCTGGAAATTAGCCCTCCCCACAAAAACCGACACCAGAACCAGAGGCACACAGAACGCCATCTCCAATCAACCACACCAGACCCAAACCCAGACCCTCTCCACAGATAAATTACAGACACCATCCAGTAGCCAAACCACAGTGGCACCTCCGGATGCTGCACCCCCCTGCAATCCCTACACAGATCTGGCTGGCACAGGGCACAAAACCACAGCTCGCCCATATACACGAAGCCAAGCCAGAGCACAACTAAGTGCAGTACAGCCATCTTCTCAGAAAAACTCTTCACAAGCTCAAGAGGTCAAGACACGAAAGCTTTAGCAACTAATCCACACCTAATGACCCTCCTAAGTGGTACTCAGAATATCACTCAAGAAATCACTCAAGATATCCCTCAAGTAATTAAGGAACAAAAGAAGAAAAGGCACACTAACCTGGGAACTTCCTCTCTGCCCAGAACGTTGGAGGCTATACACCACACCCCCTCAACAGTATTTATAGGAACTCAAACACTGAGATCCTGCTCTGTTCTAGTAACAAGAAGCCGAAAGCACCAGCCTGAAGATGACGAGTGAGACCTCGTCGAAACGTCGCCTAGACACCCCAACTCTTACACGGGAAGACACCCGAAGATACCAAAACCTGCATATATATATATATATATATATATATATATATATATATATATTAAAAAAAGAAAATTCAAAAAAAAAAAAAAGAGAACAGCAAAAGACACAGCTGAGAATGTGTTGACAATTTCTCTTAGACATCACCTTCAGGAGCTATTTCTGACAGCGACTTCCTTCTTCCTTAGCTGGAATTGATAAGGGTCGTTGTGAAGTGGGTGAATTAAGCTGCTCTTCTGACTGATCCCAGGAATTACTATTTATCAGCCAGTGAGGGGGGGGGGGAATACAATCTGTTGACTAGTGTTACCAGTAAGTGAGGACAATAAAAGAAAGAAAGGCAAACTGCCTTCCTATACACTTTAAAATATTTCTCTCCATAGTCACTCTAGGAACAGCATGTTGTAAGTCCTGGGTTCAAATTCCACTTCAGCACTGGACTGATTTGGGGCTCACAGCCTTAGTAATAATTCATTTGTAAAAAGAGAACACTTCAAAAAATGCTTTTATATCATTAGTGAGATGGGGAAAGCAGTGAACTCTAAGCAAACACGCTAAGCCAAAGTGTGGGGAACTGGCTTTAGGAATGGCAATACACTGTTTTAGATGCCGTATGGTTTTAAAAATTGCATTTGAATTGCTTCTTTTATTGCCCATTTTGTTATATTACAATCTGAATACAGAGAATTATTTTCATGGCAATGAAATGCAAAAAGTACAGTGTGTGATGAGATAAGCAAAGTGTCGTTCGCAACGCTGGTAATTGGTGATAAAGCGCAACCATTGCAGCTTTGCTGTCCTAATTAACACCTACAGAAGGAGAGGATAGCAATGCTAGCGACTCACTTGTAGCAATGTTTAACAAGGCAAAACTTAAGGCAAGAATCAGGACAGATATTTATTAGGGGAAAATAAGGACTATTCCTGGCAAATAAGGGGCAGTAGGAACCTGTAGGATTGTTTTTTGGTTTGTCAACTTTTATTGTCATTTTGTTATAGGAGAAGAAGCACAAGTTACATAGTGAATTTTCACAATTAAGGAAATGTAATCACGGAGAACCGCTGCCACCCTGTGTAGGCAATATTGAGTTATACAAACTGATAGTACAAGACAGCTTTCTATGTCTCTGTGCAGAGGAGGGTGGGAAATATCTGGTTGTGCTCAGTGTTGAATTGTTATGACTACTCTCCACCAAAGGGTAATCTGAGTGCAAATTTGAGCCAAGAAATTGACTGATGTTCAGCTCAAACTGATAAAGCCGTTGCAATTGTCTCTTTTCGCATCGTGGATGAATGAAGTTTAAGCAGTCAAAAATGTTAATGGGAAACACATCACATGGAGCATTCGCTTTGACTACAAACGCCCGGGCCTTAAGCCAAACAAAATACTCTTTGGGATTTTCTCAGCTTTCTCAGTGAGATATATATATATATATATATATATATATATATATATATATATATATCCCTCCTAGAATGCTAGTCTGGGGGCATAATTCTGCTTCTCAGTGGGAGGGGGAAGAGTTTAAATGAAATATTATATTTGGATCACCTTTAAGTGACAGCCAAGTTAAGTACATGGGCTACAGAAGTGCTTTTCAAACTGTGTTTCACCAAACTCTGGGATTCCTCAATGGGATGATCGGTCAGGGCAGATAAACATCCCTGAAAGAAAGATTGCTCACTAGAACCAGACTTCTACAATGTGAGCATTGCCCAGCATGAGGATAGGACTAGAACGAATGGGCAGATATGAGAAGGCAGATTTTGGCAAAATCTCAGGAGACGCTTAATAAGGACATAAAAAGACCACAACGTTGGAAGGATGTTGACAAGCTGGAACATTTGCAGAGGAGGGCAACCAAAATGTTCGAGGGTCTAGAAGCCAAGCCTTACGTAGAACGGTTGAAGGAGCTGGGTAGGTTTAGCCTGGAAAAGAGGAGACTGAGAGGAGATATGAAAGCCATCTTCAAATATCTCAAGGGATGTCACATAGAAGAGGGAACAAGCTTGTTTTCTCCTGCTCCAGAGGATAGTACTCAAACCGGTGGCTTCAATTTACGAGAAAGGAGATGGGGGCCACCTAAATTATATAATTTGGTATTTGAATGATTGTTATTAGTAGTTGTACCATAATTTGGCATTGTTATAATGAGGCTATTTTTGGAATGTAATTGAAAACTACTCAAAAATTATTATCAAAGGTGCTTCGCAGCCAAAGGAATGAACATGACACATAGTTAAGTATTTATTGCCAGAGATAACAAAGTCATTTCTACAGCTCTGGATATTTACAGACACCAATCTAACTGCTAGGCAGCTATCCCCAGGTCCGTGCTCTATGTATCTTCCCTCTACAGGCCGCATGCCTGCAGATGGAGACTGCGCCTGTGTGGAAACTTCCTTTGCTCATCCCTTTTCAACCCCCTACTGGTTCTGGGAGACGGTGGGGAAAGAGAGGGTGGGGAAGCACCTGGCCCTTCATTTGCCTGACCTGCCTCTTCCTCCTCTTCCTCCGTCCCTTCCTGTGCTCCATCCTCCAGCTGTGAAGCTCCCCCTGCGTCTGTCTTGCCTCCTGCCTGGCCCGGGTCCCCACAAATCACTGTCCCCCGTTGCCCGAGTCAGACTCCAGCCCCTCTTCCCCAGTGCACACTCCTTAGCATCCTGCCAGACCCCACGTCTGGAGATAGTGAGAGGCTGAAATAAACAAGGAGTTTTCTGCATTTGGAGATTCAACATTCAGCCTAGATGAATGGTGCTCTCCAGATATTGGAAGCTCTGAGGGCCTTCTGGTGGTTCCCTCATGGCGAGATGTGAGGTTACAGGGAACTAGGCAGAGGGTCTTCTCAGTAGTGGCACCCTCCTTGTGAAACGCCCTCCCATCAGATGTCAAGGAAATAAACAACTATCTCACTTTTAGAAGACATCTGAAGGCGGCCCTGTTTAGGGAAGTTTTTAATGTTTGAAGCTTTATTGTGTTTTTAATATTCTGTTGGGAGCCGCCCAGAGTGGCGGGGGAAACCCAGAGAGGTGGGCAGGGCATAAGTAATAAAATTATTATTATTATTATTTTATGAAGATAGCTCCAGCCAGCATGGGCAATGGTTGGGAATTATGGGAGCTGAAGTTCAGATAACCTTCCTTCCTTCCTTCCTTCCTTCCTTCCTTCCTTCCTTCCTTCCTTCCTTCCTTCCTCTCTCTTTCTCTCTTTCTCTCTTTCTCTCTTTCTCTCTTTCTCCCTTCTTTTTCAGCCTATCATGGAAATAAACTGAAGCAGCAGAGGGAGCTCTCATCTCAAAAACCGAGGATCACAGAAGTTTGGGATGCAGAATTATTTTTTTTAAAAAGAACTAGGGCCATTTCCACAAGTGAGGCTGAAAATGAATGCACTGTAGTGGCTGACAAAAGGTTGCATTGCCCGGTCGGTGGACTTGAGAATAAAAAATGAGCTTGCTGAGGCTGCATTCAGACACGGTGGTCTATTGAATTGGTTTTACTGGTTATAACGCTAGCACTTCTGTCTCACTTTCTACCAATTGCAGCATGGAACTGTGGTGCTGCATTTTAAAAGGGTGTGGGGGGGAAAGAACTGTAATTTCATCCCTAATTTCATCATGTGAAATTACAACGCAAAACTTCTTGTATTTTAGAGATGGAACAACTAAAGAGTAAGGATGTTATAGCACAGGACAGCAAAGGTTGGAACCTGGGAATGTTTACAATTATCGAACATAGAAAATCAGTGCAAAAATTAAAATTAGCAAGGCGACCAAAAAAAGCAAAATAATTTTTATGCGGTCAGGTACGGCTTAATTAATTATACAAATATTACAACACATGGAAGAGAAGTGTCTACAGTTTATACTACAGTTTGGCATTTATAGAAAGTCCATCTCTATTTTCCATTTCTCTTTTCTTCTTTTGATGTATATTTGTTGTACCTTGAAAAATAAAAGTAGGGGATTAATTTTAAGTGTGCAAATGTACTTAGGTTATTGGTGAAAGTCAAAATCACAATTACTTCCCTGGCCCAACCTGTTTATTCTATCATTTTGGACTAATAAACCATGCTAATTTTTTATCATACCTTCTTGAGATCCAGTTTCAAAATTTTGCATTTTGTTCACAGATGACAAAATGATTTGCAATTGCCTTTGCCAATGAGAAGAAGAGGCGAGCAATCTATTTCATCTCTGTGGGTCTCCAGCAAGGGCAGGATCCTGTAACATACTTTGGCGACAGCAAATCAAATAGAGGAACATAGCTACTGTCTTGAGGAGCTCCTGGTCTCTCCCCTGTAATAAGAAGCCTATGACCTCTGTCTCTGGTTTCCATGTTGGAATACGTAGATGGTCTAGAAATTGTTGTCGGAGATCATACCTGGAAAGCTGTCTGTGGACGAACGCTGGCTCCCTTGGCCTGAAAGCGAGATGAGCGCCGCAACCCCATAGTCGCTTTTGACTGGACTTAAGCATCCAAGGGTCCTTTAACCTTTTACCTACACAACTGAGGACTGGGAAATTAGGACTTCTTGTATTTGCTCCTTATATGAGTGTCCTTTGGCTTTTGTACAATCCAAAGCAATGGAGAAATAAGCAATTGAGACTGAAGGGTTCTCCAACCTATTTATCAGCGAACCTATTTATCTCTTGCGACCAGAGGCCAGGAGGATACAGTGAAGCAACTGTTTTCACCCATCCAAATGATTGATGGTAATTGGGAACAAAGTTAAGTGCCCCCCCTGCCTCCAAATTCTTAATTTAAAGAAAACTCCCCTCAGGTTCTTCAATATATATATATATCCCATGTTCTGCTGACTTCCCTCTGCAGGGATGGCTGAGGATACTCCACGTTGGGCCTGTGATCCAAGCTTTCGAACATCTGTTCCTGCTTTGGAATGCTTGAGCACAGCTGACCGGCTTGCCAGAAAATATTAACCATAATCCAAAACACTAGATCAGACTGAAAGAAAAGTTGTCTTTCCTTTCCTTCATTATAAATCTATAGAGCGGCAAACTGGGACACGGGGCTAGTAGTTTGCCAGTAGGGGGTTGTCTTAGCCTTCGCATTTGGTGTTTATTAGCAGAGGCGTTTGGAGGACGCGCCTGTAAATCTTGCTTTTATTTTATAGGGCAAGTTTATGTGCTGCAGAAGAGGGAAGCAAGCCCATCACTTAGCCTGCTTCTATAGAAAGCCGCTGAGAGCCAGTTTGGTACAGTGGTTAGTGTGTCAGACTAGGACCTGGGAGACCAGGGGTTCCAATCCCCATTCAGCCAGGAAGCTCCCTGGGTGACTTTGGGTCAGTCACTATCCCCCAGCGATAACCTACCCAACAACAGAGGGTTGTTGTGGGGATTAAATGAGGAGAGGATGGACAAAGTGCATTGCCTTGAGCTCCTTTGGAGAAGAAGTTGGGATAGAAATGCAATTTTTTAAATAAAAAAATTGGAATACTGATTCGGAGCCCCTTGGGAAGAACAGGGTGGGACATGGAAACTTAGGGGGTTCCTGGTGGTAACTTTAGTCAAGACATGGTTAGATATAAAATTCTATTAGTGAACTTCAGTTACCTGGAATTGCCCAGTTTCCAGAATGAATTACCGTATTTTTCTGTGTATAAGACTAGGTTTTTCCCCTTAAAAATAATGTCAAAAATTAGGGGGCGTCTTATACACAGATACATTTCCCCTCATTTTCTTAAATCTGAGTCCCCCCCAAACAGGGGGCGTCTTATACATGAGGGTGTCTTATAGACAGAAACGTACGGTAAGTAGTGGGGAGCACTAAAAAGCCTCCTAATCACCATTTTTTCCTGCTCTCCAGCTTCCTCCCGCCCTCTCCACACAACTCTGTCCTCAAGTAAAGTTAAAGCTCTGGTGCCGACTGGAGGCTGGACCATGTGCAGAAATGTGGCGCTACTTTGCAAGCCAGCTGTTAGACAGGGAGGCTGAGCAGCCTAAACAAAGTCCCACTGCACCTCCAGTCTCTTCTCTGCCCTCACTGATGTCAGGCTTCAGGGAATCCGATCTCCCTCCCTCCCGGCTGGCAGCCAGAAATGGGAAAACAAGAAGTTCTTACCATGGTATTTTATTCAATATTCACACAGAGAGATGGATGATACTGCCTCTCAGATAATGGCTTTGCTCCAAGGAAAGTCTCACCCCCTCTGTCCAGTGGAGAAGCTGCATGCTCCGCTACCGGGGGCGGAGAGCAGGCGGGGGCGTGGCTGGTGCCCCGAGGTGTGGCACACATCCCGGGGATGGCATGCTGCCTGGGGGGGCATGGCATGTTCTGGGGCGTGGCACCTGGCGCAGGGGTGTGTGTGCTGCACATGTCCGGGGGGGGGGCCTGCCATGATGGCACCCTACCGGAATAGTGGTGCCAGGGGTGGTCCGGTCCCTCCACACTCCTGTTCCTCTGTCTCTTGACTGTCTCGCCAGAGTGGTGCATGCTCTAGTTATCTCCCGCTTGGACTACTGCAATGCGCTCTACGTGGGCTACCTTCGAAGGTGACCTGGAAACTACAACTAACCCAGAATGCGGCAGCTAGACTGGTGACTACATTGGCTACCAGTACGTTTCCGAGTACAATTCAAAGTGTTGGTGTTGACCTTTAAAGCCCTAAATGGCCCGGTCCAGTATACCTGAAGGAGCGTCTCCACCCCTATTATTCAGCCCGGACACTGAGGTCCAGCACCGAGGGCCTTCTGGTGGTTCCTTCATTGCGAGAAGCAAAGCTACAGGGAACCAGGCAGAGAGCCTTCTCGGTAGTGGCGCCCGCCCTGTGGAATGCCCTCCCATCAGATGTCAAAGCGAGAAACAACTACCTGACATTTAGAAGACATCTGAAGGCAGCCCTGTACAGGGAAGTTTTTAATGTGTGATGTTTTAATGTATTTTTAATCTTTGTTGGAAGCCGCCCAGAGTGGCTGGGGAAACCCAGCCAGATGGGCGGGGTACAAATAATAAATTGTTGTTGTTGTTATCATCATACGTCATCCCTGTACCAGCTGAACTGTGCTTACTGCCTCTGAGCCTTCTACTACTCTCAATGCTTGCCAGGACCTGGGAGAGGGGAGGGGTCTGGCATGCTTTCCAAAGACACTGAGTCTGTCGTCTGTCTCTTCCCTGGTGCTTCTTCTTCTTCTTCCTGTTGGTTCCTCTCCCAATATCTCCCAGCTTCTCCCCTCTGCAGCCTCTGAGCTATGGGCTTCTGCAAACCACTGTTCTAAATCTATACTGTCCTCCTGTTCTCAGGAAGGTTCAGGAGGAGGGGGGGGGCAGTCTCCACCATTCCTCCTCAGTCCAGTCCCTGACATCTGAAGTCTTCCGGGAAAGGGTCTCCTCGTGAGCCACGAGGCCCCCGCAGCTCTCTCCTGCCATTTCCGGGTATAATTATTTATTTCCCAGCGCCGTGCGTGAACATGGCCCTGTGCGAGTTGAACGCTCATAAACAGAGCTGTGTGTGCCAGACCCTCTGTGGCAGAGCACCAATGGAAGCAGGTAGAATTGTGGCAAAGGAATATTGACATTCGAAGACTGTTCCAGGAGGACCATCTGAATATAGGCATCGCTTGGTTACCGTTTAGCAAATGAGCCCTGATAAGTCCCTCTAGGCTGGACCACCACCAGAACACCCCAAGGTATCATTTCTTATACATGGGTTTTGACTGCACGACTGTTCCATCTGTGCTGTGAAGCCTTTTATTATTTTTTTGAAGAGAATGGCAAATAAATCACGGTAGCTGAGAATTTCCTAGACATTTATTCCCACTTCGGATGTCTCCATTTTATGGCGGCATTTCCCCATCTGCCTCCCAGTCAGAAAGATTTAGTTGCAACGCAGCCGTCAGGTCCAAACAGATCACCGTCTTTCTTCTAAATGCATCCTCGACTGTGATGAAGAGCCGTGTGAAAAGTCATATTCCATGTCATGGCATATTTTCTTATTATTTGCATAGGATTTTTACACTTTGGGTTGCATCTAACTAAGGCTGCAGTCACACTGCAGTTTGTTTCAGTTCATTGATGTTTCCGTAACTGTTAATTCCTACATTACGTTTGAGGCTTCACATGACATAAATGCCTCTTCTGGAAATCTAGCAAAATAAAAACAAAAGTTTAGCACTGATTTTTATGTTAATTGCTTCCAGAAATATTGATTTGCAACCCCATTAACCCAGAAAATTGTGAGAGTAATATGACAAACATTGGGGTGGTAAGACATTCTACCATTTTTTGTGGGTCAGCCATAGGGGAACAGAAGCATGCATGTGTGGAAAGAGTGGGCAACTGGCGACATTGTCCAATGACGTATGTTACCATTCCATTATGCAACAGGAACATGTTAGAGGAATATTAGAAAACACGACAGAAGGTGCTATCATGATAATCAGGAAAACTTAACACAATATTTGCATGTCTGAATGAACACTAAGTTCTCCTCAGAGTTGACCTATTGAAATTAATAGATCTAAGTCAGCCACATCAATCAGTGGATCCACTCTGAGTATGACTAACAGTGGATACCACTCCCTGATTCTAAATGTGTTTGATTTCCTTGCATGGAAATTCACTGGAATTCTCAGAGTTCCCCTGGAAAGAAGGACTGATTGTTAAACCTCTCTGGGAATTGTAGCTCTGTGAGGGGGAATAGGGGGTCTCTTAACAACTCTCAGCACCCTTAACAACTGGGCCAGCGCATCCTGTTTTGCCACCCAAGGCGAAATGGGAAAGTCCCATTGCTCTCCACTGCAGCCTCCCTTAGCTGAGTTGTGTGGTGGCACCCTGCCCAGTTCAAAAGCACGTCAAAGTGCAAGTAGATAAATAGGTACCGCTCTGGCGGGAAGGTAAACAGTGTTTTTGTGCACTGCTCTGGTTCGCCAGAAGTGGCTTAGTCATGCTGTACCCTGGCTCCCTTGGCCAATAAAGCGAGATGACAACCCCAGAGTCGTCCGTGACTGGACCTAATTAATGGTCAGGGGTCCTTTACCTTTACCTAAGGAGCTGTTAAATTTACAAATTTATTTTTCAAAACAAAAATCTGGGGAGAGAGTGAGAAGGGAGTCTAATTAGCTCCCTAGAAATGGCCCGTGGACTGTTGAGAGCAAGAATGGCACACCATTCTCAGGTTTTGGCTCGACCTTTTACCTCCTCAGACTTCTGAAGGCAAAATCCGGCTGCAAATAAGAGCGACCAAATCAGAACCATGTTTGTGTACATTTTAAAAAAACTAAAAAATCACTCAAGCTGGGAGTTCACCAGCCGAGCTCCTCGCGGGAAGAATAATACAGGTCTTTTCAGTCATCTGGATGGCTTCCGTCTCGAACGGGTGCCTTTTCTTTCTTTCTTTCTTTCTCTCTTTCTTTCTTTCTTTCTTTCTTTCTTTCTTTCTTTCTTTCTTTCTTTCTTTCTTTCTTTCTTTCTTTCTTTCTTTGCAGTTCTGTTCTTCAGGAATGTAACGTGTGTTCTTGGAACACATAAACGCTCCTTGCCAAATGCAGGACGAGTTCGTGACGACTCCCTCTCTCCTTGGGTGCCACCAAGGAGCCAGAAAAAGAATGGGGGACAGCGGAGACATTTGAAAGGCCTCCTAGCCATGGAACACCCCAAATCAACTGTCACAGCTTATTTAGAAAATACTAAAGCACGTCTGAAGGATCATACGGAGAGGTAAAGCCACAATGGATCCCCACGGGGGGAATTCGTCAGAAGCTACAAGCCCGAAAACAGATGTTTTTGGAGAGAGAAGAGGGACCCCCTCCTTTAGCAATTGCCTTTTGTGACTTAACTGCCATCTCTGCTTGTTGGACTAACAGGCGCTCTCAGGAGTGGAGAACCTTTTTCTCACCTGAGGGCTACACTCATTCATGGGTGGGGCCAGAGGCAGATTTAGGGGAGCGCAACCTGTTTAATAGCAGAGCCCCAGGAGGCGTCACAATGATTATGTAAAATGGAAGGCAAGAGGTGAGGGGGCGGATTTCGGCACTGCTGAAATTTGAGACTCCAAGGTCTGCCACTGGTGGGGGCAGATGCGCAAACAGGCAGAGCAATGGAGGAGACATTTGGTAAAGTAGGTTCACACACCTTCCAGGCAAGCAAGGGGAATTGATGGTCTCCATTTAAGGACATATTCCTGCCAGGCAAAAGCACATAAGGAGGGTGCAAAGCAGGGCTGGTGAGGGGCGTGGCCTTGAAGAGGGAGAAAGGCTGAGGAGGGGCGTGGCCTAGGATAGGGTTGCCATACGTCTGGAATTTCCCCGGGATTCAAGCGTCCAGGGGGATTTTGAAAAATCGCCGAAATGCCTGGGTTTATGCCAACACAACCAGGAAGTCTGTGCTTGAGTAACCCTAGCCTAGAGAGAGTCCCAAGGACCAGCTCAAAAGGACTAGAGCAGGGGTCGGCAAACTACGGTCCCCGGGCCGGATCAGGCCCACCTGGGTCCTAAATCCGGCCCACGTCGCGAAGCCGAAACCCGCCACAAAGCTGATACTCCCGGCGATGGCAACGGGAGGAAGAGGCCGAGCGGCGGCGGCTCTGCCAATGAAACGCCGCACCTGGTTTACCTCAGCATGGCGTGGGGATGTCTCTGCCAATCAAACACTGCATCTGGTTTGCCTCGGCGGCGTTTGATTGACAGAGCCGCTGCCACCTGGCCTCCTCCTGCCACCGCTGCCCTGGTGCTCCTGTGGGCCAGAGAGCGGAGTGGATGAGCGCAATCTGTCTACTCACTTCACGAGAAACAGCAGCAGCAGCAGTGGTGGTTTTGGCAGCCCCTGGGAAGGTAAGCACAGCGCCTTCTCTCTCTCTCTCTTTTAATAAATACATCTTTATTGCTTTAAAATACAATCTTACAATAAAGGTAAGTACAACAAAGTTAAGCACAGAAAAGAAAAAAAGGAAAAAGAAAAGAGAAAAAAAAAAGAATTCTCCACATCAAAAAGTACAAAAAGTTTAAAAGTAACAAGAAAAAAACAACAATTAAAAGTACCAGGTATTTATACAACATGTCTTATCCAATAAAGTCTTCTGTGAAAAGCTTCCAATCATTCTCATTATACTTTTTCTATTGTCTTGATTTTATCACACAGTTTGTTTTATACCTTTCTCCATATATTCCTCTAAGATGTTCATTCCATTTACTTATTATGCACAAATATCATTCAAGTCTGCTAGGAAATAAGCGCCTTCTTTCTCTAGGGCTTTCTCTTGAGGAAGCCCGTTTTGTGCCACTGCCGCCAGCCCTTTGGTGAATGAGGCAGGCGGCAAACCGAGAAGGTGGCTGGGGCTACTTGCCCCCCTTGCAGTGTGCATAGGAATTCATTGGTTTTTTAAAAAAACAGTCCGGCCCTCCACAAGGTCTGAGGGACAGTGGACCGGCCCCCTGTGGAAAAAGTTTGCTGATCCCTGGACTAGAGGACCACATTTGGCTGCCAGCAAAAGAGCATCATGGTATACAAGGCTTGTACAGCCTCAGATGCAAATAGGGAAATATTCTGCATCAGTGTCCCAGCCCTGCCTCTTCCTCAGAGGCTGGGGCTCAGAGGTTGGGACCCAGTTGCAGGTACAGCGACCAAACAATGCAAGCTGGATCCAAGCAACTGTAGCAACCGCTCTTCAGCACCCCTTGCGGACAGGCCTTGCTCCCATTTCTCCTTGACCCACGGCTTTATTTATGGGAGACTGGCCAACTGAGGAGCCGAAAAACAGTGAAAGAAACTTCCCTAGGGGCATTCTAGTGACCCAGGTCTTGTTTTGATAAAAACAGGAAGTGGCGCCATATTGAGGGGTGGCGGCGGAATGGAGCGGGAGGCATAGATCTAAGAAATGCGTCAGAGGGACACACGGGTCTGAACTTCCAGTAACACGTTGAACCACTGTAAGGTCCCTTGGGAATTTGGGGTTGTGCATGAAATAGCGAGAAGCCGTGAAGGCTTAAGGGTTTTTCTGTGACGATCCCGGTGTTTTCGGGGCAGCTGGAGGGTATGCAGCTTGCGATCTACAAAGCTAAAGACAATGTGCCAGACATGTATGATGAGCCCCCAGGGAGTCAGAGACCACCCTTTTACCGCAGGGGAACGAACCTGCATTACGGATGCACAGGAGGCATTCTACCACCGTGATTCTCTAAACAGCCCCTTGGCATATTCCCTTGCATAACCTACTTCCATGCTTCATTCATTCCACCCCTTTTACGTGGGGAGCAAGGAATCCACCCCCAGCCCCAGTTAGCTGTGCTGCAGTCTCTTTTCCTGGATGAAGCCTTTCAATTTCCTGCAAGCAGAGTAACGGCAGGTGCAACACCCCACTCCACCCCCCCCGGACTTCTCTTGCACACTTCCATATGGACATCTGGTAGGCAAGTAAAAGACCAAAGGAGTCATAACTACTCAATGCCGCTTTGTTACCAAGTCAGTTGTAATGTTCTATCATTATAACGTGGCTTTTGCTTTCACGGGCAGCAGGCACTGAACTCTTGCCAGATTTCCCCAAGAGCGGATGCCCTTGTAGTAGCGGCCGGATTCCGCATGGTTGTTTGCTGTGCAGACGTGGTGAGCCTTGGCTGGCGAAGGATGTCCTAAGCATTGCCCAATTTCCTTGTTTATATCCATGTAAACTCAGTAAGCCACATCTATTTTTTTCTGTTTGTTCCTGAATTCTGCTTTCTCCTTTCCTCATGAGACCTGCTGTTTACTCTCTGCAGTGCCCTTTGTTCCAAAAGCCGTCTGTTTTTTTTAAAAAAATTATTAAATTAGGATTAGATCTGAAATCTGAACCATTTAGGTGCCGCAGATTTAGCAAAGTTCATCTTAGTTTGCACAGTAGCTGACGTCTTGCAGAGAGATTGAGCACCTTCTAGGCCTATTAGATATGAAGGTCCTGGGGCTCAGCTTGCTAAATCAAAGTGGAAGCACTTTGCAACCTTTGCACGAGAGCTGAGGTATTGCACCTCTTTTTTTGGCCTGATCTCAGAAGGGTTGGCTGATCGCCGAAGAACTGATGCTTTTGAATCATGGTGCTGGAGAAGACTCTTGAGAGTCCCATGGACTGCAAGAAGATCAAACCTATCCATTCTTAAGGAAATCAGCCCTGAGTGCGCACTGGAAGGACAGATCCTGAAGCTGAGGCTCCAGTACTTTGGCCACCTCATGAGAAGAGAAGACTCCCTGGAAAAGACCCTGATGTTGGGAAAGATGGAGGGCACAAGGAGAAGGGGACGATAGAGGACGAGATGGTTGGACAGTGTTCTCGAAGCTACAAACATGAGTCTGACCAAACTGCGGGAGGCAGTGGAAGACAGGAGTGCCTGGCATGCTCTGGTCCATGGGGTCATGAAGAGTCAGACACGACTAAAGGACTAAACAACAACAACAGAAGGGTTGAACACCTACAGCTGTCATGAGCCAGGAGTCAGCTTGGCCGGCTGGACAGCAGCCCAAATAGGGAGAAGGCAGAGTGACCTTCTCTCCCATCAGGCTGTTGTACTTTGCTGTGCAAATCAGGACCCTGCACAATCAGAGTTCTAAATCACATGGTGAGTCTTCACAGGGACAGCCAAATCTCCACTGCAGAC
Organism: Podarcis bocagei; assembly: GCF_964188305.1. NCBI lineage: Eukaryota > Metazoa > Chordata > Lepidosauria > Squamata > Lacertidae > Podarcis > Podarcis bocagei. The sequence continues at coordinate 78,236,324 of NC_138133.1, read as the reverse complement.
ATTTGCCCTGATGTGATGGAGAGGGTGGGGCCAATGACCAAGACCTCAATCCCCTCCTTCACATACAATCACTCAAGGACATGGATGGGGAACCTTCGGAATCCTTCAGCCTTCCAGGTGTTGCTGGACTCCAACTCCCATCATCCCCAGCCAGCAAGACAAAAGCTCAGGGATGTTGGGAGATGTAGGAGCGTCTGAAGGAGCATCTCCACCCCCATCATTCACTGAGGTCCATCGTTCACTGAGGTCCAGATCCAAGGGCCTTCTTGGTAGTGGAGCCCGCCTGTGGAACACCCTCCCTTCAGATGTCAAGGAAATAAACAACTATAGTGGTACCTCGGGTTACATACGCTTCAGGTTACATACACTTCAGGTTACAGACGCCGCTAACCCAGAAATAGTACATCGGGTTAAGAACTTTGCTTCAGGATGAGAACAGAAATTGTGCAGCGGCGGCACGGCGGCAGTGGGAGGCCCCATTAGCTAAAGTGGTGCTTCAGGTTAAGAATGGACCTCCGGAATGAATTAAGTACTTAACCCGAGGTACCACTGTATCTAACTTTTAGAAGACATCTGAAGGCAGCCCTGTATTGGGAAGTTTTAAATGTCTAATGTTTTACAATTTTTATGTGCTATAAGCTTCCCAGAGTGACTGGGGAAACCCAGCCAGATGGGCGGGGTATAAATAACAGATGATGATGATGATGATGATGATGATGTCCATCTGGAGGTCAGCTGGCTCCCCATCCTTGCTCAAGGAGAATCTACTTAAAGCCTAGGAGATTTATTCCGTCTGTTCTGTCAATAAATGATTGAGATAATACCATGAGTCTACAATTATGTAAAAAGCCTAACAAATGGTATTACAGTGGTACCTTGGGTTACATACACTTCAGGTTACATACGCTTCAGGTTACAGACTCCGCTAACCCAGAAATATTACCTCAGGTTAATAACTTTGCTTCAGGATGAGAACAGAAGCAGGATGAGAACGGCGGTGCGGCGGCAGCGGGAGGCCCCATTAGCTAAAGTGGTGCTTCAGGTTAAGAACAGTTTCCGGTTAAGAACTGACCTCTGGAATGAATTAAGTACTTAACCTGAGGTACCACTGTAGAGTGGAAGAACAAAGACAAAGACCCCCCTCAAATGCCTGGCTACTGTGTGAACAAACTGACGGATGAGCTGGGCCTTTGGTTTGATCAAGTAGACAGGCCCTAGCAATATGACCAGACAGAATTATATTCCGCATTCTTCCATCCCTTGTCCCCCCAGACTCTACTTCATTGGTTGCTGTTGCAGGAGGGGGGCAGTCAGGAAACACTGAGCATGATGACGTCACATCACTTGTTTCTTTTGGTAAACGCCAATGAGGAGATGCTTTGGGGAGATGTGCTGCTTGACATAATGTCCCCTCCATAATTTCTCATTAGGATCATTCATGGGCTCCTTAGCATAATAATAATAATAATTAGCAGTCGTTGCTTGGCTTGGTAATGGGGCTCACTGCTCCCCACTCCCACCAACTTCCTGTGCCTTGTTAAGAGGTTGTCTGAAGGGCAATAAAATTGGAAGCATGGAAATTAAAAGTCAAATTTATATCGAGCGGCCTTTATAAATCTGGCCTCCCCTTCCTGCTGTCCCCAAATACCCTATAAATAGAGCTCGCTTGCTGCATATGTATCTTGTTGCGGGGGGGGGGGCGGGGGGGGGGAGAATACAATTGGAGGCGATTTTACAGTAAGAGTTCCTCTTGATGTCTGGAGCGAGCCCCGGAGGTCAAAAGGCAGCTTTGCAAATTGACTGTTTCTAAAAGTGGTTCTCAAATGCCTCATTGTTGCTGTTTGAAGTGTGATTGCCCATGTGCGGTTGAAAAAAGAAGGGGAGGCAAGAAAGGCACAATAACTGTGGATAATAAGAGGACAAGAAAGAAGCGTTTGTGAGTTTTCCTTGTGTGGAAACGTCCCCTTCCGAAAACCTTAACAGCTAATCTTTTTAGCAGGGGAAGCAATAGGCAGAACTGTAGCCTTAAATCAAGACCTGGGGGAGTTGATGACTAACAGATTTTGTGGGTCTCTCTCTCTCTCTCCCCCTTCCCCAACGCTCCCCACTCCTTATTCAGAGGGGATACGTAAAGTTTTCAATTTGGTACCAGCTGTTCCTTTGAACAATGCCATACTTATGATTCAGATCATGGAAGCAGTGATTCTGATTATTTCCCTCCGTACTCTTACCGAAGGAAACATTAGGTGGGCTTGAAAGATAGGAGAGCCTCAAAAGCACTTGTGAATCAGTTTCCTGGTCTAACTGCGGCCACATGCGACTTTTATTGAAAACACATGCGACTTTGATAAAAGATTGCATTTGAAAGAAGGGGCTGGAGGAGGGCTACGGACAACGAGGCACTGTTCCTCATCAAACGCTGCGCTCCACACTTGCGCATGTTTCATGTTAATGGGCTCGGGGCAGTTTCGAAGCAGTCTTTTCGCTCAGTGACTTGGCCGAAGGATGCTGCAGACACCGCAGTCTTGCTACATGGGGAAGAGCTTTCGTGCAGGACTGCTTTGGAGTGGGGGAGACTTTTTCAGACCCGGGGCCACATTTCCTTCTGGGAAAGCCTCTCGGGGCCGCATTCTAGAGGTGGGTGGGGCCCCAGACGATAACGGGCAGATAAACAAATGTGCCCCCCCCTTTGTGCAGAAGGTTAGTTTGTACACACACTTGAAGAAGTAAACACATGTTCTCAGCATCAGCTCAGTATACAGGATGCACGGTTCAAAGGCCCATAAACAGAGTTCTAGGACACATGGCTTGCTGACATCCATTTGTCTTGGGAGTCAATAGGAGTGCACCTCCAGGGGAGAAGTGAAACCACTGCATTAGCAGCACCAAAGTGACCTTCCTGGGACACAAGCCTGGGCAGTGTGTATGGAGGCCCTAGGTTGCTCAGATGAAGGGCTCCCCCCCCCATTTGGGTGTTAGAATTCCTGCTCCATGACTGCAGTCATGGGATTTTTGTCTATCACATGACAGTGTATGTTTTGACTCCACAGAGTGGGAAGTGACAAAGACAGGATGTTTGTTTTACTGTGTTCCGTGAAGTGGGACTATTGTCCTTTGTTCTTTTTCTCTTTGCTGTCTGATGCTAGAGGGACAGGGAGCCATGTTGCAGTGCTCTGTGTGTGTTTATATGTAAATAAAGTAGATTAGCCAAAATGCTGAGTCGCTGAGGTCTGTCATGCATGAGGTGCAAACTCTGCGGATCCCTAAGTGTGCCGGTGTTGGTTGGCATCGGTCGCTGTGTTATTCGGGCAGAAGAAAGCTTTCGAAGCTCCCAAACGATTGACCAGGAGGGAGAGAACATGCCAGTTGGGCATGTGTCTCTGCCAGGGTCCTATTCGAGTGTAGGCTGAACTCCTGACATTGGGCTCATTGATGTGGTCCAAAGGAAGGCAGAGCAATATGTTGGGCACCAGCTTGGCTGCATGAGCTACCAAAAGGAGGCGTACAAGGCACCATCCAACCATCTTGGGGACGTCACTCTGGATTTGTGTTGGGTTTACTCCTTAGCCTTTGCTTCTCCTGAAGATAACCCGCAAGGCAGCAGAAGTTTAGGATCAGTTTTCCTGCTCCTAGATGGGCTGCCTTTCCAGGCTGAAAAGTTCCATGTGTCTCTTCCTTCCCTCTACAGCATGTGCAGAAACCACCTTCTTGACCATTAGACAGTGGCGTAGCGTGGGGGGTGCAGGGGGGGCCCCGGCCGCACCGGCCGCAACATCTGGGGGTTAGGATTAGGGGGCACAAATCCACGGGTTAGGGGGCGCAAATTACTTGCCTTGCCCCGGGTGCTGACAACCCACGCTACGCCACTGCCATTAGACCCACTATTGGTCTTGTCTGCTCAATCCGCCGGAGCATGCAGTGGAAGTCCCTAACTCAGCAAAGATTTGCGACCTATGGTTTAGCTGACTAGTTGAAGGTATTCCCTGGGTGTAGCTGCTGACAAATTCTAGGAGCCACAGGTGAGGGCTGAGTGCAGGGAGAGGACCAAAGGTGGACAAGCTACCCCAGAAGGAGCACAACGTTTCTCCCACCAGAGGAGAAATGTAAAGGTAAAGGTATTGATGTTTCGCAACTTTAACCAGTTGCAGGATCTTAGGCAGACCCAGTTGAATATAGCAGAGCACACACAGACTTCCAGAAGCAATCAGTTGCAGGCAGGTAGGACAAAGAAAGAACAAGACGCTGCTACCAGTAACTTGGTTACTTTGAGGTGTTTATTATTTACAGCAGACTCACAAGTTACTATATACAGGATAAAGACACGGATCTTAACTCTCTCTCTCAACAAACTCCAAACGACTCTCAGAACACACACTGACCAACCAACTAACCAGCCAAGGAAGGTCATGAGCCATCATGCCTATGTGGAGACCTCGACCAATAGCAGAGCTGTAACCAAGGTCCCATATCTCTAGGCAGAATAACTCCCTCTGCTCAGTCTTCTTGGCCTTCGGCTTCTTAATTGCTTTGTGGGAAGCTGCACATAGGCAAAATCCCAGCAAAAGGGACCCCTGGATGGTGAAGTCCAGTCAAAGGCGACTATGGGGTTGCGGTGCTCATCTCGCTTTCAGGCTGAGGGAGCTGACATTTGTCCACAGACAGCTTTCCGGGTCATGTGGCCAGCATGAATAAACTGCTTCTTCTGATGCAACGGAATACCATGATGGAAACAAGAGTGCATGGAAACGCTGTTTAACTGCCCACCACAGTGGAACCTATTTATCTACTTGCACTGGCATGCTTTTGAACTGCTAGGTTGGCAGGAACTGGGACAGGGCAACAGGAGCTCACCCCGTCGCAGGGATTCGAACTGCCGGCCTTCTGAGTGGCAAGCCCAAGAGTGGTGCTGTGGTCTAAACCAGAGATACTACCCCTCTCCTAACACCCCATACATGGCTAGGCATAAGCGAATATGTTGTCCTAACACCTGACATGCCCTTCCCGCTCCACTTTTAAAGAGCAGGGCAGAGTCCACCATTTGTACTCTTCCCATCCTATGCAAGAAGACTTATGAACTTGCAAACAAGAGCTTCTATGGGGAAGGGGAGGCTACTGGGTTTGTTTGCACCCATGCAGATGATGGTGCATCCTTGGCAATGGGAGCCCACCCCTCCAGTTCTCACTCGCCTTCAAATTCAGCTAGCTCCACTGATTGAGCTTTCCATGGTAGCTGATCCCATGGCCATTCTCTGGAGGTAGACGGACTCAGCCAACTCCTCCCTTGACAAGACATTCAGCAATAGTGGGTTGGAACCCTCTTCCCTGTCACTGCCAGAACTCTCCCCAATTCCAGTCATGGGGTCCTCCTCCTGTTCTGACAGACTCTGCCACCCCAATCCCAGCTGGTGCCATAGGACCAATGTTCCCGCCATCTATCCGTTTGTCTGTCCATCTGTCCATCCACCCACTGCAATTTATAAAACTTACACTGGCAGCTTGTGGAAGACGGTACTTGCAAACCCATTCGCTACCAAAGCGGCCTATCTCTGGTGCCTTTTATTCATTGTGTAAAGGCTTCCCCACCATCTGGACCACCTATGAGGAAATGTTTTCTTTCAGGCGGCAAGATTAAGGAATAGGGATTTACACCTCAGCCCCAGAGGTAATTACCAGATGGCAAATGGCTTGTTTTCACTTAATGATTCAGAGCAACTGACTCAGGAATATAGACGCGAAGGCTGGATCTAGTTTCCAGGCAACTTTTCCCCTTTTCAAACAGCACGGTCCCATCCATCCTTCCTCTAGAACACTAGGGCTGAAGGCCACAATTCCCACGTTAGAAGTTTTAGTGCTGCTGAACAATGCCCTTGTATGAAAATCCTTGTGTGATTTTTCCTGATTTTTTCCAGCAGAACATTTTCTTCTTAAGAACATAAGAAGAGCCTGCTGGATCAGGCCAATGACCCATCTAATCCAGCACCCTTTTCTCACAGAGGCCAACCAGATGCTTGTGGAAAACCAGCAAGCAGGATTTGACCACATGAGCCTGTCTCCCCTTCTGTGATTTCCAGCAACCGGTATTCAGAACCACTGCTATCTCCACTTGTGGAGACAAAGCATTGACATCATGGCAACCCTTTCCTCCATGAATTTCTTTAATCCTGCTTTATAGCCATCCATAAACATCTATCATGTCACTCCATCTCCTTGGTCATTTCGGCTGTCCTTTTCTATACCTTTTCCAACTTTACAATATGCTTTTTAAGGCAAGGCAAGTAAAACTGTGTATAGTATTTCAAATGCCGTAACAACGTAGATTTGTACAATGGAAATTTGATTGGCAGTTTTATTTTCAATTCCTTCCGTCCCCCCCCTTTTCTTGAAAAATGTCTATTACACCTTGGAATCCAGGAAGATGCCAATCAAACTTTTTTTAAAAAAAATATATTAATGGAATTTTATTTACAACATAACATAAGCCCCCCACCCCCCCAAATGCACAAATCCACCCTCATTAAATGTGAACATAACATACAGTGAGCATAACATACAACAATACAAACAACCAAATAAAAGACTTCCTTTATCCTGTATCTGGCCTCCTTATTTACTTCTTATAAACTGTTTCCTTTATGAATAATTATTAAGATTTTTCTAATTATAACTTAAATATCCACAAAGTCTCCTGCAGTCATTAATCGAAACAAGTCCAGGTGTGTATTTTAGGGCACTGTTTTGTGAAGTATTCTCTGCATTTCCCCCATGATTTTTGAAACTCTTGTCTAGTGTGATCTCTAATTGCCTCTCTTAATCTAGCCAGTTCAATATACTCTAACAGTTTATCTTGTCATTCTTTTTTTGTTGGCACAGTTTCTTTCCCCCCAGTTTTTAGCAATTAGGATCCTTGCCGCTCCTGTGGCCAGTCAAACTTTTGATACAGATTGGTGTTGACTTATCTGTCGGTCCTAAAGTTACAGAGTTGGTGGTTTAAAATTGTGCCTTTTCAAAGGGTGTAGGCAGGACTTAAAATGTGACATCATAGAATCATAGAGTTGGAAGGTGCTCTGAGCGTCCAATGCAGAAATCTCACCTAAAGCATCCAATGGAAATGAAAAGGGAATTCAGTAAACCTGTTTCCCTGCCTGTAGGAGGCATACTGGGAAACCCGTATAAGAACCTAAAAGGTTACCTGTCGGTCGGAGGAAGGAAACAGAGATCAACCATGGTCAAGTTGGAGCAAAGTGGCTATTAAGCCTGATCTTTATTAACTGTTGCACCAGGGTGCTCACAACCACAAGCAGGAGGCAGGAGAGACCCAGAACAATGGTGTACAAGCCCTTATATAGACTTTTGGAATTGACCACCCTGTTGCCTAAGACCACCCCCCAAAACATCATCATTCTAGATCAAGGGAAGTAATAGTGCCACTGTATTCTGCTCTGGTCAGACATCACCTGGAGTACTGTGTCCAGTTCTGGGCACCACAATTCAAGAAGGACACTGACAAACTGGAACGTGTCCAGAGGAGGGCAACCAAAATGGTCAAAGGCCTGGAAACGATGCCTTATGAGGAACGGCTAAGGGAGCTGGGCATCTTTAGCCTGGAGAAGAGGAGGTTAAGGGGTGATATGATAGCCATGTTCAAATATATAAAAGGATGTCACATAGAGGAGGGAGAAAGGTTGTTTTCTGCTGCTCCAGAGAAGCGGACACGGAGCAATGGATCCAAACTACAAGAAAGAAGATTCCACCTAAACATTAGGAAGAACTTCCTGACAGTAAGAGCTGTTTGACAGTGGAATTTGCTGCCAAGGAGTGTGGTGGAGTCTCCTATTTTGGAGGTCTTTAAGCAGAGGCTTGACAACCATATGTCAGGAGTGCTCTGATGGTGTTTCCTGCTTGGCAGGGGGTTGGACTCGATGGCCCTTGTGGTCTCTTCCAACTCTATGATTCTATGATTCTATTCTATACATACATCACAGAAGGAGGTGTGCTACAGCAGAAATACATCAAAGGGGGCAGGCTACAGCAGAAATCCTGTCTGGCAGGATACTGATGTCGTTGTTTAGTCGTTCAGTCGTGTCCAACTCTTCATGACCCCATGGACCAGAGCACTCCGGTCTTCCACTGCCTCCCACAGTTTGGTCAAACTCATGCTGGTGGCTTCGAGAACACTGTCCAACCATCTCGTCCTTTGTCGTCCCCTTCTCCTTGTGCCCTCCATCTTTCCCAATATCAGGGTCTTTTCCAGGGAGTCTTCTCTTCTCATGAGGTGGCCAAAGTACTGGAGCCTCAGTTTCAGGATCTGTCTTTCCAGTGAGCACTCAGGGCTGATTTCCTTCAGAATGGATAGGTTTGATCTTCTCCTCCAGCACCATAATTCAAAAGCATCAATTCTTGGTGATCAGCCTTCTTTATGGTCCAGCTCTCAGTGTCTCAGGATACTGATAATGGCCACTTCACCAGGCCAGCCTAGAGCCATTCCTTTTGAGATGCTAAATAATTTAATTCCTGAATCCAGGTCACAGGCTCACCCTATTCATACACAAAGATGCCCTAAAGACAGGTAAGCAAAAGACAAAGGAGAGACTTTCCCATTTCCTTCCTCCTTGCAGAGAAACATTTGAGGTCAATTGGGGAGAGTCAAAATGTTTTCAGGATTGCTCTCTTGTACTATTTCAGACACCTGGTTTATATACTTATGTCTGTGTTTGCCTTGTAAATTTATGAACATTTTATTTATATATTTGAGGCCTTAAATTCTTATAACAGAAACACAATTTGTGGAGACTGGGATGGCGTGTAACTCGACTGTTACAAAGAGAAGCTCTGTGATCAGCACCTAGTGAAATCTTAAGAAGCCAGAGGAATCGTAAGAAGAAATCTTAAGAAGCCAGAGCTCCTGATGTCTCCTCAGAATGAGCAGAACTGGGGGGGGGGGGGGATATGCCAATAAGAGCAGAATGTTTTATGCAAAAATCACACAAGTTTGCTTGCATAATTTATGGAGGTTGCAGAATCCACACAGAATTGGGATTTTCCTGTTGCAGAAAGCAATATGGAAGTACATGGATGCCTCTAATTTTGGCTTCTTCTTCTTCTGGCTTATTGCATGGGTAGGAAAACTAAGGCCTGGGGGCCGAATCCGGCCAAATCGCCTTCTAAATCTAGCCCATGGACGGTTTGGGAATCAGCATGTTTTTACATGAGTAGAATGTGTCCTTTTATTTACAATGCATCTCTGTGTTATTTGTGGGGCCCAGGAACTTGTTCATTTTTTTCTTTTTTCAAAATATAGTCCGGCCCACCACAAGGTCTGAGGGACAGTGGACTGGCCCCCTGCTGAAAAAGTTTGCTGACCCCTGGCTTATTGCAACTTCAGCAACATAGGAAGTTGTCTTATGCCAAATCAGGCAACTGATGAGATAGGTTTACATTGTTTAAATTGAGTGGTAGTAGCTTGCTACCTGGAGATACAAGAGACTGAACTTGGTACCTTTCGATGCAAAGCACACGCTGCGTCCTCCCTTGTACATTGTTGTTAGCAAGCACTTTATGTCCTGTGGGAAGTCAAACAACAGTTTTGTGAATAATGCTTCATTTGTCTCCCATCCAAATTTTTATGAGGGGAGCATTCTGTCCCCTCCTTTTACACTCCTGGCCATATATATATACTCCTGGCCATATATACTCCTGGCCATATATATATATACTCCTGGCCATATATATATACTCTGTTCCAGTAACAAGAAGCCGAAAGCACCAGCCTGAAGATGACGAGTGAGACCTCGTCGAAACGTCGCCTAGACACCCCAACTCTTACACGGGAAGACACCCGAAGACACCAAAACCTGCATATATATATATATATATATATATATATATATATATATATATATATATATATATATGCCTTCCCACAGCATCAAATGCCATAGGCCATCCATATTGCTGTAAGAGAAAATGCTGAATTTTCTTGGTATACAAACTAGCCTGTCCCTTTGGGAGCTGGAAGAGGATATGGAGTCACATTACATGCAAGATGGGTTTCAGAGAATGAGCTGCCCTGTGTTTGTCATGTGGTTTGTAGGCCATATTTATTTTTCTTAAAAAATAGAACAGAATCTTACGCACATATATCCCCTTTTCAAAAAGATCAGCGAGTCTGAACCAACAGACGGGGAATATGATATTAACCTAAAGACTTGTTAAATTGCACTGCGGTTAGAAATTTGTTTTCCAGATCCTTTCCTCCCCTTTATCATAATTGACAAAGCAGATTTAATCCATTGAGATGCACATGTCTTTATTTGGTTAAGAGACCCTCTTTTCTGCCACATATTGGTGACGCGTTATAGTTTCCATCCAGATTGCTTAGGGAAAAGCAAACAGCAGAGCATGAGACTCTTAATCTCAGGGTTGTGGGTTGGAGCCCCACACTGGACAAAAGTTTCCTTCACTCCAGGGGGTTGGACTAGATGACCCTCATGGTCCCTTCGAACTCTACAATACTATGATTCTATGTTTCTGTTATGTACTGAGTTGAACAGGATCCAAAACGCAGCAGTCTCATTGGTCCTAGAACAATAGGGTCCAGAATGGAGCGATCTGATTGGTCCACAGGAGCCACCCAATCCAGCTCCAAGTGGAAGTGAATCCGCAAGCTGACTGGCCTAAAGGTGAATCCTGGAATTAGCCAATCACGTGAGGCCCATTGTGTAAATAATGTATATAAAGCAGACATTCTGGGGGAACTTCCATTCCTCCTCACCACTATGAGCTGAATAAAGAGCATGAAATACACTCTTGACTCCGAGTATATTTCAGTTTCGATCATAGTGGGGATGTGGGTGTATACTAGGGGGACACACCAACCATAAAATTTGGTTTGGACCCCAATTTAGTGCACTAATCCAGATTGGATGAGTTCAGAGGCTGCCTGATTCTCTTGCAGGGTCAGAATCCAGTTTGTACTGTAATGTTCAATGCAAATTTACAGGTCAAGCGTAGGTGGAGGTACAGCTTAACCACTCCATCAGCCAGCCAATTGCTCTTTTCGCCTGCAGACACCTGTGTTACAACACCCTTAGCTGTGGGTAGGTGGGTAAAAGTCCGCCCCCTTCTTTGATCGCTTTGATCTATTCAGAACATTCCAGAATGCTCCTGCACCGAGAAGCAATTGGCTCACAGTTAGTTCCCATGGAAACACATCGCCTAGAATCATATCATAGAATCATAGAATCATAGAGTTGGAAGAGACCACAAGGGCCATCGAGTCCAACCCCCTGCCAAGCAGGAAACACCATCAGAGCACTCCTGACATATGGTTGTCAAGCCTCTGCTTAAAGACCTCCAAAGTAGGAGACTCCACCACACTCCTTGGCAGCAAATTCCACTGTCAAACAGCTCTTACTGTCAGGAAGTTCTTCCTAATGTTTAGGTGGAATCTTCTTTCTTGTAGTTTGGATCCATTGCTCCGTGTCCGCTTCTCTGGAGCAGCAGAAAACAACCTTTCTCCCTCCTCTATGTGACATCCTTTTATATATTTGAACATGGCTATCATATCACCTGTAGTTTCCCTCACAAAAGGAAGTGACCTGGCAACTGTGCCGTGAAACCACTACTAAAGAACACACTTGCCACCCTCCTGTTCCCATGAACCCCGCCATGTCCAAAGTCACAACACCATTTGGACTTTGAAAGTTTCTCCAATGTTCAGCCTTTGGAGGCACACATACAACTGAAAATACATCACAGCAGATAGAATGTTATGGGGTTAGATGGGTCTGAGATGGATTAAATAATTGAAGCTGCATTTTTGGTTTTGGAATGAAGGACATTCCCATCAGATAGCTGCCAACTGCCTGTTTTTGAAGAGACGACTAACGCATCGAATATGCTGATTTCAAAAAAGAGAGCAAGATTAAGTCTGACATTTTCCCTATCATGAGAACGATGCTCTCTAGCAAAAAAGTTGAAATCCACAGCAAAGATTTCCCCAAGGCTCAAAGTTCTTTCTTAGCTCCCAGCCATGCCCCCTTCATAATTTTTGGTCTATATCCAGTGAATATGGGGTGCATCAAGCCTGCTAAGAATTTGAATTAGACATTGTATTTGCTACTTACTTTCCTCTTCTCATCATTTGTGTGCTATTATCTGCCCTGTGAAAACATTACTGCTTGATCTTAACTCAAGCACTGTTGGTTGTATCCAACAAAGTTGCTGCAGAACAGAGCTTCCCTACTGCTTGCCCCCTTCTCACAATCTGTTCTGGAGACTCACCCTACCTCCCAGAGTAGATTTTGGGGGGGCATAGGGGCACACAGAGAGAGGAGTGGTGGGGGGAAGTTCTGTTCCTCAAGCATGAAGAAGTCTGGTGGTTGTGCTGGATACAATTCTGTGTGTTCCCAAAGAGGATGAATATCCTGAAATGGAGGCAGAAATGGAGACCACTAGGGATGTATGAACATCTTGCTTTCTGGTCTGTATCAGTTTTACCTGGGTTCATTCATAAGTCCATTCCATCATGTTTCCACATTCAAAACCCATATTTAATCTCAATATACATAGTTCTAAGCATGTTTTATCATGAGATACACATTTTCTAATGCATTTTGGTAGGGTTTTGTTGTTGTTGGCAACGGTATTGCAACATTGAAAGAAGTAAGAAATTTGAAGGATAATTTTGTTCCAATCAGCACATTTTTCCAGGAGAGGTGGATCCAGTCACTTCACACTGGGATTCACAGAAAACAGATTCCTCAAGCATCCTTAATACTGACTCCTCAGGTAAGGGACCAGCAATGAGCCTTGTGAGGGCACAGATTCCTCATAGTGGCTCCTCTTGTCATTGTACCAGCCAGCTTCAGAGGACTGACCGGTCTTGCTACTGCCTCCAACTTCACCCCAACGAGATGACTTCTTCTTCACTGGCTAGATCACAAGGTTCATTGTTTAACTTTGCAGTGGTTGCCGGCATGCCACCCATGGGTGCCAATGTGCCATGATCTCTTGCGGTTGCTAGCAAAAGTTCTCAGAAATCACAATGCTTAAAAGACTGCTCTTCCTGCTTACTTCCTGTTTACACTGACTCCAGTTTGCACAACATCTCCTACATTGAACACCCCCTCACACACCAGGATCAGACACCCTCTCTTCCATCCATTCTGAGCAGAGGAGAGGTTCAACAGGCAAGCACAGTGGTGGTTGAAGTAGGTGCCTCCCTCCATTGATGGGGGAGTAATTTAAGAGTGGGGGAATTATAAGGGCATCTCCATCGCGGGTGGCGCTGTGGGTTAAACCACAGAGCCTAGGACTTGCCAATCAGAAGGTCAGCCGTTTGAATCCCTGAGATGGGGTGAGCTCCCGCTGCTCGGTCCCTGCTCCTGCCAACCTAGCAGTTCGAAAGCACGTCAAAGTGCAAGTAGATAAATAGTTACCGTTCCTGCGGGAAGGTAAAGGGTGTTTCCGTGCGCTGCTCTGGTTCGCCTTAGTCATGCTGGCCACACGACCCGGAAGCTGTACGCCTGCTCCTTCGGCCAATAAAGCGAGATGAGTGCTGCAACCCCAGAGTTGGCCATGACTGGACCTAATGGTCAGGGGTCCCTTTACCTTTACCTATCGACTATATGGTCCTGTCTCCGATTCTGCTCTTTTAGAAGGGGTGGCCATTTTGTGTCATGCCACACCGCCACTGCAGCCATTTTGTGAGTGAAAATTATAAACAGTTGATGACCCCTGGTTTATTCAGGTGGATCACTGTCGATTACTGAGAGGAAGATGTGAGAAAGCAAGGAGGTTATTGTGGTGCAGGTGCACTGGGGTTGGTACAATTGCACTGCGCCAAGCCTTGCTGCTCCTCCTCCTGGAAAGCAACAGTGACCCACCTTCTAAGAAGCTATCATAGTGGCTACACTCCAGCCAACCAGCCACTCCTGGCCAGGAGTGTTTCAGCAGTTGCTTCCAACACCAAGGCCACTGTTACTCAAGTTGTGGGCACTTCTTTGATATCCCCAGCACTCTTGCCCCCAGTGTGAGTAAACACAGCCTAGGGTTAGCAGTTTTCAGTGGGAAAACAACTTGTGGGAGAAGGATAAAGAAGCTATTGAAATTCCCAGGTGTCAAAAAAAGCTTATTTATGTATGCCACTACTGTGGCCCGTGTTTTGTTAGCCCAAAAATGGAAAACGAGCAAAGTCCCAGCTAAAGAAGAATGCCAACTTAACTTGGCAGAATATGTGCAGCTTGCAGACTTAGCAAAAAAAATAAGAGAACAAGAAGAACATACATTTAGAGAAGATTGGAAAATGTTTATTGGATATATGGGAAATACAGCTGAAAACTCTGGCAGCATTAAGATAAATTCAACCGTGTAAATAAGTTTTGATGGATGTAATAATGGAATATTGAATGGTATATTTTTTGTAAAATACGCAGGGGTTTATGATATGCAAAATGAACCATGGAAAGCGAAGAAGGGAAGTCATTGATATCTTAAGGATGTAAAAATGAGTACAGTGGTACCTCGGGTTAAGAACTTAATTCGTTCTGGAGGTCTGTTCTTAACCTGAAACTGTTCTTAACCTGAAGCACCACTTTAGCTAATGGGGCCTCCCGCTGCCGCTGCGCCGCTGGAGCACGATTTCTGTTCTCATCCTGAAGCAAAGTTCTTAAACCAAGGTACTATTTCTGGGTTAGCAGAGTCTGTAACCTGAAGTGTCTGTAACCTGAAGCGTATGTAACCTGAGGTACCACTGTACTTTAAATTGTAAAACAGAAATGTGTGTGTGTGTGTGAATTTGGTTTGAAAGTAGATTTTACCTGTTGCGATCACACATATTCAGATGCTTATAGTGTAAGAAAATGACAGTTTATTATAGGAAGCACAAGACTTCTAATTCAAACCTAACCAAGCGACGTGGAGAAGAGAAAGACAGCCATGCTTGCTCCTTTGTTCTCAGAGGATGGCTGCAAGGTGACCTCACATCTCGAGGTCCGAGAGGAAAGCATGAGCAGAAGGAGGAAGTTGTTAACAGGATGCAACCTAAGACCTATCAGTCTAAACATCAAAGTGATAGGGAGGTCAGCAAAGAGGTCAAAGGTACAGGGATTGTCTGGGAATCTGGAGGTCCCTTAGCCTATTATCCTCATGCAAAACCCTCTTCGCCAAGCTGAGTTGCACCCAAACATTCAATTGAAGCTCCTCTCCCCTCTGTACTGGTCCTCTTCTTTGAACCGAAGCATTAGTGACTGGGGAAATTATCAGCCCCCAGAAGTAATAATGGAACACCATGTAATGTTCAGTTAGGCCTTTAGCATCTGCTAAGAAAGTGTTGCAAGACTGGTCAGTTTGGGACAACTCTATAAGGCTGAAGGCTAAGTAGTTAGTGGGCTGGAGTTTTACGACCATTTCATTTTTGGTGCTTTTAAGTGGGATCTTTACAAGGTATTTTATATGAATTTCAACTTGATTTTTTTTTTAAAGCCCTGGGCCCTTAGTGTTTGTGCGTGTGCATGTGGGCAAAAATAAATAAATACAGTTGGATTCCAAGTATGTGAAAACGGCCAGGGGCCTTTCAGGGCCAGAGATGATAACTTGTTTGGCAGGAAGCACACTGTTGAGTTTATTGCTTTGTATCTGTCCAAGAGGGGTGATGACTGCTTTATCCTTACAACGTGTTCACTCAAATAATTAAGAAAAGGAACGCACTGTTCCCAGAGTACTTCAGATTGAGAAGCACGCCCAGAGAAGATGGCATGTTGCTGCACTCCTAAATGCACTCCTTCTTGCAGTAGTCCAGTGCAACTCGCATGCGGAAAGTGGATCTTGAAACATCTTTCTTGAGGGAATCGTGCATGCCCCTAAAGATGCATATTGCAGGGAATCGTCCTGTCCCGTAAGACGTGCGTAGCAACCCTGCTCTGGTATATTTTGAGAAAGGCATATGAGCAACAGCAAAACTGCCGCGCAGCGGTAAATTAATCAACGCAGAGTCTTCTTCATAAACAGAATAAAACTGAGGAAAACAAACTTGTTCAGAAACAGCATAGTTAAAGAGCATACACAGAGTGCTCGTAGCAGTTATCTGACTCTTCACAGAGGCACAGTCTTAGTTAGTGATTTACGAGAGTCCTGGAGCCACTCTGTCTGCAACAACACAACACACACACACTGGCTGAGACACAGACACACTACTCCATACACAATCCATACAGATATCTGACTGAGGCCCATAGAGAGGCTGGCTACTTTTTATAGGGATAATGAGTCATCACCCAAGATGAGACACGAGTCACAGTGACTTACTTAGCAGTTTGCTGTTAACAGTTAGCAGTTAGCAGGCTTGAATGATTGTGTAGGCCTTACTGCGTCTTCTGCTCTCAAGAACTTTTGTCTCATGACAAAAACATGTCGTCTCATCTTCTCCAGTTCTATTAATTTTATGTAGAGCAGGAAGGGGGAGCACGTGGCTAGATTACAATTCCCACCACCCTTGACCATTGGCCATGTTGCCTGGGGCCGAGGGGAGTTGGAGTTTGCCAACATCTGGAGGATCACAGGTTCTGCACCCCTGGTAGAAAGGAATGCTTTCCCATTGAAATGGATGCACTTTCTTGATAAAAGGGTCAGTTTTATATTCTGGGTGATTTGGTTCCATTGGCCATCTCACCATCCCAGAACTGTGCTTTTGAACTTGTGCTTATATTTCACAATCTTCAAGAATGGTCCCATGGTAATGTTTGTGGTCTATCAGTCTATGTGTGTGACACACATACACACACACCAATAAGAAAGGGCCATATGAGTCATATTGTGGTCTGTGAAGAAAATGATGTATGGTACTGTTATTGCATCATGTTGACCGTAAAGAATTTTTATAATATGTTCCTGGAATCAATGCTTTTTTTGCATTATTCTGTTAAGTATAAGGCTGAGAGGGCTCTATCTCAGTGATAGGTAAAAGGTAAAGGATCCCTCGATGGTTAAGTCCAGTCAAAGGTGACTATGGGGTTGCAGGGCTCATCTCGCTTTAGGCCGAGGGAGCTGGCGCTTGTCCACCAACAGCTTTCTGGGTCATGTGGCCAGCATGACTAAACCGCTTCTGGTGCAATGGAACACCGTGACGGAAACGAGAGCGCATGGAAATGCCGTTTACCTTCCTGTCGCAGTGGTACCTATTTATCTACTTGCACTGGTATGCTTTTGAACTGCTAGGTTGGCAGGAGCTGGGACAGAGCGGGGATTTGAACCGCTGACCTTCCGATGCAAGCCCAAGAGGCTCAGTGGTTTAGACCACAGCACCACCCACTCCCAGTGATAAAGCACATACACTGCATAGAAAAGATTCCAGGTTCAATACCAGGCCTCTCCAGGTAGTGCCATGAAAAGTCTCCTTCCTAAAGTCTCCTTCCTAAGCCCCTGAGAGCTGCTGGCAGCCTGTGTGAACAATATTGAGCTAGGTGGACCAGTGGTCTGACCTTCATATGAGACAGTTTCCAAGTTAATTTTTGTACTTTGCAATGCAATCCGGAAGTACATATTGCTGAATTTAATGGGACCTACTCCCAGGCAAGCTGATCCAGAACTGCCATCCTGGAGTGCTCCAAATTTTCACATACGTCATCTCAGTAGTCATTACAACAGTAGGTTGGTATTATCTTCTCTACTGAGGCTCCACACATTTCCAAGGTTCAGTGGAGCCATTGCACAGTTGAACAGCATTTATTATGGAGGTGGGATTGAATGGAAATGGCCTAAGCCAACATGGCCAATGGTCAACAATGATGGAAGTTGTAGTGCCAACATCTGGAGGGCAACATGTTGACTACCCCTCACCTAAGTGACCTCAGATTGGACACTGTGGTGAGTTGGTGGACTTGTGATGTGCTGGACCAGGCATAGGCAAACTTGGCCCTCCAGATGTTTTGAGACTACAAGTCTCATCATCCCTGACCACTGGTCCTGTTAGCTAGGGATGATTGGAGTTGTAGTCCCAAAACATCTGGAGGGCACAGTCTGCCTATGCCTGTGTTGGACACCCACTTCCTCCCAGCTAGGGAATCTTCTGTGCACATAGCCAATACTAGGTATTGTTGGGTACACAGCAGTGTTTTCATCTCTAAGAAGCTTACGTCAGACAAACTGGAATCAACTTTTAATGCCAAGAGAAATGCAGATTCCCATTAGGAATTGTTGGGCATAGCTAGCTGCACATTGCTTAATTGGGATCAAAACTACAGAAAGTGACTCGCTTGCTGCCCAGGTATTCTTTGGTTCTGGCTCAATGGGTTAATGATGTGAAGAAAATACTTGGAGCTGTAAAGCCAACGGTGTGTTGGGTTTCATTGAAGGCTCAGCATCACCTTGAGCAGAATAGTCTTTGTTTCTTGTTTACATTAGGCTTGAGTTTTAGAAGATTGGATTGCCACTATTTGGAACTACAATAGGCTATTCTACTAATGCAGTGAAATGTCATCAATATCCCCACCGAAAAGTAAATATTTGACTTGTCCACTAGAAATGTCCTTTGATTTACTGTTCTTTTATCGCAAGGCCCATACAATATGGGGATTTAGGAAAGGGTAAATCTTCCTGTTGAAGACTTCCAAGAGAGATCCCTTTTCACCTTTCAGTATTTTTTTTCTGACTAAAGTGATGTCTCTGATGACATGCTTTCAGGCCTGACATTTTTGGGACACAATGCGAGAGATAAACATACGTAGAGCTTTAATCTGCGGTTGTTCATCAAAATGGACCTATTTGCAGATCACTGGGCCTGAAAAAGGTCTCCAGGAATGAGGAAACACGTCACTCTATATGATATATGTGGGAAATGTTTTCTGTTTAGCTAGATGATCTCTTTCGTAGGGTAGGTGACGTGGTCTCCCACATGACTTTGTAGCACAGCCTTCACCAGACTGGTGCCCTACAGATGTTTTTGGACTACAGTGGTACCTCTGGTTACGTACTTAATTCATTCCAGAGGTCCGTTCTTAACCTGAAACTATGCTTAACCTGAAGCACCACTTTAGCTAATGGGGCCTCCTGCTGCTGCCGCGCCGCGATTTCTGTTCTCATCCTGAAGCAAAGTTATTAACCCAAGGTACTATTTCTGGGTTAGTGGAGTCTGTAACCTGAAGCATATGTGTAATGGGTTTAGGGGTTGCTCGTGCGTAAGTTGCCGCCACTCCTGGCTAGGTTACCTGGTTAACCCTTTCTGACTGAGCAGCCTCCAACATCGTGACTGTCTCAGTTGCTGGCAGAATCCGTCAGTGGGCGTTTCTTAAACCTTTTCCAGCATAAAAGTTGTTTGACGCCAAGTCTCCTCCTACTCTCCCTTCGCGGAAGTCTTCTGCGCAGGGAGGGTGTGGGCAGCGGAGGACCCGTACTCTCTCCGCTGGTCTCCAGCGAAGAGTCTTGGAGCCTCCTCCCCGATTCCCCCACCTGCCCCCCTTCTCCACTGGTGTTACGTTGATTTCCTTCCCCAGCAGATGGGCTGCCTCTCTCCCTACTGGGACCCTCTCCTGCATCCCTTTGGAGCCTTCCCTCCGCCTCTAGCTCCGATGGCAGTTCCCTGACAGTATGTAACCCGAGGTACCACTGTACAACACCCATCAGGCCAAGCCAGAAAAATTCAGAGATGTGTTAATTAGTTGCATTTTAGTTTGCACAGTTTTGAGAGGTGCAAACTAGGTGGGTTCTCATTAAAATGTGAATCGAAACTGAATTTCTCTCAGCATTAGCAATCACATAACGGCTTCATCACGCAGCTTAAATCCTCAAGGATTGGTTCAATCTACATCTTCCTGTGACAAATTTCCCATGAGTACAAGTGAGTTTTCCAAAGGACAAGTGAGAAAAAGGCATGTTCTGCCTTTTCTTTTAATGGATACTTATACTAATGGTTGCCTTATACTAAACCTAATGGATGGCTTATACTAAACCAAACTACAGTGGTGCCTCGCAAGATGAAATTAATTCGTTCTGCGAGTTTTTTCATCTTGCAAATTTTTCGTCTTGCGAAGCACGGTTTCCCATAGGAATGCATTGAAAATCAATTAATGCGTTCCTATGGTCAAAAAAAGTCCAAACCAAGCCAAATTTGGTACAAAAAGAGTTTATTAAGTGCTCTTTAAAGTCACACATACTGCAAAGAGCATTTCAAAAATTGAAGGAACAATAATTTAAGTTTCTAAACATGACAGAAAAGCATTTAAAAATCACCAAAGTGTACTGTACATACATTTTCTAAGACTCTGGGGGACAACTTGAAGAAGGGTCCTCTTCCACTCTTTGCTTCTTGCTGAAGAACCTGTCCATGGTCTGCTGCTTCATCCGCCTTTTCTGCACCTCCCTGAAAGACGACATGACCCTCGTATCAAAAGTGTTCGCAAGGTCACGTGTCAGGTCCTTGTCAGGGTGGTGCCGCTGTGCAAAAGCCTGCACATCTTTCCACTTCTGGCAAATGTCCCTCAGTTCTTTGGAGGACAGCCGTTCCTCAGTTGCTTCCTCCTCTTCCAGCGAGGCCTGCTCCTACGCAGCCTCTGCCTGCAGTTCGACCAGCTCCTGGGTGGTCGGCTCATGGTCGTGCTCCTCCACCAGCTCGCTGATGTCCTCCTCTGTGACCTCCAGGCCCATGGTCCTCCCCAAGGAAACACTGTCCTGAGTCACTTGGTGCCACACAGTCCGGCCACAGGCTGCGCCAAGCGCAATTCAAATTTCTCTGGCGAGGTCTGTCACACGCATTCCACCATCGTGCTTCCGGATGATCTCCTTCTTCATTTCCAGCGTAACCTTCTCCTTCTTCCTCTCGCCGGCCTCTGCAGCAGCAGTCTTCTTGGGCCCCATGACAGCACAGCTCCTACCTTCGCAACCCCCCCCCAAAATATCAGTGCTTCACATCCAAAAAATTCAAAAGCACCAAACCTCCCAGAAAACAAACAAGCTTCCAGATTCTTGCAAACCCCTTCTCAACAATTCCCTGACCCCCCCAGCCACCCACCACACAGAAATCCAAACCCAGAAATCTTTTTTTTTAACAACAGCAGAGTGCCCCAATGGTCACAAAAAAATCATAAAAATGCAGAAAAAAACACACAAGCTTCCAGATTCTTGAAAACCCCTCCCCAACACCAAGTCCTTGAATTCCAAACCCCCCAACCCAAAATCCAAAAACCCCCCAAAAAGTTTTAAAAGTTTAACTTACCAAATGGCTGCAAAAGAAGTTTTGGAAAAGCTTCAAAAATCACCAAAGTCTTCAAAAACCTCAAAAAAAGGCTACCACACCGCGTGCTATGAGTTGCTCCTCGAAGTCAAGTCGCACCTGCACCTCTTCAAGCAATGCACCCTGGGTATTAACGGTTTTAAGAAAAAGGAAACAAACTTGCAAGACGTTTTCGTCTTGCGAAGCAAGCCCATAGGGAAATTCGTCTTGCGAAGCAAGTCAAAAAACGACAAACTCTTTCATCTTGTGAGTTTTTCGTCTTGCGAGGCATTCGTCTTGCGAGGTACCACTGTAATGGATGTCTTGTACTAAACCAAACAATTGATTGGGTTGCACACATCTACAATGACTTGCAGAAGTTCACCAGACGTTCTCAGGCAGAGGGTTTTTCCTAGACCTGCTACTCAAGTCAAGGTCTTTAAGTGGTGATGCCAGGGATTGACTCCACGGAAGATCAGGCTATCAGTGGCTACCAACTCTGATGTTCTATCTTCATGGTTGGAGAGAGCATGCTTCTGAATGCCCACTGCTGGAAACTGTAGGAGGGGAGTATGCTGTAGTGCTTAGGTCTTCATTTTTGCGCCTCTCATGGATATCTGGTTGGCCACTGTGAGAACAGGGTTCTGGAGTTGATGGGTCATTGGCGTGATCCAGCCAGAACTACTTAATACAAAATGTGATTTATATCTCTTTCCCCAACTGATTCTTTTTAGCATTGATTTGGGACCTGTGAAAGTAATAATTTCTCTCTTATCAGACATTAAACAGGCCAGTTTGCACATACCCGGGGAACTTTGTATTTGCTTAGGTTTTGAAGAATAACCCATCAATTCAAAAGAAGCTGCGAAAGCAAAGGCCAAAACCACGTTATTCTGCCCTTTGAGATCTGGTGCTATAATAAGCAAGTTCTGATGAAAGCAAACAAGGAAATGGAAATGCAAAGACCTCAATGTCACAGTCTTGAAAGTTCTGCTCAATTATGGATCCAGGAAAGAAAAACAGATGTGGCAACAGATGATCTTTGGTTTTGGATTAAATAACTGCACACATTGTTAAGGCTTAGTTGCTCATTTGAGAAAAAAAGCAGTGGCTAATTTGTCAGTCCCTCTTTCTCCATTGTCCTCAAATCTTGGGTGCCTCAGTACAAAATGCTGAAGGGTATGCATGTTTGCTTTGAAAGCAGATCTTCCATGAAATGCGATAACTTTTCTGCCTACACAAATGAAAGGGAGCCTCCCAAGTTGTGCAGTTCCTAATTTTGAAGGCAAACAGGCTTCTTCAGAAGTGCAGACCAAAGAGCACATCTGCAAAGCACTTAGTTTGGAGATCATGTGCAGGCATGGAGCGCCAAAGCCATCAGCTCATGAATTAAGCTTTCGGAATGTCAGAGGCAGCTTCTTTTACTGACAAGACTCACTGTCTTCTTCTCTCCAGGTTCTGACATGTCTATAGTTGGGCACAGTGGTGGCTGGTACCCATTGGGAACTGGTATAGCAGAAAACAGAGAGGTCAACAATAAGCAGAGCAGGATCCAACAGCAGGCAGGGTAGAGCCACCACTTCTTCCTCTCTCCTTCAAGGATAAAACTGACATTATGGAGGAATCCATTGTGACAAGCATGGTTACCTTCTGGATTGGTTGTAAGAAGGCCACCAGGTAGGGTCTGGTTGAGGGCAATGGCAATGCTCTGTCTGCCCTAATGGACCAGTCTCCACTTGAACCTCCAGAAGAGAAGATTTATGGGTCCAAATATCTAATGGGCTGTCACACAGAAGGTGGAGCAGGCATACTCTCTATTGCCTTAGAACCAGTGGGTGGAAATTGCAAGAAAGCAGCAATGGGCTGGGCCACCAGTGTGATGACACTTATGCTGCCAGCAGTCCCCCACTCATGTAAAGCTATGCTGGCATGGGTGTTCGGTTGGTGGAATGGGGGGGACGGACCAAGGCATGCTAGGAGAGTGTTGGAGCCCTTTCATTTCCCCTAAATGCCCCAGAAACTCATTTCCCCACACGTTTACATTAGCTCTGGTGCTAGCATAGTTAATTCAAACCCCGTTGCAGTCAATGCAAGGATAAAAGGAAAAAAATTGACCCTGCCCTCCACCAGCGGTGCCAATGTGAATAAAATATTGGGGGTGGGCAGGTAAGCCCTCCCTGAATAATCAATCACATGCTATGTTGCATGCACACCATTTGAATGGCAATGCCCGTCAATTATTGGAGAACTCATCACCCTCAAATGTTTTATTTGGGGGACCAAAGGGACCTTGGCCCCTAGGAGTTGGCTCCTGTGCCTCCTACCCTGGTCATGATGATGTGATGGGGGCAGGGGACACAATAGAAGTTTATTATGCCTGGCTTGGAGAAAGTGGACCGAGAAAAGATTTTTCTGACTCTCTTATAATGCTAGAACACATGGGCATCCAATGAAGCTGAACGAAGATGGAAGAATCAGGACAAATAAAAGGAAGTAATTCTTCACCTAGTAAAGGTAAAGGGACCCCTGACCGTTAGGTCCAGTCACGGACAACTCGGGTTGCATGCTCATCTCACTCTATAGGCCAAGGGAGCCGGCGTTTGTCACAGACAGCTTCAAGGTCATATGGCCAGCATGACTGAGCCACTTCTGGCAAACCAGAGCAGTGCACGGAAACGCCGTTTACCTTCCTGCCGGAGTGGTACCTATTTATCTACTTGCAGTTTGACGTGCTTTTGAACTGTTAGGTTGGCAGGAGCAGGGACCGAGCAACGGGAGCTCACTCCGTCACAGGGATTCAAACCTCCGACCTTCTGATCGGCAAGTCCTAGGCTCCGTGGTTAAACCCACAGCACCACCCGTGTCCTAATTCTTCACCTAGCCCTAGTTAAACTATGGGGCTCAGTCCCACAGGAGGCTGTGGTGGCTACCAAGGCTTTAAAAGAGGATTAGACAAATTCATGGAGGGGAAGGCTGTCAGTGGCTTCCACAGTTGGAGGCAGCAATGATTCTGGAAACTACAGGAGGGGAGAGGGCTCTTGTTTTCAAATCTTGCTTGCTGGTTTCCCACAAACATCTGGTTGGCCACTGTGGGAAGAGAATGATGGACGTAGGTGAGCCATTGGCTCGTCTCATCTCCTTATGTACTTTTCTTGTGGTTGCTCCATCGGTGGGTTGTCAAGGTAAGATAGGACTGCTCTGTCAGACTAGGTCACCATGGCAGTCATGTTTAGAATTAAGAGGCCATTTTGCAGTGCATAGTTCTTTTCTTTTCAGAATCATGATTGGTTCTTTCTCCATCATGTCTTCAGGCAACCACATGGCTTCAATTACTCTAAAGTAAGGCTTATAAGGTGATAAATAGTTCCTAGATAAGGTTGACATCCCGCCTCTGACTTACCACTGGGCCTTCTTTTCTCCCTTGCTTGAGAGTCAAAGTTGAAGCCTTATCTCCTAATCCCCTGGCTTTTGTCTGAGTGCCTGTGTTGCAACCTCCGGCCGGCTTAAGCCATATTTCTTCTGCCCATCCTGCAAGTGGAAGAAGCTTTAAGGCTTATCCTTGTGGCACTTCCCTCCACTTTGGCATGACAGATAATGCTGAGTTAAATAGAACCATGTAGCTCCCATGTACCTGCTATCTCAAGTTCTTTCTGCCTTGTTTCTGCTCGATCTCGCGCTATAGATAAAAGGAACGTGATTATGATGCTACTGACAGAGACATGGACAGAGTCCATTAATAGACCGAAGGGAATCCCATTTGCCCTGCCTCATAACTGATGTGCAATTTCATCTCAAATTTCACCAGCAAAGGGGAGAAGGACAAGGAGCTGTGCTAGAGCTATGGGTGGCTAACCTACATGTAAATCCAGGAGAGCCAGTGTGGTGTAGTGGTTCAGAGCGGTAGTCTCATAATCTGGGGAACCGGGTTCGCTTCTCCGCTCCTCCACATGCAGCTGCTGGGTGACCTTGGGCTAGTCACACTTCTTTGAAGTCTGTCAGCCTCACTCACCTCACAGAGTGTTTGTTGTGGGGGAGGAAGGGAAAGGAGAATTTTAGCTGCTTTGAGACTTCTTCAGGTAGTGATAAAGCGGGATATCAAATCCAAACTCTTCTAAATCCAGACCTTGAATGGCCTGGTGCACACATAACACTCAGCCATGGTTATTAAACCATGGTTTAGTGTTACATGTAAATTGAGCCCAGCAACTTAACCACAACTTGTTATTAACAACAGTTAAAGGTCACTCATTAACCAAGGTTTGTAGTAGATTTACAAATAATAGTTTATGTTAACCAGATCTTAGAGTGGCTAGGGCAACCCAGCCAGATGGGCAGGGTAATAACAACAACAACAACAACAACAACAACAACAACAACAACAACAATAACAACAACAATAACAACAACAACAACAACAACAACAACAATAATAATAATATGCATGAAAATCTTTCTTAGCAATGGTGAATGAGCTGTCACTGCTAAGCAGCTACACAGTGAAGAGCATCAACAAAACCTCTTGCTCTGTTTCTGCACGGCTGTTGATGCTTCACTGCAGTTATTTCACGGTGATCACTGCTGCAGCATCTGACTCTGAGTGGTCATTACAGTTTAAATGATATTGCAAGTGGGTTTTGTATCCGTCAGAAGCAAAGATGTCTAACTTAAAATCATTTAAGTACCAGGAGAAGTTCATAAGCAACAGAGAGTGCAACCAACAGATGTCAGAAGCTGCATGTTAATCGTTAGGTGGTGGAGATCAGCATGTTAATCGTTAGGTGGCGCCATCACAGCACCATTCATATTTAAGAATCTGTTTGGTTATAGCGAGTTATTGCTTTTAGTTGTCTACCATACTATTAGCTACATTAATTAAGATTTGGATCTCTGATTATCAAGGTTTATAGACTTTTGTTGTTGTTACTACTACTATTATTTACACCAGATGATAGACTCACAACAATGGAAAACACAAAATGCAGAATTGCTTCCCAACCTTTTTTCAGTATTTGCAGATTAGAAGCCCTCAGATGGGTTTGATGAGAAATGTGGGAACTCTTAAGAACTTCTAAGAGCTTCCATTGCTTTTAAAACGTTTATTATTGATGGCAATATTGATGAACATACAGTTGAAGGGCGCAATCCTATAGTCCTGCGTCAGGAACAAAAGTTTACATTATTTTACATATTTTATGTACATTTACTTATTTTGTTATTATTATTAATTAAATTTATATGTTTATATGTTTATTATTAATTAAATACAGGTGTGAAGATCACAGGGCAGCTTACAGTAAAAAGAAAAAGGACCCTTGGGCAGTTGAGTCCAGTCAAAGGCGACTATGGGGTTGTGGCGCTCATCTCGCTTTCAGGCTGAGGGAGCTGGCAGCTTTCCGGGTTATGTGGCCAGCATGACTAAACTGCTTCTGGCGCAATGGAACACCGTGACAGAAACCAGAGTGCATGGAAACTCTGTTTACCTTCCCACCTCAGCGGTACCTATTTATTTACGTGTGCTGGTGTGCTTTTGAACTGCTAGGTTGGCAGGAGCTGGGACAGAGCAACAGGAGCTCACCCCGTTGTGTGGATTCAAACCACCAACTTTCTGATCGGCAAGACCAAGGGGCTCAGTGGTTTAGACCACAGCGCCACCCACATAACATAATAATAAAAAACAAAACAAAACAAAACAATACCCCATACAGACACATTTTAAAGGTAATAGTTTGTTTAATCAGACAAAGACCTGGGTGAAGAAGCCACCAGAACCTCAACTGTATACATTTTAGAGAGGAAAGCACATGAAACATATTTGAAAGGATTGACATGTACTGTCAGATGATGTGACTTGATTGGCGGATGGGTGGTGTTTGCTAGAAATGGCCTCATTTGGAAGGTCCTGGATTAGACCAGCAGACTGGAGATTCCCCATCACTGATTTAAGGGCATGGGACATCTTCTTAGAGCAGGAATAAGCAAACTTTTTCAGCAGTCCACTGTCCCTCAGACCTTGTGGGGGGCCAGACCCACCCTCTCCTGAAAGGACCCCCTCTCCTGAAAGGACTCCCCTACAGCCACTTACGCCGCAGCCGCTGCAGCTGCCTTGTCTTCGGTAGCACCGTCGTCATCCTCTGCCTCAGCCAGGGATCCACAGGGTGCAGAGCCCATGCCTCTGGCCTGGGCTGCAGAGGCAGCCTCCCCGCTGCCGCCACTTTCTCCCGCTCGGCTCTTGGCCATACACGGCCACCTCAGCGGGAAGGAAGGGCCATTGCCCAGAGGCGTCCGCAGCTTCGGATTGGCTGCGGGAGCTTCCTGCAGCCAATCCGAAGCCACGCCAGTATCATGGAAGTCAGTCCCTGCACGGCGAGACCTCTGTACCGCACCAGTTTAACGCGGAGACTGACTGAGCGGGAGGCAGGGTCCGCAAGGTTCGCGGGCCGAATTAACTAGCCTGGTGGGCCGCATCCAGCCCCTGGGCCTTAGTTTGCCGACCCCTGCCTTAGAGGGAGCAGAGCCTACAGCAGGACTAGTCTAGCCAGCCTTTATAAGACCCTAGAAGGCATTTGCAATTTGTTGAAACAACAACAACCTTTGCCAAGGCCCTTTCCTGGAGCAAGACCTGATCCACTGCATCTGTTGCTGTGCCAGGACTTGTAGCCCACTTCCCTGGAGCTTTGGAGCCCATTCGGGTTGTAGTGATTGTTGTGATGTAGAGACATTTCCTTATGAGGGCCAGAGGGATGGGGATTTAGAAATAATTCATGGAAGAGGGGGATGGAGCCAAGAGCAAACTCAGTGGGCAGCTCCAACAGGAGATATTAGGACTTAATTCTGCTTGGCAACAGAGAGCTTTTTTTCCTCTTTACGGAGGCTGCTAAATTGATCTACACAAGCTTCGATTTTGCTGCTGCTCAGTTGCATCCTTGAGCCAAGATCTGGCAAAGAAACTACAAACCACGACTATCGAAAGAAAGAAAAAATTATGACACCAATGTACGCCAATTGTTAACTTACAACTTAGAGTGTTTGGCATCAGTTTACTTGGTTTTGGCGCCAGTTAAAACGACACCTTTTTGCGCAAACTTTTGGAGAAGATTAGGTTTTATGGCCAGTTGTTTGAAAATATCACATGCTGTATTATGACTTTTTTTTGGACTATTATAAAAATGGCGGCATTATCATCATCACCATCATCATCATCAAATGTATTACCTGCCCTTCACCAGCAGGTGCTAGGGTGGGTTAGTGGGTTACATATTTTTTAAAATGCAGATTTAAAATCTAGTTACAGGAATAGAGAGAACGGTCTAATAGAAACATGAAAGTCTGTTCTGCATGTTTTAAAATCAAGCGAGGCAGACTGCCTGCCTGAAGCATAGAGGAGGAGCAAGACTAATGGTCAAGTTAGTCTTTGATTTGCTGGCAGGTGCATGTCTGATATTTCGGAAGCTGGGAGGAAGTCATGCTCAGACCTCAGCTGAGAAATGCACAGCAAGATTAAATTACATCAATTGCTTACTTACTTTTGTATGTCTACGTCACATCTTTTTCCATCATGGAGCTCAAAGCAATGCACTATGGGTTCCCCGGTGGAGACCCACATCTGTTTAGCTTCAACAGACTGTCTCGCCAGAGTGGTGCATGCTCTGGTTATCTCTCGCTTGG
Organism: Podarcis bocagei; assembly: GCF_964188305.1. Lineage (NCBI taxonomy): Eukaryota > Metazoa > Chordata > Lepidosauria > Squamata > Lacertidae > Podarcis > Podarcis bocagei. The sequence goes on along the minus strand of NC_138133.1, from coordinate 78,207,457 downwards.
ACTAGTGCAATGCGCTCTATGTGGGGCTACCTTTGAAGGTGACCTGGAAACCACAACTAATCCAGAATGCAGCAGCTAGACTGGTGACTGGGAGCGGCCGCCGAGACCACATAACACCGGTCTTGAAAGACCTACACTGGCTCCCAGTACGTTTCCGAGCACAATTCAAAGTGTTGGTGCTGACCTTTAAAGCCCTAAACGGCCTCGGCCCAGTATACCTGAAGGAGCGTCTCCACCTCCATTGTTCTGTCCAGACACTGAGGTCCAGTGCCGAGGGCCTTCTGGTGGTTCCCTCACTGCGAGAAGCCAAGTTACAGGGAACCAGGCAGAGGGCCTTCTCGGTAGTGGCACCCGCCCTGTGGAACGCCCTCCCACCAGATGTCAAAGAGAAAAATAATTACCAAACTTTTAGAAGACATCTGAAGGCAGCCCTGTTTAGGGAAGCTTTTAATGTTTAATAGGTTATTGTATTTTAGTGTTTTGTTGGAAGCCACCCAGAGTGGCTGGGGAAACCCAGCCAGATGGGCGGGGTATAAATAAATTATTATTATTATTAAACAAGGTAGAGGTCTTCAGACCATAACCTGAGATAATTGGCACTTTTCTCAGGTAGTTGGACCAGTGGCTTGATTTGCTATCAGCCAGCTTCCTCTGTTCCTCTTTGAAAACCAGAAAGCAGCAATGTCCCTACTGGCCTCTGATCTTTGCTCTGATCTTTGGCCATAACATGAAGCTGTGTTTACTGCTCCTGGAGGAGTGTGTGTGTGTGTGTGGGGGGTGACCTTTAGAAATATGTTATGAAAAGTGGAGCTGGCTTTTAACGCACATGAAGTTTTATTGTTGACCACTCCGGCATGTGGCCTTAGACCAGTGATCTTAATGGACTGGTCTCCCATTTCATCGTGAGACCACTTTGCCAGTGCTGCCCTCCCTTAGAACTTTGCAAGGGAGCCCATCTAAATATCCGGGAATCTTTCCATTATCTTCAATAAAGTCTGGAAGAGGTCCCTCCTGCAAGGCTGTAAATCAGAAATTGTTTGGCTCCCATCAGCCTGGTTTAATTCCTTCCTGTTGATGCTTTCAAATAGGTCTTCTGGGATGGGACATGTGGGGCAATATGTTCTTTCTTTCTTTTATTCGGGTCTTGGCTTTCTTCGAGGAGAAAGGAATTCTGATCAGTGGTGGAGAGGCTTTGTGAAAGTCTCAGGCTCATTCCAAACAAGGAAGAGTTACAACTGTCTTTGTTTTGTCCCACTCTCAGAGTAATATGAAGAGGAGAGAGAGCTTCCTTCAGCAGCTTTCAAACTGGTCTTTAGCTATGTAAGCAACTTACTGGATGCACCTGAGCCACCTGAAAGGATGCTCCTGCCATCAATACTATTGAGAACTTGCATGGATCAGTGATCATGAATGGGGCATCTCTGCCAAGTGTGATACTATGGACGTGAAAGTATATTATTCTTGTGGTGTCTCCCATTTCCTGTATATTGTATTTCCTTTGCCCTTTAACTTAAACATCAGAAAGGCAAAACAGATGGCGAGCTTAGCTTTCAGAGGAGGTCTCGAGTGTCAGGAAAACATGAGAGATCCTCATCAACCTGCATAAAATGTATTCAAAGAATATTGACAAGGTAATTGCAACTCCTAGAATGCAACTGTGGTCTGCAAGAAGTGATTCTGTTCAGTGTGGCAGCCAGCCATGCCTTCTTTCATATTACTCTATTTTGTTCTCCCCCCCTCCCCGTGTCCCACCCCTCTCTGTCATTTAGCATTTTGTGGCCATTGATTGGGTTCACTCCCTAATGAGCTGTTTTGAGGTTTCTTTGATTTTCACGCATTCCAGCCTTTTTTAAAAGGCTATTTTCTCATTTCACTGTTAGTATAGTGCAGATAGAAGGGACGCGGGTGGCGCTGCGGGTTAAACCACAGAGCCTAGGACTTGCCGATCAGAAGGTCAGCGGTTTGAATCCCTGCAAGGGGGTGAGCTCCCGTTGCTCAGTCCCTGCTCCTGCCAACCTAGCAGTTTGAAAGCACATCAAGTGCCAGTAGATAAATAGATACCACTGCGACAGGAAGGTAAACGGCATTTCCATGCGCTCTCGTTTCCGTCACAGTGTTCCGTTGCACCAGAAGCAGTTTAGTCATGCTGGCGACATGACCCGGAAGCTGTACACCGGCTCGCTCGGCCAATAAAGCAAGATGAACGCCACAACCCCAGAGTCGTCCATGACTGGACCTAATGGTCAGGGGTCCCTTTACCTTTTTTATAGTGCAGATGGAGCTTTAGATCAGATTTACTGTTTCCATATAAAATCTAAGAAGTAACCCCCCCCGCAGAAACGGTAAGCGGGTGGGTGGGAGGGGGAATCAAGATGGCATTCTGATGAGGACGGTGCTGTATGGATGTTGGCCAAAACTTGCATCAGGAGCAGCAATAAATTGCCAACTGGGAGGACCCTGATTTGCTATAAGACAACTTTTCATGTTCTTACCCACTCACCGTGTTCAGCACAATCCTTCTGATCAGGACTAAGGATGAGGGAGAAATTTGATTCCAGCTGCATTGAAAGGTAAAGGTAAAGGGACCCCCGGCGATTAGGTCCAGTTGTGACCGACTCTGGGGTTGTGGCGCTCATCTCGCTTTACTGGCCGAGGGAGCCGGCGTACAGCTTCCGGATCCCGGAAGCATGACTAAGCAGCTTCAGGTGAACCAGAGCAGTGCATGGAAACGCCGTTTAGCTTCCCGCCGGAGCGGTACCTATTTATCTACTTGCACTTTGACGTGCTTTTGAACTGCTAGGTTGGCAGGAGCAGGGACTGAGCAACGGGAGCTCACCCCGTCACGGGGATTTGAACCACCGACCTGATCGGCAAGTCCTTGAAAGGTAAACCTACCTAATTTAACGTTACCAGATGTCCCCATTTCCCAGGGACAGTCCCTGGATTTACAAATCAGTCTCCTGACAAATTCCATCTATTTAGTAGGAAGTTGAAAAGTGTCCCCGGATTTATTGAAAAAAATCTGGTAACCTTAACCTAATTTGCAATTCCTGAAACAATATGCGAACTGAGTCATCTCTCGAATTTTGCATTTCCCTGAATTTTGCAATGTAGTTCTCCAACCAAATCATGAGTACAAAGGTGCATGTGTTTTTGTGCATGTAAAATGGCATAGTAAGAAAAAAAATCCTTTGGAGATGCATTCTATTAAGTAGAATTGCAAAAACGAGTAAATTAGGAAAACATTACAGATAAAAAAGTGTACGTCAGGAGAAATTTGCACTAAAAAGGTTAATATTTTTTTTTGTTGAAGACTTAAAAAAAAAGGGATTGCAGCCTGATGCAGAAATCTGGAGAACTGAACTTTAAAAGACAGGGGAAAAAATGAGAAACTGAAACAAGCCAAAATTGAAAGATTCGCCTATCCCTAATCAGTTAACAATAGCAAAACAACCAGACATACTACAATGGAAGTTTTATGTATCATGCAGTTTGCCCTGAAGAAACCTGGAGATAATGGCTCAAATGGTTAACATACAATGCACTCATAAATTGTCGTTCCCCGCTGTGAACATCAACAGTTGGCTGCTGAGTGCTCCATCTGAATTTACATCTGTCTTCTTGTGTCAAGACATATATATTTGTCCTCTGTGTCCCTAAATGCCCACAGATTTCATCAGGCTGTTTCAGATCTTTTTAAATCTGCCCTGTTAGAGGATTCAGATTTTTCTCACCTCCAGATATTTCCCTACAGTCCTCTTTTATTGAACCAGTTGGCCACCTATGGGACTTTGCTCATCTTGAGGTTTATGGGGGTGTGTTTGTAAAGAAATGATATAAATGTTTCTTTCACTACTGCAAGTGAGGCTTCCTTAGGGATTCTGGGAAAAGGATACTTTCCCGTACAGCATGGCTTGATCGTATCCTTAAGAAAACAGAACCACACTCAAAGTTTCATGACTTACTATGCTCCCACCAGGAAGGCCTATCACAGTGGTTTGTTGTGGCAACTGGTAAATAATAACCAGACTGTGCGTACACTGTAATTTTTTTATGTGTGGTTTACTGGCAAGGCTACGAACAATAGATTTCTGTCTACTTTTTATTTTATTTTTAGGAAGCAGCAAATGGGTTTTTAAAACCAGGATGGTCTTCAAGTAAGTTAAGTTGATTAGATTTGTCCTGTAAAATACTCAAGGAAGAACAGTAAAACAAGAGAAAGGACAATATAATCTTATTTCTATGGCGTTTCTTAAAAGGGCTTAGACCACAGACAAGGTTTTCTCATAACAGGAAAGAGAGTGGTGTTGTAAGGAGACTGGAGAAGAACAGGATCAAGGGTGATGATTTGGGGAGACTATGCGAAGCTTGTAGATTCTGGCAGAGTCATTTTTACCGTATTTTTCGCCCTATAGGACGCACTTTTTCCCCTCCAAAAATGAAGGGGAAATGTGTGTGCGTCCTATGGGGCGAATGCAGGCTTTCGCTGAAGCCTGGAGAGCGAGAGGGGTCGGTGCGCACTGACCCCTCTCGCTCTCCAGGCTTCAGGAAGCTCTGCGCAACCCTCGGGAGACCGGCTCCGAGGGTTGCGCAGAGCTGCCTGCAGTCCCGGGATCAGCGCAGCTCTGCGCGGCCACCGGGAGCGGGGCGCTAAGTCCCGCCCTGCTCCGGATGGCGGCGCAGAGCTGCCTGCAGTCCCAGGATCAGCGCACTTCTCCCCATTGCCAGCCCCACAAGCTCGGGGAACAGCGGGGAGGCAGAGTGTGCCTTCCCACTGTTTCCCGACCTGGTTCTTCCAGCCCCGCACCTGGGGGGGAAATAATTTTTTCCCCTTTATTTCCCCCCCAAAAAACTAGGTGCGTCCTATGGGCCGGAGCGTCCTATGGGGCGCAAAATACGGTATGTGGCTTTTATTGTATACCTATCAATTGCATGCTGCTTGACATGCTTTATGCAGTGGTGGGATATGAGTATTTTTATAATTAGCTAGCTAATTAACAAACAGTTGCCTGAGTGGACAAACACAAAGGAGAGGATCCAGAACATGCAACATAGAATTGTAGAGTTGGAAGGGTCCTGAGGGTCATCTAGTCCAACCCCCTGCAATTGAGGAATCTTTTGCCCAATATGGGGCTCGAACCCACAACCTTGAGATCAAGAGGTTCATGCTCTACCAACTAAGCTATCCCAGAAATGGCACAAAGCCCACCAATGAAGTCTATTAAAGAGCTAATCAGTGGTATGGATACATAAAACGACACACCTATCAATTTCAATGACGACTACTTATTCATTTACAGTTCCAGGTGTCTTAGTAGGATAGGCCACAATGGAAGCAGATTCAAGACTGGCCTGATCAGCCAATGACCTTCCTTCCTTCCTTCCTTCCTTCCTTCCTTCCTTCCTTCCTTCCTTCCTTCCTTCCTTCCTTCCTTCCCTTGCAAATATATAATGTTTTAATATAAGATGGAACTAGGGCAAGTGTGTGTCGCTGCAACTCCTCTGTTCTCAAAACAAAGACCCTTGTCTCACCAGAGTGGTGCATGCTCTAGTTATCTCCCGCTTGGACTACTGCAATGCACTCTACGTGGGGCTACCTTTGAAGGTGCCCGGAAACTACAACTAATCCAGAATGCGGCAGCTAGACTGGTGACTGGGAGCAGCCGCCGAGACCATCTAACACCGGTCTTGAAAGACCGACATTGGCTCCCAGTTCCTTTCCGAGCACAATTCAAAGTGTTGGTGCTGACATTTAAAGCCCTAAATGGCATCAGCCCAGTATACCTGAATGAGCGTTTCCACCCCCAGCTTTCTTCCCCAAACTACACATCAGTGAAGACATTTCTCTGCCTGCAATCTTCAAGCACTCTCCAGTAACCTGTCGCACACTTGTTTCAGCGGTGGAGTGATTAGCAGGCTGACCCTACCCTTTACTTTTAAAAAGCACTTCCAAAGGTGGACTAGAAAGCATGTTTGAATTCATATGCGTAGTGAGAGGGGTTGCAGCCTTTGATAAAATGGCATTTTTAAAGTGCCATGACTTGCTATTATTATTATTATTATTATTATTATTATTATTATTATTATTATTATTACCTTTACCTCTTTTTCATCATGGCTGCACTCTTATGCACACTTATTCCAGAGCATGCCCCCCCTTTAGCTCCGTGGAGTTGCTTTCCCCCCAAATGACAATACAGTGGTACCTCGGTTTTCGAACGCTATCCATTCCGGAAGAGCGTCCGGTTTCTAAAATGTTCGAATACCGAGGTGCAAAGGGCAGTCTGCATTTGCAATGGAGAAAATTGAAAAAAAGAAGGAAATGCAGCAGAAGCCGTTTGCCTTCCGAGGTGCGTTCGAAAACAGAAGCATTTGCTTCTGGGTTTTTGGCATTCGAAAACTGAAATGTTCGCTTCCGAGACACTTGAAAAACCGAGGTACCACTGTATGAGCAATGGGTCTTTTAGCAAGGGGGCATAGTGACCACGATAGACAAACTATGTTGTTGTTGTTGTTTAGTTGTTTAGTCATGTCTGATTCTTTGTGACCCCATGGACCAGAGCACGCCAGGCACTCCTGTATTCCACTGCCTCCCGTGGTTTGGTCAAACTTTGGTAGCTTCGAGAACACTGTCCAACCATCTCGTCCTCTGTCGTCCCCTTCTCCTTGTGCCCTCCATCTTTCCCAACATCAGCGTCTTTTCCAGGGAGTCTTCTCTTCTCATGAGGTGGCCAAACTATTGGAGCCTCAGCTTCACAATCTGTCCTTCCAGTGAGCACTCAGGGCTGATTTCCTTAAGAATGGATAGGTTTGATCTTCTTGCAGTCCACGGGACTCTCCAGAGTCTCCTCCAGCACCATAATTCAAAAGCATCAATTCTTCGGCGATCAGCCTTCTTCATGGTCCAGCTCTCACTTCCATACATCACTACTGGGAAAACCATGGCTTTAACTATACAGACCTTTGTTGGTAAGGTGATGTTTCTGCTTTTTAAGATGCTGTCTAGGTTTGCATTTCTCCCAAGGAGCAAGCGTCTTTTAATTTCATGACTGCTGTCACCATCTGCAGTGATCATGGAGCCCAAGAAAGTAAAATCTCTCACTGCCTCCATTTCTTCCCCCTTCTATTTGCCAGGAGGTGATGGGACCAGTGAGGGCCCACTGTATGCAAGCGTTCATGCAAGCGAAAAGAAAAGTTACAGTAATGATTAGTAACAGTAGTGATTCAGTGTGAGGAGAGGGGAATAGCTTGCATGCCTTGTATATTACCAAAGGGATTTCTACTGTGCAGGTTTTAATTTATTGCCCTGATTAGCTCCCCCGTTAGTCATCTGTCGCTAATCTCTGGACTATAGTGGTACATAAATGCATGCGGGGAGATGCCGTCTCACAGGCTGATGATTGTTTGCACATTAAATTTCACGAAGTGAAGCACGCTTCCCTACTGCTCCCATAGAAAACAGAGAATCTATTTCCCCCATTGAAATTCATGTATTCCGATCTTGAGAAGGCGCCAAACCACAAAGCTCACTGCTGGCTGATGAACGGCGGGCCTTTCTAACAATATATTATCTTAACAATGGCAGCCTAACAAGCATCATCAGCTTAGTTTGCTTAAACAAAAGGAGTGTGAATGCAAAAAGGGCGTAATTCATAGCAGCGGATTTCAAGCTCTGTACCCTCAAGAAAGTCTTGCTGAGATGTGAGGCCACCAGGAACCTACAGGGTGGGCTGTTGGGTGTCGGGTGATGGCCACATTTGCGCCACTAAACTAAAAGGAAGAAATGCATCATCCAAAAAAGAGAACACAGATCTGCGCTGAATTTGCCTCTACTAAATCATACGTTGAAATGCAAATTCAGAATGATTAGAAGCAGGACAGGAATGAGTTCCCTCTTTTCTGTGTCCTTAGCACATCCTCAGATATGCAGATGACACAACCTTGATGGCAGAAAGTGAGGAGGAATTAAAGAACCTTTTAATGAGGGTGAAAGAGGAGAGCGCAAAATATGGTCTGAAGCTCAACATCAAAAAAACTAAGATCATGGCCACTGGTCCCATCACCTCCTGGCAAATAGAAGGGGAAGAAATGGAGGCAGTGAGAGATTTTACTTTCTTGGGCTCCATGATCACTGCAGATGGTGACAGCAGTCATGAAATTAAAAGACGCCTGCTTCTTGGGAGAAAAGCAATGACAAACCTAGACAGCATCTTAAAAAGCAGAGACATCACCTTGCCGACAAAGGTCCGTATAGTCAAAGCTATGTTTTCCCCAGTAGTGATGTATGGAAGTGAGAGCTGGACCATAAAGAAGGCTGATCACCGAAGAATTGATGCTTTTGAATTATGGTGCTGGAGGAGACTCTTGAGAGTCCCATGGACTGCAAGAAGATCAAACCTATCCATTCTGAAGGAAATCAGCCCTGAGTGCTCACTGGAAGGTCAGATCCTGAAGCTGAGGCTCCAATAGTTTGGCCACCTCATGAGAAGAGAAGACTCCCTGGAAAAGACGCTGATGTTGGGAAAGATGGAGGGCACAAGGAGAAGGGGACGACAGAGGATGAGATGGCTGGACAGTGTTCTCAAAGCCACGAACATGAGTTTGACCAAACTGTGGGAGGCAGTGGAAGACAGGAGTGCCTGGCATGCTCTGGTCCATGGGGTCACGAATAGTCGGACACGACTAAACGACTAAACAACAACAACAACACATGGATGGAGATGTAGGTAGCTCAACCAGGCAGAGTGGCATGATGTTTGCTGAAGTAGCACGTGCCCTGATTGGCTGCCTAGTTCTGAAAGAGTTTTCCTCGATATATTTAGTTGAATGCCTCCCTGTCATGTACAAGGCCCCAAGTAAAAAAGACAAAAGGCTCTCTGTTCCTTTCACCTCAAATTATGCACTTCCCCCCTGTTTTCCTCAGTAAAGTGCTATCAGGATGTCTTTTCTTGCTGACCTCCTTCGGTGTTCTGCACCTGACTCTGATAACAAGCCCTGCATGGAGATTTTGTTGAACTATCATGTCTAATAGCCAGATCTTCCAAGAAATATAAATTGCTTTGGGGAACTGAAGATGTATATTGTAGCTAGTTTCGCTGTGTGCAGGCGCAGCATGAGAACGGACAAAGGAAAAACAAACATTTTGCAGAAAACCATAAAAATGTGTAGTCACAGTTCTGGCATTACATTAAAGTGTATATGGCATGTAATAAATTGGATTATAGAGATGCCTCTCACACTCTAGCGTGGTGGGTAATGAGGGGAATATTCTCAATAGACTCCCAACAGATTCCCCCTTTCCCCTCCCTTTTTAAAAAAGCCATTGTTAAAAGAGTTATGGTACATTTTCTGACCCTTCCTTTGGGGGACGTGTTGTGTAGTTCACATACCATTGGCAGCTGGTAAGGTAAAAAAAAAGGTACGGTTACGTCTAGTCAAAGGTGACTATGGGGTTGCAATGCTCATCTTGCTTTCAGGCCGAGGGAGCTGGTGTTTGTCCACAGACAGCTTTCCGGGTCATGTGGCCAGCAGGACTAAATTGCTTCTGGCACAATGGGACACTGACGGAAACCAGAGCGCACGGAAACACTGTTTACCTTTCCACCGTAGCGGTATCTATTTATCTACTTGCACTTTGACATGCTTTCGAACTGCTAGGTTGGCAGGAGCTGGGACAGAGCAAAGGTAGCTCACTCCTTTGTGGGGATTCGAACTGCCGACCTTCTGATCGGCAAGCCCAAGAGGCTCAGTGGCTTAGACCACAGCACCACCTGTGTATGTTAGGTAAAGGATGAATGGTATCATATTGGGGCGAAACCATATAATACTCCCCACAACACCCACAAGCTTGCTGTGCTGTTGAGTTGTTTTGCAGAGAAATACTACCCCACCCCTACTGGTTATCAAATATGGTCAAATTAATTCAAATATTCTGTTTTAAACCCCACCACCCCATGTCCCTCTTTTGGAGATTTGGGGGTCTTCCCCCCTCTTAAAAAAAGTGTGAGAAGAAACAGGCTGCTGGAGAGCTTGAGCTACTGGCAGTTTCAAAAAGCTGCCCATAAATTATGCCATCAAAGTTCCCAGTGGGTGGGAGCTCAAAGTCATGCTCACTTTCCATTGCTGACATTCGGAGGCCGTTATTTGGACGAGTGCAACACGTTCCCTTTGCCTTTATTATTCTTCCACTGTAACCTGACTTAGGTTCAGGAAGAGGAAATCCAGAGACTTAATTGAAGCCAATCAGCAAAAGGTCATGGGCTAATATTTAACAGACAGAACTTAAAGGGGCAGCGGGAAGAAAAGGGGACAGAAAGAGGTAAGGGGCTCTAACTGGGTTGGGGAGACGGAATGCACCTGGGTGGAAAGGGGACCCCGAGCCCCAAAAACATACAGATCGCAGGGGAGTTATAAAATTAAATAGAGTTTTGTTTGGATTATTTGCTTCCCGTTTCTCTTATAACACCACTAACCTCTGCTCGCGGAGGTTACGCTGCTTATTGCAAATGTTCAGGTGTTTATTATAGCAGTGCCTGCAAGGGAGATTGGAAAGGGAAAAGTTCCGGCATTCCCACAACGAGCCAAAATCTAGCTTGGCAAGTTTTGAGCGGTTCAGAATGGTAGATACAAAACACAGCAAGATGCATTGGTTTTTAATGTGGGGTGGCGGCACCAGCAACCCTCCCTTTCCCACGCACAAAAATGACAGTGCCCACTGGCGGAGGAAGAGGAGTACAGGGGGAGCGCACCGCCCCCGGCAGCGCGATCCCTGTGGGGTGCCATCGCGGCTGTTCCCCCGTCTGGGCTGGGTGCCACGCCCCCACAGGTGGTGTGTCATGCCCCCAGGACGTGTGCCACGCCCCTGCGAGTGGTGCGCCACACCCCCGGGACGCATGCCAGCCATGCCCCCACCTGCCCTCTGCCCCCCCCCAGTGCTGGAACATGAAGCCCCACCACTGGCAGTGCCCATGGAATGAATCCACAACAGTTCCTGACCCCATAGACCCACCTCTGTACACTCAGATGGGGAGATTTGAACTTGGAGCCCGACTAACGGAGCTGCAACCAGGTCCTGCTGAAAACAACATGACAAATTAGCCACAAAGTCTGCCTGATTTCAGTACAGTGGTACCTTGGGTTAAGAACTTAATTCGTTCTGGAGGTCCGTTCCTAACCTGAAACTGTTCTTAACCTGAAGGTACCACTTTAAGCTAATGGGGCCTCCCGCCGTGACGTGATTTCTGTTCTCATCCTGAAGCAAAGTTCTTAACCCAAAGTACTATTTCTGGGTTAGGGGAGCCTGTAACATGAAGCGTATGTAACCCAAGGTACCACTGTATCTCCTTTCTTGTAACTTGAAGCCATTGGTACACGTCTTACCCTCCAGAATAGGAGAAAACAAGCTTGGTCCATCCTCTATGTGGCAGTCCTTGAGACATCTGAAGATGGCTATCATATCTCCTCTCAGTCTCCTCTTTTCCAGGCTAAACATGCCTGAAACGAATTACCGTATTTTTTGCTCTATAAAACTCACTTTTTCCCTCCTAAAAAGTAAGGGGAAATGTGTGTGCGTCTTCAGCTATCCCAGAAGCCAGAACAGCAAGAGGGATTACTGCTTTCACTGCGCAGCAATCCCTCTTGCTGTTCTGGCTTCCGAGATTCAGAATATTTTTTTTCTTGTTTTCCTCCTCCAAAAACTAGGTGCGTCTTGTGGTCTGGTGCGTCTTATAGAGCGAAAAATACGGTAAGTTCTTAACCAGAGGTACCACTGTACCGACTAAACATCAGGAAAAGCAGTAAGAGTTGTTTGACAGTGGGACAGTGCCGCTTGGGAGGTGGGGGATTCCCCATCCTTGGAGGTTTTTAAGCAGAGGTTGGATGGCCATCTGCCATGGATGCTTGATGCTTTAGTCAAGATTCCTGCATTGCAGGGGGTTGGACTAGATGACCCTTGGGGTCCGTTCCAACTCTACGATTCCATGAATTCATCCATGAATGAGTAAATGGCTTGGGCCCTGCCCATTGCTGACTCAAGACATGTCCACCTCCAACTCTGGCCTCAATCCCTGACTTGCACCATCAACCACCCTTCTCCATATGTGCTCCTGGGGGTGGGCGGGCAAAGAGGCTGCCCATCCCTGGACCAGGGGCTGCTTGACCAATCAGAGGTGGAGTGGGTAGGAAACAGGGAAATCATCAGGCTGCAGCTCTCTGTCGATGCAACTTGACATTCACAATCTGCTCTCCCCCGTGGATTCCAATAAAGGCTGGTATTTTTGTATTAGTTTTCTAAAACAATACTCTCCAAAGTTCATGGACCCAGGTGTCAATACCAGTGCAGTCTCTTCCAGACCATGGGACATAATGTTACGGAAAGGGAAAGCTGAATGTTCTCAGTGCTCTTGAGCCTTTTCCATCTCAGACTGTAGAGCTGAGGATAATGAGATGCAACTGAGTGCCAAGGAAAATGCAGTCTGAATAATAGGGGGATCAGCATCCAACAATGATGTGGAACTGTGAAGAGAGTCTGTAGGGGGTTGGAGGGCAAGGAAAAGGGGTATTGCTCAAGACATCTAGGAAAAAATTGGACGAATGCTGGATAATATTTTGCAGTGTACAGATAAGTTTAATAAGTATATTCATTGTGGCGGGGAAAATATGTGCCTGTTAGCTCAGACAGGACCATGGCACCATTGCAAGTGTCCCAATCATAGGCAAAGAAGCCAGAAAGCCCATCCTTTAATGCTCTATACTGTAGCTTCTATACTCAGGACTAACATCTTCTCTGTGATATACTACAGAGGCTAGGGCTGCCCCAGATCCATCCCTGAAGCAATTTGGGGGAGGGGCTTCATTTAGGATTGGAAGGGGCCCAGGGAAGGAGGAAATCCTGATCTTCCTCCCCACAACCTAGAGCTGGTGGATTCAATCCTGCAGGGTGCTGTTCCTTTGCTAGTGGCTTTCCTGCATGTAAGGAAGCTGCTTACGAAGGACCATTGAAGTGCACTATGCAGGACTAGGTCCTCCTACTTACAAAACCAAGGAAGTCTCTTGCAAAGGAACAGGTGGCACCACACAGGATTGAACCCTCCACTTACCAGCTCGTAAGCCGAATGATTCTCTCCTGTGCAGTGCTGCTCCAGGGGGTGGGGTGAAGGAGAGGTTGAGAAGAAAAGACAACCATCTACTGATACCTTCTCCCATGAAAACACAACCACTGGGTAGGTCCTTTTCATGGTTTCTTCTTCTTCTTCTTCTTCTTCTTCTTCTTCTTCTTCTTCTTCTTCTTCCTGCCTGATGCCATGCCAACTGACAGTTCTGGATCACTCTGGGCCAACCGACCTGACCCACAACAATCTGTAGCTGCCTCAATGCGTATATTCCATGGTGCTAATTACTGTGGGTAATTCCACCTTGCACCTGTTACTGTGCTCTCTCTGTTTTGATCTGTAATTTGGGTTTGAAGCCACTCTGTGTAAAACAAAGATCTGTGGACCCCATTCACTATAACAGGGGATCTAAGTTCAGGTATAATTTTCTCCCTTTTTGGCCAAAGTGGATGAAATTTGCAAGCACAGGAGCCATTCTAGAGTGGATTAAGGTACTCAAATTACAGACAAAAAGGTTCAGGGGCTTTTCATGAAGGAATTCAAAGAGATTTACTTTTCTCTATTATCTCCTGTGAAGGAATGGGGGTTCGCCTCTCGCTTTTTCTTACCTTAAAATAATTAAGAGGCAGCTGAGTGGTACATATTATTGGGAGTACATTTTCAAAGACTTTCCAGCTTGCTTTCCTTTCTGCGGTTTGTTTGTGTCCTCTAATACACCTTACAAAGTGAGGCTGTCTAGGTAGTTGCCTGTTTTTTGTTAGTTAAAGCAAAGTAATGTGGCGTGTGTGTGTGTATCTCTGTTAAATGTATCCTCTGCTGCTATTGTTTTGCAAAAAGAAAAAGAAAGAAAAAAGAACCCTGAATACTTCAGTGCTCTGCAGGCAATATTTTGGACAGCCTCCCATCTTGAAAGGCCCATGGATAGAGAAACCCAGAGATATAAGAAAACAGAGAGCTATAGGGGCAGGAAATTAGAGATACATCCGAGAGGCAGTGTGACACAATACTTTGCGGAGGCCCTGATCCTACTCAGGGGGTGGGGAGGGCATTCCTGACAATGTGTTTTGATTTGGAGGATGGTAAAAGAAAAGAACCACAATGTGCCTCATAATTCAGGCCCCACACAGAGCCAACGCACACCCCTCCTAATTGGAAACAAATGGAAAGGGAAGGGCTGGCTTATGCAAGAAGACAATGATGTTCTTTAACTATTGCCACTTAATGGGGGCATATTTCAAATATGTACTGTATTTGAAGACAGAACAGGTGTCAAATAGCCCCTCAGGCACACTAGCTGTTTACTAAGAGGTGACCCATCAGCAACTCTCATGCAATTGTTGGAGTAATGTTCAATTTATAAGGCCCACCCTACTATGAGACAGATTGAGGCGACTGCTTCAGTCAGCTGATCTTGGGTGTCATGAAAGTCAGCAAAGTGTTCAGTTATTTAATATATTATCACTGTATTTTGACAGCTGGTGAGTGGAAGAAGCACCTGTGGTATTCATTTCCATACATATATATATATATATATATATATATATCCTGGGCTTGTTCTGATAGTTGTGGGGATCTCAAAACACAACACACGGGGTGTTTCTTCATCGCAGTCTTGGGCTCTGACAACAATTTAAGCTGCGTCCAACTTTATCACTGGCCAAGCGAACAGCCAGTAGTTGTGCAATGCGACATTTCCTCACGGTAGGGGGTAGATATGCGCTGAGCGGGGTGGGTGGTGGGTGGAGAGCCATTGCAAGCATAACATCTGGTACTATTTGACCAAAAGTCCATCTGCACTTTAATTACACATCATCTGCAGCTATCCAGAAACTGTGTCATAAAACGAAGCCCTTTTCAAATCTGAGCACTTGATTTCAGTCAAAAGTCAAGAAAGAGAGAGAGAGAGAGAGAGAGAGAGAGAGAGAGAGATTTCCTGCTGTGCACATGAGACCTCATCCAAATGTAGCAAGCCAGGTTGTTAGTCATGTGATTTGGATCAGGCGCTGACAAAGAGCACTGTAATGTTTCCTGACAGGCACATGGACCCTGGATATGGAGTTGCTTTGCACATATGTCATGAGCGCCAGTGGAGGATTGCTCAAAGCTCACTTGGCTGAAAGCAATGTTGTTGTCGGAGGAGAAAATCACTCTGGGCAAGACCCAGCCAAAGTTTAAGCATTCTGAAGTCTCATTGATTTCAACAGGAACATTGCCTGTGTGATTAAGGCTGCATTCAGACAGCACTTTATTCCATCTTCCAGACATTGCCTTACTCATTCATTTTTGCCCATTATGTGATGTTTCACACGACATAAAGTCCACATCTGGAAATATTAGCAGAATCTAGTTCAACATTTCCATGCTGAACATTTCTAGGAAAACACACACACACACACACACACACACACGCAATCCTGGAGTTTTGCTCATGTAACAAACTTTTGGGTGGCATTTTGGCATAGCCTGTGGTGAATTGTGCCCAGAAAGGGTGGAGGCACAGCAACATGCCCAAGGCTGCTCATTGTTGTGTTGCAAGATGCCTGCTGGGATGAATGAAATTGAGCATGACAAGCCACAATTCCATAACGCAACAGGTAAAAATACTGCAGTGTAAAATGAACATTAGAAATCTGGAGAGAAACACTAGCACAGGGGTGGCCAACTCCCAAGAGACTGCGATCTACTCACAGAGCTAAAAACTGGCAGTGATCTATCCTCTTTTGGGGGGTTCAGGTCAAAGTTGGTGAGCTAAATGTTGAGCTTTTTTTTAGGGGAGCCAAAGTTGTTGAGCTTCTTTGGGGGGAGCCAGTGATCTACCACAGACGTTCAGTGATCTACCAGTAGATCATGATCTACCTGTTGGACGTGCCTGCACTAGCGCTATAACCAGTAAAACTAGCACAACAAACCCTACATCTGAACACATTCTATGTAGGAAGATGCCTTCTAACAGATCAGATTATTGTCTGTCTAGCACAGAGGACGTGTGGATCCAGAATTGGCCTCCACAGTCATTGATGGACTCATTGTTAAAACCGTGTTTATGGAAGACAATCTACGAGTGATCGCCAAAGAAGAAGTCTACCTTTAGTGGCAGAGGTTCACCAAGATCGAAACCCAGTGGCCATTGCCATCACCAACCGCTAGAGATCCTTTACCTGGTGGTTCTGTAATTGGACGTTGGAAGTTGACCCTGGTCTCCCTTTGTGTGGGAAGTCACTGCAACTTTAGTGACAGTGAAACTACACAGAAAGGAATGCAGTTTCTTGGATTTCCTCAGAATGCTTGACCACATGCCCAATAGGTTGATTGGCTTCCTTTGTTATTATGGCTGCCAGATCTATGCAGGGCTCCATGCAGGTGGTGTGATTGTTGGATGGCATCCATCCATGCTGGCACCTGGCACTTGCAGCCTGTATCCAGCTGTGGGTTTAAATGTTTCGTGCATAATTCAAGTGACTGAAGCTTTGTGCTGATTATTGACGTTCTATGGAATGTAGACGGATTCAAGATCTTATTGCCTGGACAGTCAGACATCTGAATCCCAGAGAAGGTTTGTGGGTATCAGGGGGTGGTTGCTACATGTTTCTGAGCACAATTCAAAGTATTGGGGCTGACATTTAAAGCCCTAAACAGCCTTGTCCCTGTATATCTGAAGGAGCATCTTCCACCCCCATCGTTCAGCCCGGACACTGAGGTCCAGCTCCAAGGGCCTTCTGGCAGTTCCCTCTCTGCGAGAAGTGAGGTTACAAAGAACCAGGCAGAGGGTCTTCTCGGTTGTGGAGCCCACCCTGTGGAACACCTCATCAGATGTCAAGGAAATAAACAACTATCTGGCTTTTAGAAGACAACTGAAGGCAGCCTTGTATTGAGAAATTTTCAATGTCTGATGTTTTACAATTTTTTAATGTGTTGTAAGCCGCCCAGAGTGGCTGGGGAAACTCAGCCAGATGGGCAGGGTATAAATAGAATACTACTACTACTACTACTACTACTACTACTACTACTACTACTAATAATTTCCAATACCTTGAACAATGGAAGCTGCCTGATCCGATCACTGGTCAATCTCACTTAGTATTGTCTACACTGACTGGCAGCAGCTCTCTGACTGGAGAGTTTCTGACTGGAGGAGTGGCAGGGGGAAGCCCTATTGCACAAGCACAAGTCCTTGCACAGGCTCCTGCTAACAGGACTCATTAGCTGAATCCCACCCAGAATTTGTTCATAAGGAAATCTGTGTGTCTATCATATAGGAAAGTTGTATGAGAATGCCCAATATTATTAGGAGAATGTTGGCTTCATACCAGTTCTTTAAGCCATATTGTGCTGTATATTGTTTCCAGAGAGCTAGTCTCAGCCTCTGCTACTTGCCCTACTTTCCGGAGAAGGTGGAGACTTTTCATAAGGTGCTCCTTTCATGAGATGCTTGAACTTAGCTCAGTAGTCCTGCAGGCAGACTGATGATGCCTAAAGCAACACATACCTGGCCCATCTCACCAGTTATCCCATGCAAATGTTCCCCCCACTGTTTCATCAACCCCCTCATCCAATGCAAATTCCAGAGTTAGCTGCCTTTAGTGTTTCGTTGCTTTACAAGACCATCTATGAGTCCCAGGGTTTGATCTGAAGGTACTTGGGGTCACCGCCTTTCTGAAGCTAAGCAAGTCTGGATCTGGTAAGTGCCTGGATGGTGGCCCTCTGGGAACTACATATATATTGCCTTAGGTTCAATCATGGAGGAAACGCGGGATGGAATTGTAAGAAAATCAATAAATCTACTTTGGTTTAGCAATGCTAAATGAGAGGTACCCTGTACAATGCAATGAATGGAGCTGTAGGGCTACAGTTCTGGCTTAGAGCACAGGTTCCCAATGCCATTAATCCACACATGAGCAAGTGGAACGGCACATGATAGATCATCGCAGATAATGGTTTCTTATCAGGCCAGGCAAATATCCAAAAATGGAAGCCAGACTAATGAAACAAAGCTGGGGGGTGCCTTTGGGATCCCCTCTCAAGTGATGGCTCTTATTTCAACTCAGCCAGACGCCAGGAGTAACATCAGCTGGTGCTTCAAGGGAAGAGAAAAGTCCATTGCTGTTTCTCCTTCACCTTTTTGCAGCTCTAATCAAGGTGATAGGTTCTGTCAATTTCCAGTCTTTCAAAGAAAAATCCTTCCGCTAATGGGGCAGGTTCATGCATGTATGTTGTTGTTCTTTAGCCATTTAGTTGTGTCCGACTCTTCGTGTCCCCATGGACCAGAGCACACCAGGCACTCCTGTCTTCCACTGCCTCCCGCAGTTTGGTCAAACTCATGCTGGTAGCTTCGAGAACACTGTCCAACCATCTCGTCCTCTGTCGTCCCCTTCTCCTTGTGCCCTCCATCTTTCCCAGCATCAGGGTCTTTTCCAGGGAGTCTTGTCTTCTCATGAGGTGGCCAAAGTATTGGAGCCTCAGCTTCAGGATCTGACCTTCCAGTGAGCACTCAGGGCTGATTTCCTTCAGAATGGAGAGGTTTGATCTTCTTGCAGTCCATGGGACTCTCAAGAGTCTCCTCCAGCACCATCATTCAAAAGCATCAATTCTTCAGCGATCAGCCTTCTTCATGGTCCAGCTCTCACTGCCATACATCTCTGCATGCATGTATACCTATTGCTTTTAGCAATCATGCAAAGCAATGATTATTAATGCCAGTTTTATGTTGTCCCACAACTGGCTACTGGCCTGTAGGACCAAGTCAGTAAAGACTTTTGTCGCATCCACCCAATTAATTCAAAGCACTTTTAACAGACATGGTTTCCCCCAAGGAATTCTGGGAACTGTAATTTGTTAAAGGTGCTGTGAACTCTTAGGAGACCCCTCACAGAGCTTCAGTTTTCAGCACCCTTAACTGAAGTTCCCAGAATCCTTTGGTCAGGGGGAGCCATGATTGCTAAATCATGTGCTTTAAATGTAGGATATGGATGTGACCTAAGAAATAAAAGGGACAACTCTGCCATCAGGCCAGGGGTTGATAACAAGGTGTCTTCCAGATGTTGTGGACTCCAGTTCCCATCATCTGTGACCATTGGTGATCCTGCTTGAGGTTGTCGAGAGCCGGAGTCAAACAACATGTGAAAGGGCACCATTTTGCCTACCCCTGTGCTGGGCATGCTCAGTACAGTACTAGTTATAAAACAATTGGAAAGTGGGCAGCAGTTGCCATTTCTACTTGAACCACCCAAGTACCTTCGGCCAGTTCTGACTGGCACATATCGAAAAAGAAAAAGAAATGCCAAAATTTGGGGGGGAGAGACCAGTACATTGTGTGATTTTCAGTTTCTGAAGTTGACTAGAGGATTTTGAAAGCCAGATGGAATGTATTTAACCTTTTTTTTTAATAAAAAAAATTCCCTTCACTAATAATGTCATTTTGACCGATTAGTCAGCTAAAAACTGATTGTTTCAAGATACCCTACTAGAAGCAAACATTTCAGAATCTCCTTTCTCCACGCTGTACCTCCCACTCTCAGTGTGTAATTAGGGGCTTGTGTGATCTGAAAACGGAGGTTTTTTTCTTCATGCTTTTTTTTTTTTTTGCACAGCTCAGAAACCTCGATTACATCAGAAATCCGGAGCAAAAGGAAGAGTGAAAAACTCCGCTTCAGTATGGTTAATCCTTTTCCATTTCTAGTTTGTCTGCTTCACAGGACGCTTTGATTTCTTTCGGGTAATGCAAACCAGCCGCCGTTCCCCTAGCTTGCGCTCCAAACACAGATGTCAGTGTATATTTTCAATATGCTTATTGTTTTAAAATTCATTTGATATGTTTAATTTAGGGAACAACAAGAACAACAAAAGCTTGGGCTTTTCAATTGGGAGATTGTCAGAAGAAGCGGTTAAGGGTTAAACATATGTTGGTTGCATGAAGTCACCACTCTGAAAGGTCTGCATAAACTCTCCGGCTAGATCAAACTCCCCTTGGGAATCTTCCCCATGTTTGGTTTTGTCTGCTGAGGAACCCTCTCACATCTGGCTGAAGATTCCCCATGGGCTGCCTGGGATTTTGGAGCATGCGCTAAGGTCCACCCTAATAATAATAACAATAATTTATTATTTATACCCCGCCCATCTGGCTGGGTTTCCCCAGCCACTCTGGGCAGCTCCCAACAGAATATTAAAAACACGCTGAAACGCAGTCATTAAAAACTTATCTGAACAGGGCTGCCTTCAGATGTCTTCTAAAAGTCAGATAGTTCCTTATTTCCTTGACATCTGATGGGAAGGTTTTCCAGAGGGAGGGCGCCACTACTGAGAAGGCCCTCTCCCTGGTTCCCTGTCACCTCATTTCTCGCAGTGAGGGAACTGCCAAAAGGCCCTCAGAGCTGGACCTCAGTGTCTGGGCTGAATAATGAGGGTGGAGACACTCTTTCAGGTTTACTGGGTCTCAGTTCGTAGAGATTTTATTTTCTGGTTATTAGATTTTTATAATGTGAGCCCAACACTCTCCAATGATCTTTCCTATCATCCTGCTGGAAGGTGCAAACCTGGAATTCACTGAAGTCTTTCCATCACCTGAGCCAAGCAGTGATAGAAGTTCGACTGATTCTAAAGTTTTATTAAGCTTTATCCTGTTCCATTTCAGCATTAATCTGCCTTTCAAAAAATAAATAAATCTGAACTTAACTATACATTCTAATATGTATTTTAAATGTGTGTTTTCTCTCAAAGTTCTTATTTAAAAGTGCATTTTCTCTCAAGATTTCTGTCCCGTTTTCTAAACCACTTACTCAGCTAAATAAAACTCCAAACTGTTTACAGAAAATAATATAATATATTCATTAAGATATCAATGTTTAGTGTTTATTTCACCCAAAATTTTGCAATCAATTCCCCCCTAATATAATGAATTTTTATGTTGCTTTCACTAATATATGCAATTGTATGCACACTAATATACACATTTTGTATGCATTTTGTGGTTGGAGAAGTGTGAATTTCAAAAGAGTTCCATGTTTCAGGTTGTGCATTGTTTCTTGGATTAGGTTGGATTAGATGATGGTTGGGGTTCCTTCCAACTCTATGATTCTATGATCTTTGTTGTTGTTGTTTAGTCGTTTAGTCGTGTCCGACTCTTCGTGACCCCATGGACCAGAGCACGCCAGGCACTCCTGCAGGCACTCCACTGCCTCCTGCAGTTTGGTCAGACTCATGCTGGTAGCTTCGAGAACACTGTCCAACCATCTCGTCCTCTGTCGTCCCCTTCTCCTTGTGCCCTCCATCTTTCCCAACATCAGGGCCTTTTCCAGGGAGTCTTCTCTTCTCATGAGGTGGCCAAAGTATTGGAGCCTCAGCTTCAGGATCTGTCCTTCCAGTGCGCACTCAGGGCTGATTTCCTTAAGAATGGAGAGGTTTGATCTTCTTGCAGTCCATGGGACTCTCAAGAGTCTCCTCCAGCACCAGAATTCAAAAGCATCAATTCTTCTTTATGGTCCAGCTCTCACTTCCATACATCACTACAGGGAAAACCGTGGCTTTAACTATACAGACCTTTGTTGGCAAGGTGATGTCTCTGCTTTTTAAGATGCTGTCTAGGTTTGCCATCACCTTTCTCCCAAGGAGCAGGCGTCTTTTAATTTCGTGACTGCTATCATTGTTTAGGGAAATGCAAATTAGCGAAGTCTGCATTAAAAAGTCAACCAAACTGAATTTCTTCCTGCAAAGCCCCACCCACTCTCCTGAATAAATGAGTCCAGGGAGAAGTTTATTTCTTTATATATAAACACACACACACAACCACATACAGATGTTTTAATATTTGGTACAGATGTTTTCTGATAGCAGGTCTTTGATAATCAGTGTAGCAAGGGCTCAGTCTAATTGAAAAACACTACGGGCTTTTGCTGAAAAGAAAAAGAGAGAGAGACACACACAGAGAGACAAAAAAGAAATGTATAATCCAAAATAAACTGCAGCAATTATCGACATGACTGTGTTCTGTGCATCAGTGGCTCAGAAACACAGCATTACTTTTGTACAATCATTTGTTACATAGGTGAGACAGCCATAAATAAATAAATATAATGAGGCTGGGTCTGCAGTAAAGAATGTAATCCAGGATAGGGAAGGAGGGGCTTCCGCGTTAGGTGAAGGATGTACACCTGGGAAACTCAAGAAACTTAATGAAGTGGTGATATAGGTTGTGCTTCGAGCCCCAAAACCCATCCCGAATGGAAATAAAGACACAGTGGAGACGGAATTTAGTTTAAATGTTAATGGGCAAATTTTGGCCACAACTTTATTAAAACACACAGATGTGACTGGTATTGACTTAGGCATTGGTATCAAACTGTATCTGGCTCCTGCCCCACCCTGCAGGAAGCCTGGAAGGGTAAACAA
The DNA here is from genome assembly GCF_964188305.1 of Podarcis bocagei. Classification (NCBI taxonomy): domain Eukaryota; kingdom Metazoa; phylum Chordata; class Lepidosauria; order Squamata; family Lacertidae; genus Podarcis; species Podarcis bocagei. The sequence continues at coordinate 78,184,967 of NC_138133.1, read as the reverse complement.
CCAGCAGGGGGATCTCCTTCAGTGTATATTGACTGGCGCTCACCCCTGGGGTTCCCGGGGGTCCTGGCATGGCCCTAGCCCCTCTCCGGGCTTCGGACGAGATCCAAACCCCCAGATTCCTTTAACAGAATACCCTATTCATTGGAGGGGCAGGTGATGGCTGCACCTCCCCTCCCCACATTCCCCTAAACCAGGGGTCTGCAACCTTCAAGACAAAAAGAGCCACTTGGACCCATTTCCGAAGGAAAAAAAACCTGGGAGCCGCAAAACTCGTCATTATAAAAATAACTTTTTTGTCACTTTTTTATTATTGCTTTGTTTGACTCCTCAGAATTACTCCTCCTCATAGAAATAAACGTTAAATTAACAAGTTATCTTTTTTTGTGTGTGTGTTCTTCACTCCCCTTCAAAACAGTGACCAGCGTACATGCCCCTTACAATGTAGCGGGCGGGTGGGAAGGTGACATCGGGACGGTGCGTGACTAACGCACGCACCGCCCCCATGCGACATCACAGCCAGTACAGCGCCCGCCACAGTGGGGAGTGTCGGGGCGCACAATGCGCCTCCTCCCCTCGCTAGTATCCGCCCCGGAGCCATGGCAAAGGTGTAAAAGGGCCACATGCGGCTCCGGAGCCGCGGGTTGCAGACCCCTGCCCTAAACCAATGCCTAACCCCCACAAGAGAGGCAGAGCCAAAGCTAAGAGTGAATGGAGGAAGGCGATCGAGTAGGGTGGGGTGGAGGGTTAGAACATGGTATAGCTACGGCCTCGAATGATGCAGATGAGGAAGATCCCCAGCTCAGTTCGGCAGCGTGAAGCAAAAGGAGGTCCCTACATTGCGCTCCCAAATAGATACCCCCAACCATGCTTGCCACGCTGCTGATTGGCTAAAAGGCCATTGGCATAACTGTGGCACCACCAGCTTGGAGCGGGGCAAGCCCCGCCCACAAGCTGGTTAGGGAAGAGTTCTAGGGCCGAGCACAACATGGACCCTCTGTTAGGAGAATCCAACTTATTGATGAGAATGCTAAGTGGTGAAATTATTACATCTACATGGTAGGTTCTAATAATAGAAGTATAGTGTCTTTCGATTGAGGGAAGTAATTGTTCTGTTCTATTCTGCCTTGGGCAGACCACACCTGGAATACTGTGTCCATTTCTGGGTGACAGAAGAAGGATATGTCCCAGCTGGAACACGTGCAGAAGGAAGGAGACCAAGATGATGAAGGATCGGGAAACCAAGCCTTATGAGAAACAGTTGAGGGAGTTGGGGAGGTTTAGCCTGGAAAAGAGGAGACTGAAAGGAGATATGATCGCCATCTTCAAATATCTTAAGGGCTGCCGCATGGAAGATGGAGCATGTTTGCTTTCTCCTGCTCCAGGGGGTAGGACTTGAATCAATGGCTTCAAGTTACAAGAAAGAAGATTCCGACTAAACATTCAGAAAAAGTTTCTGAAGGTAAGAGCTGTTCGGCAGTGGAACAGACGCCCATGAGAGATGGTGGACTCTCCTTCCTTGGAGGTTTTCAAAGAGAGGTTGGATGGTCATCTGTCATGGATGCTTTAGCTGAGATTCCTGCATTGCAGGAGGTTGGATTAGATGACGGTTGGGGTCCCTTCCAACTCTATGATTCGATGATCTTTGTTGTTGTTGTTGTTTAGTCATTTAGTCGTGTCTGACTCTTCGTGACCCCATGGACCAGAGCACGCCAGGCACTCCTGTCTTCCACTGCCTCCCGCAGTTTGGTCAGACCCATGCTGGTAGCTTCGAGAACACTGTCCAACCATCTTGTCCTCTGTCGTCCCCTTCTCCTTGTGCCCTCCATCTTTCCCAACATCAGGGTCTTTTCCAGGGAGTCTTCTCTTCTCATGAGGTGGCCAAAGTATTGGAGCCTCAGCTTCAGGATCTGACCTTCCAGTGAGCACTCAGGGCTGATTTCCTTCAGAATGGATAGGTTGGATCTTCTTGCAGTCCATGGGACTCTCAAGAGTCTCCTCCAGCACCATAATTCAAAAGCACCAATTCTTCGGCGATCAGCCTTCTTTATGGTCCAGCTCTCATTTCCATAGATCACTACTGGGAAAACCATATGATCTACTCTTGCTAATAATGATCGAGTAACGCAGCAAAGTGTGAAAAAGCCATATAATTCCCAAACGGTGTCCCAGGGCACACATGTGGGTCACTGTTGCTTACTGGGATGGAGAGGGCTGAAGCAGTAGGGAGGTTAGCACAGTGCAAGTGCACTAGCAGGAACACCAAATTAGCTCTGGCGGTGCATTTGCACCATGCTGACCAGTCTGCTGCCTCACCTTCACACCTCCCCCTCTGGCTAAGCAACAGTGACCCACATGCTAGGAAGTGAGGATAGTGGCTCTGTCCTGCCTGTGAGCTGTTTCTGTTTATATTACAAAGTGACAACCCATAGTTACCTAAGATTGAGGTATGGTCTTCATGTGCAGCAGAACAAGATGGTAGAGATCTGAGGTGATAGAATGGGCTGTAGCAATTTGGCACACCTTGCAGGTCAAAAACTAGCACACAAAGGAGTGAGCCAGACAAGACTACTACTCACACAGAAATGGAAGCAACATGAAATATCCACAGTTGAAGAATGGCAGTGGAAACTCGTGGAGTATGCAGAAATAGCAAAATTGACTGGAAAAATCAGAGACCAGGGCGACGAAGCATTCCAAAGAGACTGGATGAAATTTACAACATACATAGAAAAGAACTATACGCAAATAAAGACACTCGCGGGACTGAAATAGACCTCATAATGTTCATCCATTCATTTTGGATTTAAGAACATTGAACAAATATATTTCAACAATTGAAGGATGTACATTTAATGAAATTTTGAATAGTATTATTATATAGTATTAAGTGCACATAGAATGTAAACATGACAAATGCGTAAATATAAAGAAAATATAGAGAAACCAGAAGAAGGAGGGAGGGAAGTACAAACTCGTTTAGAGTTAAAGTATTAAGGATAAAAGAAATAAGGTATGTATTATGTATTACGATGGTGAAATTTGTAAAATCTGTAAAACCAATAAAGATCATTTTAAAAAAAGGAGTGAGCCAGAAGTAATCTCCCTGATCTTCTAGCTTTCTGCTTGCAGGGAGTTTCCACATAGTCTACCACCCCATTCTGCTGCATATGATTCTATGTGTAGGCCAGAGGTGTGGGTTGTGATGTTCCCTGATATATTTCTCCTTTCTGCCACAAGCTCTTGCTAGGTGGCTTTCAGCAAGCATCTTACCCTCTTGCTCCTCCATTTGAAATACGGGAAACAACAATACCACTTGGCCTTACAGGGTTCTTGTACAGATTATGGAGATAAAATACTTGACTCAGTATACAAATGCTTAAAAGGTCCCTATTGCTTTTGAGGAGTGTCAGGCTGAGCCAGTTCTTGAACTCCTTCGGGTTGTTATCAGAACAGGAGGCCATTGTTGGGTGAGAAATTAGACACATATTAAAACCTGGAGCCAGAAGACATAATCCTTTTTCTCAGCAAATCTGTTCTCCATGTAAACGGTTGAAAGACTTCTTTCCTCCCTGCTTTCCCTCTCTCCCTGTCATCTTTCCTAATCATTTCCAGGAGTTCCTTGGAAGTCATGGCTGTTTTGGGATTCCTCCTAGTGACTAATCTTTAAACACAGTTGGACCAAACACAGCAAGTCCTGGAGGAAGAAAGAGATTCATTCAAAGCTGTCAGCACTTTCTTCTCTATGTAATGAATTATTCTTCCCGATCCACCAATTCCTCTCTCTTGTTCTCCAATTTATAAAAGACTTAAAAAAAAAAAAGTAAGAAGGCAGGGCCATTCAGGGACTTCCACCTCTATCTATCTGTCTATCTATCATCTATCTATCATCTATCTATCTATCATCTATCTATCCATCTATCTATCATCTATCTATCTATCTATCATCTATATCTATCTATCATCTATATCTATCTATCTATCTATCTATCTATCTATCTAATCATCTCTCTCTCTCTCTCTCTCTCATTTATCTATCTAATCAATATATCTGCTTTCAATGTGGTGTGATAGGCTGCTCTTGCTAAAGTTGCCTGGACTCAACATGTTGCTACATCAGCCATTTTGTGGCTTACCAAACCCACCGCGGCTGTGTCCACACATACAGCTGTTTGGCCATGTCCCGTGGGATAAAATTCCCATTGGGGGGTTGAATACGAAGGCTCAAACCAGATTCCCAATTAGTCAGACATTTATTCCTTAATGCATTACAGGACAGAGTCCAAAAAGGCCTGGGAGAGCATTCCATTAGCACACCTGTTATACAGAAGAAGTACATCATCTTGTCTGTTTATTCTTCAGCCAGTCACCTTCTGCCACTTTCCACCACCCCAGCTCCTCACCATCCAAACATAGTCCTTGAAAACACTTATTTAGCCCTCCTTTTTTCTGCATGCACAGAGCCTTCCTTGCGTCTTACCTGGAGTTGTTTTTCACAGTCAGTATGAGGCCCCACCTAAACTGGTTCTTGGAGGGATGCAGGTGGTGCTGTGGGTTAAACCACAGAGCCTAGGACTTGCCGATCAGAAGGTCAGCAGTTCGAATCCCCATGACGGGGTGAGCTCCCATTGCTCGGTCCCTGCTCCTGCCAACCTAGCAGTTTGAAAGCACATCAAAGTGCAAGTAGATAAATAGGTACCACTCCGGCGGGAAGGTAAACGGCATTTCTGTGCGCTGCTCTGGTTCGCCAGAAGCGGCTTGGTCATGCTGGCCACATGACCTGGAAGCTGTACGCCAGCTCCCTCGGCCAATAAAGCGAGATGAGTGCCGCAACCCCAGAGTCGGTCATGACTGGACCTAATGGTCAGGGGTCCCTTTACCTTTTCAACTGGTTCTTACTGGCTTTGTGATCAGACCACACTCTTACGTTGGGGCACATGCCTCACTGATAAGGGGTTCTGCAGAATTTCTACCACAGTCCACACTACAGGCATCTGTGGTGGCATCTGGGAGACTTGCTCAACATTCTGAAGATGCTGGTGGGCTCATAAAGGTTAGTTCTCCAGGTAGGGTTGAGAGCTCTTGCTGGCCAGGAGAGCAATACTGAGCTAGGTGCAGAGGCGCTGGGTTCCATGAGTCATTGGGGGGGATTGGTCATATGTGACGTCATGCATATTGGGAGGAAGAAGGCCACGAAGTCCGGGGAGGCCCACTGCCCCTCAAGATTTTAGTGGGAGGACCTCAGCCCCTGCATACTTTGGGGAGGCAGTTGAGCTGTCCTCAGCCCCATAGAGTTGGTGCTTTTGGCTAGATGGAGCAAAGGGCTGATTTGCTATTAGCTTCCTATGTCACTGTGCAAAGGTAGAACCTAATATGGGATGTTCTTGGATCTACAAGTCACAATTAAAAAATGTTTCTGACCTTGATGGTGGTACACAAAACCTGGTGGTGGTACACAAAACCTGAAGATGCAACTAGACTGTGGCCGGCGGAGACTTTAAAATGAGGGAAACTGGAGGAAGAGCCTCACATATTTTTCGCTTCCTCTCCCATGACTAATCTCCGTGCATATTTTAGTGGTCATATAAACTCTCATCTCCACTGTCCTTGCCAAAAATTGCAGATTCTTTGGGAACCCAAATCTTGGAATCAAATTATGCAGAAATGCAATGCTCCTTAACTTGCATTCTTTGTGGCAGAATATTTGGATGTGCCGTAGCACAGATCTTCTGCTTCATCTTTGCTGTATCTTTCTCCTTTTTTAAAACAACAACAACAACCCTGGTTTGCTTTTTGCGGTGGGGATGGGACAAAGTAAAAAAAGCAAAGATCATTATTATGAGAGGGATTCTTTTCTTTGTGTGTGTGTGTGTGTGTGTGTGTGTGTGTGTGTGTCTAAATATTACAACAATAAACCCTAAAACAGGCATTATGTTTTATTTAGTGTGTTAAAATGGGGTATGCCTGTTAGGAGCAGCTGTGCATCTGTCAACAACTCTCTTCACATTCATGGATGATGGTGGGTTGTTGTTTTTTTATAATAGCCAGAATAGTCAAAACTTGCATTTGTAACTAAAGGGAAATCTGTAGCCTTCTTTCACGGCCCAAGCCACAAGAATGCTCTTTCACGTGGGTAAGAACAGATCAAACTTTTTATTAGAATATGTTAGATTATTGTAGTGGCTTGGAGTTACTCGTGCGTAAACTGTCCCCTTTTGGGAGCTTGGCTGCCTGGGTTAAACCGTCTTGACTGCACAGCCCATCTCAGCGTGGCTGCCTCAGTCGCTAGCAGAATCTGTCTGTGGGCGTTTCTTAAACCTTTGCCAGCATAAAAGCTGTTTGACACCCAATCGTCTCCGCCTCTCATTGCGCAGGAGTCTCCTGCGCAGGGAGGGCGTGGGTAGTGGAGGACCAGGGCTCTCCTCACTGACTTCCAAGGAAGAATCCCGGAGCCCTTCCACCTCCTCTGCCATTTGCTCTCCTGGCTCCTTGGTGTTACGCTGATTTCCTTCCCCCTCTATCAAGCTGCGTCAACCCCTAGTGCTGGTACCTTCCCCTGCAGAATCGGAGAGCCTCTCCTTCTCCTGTTGCTCTGATGTCAGTTTCCTGACAATTATGAATCAGTGCACAGGAAGTAAAGCAGTGCTTATCATTTCTGGGTAATTTGTGTACATGCAGAAGAGGTTTTGGTGGGCAACCATAAGAAGTAGCATATAATGTGGCATGGAAGTCCTTGAGGAGCAACATGTCAATATCAAAGTCTAGTTAATGAATGTCTAAAAAGGCACAGCCTTGCTTTGCATGGAGCCAGGCTAGACCTCTGCAGATGCCAACTTTTGGGGGCAGTGAGTATGCTTCTTCAAACCTTGGGGGTCCTTTAAGTGGTAGCTACTGGTATGTCTGGTGCCTAATTCTTCTGCATATTCTTCTGCATATTTATTATTTTTAAATTTTCTCTCTCTCTCAAATTTTCTGTTTTACAATTTAGAATATCCATTTAAACAACCTTAAAATATCAATGACTTCCCTTCTTCTCTTTCCATGGTTCATTTTGCATAAATCCCTGCATATTTTACATAAATCAAACCATTCAGTATTCCATTATTACATCCATCAAAACTTATTTACACTGTTGAATTTATCTTAATGCTGCTGGTGTTTTCAAGTGTACACAATTTCCCTCCATATATCCAATAAACATTTTTCCAGTCTTCTTTAAATCTATGTTCTTCTTGTTCTCTTATTCTATATGTTAGGTCCGCAAGCTGCATATATTCTCTCAACTTAAGTTGCCATTCTTCTTTAGTTGGGACTTTGCTCGTTTTCCATTTTGGGGCTAACAAAACATGGGCTGCAGTAGTGGTATACATAAATAACCTTTTTTGACACCTGGGAGTTTCTGTCTGAATCCCCACCAAAAAGGATTCTAGTTTTTTTGGGGGGGAAGTGCTTTTAAACATCCCCTCCCCATTTATTATGAATTATTTCCCAACACTCTTTTACCCTTTTACAGGTCCACCACATATGACAGAACGTACCCTCAACCTCATTACATCTCCAGCACTTATCTGATTCAGCCTTATACATCTTAGCAAGCCTACTCAGAGTTAAATACCATCTGTAAATCATTTTCAAGTAGTTCTCCTTCAAGGGATAACATGCTGTAAACTTCAGATTGCTTCAGATTATTATTTTTTTATTTTCTTTTGCTCTTCCTTTCTCCTGGTTGCCTAATATCTCTGGAGAAACCTTCAGCTCTGTTCTAGTCCCAAACTAGATGTTGGGAAGAAGACCAGCACATTTGGAACTTCTCCTTCCAGGGAGAAATTGAGATGAGAAGATCTGAAGTGTCCTCTGCTTGCAACTACATATACACTGGATGTTCATCCCGATCTGCTCAATATTTTTAGCTGGAGAAGCAGAAGGCAGCACAATGTTGTCATGGCCAAATCTCACACTATAGGACATCGCTGCTGACCATTACGTGGGTAGCACAACTCACCTCCATCTTTGAGCAGGAAAAAATGGCATGGTCTCCAATTGCTCAGGAGAAATGGGTTTCCAGTGGTCTCTCCCCCACCCCCCAAAATTATATCATTGGGCCAGGATGACATTTCTCATAAAACAAAGATGATAGGAAATGCCTCTCCCCCAGTATTTTTTTTCGCGAATGGAAAAACAAGGAAGAGGAGGGTAATATTTACACATTTAATTGAGGAAGAAGGCTATTTAAAGAGAAATAAATGGTGTTTTCCTCTGCTTGTCAGGAACCTCGGTTAGGCTCTGAAGTAATAAATTCAAGGTATGAATCCACCGAGGGAAATGCTCAGCAACCCTGGGCAATAAACAATTTTTGACAGGGGTTATAAAGGTCAGGAGTTCTTTGTGTGACTTGAGCATTTGGATAGCAGGGTTTAATTTCGAAAGGGTCAACCAGACATGGGCTGAAGAGCAGTGAGCCTATACATAGGAATCCATGTCAATTCGTGTCTATTGCATCTGTCCTTTACCACTAGAATTTAGACCAAACCCACCATTTCTCCTTTTCATTTCTTTCTTATTGTCTCCCCCACCTCCCAGAATGTGTGAAATTCCACTCATTTGGATTTGGTTAGTCTTTATCAAGCCCAGTGGCCAGTGGGGAGGGGTACCACCTTACCACTGGCCATGCTGACTGGGGATGATGGGAACTGGAGTCCAACAACAGGAAGGTCACAGAAGAAGAAGAGGAAGAAGAGTTTGGATTTGATATCCCGCTTTATCACTACCCGAAGGAGTCTCAAAGCGGCTAACGTTGTCCTTTCCCTTCCTCCCCCACAACAAACACTCTGTGAGGTGAGTGGGGCTGAGAGACTTCAAAGAAGTGTGACTAGCCCAAGGTCACCCAGCAGCTGCATGTGGAGGAGCGGAAACGAGAACCCGGTTCCCCAGATTACGAGTCCACTGCTCTTAACCACTACATGGCCCATCTCTGATCGAGATCATCTGCTCTGGGCCAGACACACTGACCTGCCTTCTACAATGTGCTCCAGACCCTGGTATTAGCTGTGTCTAAGCTGTGGCAGAGATGGATGAATCTATCAATTTCAGTTTCTTTCTATTTGCTCCAAGTCTTACTTAAATCCATTTTCTCATCAGTTTTTTTTTTAAAAAAATATAGGTTCTTACTAAAATTTGACACCATTTTAATGCACATTTCTGCTAATAAACACTTTTTCTTTAAAAAAACACCCAATATAATGCATTTTTGCATGTGATTTTTTCTTTCTTTTTTTTGCTAATACATACCTTTTTATGCATACTTCACTGCACCATGCACATTTTTGAACACAGCTTTAGGTTGGAGAGCTACATTCTGAGTTTTGGAGAAGTCTGGATGTCAAATGACATTCTTCTGGGAAGTGGAAATTAGGAAAGGGTCTCATTATTAAGTGAGCCAATCCTCAACTGTGGTCCCATCAGCCACATTCCAAACCCACCAGAATAACCGACCAAACTTTCTTTCTCACCAGCAACTGCAGGGTCACTTGGAAATCTACAGTCAAAGGGGAAACCACGTTTGTTGCTTTTGACAGACTGTTATGTATGAAGGCATTGTTGACTAAAGCAAGCCTGTAGGCATGCAATGCAGGCCTAGGTCTTCAGGCGTCCTGGGGCTCAGGAAGTTCATCTGCATAACAAAAAACAGAGAGAATTCTAAAACCCTCCAATGGCATTGCTAGTAGCTGGCAGGCTCCCTGCTGAGATAGGGCCAGTATTGTGATTCGCTAACTGCAGCATCAAGGCAATCTCTCACAGGCGGGGTGTGTGTTTTGCCTGGGCCGGCTTAAAGTATATAAATTGGGTCAAGTACCCTTGTTTGTCAGCGACGCGGGTGGCACTGTGGGTTAAACCACAGAGCCTAGGACTTGCCAATCAGAAGGCCGGCGGTTTGAATCCCCACAACGGGGTGAGCTCCCGTTGCTCGGTCCCTGCTCCTGCCAACCTAGCAGTTCGAAAGCACGTCAAAGTGCAAGTAGATAAATAGGTACCGCTCTGGCGGGAAGGTAAACGGTGTTTCCATGCGCTGCTGTGGTTCACCAGAACCATCTTAGTCATGCTGGCCACATGACCCGGAAGCTGTACGCCGGCTCCCTCGGCCAGTAAAGCGAGATGTGTGCTGCAACCCCAGAGTTGTCCACGACTGGACCTAATGGTCAGGGGTCCCTTTACCTTTACCCTTGTTTGTCATTCTTGTTCTTTTTGTTCCTGATGTTCCAATAAATTCTTTTTGAGTTGAATCTCGGTCTTGGGTCACACCAGAACTCACCTGCACTTCACAGACACAGGGATAAATCTGTTGGGATGAGCAGGTTAGGATCCAGCTGAGCCAGGAGGTTCTGAGTGCAGCTAGGTTAAGCCAGTATAACTTCCTCATCCTCGGCTCAGCTGGAGGCGTATCTGGTGTATCTTCCTCATCCTTATTCAGCTAAGCTCTGTGGATCTTAAAAGCTCTGTGGTAGAAACCCTGCAAAATGGGTGTTCCAAGGACATGATGGGATGGAACCAAAGTTGGGGGGACTTAGGCTGGATCCTAAACCCACTCAGTCCAGTCACGTGACCTGGCAACCCAGTGGAAGCTAAGTTGGCCAAAAGCATGGTGTAGCTCAAACACAATTTTATGGAGCCATCCTGTTCACAAAAGGCTGGTGTAAGTTAAGCCGGTGAAATGTTACACCAGAGCCAAAATCATTCATTAGCAGCCTGGCAAGGGGAAAACAAGCTTTTAAAAAGTGTTCAATACCAAGTTGAGCTGAACGGGCTTAGGATCCAGCCTAAGTCCCTCTCCTTTGGTTCCACCCCTGCAACCTCCCCAGAATGCCCCCTTCTTGGGGACTGGCAATGGGCTTGTCTCAGTTGGCTTCAGCCCAGTGGGCTGAGCCAGGACAAGAAATTTAATCTGGTGCAAATTTGGCTGAACTGGGGTTGGAAACTTGACAGTGGCTGAGGCTGCCTGAGCCAGGAACCAGGTGGCTGGGCTGGAGATCCACTGCATCCTAAATTGTGCATCCCAGTAGATCTTGCCAGTGGATCCTCCCAGTAGATCCTGCCCTTTAACTATCTTTTGGGTATGGTATAGAGTTGATCTCTTTATAGTGAAATAGTTGTATATGTATCACATTGTCAAGTTTTATGATAGATATTACAATATTTTTAAAAATTCCTTAAAATCTACCCACCCTCTGAAGATCAAGGCAGTCTTCAGGAGGGGCATTTTGCCCCTCTCTCAAAATCTGACTGTGCCAAATGTTCCAGCCCACAACTAATTTGATCATGTCCTGTCCTCCATGTCTTCTATCTGGGCTGTAGTTCACCCTGTCCATCTGGAATTAACAAACTAAAGGAAACTTTTGCAAGAAATCTCCCTCTCCTTCTTTCTCTTCTAGCTGCTTGTAAAAATTTTCTCCCCGCTATAAAATTGCTGGAGAGGAAAAGATCACACAGGATTATTCTAAGAAGTCATGGGAAGAACTTAATCAATCATTGTCTAAAGAGGGATGTCTTCCAAGCCAGGGAATTCTCCTGAGACATCTTTGGCTTTGTAGTGAGTGCATGCTACCGAAATAAAACAGGTAAAAATTCATTTCGCTATAGAAATCAATGAGGGCCACAGGGTTGATTGTTGTACTAGCTGAAAACCACTAGATATTTAAAGGGGTCTTAGTTCATCCACAGACACATGGAGGTGTCTGATGAGCTGAGTTTTTGCAAATAAAAATATTAAGTTTAAACCCCCCCCACTGATATATGTGTGTTGAAAGGTCTTTGGATATAAAGAAGAAAACCAACAACTTTCCAGTATGTAAAGCAGACCAGAGAAAAAGGAGGAAAGAATTAAGAATGTAACACAAAAGAAGCCATCTGAAACCATTTCCTATGTTTCATTTCCTCCAGCTGGGAATCGTAGATTTGCAAAAGCAGGAATTATGGAGTCTAGCTTCTCATTACAAATCATAGTGGATTCTGCAGAATTTCAAACACCGAGTTTTTTAGGCCTTGTGAAATATGAAAGAGAACCATAGATGTTACATGGACAGTTTCTGCAAAAGCAGGGATAATCAACGAGGTGCACTCCAGATGTTGTTGGGCTTCAACTTCCGACCGTTCCAGCCAGTATGGTCAATGGTTATGGATGATGGGAGTTGTAGTCCAACCACCTCTTAAGGGCACTGTGCTGGCTACAAACACATTCCCTCCAGTCTGGTCGTAGGCATTTGTTTTGCTCACAGCTCTTCTTCCATGGCATTTGCATGGCACCTCTGGGCATGTAGGAGAAAGTGTTGAAGGGCAAACAATGGCAAAGCAGCCCTGGCTATTGTTACTTCTCTGGCACCGATACCAGGGCTGGCTCCCAGCTGGTGCAAACCCAGGGGATTGCTTGCATTTTTCTTATGTTCAGTATTGGGACCTTTACCACTCATTCCTGTGAAGTGCCATCTTCACAGAAATGGCAACACAGGCAGTGGCGTAGCGTGGGTTGTCAGCACCCGGAGCAAGGCAAGTAATTTGCGCCCCCTAACCCGTGGATTTGCGCCCCCTAACCCTAACCCCCAGATGTTGCGCCCGGTGCGCCCGGCCCCCCCCTGCACCCCCCACGCTACGCCACTGATCACAGGTCAAACTTGTCTACACTGACTGGTAGGGTTTAGGGATGTGCCTGTCTCAGCCCTGCCAAGGCCCAAACCTTGGGGGTGTGATGGCCTGGGAATCGGATTCAGAGACTGAACCTGAGGAATCCCAGCCTGCGCAGGAGTCCCCGCCTCCAGGGCCGGCTGAACCGGGGCAGGGGCTTGAACCTGAAGGGCCCTCACCCGCGCCGGATCCTCAGGAGCAGACACCAGCTGAATGCGCTCTGGCTCCGGAGGTGATCGAGGACCCATTGCCTGCAGGTGCTCCTCTCTCAGCCCTGTCAGGGGAAGGTGAGGTTGCCTCTGGGTCCAGTAACCCTCCAGCCTCTCCTGAGCTACAGAGCCTCAGGGCAGAGAGGCAGAGGGAACTAAGTTCTTGCAGGAGGAGTGCTCTCTTCCAGGCCAGAAGAGGCGGGTCACCTTTAAACCGGGGCCGCCCTATGCCTCAGAGGAGATAAAGGCCAGCCCGCCCAGTCCCAGGTTGCAGGAGCAACATCGTTGGTTACCTGTTCCTGCCGGCACCCTGTCCTGCTTTCTGCCAGAGTTCCTGACCACGCCCGACTCCCTGCCTTGGACCCCGCTTCAGCCTCGGACTGGACACGGACCACGCCGCACGGTAACCCCCTCCCCCGGGACCAGCACAGGGTTTTTTTTTTTTGCAAGTAGATGCTCTAGCACTGAGCCATGCTTCTTCTCAAGCAATCCCTTTCCAGAGCATAGAGCTTGGGCAGCACCAGGATTGAAGGGCTCAGTGGAGTTTTGCCTTGTATTGGAGTAATGTCTATGCTACCCTGGAGCTGTCCAGGGTACTGCAATAACCTGAGTCTGCTTTTCATTACGCTGTAACCTTTTGCTAACCAGCTGTTCCTATGTAGTTGCTATTTCCTCCTGGCTGATGTTCTGCTTCTGATCCAGGTCTACTCCCCAAAAGTCCTTGCTGAATGAGGGAGAAGAATTGCTGGATTGTGGTGCAAGAAGATTGCTTTGCTACTCTTGCCACATTTTTTTTAAAAGTTAAAACGAGCTCTCCTGCTCATGGAATGCCATTGTTTATCCAAGTGTCGCATGTTTTTAACACTCAGAGAGGCGGGTCCTGCAAAAGTCCCCTGCAAAAGAGTTCACATAAGAATGTGGATCTCAACACAGGGTGACGTTCATGTCTTAACTGGCTTCCAACATGGATTAGCGGGTATGCATGTCCCCTCAGCCTGCCAACCTAGCAGTTCGAAAGCACCCCCGGGTGCAAGTAGATAAATAGGGACCGCTTACAAGCGGGAAGGTAAACGGCGTTTCCGTGTGCGGCTCTCGTCCGCCAGAGCAGCGATGTCACGCTGGTCACGTGACCCGGAAGTGTCTTCGGACAGCGCTGGCCCCCGGCCTCTTGAGTGAGATGGGCGCACAACCCTAGAGTCTGGCAAGACTGGCCTGTATGGGCAGGGATACCTTTACCTTTACCTTTATGTCCCCTCAACATCAAAGAATCACAGAACTGTAGAGTTGGAAGGGTCATCTAGTCTAACCCATTACAAATTCAGGAAGCATGGTTAGCGGTGACATGAGAGAGGACCTTCTCTGTGGCTGCTCCCATATTGTGGAATTCCGTCTTGAGAGAGGTTAGGTTGGTTCCTTCTTTATAATAATAACAATATTTTTTTATTTATACCCCGCCTTTCCTGGTTTAGAAAACTGGGCTCAGGGCGGCTAACAACAAATTTAAAACACTTAATTGATGCTACAAAAGAAACCAGCGTAAAATATGGTTGCCCTTTTTCTGGCAGACTAAGACCTTTCTATTCAGACAGTGCAGATGATGCTGTCTTTTTATTGCTGGTTCCAGTTGTGTTCTGGTGTGTTTTAATTGTTGTATTTAGCTAGATTGTTTTTATTTTATTTAATTGTTGTATTTAGGCCAGTGTGGTGTAGTGATTAAGAGCGGTGGACTCGTAATCTGGTGAACCGGGTTCGCTTCCCCGCTCCTCCACATGCAGCTGCTGGGTGACCTTGGGTTAGTCACACTTCTCTGAAGTCTCTCAGCCCCACTCACCTCACAGAGTGTTTGTTGTGGGGGAGGAAGGGAAAGAAGATTGTTAGCCACTTTGAGACTCCTTAGGGTAGTGATAAAGAAGGATATCATATCCAAACTACTCTTCTTCTTCTTCATCTTCATCTTCTTCCTCCTTTGTATTTTATAATGCTGTTTTTAAAAGTTGTGAGCCACCTTGAACCCCAACTGAGGCAGTGCTGACCTGACTTTCCATTGTCATCACCATTGCAGATTACTGGAAAGGAAAGGGGTAGAGGGGAAAGGCAGTGGGAAGGTCAGCGTGGTGCAAACGGACTGCCTGGAACACTGGATTGGCTCCAGTGCTTTTGCACCTTGCCGCCACCTCACCTCTCTCCCTCCTAGTAAGTCCCAGTGACTGCTAGTGGCAATAGCTGATTAGAAGGAAAATCTTAACTGGTTCTCAGAAGTAGTCCAACAACATATTAGGGGCCACAGGTTCCTTACCCTATCTTGATTTTTATTTTCCTGCACATGAAAAAAGCACCTAGGAAGGGATTTTGATGGTGTGGGGAGGTGGACACAGAGGAGAGAGTGTTAAGCAATCTCTCATGGCTAGCCCGTGACTGGCTGCCTCTTGTGGCTGCTTCAAGAAACATGGATGAAATTTACTCAAAACTTTGTGTAACATTTTGTTCGTCCCTAAGAAACTAGGTGGATAGGTTTAGGCTTCAGACCCTCCGGTGGTATTCATTAGGTCTATTAACTCAGCTCTCATGCAATGGTTTGTGGTGGGGGCAGGGGGCGGGATTTACTTATTTATTTATTTTGCTGAGGAAATGAGATAACTCTGCCATGACCTTACTTGCTTCCCATGGGACAGACCAGTTGCAGTCCTTGGATTTCAGGGCTGCTTCAGCATGAAGTAAAAAAAAAAAAAAAAACCTGGAAGACTGGAAGAAATCGAGGGGGGTTGGTGAGCAATGCAGATTTGGGTGGCTCTAGCCACTGCTTTGTACCATGACAAATGAAAACAGGGTGATGTTGGAAAGGCCCAGAAATGGAGCTTGTCATTGGTTCAGGTGGCTGGAGCAGAAACACCACAAGCGCATAGATAGAAGGGTTGTGTTCCCTCACAGTCTTGTGTGTGCAGATAGTAGCTTTGCCAAACGAGTTATTAGGAATACATAAGTTGCAACCTTTTCTTTCCCAAATCCAGGACACCCTCACCCAGCATGCCAGCACCAGCTTGAAGGTAGTCAGTGAAGATCAGTGAAGGTTGCTCCCTAGCAGATGGAGAACATAGCCATCATGGCTGTTGTTGTTGTTTAGTCGTTTAGTCGTGTCTGACTCTTTGTGACCCCAAGGACCAGAGCACGCCAGGCACTCCTGTCTTCCACTGCATCCCGCAGCTTGGTCAAACTCATGTTAGTAGCTTCAAGGACACTGTCCAACCATCTCGTCCTCTGTCGTCCCCTTCTCCTTGCACCCTCCATCTTTCCCAACATCAGGGTCTTTTCCAGGGAGTCTTCTCTTCTCATGAGGTGGCCAAAGTATTGGAGCCTCAGCTTCAGGATCTGTCCTTCCAGTGAGCACTCGGGGCTGATTTCCTTAAGAATGGATAGGTCTGTTCTTCTTGCAGTCCATGGGATTCTCAAGAGTCTCCTCCAGCACCATAATTCAAAAGCATCAATTCTTCGGCGATCAGCCTTCTTTATGGTCCAGCTCAGTGAAGGTAGTCGGTGAAGATCTGGGTTCCTGGACTCTTAGTTCCTGCTGAACACCCGAGTTTACTCCCAAAGCCCCAGTGTTGTCCTGCAGATTGAAGAATTCATTCCAATTAATCAATCAGATTTCATCTGGAATATATACGGATGGGGGATAAATTTGATTTGGTTTACATTTAAAGGCATATTTACCCAGTTTGCACTTTCAAAAATGACTTTGAGATTTGCACTTCTCAGAATTTTGTGCTGCGGTTCCCAATATTTACGGAAAGGCATGTATACCAGGGTAAAGGTAAAGCTAAAGGGATCCCTGACCATTAGGTCCAGTCGTGATCGACTCTGGGGTTGCGGCGCTCATCTTGCTCTATTGGCCAAGGGAGCATGTGGCCAGCATGACTAAGCCGCTTCTGGCGAACCAGAGCAGCGCACGGAAACGCTGTTTACCTTCCCGCAGGAGCGGTACCTATTTATCTACTTCCACTTTGATGTGCTTTCGAACTGCTAGGTTGGCAGGAGCTGGGACTGAGCAATGGGAGCTCACCCCGTTGCGGGGATTCGAACCGCCGACCTTCTGATCGGCAAGTCCTAGGCTCTGTGGTTTAACCCATAGTGCCACCCGCATTCTCATATACCAGGGTAGAATATGCATAAAAAAGCACATGTTGGTGAAAAGAACACACAAATGTATTAGATTTGGGAAAATAATATCTGCAAAAATGTGTATTTCGGGCAAAATTCCATACATATATGGTAATAGGAAAAATTCACACTAAAATGTTGATGACTTTTCAGGAAGGCTTTTGAAAAAATAGCCAGCTGATGGGGAAATGTGGAGAACTGAATTGACAACTGGAAAAAAACCTGGAAACTGAGAGGCTTCAAAATTGACATATCCAGCCATCCCTATGGATAAACCTCATGTAACTAATTAGCCAAATAAAATAAATCGAGCTGCGAAAAGCCCTCCCCAGTTCCATTTTTTGTCACTAGATGGCAGAGAGAAATGAACAGTTTCCTCCATAACTGGCTATATAATAATTTTCTCCATGATTACCCATATGATAATAAATCTCAAAGCATTGTTTCAATGGAAGTCCATTATGCTGAGTAACATATGTATATTTTTATGCTCCTCCTTCACTGAGTAATGAGAAGCTTGCAGCAACTCTTTCCTTGAAGCAACGTCATGTAATCCCCCTGCAAACAAACTATAACGAACGCTCATTAAATAGCCATCTTCCCTCTCTCCACCCCCCTTTCTTTTTTTCTTTTTTCCTTCTCCCCCTAATGCCTCAACAAATGAAACGGATTTGTAAAAATGTTACATGGGGGAAAAAAATACGAGGCATTACACTTACTTCTGTAAAACAAGAAAATCCTTAATAAAATATATATAAAAAAAATAGCCAACATCATCTAATCTCCCAGCAAACAAATCAGAATGAATGCTCAGTAAACGGGTTGTGTCTATGCACAGGCTTCTGCATGTAGCACACAGACCAACTACAGCAGTGCTTCTCGAACTGCTTTCTCTGGGCCACACTTTCAGAATAACAATTTTCTTGCACCACACCAATTTTTTTATGCATAAGAGGTACATTGGAAAACAAAAAGGAACTACTCCTAGCAGTGCTTGATTTGTTACACAGAACACAAACTACTTTATAATATGATCACGAGACACCCAGGAAGTATGAAACAATTCTGCTGCCTAAGAATAGGAATAATTTTCAAAATATACCATATTTTTCGCTCTATAACACGCACTCGACCATAACACGCACGTAGTTTTTAGAGGAGGAAAATCCGTAGGCATGCCACCCGTACGCATTCCCTCCATAACACGCACAGACATTTCCCCTTACTTTTTAGGAGGAAAAAAGTGAGTGTTATGGTGCAAAAAATACGGTAATTATAAATGAACCTCTTACATACGTACCTTAAGGATGTATACAAACTCAAAGGGAGGTGTGAGCTTGCTTTTGCTGGGTAGTCTGATTTACACATATTAGGTCTAATTTGAGAAAAACAAACTCTCAGCTCCCCAGCAACACAATAAAGCCTTTCTCTTGTCTTTCATATTTGTCAGAGTTGAAAATCCCTCTTCACAGTAATATGTTGTGGAGAACTGTAGAAGAATAGCCAATACTCTTGAAGAGAGGCGTGGATACTCTTTTTTGGTTGTGTGTGTGTATATATATAATTTTGATACTTTTTTGTTGTTGTTTAGTCGTTTAGTCGTGTCCGACTCTTCGTGACCCCATGGACCAGAACACGCCAGGCACTCCTGTCCTTCACTGCCTCCCGCAGTTTGGTCAAACTCATGCTGGTAGCTTCGAGAACACTGTCCAACCATCTCATCCTCTGTCGTCCCCTTCTCCTTGTGCCCTCCATCTTTCCCAACATCAGGGTCTTTTCCAGGGAGTCTTCTCTTCTCATGAGGTGGCCAAAGTATTGGAGCCTCAGCTTCAGGATCTGTCCTTCCAGTGAGCACTCACGGCTGATTTCCTTAAAAATGGATCGCTTTGATCTTCTTGCAGTCCATGGGTCTCTCAAGAGTCTCCTCCAGCACCATTTGATACTTTACTATACTATATTACACTGAAATGTTTGAACGTTTCTTTGATTGTCCTTGAATCTTCCTGCCACACTTGTCATCCTTTCCTGCTACGCCACTGAACTACAGGAATGGGAATATGTGGATAACAGCTAGGGGTGTGGGAGAAAGTCATTCAGTTCCCCCTTTTAATGTGAACATTTCTAATTTGCGCTTTCTGAATCAATACACAAATGGGAACGCGACTATCCTTCAAAACCTGCTCTTCTCTGAATTTAGCAGTGCTATTCCACAACCCCTTCCGAAATGTGTAGCAGTCATTTCACATTACAGTGT
The DNA here is from genome assembly GCF_964188305.1 of Podarcis bocagei. Lineage (NCBI taxonomy): Eukaryota > Metazoa > Chordata > Lepidosauria > Squamata > Lacertidae > Podarcis > Podarcis bocagei. Next base: position 78,165,680 of record NC_138133.1, on the reverse strand, counting down.
GGCTTGGTTTGACTCCCTCGCTTTCTCAAACACACACACACACACACACACACACACACACACACGATATCATGTGTCACCAGGAGAGGTCTGAAAAAAGCAATGCCTTCCTGAGAAGCTTTAAGATGGCATTACAGATGCATGAAGTGACCCTTTCACCTCTCGAATCTCCACACTCACATCTGGCTCCAGTCATAAGTAAAGTAAACTAGATTGTGTCGATCTGATTCCGTATGGATATTTGCCCATATTTTAACTTCCTTCTGGCTGGGGAAAGCTTTCCAAATTGCCAGCTGCACATGTCAGTCAGCAGTGGCCTAAAGACGACTTTGCCATTCATGGCTGGGGATGAAAATGAATGAATGGAAGGTAAGTTTCTGTGGTGCTTAATTACTACGACAATGTTTAGCGTCAGAGCATGATGGCATCCTGCTCTTTTAAAAGTCCCCAGCCATTCTTCTGCCTGCCATGAAATCTTGCCTCCTTGACATTGGAACATAGGAAGCTGTCTGAAGACAGCTGTCTTTAAGACAGCTCCTAACAACTCTTAACACTCTCAGAAGACTACACTCCCCAGAATTCTTTGAGAGAAGCCATGGCAGTTTAAAGTGGTATAATACTGCTTTAAATCTGCAGTGCAGATGAGGCCTACATTTAAGCTTTCTTTTGGATAGGTAACAGCAGATTCATGTGGATTGCATTAGCCACCAAGCCTTTAACAATTTATTTCTGTTTCTTTTGGGAGACATCAAGTTTATGGTCCGATTATGATCTGATTTCCACTGATGCAAATCAGAAGCCAGCAGAACAAAGTCAGAGGGGAGATTATTATTCAGGGTGAAGAAAGAACAAACTGAAGCATGAACTGGCCTGCTAAACCAAATGCTCACAGGGCAGGAGATGTGTTTTTCAACTTTATCTTGGTCTAATCACAGGGCACTGCCAGGTCCATGGATGGTACTTCTCACTGGTCTGTGTCTTTGTAGGCAGTGACCTCTAAAATCTCTAAAGAAAAACACAAGCCTTAGGATCCCTTAGTGCCCATGAACATCACCAATTTGACAAAAAGAATACAAATCAAGATCCTGTTTATGTGTACCCTGAGGAAGGCTGGATAAAGGTGGTCCCTGATACAATTCCCAACAGGGCTCCCTTTCCCACCAAAAGGAAGCACCACGAAATAAGTCTTGGAGTAGTTTAAAAACTAATGAATTTATTATGGCATCAGCTTTTGTGGTCTTTCGGGTGAAGTTTTTGAAGATAGGTAAATTGAACCCTTGATAGATGTGGGCTTCTGACTGTAGACCTTTAGTTCAGGCTCAGGAGTCTTTGACTTGGGGGGGGCCTCCAGCTGAAATCTAATAATATCCAGCATTTCTGTTTTGGAGGTCTCTGGTACCTTGGGTCTACTCTGTAGTGATGGTTCTCAAGCCCAACTTTGGTGCTCCATGGGCACCACTGCTCCTTCAGCCTCTGAGTTTGCGTTGGTGTCACTGCTAAACTCCGGGTCATGAGTCCATTTTGGACTAACTTTGAAGGGCCTTCAAGGACAGTCCTGCATATGCCACATGCAACAAGAGGCTGAGACAGAACACCTCCAGATGTCAATGCATGAAAGGCATCAGTAAGGTCCTAGATTTCATTGTGAAATCTTGGGGGGAACTTGTGTGTGAAACCCTGGAGGGTTACTGCCAGACAGAGTAAACAATAGCAAACTAGATCAGGCATCCCTAACCTTCGGCCCTCCAGATGTTTTGGACTTCAGTTCCCATCATCCCTGACCACTGGTCCTGTTAGCTAGGGATCATGGGAGTTGTAGACCAAAACATCTGGAGGGCCACAGGTTGGGGATGCCTGAGCAAGATGGACCACTGACCTGGCTCAATATAAGGCAGCTTCTTATTTTCCTGTGTCTGATCATGAACATGAGGGGCTTCACTTGCGTTGTGTTTTATGATTGCTGGTTGCAAGAAGTTGGTCATTCAGCCCTTGTTCTGTTTTGTCCATGGTTTGTATGAGAACATTAAATTTTTTTTTAATAAAAAAAGCTCTTTGCTTTGAAAGTATAAATCGTCAAATAAATAATAGTGAGTGATGCCTGGCATTGTATGAGGGAGTCCAGTGCTGCCATACCTTAAAATATGAAAAATGTGAAAGCCCCATCACCACTTATCTTCTAGGAATGAAGAGGAGACTCGTTCATATTGGGAGGAAAACCAGTGTTTTCAGGTCCTTCGTTTCAAGGCTGAAGAGGAGGGAAGCTGGCAGATTTGGTGACCAGTGGTGGCTGGTACCCACCGTAGGCAGAGTCAGTGCCAATGCCAGGCAGAGAATAAGTCTATGTTTGTCCCCATCCTCTTCAGTTCCACAAGGGCCAAACTGAGACCAAGGAAGCTGACAATCAGCCTGTGGACTGGCTGTAAATCAGGCAGGCAGGCAGGCAGGCAGGTGGGGGCTGGCTGAGGGCAGACTGTGACTGGTGGAGCGGTGCCTCACTCACCCAAATGGACCAGCCCCTAGTGAAGGTGACGTAAGTGTAGTCTGAGCCAACATATATGCCCCAGTTGTGAACGACGTTAATTTTTCCCATATGCTGCCCTGGCAAATACAAGATAGGAGTGTCAACAATACCATCAGCAGGGGGAAATTTTAATTTGACAGTGGTTTTGATGTTCTGCAGATCGAGAAAGGTGTATCCAGAAAACAGAGTCACGAGTGAAACTTATAGAGCTTTAAAAAGGTGGTGAAAGATTTAGGAGTTCAAATGTCTAGAGCTTTCTTTTCCCTTTCCACCTCCTCCCCTACTTTTTCTACTACCGGCGATGGCTTGCTTCATTTAAACTTCTGCTTCAGTGCGGCACGTTAAATATAAGATAGAGCCATTGTAAATTCAGATCCTACACCTCCCTTTTTAAGTGTCAGCAAGGAAGGCCATTAAAGGGAAGGGAAATCAGTGGTGGTGGTGACATAACGCAATGTTGCTTCAGAATGCTTGCTTGAAAATAATTTGTTTTTGGAGGCAACTGTGTGAAACCCGATACACGTGTCAGGGCTAATTCTAAAACAATTAGGGCTAAATGAACAGGATATGTACATTCAATTTAAGCAGCAATCCTTAGGGAATTTAAATGATGGAAAGTTATAATTCAGACCTCCAAAGCTAGAGAGTTTATTCGAAGGCTGCGCCAAATAGTCCCCAGTTTTGATTTTCATTTTGAAAGTTAGCATTTTAAATGCAGTCAGAAAAAATGCTTGCAGGTGTGGGTGGGATAATATTTCTCAGATATTACTTTTCTCTGCAGTGCCCTTCTCCTTTCCTTTGGCCGCACCACCCATCATTGGCCCATCCTGCCATTTAATTCCATGTGACATACATGGTTTTTATAGACATCCATGGAATTATAGAATTAGAATTATAGTTAGTAGGAAACAGAATCAGGGTTCAAGATGACCAGGCGAACTGGTCTGAACTAACAAAGTGAATTTCAATAGGGAAAACGAAGGAGGGCAACCAAGATGATCAAGGGTCTGGAAACCAAGCCTTATGAGGAACGGTTGAGGGAGTTGGGTATGTTTAGGCTGGGGAAAAGGAGACTGAGAGGAGTTATGATAGCCATCTTCAAATATCTCAAGGGCTGCCACATGGAAGATGGAGGAAGCTTGTTTCTCCTGCTACAGTGGGTAGGACTTGAACCAATGGCTTCAAATTATGGTACAAGAAAAGAGATTCTGATTAAAATAAGGAAGGAAGAGATGCAGAGGGGGAAATCATTAAATTAAGATCCACAATGAGGGATGGGAGGCAAGTCAAAGGAGAATACATGTTCATGTTTTTATTTTGCTTGTATATGTAAAATAGAAAATGCAAAAATAAAATTGTGCTGGTCCCGTGGGTTACCCAAGAGGCGAGGTCCAAGTCTGGTCCGTGGTCAAAGGCACAATGTGGAAGCAGTCCGTAGTAGCTGAAGCTGGGTGCAGGGCAGGGAGTCAGGTGAAGTCAGGAACAGGCTTGCAAGCAGGCAGCCAGGGCAGGTCAGGAGCTCAGGCAGGAACTGGCAACCAACAATGTTGCTCCCGCAACTTGGGACTGGGGCAGGCTGGCTTTTATCTGCCCCAAGGCATAGGGCGGCTCCGATCCTCTAGTGATTCGCCTCTCCTGGCCTGGAGGCGAGCACTCCTCCTGCGGGAACTTAATTCCCTCTGCCTCTCTGCCCTGAGCCTCTGCAGCTCAGGAGAGGCTGGAGGGTCACCGGACCCAGAGGCAACCTCAGCTTCCTCTGACAGGGCTGAGAGTGGAGCACCTGCAGGCAGTGGATCCTCCATCACCTCAGGAGCCAGGGCAGACTCAGCTGGTGCCCGCACCTGAGGATCCAGCACAACTGAGGACCCTTCAGGCTCATGCCCCAGCCCCGGCTCAGCTGGTTCTGGTGGCAGGGAATCCTGTGCAGGATGGGATCCCTCAGGTTCAACATCCAAGTCTAAATCCCAGGCCATCACACAAATCAGGAAGAACTTTCTGATAGAAAGAGTTGTTCATCAGTGGAACAGACTCCCTCAGAAGGTGGTGTACTCTCCTTCACTGGAGGCTTTTAAGCAGAGGTTGAGTGGCCATCTGTCATGGATGCTTTACTTGAGATTCCTGCAAAATTGCAGGGAGTTGGACTAGATGATCCTTGAGGGGGTGGGTTGGAAGGGTGCTAGGACACAACCTTAGCAACACGACCCCACTTCCATCCTGTCCATTGGATTCTCCTAACCCACCAATCTGTATTATTCCATAGAAAGCCTGTCTCATTCTGAGCACGATTTTGAATTTTCTAATGAACTTCTGAGGTGCACTTGGCAACAAATCAACAGAGATTCTTGAGTTAATGCATCACTTCCCCAGATTGCTGATTCAGTTAATGGAGTGAATCAGTCTGTAAACTTCTCCAGAGCTTCAAAGATTGCACCATGTCAGCTAATAACTAATAATTAATTTCCTGTGCTAAATGTGCATATAAATAACCTCTGCTATTAACAGTCCAAAGAACGTACAATCGAAGGATTCTCCAAAGGCCTATAAATGCCTGTCTCTCTTTGGGCCAGGTTATGGATGTTTTCTACACCTGTGTGTGGAGAAGCAAGAATGGAATTGTGTAAGGCCACCTGTGAGTGCGCATGGCCATAGAAAGTGCTTCATGGAGGGTATTGTGGCTCTATTTTTTCTTGGTGCAGGCTCACCTGAGACCTCTTATACAATGCTATGCGGAAGGGCATAGGCACATACAGACAGCCCAGATCAATCACATACAACTCATACCTAGTACAGTGTTCTGTTGCCCTTGGAAGCCCACCAGATCCTTCTAACAAAACAGGCATTGGGGAAAGCTGGTTGCCACTGAACGTGCTGATGGTGGGACCTATACTCTGTGCACTTGGCCTTCCATAGTTTAGTGGCTTTCATAGTTTAGTGGCTTTCCATGCAGAAGATCTGAGGTGCAATCCACAGCATTTCTAGTTAGGACTAGGAGAGACCCCTCTCTGAAACCATAGAGAGCACTGCTAGCATAGAGCATGCTGAGCTAGATGGACGAAAGCCGCTTCCTAACTTGTATGCCTAAAGCCATCATGACTTGTATTCCATAAATTACTTATAAACTGTGTGGGGTAAGTCTTGAACCTACCACCAATAAATTTCACTGAGCAATCCTGAGATCTAGTCTTATTTTTATGTGCTCTCTGTATACCAGGGATGGAGGATACCTCTATACCTGTGGTCTTCCACATGCCCTTGGACCCCAACCCCAACCAGTCCCAGCCAGGATGGCAATGTTGGGGGAACTGGACACGGAGGAAAGGGTTAATTTCCTTCATGAGTTTAACTCACCCCATGGTCTGAGGCAAGCCAACAGGTGCAAGGTCAGCCAAACCAGTTGCTATGGTAACAGCTCAGAACTGACTATATAAGGGATTAAGGCATGTCAGCTCATTAGTGGGTCCGTGAGTCTGACTATGAGTCAGAATCTGTGTTACATCTTGAGCTGCTGGAACAACACAAATACTTTGTACTTGTATATACGTATCTATATCTGTGTCTGCAAAGCCTACAAGCTATAAGTATATATCAGGCACGTCCAACTCCCAAGAGACTGTGATCTACTCACATTATAAAAATACTGGCTGTGATCTACCCATTATTATTGACAGACAAAGTTGTTGAGCTTTCTTTAAGAAAGGCAAAGTTGTTGAGGTTTTTTGGGGGGGAGGCAAGGTTGTGGAGCTTTTTTGGGTGTAGCCAAAGCTTTTTTTTGGGGGGGGGAGATGTGCTGCGATCTACCACAGACGCACAGCCCAGTGATCCACCACAAATGTCCAGTGCTGTACCGGTAGATCACAGTCTACCTGTTGGGCATACCTGGTATATATCAGTGCCCAGAACTGTAGTACTGAAGCCTTTATCTTCTGCACAGGTATCTCACCTCAGATTCCCAACAGGCCACAAGCCAGAAAAAAACAAGTCATAGCAACTTCTTGAGAGTCACAGGCTACCCATTCCTGGTCTACTGCTTCACCATTCAAAACCAGCAATAAGGAGAGAATATAATATTTTCTTGTCATTTGAGGCAGAAGTAGCCCTTCTTCTCAGGAATCCGGTGACAGTGCTACAGGTTCCTCAGCCGTGTTTTAAGCTGATCACCCCCCCAAAAAAAAGTCTATTCACGTTCCTCAACCATCACTATTTTGACAGTCACTCCTGGAACACCGAAGAACCACCGCTCTGCTGCACACCATCCTTCTAAAATGGTGGGTAACAAGGGGAAATGCTTTGGAAACGGGGTGCAGGGACAGCACCAGACTTTAATTGGTACTTAGCATGGTGACACCAATGAGACCCTGGTCCACCAAGGTCCACCAGGGAGACCCTGTCTGCTACCAACCTGTCCCCTCCAGTTGGCGCTGTTCTCCCCATTCAGACTCCCTGTGTGGTACAATGCAACCACTCAGTGGCGTAGCGTGGGGGGTGCCAAGGGTGCCGGCCGCACCGGGAGCAACATCTGGGGGGGGGGCGCGAGTCCAGAGGGAAGGGACAAGTTCCTTCCTCCGCCGGGCTCCCCGCAGCCACCGCCAGCCTTGCGCCCTAGCACGCGCGCGCCCCCCGCCGCCGCTGCGGCTGCGCTCCACTCACTGCTCGCAGGAGGAGCAGCCGCTGCAGCAGCGCCGACGCCGCCACCGACGCCTGGCCGGCACGGGCAGCCTCCGCACCCCGACGCGCCACCGGGCCTCGCTGCGCCCTGCGCTCCCCAAAAACCTCCGAGAGGAAGCCAGTAGGCGGGCGAGGCCCGGCTAAGCCTCTCGCCAGCGGGTTAAGAGGCTTTCGGTTTCGTCAGCAAGTTTGGCGGGCTTGCTCACGAGTAAATGAGTGGTGGATCATCCCCCTAAGGGTGTGTGTGTGTGCGCTAAAGAAAGGCTTCCGGTTTAAGTTCTTTGTTACGCTGAATGTTTATCTTTTAAAGATACATAGTAATAATAAAAATAAATGAGAAAAACGAAAGGCGTTGGATTTTGCTGTGCATGGTGCCCTTTGGGAACTGGCAAGGTGGGTTTTGAAGCTACTGCTGCAGAGTGGCGTAGCGTGGGGGGTGCAGGGGGGCCCGGCCGCACCGGCCGCACTGGCCGCAACATCTGGGGGTTAGGGTTAGGGGCGCAAATCCACTGGTTAGGGGGCGCAAATTACTTGCCTTGCCCCGGGTGCTGACAACCCACGCTACGCCACTGCAACCACTTAATGCCACTGCTAGTTTGCTTGCCCCAGCCCCTTCCTCTGGTGTACCCAGCGATATCTTTCCTACTGAGCCTGGAAAGATCCCATCAGCAGCAGCAGATCTCTTCTTGGAACATCCACAGGATAACTCCAGCTTACAGCTCTGGTTCTAGCTTCGCATTTCTGAGATGCTCCTGTCAAAGAACAGATGGAGATTCCAGAGTCAATGCATCACTCCTTGCTTTTTCTTCCCCCGCTTGACTCAATAAATGAAGTGAATCAGACTGGAAACGATAGACTGTTATTTGACTGTGACAGTCCATCAGATGGGGAGGGGCCAGGCTATAGAGAAAGGGTGCTTTCATAGGCTCTCTTTTCCAGCTATGCCGCATGTAAAATTGCATATCCTGCAAACAGTCTCCTTCCTCCAGAATGGCCACATTTGCATCAGGGCCAGAGTCAGTGGTTGATGTGACCGGACATCTCTCTAGGGCCCAAACTGCAACACAAGGGCCACTGACAAGAACGTTTCGACCTTATTTTCATCGTTGCAATCTGCTGACAGGGTGCTGTTGAGGAGCAGGAGATGCGTTGTACTTTCTCACCGGCTCTCTGCCTGTGCAAGTAGCAATAATAAGGAAGAGGAGCAGCAGCAGCAACAACTAGTGAAAATAGCAGTGAGAAGGTGGACTCACTGGTGAAGGAGGCCCATGGAGAGTTTCTTGACCAAAGGTCCTCCAAAACGTGGAGTGAATACAGTTCACACCATGGTGAGCCTCAGGCTCCCTCCGTTCTTCCTTCTTCCCTGATGAAAGGACTCTGAGGGGATCAGAAGCTTTTGTTTCCTTTTTAGAATAGCCATGGTTTGCTGTGACATCTGAACTCAGGGAAACTGTGGTTAACAGCCCAACTTCAAACCATGGGCTACTAAGCAAACTGTAGTCGCAAGAAGCCTCAGTTTAGATGAAAGGCTGAACTGAGGTTAGTTTAAAACATAAGTACAAGCTTCTGATCTCCTTGAGGGGAAGAATAAGAGGGGAGGGGAAGCAGGCCGTTCCAAGGTGTGGCTTGTCCTCATAACACTAAACTATAGTTTAGCATAATGTCTAAGACAGGGGACATTCCCAGTCTTGCTTGCAGATGGCAGGGCTTGCGTCTGGGACATTTAGCATGCAAGGCCAATGTTTCAGCTATGATGCTTCCCCCAAAGCTCATCCTAAACGGACCACTGATCTTGACCATGTGGAGTTGCAGCCTTGGCCATCTTGCCTTGGGCATTTAGGAGTTGAAAATATCCTCTGGAGACCCACCGAACTTAGATTTCTCTTAACCAACATCGCAAAACCTTCCTTTTTCAGCACACTTCTGGTCATTGAACTAAGTGGCTTGTTTTATCTAATATGTTTACGGAAGACTAGATTTATTTTGGATTATAAGAAATACTTAAAGTGTAACTGAAACTAAGGGCCAAAACAGATGTGACTCAGAAGATCCACAATTGGATTTGCCTGCCTCCTTTTTCTCTACTTCAAAGCAGCCTTGGCAGCCTCTAACTTTGAATGGAACAGGGATGCTGGGGAGAGGTAACTCTTTCAGCCCTGACCATTTCTGTGATTTAAACCCCATCACCTTCCAAAGTTGCTAGTAGACTATAGTCACTAGACGTCCCCAATTCCTTGGGACAGTCCCCGGATTTAAAAATCTGTCCCTGGACAAAATCTGTCCCCAGATTTCATTTAATGTCCGCGGATTTATATTTTAAGTGTTGTAAATTTATTAGTATGGAATGAATGTTGTGTGATTGGTTCAACGGCACAAGACACATCATATGGGTGAGGCAAAATGGCGGACGCAACGGCAGCGAGCAGCTCCTGAAGCCAGCCAGAGCCAACTGCACTACCAGGCTGACTCTGGGCTCCTGAGACTGCCGCTGCCACCACCACTGCCAAGGGGGAACCAGGGATGCACGGCACGTCAACTGGGGGAACCGCTGACCCCCTCACACGACCCTAATTGAGCCGGGAGCGAGAGCGCTCCTGGGCCAGTAAAAACCCTGCAGCTGACACAGGGAGAAGGAGGAGAGGAGAAGGAGAAGGAAGTGAGAGAAAAAGGAAGAAGAAAAAAGAGGGGAGCCCTGACCTTGCCATGCCCCTGCCACTGAGGAGGAGAGGAGGAGATGGGGATTCAAATAATGGAAACAGTGTTGTGTAACGTGTGTTTCTGTGTCTCTGTGTGTGTGACTTAAACTGTGGATTAAGCTCTCACCCAATGCTACTGCTGCAGTCAAATGGAAGCCCAGCACCCCACCTCACCAACTGCTCCATAAGAAACACAGGATGCTGCCTTATTCTGAGACCATCTCCCCAGCTCACTGGTGTCTACACTGATTGGCAGCAGCATGTCAGGCTTTCAGGGAGGTGTTTTCTCCCAGCCCTACCTGGAGGTACCAAAGACTGAACCTGGGAGAAGAAAACAACAACCCTACTAGCACATTTGCAAAGCTAAGCAGAGGCCGGTATGGTTTCAAATTGGATGGGGGACCGTGAGTTGAGATTGCTGCATTGCAGGTGGTTCGACTACATGACCCTTGGGTGTTGATATTTTCACCCCTCCCATTGACAGAATCTCCTGATCTGATGTTTTGAAAAAGGAAGGGGCAGAAACTGCTCTTCTACTCTTCCGCTCCCGACTGACGGCCTGACCCTGTGTGTGGAGAGAGTCTTATCTATGCAGTGACTAAATGGCTGAGCTGGAGATGTAACACTCATGCAAGCCAGTAGTTCGTTAGTTTGTAGTAGCTATTAGAAATAAAAGGAGTTATGCTTCACAGCTAGCTTCCGCGTTATTTATACTCTGCATGAGTCTGGTGCTCACAATGCACAGTTGTGGGTCCAGTGCACTGGGACCTGTTTTCCAGGATTGGAAGGTCTCTGAAAGTGCTCTAGTCGCGTAGCCCAGTCGGGGCAGAACCAGTTATTGAGCCCAGTCACTGACATTGGTTGAAAGGCATACTAACTGTTATGTACTGAGTTGAATAGGATCCAAGATGCAGCTGTCTGATTGGCCCTAGAACAATAGGATCCAAAATGCAGCAGTCTGATTGGTCCTAGAACAATGCAGCAGTATGATTGGTCTGCAGGAGCCACCCAATCCAGCTCCAGATGGAAGTGAATCCACAACTTGATTGGCCTACAGGAGAATTCCGGAATTAGCCAGTCACGTGCAGCCCATTGTGTAAATAATATATATAAAGCAGATACTTTGAGGGAACATTCATTCCTCCTCACCACTATGAGCTGAATAAAGAGCATGAAATCCACTCTCGAGTATATTTCACTAACATTGGGTCCCTTCCAACTCTACAATTCTATGATTCTAAGGGAGATGATCTATCATTGAGCTATGGTCCTCCCCCAGCTATGAAGGAAAAAACGGGGGGAGCTGGGAGATTTGATGGAAGTTGATGGAAGTTGTCCTGCATCATACTCATTCATCACCAAGACCCTCCCTTTCAGCCTCTCCCACTGTCTTCCAGTTATAGAAAATTCTCAGAGTAGTTTAACAACCAATTCCTCTTCTCAGGGAACTCTGGGAACTGTAGCCCTTAACAAACGACACTTCCCATTATGCTTTGCAGGAAGGCACTGCTGTTTAAAGTACAACAATAGAACTTTAAATGAATGGTGTGATCGAGACCTTAGTTAGATGACATCTTCTGATTCTCTCCCTCTTTAATGATGAATGACTGAATGCTTTATAACTGTGGAAGAAACACACCAAGTCAAACTCTCTTCTGCAAATTCAATATGTCTGCTGATTTCCTTTCTCCCTCCCTCACCTTTACAAAGGGCAAATGTAAAACTTCCCATTCTCAGAGGAGGGAGGGAGAAACAAACAAACCTCCTTTGTGATTGATTGGCTGGGAGGAGAGGTGTTCTCAATTAACTGGCCAAGCTATAATTACTATATAAACAGTCTCGGGGCTTAGCTGAGACCAAGTGTGCCCGAGACCCCGATAAACCAAGGTCAACTTGGGAGCCTAATATGCTAGTGACAAATGATAAGGTGATAACATGAGAGTGCCCCTTGCTGTGGGGTCTGCGGTTTGCGTTAAGACAGTAGGAAGCCGAAAGGTCATTTGGGTTCTAACGTGTCAAAAGCAACATGAAAAGAAAACAGCAATGATCTGTTGCTCTCTGCATGAATTACTACTCACGGGCTACACGGCAATGGCCAAAAGGTTTAACCAGAGTCAGCTAAGTGGTGCAAACACTTAAGAGTGAAGGAACATGGTGTCTTGCTCTGAGCAGCTGCTGAACCCAGGGGTTTGTTTTGAGTAACAAAACTGAGCTGAGCTCGCAAGCCTTCTGCATGCTCCTGCATGCTCCACAAACCTTATTCATTTCAGCAGCCTAATTAGGAGGCTGGGGAGAGAATCATTCGGTCGCCATGATTATTAAACAATTGGGAACCAGAAATCCAAGCCTATCTAATGCAAATACAGTCATACCTCGGGGTGAAGTAGCTTCGGGTTGAGCATTTTCGGGTTGCGCTATGCGGCGACCCGGAAGTAATGGAATGCGTTACTTCCAGCTTTTGCTGCTCGCAAATGCGCAGACGCTCAAAATGATGTCATACGCATGCGTGGAAGTGGCAAATCGTGACCCGCGCACACTCAGAGGTGGGTTGCGTTCGCTTCAGGATGCGAATGGGCTCCGGAACGGATCCTGTTCGCATCCAGAGGTACCACTGTAACCCACAGATCTATCCTTGGATCTACACACCCTTGCTTACCAGCGGCATGGGCAATGGCAGGGCACGCCTGGTCAACAGAACACACTGTGGCAGGCCAGCCCTCACTGCCAACGCTGCCGGGCACTCATGCACAGGGCCCAGAGGGTTCACAGAGCCCATGCGCTAGCTCAGCCCTGGAACCAAGAAGGGTGGCACTGTGCCCCTGCCCACCTTTGCAGGGAGGGGACCGACCAGCCGACTTCACCTTTGGCAGGCAAATCCCCCCTGATGCTGACCATGTGGCCACTCAGCAAGGGGGCTGGGGATGTGACTACAAGGCCGGACCGGGCTATGTTACAGGTGGTGATTTTTACCATATGTGGTATACCTGTGACAAGGTTAAAGACTTTTGGAATTATATATAAAATGAGTTGGAAAGAATGTTCAGGTACATCTTTCCAAAGAGACCTGAAGCATTTCTGTTAGGAATGGTTGGAGAGGAAATACCAAAAATAGATCAGAAATTGTTTATGTATGCTACAACGGCGGCAAGGATTTTGCTAGCCCCAAAATGGAAACAGCAGGAACTTCCAACAATAGAAGAGTAGCAGATGAAGGTTATGGAATATGCAGAAATGGCAAGGCTGACTGGACGGATCCGGAACCAGTGTGATCAAGCATTCCAGAAAGAAAGGACTAAATTTATGCTATATTTAGAGACTTATTGTACACATATAAAGACGTGGGTGGCGCTGTGGTCTAAACCACAGAGCCTAGGGCTTGCCGATCAGAAGGTCGTGGTTCGAATCCCCGCGACGGGGTGAGCTCCCGTTGCTTAGTCCCTGCTCCTGCCAACCTAGCAGTTCGAAAGCACATCAAAGTGCAAGTAGATAAATAGGTACCGCTCCGGCGGGAAGGTAAACGGCGTTTCCGTGCGCTGCTCTGGTTCGCCAGAAGCGGCTTAGTCATGCTGGCCACATGACCCGGAAGCTGTATGCCGGCTCCCTCGGCCAGTGAAGTGAGATGAGTGCCGCAACCCCAGAGTCATCCGTGACTGGACCTAACTGTCAGGGGTCCCTTTACCTTTACTAAAGACACTAGCTGGACTGAAATAAGACTCACTTCGTGAGAAGAATTAACATTCTCTTTAAGATAAAAGAGGGTGTTAAGACAAGTTAAGATAAATACAGGATGGAGATGTTACAAATGTGCAAAATAAAATGTAACAGAAAGAAACCAGAAAAAGGATGGAGGGAAGTCGTATGCTCTGCAGAGCAAATGAGATAATGGTTGTTATATTATGGTACTACATAATTGTTAAAATTTGAAAAGCAATAAAAATTATATGGGGGGACAAAAAAACAAAAAAAGGCCAGACCGGGCTCAGGGGCTCAGAGATTCCTCGTGGCAGGCAGGGTGAGGCAAGGATCACCCCCCCTAAAAAATGTACGCCTGGGACTCCACTCCCCTGCCTCCCCCCTCAAGCTACGCCCCTGCTGCTTCCAGTCTCTGAGCAAAATGGATCAGGTGTTTTCAGAGCAGGAAGGCTGGAAGTGAGCAGGGACATAGAGTTTAAGCCAACAGTTCTCAACCTGTGGGTCCCCAGATGTTGTTGGACTACAACTCCCATCATCCCTTGCTAGCAAGGCCAGAGCTCAGGGATGGTGTGAGTTGTAGTCCAACAACATCTGGGGACCCACAGGTTGAGAGGTGTAGCCAATTCCTATAATAAAATATCTGAGGCGGCTGGAACCCCCCAAAGTTGATGGGCATTGCTATCCAAATGGCATAGATGTGCCACGTCTTGCAATTGATATTTTATTCAAATTGGCACCCTTGCTGGAAGTCCCTCCTGACAGCAACATCATTGCCATTTACTAGGGTGGTGCAGGGTGCGTGGTGAAGCAGGGCACATGGAGGATATGAGCTTTAGTGGAAGAGAAGAAAGTGACATTTTCAGAGACCCACTCTAATTTTGTGTTCGGTTGAATTCCAAGAACCCAGTGCCAGATTTACGTATAAGCTAAACAAGCTATAGGTTAGGGCCCCACTCTCTTGGGGACCCCCCAAAAAATTAAAGGGGAAAAAACCTGGATGTACATTTCCAAAATATAAGATAAAAATCAAATCAAATCAAATCAAAATACAGCAACAGTGTTTTGTGTTGTGTAGGCTCCTATGATGTAAATAATGGGCCCCGCCTGCTAGCTTGCTCCCTAAAATATCACTATCACTATTAATATACTTCCTCTTAATTGTATTTCAGTTCAACGATTACTTTGATAAAGTACATATTTTGTTATGTGCAAATGGCTTTAGATACCTATTAGCTCCATAAATTACCATATAGCATATATTCAACACACAAAAAACAGCAACAATTTGTTGTTGACAAAGGACAGCTGGACATATAAAGGGCCCCATTACCTTCAGTAGCTTAGGGCCTCATCAAACCTAAATCTGGCCCTGCAAGGACCCTTCCCTCTCTCACAAACCTTCACTTCATCCCAAGGCAATGAGGTCAGCTGGTGTATGCTAAAGACTGTGCTAGACTATTGATGTGTGCCTCACGGCTCCAGGAAAACAAGCTGCAGCATCACAACAAGGATGCTGTGCTAGATAAGTTCAAATCCACGGTATATAACGTGAGTGAACAATATAATTCTTTATAGCATCACATGCGAGATGCCATCGGTGGAGGTCCCCTTGTAAATTAGCATTTATCTGAGTCCAACTCAAACACCTCCGACAATAAAAGAGGCCCGGCAATGTGTTGGTCTTTGCTAAGAATGGGTGTCCCAGAGACAAGCATATTATAGGATTTCTTACGAGCGGACATAAGCCAGTGTGATGTTAATTTTACACGAACGATCAGAAAGAGGAACATTATGTGACTTTGCAAGCACAGCAGGGAAGTCTCACTAGGTTCTCCATTTGGGCTAATGCCATTTCCCCCCCTCTAGCAGGTGTCCATGACCTTAGTTGGCTTGAGTTTGTAAACATCCTTTCTGCAGCTGTGTGTGAGCTTTGAAGTGCCCATCTTCTCGTGACTCTCCAAATCAGCGGTTCTCAACCTGTGGGTCTTGCTAGCTAGGGGCGATGGAAGTTGTAGTTCAACAACATCTGAGGACCCACAGGTTGAGAAAGGCTGCTCCAAATGTTCATCTCCAAGCTGGGGTCCCCCTGGCTTATCTAGGGGGCCTGTCACTTTCATATATTCACTTTCATATATTCACTTTCATATATTCACTTTCATATATTGCTCATCTGTCAGATTTTGGGAGGCAAACGGTGGCATCTGAAAGATGTGGGATTTGAGCTAGAAGCCTTCAGAGATGAGCACTCACTCCTCACATGGCAAGCCATCCAAAGTTGCAGAGTACCATGTTGTCCTCCCTGATCTGAACATGGCTCTGTCCTAGACCTGCCCATAAATAGATGTGGGCTAGGCCTGGGACTCTGGTGAATGATGGATGAAACTGTCAGTTTTGGCTTCTCTTGTCTTCTCATTTCCCCCCAATCTTAAATCCCAGTCTCCACATTTATTTATTGAGACACATGACTTATTTAGGGGAAGTAACATACTTCAAATATGTGTTGGATATGCTATGAATGGATGGTGTGGATTTGCCCTGCACATTCTATTTTTGTCTGTCTATCTATCTATCTACTTACATTTTTCTTCCAAAATGGAACCCACCTTGATGTGCGTCTGGTTCTTAGGTGGTCCCCCATCCAGGCACTGACCAGAACAAGACCTCCTTAGCTTCAGCAAAGTGGTGGCCTCATATGCCTTCAGACCATACTCTGGGGCACATTCTGGGATCCATTGCTGGGCTGACTCTTGTAAATATTCATAGGAGAAGGGGGGGGGGAATCTAATTAAAACGGTTCTGGATTTTTTTAAAAAAGAAATCTGGATGTTGTTAAAATCTTATTAATCAGTTTTCAAAAGAAAAGTTAAGTGGGCAAAATGGCTTGAAAATAACCCAGAAGGAAATTAATATTATTCCACAGATGTGTTCCATAACCCCCCTTCTTTTACGTACATGTAGCTTGCGTCCTAAGCCACTGTACTGAAATTCACCTGGTCTTCAAATGAGGTCATAAATGCACATTATTAATTCTGAGACTAGTAAATGTTCCTAGCTCTATAAACAGTTTCATGCTTCCATGGTGGACTTTTGAACAATGATTCCGCTTTGACTGTCTTTTCGGCAACATCTGTGCGACATGTGCAAAAGTGAAACGGGTGATTGGCCCAAGCCTTCTACCACAGGATGTAATAACCTTGTCAAGATGTGGTAACAATGTTAATCAACGCCGTTGCACCATCCAACCAATGTAGCCTCACCCCCAACCCTCCCCGCACACTGGAAACAAACATGCTTTCCATAATGTGCTAAATTTCATCGGCGCATATGATCAGCAAATGGGCTAGGCAGGTGTTCATTAGCAGTGTGCCAGAGCAACAAATAATGTGATTTATTTGGGCTTATAAGTACAGCTTTTCCACAGCCATTTGCGATACGCATATCCTGAGAGTTTCAGCTTCCGCTTGCATAATAGGAAAAGGTAAATTTAGTATCAACCTTTTAATACTGCTCTTCAATGTATGGAAGTGTTTACAATTAAAGTGCAAATAATGAAAACCTGAACACAAGAGTTCAGCAAAATGTTAGAAATCCACTTATTTAAAAGCAACCAACAGGCCTAAAAATCCCGGGGACATTAAAAATGGAATTTGCTTGGTGACAAAAGCGATAGCAGTGTGGTCTAGTGGTTAGAGTGTTGGGCTAAGACCTAGGAGACCAGGGTTCAGATCTTCACTCAACCAGGGTGTTTTCTGGGTGACCTTAGGCCAGTCACATGTCTCTCAAGACTAACCTACCTCATAAGGTTGTTTTGAGAGACATGTGACTGGCCTAAGGTCACCCAGAAAACACCCTGGTTGAGTGTTGGACTACTGCAATGCGCTCTACGTGGGGCTACCTTTGAAGGTGACTCGGAAACTACAGCTAATCCAGAATGCGGCAGCTAGACTGGTGACTGGGGGCGGCCACCGAGACCACATAACACCGGTCTTGAAAGACCTACATTGGCTCCCAGTACATTTCCGAGCACAATTCAAAGTGCTGGTGTTGACCTTTAAAGCCCTAAACGGCCTCGGCCCAGTATACCTGAAGGAGCGTCTCCACCCCCATCGTTCTGCCCGGGCGCTGAGGTCCAGCGCCGAGGGCCTTCTGGCGGTTCCCTCATTGCGAGAAGCAAAGCTACAGGGAACCAGGCAGAGGGCCTTTTTGGTAGTGGCGCCCGCCCTGTGGAACGCCCTCCCATCAGATGTCAAAACGATAAACAACTACCTGACATTCAGAAGACATCTTAAGGCAGCCCTGCTCAGGGAATTTTTTAATGTATGATATTTTAGTGTTTTTTTGGTTTTTGTGGAAGCCGCCCAGAGTGGCTGGGGAAACCCAGCCAGATGGGCGGGGTACAAATAATAAATTATTATTATTATTATTATTGAGGATAAAATTGGGCAAAGAAGAACCATGTATGCCACTTTGAGCTTCCTGGAGGAAAGGTGGAATATAAATGTAATAGATTAAAGTGAGTACCAGGCAGCCAGTGGTTTAGTGTAAGTTTTGACCAGGTATAGCTCATCATGACAGCCCTCACAGTTGAGTAAAATCCTCAGTGATACATTGGGCAATAGATATTGGTTATAATATAGATATGGAAGCATGGGAACGATTGTGGAATACAGATACAAAATTCACAGCATGCTATGGTTTAAGAGAAAATTATGTGAAATTGTTATATCGATGGTTTCTCACACCGAGTAAATTGTATAAATCAAAATCAAATGTGTTGGAACCGTAAAGAGAAAGAAGGTTCTTTTTATCATATATGGTGGTCTTATAGTGAGGTTAAAGTTTACTGGAAAGTGATATACAATGGATTGGTAAAGATGTTTAAAATAACATTTGTAAAAAATCCAGAACCCTTCAGGCCAAGATCTCTGGTGAGGCTCAGCCCTTCTTCCAGGTTATTTCTTTCACTGTGGATCTGCTCTTATGAAGGAGCGTCTCCACCCGCATCGTTCAGCCCGGACACTGATGTCCAGCTCCAAGGGCCTTCTGGCGGTTCCCTCACTGCAAGAAGTGAGGTTACAGGGAACCAGGCAGAGGGACTTCTCGGTAGTGGCTCCTGCCCTGTGGAACGCCTTCCCATCAGATGTCAAGGAAATAAACAACTCTGACTTTTAGAAGACATCTGAAGGCAGCCCTGTTTAGGGAAGTTTTTAATGACTGATGTTTTAGCATGTTTTTAATATTCTGTTGGAAGCTGCCCAGAGTGGCTGGGGAAACTTAGCCAGAAGGGTGGGGTATAAATAATAAATTATTAAATTATTATTATTATTGAGATGTTCCACTGAGCATTCTACCTTTCTATAGCTTGCACCCATTAGATCCAGTACCCTTTGGTGGACCCCATCACATACCATGTTTGTACCTGCCTTGAAACCACCAGTGCATTTTCCAATGTGTCCCTATGCCCTCACCCGGTCCAATTTCCCCATATGTACTTCAAAAACCTCAAGTGGGGACAACACATCAATTTTATTCTTAAGCAATGGGGGCGGGGGAGGGAAACCCATTCCAGTTATTCCTGTTGAGTCCTCCTTGCCTTCACATCTGAAACGCATTAAAGAATTATTTATTCTAATGTGGTCTGCCCAATGCAACAGAAGATTTAAGCCTCAACATTTTGAGCCACACGGTTTCACAATCTATCATCACTATAGAGCTACATACCAGACTGCCCAAGGGAAGGATATTTCCTCTTCCAGGGGATTGGGAGCTTTGTGCCAAGGTTTTGTTCCATGGTTTATATTCGCACTTGATTTGCTAGTTAGAAAATTTACATTTGTGCGGTTTTGTCTGCTTCTGTTAGCTTGAGATAGACGTTAAGGGGCGCCTGTTAATATCAAGCAAACTTCTCATAGATCTGCATCAGGTACCTGTTATTTTCCTGGCACCAGCTTCTCCTGTTTTAGCGCAGCTAGTTTTACATGAAATTGCCTGGGAGTTTTGCCTGTAAGGGCACACCCCAATGGAGGATTTAAGTGCATTATTTGAGTAGACTTCTACCTTGGAAGCCACACAGTTCATATGGCAAGGAACTGCTAGGCCAGGGAAACCAGGAAGCTGTGTGATATGGAGGCATCTAGTTCAGAATTATCTGCAATGATTGACAGTGGCTCTCCAGAGAGTTGACGCTGAGGACTGAACCTGGGACCTTCTGCATGTAAAACAGATGCTCTACCATTGAACCATGGTTCTTCTACTTGACCTGGCTGTGCACAGATTCATTGTGTGGTCCACAGAAGGTGGTGATCTCATGATCTTTCAATAACATCGAGACCCCGGTGTGGCTGACTCTACCGCTTTCCTAATAGCCCAGTAGAACTGGTCTTTGAAAAGTGAGATACACCTTAGGCAACTCTTACTGGTCTCAGCTGGGCCAGGAGCCTGTAGGATGGCAGGCAAGATCCAAGGGGAATCAACCTGGAGCAGAAGGCAATGAGCAACAACAGCATGATGTGGTGGCAAAGAACAGGTGTCAGATAGCAGGCAGCTAGTCGGATCCAGGTACTACAGGACTGCAGATTGCTCCCAAGGGGAACTTGAGCTGCTTTTTTGTTGTTGTTGTTTAGTTGTTTAGTTGTGTCCGACTCTTCGTGACCCCATGGACCAGAGCACGCCAAGCACTCCTGTCTTCCACTGCCTCCCACAGTTTGGTCAAACTCATGCTGGTTGCTTCGAGAACACTGTCCAACCATGTCGTTCCCCTTCTCCTTGTGCCCTCCATCTTTCCCAACACCAGGGTCTTTTCCAGGGAGTCTTCTCTTCTCATGAGGTGGCCAAAGTATTGGAGCCTCAGCTTCAGGATCTGTCCTTCCAGTGAGCACTCAGAGCTGATTTCCTGCAGAATGGAGAGGTTTGATATTCTTGCAGTCCATGGGACTCTCAAGAGTCTCCTCCAGCACCATAATTCAAAAGCATCCATTCTTTGGCGATCAGCCTTCTTTATGGTCCAGCTCTCACTTCCATACATCACTACTGGGAAAACCATAGCTTTAACTATACGGACCTTTGTTGGCAGGGTGATGTCTCTGCTTTTTAAGATGCTGCCTAGGTTTGTCAATGAAACCCAAAGCCTCAACTGATGGTTTACATGCCTAAACAGACCACAAGAGGCCTGCCACTCATGTTATGTTGCAAAGAATTTCAAGGTATGGTGCCATAGTGTGAAATTGTGTGTTGTAGTGCTGCTTTAGATAGTGATTAAAGCTCTAAGCTGCTCATCTATGGCTTTGAGCGACACATATCCCTCCTACAGTGGCTGTTTCTGTTGGATTCAGGGACCATGAGATCTACTTGGCAGATAGCTTGGAGGGTGTCCTGACCCCAATATCCAGCAGTAATCTAGAAACAGAGTCAGAGGATTCAGGGGCCTCCCAGACCACCAAGGTCTATGGGGCCTGGCCCCTCACAGACACCTTCCCCTGACCTGGAAGTATCTAGATGCCTCCCACCACATATCACCAGTTCAGCAGTGCCAGCAGTGCACCAGGAAGGGGTGCTGTGGAATGAAGGAGGACTGCCCATCTTCAGACTGGTTCTTATAGACAAGTTCTCTCAAGGGGCGAGGAGAGGTAGTCTTGAGACAGAGGCATAAAAGGCCTTAGTCTGACCCCAACCTTTGTTGGAGCAAGTTGCTCACTTGCTGCTGTCCATGGTCCAGCAACCTCACCTCCAGCCTCACCATCAAAGCAGAAACAGAGCGAGGGGAGTGTCTACTAGAAGAGATTAGCTGGGATGAGTGCACTAGCTCAACTGCAGACAGTGACCATCTGTAGTGGGGAGAAATACATGGCTGTGCTTCCATTTGCATATTGTTTCAAAAAGTGTGAATCAGGCAGGCTGGCCTTTAAACGTGAAGTGAATCAAATTTCTCTCGGCAGCCTGACCCACTGCCAGCTATTCTAAATGGTTACCAGCTTTTGGGTCTGGTTTGAATAGCCACACGAAGTACGCACAGGCAAAACGAGATGCCCTCCACTAGTTTCCATCTGCTGTAATTGTGCCTGTCATTTCATAAAACCCCAAAGGCCGATTCCAAGCTCAAATGACTTTCTGCCACAGAGCTCAGTTAAATCTATTGTGCAGATATTCCAGGCAAAAGAGAAACATTTCTGGTAACTAGCTGTTGGTGAGAATATTTTCTGAGGTTCATCAATAGATCCCATGATTGGATGGGAGACACTTTCCAGTCCACTGGAAAATGTAGAGAAAGCTCTGAGCACAGATATAGAAGCAGGGTTGGTTTTTAATCTCCAGTGCCCAAATTTATGTGCCATTTTATCTGCCTGTAGTGTTTGTGTGTCAGCAGCATATAGTCTCATTTGCTAGACAGCATCTTAAAAAGCAGATACATCAGCTTGGCGACAAAGGTCCGTATAGGTAAAGCTATGGTTTTCCCAGTAGTGATGTATAGGAGTGAGTGCTGGACCATAAAGAAGGCTGATCGCCAAAGAATTGATGCTTTTGAATTCTGATGCTGGAGGAGACTCTTGAGAGTCCCATGGACTGCAAGAAGATCAAACCTATCCATCCTGAAGGAAATCAGCCCTGAGTGCTCACTGGAAGGACAGATCCTGAAGCTGAGGCTCCAATACTTTGGCCACCTCATGAGAAGAGAAGACTCCCTGGAAAAGACCCTGGTGTTGGGAAAGATGGAGGGCACAAGGAGAAGGGGACGACAAAGGACGAGATGGTTGGACAGTGTTCTCGAAGCTATGAACATGAGTTTGACCAAACTGCGGGAGGCAGTGGAAGACAGGAGTGCCTGGCGTGCTCTGGTCCATGGGGTCATGAAGAGTCGGACACGACTAAACGAGCAAACAACAACAAAACAAATAGTAGTAGATGAGTGCAAAGGGGGTTCAAATGGTTAAAGTCCCTTCTGCTTTCCATGTTAGGGAGCAATTGGCTTTTTAAAAGCCATCCACACCTTTGCTAATTGTGTGAATGCCATTCCATTTAGTATAGCCCTCTGGCACCAATATTTAAAGTTTTATATATATCTAGCATTTTCACTTGTTTACAATTGTTTTCCAGATACTTCACAAAGTTCTTCCACTCCTCTTTATATACTTGATCTTCTTGCTCTCTTATTTTACTTGTTAGACCTGCTAACTCTGCATCGTATTCTAACATTTTTAATTGCCAATCCTCCTTTTTAGGGATCTCACTCACCCGCCATTTTGGGGCTAACAAGATCTGAGCAGCTGCAGCAGCATACATAATTTTTTCTTCTGGCTCCTGGGTACTTGGGGAAGAATAAAGGAAGAATAAGAGGAGAAAGCTACCCAAATGGATATATGACAATATGCAGGAATGGTGGGGAAATTAAAGGAACCTGGGAAGGGGAAGAAGAGAAGTCATTTAATGCTTTTATTAAGAGAAAGTTATTAACGGTGGAAATGTATATTTAAACATGAATGTAATTTTGGAAATATTAATAATCAAAATGATAACTATTTTTTTAAAATAAAGTTTTTCTTTTCTTTTAAGTGGCTAGCTACAATAGAGCAGTTCAGGAAAAGGACAGGCAAAAGGAGACTGGTTTCTCCGCAGAGCAAGTCTAATGGCCCTGCTTCCTTTCCCTTCCTCTGCTGAAGCCTGGTGGAATAACTCCTGAATGCTGAAGAGGAGGAGCCAAAGGCAGCCCGCAAAGGCCAATCAGGCAGTAGTGGTTGGTGGGGCACTTAAATGACCCCCACTCACCAGTGTCACTACAGCTTACAGGGTTAGGGTTACGATTAGGGTGCATGGGTGAAGCTTCACTGGTGCGTGGGTGAAGCTGTCTCTGCGCCCTACTTTGAAAGCATCTATTTAAATGGCATGGGACGCGGGTGGCGCTGTGGGTTAAACCACAGAGCCTAGGACTTGCTGATCAGAAGGTTGGCGGTTCGAATCCCCATGATGGGGTGAGCTCCTGTTGCTCGGTCCCTGCTCCTGCCAACCTAGCAGTTCGAAAGCACATCAAAGTGCAAGTAGATAAATAGGTACCGCTCCGGCGGGAAGGTAAACGGCGTTTCCGTGTGCTGCTCTGGTTCGCCAGAAGTGGCTTAGTCATGCTGGCCACATGACCCGGAAGCGGTACGCCGGCTCCCTCAGCCAATAAAGCGTGATGAGCACTGCAACTCCAGAGTCAGTCACTGCGAACAAGCAGTTCGATGTCCCCTTACCGTCAGGGGTCCCTTTACCTTTATTTAAATGGCTGACGGAGAAGAGTCCTCTCTTTGAAGGACAGTCCAAGTCTGGTTCAAAGATAATCGTCAGGAGGACCTCAAAAGCTGCCAGGTTGAGAACCCTTTAAATGAGATGCCAGTCTGTGCCATTTGCACATCCTGCATCCCTGTAATGAATTGGCTCCAAATGATAGGAGATCTGCGCAAAGAACAATATGGTCGCTAGTCAAAAGGACCATTTCCAAAGGATCTCTGCCCAAATCCAGTTTGATGGACATTCCCACCCAGGCTCCCATCAGCACACACAATCTTCTTTATCAGGTCAAGTTGACATGGTGGTCAGAGAGATTCACGGATCGCAATGAGCAAAATATTCAAGCTCGAATATTCAAGGTGGTTCCCCCAATTCAGTCTCACCCACTTTTCTTCCGTCAAGGTTTTGCCCCTCTCCCACAGGAGGAAACCTTCCTGATTGAAGTGGTTTGTGCTCTAATTAATTCAGGGCTCTGGCTCTGGCATGGCCAAACACGATGGCTTTTGTGTCGGCATTGTACAACGCCAATCTCTTGCACCAGCCGGGGATGGTAATTAAATCAATATACAGTAGAGGAAAGAGAAGCAGTGTGTAGAAGCTTGGTTCCAGGTTAGATGTGAAACAGATGTGCGGAGACTCTCCTCTCTCCCTCCCTCCTCCTCTCTCCTTACCAACTGCAGGAAAGAAATAACATCCAGTATATGTTCAAGTGCAGAGGAGGGTGGCTGGAGGTGGAAGAGAAGCTATGGTGAGATTGTTTTGGCATTTCTGACAATGAGTGGCTTGTATTATTTGTTTTGAAAAGCAACACATCCATGTTCTTAGGGCAAATGGCAGTGTTTTTAAAGGAAATGGCTGGCTTGCACAAATGTTGCAGCTAAGAGGACATAGGCAGTGCCCGCCTTTGGTACGCCGAGGCTGAAGTTCAAAGGCCATGGGAAAGTAAATTGGCTGGGAATCAATCAGATTAGAGGATGATTTGTATCCCCAGATGCAGCCCCCTTATTCAAGACCTGCAGCAACAGGGCACATGCTTTTGTATACAGAATGCCCTGGGTCCAATCCCTGGCACTTCAGGTAGGCCTGGAGAAGACACTTTTCTGAAACCCTGGAGAGCCACTGCCAGCTTATTGTGTGCTGTTTGATGGTGGAACAGACTGCCCTGGAAGGTGGTAGAATCTCTTTGTTAGAGGTTTGTAAGCTAGTGTCAGGGACTGTACTGAGGAGGGCTGCTCTGAGGATGAATGCTCCTGATCTGGATCCTGAATCTTCCCAGAAGCAGGAGGACAGTACAGTGGTACCTCTGGTTAAGAATTGAATTCGTTCCGGAGGTCTGTTCTTAACCTGAAACTGAAGCACCTGAAGCACCACGTTAGCTAATGGGGCTTCCTGCCGCCGCTGCACCACCGCTGCACAATTTCTGTTCTCATCCTGAAGCAAAGTTCTTAACCCGAGGTAATATTTCTGGGTTAGCGGAGTCTGTAACCTGAAGCGTATGTAACCTGAAGCATATGTAACTTGAGGTACCACTGTATAGATTTAGAACAGCGGTTTGCAGAGGGACATAGTTCAGAAGGCAGAAGCTGGGAAATACTGGATGGGGAATAGCTAGGAGAAGAAACACTGGAAGAGAGAGGGTTAACGGACTCACAGTCTCGGGATAGCATTCATCCCCTTTCTCCAAAGTCAGAGAGCTCAGAAAGTGGCAGAACAGAAAGCACAGAGGTTACAAGCTCAGATTACAAGTTATAGGAGTGATGTAGATTAATAGGAGCACGAGGGGTGTGTGATCCTTAATTGGGAGCACTGCCATTTCTAGGAGAGGTGTTCTTTGTTCTCTAACGGTGATTATTAATGTGCTTCTAAGGTTGCAATCCTATGCATGCTTATTTGTGAGTAAGCCCCATTGAACTCTGTAGGGCTTACCTCCCAATAAACAAGCCTAACATTATAACATTGCATGAGTATTGTGCACCTCATCTCAAAGATCAAGAAGTGGCCCTCCTTTCTCCAATTTCAAGCACCCCTGAAAAATTGGCACCCTAGGCAGTGACTAGTATACTTCTATGGTTCTGCTGGCCTTGGTTGCTAGACCTGAGAACGTCTGGGCTTTTATAAGGCAGCCCTATTTTCAGGGTGTCTCCCCCTCCCCCTTTTCCTTCCTGCTCTAACATCTAATCTGATTTCCCCTTTATTTCTCATCATTTTCGCCTCCATAAAAAGTTCCTAAACAATGTAATTGACAATAAAACTTTCCAAAACCTAAGTGTGCCAGATCAAAGCAAAGGATTTTGCAAGACAGTTTCTGTGGAAGCTAATTAAAATAAGCCTCGCAAAACTGTGTTGCAAGATCAAAGCAAGGCCTTGGCTTCTTTGCGACTGACTTGAGATAAGCTGCTAAACCTCAGCTGATAGTTCGGCTTGGATTTAGTGGGCTTGCAAGGCGGCCTTGCAAGATCTTAGCTCCTTCTCCAGCAAGCTAAGCTGGGGAGTCTCCGTTTACAGCAGGTGGCTGCCTCTCCCAGCACCCCTGATCCCTGTTTGCAGGAGTTGAGTAGAACTGGAATCCAACAATATCTGGAAGGCCACAGTTCCTCACCCCTGCTTAGCTTTACAGAGTCCTGATTCTCCATCATTGGAAAATAATAATAATAATAAATTTTATTTATATCCCGCCCTGCCCAGCCAAAGCCAAGCTCAGAGCGGCTAACAGCAGTAAAATGATAAAACATTCTAAAATCATTTCATTATAAAATTAATTCAAAGCAAATTAATGGCAACCATTGGGCTGGGGTTCTATGAGGATTACCAAAGGAGGGGGTCGGACTGTGCCTTGGCCAAAGGCCTGGTGGAACAGCTCTGTCTTGCAGGCCCTGCAGAAGGATGTCAAGTCCCGCAGGGCCCTAGTCTCTTGTGACAGAGCGTTCCACCAGATCAGAGCCACAGCCGAAAAAGCCCTGGCTCTGGTTGAGGCCAGCCTAACCTCTCTGTGGCCTGGGACCTTCAAGATGTTTTTGTTTGAAGTCCGTAAGTTCCTCTGTGGGACATACCAGGAGAGGCGGTCCCGTAGGTACGAGGGTCCTAGGCCGTATAGGGCTTTGAAGGTTTAAACCAGCACCTTAAATCTGATCCTGTACTCCACTGGGATCCAGTGCAGCTGGTATAGCACCGGGTGAATGTGATCTCGCAGCGAGGACCCCGTAAGGAGTCTCGCCGCGGCATTCTGCACCCGCTGGAGCTTCTGGGTCAGTCTCAAGGGCAGCTCCACGTAGAGCGAGTTACAATAATCCAGTCTGGAGGTGACAAGGAGTATGGAATTCAGAGCTCAGGTGTAATGACCAAAGGTTGCTGCTGGATCCACTATGAACATTTCCAAATCCTCCATACAAAGCCCTCTATGCCAAAGACAAGCACTGAATTCTGTTCAAAGGGTGTTACGCATTAGCTGCACAAACAGATCTGATATGCACCATGAGCCTGCAAATCAGAGCTCATAAGCACCCATCAGATGTAATGCATACAGCCCCGCTCCAAATGCACAGATCCCCCCATTTGAACTGTAATGAAACACATCTGGAATTCACTTAGCAGCTTCAGAAAGCCACACAAAGCACTCTGTAGAAGAAAGGGCAAATGGTCCACGGAGCTGGTTGCATTTCCTACAAGCATCAAGGCCAGTCCCTGTGAACTGGCTGTTTGCCCATTCAGTTCATCAGAGCCTCGGCCAACTCAAGTGTCCCTAAAACGCATCTAAGAAGCATCTAGGGATTCTCGAGGTATGTGGAAGCAACTTCAGAGCTTTTATTTTATTTTTCATTTAGAATACTTCCCCTCCCATTGAATCCTTTGAAAGATAAAGCTTGTTCCTAGATGATCCTGGGTTCGCAAGTTCCTTTCCCTTCTGCCCATACATTTTCCAGGGCTGCTGCTTGTTATTCTCTCTGCACTGAATGTTCTGCATGCCTATAGGAACCATACCTCTTCAAACAGGAACAGAACCACTTCAACGTACTCCAGTTTAGCGATGTAAGAAGGCATCTGTCTAAGCCTGTATTTCTCGCATGCAGCCATGTTGCTATTCCACCACAGTTCTTCTGCCAAAAGACACGTTCTTCATCTTACTGTCCGCTGTGGCGAAATTATATGTGCAATTAATGATGCAAATTAAGTAAACTACATTGCCATTACATCATTCCACCCCATTCATTTCGGCATGGAAGTAATGCAATGCAAATGAGGTGGAAGCATAAGTAATTACAAATAATATGAGGACAGAAAGTAGCAGCCAACACTGATCACATTCTCTTGATTGATTGTTATTGTTAAATTCATTTTAAAATTTATTACCCGCCCTTCACAGACAGGTCCCAACTTGCAGGAAAATGTCTGGGGTTGGACCTGCACCAAAACCTGCCATCTGATACATCCACCACACTCTGCCTCTTGGTAATGAAGGCTCTGCTGGATTCCAGATAGGATTCCCTCCACACCAATCACTGCCTGGTTCAGAAAAAAGGCTCCACACACTGGTGGCATGTGAATTACACAAACGGGCAGCACCCTTGCAAGTATGCACAAGGAAGCCTTATTTCTTCTCAGTCACCTGGAAGGTGTGCAGCCAGTTTAATGGATGCTTTCAACGCATCTTCATTGCTGTGTTTTACTTTCAGCCAAAAATGGAAGGGTGTGGTTGGTTGGGGTGGGAGAGAACCATGAATGAAGACGAGTGCTCATGTAACCCAGGCAATCTGTTGCTAAGCATCTGTGTCTAATTGCCTATTTGATTCCATGAGAATCAGCAAGGGCATGGTGAGAGGGTAGGGATCACAGCTTCAATGAAACTCACCGGCCTGCAGTGAATGCTTCCCCATTGACCACCATGGCAATGTGGTAAAAGGCACTTTCACCAGCCACCACTGTGCTCACTCACAGAGAGTTATTTACAGCTATCCTCTGTTTGGAACAAATAGAGGAGCGGGTGTCCAGTTCTGGCATCCATTGAAAGGTGGACATGTTTAAGGACATGTTCAGTATAGGAGAGGCTCACACACATATTTAATATATATAACTGTAATAGATATATATAATGTAATGAAATATGTAACTGTGCGGTATAAAGTAATGGATAGACAAAGGACAGTGAGATTAATTGGAAGTCAGTTTTAAAATTGTTTTCTATAAATTTCATAATTGTGTTCAATACCAGGGGTATATATGATGATAATTATATTAATCTTCTTATATCTTATAGTGTGGTGGTTTGTTTGATTTTTCTGTTATTTGTTTGTTTGATTGTATGTTTGTTTACTTGTATGCACGTCTGTTTTTCATAAATGTATTTATTTTAAATTAATAAAGATATATTAAAAAAGGAGAGGCTCACCCAGTACAAACAGGAATTGAGCAGGAAGAACACACCAACTCTTGTGGATTGTGGATATCTGAGGGGACGTTTACTTAGAGCTTTTGAGGGTACCCTGGGGAAATTGGTGAGAGCACTGGGACCACATCATCAACTTCTGGAGTACAGACTACTGCCAGGTGGACCAGTGATCTAAGATGAACCAATGGACCTGGTCTGAGAGAATTTTCTATGTACCTAACAAGCTGTGTGAAGCTGGCCTCTGGATACAGCTTGTTTTTCTTCTTGAGATATTATTGCACAGGTGAAGAGTTGATCATTAGGGGAAAGCCGGTTTACATATGGAGGTGAGGCAAGATGGACAGTAGATCATAATCAATGTACAGTATATGCTAAGCTCCTTGGAGAAAAAGTGTGGTGCAAAATAATATAGCAACAAAACAAAAGCCTTTAAGTACGGTGAACAAAAGGGAATGATTTCAAGGTTGTGCAGCTGAAAAGACACCAGGAGGTCTCACCTGGAAAAAGAATTTATGACTAGCCTCAGGGCTCCCTTCACATGCATATGATTTAGCTCAGGTCAAGTTGATTTTGGCGGCAACTAAAGGGTGAGTTCATAAAGCGTGTACATCACTCCATCATGACAACATTTAGGTTATAATGGCTTGCATGTGTAAGGAATCTCATCGAAAATTATGCTGTGGAAACATATTTTAGCTATCTAGTAAGCATAATAGGACCCTCTGTTCCATGTTCCACCATTAGAAACCCATTTGTTGTTGTTTAGTCGTATCCGACTCTTCATGACCCCATGGACTAGAGCACGCCAGGCACCCCTGTCTTCCACTTAGAAACCCATAAGAATATAATAATAAGAGCCCATTTAGTTCAACAGCCTGTTCTCTCAGTGGGCAACCAGATAACCAGGTGCATAAGCAAGTGAAGCAGTCCTCTCTCCACTTGGGTTTCCCAGCAACCCATATTCAGAGGCATATTACCCCTCAACAGCAGAGGTAGGGTTGCCCTACAACCCTAGCAGAGGGAGAACATAGCCTTGATTGCATTGCCCTCCATGACTTTGTTTAATCTTTTGTTACTGTCGTCAAAAGTTGTGGCTATCACTACGTATGGTGGGAGTGCATTCCACAATTGTGCTTTCTTTTGTCTGTCTTGAATCCATGCTTTGCCTCTGCACTTTCTGGACATTGGGGGTGGAGGCCACTACACCCCCAAAAAATATGGGGAGGGGGGGCAAAAGGGCTCAGCCCCCAGGAGCTGACACCGCTGCTTGTACCCACTGGTACAGAAGAGAGCCCAACAGTAGGTGGTGACAGAGACAATGGCAGGAAGAACAGAGAGGTGACAGAGCCAAGTAAGTTTTGTTTTGCCCATATCCTGCTCCCTGCTGAGTTCTGCAATGGCAATCCTTAGGCTAAGGAGGAGGAAGCTGCCAACCAGTGTCCCTGAATGCTGGTGTCCCACCTCAAATTTTGTCCCTTTACTCCCACAATTTTCTGGGTCAATGGGGTCACAGATAGTTTTTTTTTAATTATTTAATGGAAGCAATTAACATGGAAATGAACTCTCAGCTACCACGATATTCCACTAGATTTCCAGAAGTGGTGCTTTTATGTCTTGTGAAAGCACAGATATAATGCAGAAATGGGAGAAACCAAATAAGCAGCCTTGTGAATGAAGCATGAGAACCATCCAGCTGTCCACTTTTGGAAACAGAAATCTAGAATAGATGGATGCTTGGTGTCATCTAGCAGGACTTTCCCCACAATTTTCAACCTGCAGCTGGAGTGATCGACAGGGTCAGGTTGCCTATTAAATAAAACCCAGTTAATACAAGCGAGCATATATAGTCACATGTAAATGGATGCAAATGGATGCAAATGGATAAATGGATGAAAAATGACCATAGTCACCACCCAACGTGATGTGCAAGGACATTTGCAAATTGCCTCCTGTTATGGCAATCAGACCCTGAAAAGACAATTTTGCTTTCTCCACATTCTCTTTTCGAAATCATCATAATAAAAAAAGAAATCGCACCTGTCTGTGTTGGTCAGTGTCCCATTTTCCAGTCATGGACATTTCTGATTTCTTAGTCTGTGAGTGTATGTATGTATTGGTATTTGTGAGTCTCCACCCGCGTGGATGCTATGGATACCCATAGGGGCATGGCGATCAAGATCCATTTGCAAGATATTATGAAAGCAGGTGGGAATCTGAGGCATGCAGGGAACGTAGACTCAGGCTTGCTGAAATGGCCGCTTATTTAATGTGGGAAGCATCTTGTGGGAAGAATTGCTGCATGCCAGAAGAGTAAAGGAATCCCTGTGAAGGCAACAGGCCAGAGAAGTTGACACTTCCGTTCCAGCTGTTAACTGCATGGGTGTTTCCACACGAAATAGGAAGGTTTCCTAGATATTCTCTGATTCAATCATAATGGCAATTGAAAACGATAAGCTCATTTCAAGATAATATTTCTGATGTTGCTTTTTTGTGCTTCGCTTTCAAAATTTGGATTACGTTTATTCGCTTTTTGCAAAAAACAAAACAGAAACACCAACAACCATGTTCTGTAGAATAGGGGAATTCCAGAAATCTCGCAATTGGTGCCAATATAATCAGTTCCCAGTGAACTACTCTAGGCGGACAAATGTTTCCAAACTCCAATAGATTCAGAAGAGGCCTGTTCCCTGCCAAAAAGTAAATGTAGCTGCTTCTACAAATGCGGTCCGAAAACGTTGCGCGCCAGCCAATCAGATAGCCTGAATCTTTGAATTCATGCTCTAAACGAAGATTATAGTGCTTCCCCTTTGATGCATTGAAAAGAATATTCTGTTTCAAAACCAGTCTCTAGCGAAGATAATTTAAGTAATAAGGAGATTGGACGTTGATATATGCCAGAAGTAGAAAGGTACTTGATTGCTTGTATCTGGGAACTAAATTCAGCTGGTTTTCATAGGACAGCAAAGGACAGCATATGGACAGAAGCAGGGGGAGGTTCGGAGCCAGAGTGAGCAGCTTCTTAACTTGCCTGTGCTTCCAGAACGCCAACTGCACCATTCTTTGTCAGCCTGGCGTCCTCCAGATGTTCAGGACTAAACCTCCAAGTGGTCTGAGTTAGCATGGCCATGCATAATGGCTTCCAGAGCTAGCAAACCAACATAATCGCTGCATGAAAGCAATGGAATAAAAGAAAGCTCAACATGTGTATACGTGCTGAAAAATGGTGGTTGCAGAGATCTTAGTGACGAGGAAGTGGTGTGAACAGCTTTGCTCCTGAACAGGGATTAAGGTGATTCGTTTAACTACCTCCTTCGAACTTCTCAGACCAATACATTAACGGTCCTTCGGAAGTTGCGCACCTGAATTTTCCGATGCAATTCTTCAAACGATGTTTATAATAAGGGAAGGCGGGCATAGAAAATGAATATATTAGTAAAGATAGGATGCAAAAATATATTACATTGAGGAAAATTGCTTGCAAAAATGTGTACGTTAATTAAAACAGTACACAAAAATGTGTTTATTAGAAGAAATTCGGTCTGAGATGCTGATGAATACCCCCTCAAATTTACGTGGGGAACTGAATTTAAGATTGAAAAAAAGAGAAATGGAGAGAATCTGAAATTGACAGGTCCATTCATCTCTACTCTTGAATGTGCAACTATTTTACTTTTAAAAGACAACTGTTTAGGGAAGTTTTTAATGTCTGATGCTGTATTGTTTTTAATATTCAGTTGGAAGCTGCCCAGAGTGGCTGGGGAAACCCAGCCAGATGGGCGGGGTATAAATAATGAATTATTATTATTATTCAATGCACGCTGTACATGTGAACATCATTTGCTGGAGTTGAGCATCGGTGTCTTATTTAACTTATATGCAGAATTCATTGTGTGAAAGGCTGGGCTGGATGAATCCCAAACTGGAATTAAGATTGCCGGAAGAAATATCAACATCCTCAGATATAAAGATGACACAACTTTGATGGCAGAAAGTGAGGAGGAATCGAATAACCTCTTAATAAAGGTGAAAGAACAGAGCACAAAATATGGTCTGAAGCTCAACATCAAGAAAATGAAGATCATGGCCACTGGGCCCATCACCTCCTGGCAAATAGAAGGGGAAGAAATGGGCTCCATGATCACTGCAGATGGTGACAGCAGTCACGAAATTTAAAGACACCTGCTTCTTGGGAGAAAAGCAATGACAAACCTAGACAGCATCTTAAAAAGCAGAGGCATCACCTTGCTGATAAAGGTCGGTATAGTTAAAGCTGTGGTGTTCCCAGTAGTGATGTATGGAAGTGAGAGCTGGACCATAAAGAAGGCTGATCGCCGAAGAATGGAGGCTTTTAAATTATGGTGCTGGAGGAGACTATGGAGAGTCCCATGGACTGCAAGAAGATCAAACCTATCCATTCTTAAGGAAATCAGCCCTGAGTGCTCACTGGAAGGACACATCCTGAAGCTGAAGCTCCAATACTTTGGCCACCTCATGAGAAGAGAAGACTCCCCGGAAAAGACCCTGATGTTGGGAAAGATGGAGGGCACAAGGAGAAGGGGACGACAGAGGACGAGATGGTTGGACAGTGTTCTCGAAGGTACCAGCATGATTTTGACCAAACTGCGGGAGGCAGTGGAAGACAGGAGTGCCTGGCGTGCTCTGGTCCATGGGGTCACGAAGAGTCGGACACAACTAAATGACTAAACAACAACAACAGCATCTTATCTTACTAGTGAAAGGCCTGCTAAAAGATGTTAAGGCCTGTTCAACGCTGCCATCAATGTTCCCCCATTGTTGGCATCCATCTGCCTTAGGAAACAATGAAGGAGTGTGCCTTTGGGGGTAAAGTCAAACTGTTGGAAGGTTACAGCACCTGCTGTGGCAGTAGAGACCTATATGAGAAAGACATGTCTTTCCTCCTCTGGTCACTGCTGTGGTTGCACGACCTGCCTGTCTCCAGGCACTGTGGTCATCTGCAAGGCATTCCCTACCTTGTATGAGATATGTAGGCCACTGGGAGTGCAAATGGACTCAATATGACAGTGGGGATTGGTGCAATAGCTGTGGATCATGATGGGTGTGTACGTCACTTGTAGTTTCTCATTTTTCGAATCATAAATTCAGTTCTCCACATTTTCATACCAGTTTATGAATTTTTTTAAAGAACTGTCATTTTTTTTTAAACCCAGCATTTTAGTGTGAATGTCTCCTAGAATCATAGAACTGTAAATTTGGAAGGGACCCCAAGGGTCATCTAGTCCAACCCCCTGCAATGCAGGAATCTCAACTAAAGCATCCCAGACAGATGGCCATCCAACCTCTGCTGGAAAACCTCCAAGGAAGGAGAGTCCATAACCTCCCAAGGTAGACTGTTCCATTCCACTGTTGAGCAGCTCTTACCATCAGAATGTTCTTCCTGATGTTCTTCGTCATAGAAACATTTTTGTATGTCATTTCCCCTAATATAGACCGCTTTGCAAAACATTTCCCCTCAATTTAGTGGATTTCCCCACAACATTTTCACTCATGTATGCATTTATACACACACTTTTTGGCTGAAAAATGGCACTGCAAAATTCGGATAAGTGTGAAGTTTGAAGAATTGCTGTATTTTTAATCTTTGTTGGAAGCCGCCCAGGGTGGCTGGGGAGACCCAGCCTGATGGGTGAGGTACAAATAATAAATTATTATTATTATTAGCGAGCGGAATCAAATCCCTCTATCTGTGGATGCCACAAAGACACCAATGGATCTGTAAAAACAGAGTTACTGCCCTGGGGGAAACTCCATTAGGTGCACTCCTTCCAATGAGGGTTTATTGCACCAGAGACAGGTTTGCAGTTACATCCAACATTATTTGGGAAGATCAATGCCTTTCTTAAATGCTGAGTTAGAATTTCATTTCACTGAAAGTCCAAAGGGTGTGAAGGAGGCACCTTGGATTTAACATTAAAGGTAGCTATGCATACAAAGCTATTTTCCACTAGCTTTCTCAATGCTCCGGAGAGTTCTGCAGGGACTGAACATCTTCCCTTCTGCTATTTGCATTGCTGAAGAGTGGAAATACTGTGAGAAGATCTGCCCTGGCAACATTTCAGCTGGCTTAATCGCTCTCGGAGGCATTAAGGAAGCCAGTGGGGAAGGAAGATGCAAATTCTATTGTCCATTTATTGTGGGGTCCGCTGCTTTTGCTTCCCTTGGGCTTCTGCGGAATCTCAATACCAGAAGCTCTTTGATGGAAACCAAGATTTTTTCACCCCCTGTGCCAGAGCAGTGCGAATGGGATTGCGGGAAAATGAACAAAAGAATGGGTGTAGTCATCATGTTTGGGTCATATTGGTTTAGTGGGGGAACTTCTTTTTGGCTTGTGTGTCATATTCCTTTCTGGGCATTCCTCCAGGGCGTCACATACCAGTGATAGGCAGGGCCAGATGCAAAAGTAGGCAGGCTAATGAATGTAAATTTTACCTCTGCACAGGAGGCTAATTTTGATACACACTCATACACGTAAGTGGGGCTGCCTTTGAAAAGTGCTCAGAAAGTTTAACAGGCTCAAAGAGCTGCAGTCAGATTGTTCTAATACTAATAATAAAAAAACTTTTATTTATATCCCACCCTCCCCGGCCAAAGTTGGACTCAGGGCGGCTAATATCAGATATATATTGATGCTTTTGAATTATGGTGCTGGAGGAGACTCTTGAGAGTCCCATGGACTGAAAGAAGATCAAACCTATCCATTCTGATGGAAATCAGCCCTGAGTGCTCACTGGAAGGACAGATCGTGAAGCTGAGGCTCCAGTACTTTGGCCACCTCATGAGAAGAGAAGACTCCCTGGAAAAGACCCTGATGTTGGGAAAGATGGAGGGCACAAGGAGAAGGGGACGACAGAGGACGAGATGGTTGGACATTGTTGTCGAAGCTACCAGCATGAGTTTGACCAAACTGCGGGAGGCAGTGGAAGACAGGAGTGCCTGGCGTGCTCTGGTCCATGGGGTCACAAAGAGTCAGACACGACTAAACAACAACAACATTAGTATAAAATCAAACAATAATTGAATTACTTCCTAAAAACAGGTCAAAATCAAATTTTGTCCTGAATCTTCCAACACTCATCTTCATTGGATGTCCAGTGGTGATGGTTGCTGTCACGGGAAATGGGGTTGCTTGTGTGTAAATCTCCAGCCGTTCCAAACTGCTTAGGTGTGGTTGTGTCTTTCCCTGACTGAGCAGCCCTTTGCGCTGCTGCTCAGTCGCTAGCAGAATCCGTGAGTGGGCGTCTCCTAAATTTCCTCCAGCATAAGAATTCCTTAACGGACAACCTTCGCCTCGCCTCTCTGCGCAGAAGCCTTCTGCGCAGAGTGGGCGTGCCGAGTGGTGGTCCTCCACCCTCCTCACTGACTTCACTGGAAGAGTCTCGGAGCCTCACCTCCGAGATGCTCTCTGCCTCTCCCTTCTTCCTGGTGTCACCTGGACTTCCTTCCCCAGATGACGTTCTCTCTCTTCCCTTACTCGTTCCCTCTCCTGCAGAATCCGGGAGCCTCGCCTCTCCCCTCTGCTCCGGTGTCAGTTCCCTGACATCCACCTCCCTCCCAGGGCCCTCCAACCCCCCCGTCCTTTCCTCGGACAGTGATGCAGGAAACCCCCGGAAGGGACTCTCCCCTCCATCTGATGATTCAAACACCCCTCTCCATTTGCTGCTGTCTCTTCTCTCTCCCCAATCTCCCCAGTCGGATTCTTCTTCGGACACTTCCCCTTCCTCCTCTTCGGAGGCGGGAAAACCCTCAAACTCTTCATCTTCATCGGTGGTGCCAAATTGCTCCCCCCAGAACCTCTCTGGTGGTTTGGGCTTTCTCGGATACCTGCTATGAAACTCCTCCTGCAGATACTCATCCCTAATCTCTTCTGCCGGGACCCATGCGTTTTCCGCTTCTGGCTCCCCCTCCCACGCCACCAAATATTCCACTCGTCCCCCTTTCCACCTGGAATCAAGAATTTCAGCTGCATGGCCACTGAATTCCCTTTCCTCCATCTGTGGATGCAAGGGTGTTTCACTTTGCTGACCCAGAAATTCCCTCCCCTCCCTGAACGGTGAGAGTAAGGACCTGTGGAACATGGGGTGCAGTTTCATGTGAGATGGCAATTTGAGCCTAAAGGCCACCGGATTAACTTGCTGGGCTAATTCGAACGGTCCCAGTCTCTTTGGCCGTAGCTTCTTGCACCCTCCTTTGAACGGTAACCCTTTGGTAGACAACCACACCTGGTCCCCCACTCTTATGGTTTCTCCCTCTCTGCGGTGCTTGTCTGCCTGCCTCTTGTACTCTTCCTTGGCCCTTTCCAGGTTTAACTTAAGCTGTTGGTGTAAAGCCTCCATCTCTTCCACAAATTTTTCAGCTGCGGGAACACTCCAACTTCCCTCCCCTTCCCCGGGGAAAGCCCTGGGGTGACACCCGTAATTCGCCATAAACGGACTCATCCCTGTGGACACATGTTCTGCGTTATTGTATGCAAACTCAGCCAGCGCTAATTTGTCCACCCAATCATTCTCCCTCTCGTTGACGTAGCAGCGTAGATATTGTTGAAGTATGCTGTTAGCTCTCTCTGCATGTCCGTTGGTTTCTGGATATCTGGCCGTTGAGAAACTAACCTCGACGTCCAGCAGACTCATAAGCTTCCTCCAGAATCTGGACGTGAATTGCCGGCCTCTGTCGGATAAAATCCTCAAGGGGGCGCCATGCAACCTGAAAACATGCTCTACAAATAGCTTTGCTGTTTCTTCTGCAGTCACCGCATGCGAGCACGCAATAAAATGGCACATTTTGGTCATCAAGTCAACTACCACCATTACTGCCGTTTTCCCCCTGGCTTTGGGTAAATCCGTCATAAAATCAATTGATACCACCTCCCATGGTCTCTCTGGTGTGGGTAAGGGCTCCAGTAACCCCGCAGGTGCTGTCCTCTCCCCCTTTGCTCTCTGGCAGCACTGGCACCCGCGTACATATTCCTTCACATCTTCCCTCACCCGCGGCCACCAAAACTGCCAGGTGACCAGTAGCATTGTCTTATGTTGGCCAAAATGTCCTGCCGTGGGGTTGTCATGCAGTTGTTTGAGTATTCTGCTCCTCAAATCCCCCTCAGGTATGTACAATGCACCCTTATAGTACAATGCCCCGTCCTTTACTTCAAATCCCCCCTGAGCTTCCCCAGTACTACCAATTTCCCTGATCTTGGTTTGTGCATACTGATCATCCCTCGTCAGACCGGCCAGCTCTTGCCTCCCTACGAACACTCCCCCCCACACCCATCTGTCCTCGGGTATGACATAACGTGCTTCTGGCCCTCCCTCCCCTTCCTCGTATTCGGGCTTGCGGGAGAGGGCGTCTGCTCTGACATTTTCCTTCCCAGGCACGTACCTAATCTCAAAATTAAACTTGGAAAACTCCTGAGCCCACCACACCTGGCGTTGGTTCAGTACTCTCGCCGTTCTCCAATATTCCAAGTTCTTGTGGTCAGTACACACCTGGACTTTGTGCTGTGCACCTATGAGAAAATGTCTCCATCGTCGAAAGGCCTCGTGAATTGCCAGTAGTTCCCGATCGTACACTGTATAGTTTTGCTCTGACTTGTTCAGCTTCCTGGAAAAGAAGGCACACGGCTTCCACTGTTCCCCATTTTCCTGCTGGAGCAATATGCCCCCCACAGCTCTGTCTGACGTGTCCGTCTCTAGCCTCATTGGCTTCCGCAGATCCACATGTAGGAGCTGCTCTTCCGACGCGAAAGCCCTCTTAAGCTTTTCAAAGGAACGCTGGGCCTCTTCTGTCCATTCGAACTTCTTACTGCTGAGACAATCCGTTATGGGTGCCGTTAGATGGGCGAAGTTCTTGGTGAACTTCCTGTAGAAATTTGCAAACCCCAAGAACCTCTGCACGTCCTTCCTGTTCTTGGGAGGCTTCCATTCTAGCACGGCCTGCACCTTCCCCGGGTCCATGGCCAAGCCCTTGTCTGACAACCGATAGCCAAGGAACTCCACCTCTCGAGCGTGGAATTGGCACTTCTCCAATTTGACCCACAGCTGGTGCTCCTGCAGTCTCTTCAGCACTTCCCTGACGTCTTTTACATGCTGCTCCTCGTTCTCTGAGTAGATTAGGACGTCGTCCAGGAAGGCTACACAATTCTTGTAGAGCAATGACCCCAACACATGGTGCATGAAACTTTGAAATGTGGATGAGCCTGATTGGAGTCCGAAGGGCATAACTAAGTACTCAAAGGCTCCCAGAGGGGTGAACATGGTGGTTTTCCATTCATCCCCCTCCCTCATCCTTATCAAGTTGTACGCCCCCGAAGGTCCAGCTTGGTAAAAATCTTCCCCTTCCTTACCCTGGCCAAAATGTCATCAATTCTGGGCATTGGGAAGGTCACTGGTTCCGACACTCTGTTCAATCCACGGTAGTCCACTACGAGCCTGGGCTCATGGGAGTCTCACTTGTCCACAAAGAACACTGGACTACCCCCCACCGCCCTCAATTCCCTTATGAACCCTCGCTTCAGGTTCTTGTCAAAAAACTTCCGCAATTCCTGCATCTCCCTATCTGACATGGCGTACAGCTTGCCCACTGGCAGCTGAGCGTCTGGGAGCAAGTTGATCTGGCAGTCAAAGGGCCTGTGGGGGGGTAGCCGATCCGCCTCCTTCTTGCTGAAGACTTCTTCCAAGTCCGCATACTGAGGTGGTATCTTCCCTTTTTCCCCTACTGCCATCCCTGCCACCCTGGCTACTGCCATCCTCAGGCCTTCCCCTCCATGGCAGTGCTCTACGCAGTGGGCCGACCCAAAGGTGACTGTCCGCTGATGCCACCCTACTACTGGGTCGTGCAGTGCCAGCCAACTCATTCCCAGTATGATAGGTGGTCCTGCTAAGGTGGCTACGTGAAAGGCAATTGTCTCAGTGTGTCTGGAAACTGTCATTTTCATGGGCGGGGTCTGGTGGGTTACTTCCCCTCCCAAAAGTTCTCCCATCAATAGTGGTTACTTGCAGGGGATGTTCTAGAGGCACCACCTGTAGCTGGTGTTCTAGCGCAAAATCCTTGCTAAAGAAGTTGCAAGAGCTGCCTGAATCCAGCAGCACCTTCACTTTGATGGGGTGTCTGTTTGGGAGTTCTAGCACCACCTCTATGGCGATGGCTGCTCGGGGAGGGTCTGGTTTGGGCACTTTTACTGGTTGCTCGCCTGGCTGCTGTGCCCTCCTTCCTGCAGCCAAGCACGGCCGTTTCCCGGCGCCTCTTTCTTTTCCTCCTCACTCCCCACTGCCCCCACCATTCCTTGCCATGCCTTCTTCTGAGGGCATATTCTGGCAAAATGTCCCGGCTGCTGGCATAGGAAACACCTCTTACTGGTTTTCCCCTCCTTCTTATGCACCTCACTGGAGTTTGAAAACCCCCCCGCGCGCGCGCTCCTCCAATCTCCATTGGCTCCTCGGGTGGCACAGTAGACGCTGGCACGTCTGGAATGCGGTTGTCATGCCAACGCTCTGCTCTCCCTTCCCGCCTTTCCAGCGCGCGCGTCTCTTGTCGGACTCCTACAGCGAGCGCCAACTTGGTCAGCTGGTCCATCGATTCCGGGCGGGGTGAGCGGGAAAGTTCGTCTCTCACCCAAGAGGATAAGCCCTCTTCAAATAACATTTGTACTGGTTGAGAACTCAGATCCCACCCAAGTTTATGGATCAGCATAGCAAATCTCGACCAGTACTCTCTCACTGACTGGTTTCCTTGTTTGCACCCCATCAGTTCTTTACGAGTCACACTCTCTTCAACATCGCTCGCGAACATGTGATCCATCGCGCTAAAAAACCTTCTCAGGTCCTTCAAAGCCGCGTTCTCTGCCGCCATTAAGGGTCGGACCCAATCTCTGGCCCTCCCCTGCAGGTGCCCCACCACGAAAGTGACTCTTCCCCCATCATCGGCAAAGTCATCGTGCTGCAGATCCAGCGCATACTGCACTTCAGTCTTAAAAGCGTTACAATCTCTGGGATTGCCCCCAAACGTCTGCACAAGTCCCGGTACCTTTCTTGCGATGGGGGTAATCTTCCCCTGGGCGTCATGTGTCCTCCTTTCATCCAGCCGCGCCGCTAGTAGAGCCAGTTGCTGCTCCAAGTCTCGGTTTCTCTCCTCCAGACTCTGTCCGCCTTTGGCCCCCTCTCCTGCGCCGGCTCCTCCGGTTTGACTCATGACTGTACCCCGGTCCTCTTGCACACAAGCAACGTAAAGGACTCATGGATTGCTGTCATGGGAAATGGGGTTGCTTGTGTGTAAATCTCCAGCCGTTCCAAACTGCTTAGGTGTGGTTGTGTCTTTCCCTGACTGAGCAGCCCTTTGCGCTGCTGCTCAGTCGCTAGCAGAATCCGTGAGTGGGCGTCTCCTAAATTTCCTCCAGCATAAGAATTCCTTAACGGACAACCTTCGCCTCGCCTCTCTGCGCGGAAGCCTTCTGCGCAGAGTGGGCGTGCCGAGTGGTGGTCCTCCACCCTCCTCACTGACTTCACTGGAAGAGTCTCGGAGCCTCACCTCCGAGATGCTCTCTGCCTCTCCCTTCTTCCTGGTGTCACCTGGACTTCCTTCCCCAGATGACGTTCTCTCTCTTCCCTTACTCGTTCCCTCTCCTGCAGAATCCGGGAGCCTCGCCTCTCCCCTCTGCTCCGGTGTCAGTTCCCTGACAGTTGCCTTCCCCTCTTACACCTTTCCCAGTTGAGGCTTATGGGAGTGGTGATATGGTAGGTATGGAGGTTGCTGCCATGACCAGACTCTTGCCTACAGGCAAAATTTACACCCAAAGACAATGAAGAAATAAAAATTAAATGAGCAGCATGACATCTGGACCCCATTAATCTACTTCACTTGCTGATTTTCCATTTTACGTCCTCTTCACACAATAGCCATTAATTATGCTTTTATTTTTGTTTATACGTAATCCAATCATGCAAAATGTCAGAAAACCCCAAGAACCAAGAGAAGTGCACACGTGACTTGCTTGGGGTTAGCAGTAAACTTGAAACAGTCCTTTTGGCAACGATTCAGAATGGCCCTGGTGGCTCGGTTTCTTGTAACTCCTGCACTCATTTGAATTTTTCCATCTATGGGCAGTTTTCTAATGGTTCGCAAAGCTAGCTTTGGAGTATGGGTTTAATGATGTAAGAACAGGCTGTCAGCATCTTGGATGACAGGCTCCTGATTTGACTCAACACTTCCTTGACATCAGAGGAATAAACTCAGGTTATCGTAACTGCAGTGTAGATTCTAAAATGTTTACCAAACTTAATTCAAAGGTAAATCATTACCTGATACTCGGATTGCACTGAGTGGAATAGCCCCAACCAACAATGCGCTACCTCAGTTGGTAGAGCATGAGACTCTTAATCTCAGAGTCCTGGGTTTGACCTCCACATTGGGCAAAAAGATTCATTTATTGCAGGGGTTTGGACTAAAAGGCCCACGTGGTCCCTTCCAACTGTACAATTCTATGATTCTTTGAAACAAAATATAGCTATCCTTCAAAAATTGCAGTTCTCATTTTTGTGATATAGTTATTTAACAACAAAAACAGTATTAGGGGAAAGTGCATGCAACAATGTGTATGTAGGTGGAAAATATGTACAAAAATGTATTCTGTTAGGGGAATCGGCTTTCAAAAATGCATATATTCAGTAAAAATGCATATACAGTATTGGGAGAAATGTGTACAAAGTTGCAAATCAATTTTGGTGCGGATTTTCTAAATAAAAAGAACAGAAATCAATGTGGAAACATAGTGAAATGGATTTAAGATTAGAAAAATGAGAAGCTGAGAGAGAAACCAGAACTGACAGATTTGTACACCCCTATTCAACCCTAGACAGCATCTTAAAAAGCAGAGACATCACCTTGCCCACAAAGGTCTGTATAGTTAAAGCTATGGTTTTCCCAGTAGTGATGTATGGAAGTGAGAGCTAGACCATAAAGAAGGCTGATCAACAAACTGTCACTGTTTTTTGTGTTGAATATAAGCTATATGGTAATTTATGGACCTAATAGGTATAATGGGACAATGGGACAATGACAATAAAGATATCGTATCGTATTGTATATATTCTTGGGAGAAGGGCAATGACAGACCTAGACAGCATCTTGAGAAGTAGAGATGTCACCTTGCCAACAAAGGTCCGTATAGTTAAAGCTATGGTTTTCCCAGTAGTGATGTATGGAAGTGAGAGCTGGACCATAAAGAAGGCTGATCGCCGAAGAATTGATGCTTTTGAATTATGGTGCTGGAGGAGACTCTTGAGAGTCCCATGGACTACAAGAAGATCAAACCTATCCATTCTGAAGGAAATCAGCCCTGAGTGCTCACTGGAAGGACAGATCCTGAAGCTGAGGCTCCAATACTTTGGCCACCTCATGAGAAGAGAAGACTCCCTGGAAAAGACCCTGATGTTGGGAAAGATGGAG
This sequence comes from Podarcis bocagei, assembly GCF_964188305.1. Classification (NCBI taxonomy): domain Eukaryota; kingdom Metazoa; phylum Chordata; class Lepidosauria; order Squamata; family Lacertidae; genus Podarcis; species Podarcis bocagei. The sequence continues at coordinate 78,121,990 of NC_138133.1, read as the reverse complement.
GGCACAAGGAGAAGGGGACGACAGGGGACGAGATGGTTGGACAGATGGTTGTTCTCGAAGCTACCAGCATGAGTTTGACCAAACTGCGGGAGGCAGTGGAAGACAGGAGTGCCTGGCGTGCATGGAGTCACTAAGAGTCAGACATGACTAAACAACTAAACAACAACAACAACAATTCAACAAACACATTTCAGGGTGGATAGTGAGTTTATGATTTGCACATATAATTTCCCGAGCAAGCATTCTTCTTCTTCTTCTTCTTCTTCTTCTTCTTCTTCTTCTTCTTCTTCTTCTTCTTCTTCTTCTTCTTCTTCTTCTTCTTCCTTTATGAACCACTTCCCACAAGGCATCCCAAAGTAATTTACAATTAAATAAAACCATACACACCGTCAACTGCATGTGCAAAAAGAGCTAAAACTCGTGTATATATGAAGACAATGGAAAACATTATTTATTTATTTTTAAAGAGCTATTTATTTTAAAACACTTTCATGAATGTAATGATTGAATACCCAACTCCAAAGACTAACTCAATCTATCTATAGATGCACAAATGAGATATACTGTAAATATTAACTACATTCCACATTTTTACCATAGTCACTAAATACAAAAACTAGAGCCTCAGTGCACCCATCTGTAGATAAGGGCAAAGAGAAACAATTATATACATAAAAGCAATTTGAAACAACAACCCATATATCGAACCAATTCAACTTCAGTGCAGATATCAACCAAGTTAAAAGCCTTTACTCAGAAAGCTTGCTGAAAAAAGGAATGTCTTCAACAGGACTTACACAGAGCCAATGGAGCTTACACACATACCTTAAGAAACATTTCTTGATCTGCCTTTAAAAACAAACAAACAAAACACACACAGTGTGGTTTTACTTGGATAATTTCCTCATTCCGTGCCTTTGAACAATTCCTGCTTAATTCTCATTCTCCACGTTCTGAGTTGCATCACTTTTACCACAAACATCTCCTTGTGCAGGCAACTTGCTAAGCTAGCAGGTAAATTTCAGGAATCCTCCAGCTCTCAGATAATACCACTGATTCTGAAAAACCATTGCCCCTATGAAATGCACCTTAGAGCTAGAGTTGCTGTGGGCACGCATTTGTTTTGAATTTGGGAACAAACTTTAGAGCAGCAGCATTGTCAAAAATTATCCCGAGATCTTTCTTCACTATCTCAAATTCTTCCTTCCCTTTGAAAAAAACAAAACAACAAAAACCTGGGCTCTGGATTTACAGAGCACAAGAAAAAAGATAAGATCATTGTGGGAACCTGTCAGTTTTAAGTTATAGTATTGCCAATTGTAGCCTGCCCAATTCAACAGAAGTTGCTTCTTGACTAATTCTCTTGTGTGGAATTGCCATCCTTGGCTCACTCAGCTATTATGGGGAATCCAGAAAATGCTTGTTTATTATTATTTATATTAATGTACCACATATTATCAGAGAAGCTCAAGGTGTTGTACATGATGCCCCCGTCCCACTGAACTCCATTCCTAGCCGGGTTCATTTCATGCAGCGCTGTCTCCATTCTGCTGCAGTTCCGCTTCTACCAAAACTATTTTCTGTGTCTTGCTATCTGCTGTGGTGAAATGTTATGTAATTACTTCTGGAATCACTTGTGTTTTTATCCATTTCAATGGAAATGGATCATTTGCAGACTAACAACAGTGGTGAAGTGGGAACAAGTGTTAGCCCCCACACCACCGAGATATAATTTAAGAGGATGGGAACATGTGTGGGATACCAAGGGTTTTCCCCCTAAACAATGTGAAGATGAAGAATAATTTATGACAACAAAGAAGACATGTCCACATCATAGGCCCCAAAAACACCTTTTCAGCATTACATCACCAAGATCCATCTGAACCGTGCGGTTTTGTGCAGAATGGGTTCAAGACTGAGGAGAACAGGGAGAAGCAAAATTCATCAGGGCCTGATATGGTGTTAAATTGATTGTTAAACCACTCTGGGATTGTAGCTTTGGGAGGGGAATAGGGGTCTCCTAACAACCCATAACAAACTATAGCTCTCAGAATTATTTGGGGGAAGCCATGCCCCTTTAAAGCAGCACCATAGTGATTTAAATGCATGGTGTGAATGTGGCCTAGGACACTTCCTGTGTACCCATGGGAATTTTGTGGAAGCAAGGAAGGAACACGTGGTGGAGTTGGGGTTTGGAGATGCCCAACAAGCTGGCATACAAGAAGAAGAGTTTGGATTTGATATCCTACTTTATCACTACCTGAAGGAGTCTCAAAGCGGCTAACATTCTCCTTTTTTCCCTTCCTCCCCCACAACAAACACTCTGTGAGGTGAGTGGGGCTGAGAGACTTCAGAGAAGTGTGACTAGCCCAAGGTCACCCAGCAGCTGCATGTGGAGGAGCAGGGAATTGAACCCGGTTCACCAGATTACAAGACTACCTATCTTAACCACTACACCACACTGGCTCAAAAGATGAACAGGTCAAATCTGTAATGATACACTGGGCAAAGGATTTGGGACATAATATTCAGATGGCAGACTGGGAAAGGTTATGGAAAATGGATTTGAGATTTGCAGCATGTTGTACGCTGAAAGAAAATTATATGAAAATGATGTACTGGTGGTATTTGACTCCTAGTCAGTTATTAAAAATGTATAGAACTACTACAGGCATACGCAAACTCGGTCCTCCAGATGTTTTGGGACTACAACTCCCATCATCCGTAGCTAACAGGACCAGTGGTCAGGGATGATGGGAGCTGTAGTCTCAAAACATCTGGAGGGCTGAGTTTGCGTATGCCTGTACTAGTACAAGTACCTGCTGGAAATGTAAAGAAAAAGAAGGCACCTTTTATCATATGTGGTGGTAATGCAAGGTAATTAAAACTTTCTGAGAAATGATATATAATGAAATTTAAAAAAATGTTTAAAATAACTTTTGTTAAACCAGAAGCTTTTCTATTAGGAATTATAGGTACTGACATTCAAAAGGAGAGAAGGCTTTTATGTACGTGACAAGAAAGAGTCCTTTCCAGAGAGGAATGGCAAACCAAGCTGACTACGCTGAAATGGCAAAGCTGAGTGGAAAGCTCAGGAACCAAGAGGACAAAAATGAATGGAAAAAATACATAATAAATCTAGGAGACCCCTGCAAGCAGACGAAAACATTAGCAGGATTTTAACCTCACTTGTTATGTAACAAACGTTATGAATAATATGAATTGATATATAATATATAGACTTCGGAATAATATGCAGTTTAAAATGTTGACAATAGGACCCATGAAGGGGATGTAGGGAAGTCTCGAGATTCAGAGATTCTCTATATATGGATATGGATATGGATTCTTATAAAATTATATTTGTAAAACCAAATAAAAATGATTTAATAAAAATAAATAAATAAATAAATAAAAGGAGATGCCCAACATGCAGGACATTTGCTGCCTGAGTCCTCAACTTGCAGGAAATGACAAATAAGCAGGACATCTTTGCTACTGCAGCGATTTCAGCCTGTAGTGCCAATTTTCTCTTTCCCACCCCTTGCTGGCTTCTCACATTGGAAAAAGAGGACCACATTAATTTCCCCCAGAAATTTTGGCTCCAGAGAAGAGGGTTTTCAGCACCCACTCAGGCTAAAGAGCCCATTTGTGGGTGTGGGAGATTCACACCACTTTCTTCTGGTTCCAGAGAAGAGCAAGATGAGCCCTTCAAAGTTGAGATCTGGATATCCTCATGTCATTATCCAGGCTTTTTGCAATGCGTTAAAACGAAGCAATACAATCCAGCATTTGTACTGGTGCACACATATAAAATTCAAATAAATTGACTTAGGAAGTGGTCTTTTCCTCTCATTATTTTCAACAGCTGGCATTGTTTCCCCCATAGCCATTTGCCAGGGTATTGCAACTCTGAATGGGGAAAATGCCATTTTATTTAACGTCAACTGAAACCACAGCTAGAATTCTGCTTCCAGCTGATTGTGGAACTTCAATGCCTCGGCCGCACTGAATGGCCCTTCTGTGCAAACTGCCAGAGTACCTAGGGATGCCTAGATGTCAATTTTGGTCCTCTCAGTTTCTCATTATGCCAATCTTAAATTCAGTTCTCCACATTTCTTCAGCATTTTGTGATTTCCTTTAAATAGGAGAAATCCTTGTCAAAATCCGTCAGCGTTGTAGTGAAAACGTCTCGTGAAAAACACATTTTACAAATGCACAAATACGCATTTTCACAAGCAGCTTCCTCCTGCTTCAGTGCATTTCTGCAGTTATTTTCACTAATGTATTCATTGCAAGGCACACTTTCCCTAATATATGCATCTGTGTAATCATGGTTTGGCTGGAGATCTGGATAGCTGAGTTTTGGACTGCATATTTGCATGAGAAGTACAGATGAGGTAGTTCCTCATTAAAATGCAAAGAGCAATGAATTTATCTACTGTCCCTACCATCCACACCCAGAATCACAATAGGCTGATGACATCATCGGGCACAGGTACAAGTAAATCATAATTGTCCCTGATAAATAGGGACATTTGAAGGTATTCTTCTTTAGTTGGGACCTTGCTCATTTTCCATTTTTGGGCTAACAAAACACAGGCCACAGTATTTGCATACATAAATAACCTTTTTTGACACCTGGGGATTTCAGTCTAAATTGTCCCCAGCGAAAAGGACTCTGTGTTTTTTTTTACTTTTTTTGGAAGAGTACTTTTAAACAATTTTTTCCCAATTCATTATGGATTATTTCCTGATACACTTTTACCCTTTTACAAGTCCACCACGTGTGAAAGAACGTTCCTGTGATCCTTGTGAGCAAAGCTGTCGGGAGTCTCGTACTCTCAGCAGGGTCACCCAAGGTAGTAAGGTCAAAAGGGAGGAGCTAGACAAAGAATGACCCAAAAAGTTCTCAATCCTCTTTTAAAGTCATCCAAGTTGGTGGTGTTGTAAACAAAATAAGCCTGCCCTTTCCCCCTTATGGGGTATCCAAGAGCCTGTATAGAGTCCTTATGTGGGTCCCCTATTGGGGGAAAATAACAGAGGCCAACCAGAGAATACTGAGAAGCAAAGAAGAAGAAGAGTTTGGATTTGATATCCCACTTTATCACTACCCGAAGGAGTCTCAAAGTGGCTAACATTCTCCTTTCCCTTCCTCCCCCACAACAAACACTCTGTGAGGTGAGTGGGGCTGAGAGACTTCAGAGAAGTGTGACTGGCCCAAGGTCACCCAGCAGCTGCATGTGGAGGAGCGGAGACGCGAACCCGGTTCCCCAGATTACGAGACTACCGCTCTTAACCACTACACCACACTGGCAGCTAGTAAGCCTGATCTTTATTGATCTGTTGAAGCAGGGTGCTCCCCTCACACGCAGGAAAGTAGGAGGACCTCGAACAATGGTGCGCAAAGCCTTATATAGACATTTTAAATTCCCTGCCCTGGAGCTCAAGACCACCCCTCCATACATCACACATACATCACAGAAGGGGTGTAACCCAAGTCCACCCCCTACAAACATCATACCTACATCACAGAAAAGGTGGTCATACAACAGAAATTTGAATGTTGTGGTTTTTCCTGTCTGCCAGGTTATCTGATAATGCCTTATCTGATTGCCTTTCCTGGTAGTCTGGCCATTCCTTTGAGATGGTGATTTCCCAATTCCTGAGACAATGGGAAAGTTCCTTGACACCCTCCCTCCTTGCAGAGAAAACATTTGGTCAGTTTGGGAGTCAAAATGGTTTCAATTTGTTATATATATAAGACCTTAAATTTTATTATTACAGTGGTCATCACTACCTCCTGTGGGAGTTTAATTATGCACTGTGTGAAATAGTATCATTTTAAAAACTGCCCTGAATCTTCCAACGTTTAGCTTTGCTGGGTGTCCAGAACTTCTAGTATTATGAGTGATGGGGAGGGGGGAACCCACCCCTTTCCTCTATGCTTTCTCCACGCTAAATTTATAAACTTATTTTCTCTAAGCTTCGTTGCTGCTGTTTGGATGTTCCTGTTTGGAATGCTTTGGATGTGGCCAGCTTGGAGCAGGAAAACTTGCTGTGGAGAAACTTGTGTTTACCCTGACTGCCTAGAATGAATGGAGACATCCACCCCTCTCCCTCACACAACAATCTCCGCCAATCACAAAGCGCTTAATTATCAGGGAAGTCAAGTTTACATTCCATTCCATTCATCGTCAGCCTGCGTGTGTGAAAACTGCATCTGTTGCCGCCGCAACGTAGCAGGACTGTCCACGTTCAGTTCTCTGCAGGCCTTTCCAGGGATGCCAGTCACTTGACAGTGACTGACATGCTGGAACAAGGGACCGAATGTCTAGACGAGAGAGAGAGAGAGAAAGAATGGGTTTCCTGAAAATAAGCAGAGCTCCTTTTTTCTTCCAGGGGGCCTGTTTCCGTCAATGGAACAATGGGTGGCTATTTGGATCAGCAGAGGCGACGGTTGCTTTCCGAAGTCTTCTGAAACTGCGAGTATCACTATGGGCACCGTCAGATACAGCCCAAATGATAAGGCTGGGATTACTGAGGGGGAAAATGCAGAGGGGTGAGGAAAGAGAGAGGAGATATTTAAATTGCTGGGAGAGTTAATTAAAAATGACGTCAGTTTTGCTCCCGTCTCACGCACAAATCCACAACACCAGCCTGTTGCTGAAACATTGATACTAATCCTCTGGGGTGTTTCCCCCCTTTCTTTCTTCCACAGGCTTCAGACAAACTGAAACTGTTTCGTCGGACTTCACAATGGGACCCAAACATTTTTTTGGGCCATTGCAATTCAGGGGCTGTCTCCCTCCTATGGAATAGGAGACAGATGGGATGTAGCACTGTCAAAAACAAGAAAATAAGACACACCGCTTGACTGTAAAGCACAACTTTAATTGCTTTTTGCTGCATCCTGATTGCAACAGGACAGAAACCAGACCATTGTCCTGGGATAGCTCAGTTGGTAAAGCATGAGACTCTTAATCTCAGGGTTGTGGGTTCGAGATCCACACTGGGCAAAAAATTCCTGCATTGCAGAGGGTTGGAATAGATGACCCTTGTGATCCCTTCCAAACCTATGATTCTATGTCTTTCGAAGCCAGGATAAGCACAGGTATACCCCAATGGATTAAAAAAAGTGTATTGTTATTCCAGCTCAGCTTAGGGCTAAGTTCAAGGTGCATCAGCCCTATAAGTAAAGGTAAAGGGACCCCTGACCATTAGGTCCAGTCGTGGCCGACTCTGGGGTTGCGGCACTCATCTCGCTTTACTGGCCGAGGGAGCCGGCGTACAGCTTCCGGGTCATGTGGCCAGCATGACAAAGCCGCTTCTGGCGAACCAGAGCAGCGCACGGAAACGCCGTTTACCTTCCTGCCGGAGCGGTACCTATTGATCTACTTGCACTTTGACGTGCTTTTGAACTGCTAGGTTGGCAGGATCAGGGACCGAGCAACGGGAGCTCACCCCTTCGCGGGGATTCAAACCGCCGACCTTCTGATCAGCAAGTCCTAGGCTCTGTGGTTTAACCCACAGCGCCACCCGCGTTCCTCACCAGCCCTATAGTGCTTATTTATTTATTGCACTGATATCCCAGCTTTTCTCCAATGAACCCAAGGTGGTGCTTAAGCCCCACAACAACCCTGTGAGGTAGGTTAGGCTGAGAGGCTGTGACTGGCCCAAGGTCACTCAGTGAGCTTCAGGGCAGAGTTTGAGCCCTAGTCTCCAAGGTCTGGCATTCTAACCACTGTACCACACTGCCTTTCTCTGCTTCAGACCAGGATACCAAAAATATTATATACCCAGCCAACGTATCAGGAGGTCTGTTCTGCACAGTGTCAGAATTGGGCCTTTAGTGTGGTGGCACCCACCCACTGGAAATCTGTCCAGTGACATATCAGGCAGGGACCACCTCTACTGCATTTTCAGTGACTCTATATATGCAATTGCTTTAACTGCTTTTTACATACGCAATGGTTTCAGATCCATTTTTATTTTATTGTGAAATTGCTTCAAGATGCTTCACAGGAGCAATGTATAAATAAACAACAACACAGCAATCAGAAAACATTTTTTAGCTCACTTCCAAGTATTCCGAATGCCAAAAGGCCAAGTATTTACTAGCTTGTTAGATGGAGAAGGCTGTCCCACGCTCTCTCTAGCCGGTGGAAACCCCACAAGACAGGCTCTGTTCTGAAGAAGTGATGAAGGCTGGGAAAGTGGCCTGCCATGTAGGCACGGAGAAAGCATCTGTTTCCTAGTCCCTGTCTCTCATGCTTTCATTCCCTTCGTGGTTCGTTCCATCCAGTTGCATTCAAAAATGGACTAAAATTGGCATGTGGACCCCATTACTTCCAGGTTTAGGAGGTGGTCTCAGGGCTGTCTCTAAATCAGTCCTGGCTGATCTGTGACCCTCCAGACCAGGGGTCTGCAACCTTTAAGACAAAAAGAGCCACTTGGACCCGTTTCCGAAGGAAAAAAACCTGGGAGCCGCAAAACCATTGCGACATTTAAAACAAATATATCTCCGGAGCCGCGGTCTGACAGCGGGCGGGAAGGTGACGTCGGGACGGTGCGTGACTAACGCACGCACCGCCCCCATGCGACGTCACAGCCAGTACAGCGCCCGCCACAGTGGGGAGTGTCGGGGCACACAATGCGCCTCCTCCCCTCGCTAGTATCTGCCCCGAAGCCGCGGCAAAGGTGTAAAAGAGCCACATGCGGCTCCGGAGCCGCGGGTTGCAGACCCCTGCTCCAGACATTGCTGGACTCCTCTCAGCCCCAGTAAGTATGGCCAATGGTCATCCTTGACCACTGTCAGGGGGGCTGGAGCCGAACAATATCTGTAGGGCTTTTTACTGATTCAAATCATTGGCCCATCTTGCTCAGCATTGTCAACACTATAGGAATGGATTTAGGCACTAGGAGAAGATATAGGTAAAGGTAAAGAGACCCCTGACCATTAGATCCAGTTGTGGCCGACTCTGGGGTTGCGGCGCTCATCTCTCTTTATTGGCTGACGGAGCCGGCGTACAGCTTCCGGGTCATGTGGCCAGCATGACTAAGCCGTTTCTGGCGAACGAGAGCAGCGCACAGAAATGCCGTTTACCTTCCCGTTGCAGCAGTACCTATTTATCTATATTATTTAGTTATTATCCTTTCTTGCTCATGTGTGTAAAATCAGTAGAGTACCATCCTTTGCAGCTTTAAACTTAGAAGCCAAGACAAGGTTGGTTTAACCTTCTAGAAAGAATAATCCACTGGATTTCCCCTGATATTACCCCTTTTCACCCCCATAAAAATAATAGTCACACACAGATTGTTTTGTGAAGAAGTAAAAGTAATATTTACTTACATTATCTGGGTCCTGAAGCAGCAGTTACAGTAGCAAAAGGAAGGTAGGTTTATAGATACTATCTAAGTTACTAAAGTAGAAAACGTAAGTTTAAAAATGGGGTTTGAGCTACAGAGCTCAGACATGCACGTGTAGCCAGCTTGGAGGCATGATGAAGAAAGATAAAGATGCCCAGGCAGGAAGGAAGTATGTAGTGTTAGAGCTTCCTGCTAAGGAAAACAAAGGAAGTGATCTCACAGAATTCTCTCTATCAAATTTTACAGGAAAGCTCCATGATCTGGCAAAACATGAATTGTTGGTTTGACTGCAATAATTCCCCACAAACACTGACTGGCAGTGGCTCTCAGGGTTTCAGACTGGGGCTTCTCCCACCCTTGCCTGACACAATACTATATTTCCTCCAGTCTGATTTTAAGGCGTGACATTGACATTTTCTGAGCCTCCCAAAGTGCTACCTGCTACCAAGACTGCTTTGATCAGCCAGTGAGCTACAGATGGTGGAATGAATGAATCAGATCTTGGGCAGACTATAAGGCTTATCAACGGGAGTCTCTCCATACCCATTGTTCTGCCCAAACAATGAGGTCCAACTCCGAGGGCCTTCTGGCGGTTCCCTCACTGTGAGAAGCCAAGTTACAGGGAACCAGGCAGAGGGCCTTCTCAGTAGTGGTACCTGCCCTGTGGAACGCCCTTCCGCCAGATGTCAAAGAGAACAACAACTACCAGACTTTTAGAAGACATCTGAAGGCAGCCCTGTTTAGGGAAGCTTTTAATGTGTAACAGGTTATTGTATTTTGGTGTTCTGTTGGAAGCCGCCCAGAGTGGCTGGGGAAACCCAGCCAGATGGGCGGGTGTGGCGTTTGCCTCCTAGGTGGGTCATGAGGAAAGGGTTAAAAATGAGTGTGATGTGATTGGCCAGTGGAAACTGATAGGAGGAGTTAGGGTTAGAGGGAGAGTTGTGTGGGAGTCAGTTGAGAGTTGGGAGTTGAAGAAGGAAGAGGGAGGATATAAGTCTGTGGGTTGGTCGAGTTGAGTGGTGAAAGAGTGGGAGGAATTGTTAGAGGGGAGTCCGATAGATAGTTGGAATAATCAGTTTGAAGTTGTTAGGAATGCATAGGACAGTTAAGGAACTAAGATTAAGAAACTGCCAAGAAAAATTAACTGAAACCATAAGCTTGTTCATGCCTATAAATAAACTTGATTACCGTATTTTTCGCTCTATAAGACACATCAGACCAAAGACGCACCTAGTTTTTGGAGGAGGAAAACAAGAAAAAAAATATTCTGAATCTCAGAAGCCAGAACAGCAAGAGGGATCGCTGCGCAGTGAAAGCAGCGATCCCTCTTGCTGTTCTGGCTTCTGGGATAGCTGCGCAGCCTGCATTCGCTCCATAAGATGCACACACATTTCCCCTTACTTTTTAGGAGGGAAAAAGTGAGTCTTATAGAGCAAAAAATACAGTATTTGTTAATGTTAACAACTATCTGGACTCCGTGATTACCCGTGAGGAGAAATGGGTTGGTGGCAGTGAAGAAAGCAATCACAGTGGTGGCACAGGGTCAATAGACCGTCAAATATCTGGGGGCCCTGTGTGATCGCCACAGCGGGGTATAAATAAATAATAAATAATTATAATTATTCCTGTGTATCACCCACACTGTTCTCAGGATCCAGGTGCAATGGAGCCCAGCTGGAGTTGGTGTTTGTTACAGGGCCGGTGTAGGGAACCTCTGGCCTTCCAGATGTTGCTGAACTACAACCCCCATCGTCCCTGACTGTTGTCCATGCTTTCTGGGGTCAATGGGAGTTGTAGTTCAGCAACATCCGGAGGGCGAAAGGTTCCCCGCACTTGTTATTAGGGCTTTTTCGCACTAAGCTCACCGGTTTCTGCAACAGGCCTTCCCCGCTGGCGAGATCAAGGGGAGCATGCCTTTCACGGCCAATGTGATTCTAGAAAAACAATTTCCCCTTATCTACCCATGGTAAAAATCCATTAGGCTTAAAGCGAGCATTTAGGGAGGCAGTTGGAAGAGGAATCCTCTAAAGCCTGTGAGCAATCCCATTAAATTTGACAGATGAATCACTTTGCTAAAGATGCGTTCAAGAACATGGGATTACAGAGAACAACTGTTTTCTGTGGGTTTTCTTTGCTTTTTCCAGGAGGTTTGCTACACACAGGGATGGCATGGGTTGGGGGCTTTGCAGCATCAGAAGGTTCCTTTCTGTGCACCTCTTCCCCTGCCCCCATGGTGCTGCTCAGCCTTTCCAATAAAACAGGACAATCATTTTAGGATCAGACCAAAGACCTATGTAGCCTAGCATTCTGTTTCCAATAGTGACTAGCCACAAGTGAAAAGCAGGCATATAGGTAATGAGTCTGGCTTGGTGTTTGTCCTCAGCACCTGATACAGTCGTACCTTGGGTTACAGATGCTTCAGGTTGCGTTTTTTTGGGTTACGGACCACCGAAACCCGGAAGTACCAAAACGGGTTACTTCCAGGTTTTGGTGGTTGTGCATACGCAGAAGCGCTAAATCGTGCTTTGCACATGCGCAGAAGCACCAAATTGCAACCCACGCGTGTGCAGACGCGCCGCTGCGGGTTGCGAACGCTGTGGGTTGCGAACGTGCATCCCACACGGATTACGTTCGCTACCCAAGCATCTGCTGTATCTGCTTTTGACCATGGACTAATAGCCGTTGTTAGGCTTACCTTTCATCAATTTTGGTGGCTGTCAATCGAGGCACGCAAAGACATGTTTGGCACACATACTTTCAGTGACAACAATCTTGAATTAGAGATTTGACAGGATCCAACACTTTTCAGTTTGCTGTTTTTATGTAGTTTAAAGGTTTGATTTGGTTTGATTCAACTATTTCAGACCTGGGACCCACCTTTAACCCAAATATGTATCCATGGACCGGTTTCTTCTTTTCAAGCATCTATAGGTATGGTGGGAGTGTTGCTGTTGTGACCCATCTTAGAACAGGCCATGACCCGCTATTGGGTCCTGGTTCAGCAGTTGAAAACCATCATTATAACTGAAGGCTGCTTTAATGATTAGGGTTGCTTCATCTTTCATTTGAGGCTTATGCACAGGTTCACAGATTGTACACTCGTTGAAAGTAAGACGTGAAAACCCCTGATGTTGTGGTTTTATGGTTTTACTGAGCAGAGTGCTGCTTTAATGTTATCACTGGCTACTGCAGTTTCTTATTTTTAAAAAAACATTTCTGTGCTTTTTCTATTACAGTGGTACCTCGGTTTAAGAACAGTCTGGTTTAAGAATGATTTGGTTTACAAACTTTGCAAAACTGGAAATAGTGTCTTGGTTTGAGAACTTTACCTCGGTCTAAGAACGGAATCTGAACGGTGGAAGGGCACCGGCGGCGGGAGGCCTCATTAGGGAAAGCGCAGCTCACTTTAAGAACAGTTTTAGTTTAAGAACAGACTTCTGGAATGGATTAAGTTCGTAAAACGAGGTACCACTGTATTAAACTGATGCTTTTATACACTGCTTTTTAAAATGTGATCAATTTATGTGGGGTGGTATTTAGCTAAGTCCTACTCAGAGTAGCCCAGATAAAAGTAATTGGCTCTAAATTTGGTCATGTTCATTGACTTCAATGGGTCTACTCTGAATAGGGCTACCATTCGAGTACCACCCATATGATTGTGAGCCACCTTATAAGAAAAAAGTTGTGATATAAGCCCAATAAACAACCAAGTAAATAAAGCCATGAATCTTGAGAAACGGATGTTCGAAAGCACCCTTTGCTCCCAATTTATTTTTCTGCCCTCCTCCCTGCACAATGTTGCTTACTCTGAAGGAATTTTGAGCAGCATAATGTTGTGTCTTCAAATCTTTCCATCACGTTTACTTTAATGGCCCAATTAATCACGAACATTCTTTCCCTATTAATCTTTATGGCCTTTATCACAGTTATGACTGATTCCTTTGTCATTCTAACCACCATATTCTCAAGAGGCCAGTTGGTTGTGGAGTGAAGTAATAACCACACTATTAAATTGAGTTCCAAGCTGGACAAAATGCACAAACTCTCTTCCTTTTGATAGTTGAACTGAGGAGGTTTGACCTCTAGATCAATAATACAGTATTGATATTGACAAGGAAATAATTTGTAGATCTGCAGCCTGAAGCTTTCCCCCTCCCTATAAGTGCATGGATTGCAATCCAGCTGAAATTAATTGTGCTCAAGTTCCAAACAAGTTGTTGTTGTTTAGTCATTTAGTCGTGTCCGACTCTTCATGACTCCATGGACCAGAGCACGCCAGGCACTCCTGTCTTCCACTGCCTCCCGCAGTTTGGTCAAACTCATGCTGGTAACTTCAAGAACACTGTCCAGCCATCTCATCCTCTGTCGTCCCCTTCTCCTTCTGCCCTCCATCTTTCCCAACATCAGGGTCTTTTCCAGGGAGTCTTCTCTTCTCATGAGGTGGCCAAAGTATTGGAGCCTCAGCTTCAGGATCTGTCCTTCCAGTGAGCACTCAGGGCTGATTTCCTTAAGAATGGATAGGTTTGACCTACAACATAAATTGAAGGTCTGTTACTCAGTGGAAGAGCACATGCCCTCCAACATGTTCAGTCCCAAAACAGGGACACACGTCTTCCCATCCGTGCTCCCGCACATGTCACGTAACATGCGCAAGATCACTGAGCCCAAAACACGCACTTGTTCAGGGCTGTGCTCTCATGGGACCCAAAAATGTACATTTGGGGGCACCGTGAGACACTGTAGTGCTGAAATAAAAGCACTTTTTTGGAGTGAGATCTTGGCACGAAATCATTGAAGGTCATGGGAACCAAACTGGCCGGAATGCTCTTGCAGGAAAAAATTGGGTGTCCTGGTTTTTTCAGGACATTTGCAGTTTATGCATGCCTTGCATATAGAAGTCAACCTCCAACATCTTTAAAGGTAAAGGTAAAGGGACCCCTGACCATTAGGTCCAGTCGTGACCGACTCTGGGGTTGCGACGCTCATCTCGCTTTATTGGCCGAGGGAGCCGGTGTACAGCTTCTGGGTCATGTGGTCAGCATGACCAAGCCGCTTCTGGCGAACCAGAGCAGCGCACGGAAACACAGTTTACCTTTCCGCCGGAGCGGTACCTATTTATCTACTTGCACTTTGACATGCTTTCGAACTGCTAGGTTGGTTGGCAGGAGCAGCAACTGAGCAACCGGAGCTCACCCCGTTGCGGGGATTCGAACTGCTGACCTTCAGATAGGCAAGTCCTAGGCTCTGTGGTTTAACCCACAGCACCACCCATGTCCCTCCAACATCTTTAGGCAGGGAAGAAAAAAATCTCCTGTCTGAAACCCTGGCCAGCACCCTGAGGAACATCTGTCACTAAGAGCTCATCTCCACACTTACATTTGCTCCACATTTCTAGGCACAATCCCAGGCCTTCCAGGTCTGTGTCTGACAGGGTTTTTGGGGGAGTGAGGGAGAGACACACTGCTTTCCCCATGAAAACCCACTCTTTATCAATGAAATGAGTACACACAAACCACAGAAAACCCAAATGGCTGTTTACTCCAATTCAGCAGTAAAGAGTGTGTTTTCGTGGGGAAAGTAGTAGGGAAAAACAAACAAACAAACAACAAACAAACAAACAAACAATGTTCAGACATGGACCAGGAAACAGCATACCTGTGCCTAGAAAGCATGGAGGGAAAGGTAAGTGGGGATGAGTTCTAAGTGTAGACAAGTCTGTGGTAGCACTATGCATTTAAAGCAGTATCGTGCCACTTTAAGCAACCATAGCTCCCCCCATAGAATCCTGGGAAGTGTAGTTTGCTAAGGTTGCTGAGAGTTGTTAGGAGGCCCCTACTCCCCTCCCAGACTTCCCTACAGAGGGGGAATAGCTGTTAAACAACTATTTTAGAACTACAGGGAAGTTCTGGGAGGGAAACCGGGGTCTCCTGGTGACTCTCAGCCTCCTTAACAAACCACAGTTCCCAGAATTCTTTGAGGGAAGCCATGACTCTTAAAGCGGCATGCTACCACTTTAAATGTTTAGTGCCAATGATGCCTAAGACAGATTCCTGTGCAGAAAAAACACATTGGTTGTTTCCCTCTGATAATATATGCTCAAAGCAGCCATTTCGAGTCATTTAAGGTGGACCCAGTACTTCAGAGCTGGCCGCTGCTGGGTGTGACCATACAAAGCTGGGTCAACCGTGCTCTGATTAGTTCATTTTACAACGCTATCAGCAAAACTGTCCCGCCCCCTTGAAATGTGGGGCCGCTGGACTGCAAGCAACCAGCGGACACATTGTGTGCAAGCCTTTGATTTCTTGAGTTTCCTGGAAGCCTTCTAATTTTTATGAGGCGTTACGATCACACCATATGTGTAGGGGGCCCCACCTCGTGAGGGCTGGATAGTGAGAACAGCGCTCTGTGTTTGAAAAATCCATCTCTGCTGTTGAGTTGAAGGGAATATGCTTGGCTGGGGACAGTGGTCAGGCACCAAGCCAGAGCACCAAGCCAAGCAATACAGTTCAGCTTGCTACTATTTGTTTATTTGTACTCCAGCAGTGCCTGTAAGACCTTCTGTCACCCATTATGTTTTCAGTGACACAGTGAGTCTCGGGTGTGTTAGCATTGTCCAGGACGGTTCTGGAAATCATGTCGCTTTATATTTGTGCAGACATTTGGCGGTGTCACAAATATTACTGTGTAGTATGAGGTTAAAAAAATAATAAATTGCATGCTGAATAATAACCTTTCGGCAAAAAGAAGTGGAAAACCTGTTTGTTTGTTTGTTTGTTTGTTTGTTTGTTTGTTTGTTTGTTTTAAGTACAGTGGTACCTCGGTTTTCGAACGTAATTCATTCTGGAAGACCATTCGAGTTCTGAAATGTTCGAAAATCGAGGTGCAAAGGACAGCCTGCAAATTTAATTGAGAAAATGGAGAAACGACTTCTGAGGCGCATTCAAAATGGAAGCATTTGTTTCCGGGTTTTCGGCGTTTGAGTTCCGAAACGTTTGTCAACGGAGACGTTCGAAAACCGAGGTACAACTTTATATATTTGAAGGTGAACTGCATTTTGTTTATTTATTACCACACTGAAACCCCACATTTCTTCCAGAGAGCTCAAGTGGGGCACATGGCTCTCCCCATTTTTATCCTCACAACAACCCCGTGAAGCAAAGCTGTCAACGTTTCCTTATTTTAAAGGGAAATTCCCTTATTCCGAATAGGATTCCTCACAAGAAAAGGGAAACGTTGACAGCTATGCTGTGAAGTAGGTCCAGTGGAGAGACTGCCTGGCTCAAGGTCACCCAGCGAGCTTCATGGCTGAGTGGGGATTTGAACCCTGGTCTCCCGGTTCCTAGTCCAACACTCTCCCCAGTAGACCATGCCTCCCTCTTGATTCTGCCTAATGCAAAAGCATCCATCTTGTTTGTGTTGAGGTGCAGCTCAGAGTGGCTCATCAGCCGCTTTGCTTCTTTATGCAAGGCACTTCAGGGTAGTTCGATGGGTGGCTGGAGATGCTCAGACTGTGCAGCCACCATCCTCATGTCACTGCCTTGCTCGGGCAAAGTTAGGGATGGGGTACAACCAGTGCCGGATTTACGTATAAGCTAAACAAGCTATAGCTTAGGGCCCCACTGTCTTGGGGCTCCCCGGAAAAAATTAAATGAAGAAAACCCCTAGATGTACATTTCCAAAATATAAGATAAGTTCAACAATTACTTTGTTCAACAATTAAAAAATACATATTTTGTTATGTGCAAATGGCTTTATATACCTATTGTTGTTGTTGTTTAGTCGTTTAGTCGTGTCCGACTCTTCATGACCCCATGGACCAGAGCACGCCAGGCACCTCTGTCCTCCACTGCTTCCCGCAGTTTGGTCAAACTCATGCTGGTAACCTCGAAAACACTATCTAACCATCTCATCCTCTGTCGTCCCCTTCTCCTTGTGCCCTCCGTCTTTCCCAACATCAGGGTCTTCTCCAGGGAGTCTTCTCTTCTCATGAGGTGGCCAAAGTACTGGAGCCTCAGCTTCACGATCTGTCCTTCCAGTGAGCACTCAGGGCTGATTTCCTTCAGAATGGATAGGTTTGATCTTCTTGCAGTCCATGGGACTCTCAAGAGTCTCCTCCAGCACCATAATTCAAAAGCATCAATTCTTCGGCGATCAGCCTTCCTTATGGTCCAGCTCTCACTTCCATACATCACTACTGGGAAAACCATAGCTTTAACTATACGGACCTTTGTTGGCAAGGTGACATCTCTACTTCTCAAGATGCTGTCTAGGCCTGTCAATGCCCTTCTCCCAAGAATATATACGATATGATACGATACGATATCTTTATTGTCATTGTCCCATTGTCCCATTATACCTATTAGGTCCATAAATTACCATATAGCTTATATTCAACACAAAAAACAGTGACAGTTTGTTGTTGACAAAGGACAGCTGGACATATAAAGGGCCCTATTACCTTCAGTAGCTTAGGGCCTCATCAAACCTAAATCCGGCCTTGGGTACAAATGTGATTCTGTGCAGGTTTAAAGATTAATCTACCTAATATACACTTTCAGAAACAGATATGCATATTGTAGAGTAATGTGTGAATCATATTGCATTGCATTGCATTATACATAGTATACATTTTGTATTATTATTTTTTAATTGACAGGTTAATGTAGACACTGGATGGGAACAGAAAGATCCATCCATCTTTATGTTGCATGCAACATACATTTGAGGAGACATGCATAGCATCCGTCTATGACTAAACATTGGGGGGCAATTTCATTTTATAAGGTTGATTCAGGAGGGAAGAGCTAATATATACCTTGATCCCATCTGCACTTCCATGTGGTTCCTTCAAAGAGAGCATCCAAAGAAATAAAATATTTACTCAGTTGTAGTTTAAATATCTCACCCTGGTGTATATTCTAAATATATGAACTAACATCTCCGCACTAAGATATAGATCCTTTCTGTAAAGGCACATACTGTTCATGGAAAGCCTCACAGATGCCAAACACCCACAGACTAATAATGTCATCTGAAAATTGTGAAGTTAGCCTGTGCTAAGAATAATGCTGTACCACATTCCTGCTGGAAAAGATATTCTAAGATGTGCTTAAACTTAGCAGGGTTCAGTCTATTTTTTTCATCGGCGGCAAATAAAATAAAGTGGTTTGTATGCTCAGAGGGTACATGCTGACTTCAACTTATTTATATAGCCTTCAGGAAAGAAACCGCCCAGTTGAACAAGTCCACAGAGCTGGGTGTAGATATGGCAGGGAGGAAATTCTGACTTTGGCTCCATCCACACCATCTGTGATGGCTGGGATTCGGACTTGGATGCTGAACCAGCCTGCACAGGATTCCCCGCCTCCAAAACCAGCTGAGTTGGGGCTGGGGCATGAGCGTGAAGGGTCCTCACCTGTGCTGGATCCTCAGGTGCAGGCACCAGCTGAGCCTTCTCTGGCTCCTGTGGTGATGGGGGACCCATTGCCTGCAGGTGCTCCACTCTCAGCCCCGTCAGAGGAAGCTGAGGTTGCCTCTGGGTCCGGTAACCCTCCAGCCTCTCCTGAGCTGCAGAGGCTCAGGGCAGAGAGGCGGAGAGAACTAAGTTCCCGCAGGAGGAGTGCTCGCCTCCAGGCCAGGAGACGTGAGTCACCAGAGGATCGGGGCCACCCTATGCCTCGGGGCAGATAAAAGCCAGCCAGCCCCAGTCCCAAGTTGCGGGAGCAACATTGTTGGTTGCTAGTTCCTGCCTGAACCCTGTCCTGCTTTTCTGCCAGAGCTCCTGACCCGCCCTGGCTCCCTGCTTGCTTGCCAGTTCCTGACTTTGCCTGACTCTCTGCCCTGCACCCAGCTTCAGCTACTACGGACTGCCTCCACGTTGCGCCTTTGACCATGGACCGGACTTGGACCTCGCCTTTTGGGTAACCCACGGGATCAGCACACCATCCATCTAAAGAACTATGATACCACTTTAAACAGTCACAGCTTCCTCCAAAGAATTCTGGGAGCTGTAGTTTGTCCAGGGAGCTGAGAGTACTTAGGAGACCCAGATTCCCCTCACAGAGGTACATTTTCCAGAGTGATTTCACAACCAATCCCGCCCACCAGGGATCTCTGGGAACTGTAGATGGCTCAGTTGGTAGAGCTTGAGACTTTGAATCACTGGGTTGTGGGTTCAAGCCCCAGATTGGGCAAAAGATTCCTGTATTGTAGACAGTTGGACTTAGATGATCCTTCTGGTCCCTTCCAGCTCTGTGACTCTGTGATTCTATGAAAATGTTGCCATATTGATTGCTCCTGTTTAGCTAACCAGCTATTCCCTCTTCTGGGACATTCATTCCATTCACCATCCCTGGGTTTTCTATCTCCTTCCACCAATTGTCTGTCAGCATTCCATGTCCATTGGACATCCTTATTTTTCATTGTAGAGACATCACCTTGCCGATAAAGGCCCGTATAGTTAAAGCTATGGTTTTCCCAGTAGTAATGTATGGAAGTGAGAGCTGGACCATAAAGAAGACTGATCGCTGAAGAATTGATGCTTTTGAACTATGGTGCTGGAGGAGACTCTTGATAGTCCCATGGACTGCAAGAAGATCAAACCTATCCATTCTGAAGGAAATCAGCCCTGAGCGCTCACTGGAAGGACAGATCCTGAAGCTGAGGCTCCAAGACTTTGGCCACCTCATGAGAAGAGAAGATTCCCTAGAAGAGACCCTGATGTTGGGAAAGATTGGGGGCACAAGGAGAAGGGGACGACAGAGGACGAGATGGTTGGACAGTGTTCTCGAAGCTACCAGCATGAGTTTGACCAAACTGCGGGAGGCAGTGGAAGACAGGAGTGCCTAGCGCGCTCTGGTCCATGAGGTCACGAAGAGTCGGACACGACTAAATGACTAAACAACACCATTTTTCATTGTGCTGCCCACTAATTTACAGTCCTCCCCCTTTCCCCCCTCCTTATACAAACCTCTGGGCTTTCAGAAGCCTGCTGATACCTTCCTCATGTGTTTGTGCATGGTTTGCTATTTAATATGTAGAATTGAAACCCCCTGTTTCACTGCTTTGGCAACATGCTTGTGTGTGATGGGGAAAACAGATTTCTGACCACAGAGCATTTGCAAATTGGCTATTATTTGAATAAATATCAATTGGCTTTGTAAACTCAGATGTGAATCTTTATTCAAGTGCCAAGAGGTTTAAGGGAAGAAACCTAAGGAGGTGCTGAGTGATAGGTGAAAGTAGTACCTGTTCTGACAAGTCGTGAGTTATCTCTGCGAGACACATCTACTTCCTATCATGACTGGAGGGAGGAAACACTTGAGGAGGGAAGAGGAAAATGGGAGACCACAATGAGATGATTGTCCCTTTGGTCTCCTTCAGATGTTCGGCACCAGTTCTTTTTCTAGCAATGACGCTGATGCTACTCAAGAGTTCAACTGCAGGAAATGCTCAGAGTTTGCAGGAAACATGCATGCGGCTAGATACACCATGAACACCCACCAGGGAACTTCCACAAGTAAAGATTATGTGAGTTGGCTGATGGCAAGCAGCTCTCCTGGGCCCGATCCAAACTGAGCCCAAGCACAGATGAGTTAACTGGGACCTGATTTGAATTTGAACTGATTTGAGCCAAGAGCATTCTGGATTAAACCTGAGCTTGCCCATCTCCACAGGATGTCCATAGGAAGTTCTTCTTGTTGTTGTTTAGTCATTTAGTCGTGTCCGACTCTTCGTGACCCCATGGACCAGAGCACGCCAGGCACTCCTGTCTTCCACTGCCTCCCGCAGTTTGGTCAAACTCATGCTGGTAGCTTCGAGAACACTGTCCAGCCATCTTGTCCTCTGTCGTCCCCTTCTCCTTGTGCCCTCCATCTTTCCCAACATCAGGGTCTTTTCCAGGGAGTCTTCTCTTATCATAAGGTGGCCAAAGTATTGGAGCCTCAGCTTCAGGATGTGTCCTTCCAGTGAGCACTCAGGGCTGATTTCCTTCAGAATGGATAGGTTTGTTCTTCTTGTAGTCTATGGGACTCTCAAGAGTCTCCTCCAGCACCATAATTCAAAAGCATCAATTCTTCAGTGATCCGCCTGCCTTATGGTCCAGCTCTCACTTCCACACATCACTACTGGGAAAACCATAGGAAGTTCTTGATGGTCCTCAAAATCAGAATATCAGCATGTTCTTTGCTCTCTCTTCCCTGCATTCTGCGATTGATCACCTCCTGCTCCAGTACCCCAGAGGCTTTCAGCCCACCAACTTGAAAAGCCCAGCTGGAACTCCTGCATGTCAAACTGCATGTACTGAAATTCCTTCTTCTACTTCGTTTTTGAAGGCACAGCTCCTCCATCTTCATTGGCTTCTGGTCACTTGACATATTGTGGCTCCCTTTGCTTTATCTCACGGCAATACAAGTAATGCTCAACAACTATAGTGTTGCACTAATGGTGCCCGGCAAACAGAGAACATTTTTTAGCAAATAAGAACCACGTATTGGGATCTCAGACTTAAATCAGCAAAGCTCCAGGTGCTGTAGGACTACAACTCCCATCTTCTTTGACTACTTGGCATGCTGGCTAGGACTTGGAGTCAAGCAACATCTGGAGGGCCATAGGCTCCTCATCCTCAACAGGAAGAATAGGAGATGATGCAGACAAATAAATGATGCGTCCATTGCTTGGCTGAGCTGTTCCAGAAAAGCACTGGGGTAGATCACTCCTTTGATGATTCCACCATATACAAGTTCCCCTGACTATGCAAATTTGGCATAGCACACAGAGAAAGATATTAACACAGTATCATGATGCACATATACTCTGCTATAAACAACACTGGCTGGAAGTCTTCTTCCAAGGAAAGTGTCTATAGGATTGCACTGTTTTCCTCCAACATAGACTGTTTCATGCTATATCTTTAAAGCAAATTCAAAACACATTCTTTCCCTCAAAGAATTCTGGGCACTGTAGTTTACCCCTCACAGATTTACAGTTCACAGCAGCCCTTAACTACAGCTCCCAGAATTCCTCAAGGGATATGAAATATACTCGGAGTCGAGAGTGGATTTCATGCTCTTTATTCAGCTCATAGTGGTGAGGAGGAATGGAAGTTCCCCCAGAATGTCTGCTTTATATACAAAATAAAAAATTCCTTCCAGTAGCACCTTAAAGACCAACTAAGTTAGTTCTTGGTATGAGCTTTCGTGTGCATGCACACTTCTTCAGATACACATGCACACGAAGGCTCATACCAAGAACTAACTTAGTTGGTCTTTAAGGTGCTACTGGAAGGAATTTTTTGTTTTGACTATGGCAGACCAACACGGCTACCTATCTGTAACTGCTTTATATACATTATTTACACAATGGGCTCCACGTGATTGGCTAATTCCGGGATTCTCCTGTAGGCCAATCAGGTTGCGGATTCACTTCCACCTGGAGCTGGATTGGGTGGCTCCTGTGGACCAATCAGACTACTGCATTCTGGGTCCTATTGTTCTAGGACCAATCAGACTGCTCCATTTTGTATCCTATTCAACTCAGTACATAACAGGAAATAATGTGTTTTGAATGTGCTTAAATCGTGTGTGCACAGCCACTGTTGTTGTTGTTTAGTCGTTTAGTCGTGTCCGACTCTTCGTGACCCCATGGACCAGAGCACGCCAGGCACTTCTGTCTTCCACTGCCTCCCGCAGTTTGGTGCACAGCCATAGATATGTTTTTTAAAATGCACAGTGTGTAGTGTCATACAGTCCAGCAACAGAGTGGACCTTCTGATTATTTGTTTTGGCTCAGACAGGGCCTGTAGTTTTAAAAAACCTGTGTATTTAAAAAGGAAAAGAGCAAAAACCAAACAAAACCCCCACTCCACCCTATTTTCATTGTGGCACAAAAGCTGAGGATTGTGTCTAAGAAAAACTTACGAGTTTCCATGGTTGTTGGAAACTCAGCTTGGTTTTTAAGGGACGGCGTTATCTCAAATTACCACTTGGTTCCGGCCTAAGCTAGACCTTTCTGATGACCCCTGTCAGCCAGCCTAACGCAGGATGCTCTGTGCGATTCTCAGGCTCCGTATCACCTCCTACGCTTTCTGTAGCTTTCTTTGTACCGGCTTAGAGATATAAGCAACATGTTTCCACTCGTCGGTCCTTCCGCTCAATCCTGAGACACCTCTGGCCACTTTCTCTCCTGTACGTATGGCAGCAGATGCAGGGCTTTGCTGGGTGTCTTAAATAGGCTGGGGGGTTGTGTTGTGTTATACAGTGGTACCTCGGGTTACATATGCTTCAGGTTACAGACGCTTCAGGTTACAGACTCCACTAACCCAGAAATAGTACCTCAGGTTAAGACTTTGCTTCAGGATGAGAACAGAAATTGTGCTCTGGCGGCACGGCAGCCATGGGAGGCCCCATTAGCTAAAGTGGTGCTTCAGGTTAAGAACAGTTTCAGGTTAAGAATGGACCTCCAGAATGAATTAAGTTCTTAACCAGAGGTACCACTGTAATACTATTGGAACTGAAGAAGGGAAACAAACTTACATATGCCAAATAATAAGGAGCATTAACATACGCCAGCTATTCAGTTTTACTTATTTAGTGCAAGTGATCAAATAAAACCCAGGCATTACAGTGTTACCTCGGGTTACAGATGCTTCAGGTTACAGATGCTTCAGGTTACAGATGCTTCAGGTTACAGACTCCGCTAACCCAGAAATAGTACCTCGGGTTAAGAACTTTGCTTCAGGATGAGAACAGAAATCATGCTCCGGTGGCACGGCAGCAGCGGGAGGCCCCATTAGCTAAAGTGTTACCTCAGGTTAAGAACAGTTTCAGGTTAAGAACAGACCCCCAGAATGAATTGAGTTCTTAACCTGAGGTACCACTGTACTTAAATTATTCTGCTGTGCTGTTTTTCTTTGTGGGAGTTATCTCCATGCTAGTGATGGGCTACTACTGGACTCAACTAACCAGAGTTTCAAGGGAAGATGGATGGGTTGTTTAAACCACTCTGGAGATTGTGGCTCTCGGAGGGAAATTGTTGTTGGCAACCCTGTGTCTCGAGATTCAATGGAGTGCGCCTCTGGAGGTGAAGCCAAACTGCCAGAAAATCGCAGCAGGCTGCCGAGACTGCCCCATGTGTTGTTTTTGCTGCATGACCTCTGTGGGGCTCAGGCCTGGGTAGTGTGTATGCACTGGTTGCTGATATGCTGCTAACCTGTATTAAGTGTGTTACTATTGATATATAAATATCCTCGAGAGGTCCGGAGGATGGCGACAAGAGAACGGGGCCTTCTCTGCAGTGACTCCCCATCAGTGGAATGCTTTCCCCAGGGAAGTTCACCTGGCGCCTTCATTACACACCTTTAGCTGCCAGGCAAAAACATTCCTTTTTAACCAGGCCTTTGGTTGACCTGATGGACATCCTATGCCCTTTTAAAAATGTGGCTCTTTTTTTTTGGGGGGGGGGTTATTGAGTTATTGTTTTGATTTTATCTATTGTGATCTTTTCTGTGAACCACACTGAGAACTCCGGGTATAGGGCGGAATATAAAATAAGTAAGTATGTAAATAAGTATAGGGACCCGGGTGGCACTGTGGGTTAAACCATAGAGCCAAGGACTTGCCAATCAGAAGGTTGGAGGTTCGAATCCCCGCAACGGGGTGAGCTCCCGTTGCTCGGTCCCTGCTCCTGCCAACCTAGCAGTTCGAAAGCACATCAAAGTGCAAGTAGATAAATAGGTACCACTCTGGCGGGAAGGTAAACGGCGTTTCCATGCGCTGCTCTGGTTCGCCAGAAGCAGCTTAGTCATGCTGGCCACATGACCCGGAAGCTGTACGCTGGCTCCCTCGGCCAATAAAGCGAGATGAGCGCCACAACCCCAGAGTCGGCCACGACTGGACCTAATGGTCAGGGTTCCCTTTACCCTTTACCTAAGTAAATAAGTAAGTAAGTAAGTGTTGATATGTTTTCATCTCTTTTACTATGAATAGAATAGAATAGAATCATGGAGTTGAAAGGGACCCTGAGAACTAATGCAGGAATATGCAGCTGTCTCTTACGGGGCTCAAACCTGAAACCTTGGTGTTATTAGCACCATGCTCTAACCAACTGAGCTATCCAGCTGTCAATTTTAATTATCCCTACATGCTTTTAAAAATGGTTTAAAACTGTTTTTATGGGCATCTTTCTTCCCTTGTAAACTGCTTAGAGCATGGGTAGGCAAAGTAAGGCCCGGGGGCCAGATCCAGCCCAATCGCCTTCTAAATCTGGCCCGCGAACGGTCCGGGAACCAGCGTGTTTTTACATGAGTAGAATACGTCCTTTTATTTAAAATGCATCTCTGGGTTATTTGTGGGGCATAGGAAATCGTTCATTTCACCCCCCCAAAAAATAGTCTGGCCCCCCACAAGGTTTGAGGGACAGTGGACCGGCCCCCTGCTGAAAAGTTTGCTGACTCCTGGCTTAGAGGTTTGATTAAAATCAAGCAGTATATAGATTTTTTTTTTTAAAAAAGAAATAAATAAAGTGGTATGATCCTACTTCGAATGTATAGTTCATACAGGACCCCAGTTTCTCACAGTTTAACAGAGGTCAGGGCTGCCCAAAGTGTTCTTTTTGTTTTAGTATGGTACCTCCTACACTTTGCTTCCCAGCCTTGCATCTTCTGGTTGTGAAAGAACATAGGATGTATTCTTTGGCATTGCTTATCAAGGAAATAGCCAGACAGATGAGATACAAGTGGAACATTATTTTGGGTAATGCAAGAAGCCATCATTCATGCTGATGCAGGATTTAAGAGATTTCGGTAAGATTATTTTTTTATGGAACATGCCTTAAATCTTTCAACTTAGTTGTGACACCAGAATAGATTTAGCCAGGAAGTTAAACTGACTGGGAAAACTCTTAAATGCAGTTTGTTGCTAAAGGGAAAAAACCATTAGGAAAAGACAAAATGGAAGTATCATAGCACATTACCCAAAAGAAGGAACAAGTGAGAGAATGGTGTTGATCTAGTGTTAAGGCCAAATCACATTTTACAGTGGAACGCAATCCATTCCAGAAGACTGTTTGACTTCCAAAACATCCGAAAACCGAGGATGAAAGGGCTGACTGCAAAGTCAATGGGGAAAAAATGAAAATGTTTGACTTCCGAGGCATGTTCAAAAACAGAAGCAATTACTTCTGGGTTTTCAGAGTTCGGGTTTCAAATTGTTCAGCTTCTAAGATTCTCAGAAACCAAGGTTCCACTGTATACTAAATGATTTATAGCAGGGATGAGGATCCTCTTTTGAATGAAGGATTTCATATCTACGACAACCAGGCAAACACTTAAATATACTTCCCGCGGGAGGTTTTGGCCCTCCAAACCACTCATCCCAATGTTACAGCATATTTGTTTGCCTTCGAAATTCCACATGCTTCTCTGTCGTATAAGTCAAGAACATTTAGCAAATTTGGGGGAAAGAGAAAGCAAAAGAGAACATCCGAGAACAGTTTTGGCCCAGTCACTGGTTGCTGAAATCCTTGTATAAACATCATCAACTCTGAGGGTTTTGACTATCTTTCTGGAGTCCCAATCCTTAGTTACAAGCTTGTATACATGGACACTTAATGAAACACAACTCTGCACATAGATAAAAAGACTTTTTAAAGCTCTTCACTTCCTGAGCCTGGGATTCTTTGAATGGATGGGGAAGTAGTACTGGGGCAATTTTCCTCTGCCAAATATAACCGTTTGCTGTCAACAGATGGTGCGTGTCTCCTTGCTGTAACCATAGAAATAGATATGGCTTGACCAAACATTACCAAGTACTTCTCCGAGTCATGTAAATTAATATATATTCTCTGGAATTACCGAAAGGATCTGTCAGTTTCGATTCTCTCAGTTTTTCACCTTCCTCATGGTCATAAAATTCACTTCACATTTCTACAGCAATTTTGTGATTTGTTTTCTTTAATCCTCTTGAAAATTATCCAGCATTTCAGTGTGAATTTCTCCAGATAAACAAATTTTTGTAGGCAGTTTTGATTAATGTACAGGCGACTCTTTGCTTACACAGGGGTTCTATTCTGGGGCTAGCACTTAAAACCAAAATTGTGTATAGACAAAACACATTGGGTCCAGTGACTGCTAAAGTCTCTCTCCCCTCAGCCTCTTTCCACCCCCTTTTAATTATTTTCCTTTGCCAAACATGCAAAGCTGAATACATACAAATGCGTAAGTTCAAGTTACCTGTACATACTGTATTCTTGCAAGCAATTTCTCCTCAGGTGATACAATTTTTCTGTGTTATTATCCCTAATATATTCATTGTTATGTCACACCGGCCTCTAATATATTCAATTTTCGTAAACATTGTTTGGTTGGAGAACTGCATTGCAAAATCCATATGTGAAAATTTCGAAGGATCTCTGTGTTTTGCTTCCTTTTTTTTTTACAATATTTTTAAATTGAATTTCCATTTTTTTTACAAATTGACACATTGCTTGCTGTGTTTTGCTTCTTGGAAAGTGGGAATTTGATAGAATCATCTTTAAATGCAAATGGAATCAGGTTTTTCTTGTATAGCACGAGGAATTCATGAAACACCTTATGATCCACTTCTGTTACTTGATTCAGAGCAGCCACATGTGTAAGATCCCCTTCATTTTACAGCTGAAGGATTAAGAAGTAGCAATTGCGAAAACCCCTAAGATCAAGCAGTGGTTTTTACCAACTGACTCAACTCAGCCTCATTTGGTTTCTTTTTTTAAAAACCAAGGAACTAAAAGAAAACAGGAAATGAAATAAAACAGTAACCAAAATGTCAGGGAACTGACATCGGAGGGAGAGGCGAAGGGGAGGCTCCCAGATGATGCTGGCGAAGGACCCAGCAGCAGGGGGAGAAACAGCTCAGTAGAGGGGGAAGCCAGTCAGCGCAACACCAGGGATAAAGGGGGGCAGACGGGGGAATTGGAGAGAGGGCTCCAGGACTCTTCACTGGACATCAGTGAGGAGAGCCCAGGTCCTCCGCTACCCACGCCTTCCCTGCGCAGAAGACTTCCGCGCAGTGAGAGGAGGAGGAGACTGGGTGTCAAACAACTTTTATGTTGGAAGAGGTTCAAGAAACGCCCACTGACGGATTCTGCCAGTGACTGAGGCAGCCGCGATGAGAAGGGGCTGTGCAGTCAGAAAGGTTTAACAAGGCAAATTAACCGAGAAAGGCACCAGTTTACGCACAAGTAACTCACACCCATTACACAAAATAAATAAATAATGTGGAATTATCCAAGAAAGGATCTTCAAATTCCTGTAGGAGAACACTATCAATGGCTGCTAGTCATGATAGCTACACTTTGCTTCCATGGCCAGAGACAGTAATGCTTCCTGGAGGTGAGAGTGCTGTTGCACTCAAATTTTGCTTACAGGTTTCCCATGGGCATTTGGCTGCCCACTGTATCAGTTCAATGGTCCATCTAACCCAGAATCCTGTTCTTACAGAGGCCAGCAAGATGGCTTGGAGAAGCCCGCAAGCAGGATTTGAGCACAACAACACCCTGCCCATCTGTGATTTCCAGCAACTGGTATTTGAAAGCAGGGATGTGGGTGGTGCTGTGGTCTAAACCACTGAGGCTTGCCAATCAGAAGCTCGGCAGACTGTCCCAGCTCCTGCCAACCTAGCAGTTTGAAAGCACACCAGTGCAAGTAGATAAATAGGTACCGCTGCGGCGGGAAGGTAAACAGTGTTTCCGTGTGCTCTGGCTTCCATCACAGTGGCCGCATGACCTGGAAAGCTGTCTGTGGACAAACACCAGCTCCCTTGGTCTGAAAGCAAGATGAGCACCGCAACTCCATAGTCACCTTTGACTGGACTTAACCATCCAGGGGTCCTTTACCTTTTTATCTATTTGAAAGCATTATACTGCCTCCAACTGTGGAGGCAGAGCATAGTCATCCTAGTAGCCACTGAGGCATAAGTGGGCATCCTCTATATAAGTGCTATGTTTTATTATTAAGGAGAAGCTATGTGCACTCCAAGATTGTAGGCAGCCTTAAGCACATATACTAAACGGTTTGATGGAGCTCACTTCCGAGGAAGCCTGCTGGGGTCACACTGCACATGTCGTGTCTTAACAATGGGGCAGAAATGTTGGGAGGTTGCATTCCAGAGCACGACCTTCCCAGCAACTCCTCCAGTTGTCCAAAGTACACAAACGCAAAATAAACTGATGAGAGAAAACGCTTCTGTTGAGATCCAAGAGCTCCTAAGAAAATCCATTATGTCTGAAGGCAAAGGCAAAGATTGGGAGATTTTGGCTCCTAGGACTTTTTAGCAAAGACTCTCCTCCCTGAAAGAGAGGGGAGTGGTTGTGGGCGGGAGCCCGAACACCGCTCCTAGCAGGGGGCGTTGCCCCCTGCCTCCAGCTCACCTGGCTGGCACTCACGCCCCCCCGGTGGCCGCCCAACCAGGTGCCATGGGGGGGCGTGTCCAGCAGCCTTTATGCTGCAGTGCCAGCCTCTCCCCGGCCTCGTTACCCCCAGCTACGCTCAGGAGAAGCGTGTGGATTTGCGGCCACAGTATAGTTCATGGGGCCCACGTATGAGCGGTGAGCTGCGGCCTTGCATACAATCTTGGTCTTCCACATGGTGTTCGAGTTTCCTGGCTTTCGAGAAGAGGCATGCGTTGGGAGGAGCTTATGCCATTGCTGTGGGAGAAAGTAGCCAAGTTTGGCTCTCCCGACATCCTTGTAATTCATTTGGGGGAGAATGACTTCGCTAACAGAGGGAGTGTGGACTTGTTGTGGAGCATAAAAAGAGACTTGAATGCATTTGCAGCCTTGTGTCCCAGAACAACGGTGTTCTGGTCCTCCTTCCTGAAACGAACTGTTTGGCGCGGTGCGCAAAGGTCCTCCTTCTTGAAACGAACTGTTTGGCGCGGTGCGCAAAGCTGTATGGCCATTGAAAGAACCAGGAAACTCTGGTCCTTGAAACGAACTGTTTGGCGCGGTGCGCAAAGCTGTATGGCCATTGAAAGAACCAGGAAACTCTGGTCCTCCTTCCTGAAACGAACTGTTTGGCGCGGTGCGCAAAGGTCCTCCTTCTTGAAACGAACTGTTTGGCGCTGTGCGCAAAGCTGTATGGCCATTGAAAGAACCAGGAAACCCGTAATTCGGGCGGTAGCCCGTTGGGTGCGCTCTATGTATGGCCGAGTCATTTATCATGACCGTATCCGGACTGGCGACCAAGCTTTATACCGGAATGACGGCGTCCACTTATCGGATCTGGGGAACGACATTTGGTTAGCTAGTGTCAGCAAAAGCATCTGGAATTGGTTGCAGCTTTGAAGGTATTGGCGGCGAGAGGGGAGTGGTTGTGGGCGGGAGCCCGAACACCGCTCCTAGCAGGGGGCGTTGCCCCCTGCCTCCAGCTCACCTGGCTGGCACTCACGCCCCCCCGGTGGCCGCCCAACCAGGTGCCATGGGGGGGCGTGTCCAGCAGCCTTTATGCTGCAGTGCCAGCCTCTCCCCGGCCTCATTCCTCTCCATTGTCCTGTGCGAGTCACCCACCCTCCACTCCCTTTGAGTTAGGGCTTAGGTCATTGGCCTTGCTATGGACCTTAGGTTGGTCGCCCTGGTTGCCCGGGGGGCCTGGTAGGAGTTTTTCCATTTGGCATTAGGCTTTTTGGTTTTTTCGCCTACCTCGTAGCAATCGTCACAACTTTCTGGTGGTATTGGTGGGTAGGTTAGGCATTGGAATAATGTGTTGTGGTGTGTCGAAGTGCTAGGTGTGGCCATCGCCTATGCCTTCAATTTATAGGGGTATTCCGGTAAAGGAATCTGGCGGTCGTGTATTCCGTCTGAAGCCTGCTTGGCGGGAGGCCATGGCACGACCGGCGGTGACATCAGGGGTGAGCCTATAGTTGGATTAGCATCAACAGGTGATGAACCCCTGGTGAATAAACCCACTTGTTTTGCGATCCAATGCCTAAGCCAATACCTTTTCATTGCTGTAATCAATAAAGTTGTGGCCTTTTCTAGCCCATTAACCTTATATCACGTGTCCCTGTGTCTTCATTTTACTTTGCGGGGGTCGGGTCCTCGAACCACAACAGCCTGATGTATTCCATTCATATTGCGCGTAGAGTCATTTCCAGGAGGGATAAGGCATTTCGGCCAAGTATATACCAATGGCAAGTAACAGAGAGCCTTGGCTGAGCTTCAGCAGGAAAAAAAAGTATTTGACATAACCTCTAATGAAGCAAACAGTTTAAACCCACTGACTTCCTCATCCAATGAGCCAGCTGTGACCATAGAATCATAGGGTCATATAGCCCAACCCTCTGCATCTTCAAATATCTAAAGGGGTGCCACATGGAAGATGGAGAACACTTATTTTCTCCTACTCTGGAGCTGACTAAATATCAGGAATAACTTTCTGACAGTAAGAGCTGTCTGACACTCAAATGGACTCCCTTGGAAGGTGGTGGACTCTCCTTCACTGAAGGTTTCTAAGCAGAGGTTGGATGGTCATCTGTCATGGATGCTATCCTTGAGATTCTTGCATTGCAAGGGGCTGGATGAGATGACTCTCAGGGTCCCTTCCAACACTACAATTCTATGATGAGCCAGACCATCCTCTGGAAAAACAATCTCTCAAAGGACCTGTTGATGGCATTTTACCATTGTACTGTTGAGAGTGTATTAACTTATGGTCTGTGTGTGTGGTTTGGGAGCTGCATGGTCAGGGGAAAAACAATGCTGTCCGGGGTTGTAAAGACTGCAGAGAGAATAATTGGGTGCACTCTCCCTACCTTGGATCAAATCTATGCTTCCAGGTGCCATAAGAAAGCTGCAGAGATAGTGCAGGATAGTGTGCACCCTGGAAATGATCTCTTTCAGCTTTTGCCTTCGGGAAGAAGGTACAGGGTTATAAAGACTAGGTAGCCACCTGAGAAACAGTTACTATTCAAATGTGATTTTGGCTTTAAACACAGTGTAAGGTAGTCTCTATGGGAGGATATTGTATTTAATTATGGGGTATAAGAGTTTTTAGGGAGCTAACCAGGATGGGATAGCAGGCTTGTTGGTTTCTGAATGTCTGATGTAGATTTTCAATTTCATTGTTCTGTATGGGACAATGACAATAAAGATTATCGTATTGTATCATATCGTACCATTGGTTCATCTAGCTCCTGAGACATTCTACACCTCTAACCAACAGTACAAGGAACATTGTCCTCTTTTGCTTTTAAGTCATGCTCACTTGCCAACCAAGCAGATAATATGCACAGACATTTCCCAGTCTTTCTTGATGTTTATAGATGATCGGCAAGCCTCCATGGTTTCCGTCAGTGGTCATCTCAGCCGTACCTAGATGCTGGGGATTGAACCTTCTGCTTGCAAAACACATCTTCCACCAAACTGTCAGGGATTGGACTCAAGAGGGCGAGATGGAGGAGAAGGAGGAGTGATGGAAATCAACACCCCGCCTTCTCCTGAAGCTGCAGGAGAGGGGGAAGGCAGCACTGAATTACAGCAGGGCTTTGAGGAGTTCCAGAGAGGTCACAGCTCAGAGACAGACGAACAGAGTGGTTGGGCAGTGTTGGAAGAAGGAATGTGGCGGGGAATGCAGAGGGGGAGCCAAATGACACATTGTTACTGGAGAGTATTTCTGATCCCCCTTCTCCCAGAACGCGGTGTTCGGTGAGAGTGCAGGAACAACGCAATCAGAGGCATTTGGCCACAAGTGGCCACCGTTGGGGAAGAAGGTGCTGTTGCAAGGAGGGGAGGAGCCCACTTTGAAGCAATGCCATTGTTAAGGCTTGTTGTGTTCTTTTGTCTCTCGCTATTCAGATTGAATAAGACTCATTAAAAAGGACTCTGTCTTGTTTTCTCTGATCTTGCTGCAGCCGGGGGAGGAATAGCTTACCCAAAGCCTTGGCAGAGCCTTGACACAAGCTATGGCTCTCCTCTTTGACATAAGCGATCATTCAGTCAGGAGGGCTGTAGCCTGTGCTCCCCCTTGAACATGTAGATGAGTTTTAATCCTTTAACAAGCTCGTGGTTTCATAAGCTACACATGTTTTGCTCATGGCTGGTGGCTGGTTTAGTGCACGCATGTTCTGTCTAATGATGGCAGGGATTAATGCGCCCACAAATTGTTGTCAGCTGGCTGTTAACTGTGGAGCAGATGTAGGCTAATACCTGATAAGCAGCGTGGCACATTCTAATGGATGAGTGTTCACTGTTCAACATCAATGTGTTTTAATGCATTCCAGATCACTTGAGCTGCACAACCCGTTTAATGAACCCGGTTTTATTGCAGGAAAGGTTGCTTGAGGTTCTGCCAGTGGGGATATTCCTTGGACCATGTCTTGATGACCCTAGACGTGCTCTCATCCACGCCGACTATTCGGCAATGAGGTGTGAAGATACAGTGGAAGCAACTGTGGCTACAACAGGGATGAGGTGTTTAAGACTTGTATATTTTGTCAGTTCATAACTTGGCTTCTGTGCAAGCTCAGTGAAGAACAGTTCCTTTCCTTGCTAGCCTGAAAGTACGCTGAACTTTCTAGTAAATGTCCTTTGTAGCATTCCACTGTTGTTTGAAGCATACGTCCTCTTGTGTCCTTCCAGGCAGCATCCAAAATATGAAGTTTGTGCTAGTAAAGGTAAAGGTAAAGGGACCCCTGACCATTAGGTCCAGTTGTGGCCGACTCTGGGGTTGCAGCGCTCATCTCACTTTATTGGCCAAGGGAGCCGGTGTACAGCTTCCGGGTCATGTGGCCAGCATGACTAAGCCACTTCTGGCGAACCAGAGCAGCGCACGGAAACGCTGTTTACCTTTCCGCCGGAGCGGTACCTATTTCTCTACTTGCACTTTGACGTGCTTTTGAACTGCTAGGTTGGCAGGAGCTGGGACTGAGCAACGGGAGCTCACCCCGTCACGGGGATTCAAACCGCCAACCTTCTGATCGGCAAGTCCTAGGCTCTGTGGTTTAACCCACAGCACCACCCGCATCCCGAAGTTTGTGATACTATCCCTTTAATAGTAAGAACATGAGATGTAAGACTAGAAAGAACAGGAGAAGAGGCTGCTGAATCAGGCAGTGGTGCCTTTTAGTCTTGTATCCTCTTCTCACACTGGCTACCCAAATGACTGTGAGAAGCCCACAAGCAAGACATGAGCAGAACAGTGCTCTGCCCACCTACAATTCCCAGAAATTAGCATTTGGAGGCATGGCACCGTTGACAGTGGAGGCAGAATATAGCCATCCTGCCTAGTAACTGTTGATAGCTTAAGGTAAAGAGTAAAGGGAGCCCTGACCATTAGATCCAGTTGTGGCCGACTCTGGGGTTGCGGCGCTCATCTTGCATTATTGGCCGAGGGAGCCGGCATACAGCTTCCGGGTCATGTGGCCAACATGACTAAGCCGCTTTTGAAGAACCAGAGCAGTGCACGGAAACGCCGTTTACCTTCCCGCTGGAGTGGTACCTATTTATCTACTTGCACTTTGACGTGCTTTTGAACTGCTAGGTTGGCAGGACCAGGGACTGAGCTCACCCCGTTGCGGGGATTCGAACTGCCGACCTTCTGATCGGCAAGCCCTAGGCTCTGTGGTTTAACCCATAGCGCGACCTCCACAGCTTTGTCCTCCATGAATTCATCCAATCTTCTTTTAAGGCCATTCAAGTTGGTGCCCATTACTGTCTCTTGTGGGCATGAGTTTCATGGCTTTCCCAAGCACTGTGTAGATTTCTGCAATATCTAGTCCCCAAACAATAGGTGGGATGCATGTGTGTGTTCTGGAGTAGGTGGGGACTGGGTGCTATGCGCAGATAACTTCACTCATCCTCTACCTTTAACAAGAGCACCTGCTGCTACTCCTGGGGGAGTCCTTTCCCCCATAAAGGAACCCCCTGAACATTACAGTGAGGTGACACACAGTGCATGTTTCAATTTACAAAAAGGCAGTGCAGTAGCTGGGTGTGTGAGTGAGGAACACAGGAAGATGCCAGACAGAAAACTAGTCCATCACCACAGATGAGTAACTTGAACACAGGATGACACCTGGGGTGGGTGGGAATAGAAGGCTACCATTTTGGACAAAGACCATTTGGAATATCAGAAAGCAAGGTGTGTGTGAATGCTGCCACTAACTATAGGAGAAAAGGACTAGTGTGGAAAGACCAGTACCGAGCAGGCCAGACCACTGGCCAATCAGTTCTCAGTGTGGGCTCGAGTGGTGGTTAGGCATTGGGTAAGCCTTTGTTTGGATGGAGGGGAGGTTGTAGCCTTCGCCTGCCCCTCCTCAGTAAGGGTATCCTGTTAAAGGGACCCGGGGTGTGAATCCTGTCCAAAACCTGGATGTGGGCTAGGGCCATGTCACAGCCCCTACGGGGACCCCTCAGGGTGCGTTGATATGATGTAAGTCATGTTGTTGTTGTTTAGTCATTTAGTTGTGTCCAACTCTTCGTGACCCCATGGACCAGAGCACACCAGGCACTCCTGTCTTCCACTGCCTCCCGCAGTTTGGTCAAACTCATGCTGGTAGCTTCGAGAACACTGTCCAACCATCTCATCCTCTGCCTTCCCCTTCTCCTTGTGCCCTCCATCTTTCCCAGCATCAGGGTCTTTTCCAGGGAGTCTTCTCTTCTCATGAGGTGGCCAAAGTATTGGAGCCTCAGCTTCAGGATCTGTCTTTCCAGTGAGCACTCAGGGCACCCCTATCTGTGGTTTACCCTGAAGTGGACCCCGCAGATGGGCAGGAGTCAAGATATAGCCTGGCTTCACCCCAATGCCTAAGCCAAACCGCTCACATCTGTAAGCAATAAAGTTGTGGCCTATTTGAACCCATAAACAAAAATACTTCGTGTCCGTGTGCTTTATTGTTCTCCTGGGAACTTTGCAGCTCAGGTGCCTTGGCATACAACTTACTTCGACAGTAAGAACATAAGAAGAGCCCTCCTGGATCAGTAGTTTGTTTTCACGGTGGCCACCCATATGCCCAGGGGGAACCCAAGAGCAGGACCTGAGTGTGGCACCACTCTCCCCGCTTGTGAGCCACCAACAACTGGTTTTCAAGGGCATTGTGCCTCTGGCAGTGCAGGTAGAACATAGCAATCAGTGGCTAGTAGCACTAGATTATTCTCTCCTCTGACTGCTGCACAGCAACTGCTGGTGATCCCCACCTCCGATCCACCTCGCCATCTCCTGTTGCCTGTAGACATAGAAACAGCAGAGGTACATGAATATAGTGATCCACAAGCAAAGTTTTGTAAATTTCATTACTTTGGGAGAAATCCAGTGTTTCCCCCTTTCTCCCTTTCATTTGGCATGAAACTGAAGCAAATAACAACCTGGCCCCATGATGTCTGGATCCACCCATGATTAAACGATGGAGCCTGATTTGAGACAGCAGGCTGGTACAGTGATACCTTCTCTTAATTCCCTTTTGGACAATGAGATGTTCCTTTGTTTTTTTAAGAGAGGCTGGACAGATCCCAGTTGCTGGAATAATCCAGCAGGGGTTATGATAACAGACGGCTAAAACAAGTGGAAAATACCATTTCATCATCACACACAGAGGGTTTATTATGCCTATCACAGACACAGGCATACATTTTTGGAATGAGTCACATGAAGAGTCATTCAGCATCTTATCCAGACTCCAATCTAAAAGCACACCAGCAACAAAACAAAACAACTTCCTCAAACACTTAGTTACAAAAAATCCAAGCCAACACACAGATAGAATATTTGGAAGTGGATATGGAGATGCCCATTTAGAGCTGTGGTGGCCAAACTCTTTGGCAAATGTGCTCCATCTCCAATCCATACTATGATATTCTACTGCCCTAGCACATATTGCATTGCATAAACAGCTCCTCCCTTTGCCATGCCTCGAGTTGAAATTTTCCTCTAATTTGCAGGTCCATGCCATAACAAAATGCTGGAATCATCTATCATGGCAGCCTTGGTAGGCACACCAGTCAGGAAGCCAGAGAAGAACTCTATGACCTCTCTCCAGCAAGAATAGAACAGTAACAGAAAGCTCCTGACAACACCAATTTTAACAGTCATGTAATAAAACATGGTGGCGCTTGGGGCCAGGAATCAGATCTCATCGTGGAGCTGGGGCAATTGTCAGTGGTGTGACCAGCACAGAAGCTATCTAGTCACTTAAAATATTCAGCTGAAATAGGGCTGCAGAAAAAGCACCTGGATTTTCTGATAACTGGCACCAAAGGTCCAACAACAAAACAGTTGACTCCTCTGGCTAAGTCAGTTTCTTTTACCAGTCAAAAGATCTCTGCACCCAAGATGCAATAAGAGCATATGGTTTCAAAAAGGGATCAGATACCTCCAGTGAGTTTCTTCCCCTTGCAAATAGCAGCTTTAAAGGAGGGATGTTGCGTAGGATTGCAGCTGGGACTAAAGGGATACAGTCCCTCCCTCTGTGTTTGCTCCAAAACCAATACACATCAGTCCTCCCAATTGATGCTGTTTGCCTTTGTGGGGGAACCCTGCACATTAAATGCAAAATGTGTGTCAGAGGTGAGGATGGGGCAAAATAATAATAATAAATGATTCAGTTTGCTTTTATAGGTAAACTTACCTAATTTTCACTACCCCAAACAACATGAGATGCAAACCACAGTCATCCTTTGAAATTCATACTTTTCCGAATTTTGCAGCGCACTTTTCCAGCCAAGCAGTAAAGTGGTACCTCGGGTTACAGACGCTTCAGGTTACAGACTCCGCTAACCGAGAAATAGTACCTCAGGTTAAGAACTTTGCTTCAGGATGAGAACAGAAATTGTGCGGCAGTGGCAGCAGCAGCGGCAGCGAGAGGCCCCATTAGCTAAAGTGGTACCTCAGGTTAAGAACAGTTTCAGGTTAAGAACGGACCTCCAGAACGAATTAAGTTCTTAACCCGAGGTACCACTGTATGTACAAAAATGCATACTGTATGCTAGGTTAGGCATGCATGAAAATGCACGTATTGGTGAAAATAACATTCAAAGGTATGTCATATTATGGAAAATTGCTTTGCAAAAAAAAAGTGCACAGTTGCAAACAAATGTGTGTGTTAAGATAAATTTGTACTAAAATGCTGATGTGTTTTCATGTGGGCTTTAAAAAGATCTGAAACATGCGGAACTGTGGAGAACTGAACACAATATTGGAAAAATAAGAATCTGAAGTGGACAGAGTGGAACATCCATCATTGAATGTCTCTCCTAGTTTGGCCCAGACTGACCACTGGGCTAGATGAACTTCTGTTCAGATCCAGCAGAAGTTCTGTTCAGATCCGGCAGATCTTTTGGTCTCATGTTCACGTTGCACCATTTACTCCACTTCTGCTCAATGAGAACAAGCCTTCCTGTCAAGTTGTGCTGGCTTTCTCTTGTAAACATGCTAGGAGATTTGTAACCAACACCCCATTTTATACTGCGCACGTCAACCTTCCAAATCATGTCAGCATGCAAAGTCAGCATGTCCTCCTGCTTCTCTGCACGACAGGGGAGGCTCGCTCCTTCTGTGAAACCAAATACCTCTGAGAATGAGAAGGCCACCAGCGAGGTGCTTAACGGTTTTACCCATTACGAGAGTGAGATATGGCCGGTCACACTGGAATGGAGCCAGCTTTGGCGGGATGGCGAGTCTTGACAGTTTTATTGCAAGTTATGGGATGTGGCAAAAGAGCCCCATGATCACCATCGCTTTGTGCCTGCTGCTTTGATTCTAAGGGGGGGGGAGGGAAAGGATAGTCGACAGGGCAAAGGTGTGAGTTTCTTTTAGAGGGGGGCAAATCTATTAGTTTCAGTTCCTCACAGTTTCTCTCCAATCTTAAACTACGTTTGCCCCACTTTTGCCTCAGTTTGCAATTTGTTTATTTTATAAAGGTATGCCCAGTGTATGAATTTTTAAAATACTGTTCCTTAATATACTGCATTGATCACTTGTCTTGAGTATCCTGTTTGAATTGCTGTGTTGTTGTTGTTTTAAAAAAAATTGGGGTGTGTGTGTATTTCAAATATGCACATTTATATTTTGAAAGTTGTTTAAAAGCCTAATTTTGTCATTAAGTGGTTGTTATTAATTATTATGGGACGCGGGTGGCGCTGTAGGTAAAAGCCTCAGCGCCTAGGGCTTGCCGATCGAAAGGTCGGCGGTTCGAATCCCCGCAGCGGGGTGCGCTCCCGCTGCTCGGTCCCAGCGCCTGCCAACCTAGCAGTTCGAAAGCACCCCCGGGCGCAAGAAGATAAATAGGTACCGCTTACCAGCGGGAAGGTAAACGGCGTTCCGTGTGCTGCGCTGGCTCGCCAGATGCAGCTTTGTCACACTGGCCACGTGACCCGGAAGTGTCTCCGGACAGCGCTGGCCCACGGCCGATAAAGTGAGATGGGCGCACAAACCCCAGAGTCTGTCAAGACTGGCCCGTTCGGGCAGGGGTACCTTTACCTTTACCTTTAATTATTATTATTATTATTATTATTATTATTATTATTATTATTATTATTATTATTATTATTATTATTAAAATGGGGCTTTCCTTCCTAAAAAAAAGCTCAGCAACTTTGACCTGAACCCCCCAAAAGGGGGTAGATCACTGCCAGTTTTCAATTCTGTGAGCAGATCACAGTCTCTTGGGAGTTGGCCACCACTGCCTTATATAATCTTTAGTTGTACCATTGCAAACCTTCAATAAAATGTACTTCCTTACATGTAAGATCCTCTGTGGAAGTGTTGGAATGGGAGCTTGGACAAATAACCCTGATTTGCTTTAAGGGGGGTCTTCCCATCAATCAATCAGTCATTCATATCACACATTTCATTCATTTCTCTGTCACTTTCATAACCACAAAAGTCTTTTTAAGTGGATCTGTTACACTATGGAGGGCTTTAATCCATTTTAACTGCACAAATCTAAATTCCCATCTTGTTACTGAATCTTACTCACAACATAATAACTGTCTAGGCTAATGTAAGAGTTCTCCCTCCCCATTAACGTGATAAAAGGTTCTTCCTAGCATATAACTATACTTATAGGGTCTTAACCTGGATAACAGCTGAAACAGGATAATCAATGAAGTATCTATAGCTTGTATTAGCAGACTACATTAGTAACATGAG
Source organism: Podarcis bocagei (assembly GCF_964188305.1). Classification (NCBI taxonomy): domain Eukaryota; kingdom Metazoa; phylum Chordata; class Lepidosauria; order Squamata; family Lacertidae; genus Podarcis; species Podarcis bocagei. The sequence continues at coordinate 78,081,507 of NC_138133.1, read as the reverse complement.
TCAACAAGAGCAAAGTTTATGGCTTCATCATTGTTAACAGCTAAGAGGTATCAGTTTTTAACATCTATTTGTTGGAGCGCGTTTGGTTTGGGACACCTGTGCATTACTTGGTTTCACACTCAACCCAAGAAAACGGTAGGGAAACCTCTAATGACCTTAGTAGCAGCTGAGATTGGGGTGAGAGGTGCTTGTGGGAAACTTCTCAGGATTTGTTCACTGTCTGATGAAGACAGATGCAACTTTCCTGATGCAGAATGTATGGGCAGTAAACTATTTATAATGCCAGAAAACAGAGGATCACTGCCAGTGGGAACTGTAGAGCAATTTCATGGTGTTGCAGCACTCCAGATTTCAAGCTTTTAGTTTGTCAAATAAAAATCACGACGGTGGGGGAACAAGCCATGAGATCTCTTATATATTCATGAGAAGCCCTGAGCCTTAAATTTCTGTGGGAATGATAGGACAGGGTGTCTAAACAAGACCCAAGGGGCATTTATTTCAACATGCTGAACCAGGGATTGATGATTTGGTTGTCATGTGGCTACAGAATACATGCCTCCAATATTTTGCTTCCTGAATCTTTGTTTACAAAAGCCATTTATACCAGCGACCACTGCAACATCTTAGAAAAAGGAGTTCCACGTATTCTGAGAATGTTTTGTTTTGTTTTAAATCGGATGGAAATTTGCTTCAGTTTACGACAATTAGTTTTTATAACTGGGGAGTTACGGTACTTATTTTGTTTTAAAGCACTTATAAACACCACACACACACACACACACACACACACACACACACACACACAAACATACACACACACACTTATATGGTGTACCACATTAAAACAAAAAATCAGTAGTAGGAAAGCATGTCCAGGGAATTCAAAGGAAACCAGGGGTCTTGATCCTATGGGTTAGGGAAAGCCTGGGCAAAAATAGATTTGTTTACAAGACATCTGAAACAACTGACAGTTGCTGCTTCATGTATGGCAGACGAAAGGTTATTCCATCATACAAGGGCAATAGCAGAAAATGCAATTTTTGAGGTCACCTATGATATTCTGTAGAATGTGGGTGGCACTGTGGGTTAAGCCACAGAGCCTAGGGCTTGCCGATCAGAAGGTCGGTGGTTCTAATCCCCACAACGGGGTGAGCGCCTGTTGCTCAGTCCCAGCTCCTGCCAACCTAGCAGTTCGAAAGCACGTCAAAGTGCAAGTAGATAAATAGGTACCCCTCTGATGGGAAGGTAAACAGCATTTCCGTGCGCTGCTCTGGTTCGCCAGAAGCGGCTTAGTCATGCTGGCCACATGACCCGGAAGCTCCCTCGGCCAATAAAGTGAGATGAGCGCCGCAACCCCAGAGTCCACCACAACTGGACCTAATGGTCAGGGGTCCCTCTACCTTTTTATGATATTCTGTAGGGTGCAGCACCAGGTCTACAGGGGGCAGGTGGACTTTCAGGAATATTGTTCTGAGTTGCTCAGGGCTTTATATGCTAATAACCCCCCCCAAGCATGGCCCTTTAAGATGATATTATAACCCCACATCATGTGCCCCTCCCCCACCATCACCCCTTAAGTAGAAAGTCCCATTTGCCAGGAGAATGAGCCAGATCTTCTGAACTTGGGAACTGTGACTCCCTTTAATCCCATGCCCATCAAAAAATGAGAATATAATCTCTCTCAGGCAAGGGACCATTTCTTTTGGTTTGATCATTGACTTACAACAATTACTACGTACATTTGATAGTGCAGTGCTGATGATAATTAATTTTTCAGCTTTGATATAGGACAGAGGTTGGTTGGCCATTTGTCAGGGATTTTTTATCTGTTATTCCTACATAGCAGGGGGTTGTGCTAGATGACCTTTGGGGTTTCTTCCAACTCCACAATTATATGATTCAATGATCTTTTTTAAATATTGGCAGTCTGGTGCTACAAAAAAGAGCCATCCGTGAATATGTCTAATATCAGCAGAGTGTTTTCTTTCCAATATTAAAATACTTTAAAGTACAAAATGACTGCGAGTTCCCTGCTGATGAGTTCCATACATTCCCAGTCACCTCAAAAGGCATTTCTGAGCCACATTTATCTGCCTTGGCCACTCCAGTGTTTTGTTCTTCTCCTCTTTAATCACTATACTTTCCTCCCCATTATCATTTCATTGTATGGATAGGAAATCCACTCTGGGAACCTTGCGGCTGAAGAAACATGAAACTTCCAAAGAACCAACTCTCATAATGTTTTCTACCCTAGACCCCTGTTTTCATGATATAGCGATTTACAACGTGCCCCACATCATAGCTTACTCTGCAAATCAACATTGTGAACAGATGCTTGCCCTGATGTTACGCATTGTATGATGGTTCCAAGATCAAAAGAATTAGAAAGTTGATTTTCCCTTTCATTGAAATAACAAGGCGGAAATCCAAAAGAGTTCAGAATTGGGAGGGAGGTCTGCATTTTGACTGTTCCAAATGCTGAACCCGAATCCTTTCTGTCTGCAAACCAGCTGGGGGATTAGTGATGATGCCTTTTATGATTATACTTAACTTTTTTTCCAGCAAAGCCCATCCGCTGGCTTGTTCCATCAAAACCAGCCCTCTGACATTTCTTTTTTTGAATATTGCTCTCTAAAGCTGTCATCCCTAATAATTGCATTGGAGAAAGAAATTAAGGGGCACTTGGAAGAACAATAACTTCCTCTGTATTTCCATGCAGCAACGATGAGGCCAGCTGTGCCCCATATCTCAGTCCACACATATAGGGGGAGTGTGTGTTTCATATTGTGTGCTTGCAAATTGCCTTGAGACCTATGTGAAAGGCGAGTCATCGTTTTATTTGTTAATTAAAACAGTAATAATAATGGCAGTGATAATACCACGAGCAGAATACACAATACTGAAATTCAGTCAGGATTTCATGCCCACACAGGATGTTTGGGACTTAGCATAGCATTCATTTTCCCCCAATATAATTCTTATTGAGTTTCCATTCTTTTTTACAAATTAACTTCAAATTGAACAATTACATTGTTTCATCTATTGGCTTCCCACTCCACCTCCATAGTGCTTTCATTCAAACTCTTTTCTACTGCATTATATGTCAAATTCTCATCTATTACCAATATCCCTCTTGTACAATTCCTTTATCTTCCACTACTCCTATCTCGAATTCTGCCTGCAATTTCATTTGTTTGTAGAGATCTGTTCCAGATATTCCAAAAGGCATCCATTATTCTATAAAGGGTTCATCATGTTAATTTCTTAATATTGCTGTCAGCTTTGCCATAGACTTAGTATTCACATGCCTTTGTGGGGAGGGGGGCGTGATTCCTGGGTATTCAAGAGCCTTTCTGAGCCCTATACTCCCTGTTCCACTGGATATGGGCAGCCAGAGGTCATGCCCTCTGTTTCATACCTCTTCAATCCCTTTGTGCTGGGCCCGGGGGTAACCCGTGAAGCGCGGTCCAGGACCGGTCCACAATCAGAAGGTTCCACTGGGAGTCAGTCCAACAGGGCCAAGGCAGAACACAAAGGCAGGAAACCAGGCAAGGACAGGTACACGATCTCAGGCAGGATCTAGCATACAGCAATGTTGCTCCCGCAACCTGGGGCGGGGTCCGACAGCCTTTTATCTTTGTCGGGGTAACAGCCAGTCCTGATCCCCTAGCGACTCACCTCCCTGTTTCGCCCGAAGGCGAGCACTCCTCCTGCGAGTACTCAGGTCTCTCCTTCTCTCAGACCTTAGTCTCTGCAGCTCGGGAGATGTTGGTGGGTTACTAGACCCAGGGGCTGCCTCAGCCTCCCCTGACCCAACCGGTAGTGGAGTAGCTGTAAGTGATGGCCCAGCTGAAGGCAATGAGGTAATCCCCGCATCTGGAGCCAGGGCAGGCTCAGGCCCCTGACTCGGCCCAGCTGGTGCTTGTTGCAGGGGAACCTGTGCAGACTGGGGCTCTTCAGGATCAGCCCCAGACTTGGTTCAGATGATGCCTGAGGCAAAGGATCCGGTGCAGACTGAGTCTCCTCTGGTTCTGAGTCCGAGCCTGAGTCCCAGGCCATCACACCCTCTTCATTTGCTGCAGCAGATTTCACGTTGCATTAAGGAAGTTCTCCTAATAGTATTTTGAGTTATTGGAATACAGACGTTCGTGAAAATTATTTATTTCTATGTGCTTCTTTCACAAGCACATGCATTTTTAATGGACACTTTACTCCAGGATATGCATATTTTGTCCACATTACTTGGCTGGAGAACCATGCTACACAATTCAGAGAAGTATGAATAAAAAGTATTGCTGCGTTTTTCAAGTTCCCATATAATTTTAGAAAGTGCAGATGAGGAAGATGGTGATTGAAATTAGAACTGAATCACATCTCTCCTCCATCTCTAGCGGAGATCTCTGGCAATCCAAACAAAAATGCTTTCGAAGGGAACCAGCAGGAAAACAATGGGTTAAGGGGTCCTTCCGCTGTGAGGGGCACATGCTCCAATCCAGTCCAAGCTTAGAGGTGCCTTATAGTGGTTACCTACAGCAGCTGTTAATTGACCTACTGTATGTCAAAATGTGTTGGTGGTCTAGGCTGGTTTTCTAACATTGGGTCAGTGGTGGGGGAGGCCCAGAAATGTTTACCTCATGTACGCACTGCAAAGTGAACATGAAGGCGCATGCAGTTGCCAGTATTCCTTCAGAGGGGGGGAACCCCCCCTCAGGTAACATCCCTCAAGGGGAAAGTGATTCTGAAAATATTGGCAATAAAAAAAGGAACCAGATCTCATAAACTCGTAGGGGAAGGAAGATGTGATTATGGCAAAATGTCAGACGTCCAGGTTTGTCTGTTAGCATTTGATTCCACCCTAAAGGACTCTAATTGTTTATTAAGTGACCTCCGTGTTCCTGCCCCTTGTAACCCTGTCTGGCAGGGCGCTCCACACATTTATTATTCTCTGAATGAAAGTGTGCTTCCCCACATCTGTTCTGCATTTGTTTTCCTTTAATTTCCTTTAAGCCCTTCCACCCCATCTCCCAGCTCTGTCATCTAAGATGGCCTGAATGCGGTTAATATGGGTCGATGTTAATACAATGCTATTTATCTTGGGATCTGCGCATTCTGGAAGAGCTGTCTTCTCACCTCACTTTGACTGGCTTGTGTTGGGGCTTGGTGTGGGCATGTGAAAATGAGGAGAGGCGAGGGGCTGTGCTATGCTGGGTCCCATCCTGGCTTCCTTTGTTCTTGGGATCCCTTCCCTCAGAATACCAACATGGTGCCCTCTTCAAAACCCACCTTTCCCCTGAGGTCTTAGTCTTGCTCTCTTCTTCAAAATCTCTCAGTTCTCTTCAGAAATTGAAATGAAGCTCCAGTGTCAAACTATACAGTATAAGGCCTTTTGAGAATAATATAATCTGGTAAAATCCAAAGGGACTGAATGCTGGAGATTAAACCTTGGACTTTCAGTGGCAGAGCATCTGCTTTGTCTGAAGAAGGTCCAAGGTTTGTTTATATGTTTATATGCTTCAGGTTACAGACTCCGCTAACCCAGAAATAGTACCTCGGGTTAAGAACTTTGCTTCAGGATGAGAACAGAAATTGTGCTCCACCGGCGTGGTGGCAGCGGGAGGCCCCATTAGCTAAAGTGGTGCTTCAGGTTAAGAACAGTTTCAGGTTAAGAACGGACTTACGGAACGAATTAAGTTCTTAACCTGAGCTACCACTGTACATTTACACAGTACACAGTACACATACATAATACACTACCTTATATTCATAACATAAGACACACCTACATTACTCTATGTAATACCTACCTATACTGTACATACCAACATACCTACACACCTACCCCATGCGGACACCCACCAAGTGACTTGACTTCCAGCCATTCTTGTTACGCTGCTTTATTTTTCCAACTAGCGTAAACGCATTTCATTATTTCTTCAATCTCTTCTTCCATCTTGACTTTCCTTTCCTTTCCTTTCACTCTAATCATTTTCTGGATTCACACAATATCTGTCAGAAATTCTACTTTTTCCACATAAATTTTGGTGTATTCCTTAAAGATAGCCCACACCTTATTCACTTTTTGTACCATATCTCCTCTTAGCCTCCCTGTTAGTTCGGCAATATGGAAGTATTCCATCATTTTAGATAACCAGTCTGTTTTAGTTGGGGTGCTGCTGCTTTTCCAATTTTTGACAATCAATAACCTTGCCGCCATAGTTGCATACATAAATATTGGTCTGACCGTTTTTTTTATTTCCTCTTACATGATACCTAGGAGAAAGATTTAATCCCCAACATCTCCAGGTAGAATCATGGGAGATCCCTGCCTGAAACCAAAAAGAGATAGATGGACCTTGAAATATACATTTGTTAAAAAACCAGAAACATTTCTATTAGGAATATTAGGTTATGAAATTAATAAAAAGGATTGGAAGGTATTTTTATACGCAGTAACAGCAGCAAGAATTTTGTTGGCCCAGAAGTGGAAACAAGAAGAAGTGCCTACGATTGAAGAATGGAGAATGAAATTAATGGACTACACAGAGCTGGATAAGTTAACACGGAGGATCCGGAACCGACGAGACGAGAGATTCACTGAGGACTGGGAAAAAATTACAGAATATATTAAAAATATTTGTGATGAACAGATAATGTTTGTAAGTTTTCAGGAAGCTTTGTGAGAATGTATAGTAGAAATATTGCTTAAATAATATGATAAGGCAAAATAATTATACAGTGCAATATTAAATTAAGAAATGTGGAGAAAGTGATAATATGGAGAATTATCAGACATGCTGATGGAAGTCCAAAAAGAGGATGTTGGTGATAATTGGATGTTTATTTTTGTATAAATTTATATTGGAAAATCAATAAAAATTATTTGCAAAAGAAAAGAAAAGAAAAGAAAAAAGAGAGATAGATGGACCAATGGTCTGACTCAGTAAAAGTCACAAGTCTAGACACAAGGGAAGCCCCACACAGAGCACATTATGATCGTCCACAACTATTGCCCCACAATAGTCTGTCCATCACCTTCCCAGAACCACTTTATTTATTTAAAAACAATTCATATAACACTTAAATACATTAATCTCTAAGTAGTGAAACTAAAAATGAATTTAAACGTTTACATCAGAATTCATAGAATTGTAGAGTTGGAAAGGACCCCAAGGATAATCTAGGCCAACTCCCTGTAATGCAGGAATCTCAACTAAAGCATTCAAGCACCCAACCTCTGCTTAAAAGTCTCTAATGAAAGAGTGTCCATAACCTCCAGAGGGAGTCTGTTGCACTACTGAACAGTGGAATTCAGTTAAAAGCATATATATGAATGATGTCTGACCTCAGCTGGATGGGAATGCCACAAAATTGGGCCAACAATACCACATGCGTGGTTCCTGGTAGATTTGAGCCATGCGTCTGGACCATGGAGGACCACTAACAGCAACACCTTCTAAGGCCCTCAGTGGCTGGGCAGGGAGATAAGAGATCAGATGGTCTCTGAGGGAATGTGGGCCTTTGTTGTCAAGGGCCTTGTAAAATAAGACAAGAACCTTGAACCTTACCCAGTAGCCCATGGGCAGCCGGGGCAAGCTAATGTGTTGAAGATAGTCTGTCACCCTCAACATTTTGCACCAAATGCAGCCTCCAGGCCAGTGTTGGTGCTATTGCTTGAAAAGAAGAAGAAGAAGAAGAAGAAGAAGAAGAAGAAGAAGAAGAAGAAGGCAGGACTTGCAATCTTTTGCCTGGAAGAGAATCCCCAAGTGCTTCCTCCTCTACTGACAGCATAGGGGCAGCCAGTGGTCAAACTCTGGCAAGCTTAATAGGCTTAGAAACACACACCTTTTATCCTCACCTTTGCCTTATGTGCTAGTTTTCCCCACTGAAATATACTCAGAGTCGCAAAGTGATTTCATGCTCTTTATTCAGCTCATAGTGGTGAGGAGGAATGAATGCAAGTCCCCTCACAGTATCTGCTTTATATACATTATTTACACAATGGGCTGCACATGATTGGCTAATTCCGGAATTCTACTGTAAGCCAATCAGGTTGTGGATTCACTTCTATCTGGAGCAGGATTGGGTGGTTCCTGCCAACCAATCATACTGCTGCATTGTTCTAGGACCAATCAGACTGCTGCATTCTGAATCCTATTGTTCTAGGACTAATCAGACTGCTGCAATTTGGATCCTATTGTTCTAGGACCAATCAGACTGCTGCAGTTTGGATCCTATTCAACTCAGTACATAACACCCCTCCCCTCTAAGTTCCAGTCCTGCCCGGGAGGTCGCATTCATAGTTCTCGAGGTACGCCGGCGGCCTACGTGTGCGTTGCGGCCTGTGGTGTTCCCTGGTCTGGGGTTCAGGTTCTGGCTCGTGTTCCAAGGATGCTGGCTGTGATGGGCCTGTTTGGTCTGGCGCAACCGGCTCGCTCAGTCGTGGTTCTGGTTCCGGTGTCCTTTCGGCCTCGCGGGTCCTCTCTGTATTTACTGATTCTGCCTCTCCTGCTGGCCCCTCCTGCTCTATGGGCCTCACTGCCCCTCTGTTCCCTTGGGACTCCTCTGACCTTTCCTCCTCCTGGTTTTCTCCTGGGAATCGTCGCCGTATCTGGTCGCAATGGCGGCGCCAGCATTGCCCCCCATCCGTTAGCACCTCGTACGACACGGGGCCAGTGACCCTGGTGACTGTGGCGGGTACCCATGCTGGGCCTGCCCCAAAATTCTTTGCGTACACTGGGTCCTGGGCCTCGAAGGTCCGGGGGTTCCTGCCCTCCCCCACCACTACCTCATCCTGAGCTCTATCGGGGTGAAGGCGGTCCAATCTGATTGCAAGGCGCCGACCCATTAGTAGTTCAGCGGGGCTCCGGCCAGTCGTTGAACTGGGGGTGCTGTGCTGTGCTAGAAGGAATGTGGCAAGGCGGTACTCCCAGTCCCCTTGCGTCATGCGGCGAAGGGTGTCCTTGGTGGTCCGCACCATGCATTCTGCTTGGCCATTGGTGGCAGGGTGGAACGGCGCCGAACGGATGTGGCGGATGGCGTTCTGTGCTGTGAAGGTTTGGAATTCTCCTGACGTAAACGCAGTCCCGTTGTCTGAGACGAGAGTGTCAGGGAGCCTGTGGGTTGCAAACAGCCTGCGTAGTACCCGGATGGCTGCGGACGTGGAAGTGGACGGTACCAGTGCGACTTCCAGCCATTTGGTGTAGGAGTCCACCACTATGAAGAATGTTTTCCCCTGAAAGGGGCCAGCGAAATCCACATGCAGGCGTGACCATGGTGCTCGGGCGGACTCCCAGGACTGGACTGGGGCCCTTGGGGGATCTGGGCGGGATTCTTGGCAGGCCTGGCAGTGTTTGACCTAGGCCTCTATCTCTCCATCGATCCCCGGCCACCACACATAACTCCTGGCAAGGGCCTTCATTCTTACTACCCCTGGATGTGTCTCGTGTAGGGCTGTGAGGACCCTTTTGCGGAGGGGCTGGGGAACAACGACTCTGCTTCCCCATAACAGGCACCCCTTGTGGGCCGACAGTTCATGTTTGCGGGTTGTGTAGCCGGCGAATTCTGGCCCGGGGCTGCTGCTGGGCCATCCCCTCCACACCCAGTCCAGGACCCGGGAGATGACCCTATCTTTCTTGGAATGGTGGGCAACTTCTTGTGCCTGAATGGGGCGGTCGGGAAGCAGCTCCAGGCTCATAACCTCTTGTGCAGGTGCTGGGTCAGGGCCTGTTTCCGGTAGTGGTAGCCTGCTGAGGGCGTCCGCATGGCCCATCGCCTTCCCAGGTCGGTGAATCAGTGCATACTGGTAGCTGGCAAGGAAAATTGACCACCTGAGGACGCGAGGAGACAGCACTTGGGGGGTCTGCTTTTCGGGGGCAAACAAGCCAAGCAACGGCTTGTGGTCAGTCACCACGGTGAAGGGCCGCCCGTACAAGAAATCATGGAATTTTTTTACTCCCTTCACGATTGCCAGACCCTCCTTGTCGATTTGCGAGTAGTTCCGCTCGGTTGCGTTGAGTGTCTGGGAAAAGTACGCCACCGGTACCTCTCTTCCATCCGGGAGTTGGTGCCCCAGGACAGCGCCAATGCCATAGGGTGAGGCGTCGCATGCTAGCACCACCGGCAGCCTCTCGTCGAAGTGTGCCAAGACAGAGTTTGAGACAAGCAAGTCCTTGACTGCCTGGAATGCGGCCTCCTGGCGCTGGCCCCACACCCAAGGGGCCCGCTTGTCCAGGAGTCTGTGTAGGGGCTCTGCTACCGCCGCCTTGTGGGGAAGGAAGGAATGGTAAAAGTTCAATAGTCCCAAGAAGGCCTGAAGTTCAGTCTTGCTCTTGGGCGCTGGGGCATCACAAATGGCCCGTACCTTGTCCCCAGTCGGGTGGACCCCTTCTGCGTCCACCATAAATCCCAGAAAGTCCACCTGAGGCACTCCTAGTAGACATTTTTCCCGCTTCACCTTGAGACCCGCCGTCTGGAAACGGTGCAGAACGGTGCGGAGGCGGTCCTCGAACTCCTCTGGTGTGGGCCCGGCAATCAACACATCATCGAAGAAGGGGGTGACGCCAGGAATCCCTTTAAGGAGAGAGTCCATTAGATTCTGGAATATGCCTGGTGCCACACTGACCCCGAATTGCAGCCGCTTTACCCTGAACGCTCCTCTGTGCGTCACAATCGTCTGTGCCTCTGCTGTGGCCTCATCTACTGGCAGCTGTTGATATGCTTGGGCCAAGTCCAGCTTGCCAAAAATTTTCGACCCAGCCAGGGTGGCAAGGACATGGCTGACCACTGGCACTGGGTATGCGTGGGCCGTGAGGGCCTTGTTTATGGTACATTTGTAGTCTGCGCAGATGCGGACCGAACCATTAGGCTTGATGGGTGTGACGATTGGGGTTTCCCAGGGGGCATTAGGCACCAGCTCCAGCACTCCTTGCTCCACGAGTCGGTCCAATTACTCGTCTATACGGGGTTTCAAGGCGAATGGGACCCGGTGGGCCTTGAGCCTGACCGGTCGTACTGCGGGGTCAAGCTGTAGCGCAATGGGGGGCCCCGTATACTGTCCCAATTTCCCGTCAAAAACCCCTGGAAATTCCTTGCATATGGCGTCCACGTCCACTTGTAAGCTAGTGTGGTTCACCCCGGTGACAGCTAGCCCCAGTGGTCCAAACCATGCCAATCCCAGTAAGCTAATGTAGGGGCCCTTGACCACAAGCAAGTCCAGTTGCCGCGTCCGCCCTCGGTATTGCACCCTGAAGGTCCCCACCCCCATTGTGGGGACCTTACGTTTCTGGAAGTCCCGGAGGGTGAATGGGGCCGGCCTGAGTTTGGGACCCCCAGTAGGACACAGTTTCCTTAAGGTCCTTGCCGAGATTATGGATAGAGTTGAACCCGTGTCAAGCTCCATGCGGCATGGGGCCCCCTCTATCTGTACCTCTACATAAATTTTCTCTACGTTGGGGTGGGGCAACTGGTATACCTGGCAGTCCGTGAGCTCCGTCGAGTTGCCTTGGTGCGTTGGGCCCCGGGACCTGGGGCTCTTGGGTTGGTCATCTGATGCCTGGTGTCGGGTGGGCCGAGCCCGACACACCCGGGCGATGTGTCCTGATTTTCTGCACTGCCTGCACTCTGCGTTGCGGAAACGGCAGGTCCTCCTCTCGTGACTCTCCCCGCAGCTTGCGCAGTTTCCTCCTTCTCGTCGAGGCAGCTGTGGTCTGTGCGCTGCTTGAGTGCGCTGCTGTACTCGGTGCACCTCCTCCCTGTCGGATCCTGAGTCGTTGGTGAGGTCTTCGTGGTGGACCCTCGGTTGGGATGGCAGGCTCGGCCGTGCCTCTTGCGTCGACCTCTCGGCAGCTTCCGTCGCCAGGGCCTCCTCCAGAGCGACCTGGAACGTTAGGTCCTTCTTAGCGTAGAGGCGTCGTTGCAGCTTCTCATCCTTCAGTCCACCGACGAGGCGGTCACGAAGCATGTTCTCCAGCTCTGAGAAGTTGCAGAACCGGGCGGCTTGGCGGAGAGAGGTCACAAACCCAGTTATGGTTTCCCCAGTGGCTTGTCGCTTTGCGTAGAAGGCATTTCGACGAGCCACCACTGAGGGCTGCGGCGAAAAGTGCCCCTTCAGCTGTTCCATTATTGTTTTGTATGGAACAGTAGCGACGTCTTCAGGCGCAAGGAGAGCCCGGGCGATTTCAAACGTCTCCTCTCCGCAGACGCTGAAGAATATTGCCCTCTTCTTGGCGTCTTCTTCGTCGGTGACCCCTTTGGCTTCTAGGAGGAAGGTGAAACGGGAGGCGTACGCTTCCCAGTCTCCAGATGCTGGGTTGAATGGCGAGAAGCTGCTGTCGGCTGCCATTCTGAGTTCCTTGTGTCCCGGAGCTGAAGCCTGGATACACGGTGCGAGGCAGCGGTGCGGCAGGTGGCGGTGCTGCGGTGCTGTGTGTGGCAGTCAGCTCAGCGGGATCCCATCCTCGTCGCCAGTGAAATATACTCAGAGTCGCAAAGTGATTTCATGCTCTTTATTCAGCTCATAGTGGTGAGGAGGAATGAATGCAAGTCCTCTCACAGTATCTGCTTTATATACATTATTTACACAATGGGCTGCACATGATTGGCTAATTCCGGAATTCTACTGTAAGCCAATCAGGTTGTGGATTCACTTCTATCTGGAGCAGGATTGGGTGGTTCCTGCCAACCAATCATACTGCTGCATTGTTCTAGGACCAATCAGACTGCTGCATTCTGAATCCTATTGTTCTAGGACTAATCAGACTGCTGCAATTTGGATCCTATTGTTCTAGGACCAATCAGACTGCTGCAGTTTGGATCCTATTCAACTCAGTACATAACACCCACAAAGAGAGTTCTTCTTTTTCACACAAGACACAGTTCATTCAACACAGAGCCAATAGGCCAACCTGTTGGTGGTATATCCTGTGTAAAGAGATCACAAAGGCACATATATATATATATGAATAAGAAGAAATGGATCCGACAAATGCAAGCCTGATGTCCACACCACTTGGGAATGTGAGAATGAAACACTACCTTTTACCCAAAAAAATCTTTTCCAGTAAGCATTGTGGTAACATAACACAGTCTTAATTGCAGAACAAGTCAGAGGTGCACTTGGCAGCTGGCAAAACCCTTGAACCTGGCCAAGTTGAACCAAGCTGTTAAAAACAACCAGCCCCCAAGTCTAGTGAGAGAAGGTCGGTTTCACCATTATAACTCCACCCCAGCGAGAAAATTGGGGGGGGGGCAATGGAAACAGAAATGTCTTGGTTGGGAAATGCCTAGTGAGTTTCTCCCTCGTTATTCCTCTGAGATCCTGGGCTGATTTTCTGAGAAGTCTGTGAGGCAGAAGGACTGCCCACAACCCACAAAGGTTCGGGATCACTGTATTAATCATGGAACAGGGGTGGCAAATGCCAAGGCAGTTTGAGGCAAGTCAAAGCAGGACCAGTATTTGCAGCCTCACCCACCCACCCTCATCCCAACAAAGCCCCACCCCAGCAATTTTTTTGTGGTGGGGCAGGGACTCTAAAATGAATCGTGATGGAACAGCAGCCTCGTTGCTTTGGCCACTCAGAATGACAGGATGGGAGAATGAGACCGTTATGTACTGAGTTGAATAGGATCCAAAATGCAGCAGTCTGATTGGTCCTAGAACAATAGGATCCAAAATGCAGCAGTCTGATTGGTCCTAGAACAATAGGATTCAGAATGCAGCAGTCTGATTGGTCTGCAGAAGCCACCCAATCCAGCTCCAGGTGGAAGTGAATCCGCAACCTGATTGGCCTACAGGTGAATCCCGGAATTAGCCAATCACATGGGGCCCATTGTGTAAATAATGTATATAAAGCAGACATTCTGGGGGAACTTCCATTCCTCCTCACCACTATGAGCTGAATAAAGAGCATGAAATCCACTCTCAACTCTGAGTATATTTCAGAGACTATGCATCACAGTCCTCTCGATGAAGTCTCCCCTCTGCCCCCAGGTGTGCCCAGATCCAGTGATGTGCTCCTTCTCTCCCATGGAGGGTAGTAAAGGATGAGGACACAGACTCGCTCTGACAGAGTGGTAATATTTTTTGGGGGTGGGGGTGGTGTCTGGCGCTGTCTCCCAGGGAGAGCTGGTACATCAAGACCAAAGAGGAGATTCAGAACCCTAGGTGGAGCACCCACCTGCAGTCCAGGAATTCTGTGGGATGCAAGGTATTGTGAGTAGCTGATGGTTCTCCTCCTCTTAAAAGCTTGGCTGGTAGGCAGAGAAACTCACTGGACCAACTTCACAGCCTGCACAGTCTTAGATGCTCTGGTTATCTCCCGCTTGGACTACTGCAGTGCGCTCTACGTGGGGCTACCTCTGAAGGTGACCCGTAAACTGCAATTAATCCAGAATGTGGCAGCTAGACTGGTGACTGGGAGCGGCCACCGAGACCACATAACATCTGAAGGAGCGTCTCCACCCCCATCACTCTGCCCGGACACTGAGGTCCAGCTCTGAGGGCATTCTGGCGGTTCCCTCACTGCGAGAAGCCAAGTTACAGGGAACCAGGCAGAAGGCCTTCTCGGTAGTGGCACCTGCCCTGTGAAATGCCCTCCCATCAGATGTCAAAGAGAAGAAGACTTTTAGAAAACATCTGAAGGCAGCCCTGTTTAGGGAAGCTTTTAATGTTTGATGCATTACTGTATTTTAATATTTTGTTGGAAGCCACCCAGAGTGGCTGGGGAAGCCCAGCCAGACGGGCAGGGTATAAATAAATTATCATTATCATTATTATTGTTGTTATTAGAACTCATGCTACCAGGCATGCCAACTCTAGGGGATGGAGGTGTCATCAGCCCCCTCAATATTCCTTAGCAGGGGTCTCTCTCTCTCTCTCTCTCTCTCTCTCTCTCTCTCTCTCTCTCTCTCACACACACACACACACACACACACACACACAATATTGAGGGGGTGGAGGAGGCTGAACGGCTGAGGCAAGCACACTGCAGAATCAAAGGCAGGCACCACCTGAGCACAAGAAAGGAGCTGTGACCACTGACAATGCGTGATGCTGGGCAAGGCCTCCTCTCGATGATGCGATGTCGTGCACACAACGCACCACTCAACCCAAGGCAGTGTGTCTGCTTATTGCTAATCTCCAACTCTTGCACGTTGGACCTTGCAATAAACCATAGTGCCATCACATGAGACTGACAGGTGGGTGGCTACCCTCACCTGTTAAAATGGCCTGCAGTGTGTCGGGAAGCCCACTCTCCATTGCCTCAGATGAAGAGGACACATGTGGCCTTACTCCTGCATTGACCAGATTTCAGCCTGTAGCCCTACACGTCATGGGGCTGCCTTCACTTTGCCCCCACTGTTCATGCAGCAGAGGCATTTCCAATGGAGATTCCTTTATCTTCTTCTATCTCCCAATCGTTGGTATTATGTAAACACAACCAGCCCGCTGTTAAGCCTTTCCTGGGGAAAGGGAGAAGAATAGACTGGTTTATGCATACCCCAGCATCTGCCGATTAACAACTTGGAATTTTGCATGGCCAAAGGACAGAGTGGCAAATGATGGTCACATGGATTGTGTTTGATCTAACGTTGCAGCAGGATGTTAGTAATGAAAACCAAAAGCAAGAATTTGTCAGCTTCAAAGCCTCCCCAAACAAACCATATTAGTCAGATATTACTCTTCCATTACACACACACACACACACACACACACACACACACACACACTGTCAACAGTGTGTGCTGCTTTTTTTAAAAAAACCCAACAACATTCACTGCAAATGGTCCCTCAACTTTTCATTAAGCAAGCTTATGCATGTTTGATAGAGCCAATGTCCCTGATCTAGCAACTGAGTGTCTTTGGGTGGGCTTTCTTCACAACCTGCTAGACTGCAACTCTTGCTCTGCAGATCCACATGTAGTTAGGTCATAAACCACATGACCTATGTAGTTTATTTGCTGAGATATGTCAGGTGGGTTTCATAGGGTAGGACCCTCTCAGTGGTGTCTTCTGTCTAATCCTCTTTTAAACCTAGAATCATAGAATCATAGAATCATAGAATCATAGAGTTGGAAGAGACCACAAGGGCCATCGAGTCCAACCCCCTGCCAAGCAGGAAACACCATCAGAGCACTCCTGACATATGGTTGTCAAGCCTCTGCTTAAAGACCTCCAAAGAAGGAGACTCCACCACACTCCTTGGCAGCAAATTCCACTGTCGAACAGCTCTTACTGTCAGGAAGTTCTTCCTAATGTTTAGGTGGAATCTTCTTTCTTGTAGTTTAGGTGGAATCGTCTTTCTTGTAGTTTGACCTGCCCGAGAAGAAGACCTTCACTGCCTATTCATTGGGGAGATGATCACCGAGGTTGACCAGCTGATTAGCAATGTCTGCAACCCGCCTTTGACTCAACTTCATCTTTACCTGCCCCATACTTGATGCTTTATATGGCACCAGATGTAGAGTGAGTGGGTCTTGCTTGGCCAAAACAACATCATGGGTCAAGGCCTGGCTGGCCTAAATAGGCTGGTGGGCGGGAGGTTCCCAACCCCTGTCTTCATACAAAATGAGGTAACGTGGCCTGGATGAAAATGAAAGGAGGAAATAAAGCTTGATAAGGTGAACTAGTGCAGCCTTGCATTTAAGCACTGGTCTAGAGGTAAAGGTAAAAAGGCAAAGGACCCCATGGCAGTTAAGTCTAGTCAAAGGAGACTATGGGGTGTGGCGCTCATCTCGCTTTTCAGGCCGAGGGAGCCAGTGTTTGTCTGCAGACAGCTTTCCGGGTCACTTGGCCAGCATGACTAAACTGCTTCTGGTGCAACGGGATACTGTGAGGAGTGTCGGAAATGCCATTTACCTTCCTGCCACAGCGGTACCTATTTATCTACTTGCACTGGTATGCTTTCGAATTGCTAGGTTGGCAGAAATGCGAGAGGGATGCAGTGGTTTACCAGCTAGCAAACATTTTTGCAGGCTAGTAACTTTTGTGAGTTTATTCATAAGGCTGACTTGTTGTTGTTGTTGTTGTTGTTTAGTTGTTTAGTCGTGTCCGACTCTTCGTGACCCCATGGACCAGAGCATGCCAGGCACTCCTGTCTTCCACTGCCTCCCGCAGTTTGGTCAAACTCATGCTGGTAGCTTCAAGAACACTATCCAACCATCTCGTCCTCTGTTGTCCCCTTCTCCTTGTGCCCTCCATCTTTCCCAACATCAGGGTCTTTTCCAGGGAGTCTTCTCTTCTCATGAGGTGGCCAAAGTCTCAGCTTCAGGATCTGTCCTTCCAGTGAGCACTCAGGGCTGATTTCCTTAAGAATGGATAGGTCTGATCTTCTTGCAGCCCATGGGACTCTCAAGAGTCTCCTCCAGCACCATAATTCAAAAGCATCAATTCTTCGGCGATCAGCCTTCTTTATGGTCTCACTTCCATACATCACTAGGGAGTAGCAAAGATGGGTTAGGAGGTGACACAGAAGGGCAGGGCATTAAAATAAATATAAATTAAATATATATAATATATAAATATAAATATATAAATAAAATTAAAATAACCGTGGGATGGCTGCCTACAAAATACAGGTGATTGCAATAGTTGTTGTTAATAATAATAATAATAATAATAATAATAATAATAATAATAATAATAATAATAATAATAATTTAGTTCTGATGTGCGGGGGAAGGAACGGCAAGCAGTTTTCTTGTGGGGGTGAAATCCCTGCATATACAACATTAACACGCCATGGAGGCTTAAACCGTACTCCCTGACATCTACTTTTTCATATGCATGAGGTTTGTTTTTTGCATATACATCAATATCCATTCAATAATACAATCCCTTCCATTCCAGGAACCGTTTTAATGCCTTAACTGCTGTTTGTGTGAATTAGCTGGGGCTGTTTATGTCACCCGCTTGCTTCTGAAATCTTCTCATCTCGTTACAGTGCAACCCACCTACTCTTTATTTTCATTGGATGCACGCAGCCCAAAGAAAATCCCAGGCAAAGCTTGTTTGATCAGTTTGAATAAATAAATTCACGTGCTTGGGTTGCTTATTTCCAAAATGAAAGATGAAATCCCAACGTCAGCAGGTGACTGTGGTGCCGGAGAGGGTTATTAGCTCAGGCGCAACCTATCAACGGGATGAGGGCAAGGAGAACGACTTACAACACACATAGACAAAGGCTTACTAATAAAATATTATGGGAAAGCAGCTAAGAACTGTATGATCCATGCAGGGCAATGCTTATTATTTTGTCTAGCTTTTCCTTATTTATGGCAGCTTTTCAGAGGGTGCTTTTAATTTTAAGACGACAAATCAAAATTAAAGTAAGTTCGGATCAGGTCAAGAACTGAAGGGTTTTATCATCCTAAAATAAAGGGGGATTTTGGTGGAAATGGTTTGGTGCCAAAGCTATCAGTTACAGGAGTCGGCAATTTCAAGGAAAAGGGAAGCTCTCATGCTGCCTCTTCTGCTCTCACCAGAGAGCTGCCTGTGCTTGTTTCTGTACAATAGCCTTTTAGCATTTGTGAGGCATTGCTTTTTCATAATTAGTTGGGAGCATGGTGCTACATTGTACAACAATGCTGGATAAGAGCCTTCCATGATGTTTACTCATAAGTAAGTCCACTTGAGCTCTCTAAGCAGTGTGCATAGCAAAAAATAAAATTTGCTTTGTAAGATGTTAATAGTGTCAGTTTTAGTTAAATGTAAAAATAAGGGGCCAGTCCTCATTAACTATCCCTGAGCGTTTGCACTCTTTGGCTGGAATAATGGAACATGGATACAGGTTCTACTTCTTAATGAGCAATCGGATGGACTATTGACTTCAACTTGTATCACCACAAGTAGAAAATATTAGAGATGTGCCCTTTTTTAAATGAATGGAAGGTGAAAATTAAGGGAAGGGCTCAGAATATCATTGGAACTGCAGCACTCGATAGCTGCAGCCCTGATTATAGGATTTCCAGCCCAAGGGTTGGTACAGCAGGAGAACCCTGAGTTGACAAACCAGCCTCAAGACCCCTAATGGCATCAACAAAGGCAGGAGAATGGAAAAAGAGGCCGTGGTGGTCCAAGCTTCCTTCCTTCCTTCCTCCGTTCCTGCTGCCTTTGACTGCAAATCGCCAGTCTCTCAAAGGCTGTATCTTGCCAATATAAACAGACCTTACTCTGAGCACAGGGGTCTAGTGGCAGACAGCCCAGCACTTGCCAGCATATTCCTAGAAAATAAAAAGAGCCAAGCATTAAAACTCAACAGAGGACTGATTTATGACACCAACTGCAAAAGGAGGGAGGTTGTGTCACTTCAAGCAAACGAACATAACCTAGCATAATGGGTGCAATTTGATGGCAAGTCTTTTAAAAGGCACCCGCCTACAAAAGCCCCTTTGTTGATTCATTTGACCACAGAGGTCTGCAGGCAGGAAAGTTCACTCCAAACTGCAGCAGGGATTGTACTTAATGGAGCAACTTTGCGGCTGGCAGTTGTTTTAGCTATTTGGAGTGGATCTTTTTGTGTTCAGTCACCAGTCAGAGACCTTGGCGGGGAGCCCAATTGGTTTGAGATTTTCCTGGTTTTGTTGATGATTTAGGTGAGGTCTGCTAACCCTGCAAGGAAATAGAAAATTGCAATTCATCAATGGCCCCTCTGCAGTTTCAGATATATCTGTAGGTTTGCTTGGCTATGTTGGAGGAAAAGGTTTGGGAGCGAGCCGAGTTAGCACAATGGTGATAGCTCCAAACACATTAAAACCTGGTTAGATTTTGCATCTGCCACCATCCACCCTTAAATAAACATTCCCCACAAAAATACTTAGGCTAGAATAAATCACAGACACCTAGCTTTGCATATAATGGAACACCTTGCTCACAGAGTTCCAGAAGTTGCATCAAAAAGTCTCCTCTGTTGCAGTAAAACAAAGAAGTAAATAATAGTAATTTTATTATTTATACCCCACCCATCTGGCTGAGTTTCCCCAGCCACTCTGGGTGGCTCACAGCAGAATAGTAAAAACACGATAAAACATCAAACATTAAAAACTTCCCTAAACAGGGCTGCCTTCAGATGTCTTCTAAAAGTCAGATAGTTGTTTATTTCCTCAACATCTGAAGGAAGAGTGTTCTAATAATAATGTATTTTTTATTTCCAAATGACTTAGAAAGAAATGCACTTACAAAAAGAATCACATAACTTTTCAGTTAGCAAAGATGCAGCCTTTAAAATATCCTTTTGGGACAGATTCTTTTCAATCACATGCAGCACTTGCTAAGTTGGGAGCCAAGCCACATGGCTCCTTCTTTGCTTGTTTCGGGAAGCACAAAGAGAAAAAGCTGAGGGAGGGAGAGCAGAGCCTGCTGGAACCCTGCTAAGCCACACCCACTTGTAACCTGAGCTCTGGGCTCAGGTTAACTCTTCATGCATGCGAGTGTAAGTCAGTAATATTACAACTGGCTTTATCTTTCATTCTATTTTAATTCACTGGGTGCTTCCAGGCTTGTCACTGTTTTTGAGTAGTATTCAATCACATAGCAGCAAATTCAGGTTGCTGATCTGGAGCTCTGGCAAAACAACCCCCAGTGATATTTTTGCATTAATAATAATAATAATTTTTATTTTTATCCCGCCCTCCCCAACCATAACTGGGCTCAGGGCAGCAAACATCAAAATACAAATACATTAAAACATAAAATTCAGCAATTGACTTAAATACAGCTGGAAGGAAAGCGTATACAATTATTTCAAGATGTTCTCTCAAATTAGCCATATTTGACTACCTACCTACCTACTTACCTACACACACACACCCCAACTCTAGTGGTGATTGTCATTTGTTTTAAACTGTTTTTAATGCTGTATTTTATATTGCTGTCACTTGTGCTGGAACCTTCTGGAGAAGGGCAGTTGTTAATAATAATAATAATAATAATAATAATAATAATAATAATAATAATAATAATATAGTAGACTCATTTGTGAAGACTTTTACCTTGAAAACTGGGATATAAAGAAAAAAAACTTTAATTATTGGTTTTTTTTTAAAAAAACCCTTCTGCAGTTGTTGTTTTACACACACACACACAATTCAACTTAAAAAGAGATCATGGAAAATCTGCGTCTTGCGTCTTGCACTGACACCCCAGGTTGGCGGATATAAGCCTAAGACTGTCTGCTAATACAACCGAAGGATGGCAGAACTGCTACGTAGCCCACAGAATTGCTACATTCCACCAACAGGTTTCTAAACTTCGTAGAGCGGAGCGAAGTCATTGTGTGTGTGCAACTGAGGGTCTTGTGTGTTGCTTGGAATGCAGCGGTTAGAGAACCCAGGTCCCTGCCAGCAGCCGCGTCGCATGGTTGAGTAGAGACCTGACAAGATGTAATTGAGTCAACGGAAGGTAAACAGCTTCAATGAGCATTTAAAAGCCTCACACAAATAGCTGCAGGCTGGTTTTCGGTTTGCTGCAATGTGGATGCAAAAAGGAACGCGCAGTACAGATGGGCTGAAAGAAGCCATAGATTAAACATCGCCTGGATTAAAGAGTTTCCCTCTCTTCTCCAGCAGCAATTCCCCACCACCACCACCAAGGCCTGGTTCAGAAATAGATGCATATCACTTGGTGGGTGGATTCCTTTAGGTCTTAGCTCTTCTCAGAGAAGCTAACATGGACATGGGATCAGACAGAAGACCCAACATTCAGCTTGCATGAAGAGACCTTGTATGCGTTCCTACAACTGTAGGCATGCAAGACCCTTGAACATATTGCAATTAATGCATGCAGGGGAAGAGTGAGATCACTGCAGCAGACTCCACCACCACAGACAATATGCATTCATTAGAACCCCTGTGCAACCAATAAACAGGTGTACACTGGTTAATAGATGCACATGGGGCAAGGGTAGAGCCCTGTTGCTGCAATTCTTTGGTCCTGCCTCCTGCCTTGGCCTTGGAAACCGACTCCAGCCCTCCATTCTAGTCCCCTGGTGCACCTCCTTGCAATATCTTGTGCCCAGCTCATCTTAGGCCTTGTGGCTCAGGCCAGACAACCATTGATTGATGATGTTGTCAGGTGATGTGTGAATCTGCGCTAGTAAAACTGAAATGCTGCACGTGATGATGTGAATTCTCTGCAAGTTTCTGTGGAAGTAGGTGGGGAAGTCAAGTCAGGTGTGGGTAAGTCCTGGCCATAGCTGTCAACTTACAGATTTGAAAATAAGGGACCAGCAGCCTCGAAAATAAGGGATCAGAGCCCCTCTGAGCCAAAGGCAGAAAGCCCAGCCAGCAGCCAAACGAAGCCTCAAGCAGTGGTTCCCACAGCGCAGCAACCTGGCAAAGGGGAGGCAGCAAGGAAAACCACTGTCACCTCTCTGCTGGGAAGCACTGAGCAAAGGCGAGTTCCCAGGCAATGCGGCTGATTTGATCAGCACAAGGCATGCAAGCTCCACCCCTCAGTCGTTCTTAGATTCCTTATTGGGTGAGCAATGCAGCCAAGCAACACAGTTGGAGCCTCCCTGGCCGGCAGGGAGGGAGGGAGAGGAGCTGCTTCCTTTGAAATCCGGGAAATTTAAGGGACATCATCAACAAGGGACAGCAGCGGGACACAGCGCTGGGATAAGGGACTTTCCCCTCAAATAAGGGACAGTTGACAGCTATGGTCCTGGCTAGGTCAGCACGGTTGCAGCAAGGTCAGCAAGCTCCAATCAAACAGTCCCGCCAAGGTAGGCAAAGTCAAGCCATGGCAGGTAAAGTCTGGTCAAGGAAGGCAAAGGCATCTTTTATGCAGAGGGCAGTCAAAAACAGTACCTTGGACAGCTCCAAGTGGGCCTTGCAAAATGAAGTTCTGTTATACTTATGGCAGCTACAGGAAGGTGTTGTCCCAGTGGAGAGTAAAAACCAGCCAAATGCATAGCTAAGCTGACGAGATCCATAGTATGGTTAGATGCAGCCCCTGGATGAGGTGTCTTGTGTTTTTAAACTTTTCCCTTACTTTGCAATGTTTGCCTTCTACAAGGCAGGAGAAAAGGAGGCACTGCAAAGGACTCACTGTCTGAGTGCAAGGATGGTGGCAAGGCTGTGCCTTCCAGCTAGGAGGTTTCCAAATAACAACGCTGATGAATGCCCATCACATCTGCACCGAGTGAAAAGGGGGGAGGAGTACCATTATGTTTGCTGTGCTAGGGAGCTGGAAATCATGTGCACCTTCCTAGGTACACATGACAGAACAGTGGTACCTCAGGTTACAGATGCTTCAGGTTACAGACCTTTCAGGTTACAGACTCCGCTAACCCAGAAATAGTACCTCGGGTTAAGAACTTTGCTTCAGGATGAGAACAGAAATTGTGCTCTGGTGGCGCCGCAGCAGCAGGAGACCCCATTAGCTAAAGTGGTGCTTCAGGTTAAGAACAGTTTCAGGTTAAGAACGGACCTCCGGAACGAATTAAGTTCTTAACCAGAGGTACCACTGTACATCAAGTTGCCTCTTCAACCCTTGTGGTTCAGTTCTATCACACACCCACACCCCAGGTGTGATTTGTGTGTTATATTGTGTTGAAAGAACTGCAGGACAATCGGAATCACTCCAATGATTGACTAGAACCTCCTGGATCCAGTTCCCCACTCCTGGTGTACAGGGTGCATTTACCATTGGGTTACTATCCCCCACATGGCTGTGTTGCACTTAAGAACCTCAGCTGGTGAACCAGAGAGTCACCACACCGTGGTGATGTTCACACTGTACATATAAAGCACTGTGATACCACTTTAAACAGGCATGGGTTTTCCCTGAAATAATCTGGGAGCTGTAGTTTGTTAAGAGTGCCGAGAGCTTTTAGGAGACACTTATTCCCCTCTCAGAGCTAAAGTTCCCTGAGTGATTTAACAATCAATCCCTCTTCTCAGGGAACTCTGAGAACTTTAGCTCTGAGAGGGGAATAAGTGTCTCCTAGCAACTTTTAGCACTTTTAACAAATTATAGCTCCCAGTTATTTTTTAGAGGGAGCCATAATTGTCCAAAGTGCTTTAAATGTGTAGCGTAAACATGCCCCCCCCACGTGAATGATTTGTGCATCAATGATGACATGATGGTCCCAACTCCTCCAGTGTGTTGCATTTGACAATAAACATGAGACGGCCAGAGGTATAAGCAACTTGCCACTTGCCACCATTCCCTGTAATGGGTGTGGCTCATTCAGCTGGAACGAAGAAACAAAACAATGTTTGCATAATCAGGTCATGGTTTTTTACACCTTTTTCTTTCCCGGGAGAAAGAAAGAGGGAGTAAGGGATGGTTGGAGCAACTTTCCCTCTTCCTCCAGCCAACAAGGGTTCCAGCTTCTATGCCCTTTTATTGTGCTTGCTAAAAGCATATTGTTCCGATTTTGATCGATCACAGAATGTGCTCTCTCTTTTTCGCATGTCTCTCTGGGGGATTATACAGACAAATCGAAACCATCTGAGAAGGCCTAATTATTGTTTCACTTCAGTTTTTATCTCAAACAAAAGGCCTCCAAATCCTGAAATCCTTTCCAGCTCTCTTTTCCAAAGGCAGCCTCGCTTCCAACAATTTTATTGATGCCAGCTTCCAGTTTACTTGTTTTGCTGGTTTGGGTTTTTAAGTGTAGCACCCTGGTCAGTGACTAATTTCTAACATGGGACCCTGTTTTTAACTGAAGAAATACTGACTGGCCTGAAACGCTAGAGATTGCATGGTGGAATGCTTCCCCATGAAAAATATTTGTCTGCACAGAGCTTATTAGGGAGATGTCTACGCTTGAACTCTTCTCCCAAGCGTGCAAACGCTTCTGGAAGAATCTCCGTAGACTCAGCATATAGTGGGTCCAATGCTAGTTCTGGGTCACATTCGCACCATATATTTAGAGGACTGTGATACCACTTTAAATGCTTGTGGTTTCCCCCAGAGAATTCTGGGACTTTCTTAAGGGTTCAAATACTGTATTTTTCCATGTATAAGATGCCCCCATGTATAAGACGACCCCTATTTTTTGAGCCCAAAATTAAGAAAGAATTAATTGCAACATTCCATGTATAAGACGGCCCCCAATTTTAAACTTAAAAAATATGGGGGGGGGGAAAATATAGTCTTATACATGGAAAAATACAGTAATTGGGCCACTTCAGAACAGACCAATAAAAATCAATAGGCAGATCTAGCTTAGGTCCACTGATGTCAATGGGTCTACTATGCGCTCAATGCAACCCAATGTGTGTGGTGTGTAAAGGGAGCCATGCCTGCTTTCATGCCTTGAATCTCCATGCATTGACTGGCTCTGTGTTCACATGGTCTATTGCACATTCATATGTCCCTTCTTCGTCCCATGCATTCCCTGAAGACTTGGAGGAGGCATCAGCATCATGCCAACCAGCCATACCCTTGATGTGCAGGCATCCTTGTGGCCCCGCTCTTGATATCTGCACTCTCACCTGGATTTATAAAAAGGGCTCCTACATCTGCACCACTGTTAACAGTGGAGAGGTCCCTTTCGTACATTCAGCTGAACACAGAGGCATCGTGGAGTGGCCAGAGGGGTGCATGGATGTAGGGGGCCACTGCTGAGGCCAAGTGTTCAAGGAATGCAGGGAGGAGAACAAACTGAAGGTGCCAGTGGGGGCTGGTGCATTGGGGCAAGTGGAGCACTGCCCCTGCCAAGCGCAGCCTGCCCTCAACAAGCTCTCGCCTGCCTGCTTCCTACTTCCAGCCAGTCCAACGATGGGCATTGGCATAGCTGTCAACCGTTCCTTATTTGGCGGGAAAGTCCCTTATTCCAGTGCCGTGTCCCACTGCTGTCCCTTATTGATGATGTCCCTTAAATTTCCTGGGTTTTAAAGGAAGCAGCTCCTCTCTCTCCCTCCCTCCCTGCCGGCCAGGCAGGAGGGAGGCTCCAACTGTGTTGCTTGGCTGCGTTGCTCACCCAATAAGGAGTCTAAGAACGACTGGGGGGTGGAGCTTGCATGCCTTGTGCTGATCAAATCGGCCGTGTTGCCTGGGGACCCGCCTTTGCTCAGCGCTTCCCAGCAGAGAGGTGACGGTGGTTTTCCTTGCTGCATCCCCTTTGACAGGTTGCTGCACTGTGGGAACCACCGCTTGAGGGTTTGTTTGGCTGCTGGCTGGGCTTTCTGCCTTTGGCTCGGAGGGGCTCAGAAGTTGTGCTCGGAATCGGATGGATATGTTATTGACGGCCCACTCACCCTTGCTGGGGAAAAGGTCTGTCTGGAGCGGGGGCACATGGTGGGGGGGGGGAGGAAATCCCTTATTTTGGCTGCTGATCCCTTATTTTCGAGGCTGCTGGCCCCTTATTTTCAAATCTGTAAGTTGACAGCTATGGGCATTAGCTGTTGGCTTCTTCCTCCTTAGTTTCTGGGTGGTCTTTGTAGAACTCAGCAGCAGCGAGGAGTTTAGGAACAAAACTAGAATTCGTCATCTCTGCCTGTCATTAGCTCAGGCCTTTCTCCCTTTCACCCTCCGAGTCCCAATGGGCACCAGCCTCCACTGGAAAGGGCCAAAGACCCTGGGCAAATGGGGCCACACAGGTCAGCGACAGGGATGGGGGGCACAGTCTCCCTACATAGATTCCCAACATCTGAAAAGGGCTCTGCGAAGTTCTTTTCATTTGTGTGTGTGTGTGAAAAACTTGGAAGTATGCATTTAGTTCTTTGGCTCCCATCTAATTTGGAAGCCTGTTGTCTTTGACCATGGAGTTTTCTTGGCAGGGATACTGGAGTGGCTTGCCGGTTCCTCCTCCAGGTGGATCACGTTTGGTCAAAACTCTCCACTATGACCTGTCCATCTTGGGTGCCCCTGCATGGCATATCTCATAGCTTCTCTGAGTTATTCAAGCCCCTTCGCCATGGCAAGGCAGTGATCCACGAAGGAGAGACATCACCTTGCCAACAAAGGTCCATATAGTTAAAGCTATGGTTTTCCCAGTAGTGATGTATGAAAGTGAGAGCTGGACCATAAAGAAGGCTGATCGCCGAAGAATTGGTGCTTTTGAATTATGGTGCTGGAGGAGACTCTTGAGAGTCCCATGGACTGCAAGAAGATCAAACCTATCCATTCTGAAGGAAATCAGTCCTGAGTGCTCACTAGAAGGACAGATCCTGAAGCTGAGGCTCCAATACTTTGGCCACCTCATGAGAAGAGAAGACTCCCTGGAAAAGACCCTGATGCTGGGAAAGATGGAGGGCACAAGGAGAAGGGGGCGACAGAGGATGGGATGGTTGGACAGTGTTCTCGAAGCTACGAACATGAGTTTGACCAAAGTGCGGGAGGCAGTGGAAGACAGAAGTGCCTGGCGTGCTCTGGTCCATGGGGTCACGAAGAGTCCGACACGACTAAACAACTAAACAGCAACAAATTTGGAAGCGGTGCAGTTCAGGAATGTTTGCACTGCTTCTACTCCTGTTTGTGTGGACTGCCTTTAAGCTTCAGAATGTAACCAATAGCTGAGTGGATGAAGGTGTGTGTGCACGCATGCGCATTGATGTGGGGAGTAGGGAGGAGAAGGGAAATGCTTGCATTTTGCCTGGAGGATCTAAATCCATCCCCACAGTTTAAACTGCAGACGGAATAGGAGGGTCCCTGTTTACATCAGATTTCCCCACATTGTTTTAATGTAAAGGGTCTCCCCGCTCCACCCGCCCCTCCCTACTCCGCCCTTTGGATTTAGTTATGTTCAAAGGCAATCACAGAATGCCGAACAGATGGATTGCCTGCTGCAAGAACATATAGATGGTTAGGAGGCCCAATTAAGCTGGGCTGTTATTATGTAGGGAGCTCTGCCAAACAAATGTTGAGCGGACTTGTCAGCTTTGATTGTGTGAAAGGGGAAAAAAGAGAAAGGGAAAGAAAGATAGCTCATGTTAAATAAACAGGTTGCTTGTTCTTTCCTCGCCTGAAATGTCCCACGGTCTTCTGCGTTAACCAGGCTGGTTGTGGATATTTATGAGCAAAGGATAGGATCGAAAGGCAGAACATTGTTTGCTGTTTCTTGGTACAAAAGTAGGATGGATTGCAGTCTTGTCTGCAGGCAGAAAATGGAGGGCGGGTGTCTCTGGTTTTATGGGGGGTGTATGTGCTAAATTCAAGGCAGACACATATTCAGTGGCCATGGAGGGTGTCCCACAACCCTTTGGCTAGTAGTCGCCATCTTTTCTTTTATCGTGGTGTGCATTCCATGGCCCCACATTGCCCCAGGATGATGCTGTGGACTGTACATAGGTTGCCGAAATCATCGTAACAATGGGTTGCAGCCAACTGCTACTCAGAGTAGACCTATTGAAATTCATAGACTTGTTCATTAATATAAATGGGTCTACTGTGAGTGTGATTAGCACTGTATTCAGGGACGCGGACTTATAAAAAATATTGGGGGGGGGCCCGGGAAAGCTCATGAATAATAAATGAGCTCATGAATATGCAAATAAAGTGGCGACGCCTCCTCGTGAGCGAATAGGGGAGAGCGTGCTGCGCCTATTAATCAGCTCCGGAGCGGAAATTGGGTGGAGCTTTTGCTCGGGAGGGAGGGCAGGAGGCATGCAGCCCGACCCTGTGCATTTTGGGCTGGGGGAGGGGCGGCGATGGCGCTCTGCTGGAGGGGCGCCGGAGATTATTGGGGGGGCAGAGCCCCCCCAAACGAATTTTTGAGGGGGCTCGGGCCCCCTCAAGCCCCATGGAGTCGGCGCCTATGACTGTATTCAACACTGGCCACATTCACATGAAGTGTTTAAAGCACTACGATAACATTTTAAACTGTCATGCCCTCCCCCAAATAATTATGGGAGCTGTAGTTTGTTAAGAGGGATGAGAGTTGTTAGGAGACTTCTGTTCACCTGGGAAGTTCACCTGGCGCTTTCATTATACACCTTTCGGCACCAGGCAAAAACGTTCCTTTTTAACCAGGCCTTTGGTTGATCTTATTGACATCCAATACCCTTTTAGAATGTGGCTATTTCGGGGCTTTTTAAAAAAATTGAGATTGTTTTTGGTTTGATTTTATATGTTGTGGTCTTGTTTGTGAACTGCCCTGAGACCTCCAGGTATAGGACAGTGTAGCAATTGAATAAATAAATAAAATAAATAAGTAAATAAATAAGAAGCTACAGTTCCCAGAGTTCCCTGTGAAGAGGGATTGATTGTTAAACCACTCTGGGAATTGTAGTTCTGGGATGGGGAAAGCCTCACAGTGCTCATGGAAGTCCTTGTACAGGTTTTTGCTTGCGTGACTCATTAGTTGAATCTGACCAAATAACATTAAAGTGTACGTAATTAAAATACGCAGGTGGCGCTGTGGTCTAAACCACTGAGCCTAGGGCTTGCCGATCAGAAGGTCGGTGGTTCAAATCCCATGACGGGGTGAGCTCCCGTTGCTCGGTCCCTGCTCCTGCCAACATAGCAGTTCGAAAGCACATCAAAGTTCAAGTAGATAAATAGGTACCACTCCAGCGGGAAGGTAAATGGCGTTTCCATGCTCTGCTCTGGTTTCGCCAGAAGCGGGTTAGTCATGCTGGCCACATGACAAATGCCGGCTTCCTCGGCCTTTAAAGCGAGATGAGTGCTGCAACCCCAGAGTCGTCCACAACTCGACTTAACTGTCAGGGGTCTCTTTACCTTTACCTTTAATTAAAATATGCAATAATGGTGCTTACGCGGATAAATGTGATCTATCTCGGTTATGTGGGATATGATTTACTTACATTATCGGTCAACCAAAAATCCCATAGTATTTTATTCAAACCTCCATAATTTCAGAGCAAGGGTGTGGATTCATTCCGTAGGCTATCAAAACAAGCTGGTGTCCCGTGGCATCCTCAAAACAAACAAATTTATTGTAGCCTAAGCGTTCATGGTCCAGAGCTTTCTCTACCAGATGTGGGCTCAGACTCACACGAAAATAAAAACAAAATTTTATGCCACAATAAATTTGCTAATCTCTACAGTGCCCCAGGACTCTAAGCTGCTTCTGCTGTAGAATCATAGAATCACAGAATCATAGAGTTGGAAGAGACCACAAGGGCCATCAAGTCCAACCCCCTGCCAAGCAAGAAACACCATCAGAGGTGCCTCCACTGTCCCCATCTTCTGAGAACGGGGTTGTTATTTTTTGCAGGGCAGAAAACACGTTTGTTTGTTTTTTAAAAAAGAAAAGAATGTGAGAAATTCTCTGAGAATGATGATTACTGGCTGTGGGCAACTTGATGATGGGTTGTGAAATCTCGACCAAGCACTCATTACAAGGAAAGGGCTTTCTTCAGCGGTAACATATTGGAAGCCACAACTTAAATCTTTTTGTGTGTTCAGGGGCTGCCAGTAGCTGTATCAGTTTCTTTGAAATATGTTGATTCTTTGAAAAGCTTTGGCGCACGGCGTCCGACCACAATATTGTCCTTCTATCTTCCAATTTCTGTCTTACTATGACAAATATGCTGCCGACATTAAACAGTTTAACCACTGTTTTACTGGAGGGGGTGGGAAATAATGCAAGTCTCTTTGTATCCCTTATTTCAGTGATGAGGAGATTGTCGGGGGCAGATGTAGCGGTTACAATGTCAGGCTAGGACTTGGAAGACCAGGTTTCAAATCCTCACTGGGCCATGAAGCTCATTGTGTAACTTTGGGCTGGTCACTCCTTCTTAGCCCAACCTACCTCACAGAGTTTTTGTGGGGTTTCAATAAGAAGAGGAGTTTGGATTTGATATCCCACTTTATCACTACCCTAAGGAGTCTCAAAGCGGCTAACATTCTCCTTTCCCTTCTTCCCCCACAACAAACACTCTGTGAGGTGAGTGGGGCTGAGAGACTTCAAAGAAGTGTGACTAGCCCAAGGTCACCCAGCAGCTGCATGTGGAGGAGCGGAGACGCGAACTCGGTTCCCCAGATTACAAGACCACTGATCTTAACCACTAAACCACACTGGCTCTGGAAAGAACTGGAGGGAAAGAACCATGCATGAAGCCTTAAGCTCCC
The DNA here is from genome assembly GCF_964188305.1 of Podarcis bocagei. Taxonomy (NCBI): domain Eukaryota; kingdom Metazoa; phylum Chordata; class Lepidosauria; order Squamata; family Lacertidae; genus Podarcis; species Podarcis bocagei. The sequence goes on along the minus strand of NC_138133.1, from coordinate 78,050,528 downwards.
TTCCCATTCACTGAGGCCCTTTCTTATCAATCAGAACCCTCAAGGGGCTCAAAGCATTATGCATTTCCTCCTATATACATAGAAATGTAAGGTGTCGTCACGCTCTGCAGTTTGCATCAGCCATGCCAACTGCAGAGTGAGGAGGAGCATCAGGAAGGCAAAGGTGAGATGCTACATGTGCGTGCAGCGAGGTTTAATGAAGGTTGTTTTCTGCTGCTCCAGAGAAGCGGACACGGAGCAATGGATCCAAACTACAAGAAAGAAGATTCCACCTAAACATTAGGAAGAACTTCCTGACAGTAAGAGCTGTTCGACAGTGGAATTTGCTGCCAAGGAGTGTGGTGGAGTCTCCTTCTTTGGAGGTCTTTAAGCAGAGGCTTGACAACCATATGTCAGGAGTGCTCTGATGGTGTTTCCTGCTTGGCAGGGGGTTGGACTCGATGGCCCTTGTGGTCTCTTCCAACTCTATGATTCTATGATTCTATGATTCTAAGGTGAGGCAGTAGGAAGTGCTTCAGATAGTGGCTTAGAAAGCTGCTGCTGGGAGAAGCACTTCGTAGCTGGATCCTAGGGTTGCCATACGTCCGGAATTTCCCGGACATATGGCAGTCTGAAACTGTCCAGGCAGAATTCGCTTAAAAGGCCGGGGAAATCTGGGCGTATGACAACCCATCTCTAGCTCAACAACTCTTGTGTCTGGATTTTCCCATTTGAAACATGGCAATTCTACTGGATCCTAAGTCCTTGACTTGGCAACCCAGCATAGAACATTATTTTAAAGGGGTTTTGATTTGGTATAACTTTATGCCAGCTTCTCATGCACAGGATTGCTCTCATAATATATTTTTAAAAGAACGCTCATCAACTGGGGCTACTAATACTACTACTAAATCTAGCATTTGATTGTCACATGCAAATGTATGAATATAACACCCAGTCAAGTGGGCTCTTCAAACAGAGCCTTAAAACAGCAGGAATACACACACACACACACACACACACACACACACATTTTAATACTAATTTCATCCTACAAATAGTGTTGTTTGTATTCTTTGTATTTGTATAATTTGCATTCTTTGAGCATTTTTTAAAAAGTCCTTTATGAAGGACATTCACTACTGTGAAAACACTGTGATAAGTAGAGGCCAGTTAATTCAAGAAGTTGTGGAGTAGAATTAGTGCTGGCCAGTAGCAGGCCATGTGGTGGGATGGTAGTTCTCACTTAACTTCTGGCAGGTCATATGTTTGCTGCTTATCAGGAGCAGCAAGGTAGCAGCAAGGTCAGTGCAGTGCAAATGTACAAGACTGGCTCCGCCAGCGTGTTTGCATTGTACCCACCTCACCACCACCTCCCCTCCCTCCCTCCCCCCCTCTCTTTTTTTTTTTTGGTTTATTACACTCTCTCTTTTTTTTTAAAAAAGATATTTATTAAAAGTTTAATAGTTACAGAAAAAAGAAGAAAAAAACAGTAAAAAGTTCACAATACATCAAAAATAAAGAGAAAAAAACCACAAAAAACCACAATATAACAAAACAACAAGAAAAGCAAAAACATTCAAAAATCACATCCAATATCTCTATATCTCTACCTTTCATTTACTTGTATCATCGACCTCCTCACCCTTTTTTGTATTCTTGTTCAATTAGCTATTTCAGCAAATCCTTTCCATCTTTCTCAATTTTTGTACTATAATTTATCTTAACACAATCTGACCTTAAATTTTACACTTTGGCCCATTAACAATCTATTTTTTACTTAGTTCTTTATAACATTTCTGCTAAAACTCTGTAACTTCATTCCAGCCTCCCTCACCTCTCTACCTCCTGATAAGCTGCAGAAATGCAACCAGCCAGAGGTCAGTTGAGTGCCACCACCCCACTGATGCAATCTTGTACTTTTGCCAGCTGGAGAGCGCAAAACAACAACAACAACAACAACAACAACACATCTATTGGTGGAAACAGCAACATAAAGTATTCTATTTGGGAAGATTGCTTGCAAAAGTGTGCATATCTGCCAAAATTGCATACAAAAATGTGTGTATCAGGAGAATTTTCGCATTAAAATGCTCGTGAATTTTCAAGCAGACTTTAAAAACAGCAGCTACAAACTATCGTAGAAATGTGGAGAACTGGACTTGAAAAACGAGGAACAGAGAGATACTGAGACTGACAAATTTATTCACTCCTAACAGCTACATAGCAGGGTGGGCTTGTACTGATAGTCCTAGAACACTGTAGCTGTGCTTGCACAATGTGTTGACATACTGTGTTGCAGATCCCCAACCTGGGGACTCCAGCAGTGTGTTCCAGCATTATTATTTTTTGGGCAACAACGTGGCAATTTCCCAAAGGAAAGAGCCATGGTCTTGTTATCTGCTGCATTGCATTACCACCATTTCTGATCGACAGCAGGTGCCAAAGCAACTACCAGCTTGGCAGGGATCAGGTGTCAAAAGGAGCAAAAAAAAAAAAAAAAAAAAAGAGGTCCCTCCTGGCCCTATTAAACTGTCAAAGCTGTCCTGGCTCTTACATCTGAGCAAGTTGTTCTTGGGACTGTCCTTCCCTGCTTCACTGCCAGCCCTGATGCAAGAGAACTTAACATGTTGTCCTAGTCTAATTAATGCAGTTGTGGCCAGTGGGAGAAACTTGAGATAGGAGAAGTAATAGTGCCACTGTATTCTGCTCTGGTCAGACCTCACCTGGAGTACTGTGTCCAGTTCTGGGCACCACAGTTCAAGAAAGACACTGACAAACTGGAACGTGTCAAGAGGAGGGCAACCAAAATGGTCAAAGGCCTGGAAACGATGCCTTATGAGGAACGGCTAAGGGAGCTGGGCATGTTTAGCCTGGAGAAGAGGAGGTTAAGGGGTGATATGATAGCCATGTTCAAATATATAAAAGGATGTTACATAGAGGAGGGAGAAAGGTTGTTTTCTGCTGCTCCAGAGAAGCGGACACGGAGCAATGGATCCAAACTACAAGAAAGAAGATTCCACCTAAACATGAGGAAGAACTTCGTGACAGTAAGAGCTGTTCGACAGTGGAATTTGCTGCCAAGGAGTGTGGTGGAGTCTCCTACTTTGGAGGTCTTTAAGCAGAGGCTTGACAACCATATGTCAGGAGTGCTCTGATGGTGTTTCCTGCTTGGCAGGGGGTTGGACTCGATGGCCCTTGTGGTCTCTTCCAACTCTAGGATTCTATGATTCTATGATTCTATGATCTCCACGATGAATTTGCTCTTGTTGTTGTTTAGTCATTTAGTCATGTCCGACTCTTCGTGACCCCATGGACCAGAGCACGCCAGGCACTTCTGTCTTCCGCTGCCTCCCGCAGTTTGGTCAAACTCATGCTGGTAGCTTCGAGAACACTAGCCAACCATTTCGTCCTCTGTCGTTCCCTTCTCCTTGTGCCCTCCATCTTTCCCAACATCAGGGTCTTTTCCAGGGAGTCTTCTCTTCTCATGAGGTGGCCAAAGTCTTGGAGCCTCAGCTTCAGGATCTGTCCTTCCAGTGAGCACTCAGGGCTGATTTCCTTCAGAATGGAGAATTTTTTCTGGCTTCCCCCAAAATGAAAAGTCATGTGATGAAAATTAATCTGGAATTGCTTATCGACCTCAGTTTCAACTTACAGCCTTGACAACCGACCAAAGTTACTAGTTGTTACTGCTCCTCACTCCCCAGGTGTGCAGCTTTTCTTCAAAGGCTCCCACTGGCAGTGATGCATTGCATAAGCTACACCTGAGTGACTGTTACACATCGGCCTACATGTACAGATGGCAGATGGAGAGTGATGGACTAGGAGAGCATACACATGTTCAATGTTAGCCCACTGTGCCTCATTAAACACATTAGAGGTCCAACACAACTCTTAAAGTAGCGACGCTTCCCCCCCCATTCCATTCCCTTTTGCCCAATACAACAGATTGCATCAGCACCAAACTTGTCCTGAGGACATGCATGTCTGAAACAAAGATGTATGATGGGATTAATCTCCCCCTCCTGCTCTTCCTCTTAATTTAAAGCAGCTCCATTTCCAAATCTATATTTCAATATCTTTTTTTTTATTATTATTGCTGTGGAGGGAAACGGACTAATTACGCATTTCGCAATGAGTATCGTAATTGCAAACAGGAGTTGGGAGGAAAAGAAAATTATTACGCTGGATGCCGTTGAGAGAAAGAACCTTCATGTTGGTCCTTAAAACAATTAGGGTCTGTTGGTTTGTGTGTTCGTCTAGGTCTGTGCTCAAGATGCGCTGGCTGGTTGAGGAACAGTTCAGTTCAGGCGTGCCAACTCTGTGGGGCTGAGGTATCTTTGGCTCCCTCGATTTCTGTTGGGAAGGGGCTGAGCCCTCCCAACCCCTTGAGGAGGTGGAGGTGGCTGAGTGTGCTCTTGCTGAGAGCGAAAGAGGAGGAGTCATTGAAGCTGCACTACGCTGGGCTCCACACTCAGCCTCCTCCTCAACATGCGACGTCAGCATGTGTTGTGTGGCGCATTCACAGGTGGCGCTGTGGACTAAACCACTCAGCCTCTTGGGCTTGCTGATCAGATGGTTGGTGGTTCGAATCCCTGCGATGGAGTGAGCTCCCGTTGCTCTGTCCCAGCTCCTGCCAACCTAGCAGCTCGAAGGCATGCCAGTGCAAGTAGATAAATAGGTACCGCTGCGGCAGGAAGGTAAATGGGGATTTGCAATTTAGCATTGCACAATTTAGAGAAAGGTGAATTTCAAAAGAGGACTGTTCTGTTCTCACAGTGGCCAACCAGATGCATATGGGAAGGCCATGAGCAAGACTGGAGTGCAAAAGTGCTCTCCCACTTATGATACCCAGCCACTGGTACCCAGAGACATATTGCCTGGGACGCAGATGGTGCTGTGGTCTAAACCACTGAGCCTCTTGGGCTTGCCGATCAGAAGGTTGACAGTTTGAAACCTCGTGACAGGGTGAGCTCCAGTTGTTCTGTCCCAGCTCCTGCCAACCTAGCAGTTTGAAAGCATACCACTACAAGTAGATAAATAGGCAGCGGGAATGTACATGGCGTTTCCGTGTGTTCTGGTTTCCGTCACGGTGTTCTGTTGCGCCAGAAACGGTTTAGTCCTGCTGGTCACATGACCCTGGAAGCTGTCTGTGGACAAATGCTGGCTCCCTTGGTCTGAAAGTGAGATGATGCCTTTGACTGGACTTAACTGTCCAGGGGTCCTTTACCTTTACCTTACCTATATTACATCACACTCCCTGCACATATGACGCTCCATGAAGCAATCAACTGAGTAATTAAAAGCTCACGTGAACCCCAACTATCTGCAGAGGATGCTGCAAAGGGCTTTGGACAGCAATCTGAGGTGAGCAAGAGGTCGTCAAAGGACAAAATGGGATTCCAGACCAGAGAACAAATCAGGACTGAAGTCAAACTAGAAGCCAGATAACCAAAGAGAAAGGAGCCCTCCAGCACTGTGGGAGGCCATGTTGTTCAATCAAGGCTCAACTGGAATAGGAAGTCTTTTGTACCCCTCCCTGTTCATTGGCCAGCCTTAGTGGGTGGATTCACCCTAGAACCTTAAGGAAAACCAGCTTTCCATCTGAGCAAAGTGGCTTTTCATCTGCCGTCTCACAAACATGATTAACTGCCCCTTGCTGAAAAGAAAACATTGCACGGATTACCATCATTGTTGTCGATGCCAATATATTACATGGTCCTTGACTCCCCACCTGGAACCCAGATTAAGGTTGCTTTTTGTACAGGTCTTTCTATCAGCCCATCATGCTTACGCTTCTGATACAGCTGATTAACCTTAGCCTCTTTGGACTGTATAACTGTATTGAAAAGTTCAGAGGAATATGCATTTCAAAGTATGGCTGTATTTCGGTTTTCCTTAATTCTACTGCATCCAACTTCTATTCAGCTCCATCGGAAAAGCAAAGTCTCTGTGTGGGGGTGGGTACACTGTTATCTCTTCCTATGCAAAGGTGGGGGCTGATCCTGAGGAGAAGGGGGGAGAAGTGACTGGAGGAAGTGATGGCCATGGCCCTTGCTCAAAAATCCATATGTGCCCACAGGTCTCAAAAGGCTGGTGTCCCCTACGGAATATGCTTCTTAGGAAACCCAAGTTTTCCTCGGAACACACTTTGAAAACCAACAGCGTAAGGAAGTGGGTAAAGACAACAGCAGCCATTTTTACCTTACTTTTGAGCCGCAAAAGGCTCTATTAATTAGACTCCCGGTGAAGAAGTACATTACGGAAGACTGAAGATTTATGGTTGTTTTTCAAGCAGATGTGTTCCAGCACCCCTACATGGCCAAATGAAAAGTAGCTCTCTTTTCTTCATCCAGCCCTGAGGGGATTTTTATAAATTTCCCTCCTAAATGAGCAGGAAAGAAAAATAAAATTTGAAAGTCGAACCACATGGCTAATCCTAATATTTCTCTCTTTCACGCTCTCCCTCTCTAGTTTTTATTTTTTATTTTATTTTTAAAAACACACATATAAAATATCCTACTGTTTCTCTGTGACAGGACAGCTGTGCTGTTGGGATTTAACCAGAAAGTGCTTTCTACTGTGTACTGCTAGGCGTGACCCCAAGCACCAATAAACAGAAGGATTTCCACAACCGTCTTTTTCTTTTCCTAAAGATAATCCTCTGTGGAGGAGATATTCCCCCCTGCCCCTCTTATTTTTGTTTCATATCTATTGTCAACAAAACAACCATTCTGTGCTCAACCCAAGAGTCCAGTAGTAACTTGGTAGGTAGCTTCACAGGCCTCCAAACACTAATCAAAATTCAGGCATCTCCAGGAAGAGTTTCTTCTTCAGAGAGGTTACTCAGTGCCAGAGATCCCACCCTCCTTGGCACTTGACATTGGTTCATTGTCCAATTGCGACAAGAGGTCATTGGCAGCACTGAACAGGAAATGGGGAGGAGGAGGAGAATAAACGAATCAAGAGCAAGAATTGCTGTTGCTTTTCTTTTTTTAAAAAAAAAAGCAGATGAAGACAATATGTATGTTGCACAAGCCCAGATGAAGGGTATGAGGAATCTAAGGACCTAATAGGATGGAAGGGTCTATGATGCAAACAAACACATAATAAAGCAATAAAACCAATTATCTAAAACAAACCAATGTATTCAATTCAAAGAGAACATTTTATTTGTTGCTTTGCTAAATTATAATCAACCTTTCCACCAAATGGTGCTCAAGGAATCTTCAAACATAAATCATTCATTGTTGTAGTCATTACTTCAAACAATTTCCACCTTTTTTCCTGACTTTGGTTGGGGCAAAGTAGGGAATTATGTCAGTATACCAAGGGGATCAAAATGGCACACACAGAAATTGATTTCCCTTCTCCCGTGTCTTCACTTCAACAATTCAGTAAAGAAGATAAGGCCAAGAGAGAGGGACTAGCCCAAGGTCACCTGATGAACCTTGTGGGATAAGCAGCCATATGCCAACATGCTTAAGTCTAATGAATGCATGAAGGGATTAATACCATAGAGTAAGCTGTCCTCCCAGGCTTAGCTGTCCACTTCCCCTAACATTGGGAGGAACTAGGTAATCATGTATTTGTTCCCTGAGAAGCTCAGCACTTGAGGGGGTCTGAGCTGCTTGCTCCTGTTCAGTCCACATGGCTCTCGCAAGCCATTCTTGTGCTACTATATCAATAATTTAGGAACTTTCACCACTTTGAAACGAAGCCATGTTTTACTTGACAGAGAACTTGACTATGCATGACAGTTTCAGATGGCTCTAACTTAGGGGATACTGATGCTTATACATATATCTGGGTGAAAGCCATTCCTAAGATTTAAGCATGCAACTTGAGAGATGTTAATGAACCTCGTAAAATGCATATTCCCTTTTTGTGGCCTTATTTAGCAGCATGCTCCAATCAACATTGCATCTGTGAGAAAATGTATGTTCTGTCTATACATTCATATGATTTAAATTTAATACCATATGTAGGTTTGTTCTTCTGCTGTAGAGTCATTACTTCCCTCATAAACAGGCATAAATATATCCTAAGAGATTTTTAAACCAGGCCTGCTTTGAACATAAATGTCTTATTCAATCTTTTTCTCTTTAGCAATATACTAGCAAAATGTTCAGCACTGTTACTGGAGAGATGGTGGTGGTGATGGAGAGCCTGGTCTTCTGGGTGGGGGGGTCCCAATGCGATGCTTTCCTGGCTGCACAGAGACACATTACAATTCCCACTGAGATGCTTGTCTGCGGGGGCAGAGCCACCCATAGTCAGAGGTAGAAGACAACGGAAAACCCAAGAGCTGAGTTTTTTCTTTTCTCTGTAGGGTAAGGACGGAGAACCAGTTGCTGGCATCCATCTGTATTGAGAGACAATGGAGTGTGCGGACTTCCGGGGTGGCGCCATCGGTAATGGCGGATTCCCTCTGATCCGGAGGGACTGGCTCTACGGAAAACGGGTCTGTTCCGCTACGGCAAAGCGGGGACCCTCTAAAAATCACAGGCGGATGAAGCCTGTGACCATGGGACTCGGCGGGCACCTTTCACGCCCCCTCAATTCATAAAAGGAACCCAATTACGGGCTCCGGAGCGAAGAGGGGCTAGTGGCGCGGTGCTGAGAGTCAACTGCTTCTTCCGTGGAGCGAAGCCACACAGCCGTTGCCGGAGAGCGCTACCTTTTTCCTGGGACAATTTGGCTACAAAAACAACTACCCGTGAGCAGATCAAATTTGGACAATTGGACTTTAAACAACGATCTGTGAGTAGAATGGAAAATTCTTCTTAATTTGGCACTGAAGCGGGAAGGTCTAAACAGGAAGTCAGCCTTCCGTTTCTTGTAGATAAATTAAAGCAAAGACATGGCAAACTAGAGTTTAGAAAATCGTTTGTAAAAGATCAACTTTCATCATCTAAAATTACTGAACCCCCTTCGGAAGCAGGAGAAGAGGGGGAATTTTTCCCGGATTGTTTAAAACTGCAGAAGAGAGTGAAAGAAAAGTAATTTTCCACCGTCTTGAACCTGGGAGCGGGGTGTCAGGACAGACGTTTTTGGGAAGTTCATTGACTATAGACAAATGTCTTTGACAGACAGTTAAAAGAAGAGAAACATAGTGATTCCATTGTTCTCTTTCACATTTTAAAGGAACAAATATTGACAAAATATCTGAAAAAGGAAACTTTGTTGTTAGATCTGCTGTTAAAAAAAAAGAAGAAGAAAAGAGATGGATACAAATAGAAGTTCTTCCCCTAGAGGGAGCTTGTGAAACTGTTATTAAATTTGAACTGGGGAGCTTCGCAGCTGCAATAGATTAAGATCATGGGAACAGACTTCTGACCTTGCATAACAATGTACTCAGAGGCTCTGGTGCGTGCTTTCTGCAAGACAAGTGCCTTATTGGAACAGTTACATGAGAAGACGGATTTGATGACTGTTGCGATTAGAAATTTTGGACAGGTAGTGGGTATCTATATAGAACCCACCCAGGAATCAACTCAGGAGTGTGCTCTGACAGATCAGATGAGGGAGGAGGTTGTTGCTGGACCTCAGGTGGCAGAGATGGAGGGAGCTGTGGCCCAGCAGGAACATGAGTTGTTGGATCTGACAAATGAACTTGGAAAAAGCCAGATTTGGAGAGATAGAGTTTTGCTTGGCTTGGAGATGGGGGGCTGGATAGACCCCCCTATGCAGGGATGTCTTGACTTTTCAAGTCTGGCAATGGGCCGTGAGGAGTTTGGGGTTGTGGGGGTTCTCAACTCTGGAGGGACCTTGAAACATGTTTTTGAACACCACATGGAGTTCAGTGTGGACTATGGAAAAGGGGCTGATCTGTCGAGAAGGGACAAAAATACTGTCAAGTTGGAGTTTCCACGAGTGAAAGGACCAGGAGACAAAGTAAAGTACAGGTATAAATATGAAGAAGATCTGCGTAAGGGACATGGAAGAGACTTAAGGGCCTCGGACATAAGATTACCAGGTTAATGAACTAGATGGATGGGATAGAAAGGACTGACAAAACCTGGGACCAGGAGGAAGAGACGTTGGATGAAGATTGGAATAAAGTTTAAAATTTTTTTATTTAGGATTGTTTTGTAAAATTAATGAGTATCAGAAAAATGCTGGAATGAAATTATTTGGCTTTAGCAGAAATGTCAAAAAGAACTATGCAAGAATATGCTATGGTTATGAGAAATTGGTATAAATAAGATTTAAGTTTTAAGTTTTAGGGTTTTTTATAGTAAGATAAGGTTAAAATAGATTAAGGTAATTTAATGACAGAATATTATGAAAAATGGGAAGGATTTTCTGTGATAATTAACAACTAGAAAACAAAAAAGGGAGGTGTGAGGAGGTCGATGAAATAAGGTAATGACAGTTAAGGATTTGGGAATATTGGATCTGTTTTTAAATTTTTGTGGATTATTTTTGTTTTTTGATTTTGATGTGTTATGTGTTTTGTTTTTTGTTTTTTTATCGATTTGTATTGTTTGATTGCTGTTTGTTTTTCTCTTGTTTTTTTTCTTCTTTTTCTCTTTGTTTTTTCTGTAATTTTAAAATTCTTAATAAATATCATTAAAAAAAAAAAAGACAATGGAGTGTGCATCCAGGAATGAAGTCAAACCACTGCATTACCGGCATTGAAGTGACCTCCCTGGGGCGCAAGCATGGGCAATGTGTATGGAGGTCCTAGGCTGCCCAGACATCAAAGACCCACTTCTGGGGATTGCTGATGTGATCCAAAGGAAAGTGCAGTAATATGGTTGGCACCAGCTTGGCTGCAGAAGTTACTGGAAGGAGGGATACTGTCATGGTCCGGTTTATGGGTGGTCGGATTCCTGGTGGAGGACTTCGGGACCGGGGGCTAGATGGTGGGGTGGGAGCAGGAACGAGAGTCCAGAAGCCAGGAGTCAGGAAGCCAAGGGTCCCAGGGTCAGGAAACCAGGAGTCAATGAAGTTAAGGGTCCGAGGATCAGGAAGCATGTTGCTGTGGCAAAGAGCCAAAGGGAAATGCTGACCTTATATCCCTTCCTGGCTCTTGCCACCAGGTACTGTGAGTTACCAACAGGCCTCACCTGTACAGCCATGCCTTGCCTCTTCAGAACAAACTTAGGAAAGCTCCAGTTCTGTGAAGCCCTACCAGTCACAGGGCCTGGCTCCTGCACGCACTCCTGACAGATACAAGGCACCATCCAACCATTTTAGGGACACCAAATTTGCATAGGGTTTACTCCTTCTTAGTCCTTTCTTCTCCTGAAGATGTCCCACAAGGCAATGGGTACAGATTTTTCCTTGGGGTTTACTCCCAAAGTCTTTCTCACAAATGAGTATAGCTACAAGGCAGCAAAGCTTTGGGACCAAGAAGCTTTTCTTCTCCTAGATGGGCTTCCTTCCCAGACTGATGAGCCTCACCTGTTCCTCACTTCCCTCTACAGCACATGCACAAACCACCTTCTTGACCGTTGGACCCAGAGTTCGAAACTCCCATTGCTCTAGGCACATCTTGTGACAGGAAATTTCATTAGCGTGAGCAGTTTCTGAGCACTGGGTGCTGTACTGTGCCTAAGATTTCAGATTAAAACTGCAGAGTGGAAGGAAAGGAGGACGTTTTTCTGCCTCCCCACTTCCAGATACTCTCTGAAGACTGGAGAGGAGACCCTCATAAGAATATTAGGGGGTTGGCCAGGGGAAGGACTAGACCATGTGAAAAATGAACAGAATATTTTAGCTGCAGCTCGTTCATTTACAGGCTTGTATTCTTGTTATAAAAAATGTGTGCCTAGACATTCTGTTGTTGCGCCCATAAGCTAGGTTTAAGGTGCGATTTAGCTCCTAGTTTCATATCTCAGTTTCTAACACTGGTTGAATCCACTTTTGGTCCTGTTCACTCAATCTGCCAGAGCCTGTCTTCACATGCAGGGGAAGTCCCTAATTCACCGAGGGTTTAAGATCAACTACCCAACTACCCTGGTTTAGCTGAAGCCGTTCCTGGGGAGTGGCCACTGTATCATGCAGACAGCTTCTAGGAGCTACAGGTGAGAGATGAGTGCAGGGTGGGGACTAAAGGTGGGGACAAACAGTGGCAGAGGAACCCTCTCTGGCACCCGGGGCGGAGCAGGCCGTACGGACTGCACATGTATGGAATCCCGCGCATGCGCTGTCCATATGGGCTGCCACATGCACACAGCGACTGTATGGGTTGTCGCTTGCATGGCAGCCATACAGGCTGCAGCACGAGCGGCATCCCGTATGGACTGCACATGTGCAGCGACCATACAGGATGTTGCACATGCACAGACCGTACATGCTGCCGCTCTCGCGCACTGGCTGTACGGGCTGTGAGGTTTGGTGTTTCTGGGGTTAACCTCTGTATGTCCTGCATCTGGGGAGGAGCTTCCTACAACCGGAAGCTGAGTTCTTTGTCTGTGTAATACTTTCACTTCTCACGGAGAAGGGGTCAGAGATGCACGCTATGTCTCCGGTCTCTGACGGAGCTATTTGTTCTATCTAAGTAAAGGGGCCCCTGACCATTAGGTCCAGTCGTGGCCAACTCTGGGGTTGCGGCACTCCTCTCGCTTTACTGGCTGAGGGAACCGGCGTACAGCTTCCGGGTCATGTGGCCAGCATGACTAAGCTGCTTCTGGCGAACCAGAGCAGCGCACGGAAACACCATTTACCTTCCCGCCGGAGCGGTACCTATTTATCTACTTGCACTTTGACGTGCTTTCAAACTGCTAGTAGGGCAGGAGCTGGGACCGAGCAACGGGAGCTCACCCCGTCACAGGGATTTGAACCGCCGACCTTCTGATCAGCAAGCCCTAGGCTCTGTGGTTTAACCCACAGCGCCACCCGCGTCCCATTTGTTCTATCTAGTCGATGTAAATAAAGCTGTTAGTCTAGAAAGAAACTCTCCTCTTCACGCACACGTCAAGCACATGCTGCCGCTCTGCTACTGGCTGGATTTTCTGGAGCAGTGGAAGTGTACCGGACTCAGTCAGTAATCCAACATGGGCATCCATATGGGCTGCCATTCGTGTGTGGCAGCATCCAGTACGGATTGCACATGTGCAACAGCCTGTACGGTCACTGTGTGAGAGGCAGCCCATGCGGATTGCGGGCGCCCTCGACTGCTCTACAGCTGGGGGGAGGCAGGGGCCATCTTGTCACCCCTCCCAGAGTGGCACACGGGGCGGCCCTCCACCCCCCTTCCTATGCCACTGGGGACAGAGTACGCCTGAAGGAGCATGACATGTCCCTCACCAGATGTACTACCGCTCCCCTAACACCCCACTGAACCAGTAGCTCTCCAGATATTGTTTGACTCCAGCTCCCATCAGCCCCAGCCAGCATGGCCAGAGGTCAGGGATGATGGGAACTGTAGTTCTGCAACATCTGGAGGGTAATAGCTTCCCCACCCCTAAGTTAGATGCTAATTTATGGAATATTCCTGTCTTTTGTGCTGTAGGCAACTACTTTCTTGCCTTTTTTTCTTCCTTTCCAGACCTTTTTTTTTTTTTTAAAGTTGGCTGCAACTTATTTTATTTTCCATGTCATTTTTAAACCTTCTTTGAGCAAGCACTACAGTACTGTGAATTTATTTTACTTTTATTGTTATCATATCCATACTTCAAGGCAACAACAGCCACCCACCCTCAGTATTCTGAGTTGTGTGTGGTTCCCACCCAGCAAGCCCAGTCTAGCACAGCAAAACCACTGAATTCTTCACCTTGATGACTGTTCCTAACTCTCTCCTTCTCAGGCAGTTTCAGAAACCAAGGTGGGTCAGACAGAAGGCTCCTTATCTGGGTCAGAAGTGCTAAACACTTTTTGAGTAAGAATTTCAATCCATATAATGACGGTGAGTCGATAGATACATTATGCTTTTCTTAGACCTAATGACGCGCGTGTATAAGGAAGTACCTTATTGCAGGGATTTGCATGAGTAACGGGAAGCCACAGGGAGAACCTGAGCACAGCAGTCTCTCCACCTTTGATTCCAGGCAGCTGGTGCTCGGAGGCGTATTGCCTTCCATGGTGGAGGCAGAATATCGCTATCTCCGCTAGCAACCATTGGTAGCCTAGTTTCGTTTTATAGCCATCCAAGCTATAAATTTGCAGAAGTAAATTCCATCGTCCAACTAGGCCTTGTTGGCCAGTGCTCCCTATTCTTTTAGTGAAAGGTGGAACAAATTCCAGCCAGATAGCTGTACAGCTGGGGAGACGAAATGATATCCTGAGGGATATGTTCTGCCTTCACTGGAATAATAATAATAATAATAATAATAATAATAATAATAATAATTTATTTGTACCCTGCCCATCTGGCTGGGTTTCTCCAGCCACTCTGGGCAGCTTCCAACAAAGATTAAAAATACATTAAAATGTCACACTGTGGCATTTGCCCTCCTAGGTGGGTCATAAGGAAAGGGTTAAATGAGTGTGAAGTGATTGGCCAGTGGGAACCCAAGGGGAGGAGTTAGAGTTAGAGTTGTTGGGAAGTCAGTTGGGAGTTGGAGAAGGAAGAAGGAGGATAAGTCTGTGGGTTGGTCTAGTTTTGATGTGAGAGTGAGTGAAACTGTTAGGAGGAGTCAGATAGACAGTTGGGATAACCAGTTAGAAGTTATTAGGAAGGTATAGGCCGGTATAGAAACTAAGGATAAGAAACTGACAAGAAAAATTATCGGAAACCATAAACTTGTTCATGCTTATAAAATAAACTTGATTATTCGTTTTAATGTTAACAACTGTCTGGACTCAGTGTGTACCCGAGAGAAACGGGTTGGTGGCAGCTGGGAAGTGATCATAGTGGTGGCACAGGGATCAATAGACTGTCAAACGGTCAAACATCAAATTTATTATTTGCAACCCGCCCATCTGGCTGGGTTTCCCCAGCCACTCTGGGTGGCTTCCAACAAAGATTAAAAATACATCAAAATGGCACACATTAAAAACTTCCCTGAACAGGGCTGCCTTCAGATGTCTTCTAAATATCAGGTTTATCTCTTTGAAATATGATGTGAGAGCGTTCCACAGGGTGGGCGCCACTACCGAGAAGGCCCTCTGCCTGGTTCCCTCTAGCTTTGCTTCTTGTAATGAAGGAACCACCAGAAGGCCCTCGGTGCTGGACCTCAGCGTCCGGGCAGAACGATGGGGGTGGAGACGCTCCTTCACGTATACTGGAATGCTTCTGGAATACCATTTGCTGCAAACTGCAACAGGTGAGAGTTCTGTTGCCCTCAGGTCCTGTTTGGGGGCTTCTCATAGGCATCTGGTTAACCACTGTGCGAATGGGATGCTGGACTAAATGGGCCACTGGCCTGATTCATCAGGGTCACCTTCTCTTCTTATGTCCTCACATGATACTGTCAGGCGGCAGAGGGACCAACTCCCATGGCTGGTTGCCAGGAACAGATAAGACAAGGAAAAGTCCTTACCACCTGCTTTAATATTTACAGAGAGAGGCTCGGGAATGCAGCCTTGCGGAATAATGGTGCTGTCCTGAGTAAATCTCCACCCCCTTTTCTTCCACTTACTCATTTGTCTGCAGCACCACCCCCTCTACGGTTGCGCTTAGGGCCATCTGCCTCTGAGCCTTTTGCTCTCCTACTTTTAAGGCTTGCTGGGTTCTGGGAGATGTTGGGTCTGGAATGCTTTCTAGTGATAACATGTCAGCCAGCTGCTCCGGCTCTGCCTCCTCCTCCTCCTCCTCCCAGTATTTCCCAACTTTCCTCCTCATCTTCCTCTGAGCTGTGACCTCCCTCAAACCCCTATTGTAATTCTGAACTGTCTTCTTCTTCTCTGGAAGGGTCAGGCTGGGGAGGTGGTCTCTGTGCTGGGCCCAGGGGTAACCCAAGTAACGCGGTCCAGGTCCGGTCCCGAATCCAAGGGTTCCGCAAGGAGTCAGTCCGACAGGGCCGAGGCAGGAAACCAAGCAAGGTCAGGCACAGGATCACAGGCAGGGTCTGGAGAACAGCAACATTGCTCCCACAACCTGGGGTGGGGTTCAGCAGCCTTTTATCTCTGTCGGGGTAACGGCCGGTCCTGATCGCCCGGTGACTCACCTCCCTGTCTCGCCCAAAGGTGAGCACTCCTCCTGCGAGTACTCAGGTCTCTCCCTCTCTCAGACCTCAGTCTCTGCAGCTCGGGAGACGTTGGTGGGTTACTAGACCCAGGGGCTGCCTCAGCCTCCCCTGACCCAACTGGTAGTGGAGCAGCTGTAAGTGATGGCCCAGCTGAAGGCAATGAGGTAATCCCTGCATCTGGAGCCAGGGCAGGCTCAGGCCCCTGACTCGGCCCAGCTGGTGCTTGTTGCAGGGGAACCTGTGCAGACTGGGGCTCTTCAGAATCAGGCCCCAGACTAGGTTCAGCTGCCACCTGAGGTGAAGGATCTGGTGCGGACTGAGACTCCTCTGGCTCTGAGTCCAAGTCTGAGTCCCAGGCCATCACAGTCTCCACCATTCCTCCTCTGCTCAGTCCCTGTCGGATACATATGACTGCAGAGGTTGGATACATATGACTGCAGAGGTGAGGGGAATGACACTAAGTCCTCTGCCATGAGTCAGAGGACCATGCATTACTTGGTAGCTGCACCACCTCTGTCATAACAAGAACTAAAAAGGATAAAACTGCCAGGACACCAACTGGATGGTCACTCCCCTTCCTTGGTTTGTATTGTCTTCTAATTTGTAAACTTGGGGGCTGGGCCTGTATCTTATTTTAGGAACTTAGAAAAGTGCCTTATACTGAGTGAATCCATTGGTCATTGTTATGAGTTTGTGGGTGCCGGACACCTTTTAATCCCTGGATCCAGCAAGTGTTGGAATTTGATCAAGGCTTGGGGGCATTAAACTGGGTACCAGACTTCTAATCTCTCGATCCAACAAGTGTTGAATCAAGCCAGACTGGCCTCCCTGGTGAAGTGTAAGAAGAGCAAAGGAACGGGCTCTGTGAGAGATGCAAATGAGTTGTAGATAGTGAGAGGGAATAAAGCCAGAGTTTAGAGTTAGGAGTTATGTGAGCTAGAGGAAAAGCTGCAGGATGCAAAGGCAGAGAGAGAGATCCATGGCAGAGCTCTGCTTGAATGTGGCTACGGGAGAAAAAGGACCCATTTGGGTGTTAAAGCTGTGAACCCCTCCATCGTATAGATGTGTAAATAAACCATATATCATAAAGACACTACAGTCTCTGCTCTGCATCATTTCCAAAAGAAGACACAGACCCTAGGTAAGCGCCTGGAACCGCTGGAATCTTGCATTGCTCAGAGACTGAGGTGACATACAACAGTATTGTCTGACTGATAGGAGCTCTCCAGAGTTACAGACAGGGAACACTCTCAGCCGTACCTGAAGATGCCAGAGATTGGACTACATGGGACTGGCTGAAATGACTGGCAGAATCCGAGACCAGGGAAAAGAGACGGCGGAAGAAGATTGGAAGAAATTTAAGAACTATCTTAAGAAATATTGTAAAATTTATGAAATTTAGAATGATGTGGTTTTTAAAATTAAATGGAGTACAGCTGTAAAGATTAAGTGAAAGGAAAGTGAGGATAATAATTAGATAAAATTAAGGGAGAGGATTTGCTGAACTAAATTTTTGAAATGGGAATGCAGAAAGGGGAGGTATGAGGAGGTCGGTGAAATAAGTTTTAAGAAAATAAGGTATTGAAATTATACTTGTTTTTTCTTTTTCTTTTATTTTTGTTTGTGTTTGTATGTATCAATATGTTTGTTATAATTTGTAAAACCTTAATAAATATTTTTTTTAAAAAAAGAAGATGCCAGAGATTGAATTGCAACATTTAAAGCAGATGCTCTGCATTTGAACCCCTTCACTTATTGACATTGTATGGACACGGCACACCAGCGATGTGTATTGAATTTTATTTACTTGAGCTCCTTTTGGAGTCGACATTAAGCTGGGAGTGACAAGGATCAGGATAATAACAAAAGATCATTGTTACGGGATGTTCCCTAGCCCATGTTCCTTCCAAAGAAAGCCTACTGGTTTCAACTGGACTAACTTCTGAGTTTATCAGGACTGCAAACCTAAGTGCCCAAAAGAAGCAGTTTATCAACTGTGGAGGAAAAATGGAATGGATCAGTAGAAGATTCTCAGCCCAGTATTGTTCAGAAGGAAGCTGAAGAGGACCCAGAAAGCTATCCTGGCTCAAAACATGTTTATATCATCTGTGCTGCATCACATGATGGAGCATAAGAATGAAAATGTCCGTTTACCTATTCACTTATTTGCCATACTCTCAGTACCCTTAGTGACATCATCATGTTGCCATATCCAATTGGCTATTTAGGGATGTCACCTAATCTACTGCATGATCCTTGATTGGGCGGTATCCTACATGTGACTAATTGGAAGGGAGGAAACTTGCCTAAAACCAGAGTGTGTGTCTAGGAATAACAGAAGTCCAAGGCAAGGATTTTTGAGTGATTTTTATAATGACAGCTTTTGTTGCCTTCCCAGCTTGAGCCTGGGATATAGTGACTAATGCATCTGGTGAACCAGGAGTGTCTGAATTTATTAAGCAGACAAGCTCTTATTGTTTAGTCAATGGCAACAAAAGTGGTTAAGGTGGATGATTCAATTCGGGAAATTGATACACAGGACAGATCTGTTTGGGGAAAACCCTACTTGAATTATTTCAGACTCTTGTGAAACAGTGAACAACATTTGCTAGAGGTCTAGCGGGGTGGGCATTTAGACCTGTTACATCCTGTTCCCTTTAGTGCCCCCTGGTTAATGAAGATGGTTCATTTGGAAACCAAGCCAGATTTCTTAGAGGAGCAATGTCCATGGGTTCAGGAACAGCTTGTCCCGGTAGCTGTCAGATTTTGCTTAGAAATTGAGGCCATTCGTGTAATAGTTCATGGGGGGGGGTACTGGCTTCAATTTCATGTTCTTCTAGGACTTTATTGGCTAAAATTATTTTCCGTTGGCCTTCCTTGTTTTATTTACATATCATTATTTCATCAACTATATGCATCAAATAGGTTGCCAGGATTTCCTTCCCACTCACCCCCTCCCTTGTTTATTGGACCATTGAACCTGGGTAAATGGAGGCATATGGCCAACTCATCTGGCAATGATAAATGGAGCGCAACAGTAGAGGAAGATCAAGAAGTCATGTGGATATGCAGTAATATGGAGCGTATGCATATATATATATATATATATATATATATATATATATATATATATATTTCCCCACTGTCTCAGTATATTAGCGTTTTCGTTTTTCCTCTGACATGTCAGGGAATGTGCAATAGTATCATACTCAGAAGACAGATCATGTTCAATGTAATAGTTCCCCCCCCCAAAAAAAAAGAAGAACAACAGTCTGGCTTGCACCTGTCCCAAGTGCTGATGTTCTTTAGAACCTTCTAGAGATTAGAGTAAATTTGCCATAATGAGTGTTCGCCTGATTATGTGCAGTGCTTTGTGTCAAACCACAAAATCAGAACATGAGTGAATTAGAGCTGAGCATACACCACACACCGTTTTCCACCAAGATTTATGGCAGCGCTGAAAAACACTTTTCCTTCAGGGCGAGTTTTATTTCAAGCACTCCATGCAAAAATGTTCACTTAGTCGTGTTGCCCCTAACTTTCCCTCGTTCTCATTACTGCTGGTCGCTGGGAATCACAAGTTTGGTGTGTGCAGATGTTCTCAGACTCCGCTTGTGGGCATCTAGTTGGCCACTGTGAGAACAGGATGGTGGATTATATGGGCCATTGGCCTGATCCTCTTGTGTTCTTACATTCTCATTTACCTTCAGTGACATCATCACGTAGCCATATTAGATAGGGTACTTAGGGACGTAAAAAGCAGAGACATCACCTTGCCAACAAAGGTCCATATAGTTAAAGCTATGGTTTTCCCAGTAGTGATGTATGGAAGGGAGAGCTGGACCATCAAGAAGGCTGATCGCCGAAGAATTGATGCTTTAGAATTAGGGTGTTGGAGGAGACTCTTGAGAGTCCGATGGACTGCAAGAAGATCAAACCTATCCATTCTGAAGGAAATCAGCCCTGAGTGCTCACTGGAAGGACAGATCCTGAAGCTGAGGCTCCAATACTTTAGCTACCTCATGAGAAGAGAAGACTCCCTGGAAAAGACCCTGATGTTGGGAAAGATGGAGGGCACAAGGAGAAGGGAACGACAGAGGACGAGATGGTTGGACGCTGTTCTCGAAGCTACCAGCATGAGTTTGTCCAAACTGCGGGAGGTAGTGGAAGACAGGAGTGCCTGGCGTGCTCTGGTCCATGGGATCACAAAGAGTCAGACAGGACTAAACAACAACAACAACAACAACAACAACAACAACAACAACAACAACAACAAAATCCATCACACCCATGGATGATTCCTGATTGGGCAAGATCATACAGGTGACTGATCTAGGAAGAAGGACAGGGAGAAGTGGCAACCAAACATCCATTTCCTTTACATTTCCATCAATGGCAATTTGCATTCTTGTAGAACAAAAATCCAAAACCATATAGAGGCAGGCAATTAGTGCCCTTAAATCTATGTGCAGATAAAAAGGAAGAGGAAGTGAAGCATTTTTTTTTTTAAAGGGAATGGAATTTAGGTAGCAAAAATATCTCACTATAGCTACTTTCAGATAAAATTCACAAGCAGGACCGCAACAGATAAAAGTGGAAAGGACTTGTCAGATCATGAAAGCAGTTTCTTTGCCAATCAAGAATGATTTGGGAAAGGGCCATAGTTTAGTGCTACTGTTTTGCAAAACAGAGGAGTGGACTTTAAAACTATTGGACTATATGGAAATTGCAAAATTGATGGCAAAAATAAGAGGGCAAAAAGATGAAATGGTTGTGGAAGAGTGGAGACCCTTTTCAGACTATCTGAGAAAATATAATAGTCTATTGAAATTGCAGGCAGGACTGGAAATATAAGCACAAGAATGAGAATGATAAAGGAATGTAACATAGGATATATGTTATGGAAATAAGTATTACATTTAAGGAAGCAGATAAAGGATTTGAACTGAAACATCATGGAAGTGATGATGAGAAATCAAAATGTTAAGGGAATATTGTATGGAAACTGAATGGAATTTGTTAAATTGTATGAAAATCAATAAAAATTATGGACACAGAAAAAATAAACAAAGCCATAATTTAAAAGCATCACTTTGAATTGGACTCAAAGTTCAAGAACTGCTTTTGAATCCCCCCCACTCATATGTACTTATTTCCTTACATTTAGACCCCACTTTTCTTCCACCATTGAATCCACACTATTGTGTGTGTCAAGTGTACAAGTGTACAAGTGACAATTTCAATTCAGTTTCAATGCCCAGGCAGTCACCCATTCAGGCAGTGACCAGATCCAGACCTGCTTAGCTTCAGCAAGAATGGTGACCTCATGTGCCTTTAGCCCAGACCCTCAGATTCCTACACCTTCTCTCTGCTAAACATTTCCCCAGTGGCATTGCAATGGGGGTGGGGGGGCAGTATGCCCCGGGTTCCATACCTGCAGGGGCGACAAGAAATCACCCCGCGGGGGCTCGTGGCGGCGCGGGCAGCCATTGCGCCGCTGCAGCCGCCTTTGCAGCCACGAGCAGAGGATCCCAGCGACGGCAGCAAACTGCTAAGTACGGTGCATGTGCGGTATTGCATGCATGCACTGTACGTAGCGCCACCGCACATGCGCTGTAAAGCGGTTTGCCCGTGGCGCCACTCCAGCGCCATACAGACGGTGCCGAGGTCCCTCCGTCGCTGCTACAGCTGTGTTTGGCGCTGCCGGCAAGCTGCTATACAGCACATGTGCAGCATCGCTACGTACAGCGCATGCATGCGATGCCACACATGCGTTGTACTTAGGGTTTGCTGCTGGCGCCACTCCCACGCCGTACGGATGGTGCCAGGATCTCTCCATTGTCGCTACAGCCGTGTTCGGCGCAGGTGGCAAACCACTATACAGCACATGTGCAGCATCGCTACATACAGCGCATGCATGTGATGCCACACATGCAGTGTACTTAGCGGTTTGCTGCTGGCGCCGCTCCAGTGCTGTACGGACAGTGCTGGGATCCTCTGTTCATGGCTGTAGCGGCACCAGAGGGATCCCGGCACCGGCTGTATGGCGCTGGAGTGGTGCTGGCAGCAAACCTCTACACAGCGTATGTGCGGCCTCACTACGTACGGCACATGCGCCGCACGCAGCAACGCTGCACATGCACCCTACGTTGTGACGCCTGCCCCAGGTGTCACAACGCCTTCCTTTGCCCCTGCATTTCCCTTTCCCTCTTTGGCATTTACTTCCTTCTAAAATATTTGCAAGCTGCTGTCATGTCCACACCTTGAATGTCATCAAGCCAAAAGCCAATTCCCTTCTGCCTCACAGATCATGTTTTAATGTGCTCCTGTGAATAGTCTCCACTCCAGGTCCATGCTATATTTCTGCTGTCGAGAAGTCAAGCCCAGAATCCCAGGTGCAGCTGCAGTTCAGCTGCTCAGGGATAGATTGGAAGCAGTCCCAGGAAACACAGAGTGGGAGATGATAGTCTGCTTCAAGAAAGAAAGAAAGAAAGAAAGAAAGAAAGAGAGAGAGAGAGAGGAGCTGGACTCTCCTAGGTGAATTTCATAATCCATTGCTCTTAAGCTATTACACTAAATGCAGACAAAAGGCTATCAACTGTTGTAAGTTTATAGAGAAGATCCAACTTCAGAACATGCTGAAACTCAAATCATGCTGAAGTTTTCAAATTTCTATTTGCTATGCTGTTTTATTTATATATTGCTTTTCAGCTTGAAGACCCGCAAAGCAAAAGACACAAAGAATCTTTTTTGGCAATTTTTTTACAAAGACACCTGAGTAAATTTAGCAATCATGGAATACAAGAAAACTGGCTGAACAAATTATGCTGGTGTACCTTGTCTGAACTGCATCTTTAAAAGCAGAGACATCACCTTGCCAACAAAGGTCCGTGTAGTTAAAGCCATGGTTTTCCCAGTAGTGATGTATGGAAGTGAGAGCTGGACCATCAAGAAGGCTGATCGCCGAAGAATTGATGCTTTTGAATTATGGTGCTGGAGGAGACTCTTGAGAGTCCCATGGACTGCAAGAAGATCAAACCTATCCATTCTTAAGGAAATCAGCCCTGAGTGCGCACTGGAAGGACAGATCGTGAAGCTGAGGCTCCAATACTTTGGCCACCTCATGAGAAGAGAAGACTCCCTGGAAAAGACCCTGATGTTGGGAAAGATGGAGGGCACAAGGAGAAGGGGACGACAGAGGACGAGATGGTTGGACAGTGTTCTCGAAGCTACAAACATGAGCCTGACCAAACTGCGGGAGGCAGTGGAAGGCAGGAGTGCCTGGGGTGCTCTGGTCCACGGGGTCACGAAGAGTCGGACACGACTAAACAACAACAACACCTTGTCTGAACTGGACTTGGTGATGTGATGCCAACTGACCTGGAGATCTGCTGCATTCAAGTTGTTCTTCCTGGTGGATCTTGCCATAGGATTACCCACTTAATAAGGAAATCAATGAAGTGTGTAACACAGTCGTGAGATTACTTGGGGGATGCGGCTTACTTCAATTTGAACAGTTCCAAATTTCACTTTTTGTATCGTATACTGTAATCTTATGACTAGTTAATTGATTGTAAGGCATGGGATTTAAGAATGGACTTCCAACTGTGTCCCGGAAGTGAAGGACACTGAGCACCTTCTGTTACATTGCTGCCAATGCTCATTTCCTGCATCTTGGTAATATATCAATATTCTGCAAGATTCCCATTGGTGTGCCTTGATCCATCCTTTGGGAATTATGAACACTTCCGCAATATGTCAAAAATTATCCAGAGCACCGTATAGTGTTGTTAATGATAGAAAACAAAAGGGGGGGGGGAGAAATGCAAGCACACATGCAAATGAGGCAGATGGTAGTACAACTTCATTTCCCATTGTATGAAATGTGACAACAATTGCATCAGATTACCCCTTTTCCTCTATGGTGACCTGGCTGCAGCCAGCTTCAACGAAGTTGAAATCCCTTGCAAAGCCATTATCCTACCAGATGCTTGGAAAGAATCACAAGTGAAAAAGAATGATGATCCATTGTCGGATGCAAGCAATAAATATTGGAACCTCTCTGTGGATATGTGGATATGCAAATTGGGAGTTCTGGTGGGCGGGTGAGATCTTGGAGTCACTTATATGGTAATATTCTATATTTGAACACATTTTAGTAGGGGAAAATATTCTCAGTGATGAGAGAGCAATATGGTCCTTTAGTGTCGCCTATTTCAAATGTAATATGCAGCGAGTTGTGTTTCATGGAGTTTTCAGTCATAAGATAGGTCATAGTGCTGTTTTATAAAGTCATCACATATGCTTTTGCCATAATTGGCCTTCTTTTTAAAATAGTACCCAATCTCTTCTTCGCACAATCATCATTTAGGGAAAGTACGAATGCTTTAGTATGTTTCACACCTCATCCAACTAAATAGATTAGTCATCAAAATCAGCATCATATCACATACAATTTATATTGTAAACTGCCCTGTGGTCTTCGAGTGAAGGGCACTATAATAAGTTGGTTAGTTAGTTAGTTAGTTAGTTAATACAGTGATACCTCGGGTTAAGTACTTAATTCGTTCTGGAGGTCCATTCTTAACCTGAAACTGTTCTTAACCTGAAGCACCACTTTAGCTAATGGGGCCTCCTGCTGCTGCCACGCCACCGGAGCACAATTTCTGTTCTCATCCTGAAGCAAAGTTCTTAACCTGAAGCACTATGTCTGGGTTAGCGGAGTCTGTAACCTGAAGCGTATGTAACCTGAGGTACCACTGTACATACATACATACATACATACATACATACATACATACATACTGATACCTGTGTTTTCAGGTAAAAGATTCTGAAGTGCATCAACTTTTGATGGTCTGGTCATAAAATAGAAAAGCAATCCATCACATTTCGTTGTCTGGGTCTACAAGCAGAATATTCTGTTAGGGATGAGTTTTTGGTGGCCTATATGGTTGGACAATTTGACAGGTTGGCATTCTTGAGAGCCTTAGTCATAAAAAAATTCCCTCTGTACAAAATGGGAAACCTGATAAGGTGAATTTTAAGCTGCCGCTTTAGTCAGACCCTGCAGTAGGGTAGAGCAACATGTTTGAGGCAATGAAATAGGGTTGTGGGAATAGTTGGTCTTGGAATCTGAGTGGTCAAGAGCAGCACTCTGGTCCTTATCTTTTCAGGCAGGAAATTCTGACGGTCGCTTCTTTTTTGTATGCTGCAAAAAAAGCAAAAAACAACAACACCCAAACTCTCGCTCCAACTTGGGTGAGCCGAAGACATTTTGCTGCTTCAGACAAGGGACAAGGTGGTCTCCTCCATTCCACGTACAGAAGCCAACCAACTTGACTCTTCATTAAATATAGGCGATGGGACAGCATCCTCTGCTGTAACTGAGAGTAGCAGGCAAGCTTAGCATTGCTCTGCCCACCTTGCACAACTCAGAAGAAGAAGAAGAGGAGTTTGGATTTGATATCCCGCTTTATCACTACCCGAAAGAGTCTCAAAGCGGCTAACATTCTCCTTTCCCTTCCTCCCCCACAACAAACACTCTGTGAGGTGAGTGGGGCTGAGAGACTTGAAAGAAGTGTGACTAGCCCAAGGTCACCCAACAGCTGCATGTGGAGGAGCGGAGACGCGAACCCGGTTCCCCAGATTACGAGTCCACCGCTCTGAACCACTACACCACACTGGTTCAGCACCCACAGCATTAGCTAGCAACCAGGGGGCGGCCTTGCCATATGCCCTCTTCCTGGAGAAGTTTTGAGCTGCATGAGAAGATATGTGTCATAGGATCTTCAGGTGGGGCCACTGGCAGCTAGGGCCCAGGACCTCATGAGGAAACCACAGTGTCTTGGGGAGACTGCTACACATAAACACACACACACACACACACACACACACACACACACACGATAAACCTTTAGTTCCCTCTCCTGATAAAAAAGAGAAAAAGAAGCAAAACTTGATTCTATGTTTTCAGCCAATGAGCAAAAGTGAGATGTTCTGGACACCAATCAATAGAAATCCTCCAGGGTCCTAAAGAGTTGCTGCTTCCAGTTTGTTTTTCTTGACTCATGCTTTGCTGTTCCTTTATCCATGGAAGCCAGGATGCATCTGAGACAGGTATTCTCTAGACATGCAAATAGCGTGTGGGTGGACGTTAAAGACAGCCGCCTCCCACCCCCATGACAAATGAAAAGAGTTAGGCTAAAGTCCAGGAACTCATTATAACAAAATCATGATGCGGTTGTACATTACGGTACAATGTAGACATCTATTGAGAAGGAAGTTTCTTTATGCTTAATGGGGCTTACTCTCAAGCTTATCAAATTGGGTATAGGGTTGCAGTAAACGGGCTAAAGCCTTGAAGGCTGTACTAATTGGAGGGGAGAAAAACAAGGACTTTCAGGTCTCCTCAATTGCTACTTGTTTGCCAGTCCTACCCCCCATCCCAATCAAATCGATCACATGAGACTTCCTCATTGTATTTATTGTTGCCTGGCAGGGCTGCCTTTCTTAGAAACAGACTTCAGGCATTTCAGGGAAACTCAAACATAGCATCATAGAGCTGTAGAGTTGGAAGGGACCATGAAGGTCATCTAGTCCAACCCCTGCAATGCAGGAATCTTTTGCCCAACGTGAGGCTTGACTCATCAACCCTGAGATCATGAGTCTACCAGCTGACCTATCCCTTTATTTAAGCGTAGTCGACAGGAAGCCCTGCTTACTTCTTAGCCTCCAGGTCCAGGCTGCTCCCTTCTCCTACTCACCTCTACAAAAATATCCATCTTCAAATACCCTTGACCCAGGAACTGACTATATACATGTTGTTGTTTAGTCGTTTAGTCGTGTCCGACTCTTCGTGACCCCATGGACCAGAGCACACCAGGCACTCCTGTCTTCCACTGCTTCCCGCAGTTTGGTCAAACTCATGCTGGTAGCTTCGAAGACACTATCCAACCATCTCATCCTCTGTCATCCCCTTCTCCTTGTGCCCTCAATCTTTCCCAACATCAGGGTCTTTTCCAGGGAGTCTTCTCTTCTCATGAGGTGGCCAAAGTATTGGAGCCTCAGCTTCACGATCTGTCCATCCAGTGAGCACTCAGGGCTGATTTCCTATATACATAACCCCCCTTTTAATTTTAGCTCCAATAGGATTGCCCCCCACCCTTTCAGGTTTACAAGTTCATCCACTGGGGTGGCCTAACTTCACAACCACTCCTGGTTTGCTGTGATGATGATGGAGCTTCTAGTTCACTGGATCTCTTCCATTTTTCCTCCTTCAGTTGTCTCTGTGCCCATAATTGAATCTCCTTGCTGTGTGGCAGTGAACTTTGCTAATGTTTTATTTTATTTATTTTAGTTTTTATCCCACTTCTAAGCTAATCCTGTGGGATAGTTACCCAATACGATCTAGAAGTGTGAGCTATTTTTCTAGAAAAAGAGGTGCCAGAACTCACCACATGAACACCTCCTTCATTTTCTTAGAATGGCGATGGCGCCCACCTTAGAGGTGCTGGAAGAGGTGCCAGAAGATTCTGCCCCCCAGATTCCATTTTTCATGATACCAAACCAAACTTCTCCCAGTTCCAGTTCACCACAGGGCTGAATTCCATAACAGCGATCCTTGTTCTTCTTTGTCTCTGTCTTCTGCAACTTTCCCAGTTGGTAAGTAACTCCGTATTCACCTGTTGGCAAAGGAACTGTTGTGGGACCATTGGTTCTGATACGGCAACTCATAAGAAACTCTGATGGGCTGTATCCATTGGAGTGGGGTGACGCTCTATATTCTATTAGCGCCTTACCTCCTCCTCCACCTTCTTCTTCTTCTTCTGTTGCATCTCTACCATTTTAACACGGGACATGGGACAGTGTAAAGTTTCGTCTTTGTAAGTAGGCTTGTTTCTACCCACATTCTCTCATGCACTGTGAAGGCAAGCAAAGGGCATCATCAGTGTTCAGAGACATATTACAGCCAGACAAAACATTCAGGGGCTGCATTTCACTTCCACACCTGTGGCTCCCTCACCTAACACTGCTCCGCTCAAAACTCGAAAACCTTGAACTCTAGAACAGGGTCAGCAAACGTTTTGAGCAGGGGGCCAGTCCACTGTCCCTCAGACCTGGTGGGGGGGCCGGACTATATTTTGAAGGGGAAAAAATGAACGAATCCCTATGCCCCACAAATAACGCAGAGATGCATTTTAAATAAAAGGACACATTCTACTCATGTAAAAACACGCTGATTCCCGGACCGTCCACGGGCAGGATTTAGAAGGGGATTGGACCAGATCCGGCCCCGGGCCTTAGTTTGCCTATCCATGCTCTAGATAGAACAAGGATTCTGAATTCTCAACACCACTTTCATGTTTGCAAGCAGCTTCCCTGAACAAAACCATCTATTTTTCCCCCTGCAACTTCTGCTGCTAACTCTGTGAAACTGTTCCACTTTGGCATTTGAGGTGTCTGTGTGTGGGTTTTTTTTTTAAAAAAACAACAACACACCAATTGATTTGATCTAAGAAACCCTCCGCTTAAAAGCATGGAACCTTTTTTTAACCAAGGAACAACGGGTTTTGTTTGGTTGCTTTTTCCCTCAGAATTCTGTGTTCAGCTGAAACGCTGCTTTATGGCAGCTGCAAAAGTTATTAAGGAAAACTGCTATATATGATGCAGTTTCTTATTTAGAAAATTACATCCCTGGTGCTTGATGTTCCAGATAAGGAAGTAGCTTGAATTTATATGCGACAGGATTATTTTTATTTTTTATTTTTTATTTTATTTTTAAGGTCTGGGTCTGAAAATGTGTTCAGCGTCTCCCATCAGTATCTTCAGTGGTATCTGAGACACGTTTGAACTTCTAAAGGGCTTTTAAAGTTAATAAGAATTCAGATTAAAGGCTCGAGTTTGCAATATTACCCGGCCTACTGTCTGATTCCAGCAGGCAACAAGCCATGCAGTTTGAAAACATGAAAGAGGCCTACAATATTTGAGTCTACGAGTTGTGAGGAAGCTTCTTGTGTGGTGGGACTCTTGGAGCACTTAGAAATTCAAGGCGACAACCATGAAGAGCACAGGCCTTTCTGCCTGCTCTTTAACTGCCCCCCACCAAAAAATCCAAGAGCTTGCTGAAGGTCCAGTCCAGCTGCCATCTTTTGGAAGGTGCCAAGCACCCAGTACATAGAGTTGACTAGCTCACAGCACCAATTCCTATGTCCTCCAAAGGCTTGCTGATTGTGGCGAAACCACCATACTAGCTTCCTGGTCACTATTCTGACCAGAAGGTGCCAGGGGGAGTGGAGGTTGTGTTTGTGTTGGGCCCGGGGGTAACCCTTGAAAAGGGATCCAGGACCGGTCCAGAATCCAAAGGCTCCACTAGGAGTCAGTCTGATATGGACAAGGCAGGATACAAGGCAGGAAACCAAGCAAGGACAGGTACAGGATCTCAGGCAGGATCTAGCATACAGCAATGTTGTTCCTGCAACCTGGGGAGGGGTCCGTCAGTCTTTTATCTTTGTTGGGGTAACAGCTGGTGCTGATTCCCAGTGACTCACGTCCCTGTTTTGCCTGAAGGCGAACACTCCTCCTGCGAGTACTCAGGTCTCTCCTTCTCTCAGACCTCAGTCTCTGCAGCTCGGGAGATGTCGGCGGGTTACTAGACCCAGGGGCCGCCTCAGCCTCCCCTGACCCAGTGGAGCAGCTGTAAGTGATGGCCCAGTTGAAGGCAACGAGGTAATCCCTGCATCTGGAGCCAGGGCAGGCTCAGGCCCCTGACTCGGCCCAACTGGTGCTTGTTGCAGGGGAACCTGTGCAGACTGGGACTCTTCAGGATCAGGCCCCAGGCTTGGTTCAGATGATGCCTGAGGCAAAGGATCTGGTGCAGACTGAGACTCCTCTGGTTCCGGGTCCGAGCCTGAGTCCCAGGCCATCACAGTGATAGACAGATCTTGGGTCATCCTCATAGAGACCCTTCTCCCAGTCACAGACCCTCCAAGTGTCCCTATTTTCCAGGGACCGTCCCAGATTTACAGAAACTGTCCCAGTTTCTGATTTCATCCTGGAACGTCCCCATTTTCATCAGAGAAATGCTGGATGGTATGGTAGGACATCTCTATTTTCATCAGAGAAATGTTGGAGGGTATGGAATAGGACATCCCCATGACTTTATTTTTTCTGTCAGAACTTGCTGGAACTTAGTTCCTGCACCCCTCAGGTGGGCGCCATTGCCATTATAAGAGAACAAAGAAGAAGTTCATGGTGAGTTCAGACACCTTTTTTCTAGAATGAAATAGCACTTGATGCCCCTATTTTCATCAAAGAAGTGATGGAGAGGATGTCTATTTTCATTGGAGAAATGTTGGAGGGTATGCAGTCATGGCCGGCTAGAAATACAACCAATCAGGAGGGAGTGTAGAGTAAAAAAGTAGAATTTGACAGTTCAACTGCCAGATAGAGAATTAGCTGGTTGGTGAGGGGGTTGTTTTTATTTCCCTAGAGAAAGGAAGAAAGAGGCTAGAGCTGTTTTATAGGCAGGGTAAAACAGATAGCCATTCTAGAAGGAATTGGATTTATTAGAAACAGAGGATAGTTCTTAATTACATCTGCAAGAGACATTTTGACTGAAACTAAGTTCTGTGCCTTTATTAGAGAAACCACTAAGCTTTATCCCTCATTGAGTACTTATTAATAAAATTCCAGTTTTGTTTCCACTGTGCTTAATTTTTCATTTACTCCCAGTTCAGGAAATAAACTCCTCCTCGACCTCAACGGTCACAGGAACCTCAACATTAATTTTTTTATTTTGATTATGTATTTTGTGGTTTTATATTTTGCTTTTATTCCGTGAACTGCCTTGAGATTTCTGGCAGTACAGTGGTACCTTGGGTTAAGTACTTAATTCGTTCTGGAGGTCTGTACTTAACCTGAAACTGTTCTTAACCTGAAGCACCACTTTAGCTAATGGGGCCTCCTGCTGCTGCCGCGCCGCTGGAGCACGATTTCTGTTCTTATCCTGAAGCAAAGTTCTTAACCTGAAGCACTATGTCTGGGATAGCGGAGTCTGTAACCTGAAGCGTATGTAACCTGAAGCATATGTAACCTGAGGTACCACTGTATATAAATTTGATTATCATCATCGTCATCATCATCATCATCATCATCATCATTATCATTAACAACAACAACAGTTCCTTGCTACCACACTACACATAAAGAGATCCTCTGAACTCTCAGGTGTTTCTGACAGGGAGTGTCAAAGTTTTAAATCATCCTGACCCGACCACACTATTGTGGAAGAGCCATCCCAGCCAACTTGCCAGTGCACATGCCAGCTGTCCTACAGCTTCACTCCTTTTCCTTTTTTTATAATCTTTTATTAAGTTTTATCAATAGAAAAGTTCAGAAAAATACAAAAACAGAAAAATACAAAATTACAAAATACAAAGATACAAACATTAAACACAAAAAAGAAAAAGAAAAAACACATATAAAAGAAAACAAAACTCCCTCTTTTTTTGATTTCTCATCTTTAGTTAACTTATTTTCCTGACTTCCTCACGCCTCCCTTTTTTGTATCCCTTTTAAAAATTGGTTCAGCAAATTCATATCCAATTTAGCTTATCTATTATCGATCCCATCTTACATTTTACCTTGTTGCTAGAACCCCTTCAGTTCATTTCAACGTCATCAGCATTCAGAAATTTTACAATGTTTCTGTAAATAAATTTTAAATTTCCTCCAATCTTCTTCCACAAGCTCTTCTCCGTGGTCTCGGATTCTGCCAGTCATTTCCGCCATCTCCATATAGTCTATTAGTTGCATCTGCCATTCTTCCATGGTGGATAACTCTTGTGTCTTCCAGTGCTTTGCAATAAGAATTCTTGCTGCTGCTGTAGCATACATAAAGAAAGTTCTATCCTTCTTTAACACCGATTGGCCAACTATGCCCAGGAGAAAAGCCTCTGGTTTTTTCAGGAAAGTATATTTAAATACCTTTTTCATTTCATTATAGATCATTTCTTAGAAAGCCTTAATCCTTGGGC
This sequence comes from Podarcis bocagei, assembly GCF_964188305.1. Taxonomy (NCBI): domain Eukaryota; kingdom Metazoa; phylum Chordata; class Lepidosauria; order Squamata; family Lacertidae; genus Podarcis; species Podarcis bocagei. The sequence goes on along the minus strand of NC_138133.1, from coordinate 78,018,430 downwards.
ACGTCCACCATAGGTGAAAGAATGTGCCTTCAGTTTCCTTACATTTCCAGCATTTATTATCGGGCAAATGATATATTTTTGCAAGCTTGACTGGAGTCATGTACCACTTGTACATCATTTTCATAATATTCTCTCTTAAGGCATTACATGCCGTAGCTTCACTCCTTTTCCTGCCCCTCCTAGTACGTGACCCACCTTCTGGGAAGCCAGCGTAGTCACTATACACAACCTGGCAAGCTACGGTACTTCTGCATGCTCTACGTACCAGAGGTCTCAGGTTCAATGCCTAGCCTTTGAAATAAAGGCAAGAGTAGGGAACCGAAGGGTCAAATTGAGGGGAATTCTGTCAGGTGCTGGGAGGTGACGGTGGAGGCAAGTGGTGCCTTAGTCAGAACTATGTGGCAGGCAGCTGACCATAGAAAAGTCATCTTTGCCCCTGGCCATGGCCAGAGGAAAAGTGGGTGGGGCAACTGGTGTGACTCTGTACTGTAGGCAACATTCCAGCCAATCAAATGCCAGAAATTTCTTTACTGTCACAGACTGGCAGGAAGGGGAGGGGGAGTGCACACTGGGGGAAGGGGGCTGGAGTCTGACTTGGGGGAAGGAGGCCATGATTTGTGGGAGCCTTTACCAGCCAGGAGGCAAGATTCAGAGGCAAGGGAAGCTTCAGAGCTGGAGGAAGAGGAGGAAGAGGCAGGCCAGGCAGGTGAAGGGCCAGGTGCTTCCTCACCCTCTCCTGCAGAACTGTCTCCTAGAACCAGGAGAGATGTGAAGTGGGAAGAGCAGAGGCAGTTTCCATGCAGGCATAGTCTCAAGCACACAGCCCACTGGGATAAGGTAGAGTGGTCCTCCTGCTGCAACTGCTCCATAGAGCATGGACCTGGGGATAGCTGCCCGGGTGCTAGATTGGTGTGCAGAGTAGGTGTTCAGAGCCGTAGAACTGACTGCAAGTGTTATCTCTGACAATAAATAGTTAATTATCTGCTTTGTGCATTGCTTGAGCCTATACATGAACCCATCTCTCCATCGTCCACCCAAGAGCTACCAGCCAGCCAGGCAAAAGCACTCCTGGAGGATGTGCAGCAGGGCCAGTGAGTGGTGCATCTTGGGGAGCAGTTGTGGCTTAGGCCTGCATTCAGCCTCTGGGCCTGAGATTCCCCATCTTTGAGTTAAAGGCTCTCCCATGAGAGACTGGGAAGCAAGAGCAAATGCAAATGGCTTAGCCAAAAGATTGGCTCCAAAGCTCCCAGAGCTGTAAACTGAAGCTAGAACAGGAAACCAACCTTAGGTCTTTGTATTCTCGTTGTGCCAAACCTTTCCTTTGTGCTTTTGCTGTGGGTGAGTAGGACGAAAGCCTGGCTGGTGAAGGGCCATGAATCATTTGCTTCGTTTAGATCGGCAGCTCTGGTGGCCCTGTCTTTTCCTCTGCTACAGAAACCAGGTGTCGCCAGCAGACTTCCCAAAGAGCCTGCATGCGTTCACTGATGTTGAAAACTATTGACGCTGTGACATTTGGTGATTGCCCCCAAACAGGGTGGAGAGGAGGAAACAGAGACTCAAGAGTTGCACTCCCAATTGCTATTTTTATTTTTGGTGGCTGCGGGAGGGAATTCCAAAGTCTTCTTCCAGAGTCATAATCACAGAGGTTGAAGAGCATCTGCCTTATAGGCAAGAGGACCCAGGTTCAATTCCTGGCATATCCAGGTAGGTTCCAGAATGTCCCCTTGCTGAAACACTGCAGAGCCACTGCCAATCACATATCCTCCAAGTGTCCCGATTTTCGAGGGACAGTCCCAGAATGATTTTAACAACTTGCAGAATTTCACTTTTTCTTGCTGCACAATTTTATTATTATATTATATTCCCCAGAGTGGCTGGGGAAACTCAGCCAGATGGGCGGGGTATGTACAGTGGTACCTCAGGTTAAGTACTTAATTCATTCCGGAGGTCCGTTCTTAACCTGAAACTGTTTTTAACCTGAAGTACCACTTTAGCTAATGGGGCCTCCTGTTGCTGTTGTGCCACCGGAGCACAATTTCTGTTCTTATCCTGAAGCAAAGTTCTTAACCTGAAGCATTATTTCTGGGTTAGTGGAGTCTGTAACCTGAAGCGTATGTAACCTGAAGCGTATATAACCCGAGGTATCACTGTATGTATGTATGTATGTATGAATGAATGAATAAATAAATATTATTCCAGCACTCTTCCAAGGAGCTCAAGGCGGCTTACCTGGTTCCCCGCCTCTATTTTATCCCCAAAAGAACACTGTGACGTAGGTTAGGCTGAGAAGCTATGACTGGTCCAAGGCCACTCGCCTTCATGGCTAAATGGGGATGTGAACCCTAGTCTCCCGGCTCCTAGCCCAACACTCCAAACACTACAATTTAATTTGTTTAGCATGGCATATTGCAGAGATGGGCCTCCACACACTGCTGGTCCACAATTCTCAGCATCTTTAACTGTCCTGGCTGGGCCTGATGGGAACTGCAGTGCAAAAACATCTAGAGGGCCACAGTTTCTCTGTCCCTTGTATATGCAAACCCTGGCCATGCCATCCTCTCCTCACTGGATTCTCTTGCCTATGTCAAAACAGCCTCTGAGGCTCACTAGAAAAGCAGACTCAAGAAAGCTGAATTGGCCTTAATTTCCAAAGGCTGTAGCGGGGAACAGTGTGTCCACTTTTTCAGTTTTAACATAGTGAGGGTGTCATGCTTGCTGAAAGAAGACAAGTTCATTGCCTTCTTATTGCTCTAGCTGTGTTTTCCCTGCCTTCTCTCTCATAGCCTCTGCTCTGATCTGGATGGATGAGCCTTGTGCACATAAGCAGACCAAAAACAATCCCATAAACCTATGACACAGTGATCTCCTTGGGAACATTCCCTTATGGTTCCAGCAATATGCTCTTCTCCCAGGCTTCTAGCAATTTGAAAACTCTGGCAGCTGGACTGTCCAGTGGTTCAGTTTCTGACTCAATCTTTACTGGGGCTGTAACAATCTCCATATGTCCAGGAGCTTTGGAAAGGGACAAAGAGGCTTGCACAAAATAACTTCCCAGTGGATTATGTCCATAGCTCTCTGCTTGAAGGTCTGGCAAACAGCTCTCTCCAGCTTCATGGTCTTCACTGGTTATTATATTACTGGCATCATTGTTGTAGCTCCTGCAACTTCCCCTGTACTGATCAGCCTCCCTCCCATACTGGTGGGTCTGATGTCATAGAATCATAGAATCGTAGACTTGGAAGGGACCCTGTGGGTCATCTGGCCCAACCCTATTCAATGCAGGAATCTCAGCTAAAGCATCTATGACAGATGGCCGTCCAACCTCTGCTTAGAAACCTCCAAGGAAGAAGAGTCCACCACCTCTTGAGGGAGACCATTCCACGATGTCTAATAGCCCTCACTGTCCAAAGGTTTTTCCGTATATTTAATCAGAATCTCCTTTCTTGTAACTTGAAGCCATTGGTTCAAGTCCTACCCTCCAGAGCAGGAGAAACAAGCTTGTTTCATCTTCCATGTGACATCCCTTGAGATATTTGAAGATGGATTTCTTATCTCCTCTCAATCTCCTCTTTTCCAGGCTAAACATCCCCAGCTCCTTCAACCGCTCCTCATAAAGCTTGGTTTCCAGACCCTTGATCATCTTGGTTGCTCTTCTCTGCACACGTTCCAGCTTGTCAACCTCCTTCTTAAATTGTGGTGCCCAGAATTAGACAAAGTATTCTTGGTGCGGTCTGACCAAGGCAAAATAGAATGGTACTATTACAGTAGTACCTCGGGTTAAGTACTTAATTCGTTCCGGAGGTCCGTTCTTAACCTGAAACTGTTCTTAACCTGAAGCACCACTTTAGCTAATGGGGCCTGCTGCTGCTGCTGCGCCGCCGGAGCACAATTTCTGTTCTCATCCTGAAGCAAAGTTCTTAACCCGAGGTACTATTTCTGGGTTAGCAAAGTCTGTAACCTGAAGTGTATGTAACCCGAGGTACCACTGTACTTCACTTGATCTGGACTTGTTGATGCAGCCTAGAATAGCATTAGCTTTGTCCCCCCTGCTAATCAACAGCCGTGCAGTTGAGGATCTTATTTAATATTAGTATTACAATTATTACGATTCATTTACTATTCACCTTCTAATCCATGGTCTCAAGGTGATTGACACATAAGATAATCAAAAAAACAGTTAGGAACACAACAGCAACAATTAGATTCAACACAAGACCGAAACCCAAACAAGTGGACACACATGGTGAAGTCCCATTGATCCAGCTGGGAAAGCCTGTTGGACCAAACCTTTGCAAAGGCGTTGAAACTAGCAGCAGGAAGGAGTCACTGGAAACAGGAATGGCGTTATCGGCTTCTCGGTTTGCATACTCAGGAACATCATTTGTCGCAGAGGTAGATGAGACTTTAGTTAATTTCCTGTCCCTTCCAATATAATAAACTGAATCAGAAATAATGGGAAATGCTAAATTCCATGCACTCCAGCAAGAAAGGAGAATTTCGGGAGTATTGTTCTTGCCAGGCTTCGTGGGAAAGCCACTTCCGACATAAGGAGGAGGTGGTGTTGCAGGCTCATGCCCCCAACAATTGTACGGGGCTGGCTGCAGCCCCACGCAACCAGGGGAATCCTCGGGCTACGTCAGCCCCAGAGCCAGCCAATCAGTTGGCTCTGGGGGCATGGCCTGGGTCATTTAAGGTTGGCGCAGCCCTGGGATCTCCACTTTTCGTCCCAGCTGCAGATTTGGTTTCCTACCCACCCACCCTTAGGTTTTCCTTCTGACATTGCTATGGACTTCGGTTGGTCGCCGTTAATGGGCCCGGTAGGAATTTTTTCCACTTGGCAACTTGGCACTGGCCATTTGGTTTTTCTCACCTACCTCGTAGCAAATTGTCACAACATCTCTTGGTTATGGCGGTTAGGCATTAGTAGGGGTATTATTATGTAGATGTGTTGGGGAGAGAAGTGCAATCACCACCCCCAAATATTAAAGGGTAATCCAGTAAAGGATACTGGGGGCGTTGCCTCGTCCGATACCTATGGAGGCCAGGGCCTAAAGCACGCCCCCGAGCGGTGACCCCTGGGGGAGTTCCTAGCGATGTGCATCCCAGGGCTCCCCCTGCTGGTGTTAACCCTTTCCGGTGTTCATGCTAACAGGCTGAAGCCAGATAGTCTGATAGGACCAATGCCTAAAGCCAATACCGCTCTTACCTGTAACCAGTAAAGTTGTGGCCAATTTTTGCCCATTAACCTTAATCAATGGTGTCCTGTGTCTTTATTTATTCCAATTGGGGGGGAGGCAGGAATCGCCACGCAAATGATTTCACACGCCTCCCAATTAAATTCACTGACATTCTTAAATATGCTCCTGAGTGGCTAGACATTGAGGGAGCAGCATTCAAGGATTTGCCTATCTGTAGCCAAATTGTCCCCTTTCCCAATGTTACGATGGAAAGACACAATCCTGTACCCCCTACTCCCCAACCCCCCGCAAGGAGGCTTAAGAAACAAAACCAGGAAGCAAAATGAAATGAGGGCAAAGCTCACCCACTTCTACTCTGTATGAATGAAACCATGTCCTCCATCAAAGTGAACAGGGGCTCCCAAATCCCCGAGGAGAGACTGGATCAGCCCCATATGGAGGTGTTTATGCCTTCCAGGTTCTACATGGGCTTCCCTCAATAGTCCTTTTCTACAACCTCAGAGTGGCCAGCTTTAGACCATTAGACTCTGGAAGCAATTAATTTTTTCCTAACATCTGTTACGGCGTAGTGTAAGGCTTTGTTGCAAAGAAGAAAACAGAAGAACATAAGCAGTTTCTAAGGTTGATGGTTGTGTGTGGACACAGTTGTAAAGCAATATTTATTCCAAATAATTGGAGCCAAACGTTGTTGGCTGGCATACAAGGGAAATGAAACTTGACTATATTCTCCCCGATTTGGTACTTATAAAACTTATATCTTTAACATTGGCAGCGAAACATATCACAGGGAGAATATTAAACACTTAAAGTTTGTTTTATTTATGTTCTAGAAAATGTCCATCATCGTGGTGGGTAGAATATGTATGTAGGGAAGGCCCGCACATTGCAGGGACTCCTGTAAAAAGTGCCTCCTGCTTTGCGGCTGACACGAAAAGCTGGTTTTGTTTCTTATCCATTGGGTCCTAAGCTGCAGCTAGTTTTCTTGGTCTTTCATAGCTCTATGGGACCTGCTGGAATCTCAGCCATCCATATTTGCATAACCCCACCCTTGATTCTATTTCCTGACCACACCGGCATGTGATGAAAATGTCAAGAGGAAGTGGAATGAAACAGATGTGTAGAAACTGAGGAAACTATCTTATACCAAGCCAGCCTATGGGTCCATCTATTACAGGTGTCAGGAATGAGCCAGATCCAAGCAAAAGTTTGCAGCCAATGGCAGAAAGCAGTCAGGAACAGAGAGGCTTAGATGTTAGTCAGGCAGCGGAGAGCTAGCGGCTGCAGACTTTGGCTCTTCCTGACTTTGACGTGCAGACTGATAAGGCAGGAGCTGAGAGCAGTCTAGAGCACAGCCAAAGCTTGCAGGAAGCACAAAATGGAGCAAACAAACTCAGAGACAGCCTCTCTGAAAAGGAAGATGTTGGAGCTGATCCAACAAGTCCACACAGTCAGCAAAGGGGAGGACTGCTAATCAGGAAGCAAAACAAGAGATGTAAGGTGCAAAAGTTCAATATATTCTGTAGAAACCGGAAGGCGTCTTCAGAAGGGTCATCTTGAGTAATGATGCCAGAGGCTTTGTTAGAGCCGTCCGGAGCTATCTGTTTGTTTTTGCAATAAATCCTTCTTTTTAATTACCTATGCTTACTGTGTTATCAAGCTGGGAACCTGGACTCTTGACAACAGTATTGTCGCCAGTGACTGGCGGAGGCTTTCCAGGGCTTCAGGTTGCATTCTTTCCATGCCCTACCTGGAGATGCTGGGGATTGAACCTGAGACCTTCTGCATGCAAAGCAAATGCTCTACCCTTTAGCTTCAGTCCTTCTGCAGTTGAGAACCAGGTTGCAAAAAACTAGTGTTCATGCAGGGCCTTCTTTTTTTGGTGGTGGCGGTAGCAATGAAGAACATGTTTTCTAACAATTTTCTGCTCAGATCTAAATGCTGAAGGGTGTTGGTATGTGTCTAGCAAAATATTTAGTGACTCACACTGCACGTATGAAATCCCTTGTTTGGCTGTTTCGGACAGATGGGCAGAGAAACAGTTGGTTCCTACCCATATAAAATAGGGAAAGGTTCTAGCTTGTCTTTTCCCTGACAATCTAGTTTGACTAGGGAATGAGTGGGTGGCCAAATTCAAACAGTGACTATTATTTGTGTTATCCCAATTCAGTTGCTTTCCTCATATCCAATTCCCAACAACTTTTAGATTTATAGGCCTGATATTTTAAGTTAATGTTGTGTATTCAGTGGACTGTGTTTGCCTGAGCTTGTGTCTGGACTAAGGATTCTGAGCCCCTGTGTTCTGATTCGATACATGATGTCCAATCACAGAACATTTGAGGATTTGGGCCTGTGCCATTGGCCTTTATACTCTGAGTCATGATTCGTAGCTTGGAAGGTTTAGATAGCCAATCATGTTGGGAGTGGGAGCGGCCCAGGCCTTCAGAAATGTATATAAGCAGTTGCTTTGCCGCTGTTGTCCAGTTCTGTTAGTTCAGTAAAGGTTCTTGCTGTTATCACTGTGTCTTGCCTTGTGGGAACCCAGCTACACTTCAGCAAACATATAGCAATAAAAAGGAAACTAAATATGCATAATCCCTTAAAAAAGCACCCAACATACATTCACATATCCAACCTGTTTAAAAATTCTAATATAGCGCAGAAGTAACTATGAATTTCTCTCTCTCTCTCTCTCTCTCTCTCTCTCACACACACACACACACACACACACACACACACACAGATAGAGATAGAGACTATTTTGTGCATGCACAAACCTCCTTCCAAACATCTGCACTGCCTTGCAGATCCTCACTGAGGCACTAAACAAGAGAGCAAGAAAGAAATAGGAAGGACAACAGCAAGAAGGTCCAGTGAAGATGTTAAGCCACTTTTTGCCACTTTCCTAGCAAGTGCTGCTTCACATACTCTGTAGCATCAAACGTTCATGCACCTATTATTTTTTCATTATTACATATTGTGATGGCCTGGAACTCTGGCTCAGACTTGGAACCAGAGGAGTCTCAGTCCGCACTGGATCCTTTGCCTCAGGTATCATCTGAACCAAGTCTGGGGCCTGATTCTGAAGAGCCCCAGTCTGCACAGGTTCCCCTGCAACAAACACCAGCTGGGCCAAGTCAGGGGCCTGAGCCTGCCCTGGCTCCAGATGCGGGGATTACCTTGTTGCCTTCAGCTGGGCCATCAATTACAGCTGCTCCAGTACCAGGTGGGTCAGGGGAGGCTGAGGCGGCCTCTGGGTCTAGTAACCCACCAACGTCTCCCGAGCTGCAGAGACTAAGGTCTGAGAGAAGGAGAGACCTGAGTACTCACAGGAGGAGTGCTCGCTTTCGGGTGAAACAGGGAGGTGAGTCGCCAGGGAATCAGGAGTGGCTGCTACCCCAACAAAGATAAAAGGCTGTTGGACCCCACCCCAGGTTGCGGGAGCAACCTTGCTGTATGCTAGATCCTGCCCCTGTCCTTGCCTGGTTTCCTCCCTTGGCCCTGTCGGACTGACTCCTAGCAGAACCTTCAGATTCTGGACCAGTCCTGGACCTTGCTTCGCGGGTTACCACTGGGCCCAGCAGACATATGTACCCCACCTTTCTAGCCAAGATGCTCAAGGTGGAGTGCATGATTTCCCCCTCCCCAATTTATCCTCACAGCAAACCTTTAAGGTAGGTTCAGTTGAGACATGGTGACTGGTCCAAGGTCACCCAGAGAACATGCATGTGCCACATGAACCTATCTCACTTTGATGTATGCATGCTAAAGCAGGAAATGTGGAGTCCCCTTGCATTGAACTATTCCAATGTGGCCCCATGCACTCTAGCAAGGTCCTAGAGTTGTTCATAAAACAGGCGAGGCTAAAATTAGGGATCGGGCAGGAATTCACCTAAAGCAAAACCTGGAGCAGAATCACCTGATCCTCACCATCATGAATGATGTGTGGTCTGGATTTGTTCCCACTCCTAAATCTCCATATTGCCAGATACTCATATGAGGTAGCCCAGGCTTCCTCAACCTCCAGATGTTTTGAGACTACAATTCCCATCATCCCTGACCACTGGTCCTGCTAGCTAGGGATCATGGGAGTTGTAGGCCAAAAACATCTGGGGGGCCGAGATTGAGGAAGCCTGAGGCAGCCCAAGGGTTGCCTCTATATCTTTTCTTAGTTGTTTTAAAAAAGTAACAATGGCCACTTACAAGAACATGGGTTTCTGCTGCTGTGCCCCTAGAAAACAAAGCAATTTCCCGCCTGCGAGCAAGCAGGTCTTGATGGTGTGCTGCAGCTCTCAGGAGGAACTATACAGAAAACCTGACTGGTTTCTTGTTTTTTTTCCTATAAAAAATCGGGACAGCCATCTTCCTACCCCCACACTGGTGCAATTCCCCCTGGAAGCCAACAGCCACCAGAAGTCATTGAGCAACTTGTGAGTGCCACTATATATATATACCTCGGGTTACATACACTTCAGGTTACAGACTCCGTTAACCCAGAAATAGTGCTTCAGGTTAAGAACTTTGCTTCAGGATAAGAACAGAAATCGTGCTCCGGCGGCGCGGCGGCAGCAGAAGGCCCCATTAGCTGAAGTGGTGCTTCAGGTTAAGAACAGTTTCAGGTTAAGAACGGACCTCCAGAACGAATTAAGTACTTAACCCGAGGTACCATTGTGTATGTGTGTGTGTGTATATAAGTCTGCTTTTCCACTTGATGCAACACAATAGAATGCCCATTAAATCATGGCTTTTGGGGCATTTCTGATCAATGGATGTCTGTCCAACCGGATTATCTGAAATGTGTGTGTGTGTAGCCATTTTGAGACAGAGAAAGGCATTTTTTTTTATTTTTTGGTAAAAGCATTTGTGGATTTGTAGGAGGGAAGCTTGGAATGACAAGTAATCTGAAAGCGAGTGGTTGTGGGGAGGGGGAGGGGGAAAGAGATATGAGGGAAACAGCATGTCAGAGTTCTCTGTCTGCTAAAGAAGCGTTTCAATTTACATCTGTTTCCTGTGCCAGGAAACGCAGAAGCAGCAATGAAATCACAAGAAAGAAGTAGGCAAGTGATTCCCCGCCCCCAGTTGCTTTATTTTCCTGAAAAGAAGAATAAGTCTCAATGAAATGTGCAGTTTGATTCCACAAATCCAGTAAGTGCATTTAAAAAAAGGAAAAACAAAAACAGAATATGGGAAAGAGTTTTAGTGTTTCTGAAGTTTGGCAGCATCTGTCTATTAAACAGGCAGGCTTTTAAATCATCCCTTTCATTTGGCTGAAGAAATAAGACGATTAAGAATTTCCCAGAAAGTTAGCGCTGTAGGTCCTGTCACCCAAAGAATCCACACACAGACCACAAGCCAAGTGTGGCGGCATCCTTTTCAGGAGACACTCCTTTGCCAAGTGGAGCTGAGCTGAGGGAATTGTTCCAACACAGCAGCAGCAGTTATTGCAGAGCAAATTGCCAGCCCCCTTCTCCTCCCACAACCTTGAAACAGTTGTTAGTACCATCCGACACAGAAATAATTTGGGCATTTATGACTTTGGCCTTAGCTCAAGTCAATAAGAGAGGCAGTCTATTTTCTTTGTCTTCAATGCAGCAGGAAAAAGCAATGATTAGGAACAACAGGGCGGCTTCACAAGCTACCTTTGATGTGATGGAACAAGGAAACGGTTGTCTTTGCTTTGTTTTGGCTTGCAAAAATTTAAATTGGTAGCATATATGTACGGGGGCAGAGGAAGGAGGGGTGCGGTGGGGGTGGGACACCCCGGGTGTCGCTCACCGCGGGGCCTGCAGCGTGCCCGAACCATGCGTTTCTCCTGGGAGAGACGCGGTTGGCTTGGGCGCATGCCGGCTCCACACTGCCCAAATGGTCCGCCCGCTGCCTCCCCCTCAGCTGTAGGGTGGCTGAGCGGGAGGAGGCAGGCAGACTCCTTGGAGGTCCCGCCAAGCATCCCGCCCCAGCTCGCCCGGCCCCATGGGCAGCTGGCCCCGCCCCTGGGCACAGGGCACGCATGCTGCCCCAGTTGCCCAATCGGCTTGCTCCGCCGCTGTACAGTGGTACCTCGGGTTAAAAACTTAATTCATTCTGGAGGTCTGTTCTTAACCTGAAACTGTTCTTAACCTGAAGTACCACTTTAGCTAATGGGGCCTCCCGCTGCCGCCGTGCCACCACTGCACAATTTCTGTTCTCATCCTGAGGTAAAATTCTTAACCTGAGGTACTATTTCTGGGTTAGCAAAGTCTGTAACCTGAAGTGTATGTAACCCGAGGTACCACTGTACTTCACTTGATCTGGACTTGTTGATGCAGCCTAGAATAGCATTAGCTTTGTCCCCCCTGCTGATCAACAGCCGTGCAGTTGAGGATCTTATTTAATATTAGTATTACAATTATTACGATTCATTTACTATTCACCTTCTAATCCATGGTCTCAAGGTGATTGACACATAAGATAATCAAAAAAACAGTTAGGAACACAACAGCAACAATTAGATTTAACACAAGACCGAAACCCAAACAAGTGGACACACATGGTGAAGTCCCATTGATCCAGCTGTAACCTGAAGCATCTGTAACCTGAGCTACCACTGTATACGAGTATAAATGGGAGATCTTTATTTGATCATCCCATTCTTACAAATTCCCATTCAGCACTGAAATCCTTGCTTCAGAGCGGTGCTCTGTGTTGCGTCGCTCATATCCCTCTATCTTTACAAGGCGCAATTTCAGCACCCAGCATGGAAGGGCTAATGCTGGAGACCCACAGACAGGGTTGTGCAAAGCTGACATTTTCTCTCATTTTCTATTTTTTTCAGCCTTCCCCACATTCCCCCTTCAGTCTACAACTTTTTTTTTTTTTAAAGAACTAATGAAAATCCACCTGCATTTTGGTGTGGATTTCTCCTAATACACATGTTTTGGTATGCAATTTTGTCTAGCATGCACAGTTTGGCAAATAATTACTCCCACAAATATGGCACATATTTCTATGTGATTTTTCATTAATGTATGCATTTTACACTAGTGCATGCATTTTTGTACACATTACTTGGCACATGACTCCTGTCTCAGTGACATCAACACTGGTGTCAGGCGGTAGAGGAACTGACCCCCATGGCAGGTTGCCAGGAATGGATAAGACAAGGAAACGTCCTTACCATTTATTTACAGTATTTACAGAGAGAGGCTTGGGAATGCAGCCTCTTGGATTAATGGTGTTGTCCTGAGTAAATCTCCACTCCCCTTCTCTCCCACTTCCTCATTCGTCATCTCTTCTATGGGGGGCACTGAGGGCCATCTGTCTCTGAGCCCTTTGCTCTCCTACTTTTAAGGCTTGCCGGGTTCTGGGAGATGGTGAGTCTGGAATGCTTTCTAGTGATGACGTGTCAGCCAGCTGCTCCAGCTCTACCTCCTTCTCCTCTCCCATTATTTCCCAGCTTTTCCCCTCATCTGCCTCTGAGCTGTGATCTCCCTCAAACCCCTGTTGTACTTCTGAACTGTTTTCTTCTCTGGAAGGGTCAGGCTGGGGAGGAGGGTCTCTACCCTTCCTCCTCTGCCTAGTCCTTGACAACTGGCTTGGTTGTGTCCACAGAATGGAAGATGACAGGATCCCCAAAGATGTGCTCTACATGCAGCTGGCTTCAGGTGCCGGGCCCATTGGCAGACTGACACAGCATCACAAATAATAATAGTAATAATTTTATTTTATTTTATTAGTTTTTTTAATTAAAATAATTCAACATTAATACATACATATTATGAATATACAGACAAACATACATTTCATGCAATCCTTTAAAATATTCATACATACCCACACTCAATCCCACAGATACTTCCTTTTCCCACCAGCATCCCTCACCCCTCACCCCACCCTTGTGTTAGGCTTCCAATCTACTCAATTGCAATGATAATTTTATTATTTGTACCCTAGCCATCTGACTGGGTTGCAACAAAACATGCCTCTTCCCTTTTGGTCTCTACAGCTACAACCTTCCGACAGTTTGACTTCACCCACAAAGGTGCACTCCTCCATTGTCCCCCAAGATAGATGGATGCCAACAACAGCAGCTTACCTAGGGATTTGCAATTTAGCATTGCAAAATGTGGAGAAGGGTGAATTTCAAAAGAGGACTGTTCTGTTCTCACAGTGGCCAACCAGATGCATATGGGAAGGCCACAAGCAAGACTGGAGTGCAAAAGTGCTCTCCCACTTGTGATACCCAGCCACTGGTACCCAGAGACATATTGCCTGGGACACAGGTGGTGCTGTGGTCTAAACCACTGAGCCTCTTGGGCTTGCCGATCAGAAGGTTGGCAGTTCGAAATCTCATGACAGGGTGAGCTCCAGTTGTTCTGTCCCAGCTCCTGCCAACCTAGCAGTTCGAAAGCACACCAGTGCGAGTAGATAAATAGGTGGCGGGAAGGTAAACGGTGTTTCCGTGCGTTCTGGTTTCCGTCATGGTGTTCCATTGCAGCAGAAGTGGTTTAGGCATGCTGGCCACATGACCCAGGAAGCAGTGGGCACACACCGGCTCCCTTGGCCTGAAAGCAAGGTGAGTGCCGCACCCCATGGTCGCCTTTGACTGGACTTAACCTTTTTTTTTTTTTACCCTATTGCTTCTGACAGTGTAGGCAGAACATAGCTACAGTTGGTGGCCTTGATAGCTTTCTCTTCCATGAATTTGTCTAATCCCACTTTAAAGCCATCGATTTTGGTCACCATCACTACAGTTCAAATAATAACTTGCACACTGTTCTGTCTCAGAATAGTAGGGGGCTGCTTTGATCCATCCTCTGAATGGATCAAAAGAGACATAAGACTAGAAATACGTTGGTCCAAATGGACCTTTCCCAACCTGGTACCATCCAGATGTTTTGTACCACAACTCCCATCAGCCCCAGCGTGTAGCCTGGGATAATAGGAACTGTAGTCTAAATCATCTGGAAGACACCAGCTTAGGAAAGGCTGGTCTGTATGAATAATTTCTCAGTGCATCGTTGTGGTTTGCATTCCCTTTGTTCTCACTGCCACAAAAAGACCATAGGATGCTCTTCAATCCTTTGATTTCTCTGTTAGGCATCTACCAACACAGATTCTTTCTTTTAAAGATTCAAGAACTGCAGAAACTACGGCACAGCTTCTGGCAGATCGCCCCTGAAGTGCACACAAAGAAGACATCTGCTTGTCTCCAGACAGTACATATGTGCAGCTCAAGACTGAGCTGCAATTTTATCTCTCACCATGGGTTTTACTCTCTACTATCAATATTAATGGTGTTTTGCGTTCCACCCATGCACAAATTGAGTGGGGATGAAAAATGGACATTACCTAGTGTTGGTTGACATTTCCTAAGGAATTAGCCGGGTTGTGAACTTGAAATGTGCTTGGTGCCTGTTGCTGTAGTTACAGAATATCTTTCTTTAGCTTGATGCTCAGAAGATATTTCTGACATGGGGAGCTACTAGTTTCACTTTAATGGTATCTTTGCTGTATGTTTGCATCAAGCTGGTGGTTCAACAACAATAACAAAAGGATTGTTGTTTATGTGGAAAAAAATTCTTGGATTTTTCTCTTCTTTTTCTGGCGCCAACTTTTTCTGAGCATCCATCTGAGGAGCAAAAATTCTCTAACAGCAACTGTAGATGCTCAGCGGAGACTCAAGTGCCCGCCTCTCTGCCAAACAGCTACAAAGTGGCAGAAGAAGAGTACAACTTGAAGTAGAGAAATAGTGGGTGGGAGGGGAGGCTTAACCCTTCCCAAAACAATATATACGATATACGATATCTTTATTGTCATTGTCCCATGCAGAACAATGAAATTGAAAAACTACGTAAGAACTACATAAAACTACATAAAACTACATAAAACATTCAAAAAACCCTAAAAACTCTGAACCCCATTTTAAAATACACTATACTATAGAGACCCCTTATGCTACGTTTAGAACCAGAATTGCATTTGGGTAGAAACTGTTTCTCAGGCAGCTAGTCCTGGCCTTTATAATCCTATACCTTCTTCCAGAAGGCAGAAGCTGAAAGAGATCATTTCCGGGGTGCACACTATCCTGCGCTATCTCTGCTGCTTTCTTGTGGCACCTGGCAGCATAGATTTGATCCAAGGTGGGAAGAGCGCACCCAATTATTCTCTCTGCAGTCTTTACAACCCTGGATAGCATTGTTTTTTCCCTGACCGTGCAGCTCCCAAACCACACACACTGACCATAAGTTAATATGCTCTCCACAGTGCTTTCCCTTTGCAATTGCCTCTCCTTAGCTATCCTCACACCCAATACAACAAACTCATGCCCTTGCCTGAGTGGTGGTGGAAGAGTTAAGGTATCACTCCCAACTGCTGCTTCTTCACTTCCAATCATGTGTTCTCTCCACTCTGCAAATATTTTACAGTGGTCCAAATTCCCAGGCTTGGGTCTTTATCAAACAACTCCTTCTACCTTGTGGATGTCTGAAGATCTTGTTTGAAGAACTGGTAGGGAACAGCCCTCTCTTTGAAGGCAGCCTCGAATGAATGGCTTTCTGGCCCAAGCCTGTTTTATGGATATAGGATCCGAAAAAGGGATAACAGGAGCCTTGAAGTTAGCTTCTCTGTGGGCAGACAGGTCACTATGATAAGACATAATGTCATTGTATTTAATTTATAGCAGTCCCCCCCTAAATTTGCATCCATGCACATAAATTAGCATATTTAAATTCTATGCAAGTCTATGTCCCCTTTTGCCCTCTACTTTTCTGGTGCATGTGGCCACTCTAAAATGCCAATGTAATCTTGGCATATGGCAAAAAGCAGCCCAACTTTCAGACACACATCCTCAGTGAGGTTTTTCTGTTGCTCAGATGGCTTTGGAATGCCTTATTCGCCTCAGACCTGTCGCTGTTAGCATTGGGCCTGGCCTAGGAAATGGGGCCTAGTTACAGGTAAGGAATTAAACTTAAACCCTGTGTCAGGAGTGCATGCAGGAGCCAGGCCCTGTGACCAGTTGGGCTTCGCAGGACTAGGGCCTTCTTAAGTTTGTTCTGGAGAGGCAAGGTGCGGCCGCACAGGTGAGGCTGCTTGGTAACTCACTGCACCTGGTGGCAAGAGCTGGGAAGGGATATAAGGTCAGCATTTCCCCTTGGCTCTTTGCCACAGCAACACGTTTCCTGCCTTGCTGTGTTTGGCTTCTTGCTTCCTGATCCTTGGACCTCGGCTTCTTGACTCCTTGCTTCTCGACCCTCGGACCCTTGACTTCATTGACTCCCTGCTTCCTGACCCCTGGCTTCTGGACTCTCGTTCCTGCTCCCACCCCACCATCTTACCCCCGGTCCCGACGTCCTCAGCCGGGACTTCGATCGCCCATACACCGGACCATGACACCATGAACAGCTGGGCTCAAGTAACTGGAATATTAATAAAATTACAAGTGGCATGATCATGCCCAAGTTTGTTGAGTGGACACATTCTTCAAAGTGTCTGTGTGGTTTTTTAATTGTTTGGACAGCGTTAAAGATGGTTAGACACATTCATAGAAGGGAAGGCTATCAATGGCTACCAACCGTGACGGTTGTGGTCTACCTTCTCTGTCGCCAGAAGCATATCTCTGAATACAATAGGTAAGGAGAGTGGTGTTGTGCTCAGGTCTTGTTTGCAGGCTTCCTAAAGGCATCTGTGTGGCCATTTTGAGAACAGAATGCTAGACTTTATGAGCCATTGGTCTGATCCAGCAGGCTTTTCTTATGTTCTGACATTTCAGGAACAATAACTACAGGAAGCTTAGCTTGCTACTGATATGGAAAGAGTTGGGATCATTAAGTTTTGGATATTTTGTCAGTTTATACCATGCTTAGTCCCGTGGACTGCAAACCTATCCATTCTTAAGAAATTCAGCCCTGAGTGTTCACTGGAAGGACAGATCGTGAAGCTGAGTCTCCAAGACTTTGGCCACCTCATGAGAAGAGAAGACTCCCTGGAAAAGACCCTGATGTTGGGAAAGATTGAGGGCACAAGGAGAAGGGGTCGACAGAGGACGAGATGGTTGGACAGTGTTCTCGAAGCTACCAGCATGAGTTTGACCAAACTGTGGGAGGCAGTGGAAGACAGGAGTGCCTGGCGTGCTCTGGTCCATGGGGTCACAAAGAGTTGGACACGACTAAACGACTAAATAACAATTCCTATATGAGGCCATCTATTGAACTATTATATTGATGGGTAATCTAAATGTGTTTAGTTTAATCACTACTTCCATATTAGTCTTTCTGCTTTGAATCTTGGGGAAAGTCAGGGAAGAATGCAGCAACACCCCTCCCTCTCTCCACATACACCCCAACTCTTAAATTCCCACAATTCATGTTAGATCGATCAACTTCTTGCATGTCCTGAATTTTCTTACCACGGCAGCTTCCTCGGTGTTAAGACCAAATGCAAAACGCAAGGGGCGAGTGAGCGGAAAACACATCTGAATGAATTTTATTATTACGGTCACAGACCAGATATTGCTCACTTACAATATCAGGAAAATCATAAAACACAACAGGAATACATTGAATTGCAATTGGGTAGAACAGAAACAATTCAGATATAGCGACAGTTAAATATATATATTAAATCTTGATCATTAAAATATAACCTAAAATTGTCATTTAAAACCTTAATCATTTTGGTAGTACAGCTTGTTCCCTAAGTTTTATGGCGGTTGCACAGAATTTGGCCACCCATTGTGTGATCTCTAGATCCTTGTCCTCTACCAAGAGTTTTAGACATTGAAGTTCGGACCCATTTGGAGATTTTTGTATAACAGGAATGATAAATAGAAAACACATCTACTCTTCTGCTGGGTGGCTGGGCTGGGCTTGCCTTTGATGTTGCGTCATTAGAATGCTGTGCCTGTTGGTGGCTCTCCCCAAAAGGATCTGTACCTTTGACTCACCTTTGGTCCTCCAGAATTGCTAGCATTCACTCCCAACCCAGTTCCTGGACCAGTTCCTCTCAGGCTTTCTCTTGTCATCTGGCAAAATGAATGCGCCACTTTTGCAGAGTGGGGGGTAGGGTGGAATCTCGCCTATCCTGTTACAGGGGTCATTTCGTTCCCCCAAATGTCTCTTTCTCAGGGGTGAACTCCGCAGCTTCTGTGTATACAAAAATAGTGAGCAGCGTTTCTCTGACACCCCCACTCCCTCCTCAGAGCGTTACATGGGAAATTTCTAAGAACAAAGGAGCAGAGAGGCACGGGTTGTTTAGGGTCTGGTGCGACTTAGATTAGACACTTTGTTTTCCCCTCTCTGAAGTTGCCTTTAACCTGCTTTGAAGAGGGCTCATTCTTCGGCTGCTTTTCCCAGATCCACCCCACCCCCCACTCCCTGCACCGCCATCTATTTATGTTGCTGGTGACGGCCCTCCTTCGTTTCATTTAAAAGAAGACGGAGATTTTCCCCATCTTATCTAGCCCATTTCCCAGCTAGACATTAAAATCAGCCAAGAATAGCCCTGAAGAACTCTGTCCACAGTTAAGAGATCCTGGTATGCTGTAGTAGACAAGGCTATGTTTCAGGAGAAACAACAGGGCCCATACCTTAGCACAAGGATAGCCAACGTGGCGTCCTCCAGATTTTGAGGAGATATCATCATTCCAGACCACTGGCAATGTTGGCTGGGGTTGGGAGTTGGAGGCTAGCAAGTTTTGAAGCAGCATCGGTCCTGGTGTTGTCACAGAACAGTTTTATGACCTCACATAGAATGGTAGATTAGCTGGGATGGGGCCAAAATTCTGGAACTTCTCATATATATATAATTTTAATTACATTTTCTGTTTTACAATTTAAAATACTCATTTTACATCCTTAAGATATCAAGGACTTCCCTTCTTCTCTTTCCATGGTTCATTTTACATACCTTAAATCCCTGCGTATTTTACAAAAACTATACCATTCAGTATTCCATTATTGCATCCATCAAAACTTATTTACACTGTTGAATTTATCTTAATGCTGCCAGCGTTTTCAGCTGTACACAATTATTTCCCATATATTCAATAAATGTTTTCCATTCTTCTTGAAACGTATGTTCTTCTTGTTCTCTTATTCTATATGTTAAGTCTGCAAGTTGTGCATATTCTGTCAAGATGCCATTCTTCATTGGTTGGGACCTCACTCATTTTCCATTTTTGGGCTAACAAAACACGGGTAGCAGTTGTTGCATACATAAATAACCTTTTTTGACAGCTGGGAATTTTAGTCTGAATTATCCCCAACAGAAAGGACTCTGGTTTTTTTGGGAAACTACTTTGAAACATTTTTTTTTCCAATTCATTATGGATCATTTCCAAATACTCTTTTACCCTTTTACAAGTCCACCACATGTGAAAGAACGTCCCCAAATTCTGGAACTTCCTGCCAGGTTAAATCCTTTCCTCTTCTTTGCAGTTTCCACTTCAAGTAAGTATTGTTTCTGCTGGCGTTTGGATCCCAGTGAGTGTGGAGTAGGGTTGAGGGAGAAATTTGATTCAGTTTGCATTTAAAGGCAAAGCTATCTAGCTTGGGAGCGGCCGCCGAGACCACATAACACTGGTCTTGAATGACCTTCATTGACTCCCAGGACGTTTCCAAGAACAATTCAAAGGGTTGGTGCTGACCTTTAAAGCCCAAACGGCTTGGCTCAGTATACCTGAAGGAGCGTCTCCACCCCCATCGTCCAACCCGGACACTGAGGTCCAGCATTGAGGGACTTCTGGCGGTTCCCTCACTGCGAGAAGCGAAGTTACAGGGAACCAGGGAGATGGCCTTCTCGATAGTGGCGCCCACCCTGTGGAACGCCCTCCTGTGAGATGTCAAGAAAATAAACAACTCTCTGATTTTTAGAAGACATCTGCAGGCAGCCCTGTGTAGGGAAGTTTTTAATAACTGATGTTTTGATGTATTTTTAATCTTTTGTGGGAGGCCACCCAGAGTGGCTGGGGAAACCCAGCCAGGTGGGTGGGGTATAAATAATAAATTTATTATTATTATTATTATTATTATTATTATTATTATTATTATTATTATTATTATTATTCCAGAACAATATGCAAACCAAAACACATCTCTGAATGTGAATGGGAGTACAGTGGTACCTCAGGTTAAGAACTTAATTCGTTCCGGAGGTCCGTTCTTAACCTGAAACTGTTCTTAACCTGAAGCACCACTTTAGCTAATGGGGCCTCCTGCTGCCGCCACGCCGCCAGAGCCCGATTTCTGTTCTCATCCTGAAGCAAAGTTCTTAACCTGAAGCACTATTTCTGGGTTAGTGGAGTGTGTAACCTGAAGTGTATGTAACCTGAAGCGTATGTAACCTGAGATACCACTGTATTGGTGAAGGGGCGCTCTTGGTTGTTCCACTACCTTCAGAAGCTTGCGGGTGGCAGTCCAGGGTGTTCCCTCTCTATGGAAGTGTGTCTGATACCTTCATTTGACACAGCTTTTGGTACATGCTGAAGACACATCTCTTGACTCTGGCTTTTGACCTTTGCTGTTGGCATCATATGTCTCAGGAGACAATGGGAGAGCACACCATCAGGGGTGAAGTCAAACTGTTGGAGAGTTACAGTGCTTGGAGAGACCGATACGGGAGAGACATGTTTTGTTGCAGCTGGGGCAGCTGAAGGCGTCCGGTTTTGCTGCTACAAGCGCACCATGGCGTTTCTTCTCTCTGTGCTCCTCCCAGCAGTCCATTGCTATGGATTCATGACCTGACTGTCCGTCTTGAGGCCCTACAGTCATCTGCAAGGGATTCCTATATGGCAGAGTTCAGGTTGTCACTTGAGATGCATGTTTTCAAGGCCCACCTTATTTCTGTGAATATGTTTTAAACTGTTTTTAATATTGTGTTTTAACCAGCCCTCTGACCTTAGTGTGAATAATAATAATAAATAATAATTTTTTTATTTATATCCCACCCTCCCCAGCCGAAGCTGGGCTCAGAGTGGCTAACAACAGTAAAATGATACAACATTCTAAAATCTTTTCATTCTAAAATCAGTTCAAATCAGATTAATGGCAACCATTGGGCTAGAGTTCTGCGAGGATTGCCAAAGGAGGGGGTCAGAATGAGGCGTATGTAACCTGAAGCGTATGTAACCCGAGGTACCACTGTATATGGAAAGCCACTGTTCTGACTGAGTTGTAATGTGAATCCTGGAGTGATTGGAGGCAGACTCTGACACAATTGCCCTTAATCTTATCTCAAGCCACAGTATGGGAGACTTTTGTCCTTAGATTTCAGCCACCATTGTGCATAGATGCTCAGAGGGATGTGTGGATGCTAAAGAAACACACAGAGAGAGAGCAATCAGGCTGTTTTGTCACAGGGTATCAGCAGGTGACTTCCTAAAACAACATGGGGGAGATGGAAAATTTGTGGAGACAATGCATGACCTTTCCTTTTTTTTTTTTTTCCCACAGAAGGAATGGCCCTGGAAGGGAAAGGAGACAAATCCTTGACAATACTGACACAATGAACTCGGGTTCAGGGTAAATATCGGGGTTATCACTAAAGGAGGATTAAAAGGAGATTATTCCATTTCATCTCTTAGCAAATGAAGATAATAATGTTGAAGAGTTGAATGGGACAGTGGGGGTAAAGAAGAATCAGAAGGAAGGGGGTGTTAGATTCTAATCAGAAACATACTTCAGGCTCAGGAAATGAGCATATTACTCCAAAAAAAGAAAAGAAAAGAAACAGAAGAAGAGCAAATAGGATGAATCTATCCCACAAAGGAAGCTGTAAAATACTATGGAAGGCAAAGGAGGTGCTGTTATAATGCAACGTGAAAACTCCAAATGAGGGGACGCAAGCCTGAAATAAGCAGTGATTAACCTGGCTTGATTTTAGGAAGCGTAGAAGGCCATTTTTAATTAATTAATTAAATTATTTAATTTTGATTAATTAATTAAAGAAATTTCCAAGCCACTAAAATATTCTTGAGATGGAGCCCTGGGTCTGGCTACTCCGATCTCTCTTCCACCTTTCCTTCTCAAAGAAATGGCCAGACTACCAGGAAAGGCAATCAGATAAGGCATTATCAGATAACCTGGCAGACAGGAAAAGCAACAACATTCGAATTTCTGTTGTAGACCGCCTTTTCTGTGATGTAGGCATGATGCTTGTGGGCGTGGTTTTGGGTTACACCCCTTCTGTGATATATGTATGATGTACAGAGGGGTGGTCTTGAGCTCCAGGGAAGGCAATTTAAAATGTCTATATAAGGACAGGCATACCTTTGTTTTGGTTCCTCCTCCTTTCTCCTGCGTGTGAGAAGAGCACCCTGTTGCAACAGTTCAATAAAGATCAGGCTTACTAACTGCTTTGCTTCTCAATATTCTCTGGTTGGCCTCTGTTATTTCTCCGACTGATGGAGAACCTACAAAGGGCTCTATAAGGACTCTTGTGTCCCCCATACGGGGAATAAGGGCAGATTTTTGTTTATTACAATGCATATACTGCAAATGTGATGGGTGGGTGGGGAATCTATTGTTGTAGTGGACCAGGGTGCATGGTGTTTCTTTTGCACTGAAACGAATGGAGTGGATAATGTATTGGCAATGTAGTCAGATATGTAATTTCCCCAAGGTTGGACAGCAAAACAGATGACATTGTTTTTGACAGAAGGCAAAATGCAGCGGAACAGAAACAGCTCTGGCTGTAATGAACAGAGGGTGGAACAAAAACGATGCCTTCTTACAGACACAGGGATGGCATTGTATGTGAGGGGAAAAAAACCTGTGAATTTTTGCAAGCCCCCAACCATTCCACTTCATTTCCACTCTCAAGAAGCATTCACCTCCAAATGGCTCTGTGGGTCACAGAAGGTAAGAACTCACGTTTCATGATTCTTTTAAGCTATGTTTCCTTTTTGAAACAGAATCAGTAAGTGGGTTTAACAAGAGATGACGGCATGGGGTTGTCCGTGATCTAGCCTTGTCAACCCCAGGACAGACAAGAAGGAAATGCTAAATTGGAGAGTCACGCTGTTTCGTTTCAGTTGCATTCTCCGAAGAGATATTAAGGGGAAGTATCTGTGAATGGGCCTTTCTGTGTATCTTTAGACCGCCCTGGCAGGGGTTCTTGTAATGAGCTGGTGAAATATGAGATTTGGAAAGGGGATATGCTCGCACGTGTGCAAAGGGGTCTGAATTTGATGGGCAGATTTTGTTCAGAGGGAAGGTGAAGAGGAAGGAAAGAATACGGGGAACCTTAATATCCATAGCTTTAAAAAACACCACCCAGGGGTAGGGTGACACACACAGCTAAGCTCTATTAAATTCCCAAGAATATGATCAGAGTCAATGATGTGGGGTAGAAAATGTTTCGGTGCATCAGTATTCTACAGAATTATTTTCGTTCCGTAAGGTAATTCATAGCAACAAATGGATGCCAACACAAACAGCCACCGTCGCATTTGCTCACAGAGAGAAGCTCTTCTTGTCTGGAGAGGTTGAGCCAGCGCAAACAGGAACTGAGCACGAAGAACAAGAAGCAGTCTCTCAATATTGTCATGTCTCTCATGACAATAAAGATATTATTATTATTATTATTATTATTATTATTATTATTATTATTATTATCATCATGCAGTGCTGATTTCTGAGAGGATATTAATTCAGACCTGTTGCAGGCACTATAGGAGGTACTGGTGGGGACGCTGGCATGATCGGCCGCCATGTTGGAGAATGTATTTCACGTACTTGGGGGTACATCAATCTCAGGTTCCGCTTCTTCCTCTGTCCCCGAGCACTTCGTCCATTAGAAAATGACAGTCGCTCCAATGTCTCCAGTTGAAGGTCAGCCTCTGCTTGCTCCTGGGTCTCCACAGAGGCCTCATCATTCCAACTGCTGCCACTGGACCCAAGAACTTGGTCCAATGCAGGCATAGTTAATTATGGGCTGTCTGCTGATCAGAATACCTGAAAAAGTAACCGGAAGCTTACTGCACCATACAGACAGAATTTATGCTGGTGGAGCAGACAGCCTACATCCCATAATTCACATGAAAAGGCCATGAGAAGAGACCCTCCTGACATTGATTAGCAATGTTGTGTTATAAGCAGACTTGGCTGCCTTTTGATCCCACATTGTCCGTAGACCTATTTGCTTATTTTCTCGGGCAGTGTATTTGCTTTAACCACACATGGAGTGTGATTGTTTTGACTTCCGAAGGCAATGGTGTCCCCTGTTCTGGCTGAGTTTGTAATTTCTGCCTTTGAAATGTCTCTGTTGGATTTCTTCTGACTCGGAGGAGAGGCCAACATTCCGAGGACTTCTGAAGAGCACGGGAAACTGTCAACGCTAACAGATCTAAATAAGGAAAGCATATGTGGGATTAGAAGTCGAATTTAGTGAATGGATGAACACACTTCAGGAGAAGTGGTGGGGTAGATCCAAGCTGGATCTACTCAAGAGTTGGGGGCTCTCTTTTTCTCTACCCTAGTCTGGAGTCCCTCCTTGACAAATTACATTCCCCCCCCCCACTTTTTAAAGAAAACAAACACACACGAGTTCCAAATTGGTCCACACATCACTACTTTGAAGAACGTTATCACTGTAGAGATAGAACTTACAAAAGAATGCATGCAGTATGAACTTGCTGAATTTTAAGGCTTCACACACACCTAAGCCCCAAAGAGCTCTCAATGAATGCAGTCTATATCCTCTCCTCTCCTTCTTCCCACCCTGGCATTCTCCTTATATGGGTTGCACTTACTAACTGCAACACTTTGGAGACGGTCAGTCTGGCTTTAGACAGACCATTTTTAAAGTTCTGAATTAATTTGGGTGCACCTGACTTGCTCTGTAACGATTTGTAGCTGCCTTGACCTGGTGTTGATTTGGCACAAATTGATAGAAATCAGCCTGATTTGGTTTGTAATTCAGGATTTGAACAAATCGGTAGGAACAGTCCCAATATTTATAATATCATTCTGTTTATTAAATGCATACTAGCAATTTGACACTATCATGATCAACATCAGCTTCTGGTTTCTAATTCCCAGTATTACAGCCCTCTGTCCCCACCTATATTGTCTCCCTTGTCAATTCTTATATCATTTCTGATTCATTCCATTCTCCACAAGCTCATCTGTTGTCTGCTCTTCATTTTCCTATTTCCTTTTCTCCCCTCTAAGCAAGACATTTCTATGACTGACTGCAGAGCTGCAACAATTAAATACTACCGCTTGAAGTCCATGGTGGCAGAGACATGCTCTTCTGAAAGGCTACCATATGGGCTACATTATGCTCCCTCGCTTCTTTCTTTCCAATGGAAACAACTTGTCAAATGAGAAAACCTCATCCACTTGGGAAGATTAATAATATTTAGGAGAGGCTGGCTTCAATGGTAGTCTATTGCCCTGCTGTTTGAGAGAAGACTGCATAGCAGGTATGTAACAAGAATTTCACAGGCGCCGATGTGTGTGTTTTTTACAAAGTATAGATTATGCAACGGTGGTGGTGTAGATAATCTATAAGCTCTACATGGGGCTGTCCTGGAAGACGACTCAGAAACTTCAGTTGGTCCAAAATGCAGATTCCATTTGGATCTCATATAACTGCAAAATTCAAGGTGCTCACACTGGTGTTTATGACTCGGGCCACCAATATCTGAAAGACTGCCTCCTTTCCTACAGACCCTCATGGGTGCTAATACCTCGGGTTAAGTACTTAATTTGTTCCGGAGGTCCATTCTTAACCTGAAGCACCACTTTAGCTAATGGAGCCTCCTGCTGCCGCCATGCCGCGGGAGCCCGATTTCTGTTCTTATCCTGAAGCAAAGTTCTTAACCTGAGGTAATATTTCTGGGTTAGTGGAGTGTGTAACCTGAAGTGTATGTAACCTGAAGCGTATGTAACCTGAGGTACCACTGTATTGGTGAAGGGGCGCTCTTGGTTGTTCCACTACCTTCAGAAGCTTGCGGGTGGCAGTCCAGGGTGTTCCCTCTCTATGGAAGTGTGTCTGACACCTTCATTTGACACAGCTTTTGGTACATGCTGAAGACACTTCTCTTGACTCTGGCTTTTGACCTTTGCTGTTGGCATCATATGTCTCAGGAGACAATGGGAGAGCACACTATCAGGGGTGAAGTCAAACTGTTGGAGAGTTACAGTGCCTGGAGAGACCAATACGAGAGAGACATGTTTTGTTGCAGCTGGGGCAGATGAAGGCGTCCGGTTTTGCTGCTACAAGCGCACCATGGCGTTTCTTCTCTCTGTGCTCCTCCCAGCAGTCCATTGCTATGGGTTCATGACCTGACTGTCCGTCTTGAGGCCCTACAGTCATCTGCAAAGGATTCCCATATGGCAGAGTTCAGGTTGTCACTTGAGATGCATGTTTTCAAGGCCCACCTTATTTCTGTGAATATGTTTTAAACTGTTTTTAATATTGTGTTTTAACCAGCCCTCTGACCTTAGGGTGAATAATAATAATAATAAATAATAATTTTTTTATTTATATCCCACCCTCCCCAGCCGAAGCTGGGCTCAGAGTGGCTAACAACAGTAAAATGATACAACATTCTAAAATCTTTTCATTATAAAAATCAGATTAATGGCAACCATTGGGCTAGAGTTCTGTGAGGATTGCCAAAGGAGGGGGTCAGGCTGTGCCTGGTGGATATAATGATATGTTTTCACTTGAGCTTTTGCCCTGCGGAAAGATGTCAAGTCCCGCAGGTCCCTAGTCTCTTGTGACAGAGCATTCCACCAGGTTGGAGCCACAGCCGAAAAAGCCCTGGCTCTGGTTGAGGCCAGCCTAACTTCTTTGTGGCCCAGGACCTCCAAGATGTTTTTATTTGAAGACCGTAAGGTCCTCTGTGGAACATACCAGGAGAGGCGGTCCCGTAGGTACCAGTGTCCTAGGCTGTATAGGGCTTTAACGGTTAAAACCAGCACCTTAAACCTGATCCTGTACTCCACCGGGAGCCAGTGCAGCTGGTATAGCACCGGGTGAATGGTGGGTAAACAACAACAACAACAACAACAACAACAACAACAACAACAACAACAAGGCAGGGGTAGCCAACCTCTGGCCCTCCCAATGTTGATGGGCTCTTTCTCTCATCAGCCCCAGCCAGTAAATGCCATTGGTCAGGGATGGCTGGAGTTGTGGTCCAACAACATATTGAGGGCACCATGTTGACTACCTCTTTTCTAGTGTTACCATGAGATCTGATGAAAATGTCCAGTTCAAGTTAATTCTGCAGTCTTGCACATGAGTGAGGAGTCCCAGTGGACTTCTACAATTAATCTGATTTAGTATTGGTCCCCTTCCAAATTGGTGAGGCCTCTAGGACCCGTAAGCCGTAGGGAAAATCTCTGTGAAATACAAAAATTCCCCATGGTTGGACATGAAGTAGATAAAATCTTAGTTTTTCCCTTCAGTTGCAAATGTTGTGGTCTTTTCCACCTTTCCTAATAAGACCCTTCCTCCTCCTTTTGAATGGTACCATCAAATACTGAAGCAGGGTCTTTTGATGATTTCTAGTTACATGCTCTGAAAGAAAGAAAACTGGAAATGTATTTAAAACAAAACACGCACACAAGATGTCCTAGACGTAGGAAGTGTTGTGGTCACCCTTCAACAATATGTGCTGTTCTTGACATTTTGCAGTCTTCTGCAAGGCTGCAAATCCTTTGTTTGATTATGGAAGTAATTAAATTTAAGAATCGTATAAAAACTTGCTAACAATCGACGCAAAATGCATGGCCGCATCAGCTGTTTTGCTTCCCCATGAGCTTTTGCAGAATCCCCAGTTTCCTGGCAGTGCCTTTCTCAGCCGGCTTGGGTCCAGCCGTGACAATTCAACATCAGTAGTGTTGCTTCAAAGGGAAGGGGAAAGAAAAGGAACCCAGTTTGCATCAAAAAGGCCTTTTCTTAAAGGAAACACACAGGGTCTTATATCAGGCCAGTTATAAACTCAGAGGTCAGGGCCTATAGGCAATGGTCAGATATACTGTTAAAGAGCCAAGGCTTGTTTGTGGCAGTTGTGTGTGTGGTGGTCTTCTGAAGGTGACCATTGTCCTGAACTTTTTTCAGAAGACTTTCAGAGGAATTACTAGAAACAGGACAAGTTTTTCTGTTTGTTTGTTTTTGTTAGAAATTAAGCACTACCTTTCAGGGTGACCATGTGTCATACTTTGCAGGGGACAGTCCTCTATTTCAGAGTTCTTCAACCTTGGTTTCCCAAGACATTGCAGGACTACAATGTCTATCATCTCCATTGAAATTAACAAACCCAATTTCATTATTCTTATTAAGTTCAATAGATCTGCTTGAAGTAAAACTTAGTTGAATGTCACCCTGGGTACTTGTTTCTAAATGTGCATCTATTTAAATATGTGCCCTGTTTTGTCTTCTTCTTTGACGATGCTTTTACTCTCTTTGTTTGGTGATATGTCAGCGGCTGTCCTAATTATTTTCTTCTGCCTTTCATGGCATTTTAACAGACATAATTGTGTGCAGCAGCAGCAGCTCATGGGGAACTTGCTGGAAAATGTTCCTTTTCCTCGACTGAGTTCTGCTGTCAAAGCCCTTGACAGAGGGCATTGTGAGATGGCAGCGGGTGAACAGGAGCTGCTATTTCAGCACCTGTGCATTGCACACCTGCTGAATGTCGGATAATCAGCCTTGTGTAACCAACATGCTTAAGGCTAACTAATGCATAGAGTAAGCTGTCCCACCAAGCTTAGCTAGGTCAACCTCTTGGGAGGAAGGTAATCAAGCCTATTGTTGTACCTCAGTCAACTAGACTGTGTAAAGCGGTTTTGAGTTGGCTGCTGCAGCTCAGACCACGTGGCTCTTACAAGCCATTCTTGTGTTCCTATACCAATAATCTAGAAACTTTGTAACCAAGCCACGTTTTATTGCCTGTGCAACTTTTTCTGAATGCTGAATAGAAAAGCACATGAATCTGACCTTTGGAGAGTTTGTAAGTAAACAATGACCCTGATGTGACCTCTACATATTGGCAGTGTCCAGCGGTGAGAGCTAATCGCCTTTCAGGGGGGCCACAGCACAGCAAGTACATTATTATTTGTTACTTGCTTGTTACTCAGAAAGGTATCCAAGCAACTTGCTACACATTTAAGAGCAAAAGCTCAAGTGAAAACACATCATTATAAAAGCACATTTTCACCGAACATGCTAATGCAGAAACACATGTAATTCATTAAAAAATATACCTAACGAAACAATAGCTGAAAGGATATGAGATTGTTAGGGTTGATTCTTTTTTAAGAAAATGAAATGTTTTACATACTGCTTTGTTGTGTCTGATTGTGTTTTACTTTTTTATAATATTTTATTAGGTTTTAACAATAGAAAAGTTTAGAAAAATACAAAACCGAAAAAGATACAAAATTACAAAATACAAAAATACAAGGCAAAGAAAGTGAAAATAAAGACAATTCAAGACAAAGACAAATTTTTGGCAAGATACCAGGAGGATTTACAGAAGGGGACTGTGGACGTACTTGCAGAACAGAGGAGAGCATTGGACATCTTGAATCTCTTGCCTGGACAAAAATCATTACCATCAGAAGAAGAGCAACAACTTGGAGCTGTTGGAGGAGTCTTAAGAAAATAACAAGATGGCTCTGCAATTCCTTAGTTGGAATTGTAATGGGCTCAATGGGCCTTTGAAGAGAAGACAAGTATTTCATATATTGAATAAAGAACAATTGGACTTGATATGCTTACAAGAAACTCACATAACCAGAGCCCATAGGAGATTACTTTCAAATAAAAGGCTAGGACAAGAATTTATCTCATCAGATAAAGTTAAGAAGAGAGGAGTTGTAATATATGTGAAGGAGAAATGGGCTCCAAAAATGATATTTAAAGATGAACAAGGGAGATATCTGGCTGTGGAGATACAAGTACATGGAGAAAAATTCTTAGTTGTTGGAATTTATGCACCAAATGAAGGCAAATCTGACTTCTTTAAGAGACTTCATGAAACCTTGACGGACTATTTGGATTACAATATGATAATCATGGGAGACATGAATGGCGTGGTCTCCACTAATATGGACAAGGCACAAAGATTAACAGTCACTAAAGAAGGGAGACTCCCTAAGACTTTTTTCGAAATGACAGAAAATATGGACTTGATAGACATTTGGAGAACAAGGAACCCTCTGGAGAGAGAGGGAACCTTTTTCTCCTAAGCAATGATGACCTGGACCAGAATTGACCAAATTTGGGTTACTAGTGGACTGGCTCCAAAGATTAAGAAAGTGGAAATCTGCCCAAAAACTTGCTCCGACCATAACGCCGTGAAGATGGAGATGAAACCCACAATAACTGGTCAATTTAGATGGAGAATGAATGACACCCTCTTTCGAGATAACGAGATTCTCACGAAGGCCCAAAAGACCCTAAAAGACTATTTTGAAATAAACTTGAGGACCGACGTCGAGAAAAGAGTGATCTGGGATGCAAGTAAAGCGGTTATGAGAGGACTTTTGATTCAACAAAACTCAATAAAGAGGAAAAAACAAAATGAGAAAAAAGAGAAGATCTTGGAAATGATAAAAGAAGGAGAGAGGAAATTAAGAATAAAACCAAAGTCTCAGGACATTTTAAGAGAGATCAAGTTATATCAAACCCAATATATGGAATTGATGAACCAAGAGATTGAATGGAAGATAAAGCAAATGAAGCAAAAAACTTTTGAATCAGCAAATAAATGTGGTAAACTTTTGGCTTGGCAATTGAAGAAAAGGCAGAAACTAAATACAGTTACAAGCCTAGAGGTGGATGGAAAGAACATATCTAAACCCAATGAAATTAGAAATTGCTTTTTAAGTTATTTCAAAAAACTCTATACTCAAGGCCCGCAAAATGAAGAAGATATAGACAAATTCCTTGGAAGATATGGATTACAAAACATCTCTCAGCAAAGTAAGATGG
This sequence comes from Podarcis bocagei, assembly GCF_964188305.1. Lineage (NCBI taxonomy): Eukaryota > Metazoa > Chordata > Lepidosauria > Squamata > Lacertidae > Podarcis > Podarcis bocagei. The sequence continues at coordinate 77,987,309 of NC_138133.1, read as the reverse complement.
ACTTGAACCAGAGAATCTCAGAACAAGAGATAGAGGCTGCCATTCAGAATATGCAACTGGGCAAATCTCCGGGACCAGATGGATTGACTTCTAGATACTACAAATCGCTGAAGGAATGGTTGATTCAACCATTAAGAGAAGTTTGCAATGAGATCCTTGAGGGAAAAAGGGCACCTGAATCGTGGAAAGAGGCTTACATTTCACTCATACCAAAGTCAGAGACTGAAAAGACCCAACTCAAGAACTACCGCCCAATATCATTGCTCAATGTGGATTACAAAATTTTTGCAGACATTTTGGCAAAAAGACTTAAAAGAGTTTTGATGGAGATGATCCATAAGGACCAAGCAGACTTTCTCCCTAAAAGACACCTGGCGGACAATGTAAGGAATGTTATAGACATTCTGGAAAAGCTAGAGGTGAATATAAACACTAAAGCAGTATTGATATTTGTAGACGCGGAGAAAGCCTTTGACAATATTTCTTGGAGTTTTATGAAGAAGAATCTGCATAGGATGGGGGTAGGTTCGGGTTTTGAGAATGGTATGGCTGCAATATACTCTGAACAAAAGGCCAAACTGATTGTAAATAATGTGGTGACTGAGGAGCTTAAGATAGAAAAAGGAACACGACAGGGGTGCCCGATCTCCCCATTACTCTTTATTACAGTTCTGGAGGTCTTGCTGAATATGATAAGAAATGACCAGCAGGTTAAAGGTGTGCAGGTCGGAGCTAAACATTACAAATTAAGAGCGTTCGCGGATGACTTAGTATTGACTTTGCAAGAGCCAAACACTAGTACGAAAAAGGTATTAGAAATAATACAACAGTTTGGCCAGGTAGCTGGATTTAAGTTGAACAAGCTAAAAACCAAAGTTTTAGGGAAAAACCTAACAGATATGGAAAAGGAGAAATTTCAAGAGGAAACAGGTTTGACTGTGGTCAAAAAGGTCAAATATCTAGGGGTTTATCTAACATCCAAGAATCAGAATTTGTATAAGGATAACTATGAGAAATGTTGGTCAGAAATCAAAAAAGACTTAGAAATATGGTCAAATTTGAAACTGTCAATGTTAGGCCGAATTGCAGTAATTAAAATGAATGTATTGCCTAGAATGCTATTTTTGCTTCAGACCTTGCAGATTATTGACAAGATGGAATGTTTTAAGAGGTGGCATAAAGATATTTCGAAATTTGTCTGGCAGGGCAAAAAGCCCCGAATTAAATTTAAAATACTGACAGATGCTAAAGAAAGAGGGGGTTTTGCCCTGCCGGACCTAAAATTGTACTATGAAGCAGCAGCTTTTTGCTGGCTCAAAGAATGGATGCTCCTCGAGAATACAGACATTTTGGATCTGGAAGGTTTCAACAATGCTTTTGGTTGGCATGCATATCTTTGGTATGATAAAGTTAACAGTGTCTTCAAAAATCACATTGTTAGAAAAGCATTGTTTAATGTTTGGATAAGATATAAAGATCTATTGGAAAATAAAACCCCTAGATGGGTGTCACCAGTGGAGGCTAATGCTGTGAAAAAACTCAATATGGAGGTCGGATGGCCGAAGTATTGGGAAATCTTAGAACAGGATGGAGATAAGTTTAAATTACAAAGCCAGGAAAAATTGAAACATAAAGTGGAAAATTGGTTTCAATACCGTCAAATAATGGAATTTTTTAAACAGGACAGGAAAGTCGGCTTCCAGGTGGAAAAATCAAAATTAGAAACTGAATTGCTAGAACCTACCACTAAGAATTTATCTAGAATGTATAACTTGTTGCTGAAGTGGAATACAGAGGAGGAAACAGTCAAATCAGCCATGATTAAGTGGGCACAGGATGTTGGCCATAACATTATGTCAGACGACTGGGAATGGTTATGGAACACCGGTATCAAATTTACGGCATGTAATGCCTTAAAGGAAAACATTATGAAAATGGTATACAGGTGGTACATGACCCCAGTCAAGCTGGCAAAAATTTATCATTTGCCCGATAACAAATGTTGGAAATGCAAAGAGACTGAAGGTACCTTCTACCACCTTTGGTGGACATGCCCGAAGATTAAGGCTTTCTGGGAAATGATTTATAATGAAATGAAAAAGGTACTTAAATGTACTTTTCCTAAAAAACCAGAGGCCTTTCTCTTGGGCATTGTCGGCCAATTGGTGTCAAAGAAGGACAGGGCTTTTTTCATGTACGCTACAACAGCAGCAAGAATACTCATCGCAAAGTATTGGAAGACACAAGATTTACCCACTCTGGAAGAATGGCAGATGAAAGTGATGGACTATATGACATTGGCAGAGATGACAGGCAGAATCCGTGATCAAGGAAAAGAGACAACGGAAGAAGAATGGAGAAAATTTAAAAGATATCTTAAGGACTATTATAAACTTAATGAATGTTAGAATGTTTTGGTTCTTAGGAACAAAGGGATACAGTGACATAAGGTTAGAATATAGAGATGACTAAGATGATTAAGGTTGGAAAGTAACAATTGGGAGTTGCTATAAAATTATGGACATTGGGATGCAGAAAGGGGGGGTATGGGGAAGTCTTAGAAAAGAGGTTTATGAAAATATGTTATGAAATTATACGTGTATGTTTGTTCTCTTAAGTGTTTGTTTGTTTTTTAAAAATTTCGTAAAACCAATAAAAATTTTATAAAAAAAACAAAATACAAAAATACAGACATTAAACACAAAAAAGAAAAAGAAAAAACACATATAAAAGAAAACAAAAATTCCCTCTTTCTTAATTCCTCATCTTTAGTTAACTTATTTTCCTGACTTCCTCGCGTCTCCCATTTTTGTATCCCTTTTAGAAATTGGTTCAGCAAGTAGATATTAGTTTATCTATTATTAGTCCAATCTTACATTTTACCTTGTTGCTAGAACCCCTGCAATTCATTTCAATGTCATCAACATTCAAAAATTTTACAATATTTCTGCAAATAAGTTTTAAATTTCCTCCAATCTTCTTCCACCAACTCTTCTCCCTGGTCTCGGATTCTGCCAGTTTTATTGTGTTTTACATTTATTTGACCCACCGAGGAGGAGTTTGGACTAAGAATTTATCCTAGTTCAAATCCTAACCCTCCATCCACAATTTTTTTAAAATTTCACAACTGTATTACCACATCTAAAACAAAATTTGCACTTGTCGAAAGGTACACAATATCTGATTGACTCTCTCACACCCATCCCATCCAATGTGATTCCCCCCCCCACGCTGACTTACAGTTGTGTAGATCCTCGTGTCTCTGTGTAAAAAGTAACAGATGCTGTTTAAATCCAAATAAAATATTAGACAGACGTGCCAACTCCAGTGTTTTGTGAAATTATGCTACATTGATCCATCCAAGCCTCCTGTCACCCACATGGCACTTCCAAAACAACCTTTTCAGGATCAAAATCCCTGATTCAAAGTACGAATGCTTTGAAAACTACCAGCATTTATTTGGCACCAATGTTTCAGCTGCATAACAGACAGAGGTTTTCTTTTATCCATATCTCTTTTCTTGTTGGTTTACAAAGGGAACTCCAGACATTTTAAACAATGATGAGTGAGTTAAAATTGCTATGGGGTTTTTTGGGGTGAGGTGGGGTGGGGTGGTTTAAGGAGGAGGCTAGCACCATGATTTATAAAGTCTGACCAAAGTAACTGCCTAGTTTCTTCACACATCTGGAAGAGCTCTCTGCTTTTTTTGCCTTTTTTTATCTGCCGCAGCTTTACAAGGGAAGTTGGTTACACAAATAAACAAAAGCATCGATACGGTCATAGAAAGTCTGCATTCGAGATAATCTTACAAAAACAAACCCAGTCTCAATGTGCTTTTGTTTATTGCCTTTGCGCCAATATTATTGACCTTTTCATGTATATTGTAGAGTCATTGCTGCAAAGTTGGAAATAGCTTTGTTTTGTGCCTGTAATTTAAAATGTGTTCGTTTGTTCGTGTTCTCTCTCTCTCTCTCTCTCTCTCTCTCTCTCTCTCTCTCTCTCTCTCTCTCTCTCACACACACACACACACACACACACACACACCCTGCAGCCCACCTGCCAAAGTTACATCCCAGTGCTCTGGGTCTGCTTAAGCTGCAGCCGCACAAGGAGAGATGTTCATGTTCCTGCGGCTGAAGCTAATGCCACTGCTGAAAAGAAAACAGAAATGGTGTGGTGTATGGTGGTCCAGTGATGTATGGAAGTGAGAGCTGGGCCATAAAGAAGGCTGATCGCCAAAGAATTGATGCTTTTGAATTATGGTGCTGGAGGAGACTCTTGAGAGTCCCATGGACTGCAAGAAGATCAAACCTATCCCTTCTGAAGTGCTCAGTGCTCACTGGAAGGACAGAGCCTAAAGCTGAGGCTCCAATACTTTGGCCACCTCATAAGAAGAGACGACTCCCCGGAAAAGACCCTGATGTTGGAAAAGATGGAGGGCACAAGGAGAAGGGGACGACAGAGAACGAGATGGTTGGACAGTGTTCTCGAAGCTACTAACATGAGTTTGACCAAACTGCAGGAGGCAGTGGAAGACAGGAGTGCCTGGTATGCTCTGGTCCATAGGGTCACGAAGAGTCGGACACGACTAAATGACTAAACAACAACAACATGGTGGTCCCAATGCTTCTGGAACTTGTTCCTCAAGATTTACGGTGACCATTTTGAAATCCGCTTCTGATCATTCTTCATCTATCACGCTGGCCTAAGGAAGTGGTGTGTATTCTCGCAGCATCACATTGTATATTCTTGAAAAATTCTGAACCTACAAGAACCCTTTTGTCCCAGAGCACGTGCATTCACGTACTGTGTCACGATACTTTGACCCAAACCTCCACCATTCTTCACTGCAAACACACATGCTTGAGAACCAATAGTCAAGCAACTGTTCCCCTCATCAAGTGCATCTTCTTTGATGTTAACAGGCAAAGAAAGACAGACGGGATAAGGGGGCTGGCTCTGACCATTCTCCACCCACCTCTGCTACTCATAGAGGCTCACCTGCTGTTCTAGAACCCTTGATTTTCAAGAGTTCTGAAAGGCAGAGGAAATATCCAGAAATACAGGAGACTCTCAACTTCAGAAGTTTGTCCTCCGGATTGTGAAGAGCAACCAGAATTGTCATGTGTCAATGCTAACACACACATCCCCACTCTTTCCTTTCATGCACTAACAGCAGAGAACGTTAATAAAACAAGAGAATCTATGTTGCAATGAAAATGTAACTTTATTTATCGGTTGTTCACCCTTCCTCTGAAGGAGCCCAGGTCAATGCACATTGTACATGTAAGCAAAACACAATAAGCTTGGCTGAAAACAAATGTAAAATAAAAATTTGTGCAATGAGTCCCCCCACACTTGATTTCCCCTCTCCCTCTCCAAATCTGCTCCGGAAGTTTGGGAGAAGAATGCATTAGAATGATGTTGAATTCTATCATAGAACTGTAGAGTTGGAAGGGACCACAGAGATCATCTAGTCCAACCCCCTGAAATTCAGGGATCTTTCCCCCAACGTGGGGCTCAAATACATGACCTTGCAAACAAGAGTCTCATGCTCTACCAGCTGAGCTATCCCATGGGCAACAAGTCAATAAAACACATTTATGCATACACTATTGCTGAAATACTCAGCGTACAAAAATATACTGTTTCTCTATTTAAAGTGAAAAATAAAACACCATTGTGTGGATAAATAGGAACTCTCTGAAAACTGGATGGGCAGATCTCCAATGCTCAAACTCAAGAAACAGAGACCAAAATTGAATTCCCCCAGCTGGTTTCACACATACCTAGTCTCTCAATCGGCAGGGCATGGTGGTGATAGGTGTCCTGTGATTTATTGTTTTAAATCCCCACTAGTATTTGGTACACCACCTCTGAACATAGGCACCATGGCCATACTGCAGCATCATGCATAATCAGTTGCACATGGGTGGTGTACATTTGATCTCCCCTAAGATCTTTTGGGTGTTTGCCCCTCCTTCAGGCATAGTAAGGAACACCCCAGCCAGAGACAGGATGTCTTGAGCATTGGTCTTACACTCCACTAAACTTTCCTTTGGCACATCTTAGTGGATAGACTTGGCTCAAGCTGAAGATCTGATTAATCATCATGGCCTAAATCCAGCAGAGAGTTAAGTATGCTTAAGTCCATTCGGGTTAAGTGTGCCTAACTCCGTGCTGAATTTAGGCCATCTTATTTGGCAACAAGAATGGATTTATCAATGGTCAAAATGTTTCACATTTAAATTTTATGTCCTGTCACCTCCATGCTCCTAAAATAATGTGTCGAAATGTAATCGTTGTCAATGGGTACAAAGACCTGAACTTTAAGTGTTGGAGTCCTACTTCGTCAGCCAAGAAACTTATTAAGACAACAAAGTTTATGGATCTGTACTTCTCAGATATTCAGATCCAAATCTGAGTTGAAATTTCAGTGTTCTGGTTCACAATGATTTGACCTCGATCCACATTCCATATTTCCCTTTGTCTGCATCTTGTGTAGTAAACAATCTCCGCTTCTTTACAAAATGCTCCGAATCAACCCTGTCATTACAATTTGTCACACACTTCCTTAGAAACTCCACATTGTGGTGGAGTCTCAGACTTCCCACCCATTGCTTTAGGCTACTAGTCTGGATCAAGGCTCATGAGTATGACACTTTGAAGAAGTGGAACGTTGAAAGAGAAATGTAATGACTATAGACACTAACATATGCCACACTCCTCCCAAAGGTTTGGCTGGTTTTCATTCACAGTAAAGAATCAAAGCCTCAGAGTAATTACTGTGTTCAGGCTGAATGATCATATATGGTGCTATTGTTTTTTTAAATTTTCTTCATTTTTTGATGACTAAAAGCCTAACCTAAATCAACAGTATTCCATCTTGTGGCTGAAGAGCAGCCCCATTCTATGAGTGTTTACTTGGAAATAAATCCCACTAAGCTCAGAGGGACTTAATTTCAGGTAAGCACACATAGGATTGTGGCCTTAATATACTCACTCATTTATCAATTTAGGAAAGACCATTTTTGTGTTTATTAACGAATACTCTGCAGCAGAAAGTTGACAGAAGTTGAGCATTCAAAGATTTTCTTTCGGTTTATCCCATGTATTGCTTATAGCAGTAATGAGGATCTTGTGGTCCTCCAGATGTGGTTGGAATCCAAAATGCCATCAGCCCCTGCCAGCCCGGCCAATGGTCAAAAATGATGTCCATTGACATCTGGAGACCCACAGGTCCCCCTTCATTGGTTTGCAATGTGCAACTTTTACTGATAGGAACAAACATAGCATAGCAAGCTGCCTTCTACTGAGTCAAACTATTGCTCCATCCAGCTCAGCATTGTCAACATGGACTGGCGACAGTTCCCCAGGGTTTTGGGCAAGGGAAACTTCCAGCCCTAACTGGAGATGCCAGGATTGAACCTTGACCTGCTGCATGCTCTATCTTGAGCACCCCCAAGCCACCTCTCAAGCTTTTCTAAGGGTCCTCTGGCACTCGGAGCTGATTGGCAGAATATAAGTGGCCGCAGGAGGAAAACATCTTAAAAAGCAGAGACATCACCTTGCCGACAAAGGTCTGTATAGTTAAAGCCATGGTTTTCCCAGTAGTGATGTATGGAAATGAGAGCTGGACCATAAAGAAGGCTGATAGCCGAAGAATTGATGCTTTTGAAGTCTGGTGCTAGAGGAGACTCTTAAGAGTCCCATGGACTACAAGAAGATCAAACCTATCCATTCTTAAGGAAATCAGCCCTGAGTGCTCACTGGAAGGACAGATCCTGAAGCTGAGGCTCCAATACTCTGGCCACCTCATGAGAAGACTCCCTGGAAAAGACCCTGATGTTGGGAAAGATGGAGGGCACAAGGAGAAGGGGACGACAGAAGACGAGATGGTTGGACAGTGTTCTCGAAGCTACCAGCATGAGTTTGACCAAACTGCTGGAGGCAGTGGAAGACAGGAGTGCCTGGTGTGCTCTGGTCCATGGGGTCACGAAGAGTCAGACACGACTAAACAACAATAACAACAGGAGGAGGAAAGAGAGAAAGAAGAAATAGCAAGATTTGCCTCTCTCACCATACCACTGATGGAAGCCTGAGCAGGACCAAAGTTCCTTTCATCAGTGGAGGGAAGCTTGCCATTAGGTATAGCTATGGTGGCCTCTCACACATCACCAAAAGAAATGCAGAAGACCCACCCAAGGCACAAAAGTGGGCATGGATATGTACAAGATTTGTATATGCTTTAGCGATTATTTGATTATCTTAAAGCCATTCTTATCCAACTAGGCCTTATCTACTTGAAGGAGCATCTCCACCCCCATCGTTCAGCCTGGATGCTGAGGTCCAGCTCTGAGGGCCTTCTGCTCGTTCCCTCATTGCGAGAAGTGAAGTGACAGGGAACCAGGCAGAGAGCCTTTCGGGTGGTAGCACCCTCCCGTCAGATGTCAAAGAGATAAATCATGATACGGCCTTCTGATAAAAGGCAACCCTGTATCGGGAAGCTTTTAATGTTTGATGTTTTGCTGTGTTTTTGTGATGCTGGAAGCTGCCCAGAGTGGCTGGGGCAACCCAATCAGATGGGCAGAGTATTAACCACCATAATTATAATCATCAGGACAATGTACAAAATAAGACCCAAGTGGTCACGCCATCATAGACACAACCATAAAACAGTTGTAAATTTAAATAGAAGTACAATAGCATTTATTTAAATAGAAGTACAATAGGACGCGGGTGGCACTGTGGGTTAAACCAGAGAGCCTAGGGCTTGCAGATCAGAAGGTCGGCGGTTCAAATCCCCATGACGGGGTGAGCTCCTGTTGCTCGGTCCCTGCTCCTGCCAACCTAGCAGTTCGAAAGCACGTCAAAGTGCAAGTAGATAAATAGGCAGGAAGGTAAACGGCATTTCCATGCGCTGCTCTGGTTTGCCAGAAGTGGCTTAGTTATGCTGGCCACATGACCCGGAAGCTGTACGCCGGCTCCCTCGGCCAATAAAGCGAGATGAGCGCAGCAACCCCAGAGTCGGTCACAACTGGACCTAATGGTCAGGGGTCCTTTTACTATTACAATAGCACTTATACAGTGGTGCCCCGCAAGACGAAATTAATTCGTTCCGCAAGTTTTGTCGTCTAGCGAATTTTTCGTCTTGCGAATCACGAAATCCCATAAGAATGCATTGAAAATCAATTAATGTGTTCCTATGGTCAAAAAAAGTCCAAACAAAGCCAAATTTGGTACAACAACAGTTTATTAACTGCTCTTTAAAGTCACACATACTGTAAAGAGCAGTTCAAAAATTGAAGGGAAAATAAATTAACTTTATAAACAAAACATGTCTTTGTTTTTAGACAAAGGAAACAAAGCCGCGAGACGTTTTTGTCTTGCGAAGCAAGCCCATAGGGAAATTTCGTCTTGCGAGGCAAATCGAAAACGGAAAAACCTTTCGTCTAGCAAGTTTTTTGTCTTGCGAGGCATTCGTCTTGCGAGGTACCACTGTATCAGTCTGCTGTCCCGCTGCTGTTGACAGGCTGTTGGATGTATGGCAAGTAGGCATGTAAACAAAAAAAGCTCAACAACTTTGTCTTGATATTTTCACTCCGGGGAACATGGCAACCCTAATGAGTGTTAGGATGTTTGATTTCCTCCCAAGTAAGTGAGTACAGGATTTCATTTCTGTTTTCTAAGATTCTACAAGACTCTTGGTTGCCTCTGCTGTCACAGGAGAACACAGGTACTATTCTGGAATGTGGAGGCAAAGGTCATTCTCGGTTTGGTTATTGAACATTGTTTAACAAAATGGGGCCCACAATTGGAAAGAGGGTGGTGGTCCTAGCCAAGAGTGCCATAAATAACAAATAAGATGGTGGATCTTCTCCCGCCTGCCCGCCATCCCAGGGCCTCTTGACAGACCCTCCAAGCAACAGTATCTTTTCAGAGGTTTATGACCGTGTCTGCATAGAAGCATGGACAGCTATAGCACACGGCTGAATAACAACAGATGTTTTCCCTTGTAGTCAAAACATCTACCAAAGACTCCCTAGGTTGCAGGGAGTACACCTAAAACAACTTATTTTAACCCATTACATATGTCATCCTGCTTTTTCACTCCCTTTCCCCTAAAGGCCTGTATATCACAGAGGCATCGTTCCTTCACAATTAAAGTTGGGTGTTTTAGCAACATTTATTCCTTGGGGTGAGGGCATTTCAGGGAGTTCTTCATTACACACGTTTAAGTTAGGTACTAAGATATGAACAGGAAATATAGATGAGACTCCAAAAATAGTATTTTGTCACACATTCACTGTAAGGGCTTGGTGACCATATATAGCATCAAATGGCAACTTCCAGGAGTGATGTGGATGGCCAGAAAAATCTGCCCAATTTGGTTTCTCTTGGTTTCTCAATTTTCCAATCGAAAATTTATTTCACCCTGTTTCTTATGGTTTGCATTTTTTTAAAAAACAAAATCAATATGGACGTATGCAGGCAGATCAAACATTCAGCTAAAAGTTACCAGGACGTAAGGGTAGGCAGCTCTCCTTATTTTCAGCCCAATCCTAATATATGCATTTTATAAAAATCATTTAATGTGTCAACACAAATAGAAGTTATAAATATTGCAGCTGTTTTATAAGGGATTATTATTATGAGTGAAATGTAATTGAAATCAGTAAGATTTTGGGACGCAGAAATAAAAGAAAATGATCAATTACAGCACGAGGGGGGACACCTTATCTAAATTATATAATTTGGTATCTGGATGATTGATATTATTAATTGTATTATAAATTGGTATTGCCATAATGAGGCTTTACCAAAGGTGTCATGGACTTTGAAGACACTCGAACTCAGAACGCAAGGGAGAAACGTGCTAAGAGGAAGGCACACTTGGCAAATCCACACCGTGATCAACTCCCGCCTGGAAACCAATGTCCCCACTGTGGAAGGACGTGTGGATCCAGAATTGGCCTCTACATTCACTTACTGACTCATTGTTAAAACCGTGTTTATGGAAGACAATCTTACTCGGCTATGAGTGATCACCAAAGAATAATCAAAAGTTAATAAAACTTATTCTAAAAAAGATATGCATTTTAATGCATTTTGGTACTTTAATTTTTAGCTGAGAACTGTATCATAAATTTCAGGGAATTGCAAAATGTGAAGGAAATCCGCTCATCGTCCCGGTAAGTACAAATCAGGCCCGAACCCACTGGGATCAACAGAAATTGAAATTCTTAAGCTTCTCTCGCATTGAGGAATCAAGCAATGCATTCACAGGTGTGAACCATCTCGAGGATCATCCAGGAAAATCCTGCTTTTTATTTAGATAATTTGGATCTGCAGGGATGCTGAGGTATGGCTTTCTCCTTGTGAGAAAGGCTTTGCAAACAAGTCTGCCAGTGTTCAAACCTACCAGTGAGAAGCATTTGAATAGATGAGCACCAAGTAAGGCCACTGGTCCATCTAACCTAGTGTTGTCTGCTCTGACTCGCAACAGCTTTCCGGAGTCTTTTCAGATTGCATCACCTGCTACCTGACCTTTTAACTAGTAACGACAGGGATAGAACATCTCTATGATTAAGCATGTGCTCTATTCCTGAGCTGTGACCCTTTCGCAAGCTGTAGCTGTCCTGTTGAACTTTCTTTCTTGGGCTACTAATGCAATATTTTACCTTCTTTCTGCTGTTTGAATGAGTGGTGATTTGTGATATGTTATTATTTCCAGTGGGAGGACCATGTAATGCTTTTTTGTTATTGCTTTTCAATAAACAAAACAGACAATAAAAAAATAGCATGAACATGCCAGAATAGGGAAGCAGTTGCCTAGATTTTTTTGTTTCTGTTTTCATTTCTGTAGCACATGAAGTAATTATTGGATACATCCTCTGAAGTGTAGGTGGGTTCCCACGAGGCAAGACACAGTGATAACAGCAAGAACTTTTATTGAACTAACAGAACTGGTCAACAGGGGCAAAGCAACCTCTTATATACATTTCTGAAGGTCTGGGCCACTCCCATTCCCAACATGATTGGCTGTCTCAACTTCCAAGCTGCAAATCATGACACAGAGTTTAAGGGCCAATGGCAGAGGCCCAAATCCTGAAATGTTCTGTGATTGGATATCCTGTATCGAATCAGAACACAGGGGCTCAGAATCTTTGGTCCAGAGTCAAGCTCAGGCAAACACAGTCCACTGAATACATGACATCCTCCATCCCTCTCTTTCTTCATTCCCTTTCAAGCAAAACATTACAGGGAGAAAAGTATGGCGATAATGTGTGTGTATGTGTTGAGGTGTTTAGGACTATTTTATCAGAGGACTGTTCCGGATTATGGGATGTTGGCTGCTTGCATTTAATTTGTATTAGGCTTTTGATTGACAAGCGGCCATGAGCTCTTGTTTGCGCTGAAATGGTGGGATCATAATGTTAAAAAATTAAATTTAATATAATAACATAAAATAAAGGAGCAACCTTATGCTCCCTGGGAGGGTTGTGTGAGGGTGTGTGTTGCGGATAGGAGGTGACTTTACCCTGGCCTTTGACATCTGAGATGCGTGTTTTCCTGTGATTGCAACCTGGTTTATCCATTTTTAAATTTTAATTGTTGTAATCTGCCCTGGGACATTTAAAGCAATAGCATTACAGAGGCCAAAAACAACACACGTTTGTGCCAAAGTTGCCTAAATTTTGCCTCACAGGAAGCTGAATTCTGACACTAGTGTGAATGACACATATATTATCTGCTTACAGTGGTACCTCGGTTTAAGGACTTAATTCGTTCTGGAGGTCCGTTCTTAACCTGAAACTGTTCTTAACCTGAGGTACCCCTTTAGCTAACAGGGCCTCCCACTGCCGTGCAATTTCTGTTCTCATCCTGATGCAAAGTTCTTAACCCAAGGTACTATTTCTGGGTTAGCGGAGTCTGTAACCTAAAGCGTTTGTAACCTGAGGTACCACTGTATTCGCATAATGCCAAACCAGCACTTCGGTAAGCCTTCAGAGCTTAAGAGGGACTATTTCAATACTGCTACAGTGGTACCTCTGGTTATGAACTTAATTTGTTCCGGAGGTCCGTTCTTAACCTGAGGTACCACTTTAGCTAATGGGGCCACGTGATTTCTGTTCTCATCCTGAGATAAAGTTTTTAACCCAAGGTATAACCTATGGGTTGCTCACTGGAAGGACAGATCATGAAGCTGAGGCTCCAATACTTTGGCCACCTCACGAGAAGAGAAGACTCCCTGGAAGAGACCCTGATGTTGGGAAAGATGGAGGGCACAAGGAGAAGGGGATGACAGAGGACGAGATGGTTGGACAGTGTTCTCGAAGCTACCAGCATGAGTTTGACCAAACTGCGGAAGGCAGTGGAAGACAGGAGTGCCTGGCATGCTCTGGTCCATGGGGTCACAAAGAGTCAGACACGACTAAACGACTAAACAACAACAACAATAACCTCCGGGTTAGCAGAGTCTGTAACCTGAAGTGTTTGTAACCCGAGGTGCCACTGTACAGTGGTACCTCGGGTTACAGACCCTCCAGGTTACATACACTTCAGGTTACAGACTTCACTAATCCAGAAATAGTACCTCGGGTTAATAACTTTGCTTCAGGATGAAAACAGAAATTGCGCGGTGGCAGCAGGAGGCCCCCATTAGCTAAAGTGGTACCTCAGGTTAAGAATATTTTCAGTTTAAGAACAGACCTCCAGAACGAATTAATTTCTTAACCTGAGGTACCACTGTATTCACATAATTTGCTCAGCTACTCACAGGAGAGGAGATCCCAGTCACCCACCCAGACTATTTCTCGTCTGCCTTTGTAGCCATAAGAGAATGCTGTAGAAAAATAGAAATCCATAGAAGAATGCTTTTCTAAAGCAACAACAACAACAACAAAGTAAATGAAGAGTCTCAGAATGCTGAATCCCATGCTCAGAACCATGACTTCTTTATGCACAGAATTATGAAAGACACACAGCCCTAGGGGTTTGAGCTACATGCTGAAAAGGGTATAACACAGCACACACCCAGTGCTTTTTGCACGGTTTTAATTTTAAATCTTATCTGCCCCTTGCCTTGAATCTTAACAGGTAGGAAATATAAAATGCTGGGGATGTCAGATGTGCCGTGCAATATATTCTAGTGCTTTGGCAAGGGTAAAGCAGTCGTGGGGAACTCATTATCGTCCGAGGATTTTTCAGATTACTGAAAAGGCGCTCGTGTTGTCCAGTTGTTGCTAAACATGCGTAACATCTTGCACCACTCACATCATCAGTTGAGGGTTGCCACGGAGATGAGTCACAACATTTCCCTCTCCTAGAATTTCTTCTCCGCAGAGGGAGGACTCCTCTGCTTTCCCAACCCAGAAAAAAGAAGCTTCGGAAGGTGAAATTAATGGTGACGCGGATGTGTTAATGCTTCTCAGGCAGCAAAAGGCTCCTTAATTGCCTTTGGGGCGAGCCAGTATAGGCTTCTGGAGGCTTCCAGCAATGGTGATTTGTATGGAAACAGCCCCCCACCCCCCATTTGAGTCCTAAATGCTCTTGTTCTCCAGGGCTGGGTGTGGAGCACAAAGCTTCCATCCCTATCTGTACGAGGAACCAAACCCATGAAACTCTTGGGGAAAGACCCTGCTGATATTCAGCTTGATCCTTTTCATATGTTTTCTCCACAGACATACACACAGCTGGCTTGAACATTCACTGCTGAAACAGGACCCAACCCCTAGCACAATGGCTAGCACCTTGAAGTGGTCCTTGAGGCATAATATAATAATAATAATAATAATAATAATAATAATAATAATAATAATAATAATAATAATAATTTATACCCTGCCACTCTGGGCAGCTCCCAAAACATAGCTGTCAAGTGTCCCTTATTTGGCGGGACAGTCCCTTATCCCAGTGCCATGTCCCACTGCTGTCCCTTATTGATGAGGCTTCGTTTGGCTGCTGGCTGGGCTTTTTGCCTTTGGCTCGGAGGGGCTCAGAAGTTGAACATACCTGTGCCCGGAAAATCCCTTATTTTGGCTGTTGATCCCTTATTTTCGAGGCTGCTGGTCCCTTATTTTCAAATCTGTAAGTTGACAGCTATGTCCCAAAAGAATATTAAAAATGCAATAAAACATCAAACATTAAAAACTTCCCTAAACAGGTCTGCCTTCAGATGTCTTCTAAAAGTCAGATAGTTGTTTATTTCCTTGACATCTGATGGGAGGGCGTTCCACAGGGCGGGTGCCACTACCGAGAAGGCCCTCTGTCTGGTTCCCTGTAGCCTCACTTCTCGCAATGAGGGAACCGCCAGAAGGCCCTTGGCGCTGGAGCTCAGTGTCCGAGCTGAACGATGGGGGTGGAGACACTCCTGTGGCCCAGAGCTGTTTAAGGCTTTATAGGTCAAAACTAGCACTTTGAATTGGGCCCTGAAACTAATTGGCAGTCAGTGCAGTTGGACCAGGATTGGTGAAATCT
This sequence comes from Podarcis bocagei, assembly GCF_964188305.1. NCBI lineage: Eukaryota > Metazoa > Chordata > Lepidosauria > Squamata > Lacertidae > Podarcis > Podarcis bocagei. The sequence goes on along the minus strand of NC_138133.1, from coordinate 77,971,829 downwards.
GTTCAAACCATCTTGTCCTGGGGAGCAACCTGACCACCAAATTCTGCACCAGCTGAAGTTTCCAAACCGTCTTCAGAGGCAGCCCCACGTATAACGTGTTGCAGCAATCTAACCTTACAACCCTCAGCTGAGACCAACATCAAATTAAACTCCATGTTTGTAAAAGTAGTTGCCGATGTATATATAATGCAACACTTTAGAGAGGAAATATAAACGGTTCCAAAATAGGGGAATTTTATTGCAAGCTCATAACGTATGGAATTTTCATTTAAAGAGAACGAGGGGCGGGTGTGATGGGCGGAGAGGCCCTCTGCAGCAATCTGATAGACAGGGTGGTAACTCTCTGTGAAAATCTCCAGCCACCCAGACCTCACACAGGTTTGAAGTTTTAGGGTAATCAGCCCAAACTTGTAACTAAGAGCAATCAGAAGCAAAGGCCATCCCTCAGGGAACCATATAAGCATGACTCACTGTGGGGCGGTGGGTGTAGAAAGCGAGGTTTGCAGATTAGGCTCGCCTGTGCTTCGAGAAAGCAAAGAGCGATAACACATTGCTGAAACTCATCCCGGTCAGCCGTCTGACCTGCTAGGAGACACCTCTGTTAAAACACCTTCCGTCTATTAAAACACCTTCATGTATGTGTCAACTGTTCAGTTTCTGTTAATTGGTTCTCGTGGGAAACTTGCAGATTCTGGCTAACACAATTAACTCAAGCTGGTGTCAATTTACTCTTGGCAGAAAGCCCAGGTCTGCTTGACCTAGAAACTACTCACTCTGATTGGTTAACGACCAGCACTCAACTCTGTTATCAAGGGATTGCTAGCTCAGTTTGGTGGTGAGGTGTGTTAGGAGTTAGAAGTGCTGTATATGGTTTTGAGAGAGAGAAAGAGAGGATTTATTTTGCTTTGATTTGTATGCAGAAACTCTGCTGGTTTTATTTTTCCTTTTTAATAAATCCTGTAAATAGTTATTCTGAGTCTAGCTGACTAGTCATTACCGCCGCAACTAGCTTCTTCGCTGTGCAGGAAAACTCTGCTACGTTTGGGCTAAAGCCAATAGGGCTATGCCTGACACTCCAAAGTTCCATGAGGTTATGGGCATTGTGCTGCCAGCCTGAGTTGTGGTGGTGTCAGCATCAACGGCGTTGGTTCCAGTAGTTCCAGAAGTTGTTGTTCTCTGGCTGGTTCCTGACCGTGGTGAGCTGGTGACGCAGCGGACACAAGGACAACAGCTGCAGCGTGTGAGTGCTGGGTGCTGTGGTTCCTGTTTTCTCTCTCGGTGGTCGTGAGTAGCTGGTTCCGGGTTCCAGGGACATCGCTCTCAAGATGGCCTCACAACCAGGTCAGATGGCTTTTGAGCGTCTGAATGACTCCAATTACTTGCTGTGGTCGGAACGCATGCAGGCAGTGCTGCAGAGGGATCGTCTCTGGCAAGTGGTGAGTAAGTTTCCTGCGAAGCCTGATGATGAAGACCTCGATAAAGACCAAAGAGCAAGGGCCACAATTGTCTTGGGGCTGGAAGATTCCCAGTTGCCGTATGTGAGGGGAATCAAGACAGCTAGAGGTGTGTGGCAAGCACTTAAAGAACTCCATGTGCGTGAGACAGCGGTTTCCAAGCTGTTCATTCGCAAGGCATTGTACAAGGCAATGTTACAGCCTGGGGTTACAATGCAGGAACACCTACACAGTTTACAGTTAAAGTTTTCTGCGCTACAGGAAAGAGACTGTGCGTTAGACCAGCAGGAGAAGGTGGCTATTATTTTGAGTTCTCTCCCGGAAAGCTGGGATAATTTAGTTTTGTCTCTAGAAGGCATGCAGGAGCGTGATTTATCAGTCAGTTACGTTACTGGGCGTTTGATTGAAGAATGGCAAAAGAGGCAAGAAAGGGCGTTGGCTGCAGAGGCTTCTACTGGTGGGCGGTTTGGAAGGAGTTCTCATGCTGTGCCAGAGGTGAAGCAAGAGCAGCGTACCGGTGAGGAGTCAGCGTTTGCTGTTAGGCGTTGTTTCCGATGTGGGTCTTCAGCGCATCTAAAACGACAATGTCCGGAGTTGGTCAAGTCTCAGTTGCCGGTGCAGGAGCAGAGACGAGATCAGCAGCAGCAGCAGCAGCAGCGTAAAAAGAAATTCTTCAAACAAAAACAGTCGGCTCAGCTGGTGACCGCCGTGGCCAAGATTGCTGATGAGAAACAAGCTGTCTGGGTGGTCGATTCGGGAGCGTCGCGGCACATCGTAAATTCAGATGAATTGTTTGTTTCCAAGAACTCAGCACAGCGCAGCCAGGTGGCTCTAGCAGACGGAAGTACTTCCGAAGTGATTTCGGGGGGTGCAGTTTTTGTTCCTTGTCTTCGTGAATGCCTGCAAAATGTACTTTGTGTGCCTTCATTAAGGAGCAATCTGATGTCTGTAGATTGTTTGCTAAAAGCTGGGTTTAAAGTGTATTTTGAAGGAGACAGTTGCATTATTAAGAAGGCTGGTGAGATTTTAGGCACTGCTAAGTCAGAGGGAGGCTTGTTTTGGCTTAAAGCAGGATCTCAAGTTGCAGCAGTAGTCAGTAAATCTCAGCCTGCAGTGAATAACAAAGCTATACATGACAACTGTGTACACTTATTGCATAGGAAAATGGGGCATGCTTGCTGGAAAAGTGTACTAAAAATGTCTGAATTGGCTGATGGGGGTAATTTAAAGAGTTGTAACAAGTACCTTGATTGTAATGTGTGTAAAAAGGTTAAAACCCACAGAGTCTCTTACCCCAGAAGTGACAGAGTTAGTGAGTCACCGCTACAGCTGGTTCACATGGACGTAATTGGTCCATTTGCTGTAAGCAGGGGTGGAGCGCGCTTTTCACTAACAATTGTGGATGACGCCACACGTTACTCTTGGGTTTTTCCCATGAAGAATAAGGGTGACGTGTTCACTAAGTTTAAAGGCTGGGTGGCATCTGTGGAAAGATTTCTGTCCATTAAACTCAAAAGGATTCAGACGGACAGAGGTGGCGAATTTATGTCAAATGCCTTTAGAGATTGGTTACAAAAGCGTGGCATTGGGCATAGAAAAACGAACGTTTTTTCCCCAGAGGAGAATGGTGTTGCAGAGCGAAAAAACAGATCTTTACAAGATATGATGTTTGCCATGCTTGATGATGCTGATTTACCCATGTCTTATTGGGGGGAGAGCATGCTCACCGCGTGTTATCTCCAAAACAGGCTCTTTCACCAAACAATAGGTACAACTCCGTACTTTAAATTGTTTCAGAAAAAACCCAAAATTGACCATTTGCATGTGTTTGGATCAAAAGCCTGGGTATTAATTCCGAAACAAATGAGAAAGAAGGGAGATCCTAAGACCAAACAGCTAGTGTTTGTGGGTTACCAGGAGCTGGGAAAAGGTTTCCGCTTTGCTGAAGGGACAAATGGCATTGTGATCTCCAGGAATGCCAGTTTTTGTGAACATAGTGGCTGGGAGAGACTACATGCCAATACTGAGGTTTGGTTTGAACCTTCCCAGGAGCTTCATGACTCTGAAGGTAGACACAGAGAATCAGAGTCTGAGGGGGAGGAAAGTTCAGATAAGAGCTCTCAAGAAAGTGAAATTAGCCAGAGCCCAGTTGCTAAGCAACAAAAGAGAGGTCGTAGTTCTGAGGAGGAAAGTGGGTCAGAAGAAAAATTTTCTCCCAGAAGATCTAAAAGACAAAACAAAGGAGTGCCTCCAGTGCGTTTTTCTCCAGATACTGCAAATGTGTTTAGTGTAAGTGCAGAACCCAAGAGTTTTCAGGAGGTGTTAAAGTTACCAAAAGAGGAGGCAGAGCTCTGGAAACAGGCAATGGAGGAAGAGATGTCCTCTCTGAATGAGCACAAGGTTTTTACACCAGTAGCAGCGCCTGAGGGGGCAAAGATTGTAGGCTGCAGGTGGGTGTACAAACTTAAACCTCTGGTGACAGGAGAGTACAAATACAAAGCTCGTTTAGTCGCTCAAGGATATTCTCAGAGGCCTGGAAAAGATTATGACGAGACTTTTTCCCCTACTGCTAAGGGGGACAGTGTAAGGCTGATTCTAACACTTGGAGCAAAGAGAAAACTCCTGTTAAACCATTTTGATATCCAGACTGCATATTTGCATGCATCAATATCAGAAGACCTGTATCTAGCCGAACCGCCTGGTTATGAGACAGGTTCAAATAGAGTGTTGAAATTAAACAAAGCTCTATATGGTCTCAAACAGGCTGCAAGATCTTGGAACAAATGTTTCCATGAGGCCTTAGTGTCATTTGGTTTCAAGCAGAGTACAGCTGACAATTGTGTTTATGTACGTGGTACAGGCAGTGATCAAGAGTTTTGTCTGATTTATGTAGATGATGTATTGTATGCCTGTAAAACAGATAAACAAACTAAAAGGTTTGCCAAGCAATTGTCCAGTAAGTTCAAAGTGAAAGACTTAGGCCCGGTTAGGACATATCTAGGGTTGGAAGTGTGCTGGGCCCAAGATGGCAGCTGCCTAATTAGTCAGCAGAACAAAGTTAAACAACTACTGACTACATACAGGATGCAGGATTGCAAAGGGGCAGCGGTGCCTATGGATCCAGGTTTCATAAAAACACTTCACATAGATGAGAGTCCTGAATTTGAACATCCTGATGTATATCACTCTGTAATTGGAAGTTTATTGTATCTAGCACAGTGGTCCAGACCTGATATTAGCTACGCAGTAGGCATATTAAGTAGATTGGTCTCAAAACCCACACTAAATGCCTGGAAAGGGGTAAAACAAGTTCTGAGATATCTCAAACAGACAATTGGCTATATGTTACAATTAAATTCTTCAGAGGATGAAATGTTGAGTTGCTACTGTGATAGTGACTGGGGAAATTTGCCGGATAGAAAATCTGTCACAGGACTAGTCATAATGGTCGGTGGAGCTTTAATCAGCTGGCGGTCACGCAAACAAGACGTTGTAAGTGTGTCATCAACGGAATCAGAGTACGCCGCATTGAGTGAATTGTGCAACGAGGTGATTTATTTCAAGCATTTGTTGGCAGATTTAAATGTAAATTGTGGAGAACCAGTACAAGTTTACATTGATAATCAAGCTTGTATAACCTTAAGTAAAACAGAGGGTTTCAAATCGCGTTCCAAACATATCTCTGTAAAATACCAAAATGTACGTTGCTGTGTACAAGACAATGTAATCACCTGTACTTATGTATCAAGTGAAGAAAATGTAGCAGATGTGTTAACTAAACCATTGGCAAAGATAAAGAACAAGCGAATGTGCAAGGGTTTAGGTTTGCTGGAAAAATAATCTCCTACATAGGTGTATTTGATGTTAATTGTTCAGCAGAATCTGTGAGGGGGTGTTCAGTTTCTGTTAATTGGTTCTCGTGGGAAACTTGCAGATTCTGGCTAACACAATTAACTCAAGCTGGTGTCAATTTACTCTTGGCAGAAAGCCCAGGTCTGCTTGACCTAGAAACTACTCACTCTGATTGGTTAACGACCAGCACTCAACTCTGTTATCAAGGGATTGCTAGCTCAGTTTGGTGGTGAGGTGTGTTAGGAGTTAGAAGTGCTGTATATGGTTTTGAGAGAGAGAAAGAGAGGATTTATTTTGCTTTGATTTGTATGCAGAAACTCTGCTGGTTTTATTTTTCCTTTTTAATAAATCCTGTAAATAGTTATTCTGAGTCTAGCTGACTAGTCATTACCGCCGCAACTAGCTTCTTCGCTGTGCAGGAAAACTCTGCTACGTTTGGGCTAAAGCCAATAGGGCTATGCCTGACACTCCAAAGTTCCATGACCTCTGATAGACAAAATAGGGGAATTTTATTGCAAGCTCATAACGTATGGAATTTTCATTTAAAGAGAACGAGGGGCGGGTGTGATGGGCGGAGAGGCCCTCTGCAGCAATCTGATAGACAGGGTGGTAACTCTCTGTGAAAATCTCCAGCCACCCAGACCTCACACAGGTTTGAAGTTTTAGGGTAATCAGCCCAAACTTGTAACTAAGAGCAATCAGAAGCAAAGGCCATCCCTCAGGGAACCATATAAGCATGACTCACTGTGGGGCGGTGGGTGTAGAAAGCGAGGTTTGCAGATTAGGCTCGCCTGTGCTTCGAGAAAGCAAAGAGCGATAACACGTTGCTGAAACTCATCCCGGTCAGCCGTCTGACCTGCTAGGAGACACCTCTGTTAAAACACCTTCCGTCTATTAAAACACCTTCATGTATGTGTCAACGACCGCGAGAGTTTTAATAGCACAAGGATGGAAGACTGAAGAAACCCCAACCAAAGAATCATGGCAAGAAAAATTGATGGACTATGCAGAACTGGCAAAACTGACATACTAGCTACGGGATAAGGATAACTGTGACTTTAAAGATGAATGGGAACCCTTTACAAAGTATCTGAAGATGCAACAAAGCGAACTGGACTCCTTGGCTGGTTTTGAATAAACATTCACAAACTTTTTATTGATAATAATCAGCTAAATAGTTTGAGGATCTGTACAACTGTGTAACATGCAGAAAACAGCATTTTTAGAGAAATCAAAGACTGGAACTGAGGGAAGTCAGGGGGTGGGGGTGGGGGGGTTCTGTGGGGGGAGGGGAGGGAGAAAAAAGGGGGATAAGGATGATATGTTTCTGGATAATATGTTTTGTTTTAATTTTGAATAAAAAGTTTTTTTAAAAAACAACAACAACACACACCTTCCATCCAAACTTCCTCTCAGGATCCGGACAGTGGGGTGGGCAACTATAATCAAATCTCGGTCTTGTCCACATCTGCACCACACATTTAAAGCACTCTCAGACCACATCAGGACTTCCCAAAAGGAATCCTGGGAGCTGTCGCTCATTAAGGGTGCTGGGGGTTGTTTGGAGACCCCTATTCTCCTCACAGAGCTACAATTCCTAGAACTGCCCAGGAAGAGGGATGGATTCTTAATTCACTCAGAGGCAATGTGGGAGCAATCCTGTACCCAAGAATCTGGCATAAAGCAAGCTGGTGTAAATTAGGTAAAAGGTAAAGGGACCCCTGACCATTAGGTCCAGTCGTGACCAACTCTGGGGTTGCAGCGCTCATCTTGCTTTATTGGCTGAGGGAACTGGCGTACATCTTCCAGGTCATGTGGCCAGCATGACTAAGCCGCTTTTGACGAACCAGAGCAGTGCACGGAAACACCGTTTACCTTCCCGCCAAAGCGGTACCTATTTATCTACTTGCACTTTGACGTGCTTTCGAACTGCTAGGTTGGCAGGAGCTCACCCCATCGTGAGGATTCGAACCGCCGACCTTCTGATCGGCAAGTCCTAGGCTCTGTGGTTTAACCCACAGTGCCACCTGCATCCCTTTGTAAATTAATCAGGCATAAAATTATTCCAGAGCCAAACCCTATCCTGGAGCAAAACTACTGCTGGATGAGCCTGTCAGAGGGAAAATAAACTTGAGTTTGACTTATGCTGCCCTTTTTGCCAAGCCACAAGACTGAACTGAGTTATGATCCAGATTAAGTCCCCCACTGCCTGGCCACCCCCCACAAATGCCCCTATTTTGGACTTACACTGGCCTTGAACCTGCCATCTTTTGTTCAACTGTCTGAGCCCTGAATGAGCAAGTAATGGCAGTGTATTTTCAGCTGAGCTGGGACTGGGGACTCAACACCAGAAGAAGAAGAGTTTGGATTTGATATCCCGCCTTTCACTCCCCTTCAGGAGTCTCAAATCAGCTAACATTCTCCTTTCCCTTCCTCCCCCACAACAAACACTCTGTGAGGTGAGTGGGGCTGAGAGACTTCAAAGAAGTGTGACTGGCCCAAGGTCACCCAGCAGCTGCATGTGGAGGAGCGGAGACGTGAACCCGGTTCCCCAGATTACGAGACTACTGCTCTTAACCACTACACCACACTGGCTCTACACCAGCTGAATCACACCAGCTGAATCGATGGAGATCCACAGCTTATTAAGCTGCTCGTTCTGATGGCTCTTGTTATAGGTTTGCATGCGCCCACGCCCACACCCCAATATCTCTGAATACCAGATTCTGGGAACATATAACAGGAGAAGTATATTATCTTCCTTGTGAACTTTCCAGAGGCATTTACTCAGCCATTCTTTGAAACAAAACACTGGACTAGATAGATAGATCCTTGGACCGATCTAGTAAAGTTTTTGATTTTAGGGGATGGAATGGGGTGAAACATCCCCATGAAAAATGGATTAAACATTGGAGGTAGATAAATCCTTAAGAATTTTCAAGGGTTGTAATCCTTACCCTTCAATACAAAGTGATCAAACATTACTTTGCTTCTCTCTCTCTCTCTTAGAATTACACTCCGTCTAAAAAGTTGCTAAATATCTCATAAACACTTTTTTTCAGTGGACAAATAGGCTTACATAGTGCTTTCCCCCCTAGAAAAATAGGTGCTGAGACTCACCATGGAGTTTTTACAGTAAGGGTCACACTTTTTAACTACAATAAAAAATTAGGTTCTGGTACTGTGTGCCCTTGAGTACCCCCTGAAGAAGAAGAAGAAGCACTGGACGTGCAGATGTGGGCCATGGATATCTAGCCAAGCTTTAGCCTACAATTCCTGGAAGACCTGCTCCCTGCCTTGCAGGCCTTTTCCATCTGGCCTGGGAGGAAGGCAGGGCTGGACTGACTCCAGCTACAAAAGCTGAGGCTTCTGAACAGATTCTTGCATTGGAGTAGTGTTGCTGTTGTTGGTATTAATTTTTTGTCATTATTTCTAGATCTTACGATTTATGTGGAAATTGTCGTGTACTTTTTGATGCATTTTGTTTATTGTTTATGATTACTTTGGCTACATTTATAATTATGTAAATCTTTTTATGTGAGTGTAGATTTAACTTTGGAAAGGCGGCATACAAATAAAAGGATTCCTGTGATGTTCTTTTTCTGTTCCCATCAAGGCTTCCTGGTCCTATTAGGCTGAAACATTGGATGCAGAACTTTTGGAGGCAGATACATGAGTTGTCCTTCCTTTTGATTTAATGTGCACTGAGACACCTGTGAACTCCAGGTGACCTCCAGGGCCTTTGCTTTCCATGTTATTATCAAGAAAAAGGGAAATAAAAAATGCCCGTCACTTATGTTATGGTGAACTCTGCTCCATTTGGACATCTAAAGAAAATCCTTGTCAGCTTGCTGCAAGATTCCTGACATCAGACAAGAAAAGCGTCCATCCTATGATGTGTGTAAAAAGCTGGGATGCTGGGCTCTAAGGTTTCGTCTCCTTTTTTGACACAGCCCAATTAAGTACAAATGTTTCTGATCTCTTCCAGGATGGATGCTTCATTCACGCAAGGAACACATGATTCCCCCAGAAGGACAGCTGCATCTGGACAATTTGGGAACCTCCCAAGTGCTGTCTTTAATATATGCTTTTTAAATTATTAATAAAAAAGCAATGAATGCTGGAGACTGTATTTCTCTCCAGATCACTTTGAAAGCAAGTTGGCAGGCCCAGGCTGCAGATGGCTGCTCTTGACCACTGCAATGTCACATTCGGGATGTTCCCTGGCTTGACGTAACAAGATCTACATGGTTTTGCATTCAACCGCATGGTGTCTGCTACACAGGAAGCAAACTTCGCCTCTCAGCAGGGCATGCATGCAAATTCATGTGATTGCCACTCGTGTCAAGGAGGAAGAAAAGAAACCACCACTCACCTCCTGAGCTTTCAAAAGGACTCTACAAGGCATCCTTCACCTCTTCACTTTCCTTCATCATGACTTGAAGTGGCATGGAGACAAACCACAATGTGGGAGATGAACCATAAGTGGTGAGCCAATAAAGATGCAATACGCCCGGCGATATGGATGAGATGTGGTTGCATTGAATGGAGGCAGTGTTAGACCCAACATATGCATAAAGGAGCATCGGGTGGTGAAGATTTTACCTGGACTGTACCATTTCAGGCTGCAGGTGATGAGTTGTAGTGCAGCTGAATGCTTGCCTGCAAAGACAAAACCTCCATTCATGTAGAAAACAAAGTGCATTCTGCAGAAGAGATCATTCTAGCCTACGGCTTAGCATGATACTACTTTTTTTTAGGTACAAGTAGGGATGGGACACGGGTGGCGCTGCCTAGGACTTGCCTAGGACTGTGGGACATCCTTTCAAGTCAACCTACCTGGTATCAGGCTGCACATCTCTCTCCTCGGAATAAAAGGTAAAGGTAAAGGGACCCTTGACCATTAGGTTCAGTCTTGGATGACTCTGGGGTTGCAGTGCTCATCTCGCTTTATTGGCCGAGGGAGCCGGCGTACAGCTTCCGGGTTATGTGGCCAGCATGACTAAGCTGCTTCTGGCGAACCAGAGGAGCGCACGGAAACGCCGTTTACCTTCCCGCTGGAGCGGTACCTATTTATCTACTTGCATTTTGACGTGCTTTCAACTGTTAGGTTGGCAGGAGCAGGGACCAAGCAATGGGAGCTCACCCCGTCACAGGGATTTGAACCGCCGACCTTCTGATTGCCAAGCCTTAGGCTCCGTGGCGCCACCCGTGTCCGCCACAGCGCCACCCGTGTCCCCTCCTCGGAATACACAGGACTTAAAGAACACTTAACTTTTGGCAAATATTCTGTTGATAAAGAGAATGTTATTTTTACATGTGCCTAATGCAGAAGTCTCAAACCTCCTCTGGAGCATCAGCTGTTGGCTCTTGCAAGAAACTGAATACTGTGCGACATGAATCAACTACAAGGTGCATTAGCCGAAAAAATCTATTGTTTAACGCAGCAAGTGTACTGTGATAGGTAATATCTGCCTGAGACATCTTCCATGGGAGCACACAATCTGGGAAATGACATTGGCAGGGGCCTTCTAAGGTTACTTTAGGAGACCCAACCACAACCTTCACAATGTCAGAACTTGGGTTGCGTAAAATTCCGCTTGAAAAGTTTTATTGCAACTCTCAGCCAGTAAAAGGCAATCTGGGCCCAGACTTGGCACAGAAAGACAGCAGTACACGTTCACTCGAGGGACTGGAACAGCTGCGACCTCTTGGAAACTCAATCCAGTTTTCATAATCTTCTGCAGATGAGCATTTCACCGCACTTAACGCTATTTTCTAATTGCAACGTTGAAGCAACCGATGCAGGTAGGGCCCCACTGTGGAAGTGAAATGGTCTTGGATGGAGGAAAACATGGTGAACACCCTCAATAGTTCATATTTTTCTGGACATTTGCCCAACCAATTAGTTGGGTTAAATGAGCGAACACTTCTCTCCTGGTAGGCCCCGCAGAGCATCTTAAGGTCCATGAATAATCACTGTTTAGAGGTCCCAGGCCCAAAAGAAGTCAGACTATCCTCCACCAGGGCCAGGGCCTTCGCAGTGATGGCTCCGACCTGGTGGAATGCTCTGTCCCATGAGACCAGGGCCCTGCAGGATTTAATTTCCTTCCACAGGGCCTGTAAGACAGAGCTATTCTGCCTAGCTTTCAACTTGAACTTAGCCTGATCTTTTATTCCCCTTCCTTCCCTCCCCCTCCCCTTTTTATGAAGATTACCCGCTCTGGGATCCCACAGCTAATTCTCCCCTGGTCTCCTCGCTGGCCCAAATAGGACTAATTTAGCTAGCTAGCCCTGGTGATCATCTAATGTTTATTGGATGGATTTCCCCCCTAAATTGATTTTTGAATTCTGAATTTATTGTTATTCACGTTTGTCAGGGCTGCCACTCAGTCCCAGCTCACATAGGACCACGTTAGCCAGCGTTCAGGTTAAAAGAGTCTTTATTGGATTACAGGTTCCATTTCCAAACTGCAATGTGCAGCCCTACTTCTTCTAGGTCAGACCGGCGAAGACCCGTCTGAGTCTCCGCCTCTAGCACACCAGCTTAATACCCTAGCCTTGCTCCACCTCCTGCGCCTTTCCTTCCGTCTCTGGGTCCTTCTGCCCCCCGGGGTCTCTTCTTTCCTACTCTCTTCTGACGCGGACCCCCCTGACCCTTCCGCCTCCTTGCGGCGGGCTTTGGGACCTGGCTCACTCTCTGGGCTGCTTACTGCACCAGCTTCCGCTACATTTGAACTTGGCGCGCGCGCCCAACTCTCAACCTTCCTCTTGATCGTTTCGTCGCTCCCCGAGGTGGGCGTGACTACTCCTGACTCATGCCCTCCCTCCTTCTGAAAGCCTCCGGAACCCGATATCTGGTCCCCTTTCTCCCCGCTGCTCCCGGCTGGGTACGTGGGTCCCGATCTCCAACTGCTGCTCTCTGATTCCTCTCTGGACCCTTCTTCCTGGGGTGTCCCCCTGCTTCCCCCCCTTGCTCTGACCGCTGGCGCTCCCTTCTGGGAATCCTCGGACTCACTGGATAAGCTCGGCGATCTCGGTTCGTCATCCCCACTCATCTTTCCTTCGTATTCCTCCCCCTCGCTCTCTGTCTCCTCCCTTCTCTGCGTCTCTGCTCCTGAACCCCTGACATCCATCCCCCCCTCGAAGCCCCCCCTTCCCCCCTCCCCACTTTCAAGGGTGGTTGCTGGGTGCTCCATCATCACAGGAGTGAATGCCGGATACAGTTCGCTCCTCGTCGCTGGCCGCCAACTGAAGACCTCCGAGTCTTCCTCCTCGCGTTCGTCAACGTTGAGCTGCTCCGCCTCCATTTCAGTGCCGCCGTGCTCGAAACCGAGATCCTCCCCGCACACGTCCATGTCAGTCTCTGCGTCGGTCGCTTGACCTGGCATCTCCAGCCACCTCCGGCGCCACTGCTCCTCTGGCCGATCGTCCCACCAATACGAGGTGTCGGACGCCGAACCCTCCGGTGACCCCTCTGGGGAACGTGTGCGCTGTGCGGGCTCCCCGTCCGAGTCGAAGCCATGGAACGTGCTGGAGGAAAGTGTGGGCGTGAACAACCAGTCGTCGAAGAAGCCTGCTGGCATGGGTCTGTGTGGGAAAAGGGCATGAAACTCGTCCTTGAGCAGGGGTTCCTCCAAAGCGTAGTCTGGCACCCAGCTATTAGCACTAGCCCGGGTGCCCTCTCTGGCTAGGAAGTATTCCACTCCGTCTTCCCCCCATCTGGAATCCAAAATCTCCGTGACTTCGTTGATGGGGTCCTGCTGTGGCAATCTCCCCGCCTCCGTCCGCTCCTGAGACGGACTCGGTGCTGTTCCTGGTTCCTGGAACCTGTGAGGTGTCCTGTAGGGAGTGAGCACCGACCTGTGGAACACCGGATGCATCCTGGAACCCTCCGGTAGCACCAGCCTGAAAGCTACTGGGTTGATCTGCACTTCGACTTGGTATGGACCGAGTTGCTTGTGCCCCAACTTCTTTTTGGCTAACGATCTGGTCGGCACTGCGTGGGCTGCCAACCAGACCCAGTCTCCCACTCGGATCTCTTCGCCAACCCGCCTGTGCTTGTCCGCTTGCACCTTGTATGCGTGCTTCGCTAGCTCCAGCTGCCGTCGGAGTTGATCGTGGACCTCCTGCAACTCAGACGCGAAAGCGTCCGCCGTCTGCGGTTCCCCTTCCCCCACTCTGTCCAGTCCCGGGAAGGTTCTGGGATTCCTCCCATTGTTGGCGAAGAACGGCGTCACCCCTGTGGACACGTGCTTCGTGTTGTTGTAGGCAAACTCGGCGAGCGGCAGGTAATCCACCCACGTCGCAGGCTGTTGATTGGCATAGCATCTCAGGTACTGCTGCATGATGGCATTGACCCTCTCCGCTTGCCCGTTGATCTGCGGGTGTCTCGCTGATGTCAGGTTGATCTTGACGTTCAGGAAGCCCATCAGCTTCTGCCAGAAATTCGAGATGAACTGGCGACCGCGGTCGGACAGTATAGACCGCGGCAGCCCGTGCACTTTGAACACGTGATCTATGAACAGTTTGGCTGTTTGTTCTGCCGTGGCCACCTTCGCACACGGTATGAAGTGTGCCATCTTGGTGAACAAGTCCACCACCACTAGTACAGCTGTCTTGCCTCTCGAGCTGGGTAGATCCGTGACAAAGTCCAGGGCCACCCTCTCCCACGGTTCAAACGGCGTTTGCAGCGGTTCCAGCAGTCCCGCCGGTGGTTTGTGCACCGGCTTGGCCCTCTGGCAGGTGTCGCACCTCGCGACGTAGTCCGCGACTTCCCCTCTCAGTCTGGGCCACCAAAAGTCCCTTGCGACTAATTCCACCGTTTTTTCCGTGCCAAAGTGCCCGGCCGTGGGTGCGTCGTGCAACTGCTGCAGTACCTTGGCGCGAAGTTCATCTCCCGGCACGTAGATGGCCCCTTTACGTAAGAGCAAGCCGTCCCGTATCTGGAACTCGTCGCTCTTCGCCGTGCCCTTGTGCACCTCGGCCATCTTCGCCTGCGCGAATGAGTCGTCCTGCAACGCCCGCCGCACCGCATCCAGGTCTACTGTGGCTGAAGCGCACGCCCACGCTGTTGGCGCGAAGATGTGCATGGCTGCCGCTGGCGTCGCCTCTTCGAGGTATTGCGGTTTTCGGGACAGTGCATCCGCCATGATGTTGGTGTCGCCTGGGATGTACTCTATTCGGAAATCGAAGTCAGCAAAGAACTCCGCCCAACGTATCTGCCTCTGGTTCAGGAACTTCGCCGTGCGCCAGTGCTCCAGATTCTTGTGGTCCGTGCAGACCTGCACCGTGTGCTTGGCGCCGATCAGGAAGTGTCTCCACGCCTTGAAGGCTGCATGAATGGCAAGCAACTCCCTGTCCCAGATGGTGTAGTTCTGCTCCGACTTGCTGAGCTTTCTGGAGTAGAACGCTCCCGGCCTCCAGACCCCCTGTGGGTCCCTCTGCAGCAGGACAGCTCCCACTGCTCTATCGGACGCGTCTGTCTCTACCCACATCGGTCTGCTGGGGTCGATATGCAGCAGTTGCTCTTCCGACGCGAAGAGACGCTTGAGTGCCTGAAAGGACTGCTCCGCCTGCTCCGTCCAGATGAATTTCTTTTTCTTGGAGCTTAGCGTGTCCGTAATAGCCGCCGTCTGCATCGCGAACCCTTTGATAAACTTGCGATAGAAGTTGGCGAAGCCGACAAACCGCTGGACCTCCTTCCGGTTGCGCGGGCTCTTCCAATCCAACACCGCTCGAACCTTGGCGCTGTCCATGGCTAGCCCCTTGTCCGACAACTTGTAACCCAAGAAATCCACCTCCGTCGTGTCGAACTGGCACTTCTCCAGTTTGGCGTACAGTCTATGCTGCTGCAACCTCTCCAGCACCTCCCGAACGTCTTGGTCATGCGCTTGCTGCGACTCAGAGAATATCAGGATGTCATCCAGAAAGCAGACGCACTTCTTGTAGAGGAGTCCCGCCAACACATGATGCATGAAAGCTTGAAAACAGTGAGAACCGTTTTGCAATCCAAACGGCATCACTCTGTACTCGTAGGTGCCCAGAGGCGTGAACATGGCTGTCTTCCACTCATCGCCCTCCCTCATGCGGATGAGATTGTACGCCCCTCGCAGGTCCAACTTGGTAAACACGCGTCCCTTGCGCACCGTCGCCAGTAGGTCGTCAATCCTGGGCATGGGGAAATCAGAGGGCTTGGTCATCTTGTTCAAGAGGCGAAAATCCACCACCAGCCTTTTTTGGGGCGTGTCCTTCTTCTTCACAAAGAAAACAGGACTGCCCCCTACTGCCCTGGACTCCCGGATGAAACCGCGCTCCAAATTGTGATCTATGAACTGTTTGAGTTCTTGTAGTTCATCCTCAGACATGGAATACAGCTTCCCCTTCGGTAGCGTCGCCCCTGGTAGGAGGTCAATCTTGCAGTCATATTGCCTGTGCGGTGGTAACTTGTCTGCCTCCTTCTCGCAGAAGACCTCCAGAAAGTCTGCGTATTTGTGGGGGACTGCTTGCAACGTTCCCAACTGCAGCTGTGATTCCTCCTCCTCTCCCTCCTGTCCGGGCAGGATGCAGTGTTCTGCGCAGTAAGAGGAGCCGAAGATCAGCTGTCGCTGGTACCAAGCCAGTGTCGGACTGTGCCTGTCCAGCCAACTCATGCCCAACACAATGGGTGTGTCCGACAGTCGGGTGACATTAAAACTGATGACTTCCCTGTGGTTGCCAAGGCGCATCACCATTGGCGGCGTTTGCTTCACCACCTGCCCCCCCAGCAACTCTCTGCCATCCACTGTGACGACTTGCAGGGGCAGAGTGGCCGGTAATAGTTGTATAGCGTGCTGCTCCACGAAATCCTGTGCTATAAAGTCTGCGTTGCTTCCAGAATCCACAGAAAGCGGCACTTCGATAGTGACGCCATCTGGCAGCTGGAGAGATGCTGTGAGTTGCACTACTGGTTTGGGTGGGAGGGGGTCCGTGGGTTGCAAGATCGCTGGGGACTGCTTCAGTGATGCGTCTGGCTGGGCCCCAGTGCCTCTGTCTCCAGCCAGACATCGTCGTTTCCCTGCTGGTGTTCGCTGTGTTGCGTGGCCGCTTTCACCATTGCGGAGGCTGCAGTGTGCTTGGAGCTCCTCTGGGGACACTCTTTCGCCAAGTGTTGAGAGCTGTCGCATATATAACACTTCCTGGTCCCTCTAGGAGGTTTAGTCTTGACTGCCGCCGGTGCAGGGGCTCTGGTAGCTGACTGAGCCCTGGCTCCTCCCACCTCCATAGGTTCCACTCCCCCTCCTGGCGGAGGTGTGGATTGCGCACGCGCAGCTTCCCTGGGAACGAAAGAGAAACTTCTCGCTGCTTCGCGCCCTCCACGTCCTTCGTCTCTGCACCATGGACGTTCTTCCAGCCTCACCCCCAGCGCCCTTTGGACCACCTCACAGTCAGCGCCCTTTGGACCACCTCCTGCGTGCTCCGGGGCCTCTCCCCCCTCGCAATTTCGTCTTTAACAGCACTGCTCAAACCCTCCCAGAATAGGTCTCTGACTGGGGGCGAATCCCGGTCCCATTCCAAGGCACTGACCAGCGCAAAAAAGCGGGCGTGATACTGGCGTACGCTCGCCCTCCCTTGTTTCAGTCCATGAATCTCCCGTCGGGCAAGATCCACGTCAATGGTAGATAAAAAGCACGCATCCATCGCTTTGATAAAGGCATCTGCATTCTGAAGCGCCAGATCTTTATCCCTCCACAAATTGCGTAGCCACGCTTTAGCATCCCCATGCAAATGGGATAGTATAAATCCCACTTTCTCTTCCTCATCCCTAAAGTCTTTCGCCAGCAGTTGCAGTGCGCACATTACGTCTGCTCGAAAATTGGGGTACTGTTGTAAATTCCCATCGAAGTGAGCCACAAGCCCTCCTGCTCTCCGTGCCAACCCAACCCCCTCCGGTCTGGGTCCTGGCTGCCCATGCTTAACCAATGCTTCAAACCTGGCGTGGAGATCTCTGTAGGCGGCTGCCGCATCCTCCTCCCTTTTCTTGGATGCCTGTACCTCCGCGTTCAATTGGGTCACTGCCTGTTGCAGCGCTGAAATTTTCTCTGCTTCCGTCATCTCTGCCAACCGTTGTGAGCTCGCTCCCAAACACCAATTTCCTCCTCTCGCTGCTTCTGCCTCCGCTGCGAGGTATCAGGTGTCCGAAGCTTAAAAGAGACGGGTCTTACTGTCAGGGCTGCCACTCAGTCCCAGCTCACATAGGACCACGTTAGCCAGCGTTCAGGTTAAAAGAGTCTTTATTGGATTACAGGTTCCATTTCCAAACTGCAATGTGCAGCCCTACTTCTTCTAGGTCAGACCGGCGAAGACCCGTCTGAGTCTCCGCCTCTAGCACACCAGCTTAATACCCTAGCCTTGCTCCACCTCCTGCGCCTTTCCTTCCGTCTCTGGGTCCTTCTGCCCCCCGGGGTCTCTTCTTTCCTACTCTCTTCTGACGCGGACCCCCCTGACCCTTCCGCCTCCTTGCGGCGGGCTTTGGGACCTGGCTCACTCTCTGGGCTGCTTACTGCACCAGCTTCCGCTACATTTGAACTTGGCGCGCGCGCCCAACTCTCAACCTTCCTCTTGATCGTTTCGTCGCTCCCCGAGGTGGGCGTGACTACTCCTGACTCATGCCCTCCCTCCTTCTGAAAGCCTCCGGAACCCGATATCTGGTCCCCTTTCTCCCCGCTGCTCCCGGCTGGGTACGTGGGTCCCGATCTCCAACTGCTGCTCTCTGATTCCTCTCTGGACCCTTCTTCCTGGGGTGTCCCCCTGCTTTCCCCCCTTGCTCTGACCGCTGGCGCTCCCTTCTGGGAATCCTCGGACTCACTGGATAAGCTCGGCGATCTCGGTTCGTCATCCCCACTCATCTTTCCTTCGTATTCCTCCCCCTCGCTCTCTGTCTCCTCCCTTCTCTGCGTCTCTGCTCCTGAACCCCTGACAACGTTTTATACTGTATTTTATGCTGTTTTTTGTTGCTTCAATTAAGTGTTTTGAATTTGTTGTTGGCTGCCCTGAGCCCGGTTTTCTGAACCAGGAAAGACTTATTAGTAGCTGCCCTTAGTCCTGGTTGTGCTGGTGCAGATTGCTGACAATATGTGACACCTTTGTTAAAGCATTTGCACCGGCTGCTTATCTACTTACCAAGCCAGGTTCAAGGTCCTTGTATTAATTTACAAAGCCTTGAACAACTTAGGTCCAGGGTATCTCAGGGGCTGCTTGAACCCAGTATATCTGTCAGGGGAGCAGGTCAGCTATAATGCACAAGGCGTCAATGAAGTTAAATCTTTATTCAAAGAACAGCTGAGGCATCATCCCCATCAACAAAGGATTATCATCTTGTTTTTGTTATGTGCTTGTATGTTTATATGACAAAATAATTTTTTTTAAAGAGTTATCACAAGCAATGGCGAACCTTGGGGGTCTCAAATTTGAGCAGCGCCCCGTGTGACACCAAAATTCAGTGCCCCCCAGCTCTTGCCTTCCATTTTACCTCATGGTTGTGGAGTACACCCCAGCAGGATGGTCACATAAAGGCCCACATAAATTGAGATTGTTTCTATCCACTGATGTCAGCGGTACATTCTAGTGTGTCCAATATCCTCAGTCCAACTATAGATTCTGAAATAATCATCCTCCATCCAGACAGGGAAGCAGCAATGCCAGAGTTCAAGGACTCAAGGAGGGTGAGGGGAGAGTCCTAAGGGCCAAACAGAGAATGCATTTGGCCCCTGGGCCTAAGGCTCCACATCCTCGTTCTACCAACTGTTTTCTCCACAGCAAATGTTCCTTCTCCAGACTGCCACTCTTCATATTGCCAACCAATATGTCACCAAGTGTGTGTGTGTGTGTGTGTGTGTGTGTGTGTGTGTACACACACACACACACACACACACACACACATATATAAGAAAGGTCCATATCCATATGGTTAAAGCTATGGTTTTCCCAGTAGTGATGTATGGAAGTGAGAGCTGGACCATAAAGAAGGCTGATTGCCAAAGAATTGATGCTTTTGAATTATGGTGCTGGAGGAGACTCTGGAGAGTCCCATGGACTGCAAGAAGATCAAACCTATCCATTCTTAAGGAAATCAGCCCTGAGTGCTCACTGGAAGGACAGATCGTGAAGCTGAGGCTCCAATACTTTGGCCACCTCATGAGAAGAGAAGACTCCCTGGAAAAGACCCTGATGTTGGGAAAGATTGAGGGCACAAGGAGAAGGGGAAGACAGAGGACGAGATGGTTGGACAGCGTTCTCGAAGCTACCAGCATGAGTTTGACCAAACTGCGGGAGGCAGTGGAAGACAGGAGTGCCTGGCATGCTCTGGTCCATGGGGTCACGAAGAGTCGGACACAACTAAACGACTAAACAACAACAACATATAGATAGATAGATAGATAGATAGATAGATAGATAGATAGATGATAGATAGATGATAGATAGATAGAGAGATAGAGAGAGATAGAGAGAGAGATATAGATAGATAGAGATAGATAGAGATATAGATATATAGATATATATTAATATATAGATATATCTGCCATAAATTAACTTAAATCCAAGAAGTATATCCCATAGTAAATCACATTTAGGTGAGAATTGGGGCTGCATGCTTCATTTCATTACCACAGTGGGATATGGACAGGCTCCCTGTGGCTTTCCCTCCCATGTTATCATGGTAATACTCAAAAGCGCAGGACCACATGGATGGTGCCAATCATGTGAGTCCTTCCTACCCAATCAGTGCCCAGCAGAGAGAAAGCAGCAGGACCTGCCTTCATGATTCCGAATATTACCATAGCAACATGAGGAGAAACCAAGGGAGGAGGCTGAAGTGAATCCGTTCAAGTCCAAGAACTCTTGCTTAACTGGTGCTGAACTGATACATTATGTGAGTACACTTCAGTGAAACTTCTGCCTAATGAAAGTCCAGTTGTGCTGTTAAAATACACCGTCTTCCTTTTTTATATTATTGGTTTGAACCAAAGAATGGTGTTTGGAGATTCAGAATGCCTATTGCAATCACCACATGTGTTTAATTTTTGTCCTTGGGTGACTAATGCCTATATATTCTTCTTCAGCTTGTTTCTAGCATAACAATACTCTTAGAAGATGTATTTAGAAAGGAAACAGGAAATTGTACTGCTGGAACAAAAGATCAGGCAGCCCTGCAGTTGATGTCTTGGTTGTCATGAACAGGGAAGACAGAGAATTCCAATGAAAGTGGAAAATGTCACTATTATTATTATTATTATTATTATTATTATTATTACCCCACCCAGTCTCCCCAGCCACATTGGGAGGAGACCTGGGAAGCCTCTCCCGATGTGACAGTCATCATGTGCAGTCCCCCCCAATGTTGGGCACAACTCGGCGCCTGTGGCCACAGACAAAGCCCTCTCATGCATGGCTTCTAAGGCAGGAAGGTCCCACCAGCTGATCCTAAAACACATGGAAGCAATTCAGAGAACTTTCACCCTTCACCTTTAGTCCTGGTTCATCCAGGTAGATGGAGGCAATAATACTTCTGAGTACAAGTTGTTGGAAACCACAGAAGGAGAGAGTGCTCTGGGGCTGGAGCCCTGTTTTCATTTCCCCACAGGCATCTGTGAGGGAGGGATGCTGGACTAGATAGACCATTGACCTAATCCAGAAGGTTCTTCTGGAGCCAGTGTGGTGTAGTGGTTAAGAGCGGTAGACTCGTAATCTGGGGAACTGGGTTCGCTTCCCCGCTCCTCCACCTGCAGCTGCTGGGTGACCTTGGGCCAGTCAAACTTCTCTGAAGTCTCTCAGCCCCACTCACCTCACAGAGTGTTTGTTGTGGGGGAGGAAGGGAAAGGAGAATGATAGCTGCTTTGAGACTCCTTCGGGTAGTGATAAAGCGGGATATCAAATCCAAACAACAACAACAACAACAACAACAACTCTTCTTCTTCTTCTTCTTCTTCTTCTTCTTCTTCTTCTTCTTCTTCTTCTTCTTCTTCTTCTTCTTCTTCTTTTCATACTCACCTCTGGAGGAAGGCCTCAAATACCCATTTTGAGGGTACACGTGAGGAATGGCCTGGGCAAGCAGTTTAAACATCCTTGTTGCTTTTGAACGCTCCAGGGTGACCTCCCTCACCTACGCGTTGTGTTTTGTTTTCTTTACCTGACACCCCCACCGCTCAGTGTCTAAACAAGAGACCTGCCAACCAGCTCTAGTGGAACAATTTCCTGTGACATTCATCATGGTGTTTTTCATCTGTCTCTTGGCTTTTGTGATCCTGACAGTTGTTTGAGCTCAATTTTTCACGGGGCGAGCCTGGAAAGGGACCCTTAATCTGCCGAGCACAGTGGCTGGGTGGGCCCTGGTGGGGGTGGAGATGTCCAGCTCCTCCCTCACATGTTTCTACTCAGCAGCTCCGTGTTAGCGATCCCTGAGCTGAGATTTCTGAATGGAGGTGAAAAGCCGGGTCTCCCTGCATACACAGCCCACTTCAATTACTGTGCGTGGGAAAAGCGTGTGTGTGTGTGTGTGTGTGTGTGTGTTGGGGGGAGAACAAAAGCAGTTGGCGGAATGAGCCAAAGAACAGCATGGTCGCCTTGCTCTGACCTGGGTTAAACATTTAGTCATAAATATTTAAGGCATGATTTAGCCATTTTTTAAAAAATATCAAAATGTGTGTCTGTGTTTGTGCATGGGAGAGCAGATGGAGGAAGGAGGGAGAGGGCAGGTTAACCCATGTAAAATGTGAACTAGTCGTTTTAGTAAGCAGCATACAAATTCTGTTAAATAAATGAACAAGATGAGGAGGGAATTCAAACTATGGCTTGTATCCAGTGCTTTTTTCTGGGGGTACGCAGGGGTATGCATACCCCTAAACATTTTTTGAATCTTTGTACCCGGAGCAGCGCTTCTCCCAGGGGACGTGGTTTGCCTCCCGTGAGGGGTGTGGCATGGCGCCTACGAGGGTGCCGCCAATCGGGAGTTGGCTTTTTGTCCCCCCCCCCTTAGAATGGCACCCGGAGTGGGCAGACCCCCCACCTCACCCTCAGAACGCTCCTGCCTCTGTCTCTAGCCCGCTGGTTTATTATCTCTGTTAAAGGTAAAGGTACCCCTGACCATTAGGTCCAGTCACGGTCAACTCTGGGGTTGCATGCTCATCTCGCTGTATGGGCCGAGGGAGCCGGCGTTTGTCCACAGACAGCTTGTGGCCAGCATGACTAAGCCGCTTCTGGCGAAACAGAGCAGCGCATGGAAACACCGTTTACCTTCCCGCCAGAGTGGTACCTATTTATCTACTTGCACTTGGCGTGCTTTCGAACTGCTAGGTTGGCAGGAGCAGGGACCGAGCAACGGGAGCTCACTCCGTCGCAGGGATTCGAACTGCTGACCTTCCAATCAGCAAGCCCTAGGCTCTGTGGTTTAGACCACAGCGCCACCCACGTCCCATATCTCTGTTACCTCACTCCTAACTCTTCCAATCTTAATCATATTGCTTCCCTTTATCTGTAGAGTGAATGGGGCCCCACCAATTTGCCCTCTCTGGCAGGTTCCTTTAATCCAATATTTTCCTAATGGGTCATTATCCCCAGGCTATCATCTCACACAAGAGGCTAGTCCTGGCTTAATTAACTTTTGACACATCACAGGAAGCGCCAGCATGGCTTAATTAGCTTTTGAAACATGCTGATTCCAGAGGAATTGAAGCGTCTAATACACATCTTAAATGCACACAGGTCTAGTAGAGTTCTAAGACTTAATTAAATTCTAACACCTACTGAACCCAGTAATTTAGGGGAGTCTAACACCCAAGGAACACAATACATTACTTTTATAAATAAATGAATAAGCAAACTCATTTCATGGAGGAGATGGCTACCAGTGGCAAGTAGTCACAACGGCTTTGCTGTATCTCTACTGTCCGAGGCAGTGCACCTCTGACACCCAATTGCTGGGAATCACAGCAGCTCTACATAGTTTCAGACCGGGTTCTTTCTCAGTTGAACCTGTGACCTTCTGCACGCTAAGCAGATGTACTGTGACTCATCTCCAATTTATGGAGCATAAGGCTTTCAATGATTCATAGCCCCAATGGCTATATTTTGCTCCACTGTTGGAGGCTGTGTGCTGCTGAATACAAGTTGCAGGAAACAGCAGGAGAGGAGAGTGTTGTAGTGCTCAGGTCTGGTTTACAGACTTCCCATAGGCACCTGCTTGGCCACTGTGTCCCATGCTCTTATGGGTGTCCTCCCTATCCTATCCTGGCTTAAGCCCCACAGGCCTTCCCACCCATCTGTGTGAATGCTGTCCTCTTGATAAGGTATGCTTTATCAACTGGCCCTTTTAAGAGAATGAGCTATGACTCAGGAGGACAGCTCCTGGAGAGCAGACTTGGAGGTGTGGCCTAGCTGGAGAAGTTTGCTACTGATGCAGGCATAGGCAAATTCCAGCCTTCCAGATGTTTGGGACTACCATTCCCATCATCCCTGACCACTGGTCCTCTTAGCTAGGGATGATGGGAATGGTAGTTCCAAACATCTGGAGAGTCAGAGTTTGCCTGTGCCTGTACTACTGTATGCAGGCTTCCAGGTGTCATCAGAAATAAAGTTTGTTGCCATCCACTTAGCTTTTAATGAGTTTCCACATAAACAGTGGAAGACAACACAGACCCTTCACTTAAACGTACTGCTCTTGTCTCTCTTATCCCAGATGGTGAGAGAGTGAGGCCCCAGGTCAGCCATTTTGTTGACCTCAGACCAAGGGAGAATCGGTACCTTGTGGTTGCTAGGCAACCAACAAGATTCAGTCCCCAAACATCCCTCAGTGGTTGAGGGCCTTCTCTGACAATTAAATTTTGTGGTTGCCTGGCAACCGCCAGAAGCAAATTTGTTTCTTCTGACAAATGAAAGTGGATGGTTATAGAGTTACAGAAAACTGCTAGAGTAAAGCAGTAGGGACCTCAAAACTGTGACTGGCCCTAAAGTTTC
Organism: Podarcis bocagei; assembly: GCF_964188305.1. Classification (NCBI taxonomy): domain Eukaryota; kingdom Metazoa; phylum Chordata; class Lepidosauria; order Squamata; family Lacertidae; genus Podarcis; species Podarcis bocagei. Next base: position 77,947,533 of record NC_138133.1, on the reverse strand, counting down.
TGGGGGTGGAAGGAGTGCTGTTTTATTATCTTCTACTTCAGAATCAGGTCGGATTCTGATATGGGCATGTTGGAAAGGGCATCGTGTTTAATTAGTTAAGAAGGGCGAGGACACCACTAGGCATTCCTAGAATTGTATTATGGTGTCTTTATTTAAAGAACTGGAGAACTTGTGGTCTTCCAGATGTTGTTAGATTCCAACTCCCATCAGCCCCACCCAGACTATTATCTTAAAAGTGGCATGGTTAAGTGATGTCTGGAGATCAGCAGAGGGCCCTCTCACCATTAGCACACCAGTTATGGAGTCTATCCCCCAGAGTTTTGGCTGGCACCTATGTCAGCCAGATCTTTAGGAAACATCTGAAGAGTAGACACTTTCCCTCTAGGCCTTCAGTAGTTAGGAAACTGGCCCATCCTGTGATATCTTACAGATGGCTAGGGTTTTATGTAACTGTATTAGATGATGTAGGGGACGCGGGTGGCGCTGTGGGTTAAACCACAGAGCCTAGGACTTGCTGATCAGAAGGTCAGCGGTTTGAATCCCCACAACGGGGTGAGCTCCTGTTGCTCGGTCCCAGCTCCTGCCAACCTAGCATTTTGAAAGCACGTCAAAGTGCAAGTAGATAAATAGGTACCGCTTTGGTGGGAAGGTAAACGGCATTTCCATGAGCTGCTCTGGTTCGCCAGAAGCGACTTAGTCATGCTGGCCACATGACCCAGAAGCTGTATACCGGCTCCATCGGCCAATAAAGCGAGATGAGCACTACAACCCCAGAGTCAGTCATGACCGGACCTAATGGTCAGGGGTCCCTTTACCTTTACCTTTTTATTAGACGGTGGACTTTTATTGATTGTTATATGTGTCTACAGCCTGCTACATTTGCAGCCTGCCCGGGGTTCTAAAGATGAACGGTGCGATATACATTGCAAAAATGAATGGAAATTAAAAGAATGTTCTGTATTTGGTTTGGTGTGCCACTCGTTTTTGAAAAATCCACCTTAAAGAATAGCCTACTGCATCACTGCTGCATCCCTGACCTCGTGCCCCAGTCCCATCCTGTCCTGTCTCTGCTCCTAGTTACCATCATTGCCTGAATAATGCAGCTGATAAACCCTGGGGCAAGGATTCTGTCACTCATAGAACGGTCTGTGCAGCACCTATCTCCAGGCTGGTACTGTGCAAACATTATATAGCACTGTAATAGATCATCATTAGTAATTTTATGGAAGCAAAGCACAAGATAAGGCAAGGACCAGGCTACATCCTGTCATGTGTTTTTCATATTAGAAAAAGCTCACAACATCTACAGCAACACACACAGACACATTGCCCTTTCATTATTAAACCACGCCGTATAGATTTGCTTACACGATGGGCCCATATTTTGTGTGAATGAAGTTTTCTGTGATTCATGTTGCAATGACTCAAAAGTCTTTTTTTAAAAAAGAAAAAAAGAAAGGCAAAAAAACTCCCCTCCACCCAAGAACCCAGCTCTGACCAAATAGAGAGGTACAAATTAAAAACATCAAGAAGGAGGAGGCAGAGTGGGATTTATGGAGAAGAGATGGAAGTAATAGGAAAGACAAACATGCCTAGCAAAGGGCAGAGTGGAAGCCTTTTCAAAGCAATGGATATTTCTGGTGGACACTTTGACAGTTCCTTGATGCTGCCTTTCCTCCAAAGATAAACACTCAGCTCGAAAGCATGCTTGACTCTGTGGCCACCGGAAAAAATACATCTGCAAAAGAAAGAGGTCAACCTTCCCACCAGACCGAGATGTGCATTCTTCAAACATCTGCACTTGCAGGGGTGCCATCTTGCCCTCAAGATTTTGGGTGCCCACCGCCGCAATGCAGATGTGCAACGTCACACGCACACAAACCTGCATGTAGTGTGTGTGAGACATCACTCGCACGTTGCAGCGGGCGGCGACATCAGCTCCTCTTCCTTTTCCACCAGTGTGGTGTAGTGGTTAAGAGTGGTGGACTCGTAATCTGGGTGACCTTGGGCCAGTCACACTTCTCTGAAGTCTCTCAGCCCCACTCACCTCTCAGAGTGTTTGTTGTGGGGGAGGAAGGGAAAGGAGATTGTTAGCCGCTTTGAGACTCCTTAGGGTAGTGATAAAGCGGGATATCAAACCAAACTCTTCTACTCTTCTCCGCAGCTAGCGAGGCACGTTTTTTCCACAGAGAGGGGCTTAGACTCCACATCAGAGCCCCACCTCACAAATGGTGACTTGCTGGCTGGCTGTGGAGGCAGGGCTGTAGGCAGGGGAGAGGTGGGGGCGGACCGCCCTGGGTGCCCTCACTGAGGGGGGTGACATTCGGCGCGCTTCCCGCCCGTGACTCCCAAGCCTACCCTGAGCTGTCAGGGTAAGGGGGGAGAGGTTGGGGTTGGCCTAGGGTGTGGTTATTCATTTGTGGTTGGCTGTGGTGATTTTTATTTTCATGTGTGAGTGGGGTGGGTGGGTGTTTTGGATCAGGTTAGCCATATTGATTTGTATGCTGTTGGTGGATTTTTGTCGTTGTCTTGTTGGGCTGTGTATGCAATAAAGGGGAGCCATACCTGGGTAAAGGCATCTTCTTCTGTTTGTCCCAGTGTCAGTTTTAGTTTATTGGCTAATTTTTCCTAGTAGGGCTGTTTCCCATACTATTTGGTACCATTGGTCCATGCTTACTCCTGACAGGTCTCTCCAGTGTCTGGTTATGGTGTTTCTGGCTGCTGAAAGTAGGTGGGTTATGAGTTCTTTGTGGTGTAAGTGGGCATTATTGTCTTGGAAGATGTTTAGTAAGGCCAATTCTGGGGTGATTTCTAATTCTTGCTTGGTTATTTTACTTATTTCTCGTATGGTTGTTGTCCAGAATAGTTGGATTTTGGGGTTTCCCCTTCATTTTGACAGCTTGGGGGAGGCTTGGGAGTCACGGGCGGGCAGTGCGCCAAATGTCCGCCATGGGTGGCTCACTCCACCCCCAGCTGGAAGGCGTGTGTGCCGCTCCGGACACCCGTGCGGCTATCCCGCATCTGGGAGGGCACCCTCCGTACCATGCCCCCCTTGGGAGCATGCCACACCCCCTTCAGGAGCGCTACCGCCCTGGGCAGCGCAGGCATATGCTCCACCGCTGTGTGGAGGACAGAGCTGAACTGATTCTCTCTTGGAGACAGCACTGCTTCCACCTGCCGGCTTTTCTCATTGACTTGGTGGGTGCCCGTCCCCCACAATTATATTATTGTGGGTGCCAAGCCACCTATGGCCCTCTGGAGTTGGCTCCTATGTGCACTTGTCCGCAGGACTTAATGATGCTGAAAGCATAGCATTCCACTACATGACCACATACAGTGGTACCTCGGGCACAGATGCTTCAGGTTACAGACACTTCAGGTTACAGACTCCGCTAACCCAGAAATTGTACCTCGGGTTAAGAACTTTACTTCAAGATGAGACCAGAAATTCAGGATAAGAACAGAAATTGTGTGGTGGCAGCGGGAGGCCCCATTAGCTAAAGTGGTGCTTCAGGTTAAGAACAGTTTCATGTTAAGAACGGACCTCCAGAACTAATTAAGTTCTTAACCCGAGGTACCACTGTATAGCACAAAACTATATCATATCAATACAAATTTATTACCTATATGACAGGAGGAGAAAGACACAGGCCATGGTGATATGTGGTCTGTTTTTCTTCTTCTTATGTATTTTGTGTTCTCGTTTTCTATTTTTGTGTTGTGAACTGCCCTCTGTGATCTTCAGATGAAGGGCAGTATACACATTTTAATAACAGCAGCAACAACAACCACAGTTTGCAAAAGAACTTCGTGGGAATTCTCGGGGAGACCTGATTACTTTAGGTTCCAGCTCCTTGGCAGTGGCTTTCAGCTTGTTGGAAGGAACAGATACTTTTGCAACTGCAGTGTGTGGAAGGCTCGTGAAAGCCCTTGCTGCTACAGCCAACTGTTTGAACAGAATAAATGCTACCCTAGCCTGACCTGCGGCACAACATGTCACAAGGGTGACATCAATGTTTGTCTCCCGCTCCACCCAACAATTATAAGAAATCATATCAGCAGCCACAAATGGAAAAAGAGGGGGCAGGAGAAGCAGAGAGATTTCCAAAAGAGGGGTGGGCGGGGAATTCTCTCACAACATTTCCCTCATCCAACAATGAGTCCGCAGAAGACTCTTGACTGCTGTTTTGATTAACTCTGGAGTAATTCAGATGGAAGTCAGAAGATAGACTGGGGCTGTGATTTGGGGACAGGAGAAGGATTAGCACCAACATCAGACAATCTGGGATGATGGTCACTTGTTCACTATTTGGCATAGGGTCTGAAACCTCCACCCATATGCTTGGAAAACACGGAATTGCAGCCACTCAGTGGCATAGCGTGGGGGGTGCAGGGGGGGCCGGCCGCACCGGGCGCAACATCTGGGGGTTAGGGTTAGGGGGCGCAAATCCACGGGTTAGGGGGCGCAAATTACTTGCCTTGCCCCGGGTGCTGACAACCCACGCTACGCCACTGCAGCCACTCCCCTTTGCAGGATTAAATCTTCCTCACGACCATTATCCATAATGATAATAATAATATTTCCTATCTGCTCTTCACTGTGAGGTCCCAGGGCAAGTTATAACAAAGGGAAAATGCCATATTAAAAAGAGATTACAATCCAGATAACAGGGTGGGTCTTAAAATATATATCTCAGGTGTTCAAGGCCAGGTAAAGAGGAGCATCTTCAGATGAAAAACTACCACCATAAAGGTGCCAGGTTCACCTCTGTACAGAGGGGATTTCACAGCTTAGGGGATACTGCAGAGAATGTCCTTTCCCACACTGCCAATCCCTGAATTTCTGAGGGTGATGGGACTACCAAGCGAGTCCCCTCTTTAGGGATGGTGATGGTCTTTCAGATATTTGGGACATAAGTCATTTAGGGTTTCACTTAGAGTTCCCCGGGGAAAGAAACTTGGTTGTTAAAGCACTCTGAGAATTGGAGCTCTGTGAGAGGAACAGAAAACTCTTAACAATACACAACATCCATAACGAACTATGGTTCCCAGTATTCTTTGCAGGAAACCACACCTATTTAAAGTGGTAGGAGATTGCTTTAAATGTATGGCATGGCTGCAACTCAAGTTTGCTTTCTATACTGACAATTAAAAGGTAAAGGTAAAGGACCCCTGGACGGTTAAGTCCAGTCAAAGGTGACTATGGGGTTGTGGCGCTCATCTCTCTTGCAGGCTGAGGGAGCCAGTGTTTGTCCACACACAGGTTTCCCGGTCATGTGGCCAGCATGACTAAACCGCTTCTGGCACAACGGAACACTATGACAGAAGCCAGAGTGCACGGAAATGCTGTTTACCTTCCCACCACAGTGGTACCTATTTATCTACATGCACTGGTGTGCTTTTGACCTGCTAGGTTGGCAGGAGCTGGGACAGAGCAATGGGAGCTCACCACTGTAGAGTGGATTTGAACTGCCAACCATCTGATTGGCAAACCCAGGAGGTCAGTGGTTTAGACCACAGCACCACCCCCGTCCCGCTGTATTGACAATTACACAAGCATGAAGCCATGGGTATAGAGGTCTGGGGTAGTGTAGATACATGAGGTCCCAGGTTCATTTTCTGCTGTCTTCCATTGAAAGATCCAGTTAGAAGGTTGCATGAAAGACTTCTGCTGAACAGCAATTTGCTAATCAGAGCAGCCAAATGCTGACCTAGCTGGATGATAGTATGCCATGGCATTAATCACTTTTCCTGTGTTCCTCTCTGCACATTTAATTATGAGCTGTTGTTTTGGAGAGCATTGCATTACTAAGGCCAACTGGTTTATCCATCACAGAATTCTGTCAACGGAAGTTTCTGAGGTGCCGGCTCATAGTCAATAAAAGAATCCTGAGGAACATCACCCAGCAATTGTGTGGGATCCCTGGAGTTCCTAGGAGAGCAGGGCTGAGATGACACTTAGAAATTCTGCAGCACAAGCTCAGTGGCTTCTCAGTTGTCAAATGGGATGAGAGACTGCATCCCCGAGGGAACAAAGCTTGAAAACAATAGATGCAACTCATCTAAGGAGCGTTGGATGTGGACCGTTTCCAGGCAAGCTTGTTTCACTTGAATCCTGACACTTTGCAGAAGTTATTGTGTCATGTTGGAAGCCAGCATGGGAGGAATCTGACCTATATATGAAGTGCCAATATTGTAGATTGATGTACTATATTCAGGCGTCTCCTCACTTACTTGGGGGTTAGGTTCCAGGGCCCCAAGTACATAAGCAAAACGTGTAAATGGGGAGGGGTGTGTGTTATAGTAATAAAAAGGAAAGGGCTGAGCACTACATATGTCACCTTGAGCTCTTTGGAGGGACTGTGGAATCTAAAAGCAGTAAATAAGCAACTGCTTTCATGGATTGTTATTGATTTTTAATAGGTAAAGGTAAAGGGACCCCTGACCATTAGGTCGAGTCATAGCCGACTCTGGGGTTGCGGCGCTCATCTCGCTTTATTGGCCGAGGGAGTTGGCGTACAGCTTCCGGGTCATGTGGCCAGCATGACTAAGCCGCTTCTGGCAAACCAGAGCAGTGCACGGAAACACTGTTTACCTTCCCGCCGGAGCGGTACCTATTTATCTACTTGCACTTTGACGTGCTTTCGAACTGCTAGGTTGGCAGGAGCAGGGACCGAGCAACGGGAGCTCACCCCGTCACGGGGATTCAAACCGCCGACCTTCTGATCGGCAAGTCCTAGGCTCTGTGGTTTAACCCACAGCGCCACCCGCGTCCCTGATTTTTAATAACTGAAAGCTATTTTGGGGAACTGGTATATAGAGTTAAATTATGAGGTGTGATGGCCTGGGATTCCGAGTCTGAGAGTGAACCGGAGGGCAAGGCCTAGATGCTGAGGAGCCTGCACCTGTGCCAGATCCTCAGGGGCAGGCACCAGGTGAAACCATTCTGGCCCCAGAGGTGCTGGAGGACTCAGTGGCTACAGGTGAGCCTCCCCCGGGGCCCAGTAACCCTTCGGCCTCTCCTGAACTGCAGAGGCTTAGGGCAGAGAGGCGAAGGGAACTGGTTTCTCCCAGGAGGAGTGCTCGCCTTAAGGCCAGGAGAGGCGGGGCTCCTGGGGGCCGGGGCCGCCCCCGGCCTTAGAAGAAGATAAAGGCCAGGCAGCCCGGGCCCAGGTTGCGGGAGCAACGTCGTTGTGGAGTACCTGCTTTACCCAGACCTGGATCTGCACTCCCAGTGTGCCTGTTCCACGCCCGGCTTCCTGCTGCTGCTCTACCAGCGTTCCTGTTCCCCTGCCTGGCTCCCTGTTTCGGACCTCGCGTCTCATCTAGTGTTTGTCTACCCTGCTAGTGACTCTGGACTGAACTTCGGCTACGGTATTAGTACCTTTCCCCCCCCCCTGGGGCCAGCACATGAGGGGTATGTATAGTATGATAGATATAGTGTGTTGTTTTAATAAGATGCTGTTATCCGGATGCGGGTGGTGCTGTGGTCTAAACCACTGAGCCTCCTGGGCTTGCTGATCGGAAGGTCGGCGGTTCGAATCCACTCGATGGTGGTGAGCTCTGTCCGTTGCTCTGTCCCAGCTCCTACCAACCTAGCAGTTCAAAAGCACACCAGCGCAAGTAGATAAATAAGTACCACTGCAGCGGGAAGGTAAACAGCACTTCCTTGCACTCTGGCTTCTGTCACGATGTTTTGTTATGCCAGAAGTGGTTTAGTCATGCTGGCCACATGGAAAGCTGTCTGTGGACAAACACCGGCTCCCTCGACCTGTAAGCGAGATGAGTGCTGCAACCCCATAGTTGCCTTTGACTGGACATAACTGTCCAGGGGTCCTTTACCTTTTACCTTTACCTTGTATGAGCAGGGCAGGATAGAAAACGTTTTAAATTAAAATAATCAAAAGGTAAAATGGAACCCTTTAAAGCCAGGATAGCCAATGTTGACTTCTGGGTGGCCGCTGTCAGAATAGGCTACTGGACTAAAAGTGGCATTGGCTTCATCCAGTAGGCTCTTCTTATGTTCTTGTTGAACTCCAACTCCCATCAGCCACTGCAAGTATGGTCAGGGATGATGGTGGCAGTCGAGGTCCAACGACATCTGGAGGGCACGACTTTGGCTCCGCTGGCTTTGAAGAACCAAATCAAAAGGAGTCATTGAGACAAGGCTACTTCACTGGAATAGGAGGAGGAAACAGTGATTGGAGGCCATATAATGCTTTGAAGAATATTTATTAAGGAAACCCCCTCCCTTTCTACAGCAAAAGCAGCAAGACCGTGGAAGTGGAAGCAGATGTGTTTTGCCAAAGAAAGGTGATGTAATCTGCAGAAGAAACTTGGCTATCTCTAAAATACCAAAGTGCACAAGTGTCTGAGTTGGGAGCGAAAGCTCCGTAAAAAGAGAGAGGGAAAAGAAAGGGGTGTGGCTGCCATTTATCCAGAGTGCCATGTTTATGATCAAAATGGAACATGGGGTCGCTGAGCGCTTTGGTCACTGGTGGGAAGGAGATTCAAGACTACGGGTCATAAAGTCAAAGGAAATGTCTCTTAGGGGCGGTCCAGGCACATGATCACCCCTGCACATGGCAAGCGCAGTTGCCAAATCGATGTTGCGAGACTTCGCTGACCAGTAAAGTCACATGATTTTGGCAGGAGGCTGTCAGCAGGGGGGTCTGAAAAGGCAGAAAGCCTTAGAGCTGGACTGAGGAAGCCAAACAAAACACAGGAATGCAGAAAGTTGCCTTATAATGAGTCAGGTCCATCTAGCTCAGTATTGCCCTACTCTGACTGGCAGCAGGTCAGGTCTAGGGCTTCTTGCCCACCTCTAGCTGGAGCAGCAGGGATTGAACCTGCAACCTTCTGCACACAGAGCAGATGTTCTACTGCTGAGCTACGGCCATCCCCCCTATGAAATCCTTTCCCTGTTGGCCTGTGTCAAAGAGCCAACAGTAAATCACACCGTTTGAAGTTGGAGTAACTCTCTATTAGCAAAACCACCACCTTCACAGACTTGGTTGAGTGTCAGGCCTAAGGAGCACAGCAGCTCATCTCCCGAAGGTCTTACCCCATGAATCAGTTGTCTAGATTGAAAGTCCTCAGCTCCCCACAGTCATCTAAATCCCCTCCTCTCCAGGGCTTTTTCCAAACAATCTGAGACTGTGCCTACCTGCCGCTGCTCCGCCTGTTTCAGCCCTCTCCTGGTTCTGGAAGACAGTGGGGAGGGGAGTTTGTCACAGCAGGGAGAGGAAACACCCATGCTTCTTCACCAGCAGGATTCATCTCTGCTTCTTGACCTCCCTCCTCCCCTGCTTCAGCTTCTGCCTCTGATTCTAGACTTCTGTCTGCCACAGACTCATCCTGCTCATTAAGCCCTGTTACCTCTTCAGCTTCTGACACCACCTCTTCCCAGTCTTCTCCCTCTTCTCCCTCTGATCACTCATTGTCATCCCACTAACAATCCCCAGGCTTTTGAGCCTTCTTCCCTTGGGGGCTCCCAGCTGGTTCCTCCCACCATTCCTCTGTATCCAACCAGTCCATAATAGCCTGCCAGGGGAATCTTTCTTAGATGTACCGGTATATCTAAGATCTCCAGGTCTTTGAAATGGTGTTCAGATAAGGTAATGCTTGCATAGGCAAACACCCCCATTCTAGCAAGCAGAATCAGGATGGGCAGCTCATGACTTCACACCACAAATGGACCGGCCTTCCTAATTCTGCTTGTGTGCCTACAGACACCACTTGTCAGCTTGTGTGCAAGAAGAAAAAGCTTGCCTTGGAATCCAGGACAGTCAAGATTTGGGTTCAGCATCCCCTATCCTGACCCAGATATTAGTTTCTCCCAATGCATCTGACGAACGAAGGCTCATCATTCAATGAGAATTACAAGGCAGCAACCTGGAAGGAGGACGTACCTGCTTCCAACCTCCTTCCTTTTAGGGTTGTTATGAGTGATAAGCAAAGGAATTGTGTTGTTTTTGACTATCTTTCCAACATAAAGAATCTCTAGACAGGTGCTAACCATGACAGATATGACTTGTGAAAATTTATAATACTCCTCTTCCCTGCCCCCCCACTCTTTTCTTTCCACCAAACGCCTTGAGAAATCTGTAGTGAGGGGTGGATTGTATCAGCAAATGAGATCTGGGTAGGAACTGTACTTCCAACTAGTAATATTTATCCATTCAAGATGTCCTAGTGAAATTCAGTCGGCAGAAGACAGGAGGCTGAGAAGTTGAATTAATTAGTGAAGCACCCCTTCCAGTTCTGTTTCCATGAGTAAACTAGCCTTCACCAACTGTCATGGACTGGCTGGATGCAGAGGAATGGTTAGAGAAAACAGCTGAGGAACCACCAAGGGAAGAAGCCTCAGAGCCTGGGGAGTGATGGTGGGACAGTGAAGAGTTTTCAGAGGGAGGAGTCTGGGAAGTCTTGTTCGTATGGAGCCCCTGGTCGTCTCACAGACTATTGACCCGTACACCACTAATCCGCTGCCACCAACCAGGTCCTCCCCTGTAAATCACTTAGTCTCAGTCAGGTTCTTAAGTTAACAATGAAGATTGTAGTTTATTGCAAACACAAATAAACTTTAAATGCATTTGAAACGCTGTTACCCTTTACCCTCTTAGTCTTATTTTATTCTGTCTCTAACTCTTCTACCTCCCCTCACACAAGAACCAACTGCACTAACTGTCTCTCTATTTCCATCTGTCTGCCAACTGCTTTCCCAACTGCCTTTTCCCAACGAACCAACTAACTAACCAACTAACTGTCTAAACCTCGGGCTAAGCACTTTTATAAACAGGTAGGCTCCGCCTCTGGCTTTTCTATTGGTCTACCTTTTAACTCTTTCTCTTCCCCTGCACAGACATTTTCAAAAGAACAGGCAAACGCCACAAGGAGGTATTGGAAGCTGAAGACGTGACAAGACTTAGTGAGTCTGGGGCAGAGAAACGTCCAGAATCATAGGCAGAAGCTGAAGCAGGAAAGGATGGAGGCCAAGAGGCAGAGACAAGTCATTCAGGGGAAGAGCCACAGGTGTCTTCCCCTTCTGTGATGACAAGCTCCCCTACCCCTGGTCTCCCAAAATGAGAAGAGGCATGAAGAGGCCAGGGGAGATGTTGACTTCACACAGGCACTGTCTTTGGTTGCTTGGGGGAAAACCCTGGAGAGGAAGGGACTTAGTCGTGGGGAGGTGGAGAACTTTCTCAGCAACTGATTCATGGGGCAACACCTACTGGAGTTGAACTGCTGTGCTCAGTAGACCTGACACTCCATCACCTCTGTGCAGATTGTGTTCTTGCTAATAAAGAGTTAACTCCACCTTGCACAGTGTGATTTACTGCTCCCTCGCTCCTGACACCAACCTGGTACCATCCACATATTTGGGGCTATGGCCACATTCATACTATACATTTAAAGCACTATGATAGTGCTATAATCAGTCGCACCTTCCCTCAAAGAATTATGAGAAGTGCAGTTTTTTAAGGATGCTGAGAGTTGTCAGGAGATCCCCTTATTCCCCTCACAGAGCTACGGTTCCCAAAATTCACAGAGAAGAGGGATTGATGGTTAAATCACTCTTGGAATTGTAGCTCTATCTGGACCAGACAGAGAACAGGGAGCAGGTCTTGCAGGACTCCTAGTGAGAAGGGTCTCTCACATTTGCAGCTGGAGTCAGTCCCATGTTTTGGACTACAACTACCACAATCCCTCATGACTGCCCATGCTAGCTGGAGTTGTAGTCTACAATTTCTGGAAGGCATTGTGTTGGCGACACCTGTTTTAATCCATGGGAAGATGTGCAATATATGGCAACATGACAGGGCCAATCATGCCTGCAGAGCATGCTTGGAAGTTGTGAAATAGGCTACAAAAGCCAATGGGGGGGGGAATGCTACTCGAGAGTTGAACTAATGAAGGAAGAACACCAAAGAGTTTTGGCGGGACAACATTTAGTCAAGAGCTGGCCCTGGCTGAACTTGGAAATGCCTCCAGGAAGCATGAGATTGGGGTGGAGAAGGAAGATAAAAAGAGGAAATAATTCTTCTTTGATCTACACTCCGCCTCCTCCTCCAAAACATATTTTCATGGATCCACTACGCACATTGTTTTAAACTGAGGTCTCACACGGGAGCAGTAACATGTATCTCATGCTGAGCCTTTAATGTTCTCCAGCTGTTTCTTCACAATATCCCAGAAAGCTCCCTGGTCAGGTGTGATCCTGAGAAGCCCTGCAACAAGACACATTCAGGAATGGGGTGATTGTGCCCTAAAAGTGGACACGAAGCTTTATTTACTTATTTATTACGTTTATGGCACAACCTTTACCCCAAAGGAGCTCAGGCCAGCAAACATTTCTTTTTGTAATAAAAAATAAAAGTAATTAAAATAAAAATGGATTTGAAATGTCTAAAACAAATAAAAAAATCTAAAACAGATGTAACTAAAAATCTTGTGTCCTGCATAGGCTCACTGAATCAGAAAGGTTTTCTAGTATTCCTAAGTCAGTAGGCATCATCAGCACTATGTCCTCCTTCCTCCACTCAATGGCATGGAAACTAAAAAAGAAAACCTCCATAAAGTGCCCCACAGATGTTCAAAAACTAAACCAATAAGGCCCACCTCCATGGCACGCTTTATATTTGAACATATTGCCACCTCCAGACAGATGTTTACTTTTATGTTTCCCTAGTCAATAAAGCAATTCTGCCTCCAGCTTTACAACTGCAATAACCTGGTTGTTTTTCATTCCGTTTTGTTCCTCGAAATTAGGACAAATAGTACCCTTCACTTAGGAGCTGCGTCCACAGTATATCTACAGTATATTTCATACTGGACCAACAAAGAGCTTTGTGACACCAGCTAAAATATTTATTATGGCGTAGTAAGCTGATCGCCGAAGAATTGATGCTTTTGAATTATGGTGCTGGAGGAGACTCTTGAGAGTCCCATGGATTGCAAGAAGATCCAACCTATCCATTCTGAAGGAAATCAGCCCTGAGTGCTCACTGGAAGGACAGATCCTGAAGCTGAGGCTCCAATACTTTGGCCACCTCATGAGAAGAGAAGACTGCCTGGAAAAGACCCTGATGTTGGGGGAGATGGGAGGCACAAGGAGAAGGGGACGACAGTGGACGAGATGGTTGGACAGTGCTCTCGGAGCTACTAACGTGAGTTTGACCAAACTGCGGGAGGCAGTGGAAGACAGGAGTGCCTGGTGTGCTCTGGTCCATGGGGTCATGAAGAGTCGGACATGACTAAACAACAACAACAACAACAAGCTTTTGTGGAATAGAGCCCACTTCATCAGATGCATGAAGCGTAATCCTCAGTTGTAGATATATGTACATGATGTCACAATGTAATAAGAGCTAGAAGGCATGCAGGGACGTGGGTGGCGCTGTGGGTTAAACCACAGAGCCTAGGGCTTGCCAATCAGAAGGTCGGGGGCTTAAATCCCTGCGTTGGGGTGAGCTCCCGTTGCTCGGTCCCTGCTCCTGCCAACCTAGCAGTTCGAAAGCACGTCAAGTGCAAGTAGATAAATAGGTACCGCTCTGGCGGGAAGGTAAATGGCATTTTCATGCGCTGCTCTGATTCGCCAGAAGCGGCTTAGTCATGCTGGCCACATGACCCAAAAGCTGTACGCCGGCTCCCTCAGCCAATAAAGCAAGATGAGCGCTGCAACGCCAGGTTTGTCTGCGACTGGACCTAATGGTCAGGGGTCCCTTTACCTTTACCTAGAAGGCATACACGATAAGGCAACGGCCCTTTAAAACAAGTGATAAACAGTCAAGTTGGTGGTTGTTGCTGTTGGCACCTGTCTTGTCTTGAGAGACATTGGAGTGCCCTTCCAGGGGTGAAGTCGAACTGCGGGAGAATCACAATGCCTGCACAGACCAGTAACCCGTAACTGCTGCCTCCTACATTACTTTTTGCTGTGTTAGCATCACCAAAGTGACCTCCCTGGGGCGCAAACCTGGGCAGTATGTATGGAGGTCCTGGTATGCCAAGACAAGATCCCACTCTCTCAGCTTCACTGATGTGGTCCAAAGGAAAGCAGAGCAAACATTTAGCACCAACTTGGTTGCTGGAGTTGCAGGAAGGAAGTGTGCAAGACCCTATCCAACCATCTTAGTGACTCCACTCCAGATTTGCGTGGAGTTTACTCCTTAGCTTTCTCTTCTCCCGAAGAAGTCCATCAAGGCAGCGGGCACAGATTTTTCCTCGGGGGGTTTACTCCTGAAGCATTTGTCAAGCTTCAAGTTGACAATGCTGAGATAATTAGAAGCAGTCATGGGAAAGAAAACCATTGTCTCTATTCAGACCCAAATGAGCAGAGTCGAACCAAGTTGAGGAATTGTGGACTATGATTTAGTAGACTCTAGACCACAAAAACATATGCAATAATAAAATGTTAGTACTTTAGTTCCCAGCAGGGAAACGTGTGTGTGCTGCCAAACTGAGAACGACTGGACCATCCACTTACTGAAGTATTGGATTGGGCCAGGGCCGGATTTAGGTTTGACGAGGCCCCAAGCTACTGAAAGTAATGGGGCCCTTTATATGTCCAGCTGTCCTTTGTCAACAACAAATTGTCGCTGTTTTTTGTGTGATGAATATATGCTACATGGTAATTTATGGACCTAATAGGTATCTAAAGCCATTTGCGCAACCAGTCCATGCAGAATGTAGGCACCCTATATATAGAAATGAGCAAACTAGTGATATTTTAGGGAGCAGGCAGGGCCCATTACTTACATCATAGGAGCCTACACAACGCAAAACACTGTTGCTGTATGTAGTTTTTATTTTATTTTTTATTGTATATTTTGGAAATGTACATCCAGTTTTCCCCACTTTAATTTTTTTTGGGGGGGGGGCGCAAGAGAGTGAGGCCCTAAGCTATAGCTTGTTTAGCTTATACATAAATCTGACACTGGATTGGGCCCTGAGCTCAAACTGTGGCGGAGGTGAGAGGGAATGTACATCTCTATTGTTCATGTCAGGAGCAAAACTTACATGCTTGTGTTGAGCTTACGAGTACATTCTAGACACATATCTTTATTACAGCATGAGTGTGAACATGACCCGAGCTCTCTTTTCCAAATTCTCTCTGTGCACGCGCTGAGTGAACAAGCCCTTAGCTACAGATTAGTTGGCTGTTTGTACATGTGCGAAGTTAGCTGCTTCGTGCAAAGGCACGAAAAGCACAACATGCCATTGCTGAATGGACAGTTGCTGTTTCCTTTGCATTCTTTGATCTATTATTACTTAAAGCTGCAGACGTCATTGTCCATCTTCTGCACATCTGCTGCTTATGCTGGCCTTCATGAGTGCAAGCAGAGAGACCTATGTCCAGATCCCATAGACACGCTTGTAATGCAGGAGATAACAGGGGCTGATGTTTTCCAAGATAGGGCTGTTAGCAACAGAGGCACATCATGAGAATGATCTCAGCTGGAGTAATAAAACCAGAGCAAATCTGTTGTCCTCAATGTGTTCTCCTAACCCTTTCCTTCTTGGAAAGGATGCCGTTTCCCAGTATTTATTGAACAGCTGATCTGGATTCCCCCACCCCGAAAAGGCGCTGGGATGGGAAGGAAAGGATGGCTGTGATGGGAAGATGGCGGGCATGTTCAGACCATGCACACATGTGCACATAAACCAATACAGCAACATGTGCTATGAGCTTGAAGGGGGAGCACACACTTAACATGAACAGACAGCCCATGAAAGTCTCACCAGCTCAAGAGTGCACCATCCACACCACTGAGTCATTCTACTCTCATCCCCGCCAACATTTCTCTAATGAAAATAGGGACGTCCTATTCGATAATAGGGAACGTAGGTGGCGCTGTGGGTTAAACCACAGAGCCTAGGACTTGCTGATCGGCAGTCCGAATCCCCGCGACTGGATGAGCTCCCATTGCTCGGTCCCTGCTCCTGCCAACCTAGCAGTTCAAAAGCACGTCAAAGTGCAAGTAGATAAATAGGTACCACTCCGGCGGTAAAGTAAACGGCGTTTCTGTGTGCTGCGCTGGTTCGCCAGAAGTGGCTTAGTCATGCTGGCCACATGACCCGGAAGCTGTATGCCGGCTCCCTCGGCCAACAAAGCGAGATGAGTGCCGCAACCCCAGAGTCATCCACGACTGGACCTAACGGTCAGGGATCCCTTTACCTTTACTATTCCATAATAATAATAATCTTACTATTTATACCCTGCACATCTGATTGGGCTGCCCCAGCCACTCTGGGTGGCTTCCAACATATATAAAACCATAATAAAACAAATATTTTTTTAAAAGCATTCCCTATACAGTACAGAGCTGCCTTCAGATGGCTTGTGGGTCAGATAACTCCATACCCTCCAGCATTTCTCTGACGAAAATAGGGACGAACTATGGAAAAGCGGGACAGTCTGGGATCAAATCAGAAACCGGGATGGCTTCTGTAAATCTGAGACTGTCCCTGGAAAATAGGGACACTTGGAAGCTCTTCACTCTGTCATGGGAGCTGACAGGCATAGAATATTGGGAGCGAGCAACTAACTCTTTATTGTCTGAACCTGATCTGTGCAGTCATTTTCTGAATGAAGCCTTTGGGAATAATATAGCCAGGAGTCCCAGGACTGTGTCCACAAGTGGGAGCCAGGACAGGTATGGGTTTTTTCTTCCTCTGGAATCGTGTGACCACGAAGCTTGTCTCTGCCCTGCCCTGTCACTTGCATCATATTCTAGCATGACTCATCCGTTCTCTATATCAATGGCAACATCTGACAGGCATGCAGGGAGAAGGTTAATTATATGTACCCAGATGAAAATGAAGGGAGACCGGAGAAGAGGGGTGAGCCTCACCACAGCCACCACTTTTCCTCTGACACTCACCACACGCCGCTTGTCCTCGGCCTATCACTTCTCCTTCATCTTTGGCCACAATCACACTGTGCATTTGAAGCACCACGATGCCATTTTTGTTAAGTTGTGGGTGAACATATCAGATGACACAGCGATTCTTCAAACAGACCCAGAACAGAACAGAACTGAAGGGTTCAGCCAGCCTGCTTATATAGAGCTCCACTACAACGCAACAGTAACAACGTTCTGTAACTATCCAATCATTGAACGTCACTTTCAATTCCTTATTTGCATATGTGGACCTGAGTGAAAACTATCTACAGTGTCCTGCTGGCCCAGGGTGAGAACTTCAGTACATAATAATTTTAAACATTCATCTCATACATTCTGGGAGTGTACTTTGTTAAGAGTGCTGAGAGTTGTTTGGAAACCCCTATTCCCCTCACAGAAATGTAATTACCAGAATGGTTTAATAAGCAATCCCTCTTCACAGGGAAATCTGAGAATTAAAGTTCCATGAGGGGAATGTGGTTTTATTTGCTCTTTTGCCCCACCCTTCTTCTTCTTCTTCTTCTTCATCTCCAGTTGCAACAGCTTTTATAGTCATGCGGGTGGCGCTGTGGGTTAAACCACAGAGCCTAGGGCTTGCCAATCAGAAGGTCAGCGGTTCGAATCCCCACAGCGGGGTGAGCTCCCGCTGCTCGGTCCCTGCTCCTGCCAACCTAGCAGTTTGAAAGCACGTCAAAGTGCAAGTAGATAAATAGGTACCGCTCCGGCGGGAAGGTACCAGAAGCAGCTTAGTCATGCTGGCCACATGATTCGGAAGCTGTACGCCGGCTCCCTCGGCCAATAAAATGAGATGAGTGCCGCAACCCCAGAGTCGTCCGCCACTGGACCTAATGGTCAGGGGACCCTTTACCTTTAGGGCTGAGATTCATGTTCTCCAGCATATTTTTACAGCAGGAGAAACCAGAGATGCCTTCACCCTTTCTCCTGTGTGACATGATCATCAGGCCAAATCTGACATCACGGTTACTGTGATGAGAGGGTTTTTAAAAAGCAGCAAAAATGGCATGGAAGCTGTAGCTGAACAAAGAAAATGTAGAGCAAGGGCAGCTGACATGGTGTACTCCAGACGTTGTATACTCCCATCTTTAGTGACTAGGCTGGCTGGGGATGATGGGAGTTGTAGTCCACAGCTTGTGGAGGTCTCCACAAGAGACTCATGGTGGAACGTGGATGCCTGATCGCCATGCATAGTGGTATAGATGAACACACAGGCTGCCTGGCTTGGTGTTTTGCCTGCAGCACTCCCTCTGGGGGAAGAAATCACTGAAATATCACATGCACAATTGGCAAATGCTCACAAAGTGTGTGCACCTACCCAGCTGAGAACAGTTTCTTTTTTCCCCTGGATTCTGTTGTCTCCAGACTTCCTGCAATTACCCCACAATCACAGACTGTGGGTTCAATTGAGACTTAGTCATACTTCTAGTCTTCCCACCGAAATCCATGAGATTTAGCCTGGTGGAGTGACTAACCAAAGTCCCACACTGATTTCAGTGCCTCGGCTGTAAGCATGACTAAGGGGAGAGATTGAACTCTGCGCCTACGATACTTGCACCACCACATCCTACAGGGCCACCAAAACAACAGCGTCAGACCTCAGTCTCTGGAAGTATGACAGAAGATCTTTCCAAGGATGCTGCATTGTCACAGCTTGCCAGGGGTACCTGGGACAGTGTTTGTTTGTTTGTTTATTCATTATTAAAGTATTTCTATACCACCATATAAAGAAGGCTGATCGCCGAAGGATTGACGCTTTTGAATTATGGTGTTGGAGGAGACTCTTGAGAGTCCCATGGACTGCAAGAAGATCACACCTATCCATTCTGACGGAAATCAGCCCTTAGTGCTCACTGGAAGGACAGATCCTGAAGCTGAGGCTCCAATACTTTGGCCACCTCATGAGAAGAGAAGACTCCCTGGAAAAGACCCTGATGTTGGGAAAGATGGAGGGCACAAGGAGAAGGGGACGACAGAGGACGAGATGGTTGGACAGTGTTCTCGAAGCTACCAGCATGAGTCTGACCAAACTGCGGGAGGCAGTGGAGGACAGAAGTGCCTGGCATGCTCTGGTCCATGGGGTCACGAAGAGTCGGACACGACTAAACAACTAAACAACAACAACATACCACCACATTGTAAAATATATCGAGGTGGGGTGCACTATTTAATTTTTTAAAAAAGCAGATTCAGGTGACCTACTAAATAAAAATTAAACCGCTTCAGAGGCCTGTTGGCACACAAACACACACAAACACACACAAAGTTTTCAATATATGCCTGAAAGCCAAAAGTGAGGATGCCTGCCAAATTTCTGTTGAAACACTGTTCTATTGAGGCCAATGACACTAAATGCCCGACTTTTACTTGAAACCAATTGGGCCTCTATTTGTTTGTTTTGTTTTATTTATTTAGTACATTTATATACCATCTTTATCTTCCAAGGATCTCAAGGTGGGCTACATGGTTCTCCTGCTCCACATTTCTCTTTCCCAACAGCCCTGTGAGGTAAGTTAGACTAAGAGATGGTGACTGGCACAAGGTCACCCAGTGAGCTTCATGGCTGCATTGGGATTCGAACCCTGGTCTCCGAGGTCCTAATTCAGCACCTTAACCCTACAGACTGGCTCTCATGAGTACCTACTAGTAAGATTGGGACACGGGTGGCGCGGTGGTCTAAACCACTGAGCCTCTTGGGCTTGCCGATCAGAAGGTCAGAGGTTCAAATCCCCGCGATGGGGTGAGCTCCCGTTGCTCTGTCCCAGCACCTGCCAACCTAGCAGTTTGAAAGCACACCAGTGCAAGTAGATAAGCAGGTACTGCTGCAACGGGAAGGTAAATGGCATTTCTGTGCACTCTGGCTTCTGCCACGGTGTTCTTCTGCACCAGAAGCAGTTCAGTCATGCTGGCCACATGACCCAGAAAGTTGTCTGTGGACAAACGCTGGCTCCCTTAGCCTGCAAGTGAGATGAGCGTCGCAACCCCATAGTCACCTTTGACTGGACTTAACCCTCCAGGGGTCCTTTGCATTTACCTTTTGTACTAGTAAAATAAAGGGACGCGGGTGGCGCTGTGGGTTAAACCACAGAGCCTAGGACTTGCTGATCAGAAGGTCAGTGGTTCGAATCCCCATGACGGGGTGAGCTCCCGTTGCTCGGTCTCTGCTCCTGCCAACCTAGCAGTTTGAAAGCATGTCAAAGTGCAAGTAGATAAATAGGTACCGCTCCGGCAGGAAGGTAAACAGCGTTTCCGTGTGCTGCTCTAGTTTGCCAGAAGCGGCTTAGTCATGCTGGCCACATGACCCGGAAGCTGTATGCCGGCTCCCTCGGACAATAAAGCGAGATGAGCGCTGCAACCCCAGAGTCGGTCATGACTGGACCTAATGGTCAGGGGTCCCTTTACCTTTACCTTTTTTACTAGTAAAATATAGCCATATCCCTCCCTCCAGTCCCTAGCAAGGCTTCTCCTCCTACCATTAGATTTTGATCTAATTGCTGTTGTGCCTTGCTACTTATTACCCATACAGTTGAGATCCTTCTTTTTCGGCTTGTCTCACATCTTATGAACCCACCAAGCATACTACTGGCAGGTAGTGGCAAGCAGAAGGGACCAGGCAGGAAGCGCAGGAAACAATAAAAATCCTATTGTCGACACTATTGCCTTTCATAAATTGAAACAGACTCTTGGCGACGAGCTGCCTGGAATGTTACTCAACTACTGTTAAGCTCTTTTTATTAAGACGAGGGATCCTGCCTAGTCAACTTCAATGGAGTCGGAGAAGATGAAGTAGCGATATCTCTGCCAAAGATCAAGGCCGCCATCACAGCCAGGATACAGGCTGCTTACTGCAATGTGCTCTGTTCAACCGGTGCATAAGGCCGCTGCTTGTCTCTTGGTGGATGTTGGGAGACCTGAATATACAACCTGTGCAGCAGAAACCACATTAGTTACCCTTTTTTCCTAAGCCTCAAAGCTATCGACTTGGATGTTAAATAAAAAACGGGCCTGCATGCATTGCTTGAGACTTGCTGTTAGACTCAATAGCTGATCTTACGTGGAATTCCCTCTCACACCCAAGCCCTGCACCTGTCGGTGCTCAGGGAGTTCATTCCTGCTTGGTTTGGGTGCATAGGGACCTCTCTCTTGTTAAGTATAATTGTTAAATTCACACTGAAATGGAGAATGCCCGTGTGTAGGTTGCTAAGGGTTTGACATTGGAAAATCCATTGGAGTACACTAAGTTAGGAAACAGCTCTCTCTGAGCTTTAGCTGAGTTGATAATTAACTGTTGTTGTTCTCTGGCAGTCCTCATGCGAGTGTTTAACCTTAGATCACATGAAGGTGCTCAGTTGCAAATCACCATCTTGAAGGGAATTGCCTGCTAATCTTTCTCAAGAAGCCACGGTGAGAACAAAGGATGTTGCAAATGAGCCTCAGGCTGGAATGCAGGCTGATGGAGGCTGTAATGAGAGATAGACCTTTGATTTTAGGTCTTTTTGGAATTATATTATAATACTAAGGAGATGCCGAACCTATGCTTGAAAAAGCACATGTTTTGTGGAATTATTTGGATGTATCCCTGACTGTTTTTGTTTTGTTTTGAAGAAAGTTCTGCAAGTAAAGTTTTGAATGGTACTTATGGGTCTGGACAACATTTTATTCCAAGAGGAGTCAGCTTTTATGTGCTTCTTCAAGCTGGGCAATATTACCGGTAATACCTGCAATATCTCTCTCATCTAAATCCTACGAAAAGCCAGATTGAACTCCCTGTCACATCAGCTTTTGTTTCCTCAGCAGGAATGAAGTTCCTACACATCTGCTGCATGGTTCAATCCTGGCTTGGTCACTATTTCTCACCTACCTCTCAACCACCTGACATCATTTTGACATCAAATACTTGACAGGTAGGTCCTGTCCCAGCTAAAGTTGGCTTGTGGGGTGGGGTAGATAAAGATCTGGCCTGGTGGGCAAGAAATGTCCCTCACACTCAGGATCTCTCCAGAAAGCCACTAAGATCTGACATTGGTCTCCCTTTGTTTAAAGAAGTGAGATCTGCAGAGGGTAGGAGCTGTAAAATAGCTCATCTCCGATCCGTGCTGTTCAGAGAGAGAGAGAAATCAGTATGTGTGGGACAAAGGTATCATAATCACATTTGGTTATTCCCATTAGACAAGTGGGTCCTGCAACCAAGTGTTGCAGTGCATACTGCTCCTGCTCTGGTCTCCAGCCCCTTTCCGGGATATTCCATTGCATCCCCCCTCCCTGCAGTATTCCATTTCCCCATCAGGCACTCAGAATTCTGTAGCCACTGAGCATGCTCAATCCACAATGGGCTGGTTTTCCTTCTCCCAGTATTGTTAATTTGTTTTGTACCTCTAAACAATGAACACAAGAGAATCGTACCAGCCACAAGATCTTTATTTGCATTCAAGAATGGGATGGGTTATTTTAAGGCCTCTAAGGGGGGCAGAAACTAAGAGAAAGGCAACACCCCTTATTTTTAGACAAGGACAGGGGCTTTCAGAAGGTCTGGCTTTCTTCAGGGGCGACGTCGTGTCTAAGAGGAGCAGATAGTAAGAGTGGAGAACTAAGTTGTCTCCCAAACAATGTTGTATTCTATAGCACAATCTCTTTTCCTAATTAGAGCATTTGGCTTTTCCTCCAGGGTTTTATATATCACTTAGTAACAGAAGGAGATGGATCTCGGGTTAAACAAGGTGGAAAGAGTGACTGATGTGGTAAGAAAACCTACGCAAGTTTTTAACTTTTGTGACTTTCCCTTGCTTAATCTTTGAGAAGGCATGAACAGGAAGGCTAAGATTTCTGCATGTCAGAAAAAAGAATTCTACTCCCTGGCAGGCAACCTTTTCTGCTATGGATATCTATTCCGCTCACTCCCATTTGGTGTTATTTGTTCAAGACTTGATTTCCTCCGTTTTCAAGAACCAGACAGGAAGGGAAATGGACATAAATCTGTGGCCACAGTGAAAAGGGGTTTCCTTCAGAGGGAAGGACATGTGAAAATGATCAGAATGCCTCTTCCTTCTCACTGGCTTGGAGAATGCCTACAGCAAAGGCTGATTTCATTCAGGCGGGCAAAGATGCTTTCGTCCTCAATTACACGTCAACCCACTCCGACGTGGCAATTTAATGCCGCTTCTGCATGACTCCAGCTTTGTACCACTGTGCCACTTGGCAGAGAGGTTCTCAAATACGGACTCTTCCAACACATTGGCACACATTGCACCAATCATGCAAAGGCCTCATTTGGTGCTGCTATTATGACTCAACACTTTTCAGCTGTTCCTTTTCCCTTCCAGGATCTGCTGGGTCGTCTTTTCCGACACATGTTGATGTGTTTGCAAGCTTGGTGGGTGCTACCATATTGCAAATGTGGAGCGTTTAAAAGGAGTTCAGGAAATCTGCTAGGAAAAGGTGAATCCTTTTTTTTAAAAAAAAGATATTTATTAGAGGTTTAGAAATTACAGAAAAAAGAAAAAAGGAAAACAACAAAAAATTCAACAAGACATACATTTCGATACATAAAAAAGGAAAATAAAAAATATAAAAACCAATACAACAATACAACCATAAAAAACACACATCCAATACTCCATATCTTTATCTTTCATTTGCTTGTTTCCTCGACCTCCTCACACCTCCCTTTTTGTATTCTAGTTTAGTTAATTTTTCCAGCAAATTCTTTCCATCTTTCTCAATTTTTGTTAAGTACCGTATTTTTTGCACCATAACACTCACTTTTTTCCTCCTAAAAAGTAAGGGGAAATGTCTGTGCGTGTTATGGAGGGAATGCCTACGGGTGGCATGCCTACAGATTTTCCTCCTCTAAAAACTACGTGCGTGTTATGGTCGGGTGCGTGTTATAGAGCGAAAAATACGGTAATTTATCTTAACGGTCTAACATATTAATTCACTCAGCAAATCCTTGCTATCTTTCACTGTGTTCTGTCATTCAATTTACCTTAATTTATTTTAACCTTATATTACCATAAAATACCTTAAAGCTTAAAACTTAATATTTATTTATACATAACTCCTTATATCATTTCTACTAAAGCCAAATAGTTTCATTCCAACATTTTTCCTAATACTCATTAGTTTTACACTAATTCTCAAAATAATTTTTTTTTTTTAAAAAAAACAACTTTCTTCCAATCTTCATCCAACGTCTCTTCTTCCTGGTCTCGGGTTATGTCAGTCCTTACTGTCCATTCCATCTAGTCCATCAACCTGGTGCTCTTGTGTCCGAGGCTCTTAAGTCTCTTCCATGCCCCTTCTGCAGATCTTCTTCTTGTTTATACCTGCACTTTACCTTGTCTTCTGTTGATCTTTTTCTTAGTTTCTTTCCTTTCTCATTGAGGAATAGGACTCAGGGAAACTCTGACCCAAAGATATCTCCATCTCCTCTCAGCAGATCAGCCCATTCCCCACAGTCCCATTCCCCACACTCAGCACTATAGTCCAAAAAGTATTTAAAAGCATGTTTCAAAGACCCTCCAAAATTAAAAGCCCCCACAACTCCAGACCCCCCCTGGCCCACTCCAGATTCAGTCTTCAAGAACAGTGGCTTATGCTCCTGCAGGGCCTCGGGTCTCTCCATTTGTGTTACTTGAGGTTCAACAGCGACCTCCTCCATTATCTTCTGCACTTGCACTTGCCCTGTCAAAACAAGTTCCTGAGTTGGTTCCTGGATGGTTTCTATATGGGTATTCGCCGTTTGTCCAAAGGTTTTGACTGCAACAGTCATCAAATCCATCTTATCATGCATCTGCTCCAACAAAGCGCTTGTCTTGCAAAAAGCAAGCACCAAAACTTCTTCTAAACACATTTTTATTCAAGGCCAGAGTCTAGTCTCACGATCCTAATCTTGCAGCTGTAAAATCCCCAGATTGACTCCAGCAACAATTTAACAAGCTCCCTCTAGAGGAGACAATTTCTATTTGTATCCATCTTTTGTAAACAGGTCCAACAAAAGAAAATTACTTTTTCATATGTTTTGTATCTTTTGATTGCAAAAGGCAACATTGGAATCAGTTTGTTTCTCTCTTTTTTAACTATCTGTCAAAAAAAACGTTCCATTCACAGTCAATGAACTTCCCCAATAATTTCTGTCTCTGGCACCCCGTTCCCAGGTTTGAGACGGTGGAAATTTATCTTTCTTTACTCTCTCTCCTGCAGGCTTGAACAATCAAAATTCCCCCCTTTTCTCCTGCTTCCCAAAGGGGTTTTGATGGTTATAACTGAAGGAAATTTAGTCCTTTATATGCGACTTTCCAGACTTTAGCTTGCAAATTTTTGCTTCAATCTATTTACAAAAAGTGGAAGGCGGACTTCCTGTTTAGAACCTTCCCGCTTCGGTGCCAAATTAAAATGTTTCTTAATCCAATTTTCCGTTTTACTCACGGGTACTTGTTTAGAGTCCAACTATCCACAGGAAAAAGTCAGCGCTCTCCGGCAACGGCTGTGCGGCTTCACTCCGTAAAAGTAGCAGTCAATTCAAAACACCGCACCGCTCACCCCACGTTGCTTCGGATCCCCGAAAAGGGGTTTCCCTGTGAGTAGGGGAGGCGCTCCTGGTGTCAGCCGAATCCCACGTTCCCAGGCTTCCTCCGCCTGGGATTTTTAAAGGGTCTCCGCCTTCGCCGCGGCGGCAAGACCCGATTTTCACGGAGCGGGTTCCTTCCGGTCAGAGGAACTCCGCCATTGCCGATGGCGCTAACTCGGAAGTCCTCCGGAAAAGGTGAATCCTGCTCAAATGGCAAACCTCCCAGGTAGGGATGGGCAAGAAATTAAACTCGTGTTAAAGGCAAACCTCTCCAATTGGCGGTTTCCAAAACAATATCACAGAATTGTAGAGTTGGAAGGGACTAAAAATGCCATCTAGTCCAACCCCCTGCAATGCAGGAATCTCAACTAAAGTATCTATGACAGATGGCCACCCAACCTCTGCTTAAAAAACTTCCAAGGAAGGAGAGTCCACCACTTCCCAAGGGAGACGCTCCTAACTGTCAGAAAGTTCCTCCTGACGTTTAGTCAGAATCTCCTTTCTTGTAACTTGAAGCCATTGCTTCAGGTCCTGCCCTCCAGAGCAGGAGAAAACAAGCCTCCTCCATCTTCAAACTGACAGCCCTTTACATATTTGAAGATGGCTATCATATCTCCTCTCAGTCTCCTCTTTTGCAGGCCAACTCCTTGAACTGTTCCTCATAAGGCTTGGTTTCCAGTTCCTTGTTCGTCTTGGTTGCCCTCCTCTGCACACTAATGACCAAGGCAGATCTGCGCAGAGACTATTACTTCCCTTGATGGGGACACTATACTTCTGCTGACGTAGCCTAGAAGAGCACTAGCTTTTGTTTGGTGCTGCATTACACTGTTGACATGTTAAGCTGGTGATCTACTAAGACCCTTGGTCTTTTTCACATGTACTACTGACAAGCCAGGTGTCCCCCATCTTATAATTGCACTGCTGGTTCTTCTTGCCTAAGTGCAAACCGAACATTTGTCACTACTGAAACACATTTTGTTGGTTTGGGCTCACTTCTCCAATTTGTTACGGTCATCTTGAATCCTGATTTGATCTTCTGTGGCCATAGCTACCCCTCTGTGTTTGGTGTCATGACACAACCATCTGCATTCAGGGGTTCTCCTTGGAGGCATGGCTGTGGGGCAGTCATGATGAGCTTCTGCACATCAAAACCAACCTCACCACGGTGCATTAAGACATTGGAGAGAAGGACCAAACCTAGTGGTAGAGCATCAGCTTTCCATGCAGAAGATCCCTGGTTCAATTCCCAGCATCTCTAGGTGGGGCTGGGAGAGATGCCCTGCCTAAAACCCTGGAGATTTGCTGCCAGTCTGTGTAGACAGTTGGGACGCCGGTGGTGCTGTGGTCTAAACCACTGAGCCTCTCGGGCTTGCCGATCAGAAAGTCAGTGGTTTGAATCCCTGCGATGGGGTGAGCTCCCATTGCTTTGTCCCAGTTCCTGCCAACCTAGCAGTTCAAAAGCACACCAGCACAAGTAGGTAAATAGGTACCACTGTGGCAGGAAGGCAAATGGCATTTCTGTGCACTCTGGTTTCCGTCACGGTGCCCCATTGCACCCAAAGCAGTTTAGTCATGCTGGCCACATGATCTGGAAAACTGTCTGTGGACAAACACCAGTTCCCTCAGCCTGAAAGCGAGACGAGCACCACAACCCCATAGTCGCCTTTGACTGGACTTAACCATCCAGGGGTCCTTTACCTTACCTACTAAACTATATGGACCAAGGGTTGGACTCTGTATAGGATACCTTCCTATGTTCTTATGACAGCATAATATAGCAGGGAGAAATGAGTTACATCCATTTTCTATCTTATCTGGATGTTTCCTGGAATCATTTCCAGTATTCTGGGGTGAAAAGGGGGGAGCCAGCCGAAGTATTGTAGATCATTTTAACAACTGCTGCTCTCTGGCCCTCAGGGGCCTCCCAAAGCATTAACAAAATCAGAGGTTATTCTTTGGGGAGTGGGAGTGTACATATTACGGTTCCCAGTTTGGGCTCATCCATCACCCGTGTTATGATGTGGCATCCCTCCTCCCTGCTACAGCGTTAAGCGTTTCTCATCTCCTTGCTGGCAGATAACATATATAATCAGGTGCTCGAAGAATGGAAAGATTCTGCAATTGCATCTCCTTTGTTACATTAACAACAGCTGGGTCACCATGGAAACGGCTTGGGATCTGAAGCCGTATATACATACCTGGCCGGGGGTTCCTATGACAAATCAATATTATTTCATCAGCCACAAATCCCCCTCGTGCAATGGTATTTTCCACTAGGTTGCTGTCTGGAGGAGCGACTGGGATTTGTGTGCAACTGCCCCGTGTGGTGAAGCTTTGAACTGCAGTTGGCAGGCTCCTCAGAGAAGAAGCTTCTGCCTACATACGCTGCTCATGGATTCTTCTGGGCAAGAAAAACCATAAAGTGTTTCGTTTCCCAGCTGAGCCATGCACGAGCAACGAGAACTCTGCATGGTCCAGCATCCTTGGTTATGGTTTTGTTGTTGTTGTTTAGTCGTTTAGTTGTGTCTGACTCTTTGTGACCCCATGGACCAGAGCATGCCAGGCACTTCCATCCTCCACTGCCTCCCACAGTTTGGTCAAACTCATGCTGGTAGCTTCGAGAACACCATCCAACCATCTCGTCCTCTGTCGTCCCCTTCTCCTTGTGCCCTCCAACTTTCCCAACATCAGGGTCTTTTCCAGGGAGTCTTCTCTTCTCATGAGGTGGCCAAAGTATTGGAGCCTCAGCTTCACGATCTGTCCTTCCAGTGAGCACTCAGGGCTGATTTCCTTCAGAATGGAGAGGTTTGATCTTCTTGCAGTCCATGGGACTCTCAAGAGTCTCCTCCAGCACCATAATTCAAAAGCATCAATTCTTTGGCGATCAGCCTTCTTTATGGTCCATCTCTCACTTCCATACATCACTACTGGGAAAACCATAGCTTGAACTATACGGACCTTTGTTGGCAAGGTGATGTCTCTACTTTTTAAGATGCTGGTTATGGTTTAGGCTGCCTTTTTGGATGGTCTCTTAGCCCATGGTCCTAGCCTCTAGTTTCTCCTTTAATAGGGAATTGGGGACAAAGTTGTCAAGCTTTTTGGGGGAACATCTCAGTATTGACTAAAGGTGGCTCCATAGTTTGGTCCCAGCCCTACCTGGAAACCTTTTCCACTGAGCTATGGCCCCTTCCTCTGCTTTGCATATTGCTTCAGACCAATGACCTTCCTCCCAGCTCCTGACATCTCTAGCCGCAGTTCATGACCCAACACTAGGGTCACCCAGTTCATAGGGTCCCCTTGAGTCTTTGGGCCTTCAAGCAGCATTGCATCTCCTTATCTCTGGCAAATGTGATAGTTGTCACATTGTTCTAAGGCAAGCCCTTATGAGAAAGATATCGGAGCTGTAAAGCATTAGGGCTGTATTCCTAAATGGTTCCATCAACTGATTAGATCCAGTTTCGATAAGGTGAAGCAGAACGAATTGTTCATTTGGGGGGGAACAATGCCATCACTAATAGCATAAAGGTGCTTAAAGAGATAAAAGAAGAGGAATGGGATTAATGTAAAGATTAGCTAAATGCTAATATTTGAAGTCTGAAGTGAGAATGTCTTCTCCCTATCTAAATGCTGGGTGTTTTCCTCTGGATTATTCTTTCCATGAACCTAAGCAGAAAGAAGTCACTTTGTTATACTCCAAAATGTTAAAACAATTGTCCAGTAGCACCTTAGAGACCAACTAAGTTTGCTCTGGGTATTGATCTCTAAGGTGCTACTGGACAATTTTTATTTTTATTTTTATTTAGACTGTGTCAGACCAACACAGCTACTTACCTGAATCAAAAATGTTAGTGTGATTATATCCAATGCTCTCCTCAGCAAAGAGATGCCATTGGGACAAATGCTGCAACTTTCATTTCGCTGGCAAACCATATGCTAACTGGTTTGTACGGTCCAGAATACAGAGTTGGTTCTACTCCAAAAGGTGTTGGTGGGTGGCAGAAGTAATGCATTCTACACTACCAAAACTCTATAATGCACTGAAGAATCTATTTTGGAATCTGAAATCTACTCCAGCAATTATCAGAGAGGCTGATAGTACCTTGGCTTCTTGATGCATGCTCCAAGGGATGATGTTATTTATTTGGTGCTAATTTGATTGATAAATAGCTTCCCTGGATGTATCTCCAAGCAATTTCAAATTTAGAAACATTAGTAAAGGTAAAGGTACCCCGGACCATTAGGTGTAGTCGCAGACGACTCTGGGGTTGCGCACTCATCTTGCTCTATAGGCTGAGGGAGCCGGCATTTGTCCTCAGACAGCTTCCGGGTCATGTTGCCAGCATGCCTAAGCCGCTTCTGGCGAACCAGAGCACGGAAACGCCGTTTACCTTCCCGCTGGAGCGGTACCTATTTATCTACTTGCACTTTGATGTGCTTTTGAACTGCTAGGTTGGCAGGAGCAGGGACTGAGCAACGGGAGCTCACCCCGACATGGGGAGTCGAACCGCCGACCTTCTGATTGGCAAGCCCTAGGCTCAGTGGTTTAGACCACAGCGCCACCCGCGTCCCTCTTAGAAACATTAGGGAAGTTTTTAATGTTTGGTGTTTTATCGTGTTTTTAATATTCTGTTGGGAGCTGCCCCGAGTGGCTTAGGCCAGTGTTTCCCAAACGTTTTTGGGCAACGGCACACCTGCTTACCAGAAAAAAATCTCGCGGCACACCACCATTAAAGCCCCGCCCCCGTGACGTCAGCGCGCAGCGTCACGCCGGGAGGGACGCACAAAAATGAAAGTTTTTTCCCTCCCCCTTGCCGGGGTGGGAGGAGGCAGCAGAGCGAGGGCAGCTGAGGCGGCGGCGGCAGCTGAGGCGGCGGCGGCTGCGATAGCGGGCGGAGGAGGAGCCGTCGCCGGGAGTTGCTCCTGCTGCTGTTGCTGCTGCTGCCCGGACATGCCGGCCTCCTCCTCCTCCGCTGTCTCGCGCTCCTCCCTTTTGCGCGCGCTGCCCCGCCGCTCGGCACGACCACCGCGGAGCCGCCCCGGCTCGACGCGGATCCTCCCTGCCGCCTCTCACCGCCGCCTCTCGCCCGCCTCCCTCCCACGGCACACCAGCCGGTGTCTCACGGCACACTAGTGTGCCGCGGAACACCGGTTGGGAAACACTGGCTTAGGCAACCCAGTCAGATGGGCGGCATGCAAATAATAAAATTGTTGTTGTTGTAGAACAGTATCCCTGATATTTATTAATGCAATGTTTATTCATCCCACCTTTTCCTCCAATGAGTTCAAGGCAGCATACATGCTTCTCCCCCTCCTCATTCAATCAACAACAACCCTGTGAGATGGCTGAGAGGTAGTGACTGGTCCATTGACACCCAGTGAGAGAGTGATGATCTGAACCCTGGTCTCCCAGATCCTAGTGAGATACTCTAACCACTGCACCCTGCTGACTTTCTCTCAACTCACAGAGCCAATTCAAGAGAAAACCATGGTCAATGGTATCCAAAGCCACTGAGAGAACAAGTTAGAATAATAGGGTTGCATTCCCCCTGTTGTTTTGTCAACAAAGGTCATCCATCAGGGCGACCATGGGTGATTCAGTCCCATAATCAGGCCACACCCCAGCTGGAATGGGGTAAGATTCATCCAAGAGTGCTTGCAAACTTTTGCACCACAACCCTCTCAATCACCTTTCCCAAAAAGGGAGTATTTGCAAAGGGAAATTTTGTGAGGAGGCAGCGATGTCATTGATGCCCTGCACCCACATACGGCCTATGGACATATGAAGACCTGTGGGCTTATAAACTGAGATGATAGAGATAGAGAGAGAGAGAGATAGAGATAGAGATAGAGATAGAGATAGAGATAGAGATAGAGATAGAGATAGAGATAGAGATAGAGATAGAGATAGAGAGATAGAGATAGATGGAGATGGAGTTGGAGATCGAGATGGAGATGGAGATGGAGATGGAGACAGAGAGATATGAATATTCATTTAAAAACCTTAAAATATCAATGGCTTCCCTTCCTCTCTTTCCATAGTTCATTTTGCACAACATAAATACCTGCATATTTTATATAAACTAAACCATTCAGTATCCTATTACAGTGATACCTCAGGTTAAGTACTTAATTCATTCCGGAGGTCCGTTCTTAACCTGAAACTGTTCTTAACCTGAAGCACCACTTTAGCTAATGGGGCCTTCTGCTGCCTCCACGCCACCGGAGCACGATTTCTGTTCTCATTCTGAAGCAAAGTTCTTAACCTGAGGTACTATTTCTGGGTTAGCGGTGTCTGTAACCTGAAGCGTATGTAACCCGACGTACCACTGGTATTATCCATCAAAACTTATTTACACTGCTGAATTTATCTTAATGCTGCTCACATTTTCAAATATACACAATTTCCCCCAAAAAATTCAATAAACATTTTCCAATCTTCTCTAAACATATATTCTTCTTGTTCTTCTATTCTATATGTTAGGTCTGCAAGCGGCGTATATTCCATCCATTTAAGTTGCCATTCTTCTTTAATTGGGACTTCGTTCATTTTCCATTTTGGGGCTAACAAAATAGGAGCCACAGTAGTGGCATACATAAATGACCTTTTCCGATACCTGGGAATTTTTGTCTGAGTTATCCCCAATGAAATGATTCTGGTTTTTTGTTTTGTTTTTTGAAAAGTACTTTTAAATATAAACTGAGTTCTATCTCAGGTCAGTTCAGTTCAGTTCAGTTCAGGGACATCTCTTGTATGCTTTGGTGACTTGCCTCATATGCCCCAAGATTTCCTGAACATGACGAGGTGACAGCATCATTATCAGGAGAAACATTATCATGTGTGGTCATATACAAAGATTCTTTGATCCACTTTAACTCCCTGTGTTTACCAGAGATAGTCCCTTTTTTTAGAAGATACAGACTTGTCCCTGACCAAATGCTACCTTTTGAGGAATGGGTTTTTTTCTCCCTCAAAAGGAGTGTTAGTCTCCATGTGTGTTCATTCGCTTCCCTCAAATTTCACTCCCCTCCCTGCATCTCTAGAAGCTCCTGATTTGGTTTTGTTTTTTTAAAGAAAAGATATTTATTAAAGTTTTTTAAAAAAAATATAACAATGAAAAAAATAAAAAATAAAAAGAAACAAAATACAAAATACAACATAAAAACAGTTAAAAAACAAATAATTTTCCATAATATATCTTCCTTAGGCTTATTTCCCCAGACCTCCTCATACCTCCCTTCTTTGTATTCCACTTCAATTTGTTAGTTCAGCAAATCCTTACCATTAAGCTTTTACCCATTTATAAACCTTTTTTTTCGTATCTCCTAAAGCATTACAGCTGGAAACCCCTTAGTTTCTATCCAACATCCTTCTAACATTCACTAATTTTACAATATTTCTGTAAATAGTCTTTAAATTTCTTCCAATCTTCTTTCACCAACTCTTCTCCCTGGTCTCGGATTCTGCCAGTCATTTCTGCCAATTCCATGTAGTTGATCACCTTCATCTGCCATTCTTCCAGAGTGGGTAAATCTTGTGTCTTCCAATACTTTACGATGAGTATTCTTGCTGCTGTTGTAGCATACATAAAAAAAGTTCTGTCCTTCTTTGGCACCAATTGGCCGACAATGCCCAGGAGAAAGGCCTCTGGTTTCTTCAGGAAGGTATATTTAAATACCTTTTTCAGTTCATTATATATCTTTTCCCAGAAGCTCCTGATTTGCATGTGAGCACATGGTGAGTCCATCTTTTCGATACTTGTGTGGACATGCCCACAAAATACCACTGAACTGCTTCCTTTCCACCACAACTTTAGGCATCTCTGTCCCATGAGTAGTCAATGCGTGGTTATTTATTTAAATATGTTTCCCCACCCCCTTTATCCCACTCTCCATCCATAAGAAAAAGAAGAGGGAGTGAGCTTTCAGAGCAGCTTAAAGGTAAAGGTAAAGGGACCCTTGACCATTAGGTCCAGTTGTGGCCGACTCTGGGGTTGTGGCACTCATCTCGCTTTATTGGCCGAGGGAGCCGGTGTACAGCTTCTAGGTCATGTGGCCAGCATGACTAAGCCGCTTCTGGCAAACCAGAGCAGTGCATGGAAATGCCGCTTACCTTCCTGCCGGAGCGGTACCTATTTATCTACTTGCACTTTGACGTGCTTTTGAACTGCTAGGTTGGCAGGAGCAGGGACCGAGCAACGGGAGCTCACCCCGTTGCGGAGATTCGAACCGCCAACCTTCTGATTGGCAAGTCCTAGGCTCTGTGGTTTAACCCACAGCACCACCCGCGTCCCCAGAGCAGCTTACAAGTCACTAAAATACAGTGGTACCTCTGGTTATGTACTTAATTCGTCCCGGAGGTCCATTCTTAACCTGAAGCACCACTTTAGCTAATGGGGCCTCCCACTGCTGCTGCGCCTCCGGAGCACGATTTCTGTTCTCATCCTGAAGCAAAGTTCTTAACCCAAGGTACTATTTCTGGGTTAGCGGACTCTGTAACCTAAAGCGTATGTAACCTGAAGCGTATGTAACCTGAAGCATATGTAACCTGAGGTACCACTGTAAATACATAAATGACCGGCTCAGACTTAAAGACACAATTCAAAAGGAAAATGGACTAGGAGGGAGGAGCAAGTAAGAAAACTTGGGTTCAAGTTCTCAGTTGCAGGTTCTTCTAATGACCTGCTGGGATGAAAAAATTCAATTAGAGGATGCAACGAAAGTTGCTGGTCTCTCAGATGTGCTGATGGCAAGGGTCCTGCATCCATTCTGTCCCCTCTTCTGCTGTAACCTGATGGAATAGCTGCTGGTCTGGTGCTGGTAGCTAGGAAGCTAGGGAGATAAAATAGGTCACCAACAGATTAGTTTCATGTACCCAGCAAGGATCTTGATCCTTTGCTCAAACGCCCTCCTCTAGGGATGCTAAGCTCTGATGGGATATGGTTTTATATGGTGTTATATGTGAACCTACATTTCATATAGGGGCAGGTGGGGCTCATCAGCTTGAGAAGGCAGCCCATCTAGAAGAAGGAAAACGTCATTAACCCCAGTTAATGAGGCTGCAGCCTATTTCTGAAAGCCGACTCCATCCCGAGCTCCTCCAGCTCAATCTCCTTTTTTGAGACCCAGGCTGCCAATTCACTTTTGAAGACATTTCCTTTCCCAGTGGTGGGTGTTTCATTCCGATCAATGAGCTCGATCTAAAGCAAACAAGGCTTACAATAAACCAGACAGCCTCGGGTTTTTGATATCATTAGCCTTTAACCTCCCACGGACTTCTTCAGAAGGGAGCTGCACTTTGTTACCAGATGTCAGAAAAGGAGGTGGTAAGTGAGGGGAGGGGTCTCTGCCATCAGAACTTCAACTGACAACTCAGGGCCACACAGTGTCAGTTTCCTAGTCAATGCAATTCAGGTAATGATAGAAGATTTCCAACGCTGATCGGCTGATGTCAGCAGCAGCAAGGGAACTCCTTGAAGTTAATAGGTTGGATCTGTGTTTTTCCTTATACAGTGGTACCTCGGGTTAAGTACTTAATTCGTTCCGGAGGTCCATTCTTAACCTGAAACTGTTCTTAACCTGAAGCACCACTTTAGCTAATGGGGCCTCCCACTGCCACCGTGCCACTGGAGTACGATTTCTGTTCTCATCCTGAAGCAAAGTTCTTAACCCGAGGTACTATTTCTGGGTTAGTGGAGTCTGTAACCTGAAGCGTATGTAACCCAAGGTACCACTGTAGAAGATATGCATAAGTGCATTCTATGCAGGAAAAGTTGGATTTGATGGTCGGCACCATTTCTCTCTTGTTCATCCCAGCCTTCCTTTTCCAAGAAGCTTAAGGTGGCAGCATGCATGGTTATTCCACTTCCCATCTGAAGGATAGCTCAGACAGTTAAGCATGAGATTAAGAGTCTCAAGGGCAAAATATTCCTGCATTGCAGGAGGTTAGACTAGATGGCCCTTGTGGTCCCTTCTGACTCTGCAAATTCTATGATTCTCTAGCGATTGGGCCATCCCAGCTTACACATCTTTTGCTGCTGCACTCTCGTGGGTGTCAGTTGACTCGCGTGAGAGCACAGCGCCACTGTAAGCTCAAGCGCGGGCTGCAAGCTCATCCTCCTCCCTGGGCTCAGTGGTGGTGCTGAAAGGTGGGAAATGGGACATTCCAGGAACCAATCAGTATGGCTTCTGCAGTTTCGGGATGTCCCAGTAAAACATACCCTCCAACATTTATCTAATGAAAATAGGGACTTCTTAGTCTATCCTCCTCCTCCTCCTCCTCCTCCTCCTCCTCCTCCTCCTCCTCCTCCTCCTTCTGCCCATCTGATTGGGTTGCCCGAGCCACTCTGGGCAGCTTCCAATATATATTGTAATAAACAAAAATCTGCCCTTATTCCCTTATGGGGAAAAACAAGAGCCCTTATAGAGTCCTTTGTAGGTTCTCCATTGGTCGAAGAAAATAACAGAGGCCAACCTGAGAATATTGAGAAGCAAAGCAGCTAGTAAGCCTGATCTTTATTGAACTGTTGCAACAGGGTGCTCCCCTCACATGCAGGAAAGGAGGAGGACCCTGAACCAAGGTGCACCTGCCCTTATATAGACATTATAAATTGCCCGCCCTGGAGCTCAAGACCACCCCTCCATACATCATACCTACATCACAGAAAGTGCGATCTACAACAGAAATCTGAGTGCGTTGTTTATCTCCTGTCTGGCATGTTACCTGTTAATGGTTACTTGATTGGATACCCTGGGGAGCCTGGCCAGTCTTTTGTAATGATAAATACATAGTTCCTGAGCCAGGTCACAGGCTCACCCTGTTCATACACAGACATACCCTTAAGACAGGATTTGTGAAGGAGGAGGCAATGGGAAGGCTTTTCCATTTTCCTTCAACCTTGCAGAGAAATATTTGAGGTCAATTTGGGAGGGACAAAATGGTTTCAGGACTTTTTCTGTGGGGTTTCAGACATGTGGTTTATATATGCAGTTATGAATATATGTATATATATATATATATATGTAGGTTTTGGTGTCTTCGGGTGTCTTCCCGTGTAAGAGTTGGGGTGTCTAGGCGACGTTTCGACGAGGTCTCACTCGTCATCTTCAGGCTGGTGCTTTCGGCTTCTTGTTACTAGAACAGAGCAGGATCTCAGTGTTTGAGTTCCTATAAATACTGTTGAGGGGGTGTGGTGTATAGCCTCCAACGTTCTGGGCAGAGAGGAAGTTCCTAGGTTAATGTGCCTTTTCTTCTTTTGTTCATTAATTACTTGAGGGATATCTTGAGTGATTACTTGAGTGATATTCTGAGTACCACTTAGGAGGGTCATTAGGTGTGGATTAGTTGCTAAAGCTTTCGTGTCTTGACCTCTTGACCTTGTAAAGAGTTTTTCTGAGAAGATGGCTGTACTGCACTTAGTTGTGCTCTGGCTTGGCTTCGTGAACAACATGAACAAGCGTGACGACACGTCCCGCCTGCCAGACATCTGGAAATTAGCCCTCCCCACAAAAACCGACACCAGAACCAGAGGCACACAGAACGCCATCTCCAATCAACCACACCAGACCCAAACCCAGACCCTCTCCACAGATAAATTACAGACACCATCCAGTAACCAAACCATAGTGGCACCTCCGGATGCTGCACCCCCCTGCAATCCCTACACAGATCTGGCTGGCACAGGGCACAAAACCACAGCTCGCCCCTATACACGAAGCCAAGCCAGAGCACAACTAAGTGCAGTACAGCCATCTTCTCAGAAAAACTCTTTACAAGGTCAAGAGGTCAAGACACGAAAGCTTTAGCAACTAATCCACACCTAATGACCCTCCTAAGTGGTACTCAGAATATCACTCAAGTAATCACTCAAGATATCCCTCAAGTAATTAATGAACAAAAGAAGAAAAGGCACATTAACCTAGGAACTTCCTCTCTGCCCAGAACGTTGGAGGCTATACACCACACCCCCTCAACAGTATTTATAGGAACTCAAACACTGAGATCCTGCTCTGTTCTAGTAACAAGAAGCCGAAAGCACCAGCCTGAAGATGACGAGTGAGACCTCGTCGAAACGTCGCCTAGACACCCCAACTCTTACACGGGAAGACACCCGAAGACACCAAAACCTACATTCCTGTACCCGTGAAAATCTACGAAAGCATATATATATATATATATATATATATATATATATATATATATCCTTAATCTTTTTATTTCAATATAAAAACCTAATAAGACATTAAACATTAAAAAAACTTCCCTATACAAGGCTGCCCATGGATAAGTCCATACCTTCCAACATTTCTCCAATGAAAATAGGGACTTACTACGGAAAAGCAGGACATTCCAGGATCAAATCAGAAACTGGGACGGCTTCTGTAAATCCAAGACTGTCCCTGGAAAATAGGGACACTTGGGAGATCTGGTATGGTTGCAGGGTATGTAGCTCCCAGCCTATTGATCTTATGTCCATTAACAGTCAGGGGAAGAATATTTGGAATGAAAGAACTACTGTAACTTATTCTTGCAGTGCATAGCTGAACCACGGAATGTGCATCTAGATGGGGCAGTGATGGCCACTAACTTGAATGACTTTAAAAGAAGATTAGGCAAATCCATGGAGGATAAAGCTCTCGATGGCTACTTGCAATGACTATTATGCTCTGCCTCTGCCAAATATCAGTTGCTAGAAACCACAGAAGGGAGAGTGCTCTTCTGCTATTGGGTCATGTCTGAGGGTTTCTCACAGCTATCTAGCTGGCCACTGTGAGAACAGGATGTTGGGTTAGAAGGGCCACTGGCCTGATCCTGCAGGATCTTTTTATGTCCCTACGCTCTTAAAAACTGCTGTTTGTGTCTATATTTTGATGATAATTTGATTACGTTGACTGCTTTTAAAAGTTAGTTTCCACTGCTAGTTTTTACTCTTTCATTCCAGTTTTAGGGAGACTGCTTGGAGATTTATTTATTTTGTGTGTGAAGCATATATAAACCTTGCTGAATAAAATAAACGTGCTACCTGGTGATCACAGAATAAATGAAGTAAGGAGGGAGCTGCAGCCCAAGTTGGAAAAGAGGTAGTATGGGAACACCTAGCTTCTTTAAGTGAATTCAAATCTCCAGGACCTGATGAGCTGCATCCAAGGGTACTAAAGGAGCTTGTGGATGTAATTTCAGAGCTTTTGTCTATTATCTTTGAGAATTCTTGGAGAGTAGGTGATGTCACTACAGGCTGGAGGTGGGCAAACACTGTCAAAAGGGGGGGGGGAGGAAGACCCAGGTAACTGCCGACTGGTGAGCTTGACATCGATACCAAGGAAGCTCCTAGAACAGCTAATTCAACAGTTGGTCTGTGAGCATTTAGAAAAGGATGCTGTGATTACTAAGACCCAGCATGGGTTTCTCAAAAATAAGTCATGCCAATCCAATCTGATTTCTTTTTCTGATGGAATTACAAACTTGGTAGATCAGGGAAATGCTGTGGACATAGTGTATCTTGCCCAATAATCTTTATTAGTTTTTCAATTAGATACTCCACATATTGTATTACATTTTACATTTATACTTGCTCTTCAGAGCTGACTTCCCTCCTTCCTTCTTCTGGTTTTTTCATGTCACATATAATTTTATCACATTATTTTCTTCCATTTTGTATATTGTTATTCATTTTCCATATTTGTCCATAGTGTATCCATAAACAAATAAATCCTCATGTTTATACAATTCTTGTTGTCTGTCTGTATTCATTTACAACTACTGTTAGTTATATTAGTTTCCTTATACGTTTTGCTTCTTATTATTTTCAATATCCATCACTTTTCTTAATCTTTGCCATTATGAGGTTTATTTCCAATTCTACTGGTTTCACTATTTCATCTTATCTTTGTGTATCTCCCCCCCTTTCTTTTTCTATTAAAGATTTTCTTGATTTACAGAAGTATGTGTAATGTCTCTCGTATTTTTTCCATGTAACATTTTTACAAATCAGTTTCATTTGTTGAGACATTAGGAAGAAAAGGGGTGGGGGGGAGATGGGGGGGTCGTGTTTCTATTTTGCTTAATGTATGTAGGGTTTGGTGTCAGAGTTACTCGTGCCGGTTCTCTGCTGTTCACTTGTGTTCCTTTGGTGGTGAGAGAGGTTGGGGTTGGCCTAGGGTGTGGTTGTTTGTTTGTGATTGGCTGTGGTGATCTTTGTTTTCATGTGTGAGTGGGGTGTGTGTGTGTGTGTGTGTGTGTGTGTGTGTGTGTTTTGGATCAGGTTAGCCATATTGATTTGTATGCTGTTGGTGGATTATTGTCGTTGTCTTGTTGGGCTGTGTATGTGATAAAGGGAGCCATACCGGGGTAAAGGCGTCTTCTTCTGTTTGTCCCCGTGTCAGTTTCAGTTTATTGGTTAATTTTCCTAGTAAGGCTGTTTCCTATACTATTTGGTACCATTGGTCCATGCTTACTCCTGACAGGTCTCTCCAGTGTCTGGTTATGGTGTTTCTGGCTGCTGAAAGTAGGTGGGTTATGAGTTCTTTGTGGTGTAAGTGGGCATTATTGTCTTGGAAGATGTTTAGTAAGGCCAGTTCTGGGGTGATGTCTAATACTTGCTTAGTTATTTTACACATTTCTCGTATGGTTGTTGTCCAGAATAGCTGGATTTTGGGGTTCCCCCTTCGTTTTGACAGCTTGGGGGAGGCTTGGGAGTCACGGGCGGTTCCTTGTCACCCTGGAAAAAAGTGACAAATAGGGTGCCACATGGTTCTGTCCTGGGACCGTTGTTATTTAATGTCTTAATAAATGATGCTCTGGAGAGTAGGACTCAAACCAATGGCTTCAAGTTGCAAGAAAGGAGAATCTATCAAACATTCAGAAAACTTTCTGACAGTAAGAGCTGTTCAGCAGTGGAACAGACTGCCAGGAGAGATGGTGAACTCTCCTTCCTTGGAGGTTTTTAAACAGAGGTTGGGTGGCCATCTGTCATGGATGCTTTGGCTGAGATTCCTGCATTGCAGGGGGTTGGACTAGATGACCCGTGGGGTCCCTTCCAACTCTTAAGATTCTATGATTCTATACATATAAATGAGCAAACGCAAATTTTATGCAAATATGTGTCCTCTTTGTGGCAATGGATAAGCGGCTACCCTAGGTGTGGACTATGCATTGGGCCTGAACATATGAATCCTAGGAGCTTTTTCTTAAAACACAAATTAGGCGCTTATTGAAATTATTTCTCCTATGAAATGTATTTATTTTCTCTCTCTTTCTTTGCACAGGCATATAATTATTCCTTTGTTTCTCTTAGGAGGAAGCCAGATTTTCCAGACTGAAGTGCAGCAGTCCGGCACCTTATTAAGTAAGAGACAGGCTGTAGAAGATAATTAACCACTTCTCATGGTTTTGGCAGCCACCAAAAAGAAAGGAGGGGAGAAAAAGGTTGAGTCAGGTATTGTTTGCCACCCACATTAATTGTCCAGAACAGATGAACTGGCGTTGGATCCAAAATATTGTCCCACCAGCATCTCATATCCCTGCCATCGCAAGGGAGGGAAAGAGAAACTTGAGAAGAGGAGGGAAGGCGAGAGCGGTGGGAAGAAAAACAGTCCCTTCGTTGTGCAACGGGTTGCGTCTCTTTAATGAATCCCCTTTGAAAACCACACTTGGTAATAAATGAGGACATAATATAATGCAGATGGATCAAGAGGGGCATTGCAGGCCACTTGGTGTATCTGACACATGGAGATTTGAGTTGGGGCCAGAGCGCAGGTCAGGGGTCATAACAAGTAGGTAAGGCCTAGCTGCTTCCTGCAAGGTGAACAAGATGTACCAGGAAAAATGCATTCATGGAAGTTCTCAGTGGCTGCTGACCATGATGGTCTAAGCTCTGCCTGGAGGCAGTGAAACTTCTGAATGTACAGTAGGTTTCTGGGAATCAGAAATAGTGAGAGAGGTGTGTGAGGAGGTTCTGAAGCCAAGGAGAGTTCTGGAAGCCTGCTTTTCATTCAAAAGGTCCCAGGTTCAAGCCCCGGCAGCTTCAGCTAAGACTAGGTAAGTATACCTGAAGGAATGTCTCCACCTCCATCATTCAGCCCAGACACAGAGGTCCAACTCCAAGGGTCTTCTGGCAGTGAAGCTGCAAGAAGTGAAGTTGCAGGGAACCAGGCAGAGGGCCTTCTTGGTAGTGGTGCTTGCCCTGTGGAATGCCCTCCCTTCAGATATCAAGGAACTAAACAACTATTTGACTTTTAGAAGACATCTGAAGGCAGCTGTGTTTAGGGAAGTTTTTAATGTTTGATATTTTTATCATGTTTTTAATATTCTGTTGGGAGCCACCTAGAATGGCTGGGGAAACCCAGCCAGATGGGTGGGGTATAAATAATAACTTCTTCTTCTTCGACTGGGAAAGACTCCTGTCTCAAACTCTAAAGAGACACTGCCAGTTGGCAGTAAGCTGGATGGTCTAATGGTCTGACTTGGTAAAGCAGCTTGTGTGTGTGGCCCAGGCATAGGCAAACTTGGCCCTCCAGATGTTTTGAGACTACAGTTCTCATCATTCCTGACCACTGGTCCTGTTAGCTAGGGATGATGGGAGTTGTCGTCCCAAAACATCTGGAGGGCCGAGTTTGCCTATGCCTAGTGTGACCTCTCCAGATAACTGAACAACTCTTATTTTCTTATCTCTGCGTCTGCAATCTCCTGGGTGACGTGGATGCGGTTAGGCAGTCAAATACGCATGCATACACTGTCCATTTGCTTCCCTCCCATCGCCTCTCCATGCAGCCCTGGGCTCTGGCAACCCTCACTACACCACTGGTAACCATTGACAGTCCTCTTCTCCATGAATCTGTCCAGTCCTCTTTTAAAGCCATCCTGCCTCCTGAGGGAGTGAGTTCCATAGTTCACCCAGCCTTCAACTTTCCTGGAGGTCCGTGAATTCAAATGTTATTAGAGTGGGAGGAAAACCTGTCTCTGTCCACTTTCTCCATGCCAGGAACATGGCGATGAATTTTCATGTGGCTGGTTTTTTAAAAACGGATGGAAAACAGAACTTAAGATTGGGAAAACAAGAAACTGAAAGAAACCAAAATACTCACATTCGCCCATCTTCTACATCTCTTCCTGTCCCACTTTGCTATCTCTTCAGTATTGTTTCACTTCCCCAAGTGGTATTCCTCACTTGCTCCTCTATTCCCTTGCCATCATTTTGAAAACCACATTTGCCGTTCTTCGATGGGCAGCAAATTCGTCTGGGTTTCATTACCCACAAGCTATAGAGGGACATTTTGTCAGAACAGTGTTTGGGCCCCCTCTTTTTGGATATTAGCGGGTGGATTTGGAAGTGAGCGGGTGCAAGGGGGGGGCGGGAAGAAATTCTAAATTGAAAACACATTTCAATAGAAATGAGACACTGAGCAATCCGTTTGATTTTATACAGAGCTAGGAGGAAACTTATATTAGTGGAACAGTTTCAAGGCAAGCATTAATTTCGCCGCATGGCTCTGTCGGTGCTCCTGGAGAGTAACCTGTAGTGACCTCCTAGTTTCATATTATATACATTTTTAATAGTCTCCTTCTTTTGCCCCTCAGTACCAAGTGGCAGGATGTAAACCATTTCCTTTTCTTTTTGGTAAGCTTAAATTCTGTTAAGATTAGAATGGAAGCCATTAGGCCTGTCAACTGATTTGAAGGCTGGGGGGTTTGGGTGGGTATTTTTGTGTGTGGATCCTATACAGACCTAGCTGGGAATGAGCCCCATTGAACTCAGTGGGACTTAACTTCTGAGTAGGCATGTATAGGATTGCACTGTTAACCCTCTGCCTTTTAGCCAATTAATCAGTTGTGCTCAAATAAATGTGCATATTACAGAAAGCTCGGTCTAGCTGCCTATTTGAGACCTTGAAGTAAGTGCAGGACAGTGTACAATTTAATTGAAAAACACAACTCAGTACAAAGGCAAGGACATGTGGGTTCGTTGGTTTCAATAAGCACCTGTAACAGTACAGTTCTGTACATGTCTCCTCTGAAGTAAGTCCAATTGAGCTCAGTGGGACTTTCTCCCAAGTAAATACATTCAAGACTGCAGCCTACCTCTGAGACCTTTTTGCTATCCAGGATGGCGGTCAGGAGGGCGAAAGACTACACATGCCATCGCATCCCATCTCAAATAAAGTGGGTGGTATAAAAATGGGATGAATTCATCTTATTACTAGTTAAAGTAAAGGTAAAGGGACCCCTGACCATTAGGTCCAGTCGTGGTTGACTCTGGGGTTGTGGTGCTCATCTCGCTTTATTGGCCGAGGGAGTTGCCGTTGTTGTAAATAAAAATATGCCCTTTTCCCTTATGGGGTATCCAAGAGCCCATATAGAGTCCTTACATAGGTTCCCTATTGGTAGGAGAAAATAACAGAGGCCAACCAGAGAATATTGAGAAGCAAAGCAGCTAGTAAGCTTGATCTTTATTGATCTGTTGCAACAGGGTACTCCCCTCACACGCAGGAGAGGAAGAGGACCCAGAACAGTGGCCTGCAAGGCCTTATAAAGACTTTTGAAATTCCCCTTCTCTAGATCAGGACCACCCCCAGAAACATTATGC
Organism: Podarcis bocagei; assembly: GCF_964188305.1. Taxonomy (NCBI): domain Eukaryota; kingdom Metazoa; phylum Chordata; class Lepidosauria; order Squamata; family Lacertidae; genus Podarcis; species Podarcis bocagei. Next base: position 77,903,470 of record NC_138133.1, on the reverse strand, counting down.
ATACATTACAGAAGGGGTGTAACCTAAGACTACCCCTCAGATACATCCCACCTACATCACAGAAATTTAAATGTTGTTTTTCTCTTGTCCTTGTTTATCTCCTGTCTAGCAGGTTACTTGATTGGATTTTCTGGGGAGCCTGGCCATTCTTTTGTAGTGCTAAAATACTTATTTCCTGGGCCAGGTCACAGGCTCACACCTTATTCAAACACAGATTAAAGGAAGAGACAATGGGGAGGCTTTTCCATTTTTAACCTTGCAGAGAAAGGATTTGGTCAGTTTAGGAATCAAAATGGTTCCTGTGCTGATCTATGTATGTGCAGTTATGAACATTACTATATATCTAAAACCATAAAATTCCTATCACAATATTCCCCCCTTTGGGGCTAGAATTTTTCTTAAAAATTTTTGCCCCACAAATAATAACATCGTATGTTGTAAATGGATGTGTTTGTATAAATATATCATAAAAATAACACATGTTGCGTTTTGCTACTAAATTACTTGTGGCATTCTAACACTTGGGGAGAGACCATTTACTCAATAGTGTTCTATGCTTTACACCTAGCAGGAAGGTAAGGTCCACTAATGACTGAAAAGTGCAGTTTGCTTCCCCCCCGCCATTTTAGTGTTCTCAGGTGTCAAGGTAGCTCTTCTGTGGTCTCACACTGACATAGTGCTACAGCAACACATCCTGTCTGTTGAATCCCCTCAGGGCTTTCATTTAACCATGTCGCCTGGCATTCACCATAGCTGGCACAGGTTTTGGGCATCTCGTGAGGGAGAGGTCTTCGCCTTGGCCTTTAGCTATGGGATTTTATTACAGGCTATGGTCTCGCACTCGCACAATGGGAAGTTGCTCACTTGCACTTAAAGGACCAAAAGCTAATTGCAGCCTGGATACACTTGCCCAATTCAAACTGAGTCCAATTTGAATTTATCTTCTTGCCCCATGGTTCTCAACTCTTCAAACCAATCTGTTAAAAGAAAACTATTCTTAACAAGGGCAGTTGTCCAAATAAGTCAATTTAAGTCTATAAGGAATCATTCCTGCTAAACCAAAGCATATCCACCTTCATGTTTCTGGTGTTTTATGGATCCAGAAGTTTGTCCTTGGCAAAACGAGGTTTAACACATATTAAAATGGATAGGGAAAGATTGGCATAGTGTCAGGTGGGACAATGAAATGTGGTTATCTAAACATTGGACTACACAATAGTGTGAGCTATTAGAAAGTATAAAATGCATGAGAATTCTCCATTGGTGTGTAAGCAATAAGACATTAAACATAAAAACAGTTACACACAATATTCCCCCCTTTGTGGAAATTACACTGTCAGACACATTTCAACATTCTTACATAATAACACATAATACAAAAAAAAACTAATTAAATATCTGTTACATATCTTGACACAATTGTGATCTTTTACGTATGTATCTTTTGAATCCTGGAGCACAGTCTTAAGGTTCAAAAGTGGGAAAATGTCCTTGCAATTCAACTCCTCCCCCCTTTGTCAGGTCCACTCCCCCCTTTGTCAGGTCCACTCCCCCCCGGCAGTCTATATCCTTTGAAAGAGATAGCTGTGGGCACTTTGAAAACTCTGTTGTTGCTGGTCTTGTGATGGGTTGACTGAGTTGAGGGGTTGTTGCTGCTCATCATTGCACATCTGTAGAAGTGATATCCTGTAAGAGGCAGGGTTTTGGGGTGACTTAAAAACACAGTTAGACAAGAAAGAGGCAAAAGGCAAAAAGGATGTCCTCCAGTTTCCATGGGAAGCTGCAAATAATAACAAATCTTAGCATATTAAGCATTTTATTTATTTCAATATTATTATCACATTTCCACATAATTACTGTTATTATCTGCTAAGTTTGTTTGCTTCCTTCACTTAATTTTTGTTGTTGTTGTTCTTTTCATATTATCAAATAAAAAATTACTCCACATGTAGAGAAAGAGAACTGTAAAAATACAAGAAAGGTTAAAAAATAAAAGGAAAGCAAAAAATTAGATTACCAGTTAGATGAAAACAAACTTGACACAAAAACATCAGATTCAGAAAAGACCTATTATTAAATATATCATCAAAACCACGCAGATTACTACTAGACTGAAAAAAAATACAAAGGTTAAAAAATACAAAAGAAAGCAAAAAATTAGATTACCAGTTAGATGAAAACAGACTTGACACAAAGACATCAGATTCAGAAAATAACTATTATTAAATAGTTCAAAGATATTATCAAAACCACACATATTACTACTGGACTGGAAAAAAAATGGGAAAACAATGGGGAAAACTTAAAATTCACCATGTGCTATCCAATAAAAGAACTTCATGAGACTGACTTTCAACATGTGATGAACATGTCCCCAAAGTAAAACACAAACACACAAAATGAGCTATGAGGAACCAAAAATAAATAAATGCTAAGACACACAATTAATAAGTAACCTGAAGTAATCTGTTTTGGCATTCTAACATCCCAAATGAAAATAAAAGTGTTTCTTGATGTGACATCAGCTGTAATGTTAATAGCGGAATACTGGGAAATGAGTTAATACCAATAAAAATGAATGGCAATTTTAAAGTTGTGCAGGTACCTTGCACTAGCCAAAATGACAGAATTAGTAAGAAATGCTCAGGCCAAAGGTAAACAAGTACCATTCCACAAACAATGTTTGGTTGTGCTTCGATTAACTTCATAGACATCATGGAGAAACTGATTAAATAAATGAAAACAGATTATTTGTAACTTTAAAAAAAAAATGTCAAAGGCACAAAGAGATAGAGGTCACTAATACAGCAGGGATTCAGACTTGTTTCACAGAACAGAAAGAAAGTTGCTGTTTGGCTTTTAGGGAAGAAAGACAAAAGAGAAACAAATGCAATTACTTTTTATAGAGTATTTAAATCACTGTTTGCATCCCCTCATTATCATTTGTGCTGTGGGAGAAAAGAAAGGACACTCTGTTAAAAGGGAAAATTATTTCATGTGAGAGGTCTGTCAGGAAGTGCTGTTCCTAAAATGCATAGGCATATACACACACACACACCAAAAAAAACAAAAACAAAAACAAAAACTTATAAAATTTAAATTCCATTGGGAGGCGAACCTTTTGTTAGCCCCTGGGGCAAGACATTAAGGGTGATTTCCCTCAATGGTTCCAAATTTTACATAAGGAAATTTGTATAGGTTTCAGGCTCTCCAAACCTTCTCTCTCCCCCCCCTTTCTCTCTCTCTCTCTTTTGTAAGCTGATCTAGCCTCTGTGCATGTGCAGAGTTCATGCCTCAGCAAACCTTTTATACAATTGAAAATGTTGCATCTTTTGGCTCAATTAGAATAAGGAAGGGAAAGGTAAGGAGTAGATTTTAAAAATAGGGTTAGATTTTAAAACAAAAAAGAGAAACTCAGCAATTCAAGTATTCACCATTCAGCCCAAGCAAACTGAGACTGCTTCCTTTATGTACAGGAAAGGGCTATCATTATTGGTCATTTTATCTGGTCATTCGCGGAACAATCAACCGCTCTCTTATTTATGAGTAAAAATGGCCAGGTAAGGAGTAGATTTTAAAAATAGGGTTGGATTTTAAAACAAAAAAGAGAAACTCAAAGCTAGCAATTTCAGCCCAAGCAAACTGAGACTGCTTCCTTTATGTACAGGAAAGGGCTAATATCCCTCTGGCCATTCGCGGAACAATGCCACGCCCTTATATATGGGGAAAATGGCCAGAGGATCAGAATTCATAGGATTTTTTCTTTCTTTATTTTTTTTTTTAAACATTCTCAGTCATTTCAGCCTTACCATTTGCAGACAAATTTTACTGCCCCTTTATTTACAGGATTGGTCAAGGCGCATTCTACTTGACTATATGAATTTTTATGTGCTTAAACTTTTAATAGACTTTTAAGTTTGATTTTTTTTTTTAATAGTAGACAAAATGATAAATACTGTAATCACTCAACTGCCTGATATCACCAGTTCTGCTTCAAACATCATGGCTTCACCTCACACCTTTTAAAAAAACAAAGAGCAAATCTGGGCTGAATTTCAACTCATCAGCCACAAATTGGGAAAGTTGAAAGGGACCTGGGGTCATCTAGTCCAACCCTAAAATACAGGTTTCATAGCAAGATTTGAGCAAATCTGGGCTGAATTTCAACACATCAGCCACAAATTGGGAAAGTTGAAAGGGACCAGGGGTCATCTAGTCCAACCCTAAAATACAGGTTTCATAGCAAGATTTGAGCAAATCTGGGCTGAATTTCAACACATCAGCCACAAATTGGGAAAGTTGAAAGGGACCAGGGGTCATCTAGTCCAACCCTAAAATACAGGGTTCATAGCAAGATTTGTACTACCAGAGAGACACACACATACTTATGTACACAGACACAACTGGGGAAGAGACCACAAGTCATGCGCCTATCATGTACTAAGGAAGAGGAAAATAAAAGTACCCAACCCTTTTAGCAGATCTTGAAGCTAGTTTGAGTGAGTGTTTACTTCCTTAGACTAAAGAGTGAAAGTTCCTAGATAAATTATCTTTAAAGACTGAAGTGAACATTTTTCCTAAGATAGGGAGAGGATCTCTTATAAAGCATAGTTAAAACAGCCATAGATTTGATTTAAAAGGAATACAAAAGTGACAATTTTTCCTGAACTTGCAGAGGAATAGTAAGCCTAATCTATGCCCCCCTCCTTTGCAGTTTCCTTTAAAGGAAGCTTACTCGGAAGTAAATTTACCTGGCACAGAATAAGAAGGAGAAGGAAAAAAAACCTGAAAGAGACAGAATGAAACAAGGGGGGGCATTTTCTAAGAAAAGAGGCCAGGACGTCTTATAGAGACTGATACCAGGAGCCTTACAATAACTCTTCTGTCCAACCAGATCAAAGTTAAAACTGGACTCAGATATTTTTCTTAGAAGGAACACCATACTTTCATAGGCATAATGAAATACATACACTGCATTTTAGCTTGAGAGAGCAGTTGGCTCAACTAGGCTTTTGCAGCAGAAACATTAGGTTAACTTAGACTGGAACACAGGTGTACTCACAAACTCAAAAGTTACAACACAACATCATTTACCATTAGACTTAAAATCACCCTCCCCACTGAAACTAGAGAAAGGAGGTGGGGTAATCCTCCTTTCAGAACACAAGTAGCACGTATACAGGATTTTACCACTTGGGAGAAAAACTCTCTTTTAGAGCCTCTCTCAAATAACAAACATTTGCACACTTCATTCTCCATTTTGTCTTGTTTTTAAGACTGATAAGGTTCAACATGGCTTCCTTAGATTTAGAATTTGGAGCAAGCTTGCATTTTTATTTTAGATGGCACATTTAAGATAAGCAGCTGCTGGATGTTACCTAAGTACAATTTAAACACAGGAAAAACGTTTCTTAAACAAATTGAAGGGGACTGTCAGAGTCCAGGCGGGAAGTAAGCACCAACTGGGCTTCTTTCACGCCAGGGGTCTGGGGACTATTTTTCTTTTGACTGAGGTGCACCCATTTTCAATTAAAAGGGTTTTGGACCTGGGCAAAACTCCGAAGGGTCCGGAAAAGGGGAAACCTGGACCAAAAAAAACTTGGGGATACCTGGACAAATCTCCGAGGGGAAAACTTGGGGATACCTGGACAAATCTCCGAGGGGGAAAACCTGGGGATCCGAGGGGAAAACTTGGGGAAACCTGGACAAATCTCCGAGGGGAAAACTTGGGGATCCAAGGGAAAAAACCTGGGGATACCTGGACAAATCTCCGAGGGGAAAAACCTGGGGATCCGAGGGGAAAACTTGGGGATACCTGGACAAATCTCCGAGGGGAAAACTTGGGGATCCAAGGGAAAAAACCTGGGGATACCTGGACAAATCTCCGAGGGGAAAAACCTGGGGATACCTCACTTAATCTCTATTCTACAACTCACAGCAACCTCCCTGCCTTTTACAATCTAACTCAGAGTCCCTACTGAACGCTTGCACACTTGCAATGCCAGATTGAGACTCAGAAATGACAAAGAAGGAAAGGAATCAGGTGCCCTTGCTTTCTCCGCTCACAGGTCATCTCTAACAAAGATCGCCATGGCAGAGGTGCGGCTACACCTGGGAGTTATAGTTTTGGGAATTATAGTTTTCAGTGCAGAAGAAATTGCACAACCTTTCTGGGCAAAACTCCGAAGGAATAGGTTGGCATACAGAGTTAAGTGGAAGAAATCACACACAACCTTTGCCTGGGCATACTCCGAAGGGCTAGGGCTGGTGTTGAGATTGAGGGGACAGAAAGAAGGAGAAGGCAATTTTTTCAAGAGTTAAAGTGAGGAAAGAAGTAAGGATTTGAGAAGTATAGGTTTGCTGTGGTTTGCAGAATCCCACCCCACTACCCATTTTTCCTACTCATACTCACTTCGCAAGCGCTGTCCTGGTGATTCTGGGATCTCTTGACTGGTTGTTTAAGGCCGGCCTGATCAAGCTTTGCTTCCCCTGGTTAGCCTCGCTGAACTCCAAGTTATTGCCAGACCCTGGGACCGATGGAAGACTGGTTATTCCTCCTGGCAAACTGCCTGGTGCGCGCTGGATAACCAGTCCTTCCTCGCTTCCAGAATCCGGGTAACCAAAAGTCCCTTCGTGCGTGGTCGCCATCTGTTGTAAATAAAAATATGCCCTTTTCCCTTATGGGGTATCCAAGAGCCCATATAGAGTCCTTACATAGGTTCCCTATTGGTAGGAGAAAATAACAGAGGCCAACCAGAGAATATTGAGAAGCAAAGCAGCTAGTAAGCTTGATCTTTATTGATCTGTTGCAACAGGGTACTCCCCTCACACGCAGGAGAGGAAGAGGACCCAGAACAGTGGCCTGCAAGGCCTTATAAAGACTTTTGAAATTCCCCTTCTCTAGATCAGGACCACCCCCAGAAACATTATGCATACATTACAGAAGGGGTGTAACCTAAGACTACCCCTCAGATACATCCCACCTACATCACAGAAATTTAAATGTTGTTTTTCTCTTGTCCTTGTTTATCTCCTGTCTAGCAGGTTACTTGATTGGATTTTCTGGGGAGCCTGGCCATTCTTTTGTAGTGCTAAAATACTTATTTCCTGGGCCAGGTCACAGGCTCACACCTTATTCAAACACAGATTAAAGGAAGAGACAATGGGGAGGCTTTTCCATTTTTAACCTTGCAGAGAAAGGATTTGGTCAGTTTAGGAATCAAAATGGTTCCTGTGCTGATCTATGTATGTGCAGTTATGAACATTACTATATATCTAAAACCATAAAATTCCTATCACACCGTACAGCTTCCGGGTCATGTGGCCAGCATGACTAAGCCACTTCTTGCGAACCAGAGTAGCACACGGAAATGCCGTTTACCTTCCCGCCGCTATTTATCTACTTGCACTAGCGTGCTTTCAAACTGCTAGGTTGGCAGGAACTAAGAAAAACAACGGGAGCTCACCCTGTCGCGGGGATTTGAACCGGCAACCTTCTGATCGACAAGCCTTAGGCTCCGTGGTTTAACCCACAGCGTCACTTATTACATTTGCATAGCCAATGGTGCACACAAATAAGAGAATACCCAAACATAAAACGTATAATAATTAACGAAACCAAAAAAGACAACCTCTCCGCGAAAACACACACAAAATCCCACTTTCCTCGCAACGGAAGCAGCACGAACACTTTATAACCCAGGTTAAACTACACTGGGTCACAACACCCTGAGGTAAGTTGAAGAAACAATTCAAAATTACTCCCTGCAATAAACTGCTTTATGCAGCTGTATGAATTGCACAAAGTTAGATGAGAATATGCCACAGAAGAAGAAACAGAGGTGGGGGGGGAGGGGGAGAAACACGGAGATATATGTTCCTTTCGTTTCTCTTCTTTTCTTTGCTGAGGCCTCTGGGGATCTTTGGTAATATAGACTTTGAAAGTATACTTGGATGCAGACATGGCTGCTTATGTGAAACCCCCGCAGGCCATGCTTAGTGCAGCGCCTGCCAAAAGTGGGAGTGTGATGAAGCATTACTGTTTGACACGCCTAAAAGAAGCACCGTATTATGACACCATTAAAATGCCATTACAGGCCAGCTGCCTCGTGCGGGACAGTGCCAAGAAAGGCAGACAGGGTCTCAATGAATTATTATTCCTTGGAAGGCTACTCCCCGTCTCCTTTTCTAGCTGCTTTTAAAAATAATAAAACTAGAACCAATACACAATTTATTTTAGCATTGTGTGTTAGAGAAAGAGAAACATTTGCACACATGTACAAATAACACAAAGGATGCAAGTGGTTCACAAAGGCTCATTCTAGCTTACCTGTTCATTGAATATTCATCCTCATTCGTTTGCAGGGAGATTAGGTGAGGGTGTGTTCAAAGCATTACCATAGGCTTTCCCAATGCATCCGCCCACCCTACCCCCGGTCACTTATTGCAAAAAGTCTAATTGTTTGGGGAAGCAGGGTTGTTGTGCAAGACCTCCTGATCAACTCCGATTCCGAGACCTCAGTTTGCTGGTACGTGATTGAATCCTACCTGAAATCCCAATGGGATTTCCGCCAGACCTTATGCACCCCCATTGGCTGGATTTAACTGTGATTCCAGGAATTACCTTAAGCCTTTACCCCACCCCAGTTCTGGTGAAATTTCAGTCGGAAAGGAAAAACGGAAATTACGGAGCAAAACTCTGGGGATGTATGCATAGAGGTACCTGATTTTGCCCTTCTTGACAGGCAGACCTCTATAACCAGCAACCAGTGTCCTCTTGCAGAACTGTCAGGATAAAAGCTGTGCAATTTACTGGAGCAAAGAAAGAGGGAGAAAGCCTGATGTTCTGCTTGTGCAACAACTTCATTGAAGCTTGCCCACTGTTTCGTTTCCAATCAGCGCATGCCCCATAACTTCCTGCTGCAATACTGCATTTTTTTTATACCACAAATCTTCCAGTTTATTATCATTTTTGACTCACTGTTGTTGGGCTGTTGTCCATGTGTGCCCATCCAGATGTCGGTAATGCAATGATGCGAGGGAAGCATCCAAAACAACTAATAAAGAAGAATGCATTATTATATCATCCATGACATGTTGCAGAACATGCCTGCACAAAACTCCAGTCTGGGAACCCAGAAACACCTCTGCTCTAGACCTTACCTATGTGCAGTCTAAAATGGTATTACAGTGGTAACTCTACTTACAGACGCAATCCGTTCCGGGGTGCCATTCACACCCCAAAAAGTCCGTAAGTAAAGCGCCACTTCTGTGTATGTGTGTGACGCAATACAGCGCAACCCGAAAATCCACAACATGAACTTAACGCAACTAGAGGTATGACTGTACTCCAGACAACCTTAGAGACCTTTATGCAAGCTTTTTATGTACTGATTAAAAGAATTAAATACCGTATTTTGCGCCCCATAAGACGCTCCGGCCCATAAGACGCACCTAGTTTTTTGGGGGGGAAATAAAGAAAAAAAAAATTATTTCCCCCCCAGGTGCGGGGCTGGAAGAACCAGGTCGGGGAACAGTGGGAAGGCACGCTCTGCCTCCCCGCTGTCCCCCGAGCTTGTGGGGCTGGCGATGGGGAGAAGTGCACCAGTCCCGCGATGGCAGGCAGCTCTGTGCTGCCATCCCAAGCGGGGCGGGACTTAGCGCCCCGCTCGTGATGGCGGCGTAGACCTGCCTGCGGTCCCGCGACGGCAGGCAGATCTCTGCCGCCATCCCGAGCGGGGCGGGACTTAGCGCACCGCTCGGGATGGCGGCGTAGACCTGCCTGCGGTCCCGCGACGGCAGGCAGATCTCTGCCGCCATCCCGAGCGGGGCGGGACTTAGCGCACCGCTCGGGATGGCGGCGTAGACCTGCCTGCGGTCCCGCGACGGCAGGCAGATCTCTGCCGCCATCCCGAGCGGGGCGGGACTTAGCGCACCGCTCGGGATGGCGGCGTAGACCTGCCTGCGGTCCCGCGACGGCAGGCAGATCTCTGCCGCCATCCCGAGCGGGGCGGGACTTAGCGCCCCGCTCGGGATGGCGGCGCAGAGCTGCGCTGGTCCCAGGAGCGCAGGCAGCTCTGCAGGGCCACCGGGAGCGGGGCGGAGCTTCTCCCCCGGCTCCCGGTGGCCGGGCAGAGCTGCGCTGGTCCCAGGAGCGCAGGCAGCTCTGCAGGGCCACCGGGAGCGGGGCGGAGCTTCTCCCCCGGCTCCCGGTGGCCGGGCAGAGCTGCGCTGGTCCCAGGAGCGCAGGCAGCTCTGCAGGGCCACCGGGAGCGGGGCGGAGCTTCTCCCCCGGCTCCCGGTGGCCGGGCAGAGCTGCGCTGGTCCCAGGAGCGCAGGCAGCTCTGCAGGGCCACCGGGAGCGGGGCGGAGCTTCTCCCCCGGCTCCCGTGGCCGGGCAGAGCTGTGCTGGTCCCAGGAGCGCAGGCAGCTGTGCACGGCCACCGGGAGCGGGGCGGAGCTTCTCCCCCGGTTCCCGGTGGCCGGGCAGAGCTGCGCTGGTCCCAGGAGCGCAGGCAGCTGTGCACGGCCACCGGGAGCGGGGCGGAGCTTCTCCCCCGGCTCCCGGTGGCCGGGCAGAGCTGCGCTGGTCCCAGGAGCGCAGGCAGCTCTGCAGGGCCACCGGGAGCGGGGCGGAGCTTCTCCCCAGGCTCCCGGTGGCCGGGCAGAGCTGCGCTGGTCCCGGGATTGCAGGCAGCTCTGCGCAACCCTCGGAGCCGGTCTCCCGAGGGTTGCGCAGAGCTTCCTGAAGCCTGGAGAGCGAGAGGGGTCGGTACGCACCGACCCCCCTCGCTCTCCAGGCTTCAGCGAAAGCCTGCATTCGCCCCATAAGACGCAGGCACATTTCCCCTTCATTTTTGGAGGGGAAAAAGTGCGTCTTATGGGGCGAAAAATACGGTAGTTACAGTCCAGTTGATATTCTTAGTATATTATTATTTATAGCCCACCTGTTTCTCCAAGAAGCTAAGGTGGCATTCATGGTTCCCTGCCTCCTCATTTAATCCCCTTAACAACCCTGTGACAAATGTTAGGTTGAGAGGCAGTGATGTGCCCAAGGTCACAGTGGCAGAGGAAGCTGCTGGGGCACCTGGGGCAGCGTGCCCAGGGGTGGGCCAAGCCACCCACAGGGGCAGGGCAAGGGCAGGGCACCATTGGGGCACGGTGCACCACGGGGCCTCTGGAGTCTGCCTACCTCCTCCCACTCAGCCGCCCTACAGCTGGGGGGGGGGAGGCAGCGGGCGGACCGTTTGGGTAGTGTGGAGCCTGCGTGCGCCCAAGCCACCGCGTCTCTCCCAGGAAAGACACGTGGCTTGGGCACGCTGCAGGCCCCACAGTGAGTGCCACCCGGCATTTTGTCACCCCCCTCAGTGGTGACACCTGGGGCACCCACTGCACCCCCCTTCCTCCACCCTTGCAAGTTCACGCACTAATCTTCATGGCCAAGTGTGATGGCCTGGGACTCGGGCTTGGACTCTGAACCAGAAGAGTCTCTGTCTGCACCGGATCCTTTGCCTCAGGCAGCATCTGAACCAAGTCTGGGGCCTGATTCTGAAGAGCCCCAGTCTGCACAGGTTCCCCTGCAACAAGCACCACCTGGGCCGAGTCAGGGGCCTGAACCTGCCCTAGCTCTAGATGTGGGGATTACCTCGTTACCTCCAGCTGGGCAATCACGTATAGCTGCTCCACTACCAGTTGGGTCAGGAGAGGCTGAGGTGGCCTCTGGCTCTAGTAACCCACCAACATCTCCCGAGCTGCAGAGACTAAGGTCTGAGAGAAGGAGGAGGAAGAGTGCTCGCCTTTGTGCGAGACAGGGAGGTGAGTCATCGGGGGATCAGAACCGGCCGTTACCCTGACAGAGATAAAAGACTGTCGGACCTCGCCCCAGGTTGTGGGAGAAGAAGAAGAAGAAGAGTTTGGATTTGATATCTCGCTTTATCACTACCCGAAGAAGTCTCAAAGTGGCCAACATTCTCCTTTCCCTTCCTCCCCCATAACAAACACTCTGTGAGGTGAGTGGGGCTGAGAGACTTCAGAGAAGTGTGACTAGCCCAAGGTCACCCAGCATCTAGTCTGGGTCTACCGTTCTTAACCACTACACCACACTGGCTCTCCAGCACCATTGCAGGAGCAACATTGCTGTTTGCTAGAACCTTCCTGAGACCCTGTGCCTGACCTTGCCTCATTTCCTGCCTTGTGTCCTGCCTTGGCTTTGTCAGACTGACTCCTTGTGGAACCCTTGGATTTGGGATCAGACCTGGATCGCGTCGCTCGGGTTACCCCCGGGCCTAGCACACCGAGCAGAGATTTGAACCCTGGTCTCCCAGGTCTTAGTCCCACACTCTGACCACTACACCACACTGGCTCTCCAGCATCCTGGTCTCACAGTGGGCAACAAAATTCCAGCAAGCAAGCCCTGAGCAGAACAGCAATCGTACCCTAAACCAGAGTGGAAAGGAACCAGAATAGTAACAGAGCAAGATCTACACACTTGTTCCCATTGCCCTTCCCTCGTGCGTTGGCTGAACCCCTAGTTATAATGCCTCAAGAGGGCTTAGGGTGAACATGGGGAACCTGCATGGAGCAACCTGTGTCCAGCAAAGGTCCTATCTGGCCCATGAGGGCACATCGGCCATAACTGGGTAAATACTAGGGACTGCAGTATCAGAAGCAATTTCAGCAATAATTGTTATACACCTTGAACTAGTGTGCCCATTGATGGTCCTGCGCTAGCAACCGGGATGGTAAGCAGCCCCAATAACTAGGCTTCAAGGGACCAGCACCCTCACATCTGCTGTGCTAATATGGAATATGACTGACTTGGCATCCTTCCAGTTGCTAACTAGAGTCAAGGTCATTTCATGTGGTTTCAGCTGCACTTTACCAAGCGCCCTTCATCACCTGCCTGGGAGGAAGGGCCCTTTGATTGGCACCTCATTGATCACCATAACTCAACCCCTTAATTCATAAAAATGCTTCTCCTCAATTGCAGCCCATTAAGCCCTACTAGGAAATAATTGAGCCTCCTTTCTGTTTTTGTCTGGAATGAATTTGCTTTGATCAGTAAACCCAGCTCTGTGGCGTACCTGATTTAAGCTTTTTTCACGGATATGAGGGATGGATAATGTGAGCTTCCTTGTTGCTGTCAGGAACATTTTCCAGCCAGTGAGTTGTGTCTGCAAGTTGTTACCCGCTGGTTATAGCTCTTGATTTGCTGCAGGGAAGAACAGGGGTTTGGCAGGGCGCCCTACAAGGAAAGAAGAAGCTGCCATTTGGAGAGTGTGTGGAACAGCAGATCTATGTGCCGCCTGTAGATCTATGTGCTACCTTTCTCCCGAGGAACTGGGGTGGAATTTTGGCCCCCAACAACCCTGTAAGGTACCGTAGGTTATGGTTCAGTCAAACATTACTCACCCTCCAACTGAATGCTTATGTATACATAACCGGATAGCTCAGTTGGTAGAGCATATGACTCCTGATCTCAGGGCTGTGGGTTCGAGCTCCACGTTGGACACTTCAGGGGGGTTAGCCTAGATTAGCCTTGGGATTTACTTCCAACCCTACAATTCTATGATTTTATGAGTTTTATTTTAGATTCGGCGGAGACTGAGGACTTTGCCCCCCTCTATTTAGTCCTGAAATAAGCTACTAGGAATCTTATTCAGGCACTTGTCAGGCTTCAGTAGGAATTGCACGCGCTTCCACAGCATATCTTCCCAACCATATTAAGAGTCATTTAAAGAAATAAAAAGAAGGCTGAATTTCTCAGGAGCCTGCACTGATCACTCCATTCTAGACTTTTTGAATTCCTTTTTTAAAATAGTATATATATATATATATATATATATATATATATATATATATATAAAATTTTATTTATATATATATTTTAAAATTTATACATTTCATTAGTTTTACAATTTAACATTTCCAAATTTTGACTTCCTTCCCCCTCTTTCTGCGGTTCCTTAAATTAATTTTTTAATATCTTCTGCATATCCATGTTCATTTAACTTGCCCATTTATTTATCTACTGTAAATATATACTCTTATAAAACTGCAAGTTATTACATCCTGCTAATCCTGCTAATGTTTTTATCTGTTTAGAATCTGCCTGTAAATATTCAATAAACCATTTCCGGTTTGTTATCTTGATTTCTTATTCTTCCGGTAAGTTTCGCCATTTCTGCATATTCCTTAAGCTTTTGTATCCAATCATCTTTTTCTGGGACTTCTGCTTCTTTCCATTTTGGGGCAAGCAATGTTCTTGCTGCTGTAGTAGCATACATAAGTAAATTTCTATGCAATTTAGGTAGTTCTACTACAGAACTACCTAGACTTATTGAATTCCTGCGGGATTGTGACATGTGCACTACCCTAGACAGGTCACCAGGTGTGATGTTTTGCTCAGTGATTATTTTGAGAAATCATAGCTCTACATCGTGGCTGCAAATGCACAGCATTTTATCCTAGAATCAGTGGAGAGCCAGCATTTGGTTTTTTTCTACATTATCCACACCCAGTCTAGATATATTGCATAATGAAGGTACAGTGGTACCTCGGGTTAAGTACTTAATTCGTTCCGGAGGTCCGTTCTTAAACTGAAACTGTTCTTAACCTGAAGCACCACTTTAGCTAATGAGGCCTCCTGCTGCCGCCGCGCCACCAGAGCACGATTTCTGTTCTCATCCTGAAGCAAAGTTCTTAACCTGAAGCAATATTTCTGGGTTCGTGGAGTCTGTAACCTGAAGCGTCTATAACCCGAGGTACCACTGTAATGATAAAGGCAAAGGACCCCTGGATGGATAAGCCCAGTGAAAGGCGACTATGGGGTGTGGCACTCATCTTGCTTTCAGGGCGAGGGAACCAGCATTTGTCTGCAGACAGTTTTCCGGGTCTTGTGGCCAGCATGACTAAACCGCTTCTGGCGCAACAGGACACTGCGACAGAAGCCTCTGAAAAGTGCTTCTTGAAGAATGGCAGATGAAAGTGATGGACTACATGGAATTGGCAGAAATGACTGGCAGAATTCGTGACCAGGGAGAAGAGTTGGTGGAGGAAGACTGGAAGAAATTTAAAGACTATTTGCAGAAGCACTGTAAAATTAAGGAATGTTAAAATGACGTTTGATTGAAAAGAAGTGGTATTGGTAAAAAGATTTTTAAGAAAATGTAAATGGGGATTGATAAAGGATAAATGCTAGAGTGTAAGGATTTGCTGAATTTAATATATGAACTGGAATACAAAATGGGAGGTGTGAGGAGGTCAAGAAACTAGCGAATGAACTATAAGAGATGAAAATATTAATTTACTTTCTGTTCTGTTTTTTGGTTTTTCTCTTTTTTCTTTTTTTTCTTCTTTCCTTTCTTTTTCTAATTGTTTGTTACTGTGTATTTTTTATATGTTTTGTTTTTGTATGCTTTTATTCTTGAAGTTTTCCTCATGTTTAAATCTTGAAATTTTTTTATTGTCTGTGAAACTTTAATAAACATTATTTAAAAAAAATAAATGAAAAGTGCTTCTTGAGAAGCTGGTTTCATTCTGAAAGTAAAAGCTCATTGCACATTGAAAACAAATGTAGGAGGACCAAATAAATGGGGAGGGGCATGTACACTTGCCCAATGACTTGTAGGTAGGTGTATACAGTGGTACCTCGGGTTAAGTACTTAATTCGTTCCGGAGGTCCGTTCTTAACCTGAAACTGTTCTTAACCTGAAGCACCACTTTAGCTAATAGAGCCTCCGGCTGCTGCCGTGCCACCGAAGCACAATTTCTGTTCTCATCCTGAAGCAAAGTTCTTAAACCGAGGTACTATTTCTGGGTTAGTGGAGTCTGTAACCTGAAGCATATGTAACCTGAGGTACCACTGTACTAAGATCACAATCACCGCATCTTTCTTCATTCACCCAGGGCATGTGCAAAGAAGAAATTGTTTTGGTTAACCCAATTTCAATCTCCAGCCTTTATTGGCATACAGTGGTACCTCGGGTTAAGAACTTAATTCATTCTGGAGGTCCGTTCTTAACCTGAAACCGTTCTTAACCTGAGGTGCCACTTTAGCTAATGGGGCCTCCTGCTGCAGCCACGCCACCAACGTGCAATTTCTGGTCTCATCTTGAAGTAAAGTTCTTAACCTGAGGTACTATTTCTGGGTTAGCGGAGTCTGTAACCTGAAGCGTCTGTAACCTGAAGCGTCTGTAACTCGAGGTACCACTGTATAGACAAAGTTCTGAAAGGTAAAGTGCAATAAAATTGCTCAGCAAAATCTGCATCTAGCAATCAAAATACTGTTGCATAACATTCACAGATCCTCGTTGCGTCTTGAAGAAACCTGGCTACCATCTTCATCTTGTCCCCATCCTGGGTAAGTATTAGGAAGGCTAGCTTACATCCACGGATAAACTAACCAAGGGTAGGGTTTCCAAACAATTAACGACACTCACCCTTGTGGATTGGCAGGATCTGGAATCAATCTAGATTGAAAGCAGCATGTTGAGCGTGAGCATGAATGATTCCTGGGAGAGAGAGAGAAAACTACTTGTTTTGGTACTACAAATGGGTTAGGGTGTAAACAGTCTGAGTGATTTGCTCAGATCTACCAGTGAGAGATTTTACTTTCTTGGGCTCCATGATCACTGCAGATGGTGACAGCAGCCATGAAATTAAAAGATGCCTGCTTCTTGGGGGAAAAGCAATGACAAACCTAGACAGCATCTTAAAAAGTAGAGACATCACCTTGCCAACAAAGGTCCGTATAGTTAAAGCTATGGTTTTCCCAGTAGTGATGTATGGAAGTGAGAGCTGGACCATAAAGAAGGCTGATCGCCGAAGAATGGATGCTTTTGAATTATGGTGTTGGAGGAGACTCTTGAGAGTCCCATGGACTGCAAGAAGATCAAACCTATCCATTCTTAAGGAAATCAGCCCTGAGTGCGCACTGGAAAACAGATCCTGAAGCTGAGGCTCCAATACTTTGGCCACCCCATGAGAAGAGAAGACTCCCTGAAAAAGACCCTGATGTTGGGAAAGATGGAGGGCACAAGGAGAAGGGGGAGACAGAGGATGAGATGGTTGGATGGTGTTCTCGAAGCTACCAGCATGAGTTTGACCAAAGTGCGGGAGGCAGTGGAAGACAGGAGTGCCTGGCGTGCTCTGGTCCATGGGGTCACAAAGAGTTGGACACAATTAAACAACTAAACAACAACAACAAAGCTTGTGGCCTTTAAAGCTGGATAGAAATCGGAACGAGGGTTTTCTATATCGGAACCTGACATTTGAATCATTCCACCGCATTGGCAGGATCTGCCAGAACCAAATTGCAAATTGTTGCAACAGCAACCCACCTGGTGGGAAGCAAGCATTGTGACTTCACCCCCCATCTCTCAGCTGTTTCTGGTGGCCAGCAAAGAGAAGGATGGGGCGGGAGAGAGAAATAAGGAAAAAGTTGCTAGGTTACTTTCCACTCTGCCAGTGTGAACCGAAGAGCCCTGTCCCTCTATTCCTCCACCTCAGGGACTCCCTTAAAATAGAATCATAGAATTGTAGAGTTGAAAGGGACCTTGAGGATCATCCAGACCAACCCCCTGCAACGCAGGATGATGCAACCGTCCCAGACGGGGATCAAACCTGCAACCTTGGCATTATCAGCACCACGCTCTAACCAACTGAGCTACCTCACTGCTCTTCAACCACCCTTTAACATCAACCATCCTCATTTGTGACAGTGGGCTTATTTATCTACATGTATTTGTTGCCCTGCACTTTCCAGGCACATGCCTGCGCTTAAAAGTTCAGTGTTTGGGGGTTCTTTGCCCTAGAGCTTTCCCCCGTGAAGACCTGCTCTTTAGTGCTCAGTCGGAGCAAACGTCAATTCAGGTCTTCCTTGGATTGCTGTTTGCTCCAGTTGAGCTTTAAAGCATAGACCTGGAAAGAGCAGAAGAAAATTAAGTGTGGATAAGCCCAACGGCTGGCTAAAGCGAGCATCTTTTTGTCGCATCAGCCAGATGCGAACACAAGTAAAGTTGTCCAGACATCCCGATTTTCATGGAAACAGCATGGAGTTTGAATAAACACTGAGCATTTACCCCAGGATGTGATCCGAATTTGACATTCAATACAATAACAAAACATTTTGTTAGAGCATAATTCCCCCACCCCAGACCTTAAAGGCATTGTTCCTTATCCAGGATTATAACATCAAGTTGTGCAGTCCACCTTCCAAGACGTGAAGTTTATATTTTTTATTTATTTACAGTATTCTCATCCTGCTTTTCAACTGTATTGTCCCCGAGGCAGCATGCAACTCATCAAATCACTGGCTGCAGGGACCATGTCTCAGGTGTTGTTTTTTTTAATGTAATTATGTTGGTCTATAGAAAACCTTGGGTGGGGTGGGGAGAACTCAAAAATCTGCAGCTGAGCAATACAGTTATTAGAACAAATTAAAAGGTCACAAAATTGTGGCAAGTTTTAAAGTTCACCAAATCTTCTAATCAGGTGGCAGAGAGGGATGCAGGGGAAAATGGCAGAAATTACCCAGGATGTTGTAGCTATAAGGTCAGCTTGCGTGTTAAGACCCCAAGACCTCCCTCAATAAATAAAGACACAATTGACACGGAATTTAGTTTAAGGTGACAGGCATAATTTTGGCCACAACTTTATTGATTACAGATCGTGAGTGGTTTGCTTAGGCATTGGTTCTCGACTAGCTGCACCTGACCTCAGCAGGGCAGCACTGACGCCTGGTCTCCGGCAGACGTCAGGAAGGGAAAACATTCTGGGAGACTCAAGCTCACCCCAAATGCTCCCAGGGGCTCTGGCGTGGCCCTAAGCCCTGGAAGGGGATCGGACAAAAGCAAGGCGAGCCCCTGTGAAATATACTTGGAGTCGAGAGTGGATTTCATGCTCTTTATTCAGCTCATAGTGGTGAGGAGGAAAGGAAGTTCCCCCAGAATGTCTGCTTTATACACATTATTTACACAATGGGCCCCACATGATTGGCTAATTCCGGGATTCACCTGTAGGCCAATCAGGTTGCGGATTCACTTCCACCTGGAGCTGGATTGGGTGGCTCCTGTGGACCAATCAGACTGCTGCATTCTGGACCCTATTGTTCTAGGACCAATCAGACTGCTGCCTTTTGGACCCTATTCAACTCAGTACATAACACCCTGGATTCCTTTAACGGAATACCCTTTCACGCATGGGAGGGGTGACAACCTCCCGCCACCATACCTTTAACAAACACCTAACTGCCAAACCTTACAAAGTTGTAACGATTACCTATGCGGCAGACGTGACAACAGCCAATCAGCCAAATGGGAAAATTCCTACCACAGGCCCCTGCCCCCAAAACAGACAACCCACAGCGGCATAGCAAGGTCATAATGAAACCTAATATAGGGAAAGGGTGGGCGGGTGATCTGGTGCATGAGGCGAAAAAGAGGAAGCTCAATGCAACGTGCAGCAGCATATAAAAGTCCCTCGGTGAATGCATGAATCGATCCCGCTGTACAGATTTACCCCAGCAACCAAGGGACCACTAGTCGGGTTGTTGTGGCTATCCAATCACTCCCATCCACAACAGCAGTGAGGTCAGTCTTGATGATCCCACTGCACGCGTTCTCTCTGGGAGGAGGACATGATTTGTAGATGATTACAAATGGATAAGTCTCTGTTGGGTGGGGGAGATATAATAATAATAATAATAATAATAATAATAATAATAATAATTATTATTATTATTATTATTATTATTATTATTATTATTATTATTATTTATTTATACCCCGCCCAAGACCGGGCTCAGAGCAGTTAACACCTAATATAAATACAGTAAAAGAGCCGAAGGAAAAGTTATATACAAAATCCCATATAAGGGGTTCCACCAAAAAATAAAGAAATGAGAGCGGGGGTTAGACTGAGTTCAGCCCAAAGGCCAGGCGGAACAGCTCCATCTTGCAGGCCCTGCGGAAAGATGTCAAATCCTGCAGGGCCCTAGTGTCTTGTGACAGAGCGTTCCACCAGGCTGGGGCCAGAGCTAAAAAGGCCCTGGTTGAGGCCAATCTGACCTACTTGGGGCTCGGGACTTCCAAAGTTTTGTATCAGGTTCACACACCTAGAATTTTGGGATAACTCCAGGGGTTTAAGGGACGCAGGTGGCGCTGTGGGTTAAATCACAGAGCCTAGGACTTGCCGATCAGAAGGTTGGCAGTTCGAATCCCCGCGATGGGGTGAGCTCCCGTTGCTCGGTCCCTGCTCCTGCCAACCTAGCAGTTCAAAAGCACGCCAAGTGCAAGTAGATAAATAGGTACCGCTCTGGCAGGAAGGTAAACAGCATTTCCGTGCACTGCTCTGGTTCGCCAGAAGCGGCTTAGTCATGCTGGCCACATGACCCAGAAGCTGTACGCCGGCTCCCTCAGCCAATAAAGCGAGATGAGTGCCGCAACCCCAGAGTCGGCCACGACTGGACCTAATGGTCAGGGGTCCCTTTACCTTTACTTACCAGGGGTTTAAAAAGGGAGACTTTCTAATGCCCACATGAAGATGTTGGGAATCAAGAAGATGTTGGGAATTCTGCATCGAAGGCAGATGTTACACCGCCCTTCCCCGTGAAACTACTAAACATTGATAGAAGTTCCAAGTCTAGATTTTGTTCCCCACCACTTAATTTTTTCTCCTGCCTCTAAGTTGCTGTACAAGCTTCAGAGTTTGCGAAGGCTCTTGTATCTTTAAAAACGGATACTGCAATATTTCAAAAAGTTACCAGAGCGCTTTCTGGGGCCAGGGCTGGCAACCTCCCCCTCCATTGTCTCTAGCGCCAAAGCCTTGACCACAGCACAGCCAGTCAAATTAGATTGTATTAAAATTCCGAGACCTTTAAAGCCTATGGAACATTTTCATTTTTCCTCCCCCTTTTCTCACTTTACAGTCTGGGCTGACTTTATCCCTTGGTGGATTTGATTCTTGGAATATTGCTCCAGTTGTAAAACAGCACTCGATTTTCCCCTCTCGGTGTAAATGTGTGTAGATGATCTCCCTTTCTCAGCACATGTCACTGTATCTTTTGAAGTCCTGCTGCAATACATCTTTGTCAGTTAGAAACCAGTAGTTCTCCTTGGAGTCTAAGAATACTGTTGCGCATGCAACACACATAAAATGGGATGCAGGATTATGCTTGCATGTGGCTGTTATAACATGGCTAGTGGAACTGAAGTTACCAAGATCATGTTCCCTGGGGGGCAGGAATTTCCAAGCAAATGACTCCAAACCTCACTACTTTTCAATAAAGCTTTATAGCAGGTGTCAGAGCTGCTCGAAGATCCTAGCTCACAGAGGATCACGCTAGCCAGCGATCATTAAGTAAAAGTCTTTATTGAGTTACAGTTTCCATTTTCAAGCTGCTGCGTGCAACTCTACGTCTAGTAGCTAGATCGGCGAAGCTCCGTCTGATTCTCCGCCCCTTGTGCACCAACTTAATATCCTAGCCCTGCTCCACCTTTTCCGCCTGACTGTTCTCCTCTGGGTCCCTCTGCCCCCCGGGGTTTCTTCCTTCCGGGATTCTTCTGACGCTGACCCGGACCCTCCTGCCTCCTTGCGCCGGGCTTTAGGACCTGGCTCCCTTTCCGGGCTGCTTACTGCGCCGCCTTCCTCTGCATTTGAACTTGGCGCGCGCGCCCAACCTTCCACTTTCCGCTTAACCGTTTCTTCGCTCCCCGATGGAGGTGTGGCCACTCCTGACTCATGCCCTCCCTCCTGTGGTGAGCTGCCAGCGCTTGCCCCTGGCTCCCTTCCTCCTCCCTGCTCCCTAGCGGTGACGCTGGTCCCGATTTCCAACTGCTCTCCTCTGAGTCCCCTCTGGCTCTATCTTCCTGGGGTGCCCCCCTAAACTCCCCCCTTGCCCTGGCCACTGGTGCTCCTTTCTGTGAATCCTCTGATTCACTGGAAAGACTCGGAGATCTCGGGTCGTCGTCATCACTCATCTTTTCTTCTGCCTCCTCCCCTTCGCTCTCTGTTTCCTCCCTTGCCCTTGCCTCTGCTCCTAAACCCCTGACATCCATCCCCCCCTCGAAGCCCCCCATTCCCCCCTCCCCTCCTTCCGGTGCTGGAACTGGGTGCTGCTGTTGCAAAGGGACGAATGTCGGATATCGTTCGCTTCCCGTGGCGGGCCTCCATCTGAAGGCTCCCGGGTCTTCCTCCCTGCTCCCGTCGACGACAGTCACCTCCGCTTCCATCTCTGTGCCGCCGTGCTCGAAACCAGGGTCGTCCCCGAAAACGTCCATGTCCGTCTCTCCCTCACTTCCTCCTGGCGGCGTTGCTCGTCCTGGGCATTCCAGCCACTTTCTGCGGAACTGCTCCTCTGGTCGATCGTCCCACCAATACGAGGGTTCTGATGCAGATCCCGAGGGTGACCCCTCCGGGGAACGTACGTCTTGTGTCGGGTCCTCGTCCGAGTCGAACCCCCGGAAAGTGCTGGCCGAAAGCGTGGGCGTGAAAAGCCAGTCGTCGAAAAAGTCTGCTGGCATTGGTCTATGTGGGAAGAGGGCGTGAAACTCGTCTTTGAGTAGAGGTTCGTCCAAAGCGTAGCCCGGCACCCAGCTGTTCGCACTGGCCGGGGTGCCCTCCTTGGCGAGAAAGTATTCTACCCCCTCCTCCCCCCATCTGGAGTCCAAAATCTCCGTGACTTCGTTGATGCGCTCCTTCTGTGCCACTCCCGCGTGCCCTGTTCTGTCTCTGACCGGACTCGGCGCCGTTCCGGGTTCTTGGAACCTGTGCGGTGCCTTGTAGGGAGTGAGCACCGATCTGTGGAACACCGGATGCATTCTGGAACCCTCCGGAAGTGCCAGTCTGAAAGCTACCGGGTTGACCTGCTCTTCGACTTGGTAGGGCCCCAGTTGTTTATGCCCTAGTTTCTTCTTGGCCAACGACCTGGCCGGCACTGCGTGGGCTGCTAACCAGACCCAGTCTCCCACGTGGAGCTCTTCGCCAACCCTTCTGTGCTTGTCCGCTTGTACCTTGTATGCGTGTTTGGCCAGCTCCAGGTGGCGCCTCAGCTGATCGTGGACTTCCTGCAGCTCCGACGCGAACGCATCTGCTGTCTGCGGCTCCCCCTCCCCCATTCTTTCCAGTCCCGGGAAGGTTCTGGGGTGCCTCCCATTGTTGGCGAAGAACGGCGTGACCCCCGTGGACACGTGCTTCGTGTTGTTGTAGGCGAACTCGGCAAGCGGCAGGTAATCCACCCACGTCGCAGGCTGTTGATTTGCATAACATCTCAGGTACTGCTGCATGATGGCATTGACCCGCTCCGCTTGCCCGTTGGTCTGCGGGTGTCTCGCCGACGCCAGGTTGATCTTGACGTTCAGGAAGCCCATCAGCTTCTGCCAGAAATTCGAGATGAACTGCCGCCCCCGGTCGGACAGAATAGACCGTGGCAGACCGTGAACCTTGAACACGTGGTCTATGAAAAGTTTGGCGGTTTGCTCCGCCGTGGCCACCTTCGCACACGGAATGAAATGTGCCATCTTGGAAAACAGGTCCACCACCACCAGCACTGCCGTCTTGCCTCTCGAGCTGGGCAGATCTGTGACAAAGTCCAGGGCCACCCTCTCCCAAGGTTCGACCGGAGTTTGCAGCGGTTCCAATAGTCCGGCCGGCGGTCTGTGCACTGGCTTGGCCCTCTGGCAGGTGTCGCACCTCGCCACGTAGTCCGCGACCTCCCCTCTCATTCCAGGCCACCAGAAATCCCTGGCTACCAATTCCATCGTCTTCTCCTCGCCAAAGTGCCCGGCCGTGGGCGCGTCGTGCAGCTGCTGCAGCACCTTGGCGCGAAGGTCGTCTCCCGGCACGTAGATGGCCCCTTTACGAATGAGCAATCCATCTCGCAGCTGGAAACCGTCGGCCGCAGCCTTGCCCCTTTGCACCTCTGCCATCTTTGTTTGCGCGAAGGAGTCATCCTGCAACGCTCGTCGCACCGCCTCCAGGTCCACGGTGGCCGCGGCGCACGCCCACACTGTTGGTGCGAAAATGTGCATGGCGGCCGCTGGCGTTGCGTCCTCCAGATACTGTGGCTTACGGGAGAGGGCGTCCGCCATGATGTTAGTGTCCCCCGGGACATACTCTATGCGGAAGTCGAAGTTCGCAAAGAACTCAGCCCAACGTATCTGCCTCTGGTTTAGGAACTGTGCCGTGCGCCAGTGCTCCAGATTCTTGTGGTCCGTGGAAACCTGCACCGTGTGCTTGGCGCCGATCAGGAAGTGCCTCCACGCTTTGAACGCTGCATGAATGGCCAGCAACTCCCTGTCCCAGATGGTGTAGTTCTGCTCGGACTTGCTGAGCTTCCTGGAGTAAAACGCTCCCGGTCGCCACACCCCCTGCTGGTCCTTCTGCAGCAGGACCGCCCCCACGGCTCTGTCCGAGGCGTCTGTCTCCACCCTCATCGGCCTGCTGGGGTTGACATGAAGCAGCTGCTCTTCCGACGCGAAGAGACGCTTGAGCGCCTGAAAGGACTGCTCCGCCTGCTCTGTCCAAACGAACTTCTTTTTCTTGGAGCTAAGCGTGTCAGTGATGGCCGCTGTCTGCATGGCGAAGCCTTTGATAAACTTGCGATAGAAGTTCGCGAAGCCGACAAACCGTTGGACCTCCTTCCGGTTGCGTGGACTCTTCCAATCCAACACCGCTCGAACCTTGGCGCTGTCCATGGCGAGCCCCTTGTCAGACAGCTTGTAGCCCAGAAAGTCCACCTCCGTCACGTCAAATTGGCACTTCTCCAGCTTGGCGTAGAGCCTATGTTGCTTTAGCCTGCGCAGCACTTCCTTGACGTGCCCGTCATGCTCCTGCTGCGATTCCGAAAAGATCAGGATGTCATCTAAGAAACAGACGCACGTCTTGTAGAGAAGTCCCGCCAACACGTGATGCATGAAAGCTTGAAAAACGTGGGAGCCATTTTGCAATCCAAAAGGCATAACTCTGTATTCGTAGGTCCCCAGTGGCGTGAACATGGCCGTCTTCCACTCATCTCCTTCCCGCATGCGAATGAGGTTGTACGCCCCTCGCAGGTCCAACTTGGTGAACACTTTTCCCTTCCGCACCTTCGCTAGGAGGTCGTCGATTCGGGGCATGGGGAAGTCCGATGGCTTGGTCCCACTGTTCAAAATGCGATAGTCCACGACCAGTCTTTTTTGGGGCGTGTCTCGCTTTTTAACAAAGAATACAGGACTGCCCCCCGCTGCCTTGGACTCTCGGATGAAACCGCGCTCCAAATTATGGTCTATGAACTCCTTGAGTTCTTGCAGTTCGTCCTCTGACATGGAATACAGTTTCCCTTTAGGCAGCGCCGCCCCCGGCAGCAGGTCAATTTTGCAGTCATATGGTCTGTGAGGGGGTAGTCTGTCCGCCTCCTTTTCGCAGAAAACTTCCAAAAATTCTGCGTACTTGTGGGGAATCGCTTGCAGCGTGCCTAGCAGCAGCTGTGACTCCTCTTCCTCTCCTTCCTGCCGGGGCACGATGCAGTGTTCAGCACAAAAGGAAGAGCCGAAGATCAGCTGCCTCTGGTACCAAGCCAGCGTTGGGCTGTGCTTGTCCAGCCAACTCATTCCCAATACAATGGGCGTATCCGATAGTTGAGTGACATTGAAGCTGATGACTTCTCTGTGATTCCCAAGTCGCATCACCATCGGTGGCGTCTGCTTCACCACTTGCCCCCCTAGCAGCTCCCTGCCATCCACCGTGACAACCTGCAGGGGCAGTGTGGCCGGCAGCAACTGTATAGCGTGTTTGTCGACAAAGCCCTGCCCTATAAAGTCCGCGTTGCTGCCCGAGTCCACGGTGATTGGCACGTCCATGGTGATGCCATTGGGCAGCTGGAGAGATGCGGTGAGCCTCACTACTGGTTTGGGCGGGAGGGGGTTCACGGGCTGCAAAATCTCTGGGGACTGCGTCACTAACACGTCTGGCTGGGCCCCAGTGCCTCTTCCTCCAGCCAGACTGCGTCGTTTCCCTGCTGTGGTCCACCTTGCTGCGTCGCTGCAGTCACCATTGCTGAGGCTGCAGTGAGCTTGTGGGGCCTCTGGGGACACTCTTTCGCCATGTGCCCTGGCTCCTCACAGACGTAACACTTCCTGTTCCCTCTAGGAGGCTTCACTTTTACTGCTGCCGGTGCTAGGGCTCTGGTTGCTGACTGAGCCCTTGCACCTCCCACCTCCATAGGTTCCGCTCCTCCTCCTGGTGGAGGCGTGGATTGCGCCCGCGCTGCGTCTCTGGGAAGGAAGGAGGGGCCCCTGCCTGGTTCGCGCCCTCCACGCCCTTCGTCCCTGCTCCACGGACGTTCTTCCAGCCGCACCCCCACTGCCAGTGCCCTCTGAACGACCTCCTGGGTGGTCCGGGGTCGCTCCCCCCTCGCGATCTCATCTTTAATCGAGCTGTGCAGCCCCTCCCAAAAGAGGTCTCTCACAGGGGCCAAATCTCTGTCCTATTCCAGGGCACTGACCAAAGCGAAAAAGCGGGCATGATATTGCCTTACGCTGGCCCTCCCTTGCCTTAGTCCATGCACCTCCTTCCGGGCAAGATCCACGTCAATGCTTGATAAAAAACACCCATCCATCGCTTTAATAAAGGCATCCGCATCTTGGAGCGCCGGATCCTTATCTCTCCATAGATTGCGCAGCCATGCTTTAGCATCCCCATGCAAATGGGACATGATGAATCCCACCTTCTCTTGCTCATCTCTAAAGTCTTTATTCAGCAGTTGCAGTGCGCACAGTACATCTGCTCTAAAGTTGGGATACTGTTGCAGGTTCCCATCGAAGTGAGAGACCAGACCGCCTGTACGTCTCGCCAACCCAATTCCCTCCTGTCTGGGTGTCTGCTTTGTAAGCACGTCTAACCTGACTTGGAGATCCCTGCAGGCGGCAGCTGCCTCCTCCTCTCTCTTCCGGGATGCGAGAGCCTCTGCATTCAGTTGTGACACTGCTCTTCTGAGTTCCTCTATCTGCTGCTCAGCCGTCATGTCGGCTGCCGTTCGTGAGCTCGCTGGTAGGCACCTGCTTCTCTCCCCTCCTCGAGGCTGTAGATGCCCACCCTTGTGAGACGGAGCTTACTGTCAGAGCTGCTCGAAGATCCTAGCTCACAGAGGATCACGCTAGCCAGCGATCATTAAGTAAAAGTCTTTATTGAGTTACAGTTTCCATTTTCAAGCTGCTGCGTGCAACTCTACGTCTAGTAGCTAGATCGGCGAAGCTCCGTCTGATTCTCCGCCCCTTGTGCACCAACTTAATATCCTAGCCCTGCTCCACCTTTTCCGCCTGACTGTTCTCCTCTGGGTCCCTCTGCCCCCCGGGGTTTCTTCCTTCCGGGATTCTTCTGACGCTGACCCGGACCCTCCTGCCTCCTTGCGCCGGGCTTTAGGACCTGGCTCCCTTTCCGGGCTGCTTACTGCGCCGCCTTCCTCTGCATTTGAACTTGGCGCGCGCGCCCAACCTTCCACTTTCCGCTTAACCGTTTCTTCGCTCCCCGATGGAGGTGTGGCCACTCCTGACTCATGCCCTCCCTCCTGTGGTGAGCTGCCAGCGCTTGCCCCCTGGCTCCCTTCCTCCTCCCTGCTCCCTAGCGGTGACGCTGGTCCCGATTTCCAACTGCTCTCCTCTGAGTCCCCTCTGGCTCTATCTTCCTGGGGTGCCCCCCTAAACTCCCCCCTTGCCCTGGCCACTGGTGCTCCTTTCTGTGAATCCTCTGATTCACTGGAAAGACTCGGAGATCTCGGGTCGTCGTCATCACTCATCTTTTCTTCTGCCTCCTCCCCTTCGCTCTCTGTTTCCTCCCTTGCCCTTTCCTCTGCTCCTAAACCCCTGACAGCAGGCGTAGCTTTTGCTCCTCCCTCCTAGTCCATTTTCCTTTTGAATTGTGTCTTTAAGTCTGAGCCGGTCATTTATGTATTTATTTTAGTGACTTGTAAACTGCTCTGTGGACGCGGGTGGCACTGTGGGTTAAACCACAGAGCCTAGGACTTGCCGATCAGAAGGTCGGCGGTTCGAATCCCTGCCACAGGGTGAGCTCCCGTTGCTCGGTCCCTGCTCCTGCCAACCTAGCAGTTCAAACGCACGTCAAGTGCAAGTAGATAAATAGGTACCGCTCTGGCGGGAAGGTAAACGGCATTTCTGTGTGCTGCTCTGGTTTGCCAGAAGCGGCTTAGTCATGCTGGCCACATGACCCGGAAGCTGTATGCCGGCTCCCTCGGCCAATAAAGCGAGATGAGCGCCACAACCCCAGAGTCGATCACGACTGGACCTAATGGTCAGGGGTCCCTTTACCTTTACCTAGCTTTTGCTGCAGTTTTCCTCTGCCCTCAAGCATCTTTTCAAATCCCCTAGGCCTGTTCAGCTTGATATCTGGAGAAGCCCACAGGTATTCAAGCTGTACAGTGCGCACCTAGACCAGAAGTCCTCCCAGTCTTTCGGGCCATGGGGCGCACTGGGAAATTGAATAAATATTGGTTTCTTTTAAAGCTGTTTCCTAATAGTTACGAGTTCCATCGCTGACATGTAAAGGATTGCACAAACCAGTTATTATTTTATGTCATTTTTGGACAGAAGGCTTCTTACAGTTCAGGGTTTGTGCAACTCGCGTGCGCACGAAAGTGAAATTTATATCTTCAGTTCGGCCTGTGTTCAGCTGGCCCAGCGCCTAAAGTGACAACAGAAAGTAATCCAAGTGCAACTTTAAAGGCATGGAAAAAAATGCAACACACTCTGCTAAAAGGGATGACAGCATGAAAAGGGGAAAGAAGGTTCTGGAAACTGTGGCTATCTAACAAACCAGGCCATCAGAAGAAGCAAAAATAGACATGAGGCAGAACAACTCCATTCATTTTGTTTTGTTTTGTTTTATATTATATTATATTATATTTTACCAACAACCAAAAAACAAACAGTGAACCCCCCCTTGCAGCTGATACATTGGGTATACATAATCAATAGTAACATATTCAAATTAACCATATGTACAATTTTATATACGTTAACACTCCTCCATCCACAAGGTTTATTTAACTTTTAACATTTTAAGTGCCCAAATTGTTCAAACCTACCCACATAATTCAATATCTTCTCAAACCAATCCTCCTCTTTCTCACTGACCTTAAACCCTTTCATTCTGTGTATCTTCACGGTTAGATATTCTAAAATTATAGTATTATTCAGTTTTTTCCTCCATTGGTTCACCCCTAGAACAACTCCATTCATGATTACCTTACAGTGGCCGGGGCAACCCAATCTGATGGGCAGGGTATACATAAATTAACAACAACAA
The DNA here is from genome assembly GCF_964188305.1 of Podarcis bocagei. Lineage (NCBI taxonomy): Eukaryota > Metazoa > Chordata > Lepidosauria > Squamata > Lacertidae > Podarcis > Podarcis bocagei. Next base: position 77,874,175 of record NC_138133.1, on the reverse strand, counting down.
CAACAACAACAACCACCCATCTGGCTGGGTTTCCCCAGCCACTCTGGGCAGCTTCCAACAAAAGATTAAAAGTACATTAAAACATCAGTCATTAAAAACTTCCTGCCTTAAGATGTCTTCTAAACATCAGATAGTTGTTCATCTCTTTGACATCTGATGGGAGGGTGTTCCACAGGGCAGGTGCCACTACCAAGAAGGCCCTCTGCCTGGTTCCCTGTAACTTCGCTTCTCGCAGTGAGGGAACTGCCAGAAGGCCCTCAGAGCTGGACCTCGGTGTCCAGGCTTAACGATGGGAGTGGAGACGCTCCTTCAGGTATACTGGCCCGAGGCTGTTTAGGATTTTAAATTAAAATTAACATTTTTAAATTATTATTTTTTTGCAAATTACCACTGTTAAGTACATAATTATTATTCTCTGTACTCTTTTGCATTTCATTTCCCTCTGACCTCACGGCTTGCAATTTCAGCCAACCAACCACGCCTGTATATGTGGCTAAATGTGTGCCTGCAACTCAGGATGATGTCTTCATGCATCTGATGAAGTGGGACTTTACCGCATGAAAGTTCCTTATGCCATAATAAATTTGCTAATCAGTCTTTAAGGTGCCACAAGACTCTTTTGTTGCTTTTAAGGAGCTGGGAGCAGGAAAGCTGTGTTTGGACTCTGGGGTGGCCCTAGTTTGGCTTTTGAAGTTCTCTTGGTCTCCATGAAGTTTGTTTACCCTCTGCTTTCCTCTCTTCTCCTTTATTTAAGAAGACACCACATAGCAATAACAAACAGTAATTACATTCAGGTATCATTAACAGCCTGCTTTGAATCCACAAACACAAAGGAGTCTCTCTCTCTCTCTCTCTCTCTCTCTCTCTCTCTCTCTCTAAAGGCTGGAAACTCCATCCTTAAGTCATTTGTTTAAGGACTCTGACAAATATAGTGCGCCTGAAGACCCCCCCCCCTGCATCCATCCTGCAACAAACAACTGCATTAAACACACACAGAGAGAGAGCAGTAAAGGATACAGTTTGAACTTTAACTCTCTTTCCTGGCTTGTGTTGCTTTTCAAAGCAAATTGCTCCTCCTCCTTTGCTTAAGTTAATAGGATGCCTTGAGAGCTTGCTAAGAAGGAGATAATAGAGCATCTTCTAGACAAACATACTCTTAAATCCCCATCTTTAAGGTCTACAAGGATCTGCTCTCCCAGGTGTTAGCAGTTCAAAGCGCAGGCTTAGGTGAGTTTATGTTGACCAAAGAAGTTCGATTTGCATAGACACAATGTTGAGAGCAAGGGTGGGTGTTGTTGTTTTTTGTATTTTGGCATGGCAGGAAGCAAAGAGCTCACATCAAAGGATGCTGAAAGGTGCCTTGGAAGTTCACAAACTAAAAGAGGCCTCTGGTCAGCTATCTGGGCGAGAGATCTCCTGGGAAAAGGCTTTCTCACAACACTTCCAGGCACTCCTAATCCTTCTCAGATCAGAAACATGCAGTGGGCATGTTATTTCAGTTCCCCTGGTTTTGGTCAAACTCAGGGTGCAATTACATGGCCGTCTTAATCCAAGATGATGTTTTAAAACTGAATGGGGAGATCCAGATGGATTTCCAGTTCAGGGGCGGCAAGGTGGTTTTGCGAGCTTATTATTTTTTAGAGTTTGTAGCAGATTGGCTACTAAATGTTTGTCAGATAAAAGGCAGCTGGACTAGATTAATATTAGGCAGAGGCCTTCAATGCACATTGCTTGGAGCACCTGCTAATATATATTTTTTGTTTAAGCAACTCTAGCCAGAGTCCCAGAAATATAATTTTATTATTTATATCTGTTTTAATTGGCTGGTTTTACCCGTATCGATAATTTCTATGTAAATTTGTTTTTACTGTTTGGTTTTAACTGCCTTTGGGCAAACATTTTATATTGGTTTTGTAAACTGCTTAAAGGTTTTTTTTGTCAATTAAGGTATTCAGATCTTGCCAGAGAAATAAAATGGATGGGTGTTTGGCTTGTTCCAGCAGGACTTCTCTTGTATTCTTAAAAAGCAGTAAAAGTACCCACGTCTAAGAAGAAGTTACCTCTTCTCAGGCATCTAGTAAGGAATACAGTAGTAATGGAAACTCTACAAAGGAATTTTAGAAATTCCCTCTCTAGGGTGGTTAGTTGTGTGCTTCTGAAATACATCACAAAAAAATGAGGATATTTTTATATGCATAAAATCTGCCTGTGCACACACACAAGATACACACAAACACTAGACTAGGAAGGAAGACAGGCCAGCTAACCTGTTATTTACCTTTCAATTGGACTTCTACTGGACCATCTTTCAACTAGAGATCTGTTCTCTGTGAAGCAGAACACATGGACATCTTTACCTCCTCCATATCCATCTGTGTGTTTCTTTCACCTATAAAACACCAATTATTTAGCTCATATATTTAAAGGAGCTAATTTCCAGCCCAGAAAGTTAATCACTTCAAAATAATAATAATAATAATAATAATAATAATAATAATAATAATAATAATAATACAGTGGTACCTTGAGTTAAGAACTTAATTCATTCCAGAGGTCCGTTCTTAACCTGAAACTGTTCTTAACCTGAGGTACCACTTTAGCTAATGGGGCCTCCTGCTGCAGCTGCGCCACCGCCACACGATTTCTGTTCTCATCCTGAAGCAAAGTTCTTAACCCGAGGTACTATTTCTAGGTTAGCGGATTCTGTAACCTGAAGTGTCTGTAACCTGAGGTACCACTGTAACCACAAAGGTAAGCTTTTTTTTTTCCAGTTGCTGGGCAAATATCATTCCAAAAATATTCAGATTATAACGTATTCAATCAGCACAATGCGGCTTAAGTATATATATATTTTATTACTGGGATTCTCTTGAGTTATGAAACCAGGTTAACAATGAAAGCTATTCCATTTTTAATGTTCTTTTGATAGGAAACTTTGATGTGCTTGTCAAACAAACTGATTGCCAACTTATTTAAAGTGAACACGCATGATGCTATTTTGACCGTTGGTCCATCTAACCAAGTGATGTCTACTGTGGCCGCTGGTGACACTCCTTGTTCTCCATTAAAAGTTGTCAGTTTGCACCAAAGCCAATTTTCCCATATGGATGTCATGGCTTACCATAGATTTGAATTTGTGCGTGCTGGCTCCTCTCCCAGATGACCCGGCCCTACCTGAGGCTGATTTCAGCACCAAATTGCCAGTGGTTTAGTTTTTTAGTACACTTTTACCATGAAGAATTGAGATTGGGATTTTCTAGCACAGACCTTTACCCTGCCTCCCCTTCACCCAAAATCCCAGAGAGATAAATAACAAAATGGTATATTTTTCTATCCTTGCGAACTTAGGCTGAGAAAAGCTTTCTGTTTGCCATCATTACCCAATAGTATATGTGTTGAAACCCTACCGGTAAGAAAGACAGCATCAAGGAGCTAAGGGTATTACAAAATGATGGACTTCTGAAGCACATTGCAGTGATGCCTCTGAAAGATAATGGTCCAGGTGCATGATGTGAACAAGCCACAGCACGCATTAGGCTTTTTGTTGTTCTTTAGTCATTTTGTCATGTCCGACTCTTCGTGACCCCATGGACCAGAGCATGCTAGGCACTTCTGTCTTCCACTGCCTCCTGCAGTTTGGTCAGACTCATGCTGGTAGCTTCGAGAACACTGTCCAGCCATCTCATCCTCTGCTGTCCCCTTCTCCTTGTGCCCTCCATCTTTCCCAACATCAGGGTCTTTTCCAGGGAGTCTTCTCTTCTCATGAGGTGGCCAAAGCATTGGAGCCTCAGCTACAGGATCTGTCCTTCCAGTGAGCACTCAAGGCTGATTTCCTTCAGAATAGATAGGTTTGATCTTCTTGCAGTCCATGGGACTCTGAAGAGTCTCTTCCAACACCATAATTCAAAAGCATCCATTCTTTGGCGATCAGCCTTCTTTATGGTCCAGCTCTCACTTTCATACATCACTGCTGGGAAAACCATAGCTTTAACTATACGGACCTTTGTTGGCAAGGTGATGTTTCTGCTTTTTAAGATGCTGTCTAGGTTTCTCATTGCTTTTCTCCCAAGAAGCAGGCGTCTTTTAATATCGTGACTGCTGTCACCATCTGCAGTGAGTATTAGGCTTACATGCTTCTTAAGATTTGAGACAGATAAAAGAAAGTGCTTCAATACAGCAGTGTATTGTCAAACTAGCTCCCCCAAGAGGCAGTTATGGCCACCAACCTGGATGGCTTTAAAAGGGGGTAAGACCACTTCCTTGGTGTTAGGTACCATCTGTAGATACTTTTCAGAGGAGTGAACATGGACCATGGTTGCCCAAATGTATGGGAAACTGCCCTACTAGAAAAGCTAACCAACTCAAACTAGCATGGGGACAAAGGAGGATGCCTTCACCCCTGGAAGAAGTCCTAACAAAGGAAGAATGGATACAAAAACTGATGGAATATGCAGAAATGACCCGGAAGCTGTACGCCGGCTCCCTTGGCCAATAAAGCGAGATGAGCACCGCAACCCCAGAGTCGGTCACGACTGGACCTAATGGTCAGGGGTCCCTTTACCTTTACTTACTAGGAGAATAAGAGATCAAGATAGCAAACTTTTTATAAAAGAATGGAAATGGTTTATTGAATATTTACAGACAGATTGTAAACAGGATTGTTGTTAATAACCTGCAGGTACATAAGTGTATATATTTAAAGAAGATAAAGAAATGACTGTTAATTTGGATATGCAGAAGATATAAAAATACACTTAAGGAACTGCAGGAAGAGGGGGAAGGAAGTCAAGTTTCAAAATGTCAAAATGACTGTAAAATCAGTGAAATGTATATATCTGAAAAGTATAAATAATATTTTTTTAAAGGAGGATGCCTTCACCCCAGTGTGGTTCCCATTTATCACATAGGGGTAGGTTTGTGGGTATGGCAGAAGGAGATAGGATCTGCCCATGCGATGCCCACCTGGTGGAAACTCCAGCTCACATGGCCCTTAAATGTAAAAGGTATGATGATCTCCGCCAACAACTTCTAGAACATCTATGTATTCCAACATGGAAACCAGAGACAGAGGTCATACGCTTCTTATTACAGGGGAGAGACCAGGAGCTCACCAAGAGAGTAGCTAAGTTCCTCTATTTTATTTACCGGTATTTGTCGCCGAAGTACGCTACAGGATCCTGCCCTTGCTGGAGACCCACAGAGATGAAATAGATTGCTTGCCACTTCTTCCCTTTGTCAAATGACTGTACTGTTGAAATGGCGACGAGATCGCACTGGCCTATTTATTCTGAATGTTTGTATGTGATGTAAATAAAGGTTTGATGATGATTTATCACGTCTGCAGCACAAGAAGACAGACAATGGCCTTTGCCCCCCTCATATTGATACAATTCAATAAGACTAACCTGAACCAACAACTCCCTCTCCACACACAAGCCACATTGCAACCAACTGAATGCACCCAGCCAAGCACCTTCTAACTTGGGTCCAACTTGGGTCTAAGGCTGCTTTATGTGTTCATTCTGTGTCCTAAAACTGCTTTGCTATACAATCCATCCAATCTTTTAGCACACCTCTGCACCTGATGCAAAATAAAATTCACAATGACACAAGAAAAACATCTGAGCCTGGCCTCAGTAATATAGGAATATAGATTCCATCTGTATTAGCTGAGTGACTCGCATTTAACTGAAGAAGAAATAATTTCCTCATTAAAAAAATAATAATACAGTGGTACCTCGGGTTAAGAACTTAATTTGTCCCGGAGGTCCATTCCTAACCTGAAACTGTTCTTAACCTGAGGTACCACTTTAGCTAATGGGGCCTCTTGCTGCTGCTGCACAATTTCTGTTCTCATCCTGAAGCAAAGTTCTTACCCTGAGGTACTATTTCTGGGCCAGCGGAGTCTGTAACCTGAAGCATCTATAACCTGAAGAGTCTGTAACCCAAGGTACCACTGTACTGTGTCTGATGTAAGCCAGGTTCCGAGGACCTACTGTGAGAGAAACGATCAGAAATGCATATTTTGCTCTACACATTTTGGACCCTGTGGTGGAGGTCCTGGCTGTGTCAGAAGGAGGTATTTAGGAAGGGGGTGCCGTCTGTCCTCATCCTACACCATTGTTCCATTCTCGTTGACGGAGTTTAGCAGCAGAGAAAGTCTATTTATTTTTCAGTCCCCAGCTCTGTTTATAACAATTATGCTTTTGGACACAGGCGACTGACCATTCCCATCTCTCCTTTTGTTGCTTTTGGATTTGCCAAAATTTAGACTTGGGCTGAGTCACTTGGTATTTACGCACTTAGGACTGGCTTCGGGAAGTGGTACAGCCGGGCATTTGCCAGGGCCTCAAGAAAACAGGGAACCCGCCACCCGAACACATTTGCAAAGAGTACCCAAGAAGATTAGGTGCTGTGTTGGAGAATTTTCATACCCTACCTCTTTGCAGCCAAACAATGCAATAAAAAATAAAAAGCATAAATACTTTGCAGACATTTTAAAATATCAAGAACACCTGAAACCATTTAAGATCAGTCACCTTTCAAGGTTGCCAGGAACTGTATCTTTCAGCCAATGACTATATGGGTGAATAAAGATGTTTTAAATTACTCCTGAATTCTAATAATGAGGGGGACGGATGCACCTCACTAGGGATGACATGTCACAAACAAGGAATCACCTCCGAGAAGGGCTTTTCATGAGTTAGTGCAAGCTGGATAGCACCCAGTTAAGAGGGCCACTGAGGTTGCCATGCCAAAGGACCCTCAAAATCCTGTTCGCTCACTGTTGAGCTATCACTAATCATGCTGCTGTCAGCAAGAAGCCTATTAGTTCTTTGTGATGCAGGGTGGAGCCTTAGCCTATGTCTAAAGATAGCTGGGATAAGGCAGGATTTGGAGAAAGTAGAAGAATTGTGGATATAATGGAGAATGCTTTATTAAGCAAAGATCACCAATGTTGAAGCAATGATTCTTCAACACCAACTTCGTTGGACTGGTCATGGAGTTTGGATGCCGGATTATCATCTTCCAAAGCAACTACACTATTCCAAACTTAAAAATGGAAAGCGTAATGATGGTGGTCAACAAAAGAAGTTTAAAGGTCTTCTCAAGGTAAATCTTTAAAAATGTAGTATAAACACCGGCAACTGGGAAACACTGGCCTGTGAGTGCTCCAATTGGAGAGCAGCCTTTACCAAAGGTGTCATAGGCTTTGAAGACACAGGACGAAAAGGAGAAATGTGCTAAGAGGGATGCACATTTGGCAAACCCTCACCATGATCAACTCCCACCTGGAAACCTATATCCCCATTGTGGAAGGACGTGTGGATCCAGAATTGGCCTCCACAGTCACTTATGAACTCACTGTTAAAATCATGTTCATGGAAGACAGTCTTACTCAGCTACAAGCGATCACCAAAGAAGAAGACTTCCAAACTTCCAAAAGTTTTTAACATGGGGTCATTCCCACCAAACATGAATCAATGAACCAAGTTTTCCGCAACCCTCCCAACATAAAGGGGAAAGGGAGGGGTTCATTTTTGCAGGCCCCTGTGCAGGTGCTTGCACACCTGCAGGATGAGTGATCGCCAAAGAAGACGACTTCCAAACTTCCAAAAGTTTTTAACAAGGGGTCATTCCCGCCAAACATGTTCATGGAAGACAATCTTACTTGGCTACGAATGATTGCCAAAGAAGAAACTACCAGACCCTCTAATGTCCCTATTTTCCAGGGACAGTCCGAGATTTAAAAACCATCCTGGGTTCTGATTTGATCCTGGAATGTCCCACTTTTCCTTAGGATGTCCCTATTTTCATTGGAGTAATGTAGTTATGCGACCCCGGAGCCAAAGAGATATGTAACTAAGCAACCTTTAGAAGACATCTGAAGGCAGCCCTGTATAGTTTTATTACGTTTATATATATATTAGAAGCTGCCCAGAGTGACTGGGGCAACCCAGTCAAATGGGCGGAGTATAAATAATAAAATTGTTATTGTTGCTATTATTGAATACGATGCCCCTATTTTCATTGGAGAAATGTTCGAGGGTCTTCACTACCACCTTACCAATTCTTGGTGAGAAATTCAAGAAGTGGGTCCTCAAATGTGTGTTTGTGTTAAAGGCAGGTTTAGGCTCGAAAAGGCTGAAGACTGCTGCTCCAGTGTCTTACAAAATCTTTTGGGAATCCACCCAATTCGGTAACAACATGATGAGACTAATTTATTCCTTGACAAGGCAGCATACATTTTTTCCTGGATGCACACCCTCAAAGAATCTCTGCAGGAAGTTGAAGGCTTTCCCTCTTCATTATATTATTATCTTAATCCCGGCTGCTGGAGTTTGTCATAGATGTTGCTGATAATAATTACCACATCTCTTCACTGTCTAGGAGTTCGGAAGTCAGATTCCCCCCCCCCCGCCCCCTTCCAAACTTTACATCATCCTTCTCACTCGGAAAACTCTTCCTTTCTTTATGGGCCGTCTGTTGCGAAATGCTTTAGTCATCTCCATGCCCCCAGCCTCCCTCACATCTCCTCGTTGACTTCAAAGAGCTAGCTTGCATGATGCGGGGTTCATCCATGACAGTGAGATTTACACAACCTGACCCTATTGTCCATTGATGTAAAGGAGGCTCTTTATGGAGTCTCCGTGAAGCCGGTCGTAAAAATCCCAGCCAGCCCAGCCTGATTAATGACCAGTTTCATAGCTGATTAACATAGTCAAAAACCATTTTGTGGGCTATAGTTGTAACACACAGGAAAATCTGCTAATTCACAAAACTGCTCCAGGCAAGTTTTACATGACTGCCCAGCGATAGACAGAACTCTTCTTGTGTGATTTTTCTTCTGTCTGGAAATGGAGATCCACCTACCAACAATATTCTTGTGCAATAAACAAATTTAGCCCCCTGAGTTATTCCTTGTGTGGAAAATCGTATCTGGTCACCAGTGGCTTATTGTAGCAATTGCTTGTGATTAAACTTATTTGTGTTTTGAAGTAGTGGAGCGTTTTTCAGATTGAGGGAGGCATTCCATTCCCAGAAACCTCTATGATATAGCCATATAAGCCCACTCACCTCCCATTCTGCAGATTCAGCAGCTATAGCCATAGGCGCCAGCTCTATGGGGCTGAGGACACCTCAGCCTCCCCAAAATATATTGTAACAGGGCTGAGCCCCCATCCACCCCCGATCTTGAATGGTTGGGCCTCCCTGCAGATGCAGTGGACCTTGTAGTCTTCTCCTGCTGCATGACGTCACATGTGTGCCTGACATCACGCGGGCATGATGGGGTCTTCCAAAGTTGGGCAGAACCCGGCGCCGATGGCTGTAGTTCAGTGGCAGAGCTCCAGGTCTGAGATTCAATCCCTGGCAACTCTTATTAGAGCTTGGAAAGCAGAGCTCAGCCTAGAGAAATTCTGACACCCAACACAGACAATGCGAAGTTGGATGGACTGTTGATCTGGTATGTAAGGCACAGGAGGATCAAAATGATTGGGAGAAGGGTCATGACTTAGTGGCAGAGTACATACCATGTGGAAAAGGTCTCAAGTTCAGGCTTAGCATCTTCAGGTAAGGCTGAATAAGATTCCTGTCTTACTCAGGTGCTGCCATTTAGTGAAGACCAGGGGTGTCTAACCTTTGGCCTCCAGGAGTTATTGGACTACAAATCCCATCATCTCTTTCCATTGGCTATGCTGGGTGTGTGTGGCTGATGGGAGCTGGAGTCCAACCACATCGATAGACAGTGCTGAGGTAGGTAGACCAATGATCTTACTCGATTTATAAGGCAGCTGGGTAACTCAGTTGGTTGGCGTGTGGTGCTGATAATCCCAAGGTTGCAGGTTCGATCCCGTAAGGGGCAGATGCATATTCCTGCACTGCAGTGGGTTGGACTAGATGATCCTCAGGGTCCCTTCCAATTCTAGGATTTTGATTCCTACACTCCAAAAGCTGGGAAAGTCTGGTCACTGATTATGGAGCTGTATATTAAGCCTGGTTTTGGAAGTGTTGGGGGACTGGGGCGAGGGAAGACTTTTGAATTTCCAGTTTGCGATAAAAGTGCTGAACTGGAATCAGAAAGCGATTCTAAATAGTTCTGCTATAAGGTATGTGATTCTGTTTAAAGGTCAGGTAGATTTCCGGTGGTGCGTTAACATGTTTGGGCAAGAAAGCTGCGAGTAATGCTTAATCATAGCCTGTGCCAATTACATTAGTCTATATTGACACTTGAACATTTGTGAGTGTGTGTTTTTTTAAAAAACAAACAAACCCGGAAAGCTGCTGTTTCCAGTAATCAGATTCACTAGCCAGACACCAGCACCAGTGTTTTAGAGATTAGGGTGAAGGTGATAATCACCGGTAACATCAGCCCAGACCCTGAGGGGATCAAGGGTGATGGAGGTGGAAGAGAATCAACAGATAAGGGAAAGGAAGAGACACAGAGTCATCAGTTGGAAATGTATCCTGTGTGTGTATGTGGTTCGTAACTAGAAATGCAGAGGTGTATAAAATTATGTATGGCTAGAGGAACAAAGGGACGCGGGTGGCGCTGTGGGTTAAACCACCGAGCCTAGGGCTTGCCGATCAGAGGGTCGGTGGTTCAAATCCTTGCGATGGGGTGAGCTCCCGTTGCTCGGTCCCTGCTCCTGCCAACCTGGCAGTTCGAAAGCACATCAAAAGTGCAAGTAGATAAATAGGTACCACTCCGGCGGGAAGGTAAACAGCGTTTCCGTGCACTGCTCTGGTTTTCCAGAAGCGGCTTAGTCATGCTGGCCACATGACCCAGAAGCTGTACGCTGGCTCCCTCGGCCAGTAAAGCGAGATGAGCGCCGCAACCCCAGAGTCGGCCATGACTGGACCTAATGGTCAGGGGTCCCTTTACCTTTAGAGAAACAAATGTTCTTCTCCCTCTCTCATAAAACCAGAACTTGGGCCAGCCAATGAAGCAGAATGCTGGTAAATTTGGAAGTGAGAGAAGGAGGCTGTTCTTGACACAGTGCAGCAGGGATGTTGTGTTTGCCAGAATGGGGATGAAGCTGGACAAAAGGCAATGGAGAGCACTAGGATGGCAGCATCAGCATCCTGCAGGTGTGCAAGCACCTGCACAGGGGCTTGCAAAAATGAACCCCTCCCTTTCCCCTTCATGTTGGGAGGGTTGCGGAAAACTTGGTTCATTGATTCTTGTTTGGTGGGAATGACCCCATGTTAAAAACCTTTGGAAGTTTGGAAGTCTTCTTCTTTGGCGATCACTTGTAGCTGAGTAAGATTGTCTTCTGTGAACACGATTTTAACAATGAGTCTGTAAGTGACTGTGGAGGCCAATTCTGGATCCACATGTCCTTCCACAGTGAGGACATAGGTTTCGGGGTGGGAGTTGATCATGGTGAGGGTTTGCCAAGCGTGCCTTCCTCTTCGTCCTGAGTTCAAGCATCTTCAAAGCCTATGACACCTTTGGTAAAGGTTGTTCTCCTATCGGAGTGCTCGCAGTCCAGTGTTTCCCAGTTGTTGGTGTTTATACTACATTTTTTAAAGATTTGCATTGAGAGAGTCTTTAAACCTCTTTTGTTGACCACCAGCATTACACTTTCCATTTTTAAGTTCAGAAAAGAGTAGTAGCTTTGGAAGATGATAATCAGGCATCCACACAACATAACCAGTCCAACAAAGTTGATGTTGAAGAATCATTGCTTTGACACTGGGGGTCTTTGCTTCTTCCAGTACACTGGCATTAGTTCGCCTGTCTTCCCAAGTGATGTGTAAAATTTTTCATAAAATTCTGGTAGTGCCACTGTTTTGACCGACCTTAGGCTACAAGCTGGTAGTGGTTTCTGAGCCACCAGCTGAAGATGACTGCACCAGAGCAGAACACCTGTTCCACACCTGTTCCACACAGTCACAAAAACAAAAATTAAAGCCACAAAAACAAAAACGCAAATTAAATAGCAAAAACAGACAGACCTCAGCGTAATACTCAAAACGGAAGTGTGGCACTCAAATTGGAAGCATAACACTCAAAATGGAGCATGTTCGGCCTCCAAAAAAAGTTTGCAAACTGGAATTCTTACTTCTGGATTTGCAGTGTTTTGGTTCCAAGTTGTTTGAGAACCAAGATACCACTGTATTGAAACATTGCTAAAGTCAACAGTTTTTAAAACAAATATGTCTATATACAAAAAATAAAAAATACAAAGACACCTGCGAAGAATCCTGGGTACTGTAATTTGTTATGCTTCTGGGTGCTGTAGCCCTGTCAGAGGTAAAGTACAGTTCCCAGGATTGTTTGGTGGAAGCAATGTGCATTAAATATGCTTTAAATGTATGGCGTCTGTTGCCCTTTCATGATACCCAAAATCTGCTGCCTGAGGCAGCCACTTCCCCCTGCCTAATGATAGAGCCCACGCTGTTGGGAAATACTGTTTCAGGCAAACCACAGCTTTCTGTTTCCTGGTTACTGACTCAGAATAATCCAGAAGCAATGTCAGGTGTCATGCCCTTCCTGGTTCCTGTGTATCTGTTCTTTTCTTTGCATGTGGGACGTACCACAATTTACTCCAGCTTCACCGCCGTGAAATGAGTTTAGCCCTTTGTTATATAAACTCTGAAAGGGGGAAATCGAAGGAACGGAGTATATATTGCTCCTATCTCTCCAGGAAAAAAAAAATTTTCTCCCTTAAAAATAACAGTTTAGATTAAAATATTATGCTGGTAAAAAAGAAAAAACGAGCTGAAGTTATTATTTTCTTTGACCACTGGCCACAGCTGCAACCCACATTAAGCATTTCAGAATGAATGTTTAAGAGCTGGAATTGCTGGTCACAGTTTTGTTAAGTCATTTTAGATGATACAACCCACAGATTTGGATATGCTGTCTACCAGCCCAACCCGCAACCCAGTTAAGCAGAATCTTTGCTGATCCCATTTCATTGAAGTCAACAGAGATATTTAAGCTTAAACACACACATCCACCAACTTAAATGGACCGTCGGTCAGGCTATTAGTACTGACCCAAATTCACATCCTGGAAAACTGAGAGCAACATTTTGTGAGGCTATCTCAGATGTGGCCTGCCTATTGCTTTTATAACTCAGCTCCATTTATTTGCTAGACTTGTGTGAACGGAAACAAGAGGTTTGGTGGATTGATCGCCATCATTTGAGGTTATAAAATTGGTCATCTAATCTGGAATTATTCCTTAAACGCACCAGTACCAAACATGCACAGATGGATTTGAGATATCTTTCTGGCTGCTTGCGTTCCTTCCTCGTGTTTGTTTAACGTGATTAGCAGTTGTGCAAATTATAAATTTCTAGGTAATAACCTTTGGTTTACCAGAAACAGCAGCAATTATTGTTAAAAAAAACACCAAAACAAAATCTGGCCACATTTCATGGAACGAGACAATGCTGCATACATTTTCAAAGACACAGTCTTTGAATTCAAGGGTTCTGGTGCCAGTAGAACAAGTTGGGCTGGCATGTTTTGAGAGATAGATTAATCATTATGCTAAGCATACCACAGAGTCGGGATCATTGCCCAATAGTTCCTGTTATTGCAGCATAGAATTAATTCCTATTTTGCTTCCAGCTTCTCTAAAATTGCCTGAACATAGAAAATGGTGGCTGCTCCAGTAGTAGACAAAAAGAACTGATCAGGTTCTTCTCAGCTGCTGGAAAAAAAATTGTAATACCTTAGTGATAAGTATAAAGGTAAAGGGACCCCTGACCATTAGGTCCAGTCATGGCCGACTCTGGGGTTGCGGCGCTCATCTCGCTTTCTTGGCCGGGGGAGCTGGCGTGCAGCTTCCAGGTCATGTGGCCAGCATGACTAAGCCGCTTCTGGCGAACGAGAGCAGCACATAGAAATGCCATTTACCTTCCCGCTGGAGCAGTACCTATTTATCTACTTGCACTTTGACATGCTTTCGAACTGCTAGGTTGGCAGGAGCAGGGACCAAGCAACGGGAGCTCACCCCGTTGCGGGGATTCGAACCACCAACCTTCTGATTGGCAAGTCCTAGGCTCTGTGGTTTAACCCACAGTGCCACCCGCGTCCCTTACTAATAAGTATACCATTCAATAAATCCAGGAGTATGTGTACACATTTACAATGGGGGAGAGCACCATTTGTATCCTTGACTTTAAGCAGCACAAAGTCTTGGATTGGTCCCAAACCAATGCTGTGAGTCACAGAATCACACAGTTGGAAGCGACCATGAGGATCATCTAGTAAAAGGTAAAAAAGTAAAGGCCCCTGGACAATTAAGTCCAGTTAAAAGCGACTATGGGGTTGCAGCACTCATCTCGCTTTCAGGTCAAGGGAGCCAGTGTTTGTCCACAGACAGCTTTCCGGGTCATGTGGCCTTCTTGACTGAACCACTTCTGGTGCAACAGAACATCGTGATGGAAACCAGAGTGCACAGAAATGCCGTTTACCTTCCCGCCGGAGCGGTACCTATTTATCTACTTGCACTGGCGTGCTTTCAAACTGCTAGGTTGGCAGGAGCTGGGACAGATCAATGGGAGCTCCCCCCGTCGCGGGGATTCAAACCTCTGACCTTTTAATCAGCAAGTCCAAGAGGCTCAGTGATTTAGACCGCAGCGCCACCTGCAATGCAGGGATCTTTTTTTGCCCAACATGGGACTCAAACCCACAACCCTGAGGGTAAGAGCTATCCCAGGTGTTTGTATTATATGAATATAATACAAACTCAACACTCAGGTGGACAACTTATGACAAACTATTAAAATATATGTTTTCCCCCCGAAGACCTGCCAAGTAAACTAAAAAACCTTTTTATGTATGCAACAACAGCAGCAAGAGTCTTAATATAGCACAAGGATGAAAGAATGAAGAAATCCCGACTAAAGAACTGTGGCAAGACAAACTGATGGACTATGCGGAATTGGCGAAATTGACACATAAATTACGTGACAAGGATAACTGCGACTTTAAAGAAGAATGGGAACCCTTTATGAAGTACTTAAAGAAACAACAAAGTGAACTGGACTCCTTGGCAGGTTTTGAAGAAACATTCACAAACTCCTTATTGGTAAGATAAATTGAGGATCTTTACAATTTTATAACATGCAGAGAATAACATGTGTTTAGAAACCAGAGAGAAGAACTGAGGGAAGTCTGGGGGAGGGGTGGGAGGGTGGGTTTTTCTTTTTCTTTTGGGGGGTGGGAAACAGGGGGGGATAAGAATGATGTATTTTTGATAAATTGTTATGTTGAAATTCGTAATAAAAAAAATATTTTTTAAAAAAGATATATGGTTTTTCCAGACAAGAGGACCCCCAAAGAACTAGCAAAATTCTGCTTCAGACATATTATATTATGCTAGGGTTTCATCCTCCGCCCTCTAATAAATCCAGGAAAGTTCTGTGGAGATGCACTTTCAGGACTAATACGGAGGTGTTCACTGCATAGATTCTATTATTATTATTATTATTATTATTATTATTATTATTACCCCTAATCCCGTGCCTCCCCCACTCCCCATGCCACTATTTCGCATGGTTCTATGGATGGATTCTGGGGTTCTAATAAAACAAAATAAAAGTTGATCCCACAAGTCTGCTGCCTACCTATCCTTCTCCCTTTGGGTTGAGGGACAAAGTGGGTTGAGTGGGGAGAAGCAGCAATAAGTTTAAACCACCCTATTTCAGAGGCTCCCTAGAGGTATCGTCTACCTCCCAAGTGGACTTCTAAATCAAAGGGGACGTTGTGATTAGATTAAGGCCCCAGAGTGACACAAGCTCTCCTTCAGTTTTGCTTTGAACTTTGGAGAGCTCCCAGGATGAAGCGCTGTTCAAAGAGGCTTCCTTCAGATGAATAAATACGGGGCAGGGTCAAATTACCACCTCATCTCGCCTGTGTCCTCCTCTCCTCCATCCAGTCACACGGCTCAGATTTCAGCAATTTCATCCTTTCTCCTTTAAAACTCACAACAACAAAGGCAGAGGGATGCTACTGGTTTGGGGAAACGATAGTGCCCAATGACCTGCAGCGGCAGTAAGTGAGAGATTTTTTAAAAAAAAAAAAAAAAACACCCAATAAACATTTGCCAGCTTTGCACTCCGGGACTTTAATCCAACTAGTAGGTGCCAGTGAAACCAGTATAACATGAGTTAGCTACACACAACCAGTGCTTTCCCCCCCTTAAAAAATGTTTAGGGGTACTCTCATTTTGACTCAAGAAAATCACCATTTTAACCAGAGATTCTCAGAAGACTGGAGTAAATTTATGAACTATTTGAAAAGCAATTGTGATGAACAGATTACACTAGTAGGATTGCAAGAAGTTTTGTAAGGTGAATTATTTGCAATATCGCAAGAAAGACTATGAGGAGAATTATTAGTTAAGGATAACTAAATGTAATATAGATATTAAGAAATGCATAATAAGAGATAGAGAACGGAAAATCATCAGAGGTGTTGACGGAAGTCTAAAATATTGTATAAGATGAGAAGTTATGTTGCATGACTGTTGAAATTGATATGTTAAAAAAATTAATAAAAATGTATTTTTTAAAGAAAGAAAATCACCATTTTAGACAGTAGTTCAAATCGGGGAAAATAAACACAGTAAATGGACAAAAGTACAAAGATTCACAAATATTTTGGGGTGTGCGTACCCCTGCATCCCACCAGAAAAAAGCACTTCACACAACTAACTCTTTATGTTTGTGGCTTTGATTGCTGTAAAATTGCTTTGCTTCCATTCAGTATAAATATTGGAAATCTGAAAAAATACAATTTAAGAACCATAAAGGGTAGGGGAGAGCTCACAAGAGTCTTGCAGTTGATCACTCGCAGTTAGCACGTAAAAAGCAATCCAGAACAGACGTGTGCAGATTTTATGCAAATCCGCACCCTCTTTTGTCTTCATTTTTCGGTGATGCAATCCTTCCTTTTCCCCCCTGCACTGATAAGTGGTCCCCCTATAAACACACACACATAAACATTTTGCTCCCTTCCTTCTCCAGTCATAATTGATGGGTGTCTGCCGAGCAATTAGCAACACTTTCATCATTTTGGTTTCTCCCACTTAATGGGGGGGGGGGAGGGAAGTGATAATGAGTCTGAGGATTCCCCAAAGAGGACTCAGAAGATAAGAGAAAGAAAGGGTCCTTTGGAGAGATGAGTCTTTCCTGCTGTGGCCAACTCAAGAGGCCCACACAGGCGTCCTGGGAAGATGAAGATTGACTGCTTTCTGGAAAGAGGGGCAGGAACAAGCAGGAAGTTGCGTCTGAGCAGACTTGGCAGGTCAGGAAGAGGCCACACACGAACAGAGTGCGCTAAAATAAAGAAAAAGGGGTCACAACACTGATTTGCTAGAACTGAAGAATAACTTCTGTTGTCAAATCGGTTGTGAAACCCAGTCCATGTGTCCCAGCGGACAGGGTCTTTCCTGACACCGCCGTTCTCTACAAACCGTGGCTTGAAACAGCCAAATTCCTGCCCTGCAATAAGTGTTCATTTTGTGGAGGAACCACTGTTTGACAGCAATCACTGCTGCTAAACGGCCGTTCCGCTTTCCCAGCCGGCACGCCTGTTTGTGGCAGGTATTTTATGCCCATTTCACAGACTACATGGAGACCAACTGAGGGTTGCCATCAAATGGAAGCAGCCGTTCCAGTTCAAGCAGCAGGGAGAGAGGTTTCAAATCACTTAAAAAACCTGCCTTTCCATAGAGTCTGTCCACACAATATTTATTTTTTTATAGACCACCTTTATCTTCCAGGAATCCCAAGGTGGCCTAAATGGTTTTCATCCTCCCCATCTCATCCTCACAGCAACCCTGTGAGGTGGGTTAGGCTAAGAGATGGTGACTGGCCCGAGGTCACCCATTGGGCTTCATGGATGAGTGGGGATTCGAACCCTGCTCTCCCAAGTCCTAGTGCAACATTCTAACCAATACATCACACAGGCTCAAAACTGTGAATTTTTGAGTGATTGAGTGATAATAAATTAAGGGGTGCCCCATGGGTGTAGAAAATAACCCTAAATATTTGCGCAGGTTTGATATTACTGTTGTAAAGAACGTAATCTCAAAGTGTGTTGCCATCAACATCTTGAGGGACATCCTAGCATGGTGTAGTGGTTAAGAGTGGTAGTCATGTAATCTGGGGAACCGGGTTCGTGTCTCCGCTCCTCCACATGCAGCTGCTGGGTGACCTTGGGCCAGTCACACTTCTTTGAAGTCTCTCAGCCTCACTCACCTCACAGAGTGTTTGTTGTGGGGGAGGAAGGGAAAGGAAAATGTTAGCCGCTTTGAGACTCCTTAAAGGGAGTGAAAGGCGGGATATCAAATCCAAACTCTTCTTCTTCTTCTTCTTACCCAACAAACTCATCTGGAGTCTCCTCATGTGATACATCAGATAAGCTCTTCTACTGTCTCTTTGAGTGATAGGTTCAATCCTGCCCTATTGGTTGTGTTGGTATGCTGGGGGACGCAGGTGGCACTGTGGTCTAAACCAAGGAGCCTCCTGGGCTTGCCGATCAGAAGGTCGGCGGTTCAAATCCCCGTGACGGGATGAGCTCCCATTCTTCTGTCCCAGGTCCTGCCAACCTAGCAGTTTGAAAGCACGCCAGTGTAAGTGGATAAATAGGTACCACTGCGGCGGGAAGGAAAGCGGTATTTTCGTGTGCTCTGGTTTCCATCACAGTGTTCTGTTGCTCCAGAAGTGGTTTAGTCACACTGGTCACATGACCCAGAAAGCTGTCCGTGGACCAACGCCGGCTCCCTTGGCCTGAAATGAGATGAGTGCCGCAACCCCATAGTCGCCTTTGACTGGACTTAACCATCCAGGGGTCCTTTACCTTTTTTACCTTTACCACCTCTGCCACCCACGTGGGAACAACCTATTAAATTGGGCCTCCTAAAACACACACACTATGTAAACTTCATTTCATAAAATTTATGCACTGCTTAATTGCAAAAAAAAAAAAGTCTCAAAGGCTTTACAGAAACAAGACATCTACATTTCCCCCATGTGCTATTGCCTCGCCTTCAAATATCCATAATGACTTCTTTTTTGGGGGGGGGGGGACATGGATGGCGCTGTGATTTCATTTTTGAATGTATACAAATGGCCAGAAAAGTAAACACAACATTTATCACACCCGGTTAGAAATTCAATCAGTACCTGCAAATTAGCTAGTGCAGATACACACTGATTGCAGGCAAATGCCTTAGGCTATGAAGACAATGATAGTATCAAACTTCAGCAGAGATAACTCTTAATCCGTAAATGAGTTTTGATAAAGCTACAGTGATTGCCTGGAATGGGCTGCTTTTCCACGAATTAAAAAAACTTCATCTTCAGAAGTCATAGTCCTGTTAGTACTTAAGCTATGAAATGCATACATCTCTCTCACTCTCATACTACCTGTCTACCTGTCTTAGAGCAGTACGTCAAGCTATGTGCTTATAATATTTCCACACTTGTAAAAAACTGAACTTTCAGTGTAGCAGCACCTACAATTTGAAACTCTGTTTACAGGCAGGTGCCTTTGCTATACTCTTTCTGGTGCTGCTTAAAATATTTTTGTTTGGGCAAGCCTTTCCAGACAGATGCTGATAAGTTTACATCTCTTGTACTGTTAATTTTAATCATTTAAAAATGGTTTAAATTGCTTTTTAAGTGGTACATAAATTTCATGATATAAGCCCAAGCAGTTCAATTAAATCAAATGTTTGGAGGGTTATTTGCTTGGTCTGTCAGAATCAGACTGACCTTTATCAAATTCTTTTTGTATATCTCCTTTCCCTTTGGCGCCTTAAGATGGGATCCTCTGAATTGAGCATCTTGAATAGATTAGCTCTTCCGAGCTCATAATCAAATAGGTTAGCATATCATCTCTTCCTAGAGGAGTCAGATAAGGCCAAATGCATAGGAACATTTTCTGACAGATCACATCAGATTATTGTAAACAGGAGAAGACTTTGACAACTTCTATTAGCATAAGCTGGTCATTGGCAACTCAGACAAGAAGTTCCATCTGGCATAATGCAAGGATTCCTTAGTAAAGTGTGAACTAAGACTTCTCAGTAGAGATTAAATTACCTGGAGCACAACACAGCACAGTTTGAAGACGGATTTCAGAGAGAGGGATTTACATATGCACCAATGTCTCCCATGAATATTTGCGGGAATCTAAAGTGTCAATTCTTGCATCAGCTTCAGTGCAGAACTGATGCCGACTGATCAATTAACTTCACAATCACAGATTTTCTTAAAAAGCCCTTTCCTTTAAAAGCAGTCAGTTGCCAAAAGCTTGTCAGAATATGACAGTCAATTATGACTTACATCAGTCACTCAATCATATTATATAAATGTGGCAGCATTAATGATGTTATCTGCTGACTTGGTTCAGCAGACAGTTGATTTTTGACTTGCATCCCAGTCTCACTTGTTCCAGCCTCACCTGTTCCAACTTGACCTTACAGCATTGGGCAAGCCCCTGTCTTTCAGGCATCTGTAAAATGGGCACAATAATGCAGAGTAATTTAAGTTTTCCCAGTAGTGATGTATGGAAGTGAGAGCTGGACCATAAAGAAGGCTGATCACCGAAGAATCGATGCTTTTGAATTCTGGTGCTGGAGGAGACTCTGGAGAGTCCCATGGACTGCAAGAAGATCACACCTATCCATTCTTAAGGAAATCAGCCCTGAGTGCTCACTGGAAGGTCAGATCCTGAAGCTGAGACTCCAATACTTTGGCCACCTCATGAGAAGAGAAGACTCCCTGGAAAAGGCCCTGATGTTGGGAAAGATGGAGGGCACAAGGAGAAGGGGACGACAGAGGACAAGATGGTTGGACAGTGTTCTCGAGGCTGCCAACATGAGTTTGACCAAACTGCAGGAGGCAGTGGAAGACAGGAGTGCCTGGCGTGCTCTGGTCCATGGGGTCATGAAGAGTCGGACATGACTAAACAACAATATAAGTGGCTAAAATCAAGACTGATCAGCAGCAGGAGCAAGGTCTGAAATAGGTGACTAACATCCCTACAGTATTATCAACTTAAGCTGCCACTGAATAACCTGGATTCCCCCACACACACCTTACGGATTTGTGGAGTCCCTCTACAGAGGATACATTTGGGGGCTAGACTCCAGATCAGCCTTCCCCAGACTGGACTCCAATTCCCATCATCCCTGGCCATGGGCTGCACTGGCTGGAGCTGAGGACAGCTGGACTGCAGCAACATCTGGAAAGTATCAGGTTAGGGAAGGCTGTTCCAGGAAGGCAAAGCCAACAGGCAGAGGAAGCTATTACGGGGCAGGCTGAGACAGAAAGTGGGTGAGCAAAGGAGATTTGGTGAGCAGAGTCACCACTAGGCAAATGAGGTCAAAGCCTTAGCTTGTTATATATATATATATTAGGTCCTCAATTTTGCAGCTCAGGCACAAAGCTCACTAAGCTCTCTCTTCACCTTATCTTCCTTACAGGGGTGGGGTTTGCTTTTATATTTATAGAAACATTTATATGTCACTCTTCCATGTGTGTTTGTGGTGTATAACAGTTTTACATAAAGCTGTACACACACAAAAGCACATAAAAAGGTTGAAATCATAAGCCAGCCAACTATTTTTGCTGTCATGAAGGAGAAACAAAAGGAGTTAAGTACTGGACCATCAAGAGTTAAGAGGTTGCCAAGTTTCAAGTCTAACAGGCCAGATTTTTTCCACAGGTAAATATCAGAACACTCCCACTTCTAGTTCTTCTCTTGAGTAGTTTTTTTTATATATAAAAAATATTTTATAACAGGTTTTGTTTTGTGTGTGCCTACGCATTTTAGGAACAGCATTTCCTGACAGATTTTCACATGAAATAGTTTTCATCACAGAGGGAAGCGAAATCAATGCGTGCTGGCCACCTTGAGCCTTTGGGAAGAATGATGCTATTCACGATTTTGCTACCCACAAAGCCAGGAGTCCCATCTTGTAAAAATGCTTATTAAAAAATGAGTGTGTGGAATCGTGTGCCTTGACTGTTGGTCCCACCATTGTCTCGGCCACACAATACACTGGAGTCTGTCTTCACATGCAGGGGAAGTCCCTAACTCATGGAGGATTTGAGAACCATCGGCTACCTTCACCCGGTTTAGCCAGCCAGTTGAAGCTGTTCCCAGGGTGCGGCTGCTGTCGAATGTTGATAGCTTCTAGGAGCCACAGGTGAGAGCTGAGTGAGGAACAAAGGTGGACAAACTACGCCAGAAGAGCACGACGTGCCCCCATCAGGGGTACTATTCCTCCCCTAATACCCCTTACATCCCAAGGATGCGTTTTGTTGTTGTTTAGTCGTTTAGTCATGTCTGACTCTTTGTGACCCCATGGACCAGCGCACGCCAGGCACTCCTGTCTTCCACTACGTCCCACAGTTTAGTCAAACTCATGTTAGTAGCTTTCGGAACACTGTCCAACCATCTCGTCCTCTGTCGTCGCCTTCTCCTTGTGCCCTCAATCTTTCCCAACATCAGGGTCTTTTCCAGGGAGTCTTCTCTTCTCATGAGGTGGCCAAAGTATTGGAGCCTCAGCTTCAGGATCTGTCCTTCCAGTGAGCACTCAGGGCTGATTTCCTTCAGAATGGAGAGGTTTGATCTTCTTGCAGCCCATGGGACTCTCAAGAGTCTCCTCCAGCACTAGAATTCAAAAGCATCAATTCTTCGGCGATCAGCCTTCTTTATGGTCCAGCTCTCACTTCCATACATCACTACTGGGAAAACCAGTAGTTTTACTATACGGACCTTTGTTGGCAAGGTGATGTCTCTGCTTTCTTAAAAAGGATGCATTATAGCCCAGCAAAAAACATTTAAGGAGGGAGTTACATAGGGTTGCCATATATCCAGAATTTCCAGGACCTGCATTGAACACCTCAGTCAGCAGTAATGTCTGGGCAGAAGTCAGAAAATGACGTCCAGGGAAATCCAGACATACGGCTACCCATGTTAGCAGTGTCATCTTTGCCGATTTTCCATTAAAATAGCTCGAAAACGTCACTGTTTGAAATATGGCAACCCTTAAGTAGATAAGGGGAGAGAACGGATGTGGCTGGGGAAGATTTGTGGCCTGAGGAGAGTTTTGAGAGCCAGCCAAGAGAGAACTGGAGGGCCAAATTCAGACCCCCGGGCTGAGGTTTGGCAGGCCTGGCCTAGAGACTAGAACCTTTATGAAAGGTTTGCGCAGAAAGGCAAAGAAGGAGTTGCATAGAAAGGCATAGGATTTTGCCAGCTTTTGGCTTCTGCTGCCATTGCAGCACCACGGCCAGGTGGTTGGGGAAGGAGGCGTGAATGCCACATGCCGATTTGATTCTTCGGCCTAAGGTTTCCTGCATCCTTCCTCAGGGTTAGCTTCCTCTGGACATCCAGCAGATGTCCAGGAAGCAAACTGCTCGCTCAGGATTCTATCTGAAGCAGATTATGGGGAGTTTGCCCACATACTAATAAGGGGAAATGTCAGGGAAGACAATCCACATGCCTGTTTAACAGAACCAGATGCTCAATGAATGGGAACTGTCAAGAGAAGCCATTCTGACGCATTATGGCTAGTTGGCGTTTTTCTGCCATTCAACCTCAGGGGAGGCAGATTGATACAAGCTTTTCACTTGGGTCCATGTGCATATATTTGCAAAAAATATTAGAAATCATATGACCTTTGGCTAGACCAGAGGAACCGCATGGCTTATAATTTTCTAAACAGTGCCACCTGGTGGTGGTCAGTTTTCTTGAAAATCTGTTGCAGGGAAAATGTAGAGCGATCACCCCCCACAAAAAATGTTATATATATATGAAATAGTACCATGAATTGACAGGAATTTAGTAGTCATTATTTCTGTACGCCAGCCGAGAAAAGGGGGGCACTGATTGATCACAGCAGTTCCATTTCTCTCAGCTGACAATATTGATGTAAGCAAGCAGAAGGCAGCAGCAAAATTGGTAACAGGACTGATCTAATTCCCCATACATTTCATTAAGTGTATTGGGCACCATTGTGTAGATGGGCAGGATATAAATATAAGCAATAAATCGTCGTTGTTGGGGGCGGGGGATGTTGCAATGTGTAGAGCTCCCTGTTCAGGATTCTACGCTCTCCGTTTCCTTACGTCTCTTTTTCACCCCTTACCCTGATCATCCTTCTGTGGGTCACAGAGCACGCTGTGTTTTCAGTGGGCTGCTTTTGGGGTTTACTCCCTTAGGATTCAGCCCCACGAAAGAGGGGTTTGTGTGTGTGGCGCTGTGGGTTAAACCACAGAGCCTAGGGCTTGCGATCAGAAGGTCGCCGGTTCGAATCCCCGCGACGGGGTGAGCTCCCATTGCTCAGTCCCTGCTCCTGCCAACCTAGCAGTTCGAAAGCACGCCAGTGCAAGTAGATAAATAGGTACCACTCTGGCAGGAAGGTAAATGGCATTTCCGTGTGCTGCTCTGGTTCACCAGAAGCGGCTTAGTCATGCTGGCTACATGACCCAGAAGCTGTACGCCGGCTCCCTCGGCCAATAAAGTGAGATCCGCAACCCCAGGGTCGGTCAAGTAGATAAATAGGTACCACTCTGGCAGGAAGGTAAATGGCATTTCCGTGTGCTGCTCTGGTTCACCAGAAGCGGCTTAGTCATGCTGGCTACATGACCCAGAAGCTGTACGCCGGCTCCCTCGGCCAATAAAGTGAGATCCGCAACCCCAGGGTCGGTCACGACTGGACCTAATGGTCAGGGGTCCCTTTACCTTTACCTTTTACATCTCTAAACCTCAGGACTCACCCAAACCTGCCAACACCTCTCAGTTTTGTGTGAGTGGTCCTGTTTTGGCACTCACACCCAGAACATGAGAATTAAAGGGGATGATTGATATCAGGAGTGGGCAAACTGTGGTCCTCCAATTGTTGGTGGACTTCTAGTGTCATCAGCCCCAGCCAGCATAGCCTAAAGGTGAGGGACAATGGGAGCAATATCTCGGGTTCCACAGGTTCTCGCCTCACCTGAATTAAAGGAAGAAATGGAGAGGTTCTGGTTCAGATCTAGTCGTGCACATTTAGTCACAAACCACACAACTCACGACTAACACAATGGGGGTGTGCATTCTCCCACTCCTCTCCATCAAAAAACCAGTCAGTGTAGTGGGCCTCGAATGAACATGATGGCACTGCCATGTGTTTGCATATTAAGATGCACATTCATGTTCCCAACAGCTGCCTGCACAGAAAAGCCCAGTTTTGCACATGGATCTTCCTGGCTGGATTGGGACCAGAGCTTCGGATGCAAAGATGATTTCAAAGACTGTTTTGTGTTGTCGTCCCCTCCCCCTTCTTCCAGGCTTGCTCTCCAAAGCCTGGCTCGTTGGCCGAGGGACCGTGAATGGGTTTATTTCTCCTTTCCAATCGCCTGGAGTCCCTTCCAACCATATCCCTTATTATCTCGCAAAGCTGGGCTGGATCAAGGAAGCAAAGCCAGCTTGTGTAAAGCAATTCCAATGAATTAAGAAATCATCAGAGAAGCAATCCCTCCAGCCCGCTTCCTTAGAAGAGAAGGGGGGGGGGAATATGAAACCTGGATTTTTAAAAATATATTTTTTTTAAAAATGCAATGTGCACCAGAAATCATTTACTACCCAAAACATACAATATGATTCCGGGAGGTGAAATGAGTGGCGGAATGGAGGGATTTCAAAAGCCCAACTCCCCTCTCCCCACCCATTCTAACACGAAGAGGAAATCAGGTGGTAGTAACACATGTGTATTGTATTTCTCTCTCTCTCTCTCTTTTTGCAATTTCTGTTTGCAATTAATTTAATTGAATTCACTCGAGTTTAAACTGGTCCTGTTGAATGGGCAGTTCTCTCCCTCTTCTCTCTCGCTCTCCCCCCCCTCCAACTTACAGGAGTTCCCTCCCTCTCTCCCTCCTCCTCTCCCCCCCCACCCTTTCCACCCTATTAAAACAACCTCCAAGCCTTCACTGGTTTAAAAAAAAAAAAAGGAGAAAGAGAGAGAGACCCCTTAACTTGGAGCAGGCAGAATCTCAGCAGCCAAGGGGAGGCAGGAAAAAGAAGACGGGAGAGAGAGAGAGGCAAGAGACGTCTGGAAAATATTATCCACCCGCTACTTCCAACTGCTGAGGCTGCTTGCTGCTGCTACGCCGCCGCCGAGCCTGAGATAGAAGTTCCATTCAGCCCGGACCAAAGAGAGAGAGAGTGAGACTTTTTTTTTTCCCCTTCCCTCTTTTGCCTGTTGATGCTGCGCCGCCTTCAACTTTTCTTAGCAACTTCTGCGGCGGGCGCCTGGACTCTCCACCGCCAGGAACAAGCCCACCGTCTCCATCTCTCTGGAAGCCAGCTTTGAGGAAAAAAATAAGGAAGGGGCAAGGAAATTTGGAGAAAAAGGCCAGAAACTTGAATTTTTTTAGGGAACTGGGATCCAGGTGGGGGAGAAAAGATCCCCCTTCTGCTCCCTGTTTTCTTCCCCATGGTTTGCAGGCCGTTGGGATCCAGCCCCTCCAAACACCCTCCCGAGAGCGTGAGTTGATCTATTACCTCAATCTGGGGGGAGAGGGCTTCCAGGTCTCCGCACCGCGCCGACGGCCTCTTTGTAGATCTTGGATGAGCAGAGAAGAACTGCAAGGTGAGTGAGGGTTTTTTAAAAATATATATATATAAATGGCAATTTTATTTGTTTAGGTTTCTTGCAAGAAATCGGGTGGGGGGATTTATTTATTTTTAGATAAGAGGCGGACATTGCTTCCGAGGAGGGGGACAGAAAAATGTTAGTGTTTGTGGAGCGCCATCGAGGCAACTCTTTGCCTTTTAAACCGATGGGAACGCAGGTCTCTGCCCCGAGGAACAGCCTAATAATTTAATTGCCGTTGATCACCTGAAGCTTCTTTCAGATAGTGCTGCGCATCTCTTTACTGCATCCTGTTTTGGGGAAGCTAAATTTAACACCTAGGCTACCTTGGGCGCGTCTTCAGGGCTCAGGACACGATCCTGCCAAGGTCAACCGCGTTTTAAGGCTGCAATCCTGCGCGTACTTACTTGGAAGTAAAGCCCGTGTGGGCCTAAGCATGGTTAGGGTTTTTTTTGGGGGGGGGGGGCTTCTCTTCTACTGGCGGAAAATGGTACTGGGAGGTGTTCACCTTTGGCCGGATCTTGCCCGTTTTCTTTATCCTGGTCTATAAATCGTTTACCAACCCCGACTCCTCCGAGTTCTGCAAATGCATTAAAGATCGAGGATCGAGCGCCAGGGTTTTGTGGCAGAAGAGCACTTACTCGCGAGTAAACCCCATTGGAAGGTGCTTGTGCAGGAGTAAATGCATCTAGGTCCTCCTAGGGTTTGGTCTCTTCTCTCGTTTCCGTGATAATTGTGGGAACATCCATAAATTCGATGGAGGGAAAACAGTAAGCCTACTCGCAAGTAACTGGGGGGGCGTGTCTTGTACGCCTAAGTAAAGGAATAATAGTTTTCTCCTCTAGGCTTGCAATAAATATATATAATCACACGTATGAACACACCTATGTAAGCTATAAAAGGTTCTTGGGAGATTTGGAGACATTGATCTGGTTCCAAAATATCAAACGAGCGAGTCTATTCCGGAAGGCGGGTCTGCTTTCCCCTTCTCTCTCTTTTTGGACTGCATACACTGTAGCTATTTAGACACTTGTAAAAACATGAAACGTGACTTTGCCACGCCCTCCCCTCCCTTCCCGGTTTCAAACGGGTGGAAGAGAGTGGAGAAGGAACCTGGGAAGGGGCAGAAGGCGAGAGGGGGAGGGGTGTGGGTGTCAGATTCCCAGTGATTTATTTATTATTTTTTAAGGAAGGGGGTGGGGAGAGGATGTATCAACAACCTACAAACCGAGCCAGAATCGGCCAATAAATTTGACTGGCGCGAGAAAGGAGCTGCTCCGCAACGGTTCCGCCTATGGAACGCGCTGCCACAAGATGGGAGGGTGGCTGGGGTGCGCTCGTGGCATCTTTCGTTTTTCTTTTTCTGAAAGACGAATTGATGGGAGCTACAGATCTGTCAAGGCAAGGGCTGTGAAACGAAGGAGCCGTGTTCATATGCAATCTGAATAGCCAGATGCTGCGGTGGTAGTGAGGAACATCTGGCTATTGACACACACACCCCGCCAGCGACCATGGCCAGAGCTGCTGGGAGTTGGGAGTCCAGCAACATCTGGAGAGCCGGTCTCCCCCTCCCTGGAAGAAACATCTGTCTGCTCGGTGTTTGGAGAGGGGTGTGTCTGGTTTGGTGAACCCTTTTTGGAAGGCGCTTCGAAATGCTTCGGGGGGAGGGAAGGGAAGCAGAGATAGGTACCCACCCTATATTAACACGTGGGCACCCCGACTCCTCCACCCCACCCTCAAGATCTGAGAGTGCCTCTTTACTCAGGCCTTAAGCCTCGCTGGCTTCAAAGTCCCTTACTCCCAGGTTGTCTATGCGTAGGATCGCTGCCGCAGCTGGGCGCCGTTTTACAGGAGAGGAGTTCGCCTCCAGGCCTTGCAAGGCTCAATGCTTTGCTACCTAAGTGCGGTGTGTGGCCGTGGATCGGGGCGAGGGTTTTGCTTTGTTTTTTTCCGGGTGGGCAGGGTTGAGATCCTCTGCCTTGGAGGATGGGGCGCGCCGGCAGGCGAGGGAAATGGAAGGACGTGGCATCGGCTCCGGAGCCGCGCGCGTGCAGGCAGGGGCCGATCCGCTCTCCCCCCATCCGTGGGGCAGGACAAAGGGAGCCAGGCTTGAGAGGAGGCTGCGCTGGCCCCGGCTTGGCAACCGCCTGCCGGGCTCCAAGATGCCTATCTCTCTCTCCCTCCATGCCCTGGATGGAAGCCACCTCATTGTTTCGTTCCCACTGCTTTTCCCCCTTTTTATTGCTCCGGATTCAGCAGCCTTTCTTCCCTCGTGGGAAGGCGCAGTGAGTTTAAAAGCAGGGCCCTTTTGCAAAAGACCCAATGCAAAAGTGTCTGGTTGCAAAAGGCTTCGACAGGGCGCAGCTGGAGCGGTTCAATTATGGGGAGGCGGGGAGAAGAGGCCGTGGTTATGGGCCAGAGTCCAGAGAGGCGACCCACACGTGTGCAGCATTCGCCCCTCCAGCGCATGAAAACAAGCCCCGGCCTGCCTGCAGCCCCGCGCCCCCTTGCAAACCCGGGGAGAGGCGTCTGGGGCCCCGGCCGCTTCCTAATCCCCGCCTTCCCTTTTTGCAGAGCGAGCAAAAAAGAAGAGCGAGGTCGCTCAGCAAAAAGCCAGGCAGACTTTTATTGCAGGCTGGGAACCCACGTGGCAGCAGGCAAGACCCGAGATGCAGGGAATGCCGACGATGAGGTCACTGTGTGGGAGGGTCCGCCTCCTCCTTTATGACGCGGCGCCGCACCCTCTCCTGATTGGCTCCGGCGATCTGGAAGGGGTTCCCCCGGCCGATCCGTGAGACAAGCACGAGGGAAGTGGGGACTTTTTCTACAGCTGGCGTCTCTGAGAGGGAAGAGAAAAAGGAGACGTTTCAAGGGGGTTCTTGGCATAAGAAGCGCCTTTCGACTTCCCAGCCCTGCCTAGAGAGTCAGGGGATGGAATCTGGGATCTTCTGTTCTCCCACGGAGCTCAAACTCCCCCCCCCCTTTATTATTATTTCGGAATAAAAATTTGAGCCACAGCAGATGTGGAAATGAATTGGAAAACAAAAAAGAAATATGTTGGGGGGGGGACGACGGGGACTTCTAGAAGTACTTAATTTACAAAATAGAACATCCACAAAGTATAAAATCAAGTATAAAGGTATTAAATCAGCATCTGCGTAAGGATACATTCCCAAATTATAACTATAAATGAGTCTCTTACATATGTACGTTAAGTATTATAGGATGATTAGGGCTGCCATACATCTGGGATTTCATAGGCGGAATTGACGTCTGGTTGTGTTCTTTTTTATTTGACGGGGGAATTTACAAAAGAGCGCAGGTTTTTGTGTGTTGTGTTTCCTTCCTAAAGAAGGAAGGGGTGTCCTGGTTTTTACTTTTTGAAACATAGCAACCATAAGGATGATACTTTCCTCAATATCCCTTGATGTTCTTGCTCTTATTTTGAAATGATAAATAGCCATATTCTGCAATTTAAAAACTTATTTTGATATTATACTGCACTGAAATGTTTAACTGTTTCTTTGATTGCCCTTGAATCTTCCCGTCACGCTTGTCCTCCTCTCCTGCCACAGCCTCTGAGAGCTGATGGGTTATTATACCATATAACTGCTCTAGAAACATGGGGCTTGAAGGTTAAGCAGGTTTTTTTTTTATCCCATTGATTTTTGGGGTTGGGAGGGAGATTTAAAGCAGGTGATTGTGTGCTTCAGATGGTGACTTCATACTAGGGAGCGAGTCCCACGGAGCTCTGTAAACATGCTTAGGCTTGCCTTCCTCTAGCCTCTGCCTTACAAACTGCATTTATTTCCTTAGACTTCAATATGAGTGCATGTGCTCACTTTTCCTAGTACAGTGGTACCTTGGTTTACAACCATAATCCGTTCTGGAGGTCCGGTTGTAAACCAAAACAGGTTGTAACCCAAGGCGCGCTTTCGCCAATGGGGCTTCAAAAAAGGGGGGGGGTTGTAATTCAAAAAATAAATAAATGGGTTGTAATAAAAAAAAGGGGGACACGCACTTCCGGGTTTGACATGGTTGTAATCCAAAACGGTTGCAAACCAAGGTACCACTATACAATACACAAGGTTGTGTACAATAAAATCAAAGGAAACATTGAGATGAAAAGGAGTCACCCAGGTACAAAACCTATTTCCATAGATGCAGGCTGGAGCTAATAACGTTTTACCTGGGTTGGAAGGCAGTTATGTTCGTCTACGGGAGTATAAGAATTGTCTTAACCATTTTAGTAAACTTGTTAAATGTACAAAAGGAAAATAACCGGGGGCGGGGAAGAGTGACCTCACTCCCAAATAAAAGGATTATTTTAGATTTTAACCATTTAAAACAGATGTGGGGAATTGGTGGCCCTTCATATGTTGTTGGATTCTAGCTCTCTCAGTATTATTAGCCAGCATGGCCAGTGGTCAGGGATGATGGGAGTCAAAGGTGCTAGCTTTTCTAGATGATTGAGGGGCCTGACATAAGTCTCAAGGAGCCGGGGGGGTGGAGCCAAGCGCCCTCTGGAAATTGAAGAGGCCTGGCCCTGCCCCCCTCAAAAAATACATTGTGGTTGGGGCCAAAACTGCTTTGGCCCCCAGGGGTCTTCCCCCAACGATGGGTGTTCAACATCTGGAAGGTCACAGATGCCCCATCCTAGATTTGTGGGCTTTGTTTGTATAAACAGAACTTGGGGTTTGAGGTGATGGGAAGGCACCCTCTGTGACGTTAACATATGAGAGTGCTGGAGGTGAAATAGTTAAACAGGTTGCCCAGTCAGGACCCAGGGGGTGGAGTCAGTGGGAGTATAAAACCAGTTCTGGGAGGGGCAAAGGGAGAAGTTCTTTGGGAGTTGGGTGGTTGGTTGGAGTGGGAGTGAATTGGGATAGAGTTTGTGGGTAGGTTGAATTAGTGTAGCGAAATAGGCTGAGTCAGGAACAGTTAGGGGCTAGGAAGACAAGTAAATATCTGAGAGGTGGTTTAGCGAGTGAGAGCAGGTAGCGGAAGTTATAGGACTGGATAGGCACCCCATGAATGTAACTGACCGATACGGTTTATGAAACCACACGCTTGTTAAACTGCAATAAATAACAAAAGTTTGTTTCAATTTAACCCTGACTGGACTCAGTATTGTCCCAGGTAGGGTCTGGGTGGTGGCAGCGAGAAATAAAGTGGTGGCACAGGGATCAATAGATGGTGACGCGTCCGGGGACCCTGTGTGATCGCCACACCCTCCTTCCATGCACACAATACAGTGGTACCTCTGGTTGCGAACGGGATCCGTTCCGGAGGCCCGTTCGCAACATGAGCAGAATGCAACCTACGTCTGCGCGGGTCGCGATTTACCGCTTCTGCGCATGATGCCATTTTGCACATCTGCGCATGTGCGAGTGGTGAAACCCGGAAGTTACGCTTTCCGGTACTTTGGGTCACCACGGGATGCAACCTGAAAACGCTCAACCTGAAGCAAACATAACATGAGGTATGACTGTTAATTGCACTCCTTCCTCTTGCCCCAGATTGACCAACAAAGCAAAGGCATTGCGGTTGGTAGCACAGAACAATGGAAACAAATAATTGGCTGTATCAAAAGTCCTTGGTGGTTACATCCAGCACATGTGCTCAGATCCTTTGAAGAAACAAAGGACCCGAGCACACATACTGGAAGTAAGCTTCATTCAAATCAATGGGATAATGCTGAGCAAAGATGCTTAGGATCAGGGTATTAGAGAGAAATAACTTTCTCAAGGCCACAACAAATCCATAAGTAGATTAGTCTCCACCCTTGAAGGCCGACTGGACCTCATTGGCTCGCCACTGAATGCTCTTTGAAATAGTGTGTAACTGAAGCCACATATATTATCCCCAGTGGTTTCTAGTTTCCACACATCTTTAAGTAATAGCTATCAGCAGGAGCAGAATATAAAACCTACCACCACCCAGCAGTCTGCACAGGGAACAGGACAATGAGACAGCTTTGAAACTTGAGACTTGGCCTTTTCAGTTCTCTTCCAACCCACTGAAATGAGATGCATCAATTTGCAAGCCAGCGGAGGCTGCAGTCCAACACAGGCATGCAAAGGAATGAGCCTCCTTGAATTCAGTGGGACTTGCTTCTGAGGAAATCTGCATAGGCACAAGCTATCCCTGGGAAGTCTGTTCCACTGAAATAGATGAGGCTCGCTCTGCTGCAATTAAGTGATTAGAGAGCTGAAAGTTGAGGCTAGTTTAGCTTCTGATGGTTCAAAATATAATTGCTGCTGATTCATTCAAGGACAGCAGTGCTCCTCCTGCTTTGCGCTGTATCAAGACCTGTATGCTGGGATGGTAAATAAACCCATACATAAGAAGAACAAGGGACGCGGGTGGCGCTGTGGGTTAAACCACAGAGCCTAGGACTTGCTGATCAGAAGGTCGGCAGTTGAAATCCCTGCGATGGGGTGAGCTCCTGTTGCTCGGTCCCTGCTCCTGCCAACCTGCAGTTCGAAAGCACCTCAAAGTGCAAGTAGATAAATAGGTACCGCTCAGGCGGGAAGGTAAACAGTGTTTCCAGGTGCTGCTCTGGTTCGCCAGAAGCGGCTCAGTCATGCTGGCCACATGACCTGGAAGCTGTACACCGGCTCCCTCGGCCAATAAAGCGAGATGAACGCTGCAACCCCAGAGTTGGTCACGACTGGACCTAATGGTCAGGGGTCCTTTTATCTTTACCTTTAGAACCAGAGTCATGTTCTCCAGCATATTTTTACAGCAGGAGAAACCAGTGATGCCTTCACCCTTAGTTGCATTTGTCCTGTGTGACATGAACATATCAGCAGGCTGGAGGAAACCCAGGGATGCAGACTTATAAAAAATATTGGGGGGGGGGCCGGGAAAGCTCATGAATAATAAATAAGCTCATGAATATGCAAATAAAGTGGCGCCGCCTCCTCGTGAGCGAATAGGGGAGAGCGTGCTGCGCCTATTAATCAGCTCCGAAGGAAATTGGGTGGAGCTTTTGCTCGGGAGGGAGGGCAGGAGGCATGCAGCCCGCCCCTGTGCATTTTGGGCTGGGGGAGGGGCGGCGATGGCGCTCTGCTGGAGGGGCGCCGGAAATTATTGGGGGGGCGGAGCCCCCCAAACGAATTTTTGAGGGGGCTCGGGCCCCCTCAAGCCCCATGGAGTCGGCGCCTATGAGGAAACCCCAAGGTTTGCAGAAGTATGACAAATCTATAGAAAGGGGAAACTCCAAAAACAGCTCAATGATGAGGACTAAGAGTATATGCACGCTATACCTTCTAAAGCATATTTGAAACAATTTCTTTGCCTCCAAGAATTCTGGGCACTGTTGTTTGCCCCTCACAGTTACACTCCTCACAAACCTGAACAAACTACAGTGCCCAGAATTCTTTGAGGGAAAGAATGCGCCTTGAAGGTGCTTTGAAGGTACATTGGTACCTCTGGTTAAGAACTGAATTTGTTCTGGAGGTCCATTCTTAACCTGAAACTGTTCTTAACCTGAGGTGCCACTTTAGCTAATGGGGCCTCCCGCTGCTGCTGCACCGCCACACGATTTCTGTTCTCATCCTGAAGCAAAGTTCTTAACCCGGAGTATTATTTCTGGGTCTCTAACCTGAAGCGTCTGTAACCCGAGGTACCACTGTGAAATATATTTGGAGTCAAGAGTGGATTTCATGTTCTTTATTCAGCTCATAGTGAAGTTCCCCAGAATGTCTGCTTTATATACATTATTTACACAACGGGCCCCACGTGATTGGCTAATTCCGGGATTCTCCTGTAGGCCAATCAGGTCACAAATTCACTTCCACCTGGAGCTGGATTGGGTGGCTCCTGTGGACCAATCAGACTGCTGCATTCTGGGTCCTATTGTTCTAGGACCAATCAGACTGCTGCATTTTGGATCCTATTCAACTCAGTACATAACACACTGTATACTGTCTGTACACAAATGTGCTCAGTGGGTACAGAATGCTGGCTAACTTGAGAGGCATTGAACAGAAAACTTGTTGGGGGGAGGAATGTAAACAGAGTAGCTAGAATCCTGAGCAGGCGCATAATGCAATGTGTTGCAGGTCTCTCCTGTAGTTCAGGGGGCAAAGTTGTATTGATATTTGTTAACGTTCCAGCCATTCACACAGTTTGTGATTCTGCAACGTGTACATTTAGCCACCTCTACATAACTAGTTGCCAGAGGGGGGTTTTTCTTTTGCTAATTATATAGGGAGTTGGGCTTACCTTTAGCCGGTCCAGTATTGCAGAGACTATTTCCTAGCATGTCTTTTCATAGAGGGGCTCGTGTACCTGCACACATCACTCCGTGACAGGAATGTGCAAAATAGCTACTGCATGATCTAGCATGGAGAATGGTTTGAAAGATTGCCAGATAAAACCTCGCTTTGGTCACAGGACAGGCTATCTAGGTAGCCTTAAGGCAAATCCTCACCTCTTGCCTGGTTTTATTAAGGATTAGTCAATGGCTACAAGTGACGCTGTGGGTTAAACCACAGAACCTAGGACTTGCCGATCAGAAGGTCGGCGGTTCGAATCCCCGCGACGGGGTGAGCTCCCGTTGCTTGGTCCCTGCTCCTGCCAACCTAGCAGTTCGAAAGCATGTCAAAGTGCAAGTAGATAAATAGGTACCACTCCAGCGGGAAGGTAAACGGCGTTTCCGTGCACTGCTCTGGTTCACCAGAAGCGGCTTAGTCATGCTGGCCACATGACCCGGAAGCTGTACGCCGGCTCCCTCAGCCAATAAAGCGAGATGAGTGCCGCAACCCCAGAGTCGGTCACGACTGGACCTAATGGTCAGGGGTCCCTTTACCTTTACCTTTATCTTTACTAGTCCTGATGGCTATGCATTAGTTTTAAGTGCAGGAGGCAGTAAACCGCTGAATGTGAATTGCTGGAAATCACAAGTTGGGTGAGTGGACACTTTTGTGTCCTGCTTGTGGACTTGCTGTGTGTGTGCATACTTGGCTATTGTAAGAGCAGGATGCTGGACAAGACGGGGTTTGGGTCTGATCCGCCAGGGCTCATTCTTTGCTCTTTTTGGCCCCCACTCACCCCAGCAATATGGCAACAATAGCACTTGCCCTCCCTTATTGAGCCTGTTAGCAATTGCAGGGATAATAAATAGGATGCGCTTTGAACACAAGCACATGCAATCCTATGCACACTTACATGGGAGTAAACAGCATTGGATAAAGTGCAGTTTATGTGCATGCATAGGATTGTACAATATGAATGCAAAGTATTATTCTCTTACCAAACACCCAACACTTTCACTTCCAGCACAATATTGTTCAATGGAGGATTCTCACATGCTTAGTTATGTGAGTCACTGGGTACTTCCAGTCTCACAAAAGCCTTCCTTTTTCTCAGTATAGTATCCATCCCTCCCCCTCATTTATTACTAAGAAGTCAACATTCCTTTCCAAAATGTTGGCATCCCCATACTTTCCTCACTGGCATCCTTCAAATGATATTTGCACCATATTTCTTTCTTTCTTTCTTTCTTTCTTTCTTTCTTTCTTTCTTTCTTTCTTTCTTCTCCAGAAATCAAAATACAATGCAGCCTGAAACAGGATGACATTACAGTGGATGCTCGGGTTGTGAATGTGATCCGTGCGGGATGCACGTTGGCAACCCACAGCGGCGTGTCTGCACACACGCTGGTTGCAATTCAGTGTTTCTGTGCATGCGCAAACGCTGAAACCCAGAAGTAACCCGTTCCCATACTTCCGTGTTTCGGCGGGTTTGTAACCTGAAAAAACGCAACCTGAAGCGTCTGTAACCCGAGGTATGACTGTATTGTCCCACCAGGTGTGCAGTCAGTCCTGGTTGGCGATCCTGCTTTCTAGTGCCAACTCACCTTGGCATTTATTCATTTCTCCTGCTTATATCTCTTTTCCTCCCATGAGCTCAAAACGTGCTTCTGCTACACCTCCCACTTTATCCTTGCAACAAGGTAGATCAGGCTGAGAGACTGTGACTGGCTCAATGTGACAGTGGGCTTCATGCCTGAGTGGGGATTGATGACAAAGACACACCCCCCCCCCAGCCACACTGATGTGGTCCAAAGGAAAGGAAAGCAATACGTTTGGCACCAGCTGGGCTGCTGGATTTGCCAGAAGGAAGTGTACAAGACTCCATCCAACTACCTTAGGGACTCCACTCTGTATTTGTGTGGGCTTTGCTCCTTGACCTTTTCATTCCCCCCCAAAGATGTCCCTTGTGTGGTAGTATTCCCACCCCGCCCAACTAGCAAGGTGGGAGGGGGGGCTTGTCTGTTTCACAATTAAAACACCCGCTTTATAAAGTGGTGTGGGAACCAACACTGCAGAACAAGCACCCCTCCTCTTCTCTTCTGCCACAAACATACAGTGGTACCTCGGGTTAAGAACTTAATTCGTTCCAGAGGTCTGTTCATAACCTGAAACTGTTCTTAACTGAAGCACCGCTTTAGCTAATGGGGCCTCCTGCTGACGCCGCATCACCGGAGCACAATTTCTGTTCTCATCCTGAAGCAAAGTTCTTAACCTGAAGCACTATTTCTGGGTTAGAGGAGTCTGTAACCTGAAGCGTATGTAACCCGAGGTACCACTGTATTGCTCTCTATTTTCCTTAAGTCACCTGGAGTCATTACCACTGGGATGCCAACTTGGAGCCAACTCTTAGGGGCCAAGGTCCCTTTGGCACCCTCAATAAAATATTGGAGGGGGGGGGGCACACACACCTAAAGTTGATCAGAACTGCCATTCAAATGGTGTGTTTGTGCCATGTCTACTGACTTGATTATGCGGGCCAGAACTTACCTGGGCCCCCCATATGTTATTCCAAGTTGGCATCCTTGGGTTCCAGTTTTATACTCCCTATCACTAATCCAGATTGGTTAGAACCCTTATTTTGACTATCTGCACTCTTTGGAAGCAGGGAGAGACCTTCATTTTAACGAAGCATAGGTAAAGGTAAAGGGACTCCTGACCGTTAGGTCCAGTCGTGGCCGACTCTGGGGTTGCGGCACTCATCTCGCTTTACTGGCCGAGGGAGCTGGCGTACAGCTTCCAGGTCATGTGGGCAGCATGACTAAGCTGCTTCTGGCGAACCAGAGCAGCGTACGGAAACGCCGTTTACCTTCCCACTGGAGCGGTACCTATTTATCTACTCGCACTTTGACGTGCTTTCGAACTGCTAGGTTGGCAGGAGCAGGGACCGAGCAACTGGAGCTCACCTCATTGAGGGGATTTGAACTGCTGACCTTCTGATCGGCAAGCCCTAGGCTCTGTGGTTTAGACCACAGCGCCACCCGTGTCCCTTAACGAAGCATGCCTTCAGCTAAAAGGTGTAAGACTTGAGAGCAATGGCGTAGGCAAACTGACAGTTCAGAATAGGGCCCCACGCCTTTTAATTCAATGCTACTCGGAGACCCCATATTGGGGTCTCTATGAGAATGTACAGCTGGTTTCATGTTTATAATGGCCTGATTTTTTTATTATTATTTCTTTTTTCATTATTGAAAGCTGGGCTCTCTCCTGTTCTTTAATTTGCACTTAAAACAGAGACCTGACGTCGGCTCTGTCTGATCCCTGCAGCGAAGATCAATGACATGTAAAAAATCTGGAAATGATAAATGAGCGGGAGACTAAGGCAACTGGGCTGCAGAGCAGTAAAGCCGTACAGATGTAACATAACTGTTCAGTTTCCCCTTCCATTGGCTCTTAAAACTGGAAGGGGAAAGAATGCTGACAGCTATTTTATGTTCATAATGAATGAACGCTGGGAATCATTTGTACTTCAAATATGGATTTGCTTCTGCTGCTGCCAAAATTAAGTCTCAGCCAGCTTCCCAGAAATGGGGGGTGCCAATCGGCTAATGTAGCAATCGGCTAATGTTATAATTTACAGGTGCCTGCGTACGGTTCGAATGTAAATACAGTAAGTGTGAATGTAGAGATGATCACCCTCTGAAACTCCTTCTACAGATTTTCGGAAGCTGAAGGATGCAGCAGATCTCTGGTTCATCTGACTGGTTCCTGGCACAACAGAAAATCATGTCTTGAATCTGAGGGGGCTGTTCCTGGAAAAGAGGCGGTCTGAGAGGAGAATGGGTCAAGTCATGTGAGGGAGAACTTTAGGCAGAGGTGGTAGAAGAATAAAGATAATCGGTAAAGGACCCCTGAATGGTTAAATCCAGTCAAAGGAGACTACGGGGTTGCGGCGTTCATCTCACTTTCAGGCTGAGGGAGCCGGCATTTGTCCGCAGACAGCTTTCCGAGTCATGTGGCCAGCATGACTAAACCACTTCTGGCGCAATGGAACACCGTGGCGGAAACCAGAGTGCACAGAAACGCCGTTTACCTTCCTACTGCAGCGGTACCTATTTATCTACTTGCACTGGTGTGCTTTCAGACTGCTAGGTTGGCAGCAGTTGGGACAGAGCAACAGGAGCTCAGCCCGTCACGCGGATTCGAATTGCCGACCTTCCAATCAGCAAGCCCAAGAGACTCAGTGGTTTAAGTCATGTGATATATTTAGGCTGCTCCTGGTCTTGAAACTTTACTCATTTACATGGAATCATTTAGTCCTTCATGTATTCATCTAGTCAAAGCCCGGGCAATGCAGGGAATCCAGTACTATAGGAGAGGCATTTGTGGACTGTGGTCCATTCCAGTTCATTGTCTAAGTGGGTTGAGAGTAACAGGTGTCAACCTGATATTCCTTTTCTAGCAAGTGCCAATCTCCTGTATCTGCTCCAGGGCTTTGCCACTTGTCCCCCCCCCCCAACCCTGGCCAGCTTGCAGTCATTTTGAGATCACTTCTGAAAGCTCCTCAATATGAAATTAGAACCGAAAAAAGCAAAAAACACCCCAAGCCTTTAGTAATTATTATTATTATTTCCCCCTTGGACTGGAACGGAGCAGAAACTGAGCCATTGTTTGACAGTCATTATTTGAACCTGAACCAGAACAAGAGTCCTTAGGTTTCCAGTTTGTTTGGGGGGTTACAGCCTGTATTGGCTAGACGAGTGAGTGAGGAATTCTCCAGTTGTGGCTGTCTTTGACCTCAAGTGGGATTTCCTGGCTATTTGGAATTGTTCCAGCCACCAAGTCTTTCCTTTTGCAGGCTTATCAAATTTGTAACGAGTAGATTGGTGACTGGAACGGTGCCAAGCAGCAGCCACAGCAGCAACAGTGGCTGCCACAATCGGGTCTCGATTTTTAACTATCAGATCCTGGGCATCAGATAGCAAAGGCCCCGGTTTCAAAGTCCTGTATCAAATGTCCGTGTTTCGCTATGACTGCAGTCCTGCCCAAGGCTACATTGCTGGAAACCCGTTGGCTTCACTGTGTTCAGGATTCTAGGCAAAGCAACTCAAGATTTCAGTCTTAATAGTGGGACAGATCCGGAAAGTGCTTGGGGATATCAATTTAGCTTGTGTGCTGATGGATTGCATTGCGGCAAGTGACAGAGCTTTTGCATGTGGAAGGTCTCTGACTCAGTCCCCAGCACCTCCAGGTATAGGTGAGAGAGTGGCCACCTCAGCCCATGAAGGTAGCTAGTAGTAGAAGAGGAGTTTGGATTTGATATCCCACTTTTGTTGTTGTTGTTTAGTCGTTTAGTCGTGTCCGACTCTTCGTGACCCCATGGACCAGAACACGCCAGGCACCCCTGTCCTCCACTACCTCCCGCAGTTTGGTCAAACCCATGCTGGTAACCTCGAAAACACTATCCAACCAT
Organism: Podarcis bocagei; assembly: GCF_964188305.1. Lineage (NCBI taxonomy): Eukaryota > Metazoa > Chordata > Lepidosauria > Squamata > Lacertidae > Podarcis > Podarcis bocagei. The sequence continues at coordinate 77,833,821 of NC_138133.1, read as the reverse complement.
CTTGTCCTCTGTCGCCCCCTTCTCCTTGTGCCCTCCATCTTTCCCAGCATCAGTGTCTTCTCCAGGGAGTCTTCTCTTCTCATGAGGTGGCCAAATTACTGGAGCCTCAGCTTCACGATCTGTCCTTCCAGTGAGCACTCAGGGCTGATTTCCTTAAGAATGGATGCGTTTGATCTTCTTGCAGTCCATATCCCACTTTATCACTACCCTAAGGAGTCTCAAAGTGGCCAACAATCTCCTTTTCCCTTCCTTTCCCACAACAAACACTCTGTGAGGTGAGTGAGGCTGAGAGACTTCAGAGAAGTGTGCCTAGCCCATGCTAGCCCAAGGTCACCCAGCAGCTGCATGTGGAGGAACAAGGAAGTGAACCCGGTTCATCAGATTACTAGACTACTGTTCTTAACCACTACACCACAAGACCCGGGTTCAAACCTCAGCATCTCCAAAGTAATGGTCTGAAATCTTGGAGAGCCACTGCCAGTCAGTGTAGATAATTACAGAGGGGGAAAAGGCTGGGGGTTTGTCTCCAGTGAAGGCCTACCACACAACCACAGCACCTGCTGCCTGAGGTAGGCACCTCATCTTGCCTACTCCCCACAAGCCAGTTCCTATGTCCTTGTGAACACCTTCCATTTGGTTGGAATGAAATTAAATGCAGAAAAATGAATCGCATAATTTTTTTTAGAGTTGGAAGGGGATTGAACCTGCAGCCTTGGCATTATCAGTGCCACACTCTTACCAGCTGAGCTATCCAGGCATGATGCTTTCAACATGTATTTTGTATACAGTAAATGAATTCTACATGCCAGGTTGGAGGTGAGTGGGGAGGGAGGGCATGGCTGTCAACTTTCAGATTTGAAAATAAGGGATCAGCAGCCTCAAAAATAAGGGATCAGCAACCTCACCTGTCCCGGGGACAGTCTATGGGATATCTAACAATCCAGCAAGCAGCGGGAAATGGCGCTGGAATAAGGGAATTTCCCGCAAAAAAAGGAAAGGTTGGCAGCTATGAGAGAAAGAGTGAGTGAGATACAGAGATTACTATAAGTCCTACAGGATGCTTAACTGTAAAGCAACCGCAAGCAGCAGGGATCTCTTAATTGTCACATTGCTGCAAAGTCTACAGTCTATGGCTAAACTTGCATATCAAGCTACTGAAGTCAAAGAATTTCCCACAGATTTTTGCTGTGCTTTTAAGTATGTGGCAAATCTCCCACTGAGTTCAAGGCAGCCCAAATTACATCTGTCAGGTTGTTTTGATTCATTTGAAACTATGGGCTTAATCAGCTACACCCAGGGCCTTTTTTCACATGACCATTTGGCTCAAGCTAATAACCCTTTTAACTTACACAGATTCTCCACCAGTAGTGCTTATCCATATGTACCACAGCGAGGAGAAGCTGTAGTGGCAGCTTCCAGGGAGATCTCCCGAGAGCGCTGTGATATCTTGCGAGAGCTCTGTAAGATCTTGATATCTCTCCAGAAGCCATTGCCACACAACCCTGGTAAGGAAGGCCGGAGGGGGGCAGCGGCGGGGGGATGGCACCTTTCCATTTTGCCTCAGGCGGCAAAACAGGATGGGCCACCCCTGGCATACATGTCACCAAGTTGAGCATAGCTGCTATGCTAGATTTCCAGCAGAGAGTCACTGTTGCTAACCGGGAGGGGAAGGCTGTGGGGATGTTGGCATGGTGCAAACGCACTGGCAGAACGAATCTGGTGCTCCTGCCAATGTGTTTGCACCATGCCTAGCTCTCCCTGCCACCTTGCTCCTCTCCATCCTGGTAAACCCTAGTCAGATGTGGATTTAGGGCAGCGCAACCAGTGTCCCCACACTGGGCACTGAGCCAAGGGGGTGGCTGCAACTGTGACGTGGTGCACGTGCATAATGGAAGGTGAGAGGTGGGGCACACCCATTTTGGCCTTGCACAGGGTGCCACTGAAATTTGAAAGGCCAAAGTCTCCCCCTGTTCCAGGGGCCCACCCTCTGGGAATCTGGTGCAGCAGCTCTGCCCAACTTCACCAGCCATTTCTGAGCAAACCCCATTGTGCAGGGACCTGTGGACAGATGTTGTTAGACTGCAGTTCCCAACATCCCTGCCCTTTGGCTGTGGTGGTTGTCACTGATGGAGGTTGGAGGGCCACAAGTTTCGCAGCTACAGTCTACTGAGTTCAACTGGCTTTATTTTCGGGTAATAATAAAAATAAATTTTATTTATACCTCGCCATTCCCAGCCAGAGCTGGGCTCAGAGTGGCTTACACCAGTAAAAATATTATTGAGGGGGGCAATTTAAAATACAGGTTAAAATGCAATTTAAAATGCAGCCTCATTTTAAAAGTAGCCGATAAATAAAGACCATAAGGGGAGGGCAGCATGAGGGTCAGACTGAGTCCAAACCAAAGGCCAGGAGGAACAGCTCTGTCTTGCAGGCCCTGCAGAAAGATGTCAAGTCTCGCAGGGCCCTAGTCTCTTGTGACAGAGTGTTTCACTTGCAGATGACTTGGATGATGATGATGATGCCCAGGACTGGTTGGCTTGGGTTCTGATAGCTGTGATTCCTGTATTGCAGGGTGTTTGGCTAAATGACCCCTGGGGTCCCTTCCAACTCCACAATTCTATGATCCTAACATAATCATGGTCTTCTTAGTTAAGTAGTTGCTTAATGGATTGAGTTTGGTTGGTGATTCTGGTTTTTGTAGATGGTTGCAGCATCAAGCAATATGTCAATGAACCACCACAGATACAGAACATCGCAAGACAGATTGTCCATCACCCCTTTATCTAATGCATAGTGGCAGTGGTGGAGCAAGTTGGGGGTGGTGTGCACTGGGTGTCAACTCTGAGGGGGGTGACATTTGGTGCACCGTCTGCCCACGACTCCTGCATACTGGGAGCCAATGTAGGTCTTTCAAGACCGGTGTTATGGGTCTCGGCGGCCACTCCCAGTCACCAGTCTAGCTGCCGCATTCTGGATTAGTTGTAGTTTCTGGGTCACCTTCAAAGGTAGCCCCACATAGAGTGCATTGCAGCAGTCCAAGTGGGAGATAACCAGAGCATGCACCACTCTGGTGAGGCAGTCCGCGGGCCTTAGCCTGCGTACCAGATGGAGCAGGTAAACAGCTGACTTGGACACAAAATTGACCTGCACCTCCATGGACAGCTGTGAGTCCACAATGACTCCCAGGCTGCACACCTGGTCCTTCAGGGGCACAGTTACCCCATTCAGGACCAGGGAGTCCTCCACACCCGCCCGCCTCCTGTCCCCCCAAAACAGTACTTCTGTCTTGTCAGGATTCAACCTCTTGACAAGAAGCAAAAGGTCCCTCAACTCAGGACCCAAACCCTGGAACCACAAAAAGCTCAACAACTTTGGCCAACCCTTCCCTAAAGAAAGCTCAACAACTCCTTGCAATGATAATGGGTAGATCACAGCCAGTCTTTTTTTACTGTGAGTATATGACAGTCTCTTGGGAGTCCAACCAGATTTCAGCTAGAGTCCAAAGAAATTTTCCACACCGGGTACCACCTGACCTTGCTATGCCACTGCATAATTGTTTTCAATGGAGCCAGTTCACACGTCCAGCTGCTCCATCATCTGGCACTGAGAAACCAAGTGATGGACACAGACCTGTAAGAAACAGCCTTGAAACTTCAAACTGCTGGCGACACATTTTAGGGTGTGACTCTGTAGATCCTGCCAGACCAAGGGTTTAGATCTTTTAAGAATGTGTCTCCATTACAGAATCTGGAATAAGCTTTCTCTCTCTGAAGCTGTACATGAAAGCAAGCTTACTGCCTTCTTTAAACCTCCCCCACTCTTAACTTTAAAATCTCTAAAAAGGGTTCCTTTCTCTTTGACTCCTGTCCTTGTGATCTGCTAGAAGTGATTGAATATGTCCTTTTCTAAGTTATAAAAGGGTGTAGCCCCCATCCTCCTCTCCCCCATGCCGTAAAGCCCTGTAAGACAGAAATGTAAACAGTTGATGAGTGTTGTATGGCTATAGTTAAGTAGAAAATCTTTTTTCCCAGCCTTTCAAAGGGATGGTCCTCAAGCATATAATGATGTCAGAGGGTGTAGTTCCAAATCAGATGTGGCCAACAGATGGTGTGCTGAATATTATCAGCATGCACACAGAAAATGGTGAATATAAGGAAAATGTGAATAATGGGGAAAGGGGCAGAAGTTTGGGGATGGGTCTGGCTACACTGCCAGAGTCTTCGGTTTAGGAATACATTTCAGTAGAAAAAGTCTAACCATGTGAAACATCAATATGTTTTCTTAGCTAAGGCAGCAACCCTAAACTCTGCATTAGAGAGGTAAAGATAAAAAGGTAAAGGACCTCTGGACAGTTAAGTCCAGTCTAAGGCGACTATGGGGTTGTGGCACTCATGGCTGAGGGAGCCGGCGTTTGTCCACAGACAGCTTTCCAGATCATGCAGCCAGCATGACTAAACCACTTTTGGTGCAATGGGACACCGTGACAGAAACCAGAGCGCACGGAAACGCTGTTTACCTTCCTGCCACAGTGGTACCTATTTATCTACTTGCACTGGTGTGCTTTTGAACTGTTAGGTAGGCAGAAGCTGGGACAGAGCAACAGACAGAGCTCACCTCATCACATGGATTCGAACTGCCGACCTTCTGATCGGCAAGCCCAAGAGGCTCAGTGGTTTAGACCACAGTGCCACCCGCATCTCTCTGAAGAGAGGAAGTCCCACTGAACTTGGTGGAACTCTCGTTCTGATAAAACACGTAAGATTATGCTGCAGAGACTGTATATAAGGGCACATTACATGTGCACTTCAGAATTCATTAAAATTCTCCATTAGGGCTCCTCCATTATCCACCAGTCCTGGCCATCTTGCTTGCCTTCTTACCTGTAACCAGTCCAGCGGGTGGCACTGACTGTCAGCCTCCTCCTTAGTCTCAAGTATTAGAAGATTTGGGACAGACAAAATAATAATAATAATAAAAGTTATGCCTAATAAAGGATTTTGAATTGAATTGAATAATAATAAAATTTTATTTATATCCCGCCCTCCCCAGCCGAAGCCGGGCTCAGAGCAGCTAACAACGGTAAAAATAATACAGTTTACATAAAATCATAATCAGTTAATCGAAATACATTCTAAAAACAATTCATTCTAAAATCAATTCAGCGTCAAATTAATGACAAAGTTCTATGAGGGTTACAGAAGGAGGGGGTCAGACTGTGCTTTGGCCAAAGGCTTGATGGAACAGCTCTGTTTTGCAGGCCATGTGGAAAGATGTCCTGCAGGGCCCTAGTCTCTTGTGACAGAGCGTTCCACCAGATCGGGGCCACGACCGAAAAAGCCCTGGCTATGGTTGAGGCCAGCCTAACCTCCCTGTGGCCCGGGATCTCCAAGATGTTTTTGTTTGAAGACTGTAAGGTCCTCCGTGGGACATACCATGCGGTCCCATAGGTACGAGGGTCCTAGGCAGTGCATAGTTAAACTGTGGAACTCCCAGAGGAGGTAGTGACGGCTTTAAAAACACATTAGACAAATTCCTTGAGGAGAAGCCTATTCATGGGTACTAGCCATGATGGCTCTGCTCTGCTTCCACAGCTGAAGGCAGCAATGCTTTTGAAGACCAGTTGCTGGAAACCACTGGAAGGCAAAGGGCTCTTGTGTCCAAATCCCACTTGATGGTTTCCCACAAGCAACTATTCAGCCACTGTGAAAATAGGATGATGGACTTGATGGGCCATTGGCCTGATCCTGCAAGCTCATACTATGTTTTTAGTGTTGTTGCCCTTGTAGTACACAGCTGTGAGAAGGAAGGAGGCAATCAAGAATTTGTTGTTGTTGCTGTTTAGTCATTTAGTCGTGTCCGACTCTTTGTGACCCCATGGACCAGAGCACGCCAGGCACTCCTGTCTTCCACTGCCTCCCGCAGTTTGGTCAAACTCATGCTGGTAGCTTCAAGAACACTATCCAACCATCTCGTCCTCTGTCGTCCCCTTCTCTAATTAACACTCTGAAGGAATGCGAACCGAAACATAGCAACCCTTTGGAATTCACACTTCTCTGAATTTTTCAACTTAGCTGTCCAGTCTTCACGTAATGCATACAAAATTCATATACTATGGCAAAGATTGCATAAGAGGCATACAGTGGTACCTCGGGTTACATACGCTTCAGGTTACATATGCTTCAGGTGACACACTCCGCTAACCCAGAAATAGTGCTTCAGGTTAAGAATTTTGCTTCAGGATGAGAACAGAAATCGGGCTCCGGCGGCGCAGCGGCAGCAGCAGGAGGCCTCATTAGCTAAAGTGGTGCTTCAGGTTAAGAACGGACCTCCGGAACGAATTAAGTACTTAACCCGAGGTACCACTGTATATTACTTTAAATTGCATACAGAAATGCATTGCATTGGGCAAAATTGCACACAAACATTTGTATAGTAGGAGAAATTTGCATGAGGTTTTTTAAAATATAAGATTGTCAAATTGTTGTGGAAATGTAGAAAACTGAATTTATGATTGGAAAAATGAGAAGATGAGAGAACCTGAAATTGACAGATTACCCACCCCTAACTACCACCTTCCTTTTCCTCCTCCCCACTATTTTTATCTTTGGATCTTGACTGTTTTCACACACAAATACTGCATCCTGTAGAATTCTATCTCTTACATTTTATCTGCACAATCAGAATGAATTTCAGGAACCAAAAAGTCATTCTGAAAAATATGGTCTTTTAGCTGTCTGCCCCCAAAATGACAACTAGGCATTCCATTTTGGTGACTGTAACCCTGGTTCAAGGAGCCATTTGGTACCGAGCTTATATATCTGAGTTTCTAACTCTGGGGTCTGAGGAGTATGTCACTTGCTGCTGACCCCCTCTACTGTGACGCACTCACAGTTCCAGGCCCATATAAGCCTATAGCCAGTTTTCTGGGAGACAGTTCCATTGAACTCTTTTGAATAGACTTGTCTAGGCTGAGTGGACTTGAAGGGTTGTGCTAAGTCTTGCCCTATTGCAATGCAACCCAGGTTTAAAGCAGAGCTTTCTGAGATACTGTCTCCCCCCATGCAATGCAAATCTATGCATCTTTACTCAGAGGTAAGTGCTGTTGAAATTACTTCCACCTTTACACAATGCTATGCATACTGACCTGGGAGTAAGCCCCATTGAGCATAGTGCAATGAATTTCTGAGTAAAGATGCACAGTGCTAAGCAGCAAGTCTCTCAGTTCCTGGAAAGGTTTCAATATATACACTTTGCTTATTACTGTGGTGCCTTCACATCTTGTTCACTTGTTAAGTCTTGCATTCTTGTTAGATCATGCATAACTTGCAGAGTTTAGCATTACGGAGATTCCAGAGACAGACAAGCTAAGGATGCCAGAAGTTGCCAGATTCTATTTCAAGTTCTGAAAGGGCTCAGCCTATATATAGTCTGACACCTCCTTTCTCTCTCTCTCTTTTAAAAAAGACCTTCTAATATTAGTATAAGCAACACGGAAGAACAGCACAGCTGATGAAATCACTTTGTGCTTCAAGATTTCTCTAGCAAGTTAAGACTTGAAGCGGGAGGATATTGTACAATTTTTCCGAGACACTTGTAACAGCCAACTGACAAGTGTACGGATTTTTGGAAGTCTTGCTCATGGTTTTGTCACCTTGGAAAAATGATTGCTCTAGGGCTTTGTTTTTAAAGGGGGCGTGTGTGTGTGTGTGTGTGTGTGTGTGTGTGTGTGTGTTTAGGCTTGAAAAAATATGGGGTCACTCTTGGTAGTTTATATTTAAAATTCATGAAAGCATAACAATAGGAATTCTGGTGTGTAACGTAATACAGGTATGATGTATTTCAAATGTACGAAGCATTTAACATACATTTTCTCAGTTCTCCCTCTTACAGTCCTGTAAAGCAGGCAAATTTTATCCCCGTGTTGTGGAGGGAACGTTGAGACCAAGAAAACAGATGATCATACAAAACACCTTGTGAATTGATTGCTGTGATGAGCTTTGAACTAGGGAATTGCACACATTAGTTAGCTGCTACACTGTATATTCCTTGTACATGCAATTTATAGGTACTAGGAAAGCTATGAAAAGGACCACTCTTTATTACACATGCATTGGGACTTAGCAGTTCTAGGTCAGAAATCTAACAAGAAGCCTTAATGGGAGCATAGTGTCTAGATCACAAGAAGTATCGAATACCTCTCTATGCTACTTTTGTTGGACAACACTTTGAGTACTACGTCCAGTTCTATCAGTTTAAGACTGATATCAGTAAACTGGAATGTGTCCTGAGGAGAGTGGCAATGATACAGAAAAGGGAGTGGAAATCTAGTCTTATGGAGAGAGGTTGAAGGAGTTGCAAGATATGATTATAAGACTATATGAAAGCCTTTTTTAAAAAACTGTCATAAAATGATCAGATATGTTTTCCGTCAACTCAGAGGGTGGTACCCAAGTCAAAGGGATTTATTAGACTAAACATTAGGAAGAGCTTCCTGGTGGTACAATCTGTTCAACAGTGGACCTGATTGCTTCAAATAGTGCTGGTCTAACCTTCATTGGAAGCTGGATGGCCACTTATTAGGGATGCTTAGCAGCAGAGTTCCTACATCAGCAAGGGTTGGACTAGATGACATTTGAATTCCAACTCTCTATGAACTACAAGAGGTAGTTAGAAGCAGCTGGTTATCTTGGTACTGCAGGACCAGGGAGAGCTCCCAGAGACTACAGGAGTTACATCCCAAATAAGATAATTTAAAGGGACAGCACCCTGGAATTGAGCCATGCAATGTGGCACCACTCAATGGGTTTAGACTGCGGCCACTGCCAATTTCTATTCCTTGGACAAAATGTTTGATTCACCAGTCCCTGGTTCAATCTCCTAACTTGATTCCTGAGGGGCTCAAGGATCTCCTAGGTAGACAATCCTGGTTCAAGTCCATAAATAAGAGGTGTAGTCATATGGGGAGAGGGATAAGAAACACCATAGTTTGTAAGAATAGGCAATTTCCTGCTTAAGTGAGCATTATCCACTAGTTTGTTTTTCTTGTTTTGCATTTTGGTCTGTGCAACATAAAATACAGCCGTAAAAAAGGACCCTTAATGCACATCTGTCTCAGAGGAGATAAGCAGAATTGCATCCAGAAATATAGTTTGCTTGCATCTTCTCTGCAGCTGCTTTCAATTGTCCTCTGGTTGTACCCTACATGAACCAGGTCACGTTGACCTAAGAAAACAATGCGATGTGAGGCACCGTGGTGCTGATCCAGATAAACCCAGGTCATTTAGAGCCCTTACATTTGTAGGGGAGCAGAACATCAAATGGGGGGGGGGAATCAAGGGTGAATGACACTGACTTGCATTTTTTTCTGCTTTTGCTCTTATTTGCAAGGCATTTTAAGTAGACACGCAGGGACCTGAGATCTGCTATGTTCCCCTGGCACACACAGTTGCAAATACCCAGTTGCCACTGTCCAACATATGAAAGACCATCACATCCCACCATGGAGCCCATAACAAAGCAATGGTTTATCTGGTGATTATTGCCTGGGCTTGTAGCACAAGATCCAATCAACAGGTATCAGACAGGACTAAGTAGCAAGTACAAAAGTTTATTGACAAAACCTAACATTTTCCAAGATATTCTATAGAAACGCTTTGGGAATTTTGAACTACATTTCTCATGGTGAAGAAGTAGCTTTTTATAAGCTCAAAATATGATTCATTTGGCTCTGTTGTTAATGCATCATCCAAGATAGATAAATACGCGCCAGCATTTTATGTAGTTTGAGTAGAACTATAACCAGATTGCACATGATTGTTTGCAATGATTCTACCATTATTGCTCCCTGTTTTTTCAATATTACATATGTCCCCCCTTAATCGGAATCTGGAAGCTATAACTTGCAGCTTATAGCTGTGTCTTTGGTGTCATAAACCTGTTTCCCTCTAACTAGCTGTGGGGAACTTGTGGTCCTTCAGATGTTGTTGGTGAGGCTACCTGACCTCCCTGTGGCTGAGTCGATGCTGCATCCCAGGATGGAGAAGGGAAGGGGCAGAGGTTGTAGCGAGTTCAGTGCAAATGCACAGGTGGAGCCTACCTAGTGCTCCCGTCTGCCTGTTTGCACCGCACCAGCCTCACTGCCCCCGTATCCAAGAATACAGCAGCAACTCAGGCAGAGGAAGATCAGGTAAACGGCGTAGCCTTGCCATGCAGTCCACTGCTACTCCATCTCCCATCATCCCTGACTATTGAAAACATCAGCTAGGGAGTTGGAGTCCAACAAGTGCGACAGGTTTCCTTAAAGGTAAAGGGACCCCTGACCATTAGGTCCAGTCGTGGCAGACTCTGGGGTTTTGGCGCTCATCTCGCTTTATTGGCTGAGGGAGCCGGTGTACAGCTTCCGGGTCATGTGGCCAGCATGACTAAGCCGCTTCTGGTGAACCAGAGCAGCACATGGAAATGCCATTTACCTTCCCGCCAGAGCGGTACCTATTTATCTACTTGCACTTTAACATGCTTTCGAACTGCTAGGTTGGCAGGAGCAGGGACCGAGCGCGGGGATTCGAACTGCCGACCTTCTAATCGGCAAGCCCTAGGCTCTGTGGTTTAACCCACAGCACCACCTGCATCCCAACAGGTTTCCTTATCCCTGCCTTAAACTAACCCGATCATCTCTTTTATCCAGAAGTATGCTTAAGTAACCATGACCTGTCTTGATCCATTGCAGATGCATTGCGAGAGGTTTCTATGTATCTTGAGAATACTTGGAACCACACTCTTTGGGGTGTCTCTCCTGCTTGGGATCTCCGCTGCTTACATTGTTGGCTACCAGTTTATCCAAACGGACAACTATTACTTCTCCTTTGGACTCTACGGTGCCATTCTGGCATCACACCTCATCATCCAAAGCCTGTTTGCCTTCCTCGAACACAGGAAAATGAAACGGTCTCTTGAGACACCAATCAAGCTGAACAAAACTGTTGCCCTTTGCATTGCTGCCTACCAGGAGGACCCCAACTACTTAAGGAAGTGTTTACTTTCCGTGAAAAGGCTCACCTACCCTGGAATTAAGGTGATTATGGTCATCGATGGGAATTCTGAAGATGACGTTTACATGATGGACATTTTTAGCGAAATCATGGGCAGGGATAAGTCTGCTACTTATGTCTGGAGGAATAACTTCCACCAGAGAGGCCCGGAGGAGACGGAAGAGTCGCATAAGGAGAGCATGCAGCAAGTCACTCAGCTCGTCTTGTCCAACAAAAGTGTCTGCATCATGCAAAAATGGGGCGGGAAAAGAGAAGTGATGTACACAGCGTTCAAAGCACTGGGGAGAAGCGTGGATTATGTGCAGGTAGGTATGAAAAAGCCCTTCTTCACTGCCAAGTAAAACAAGCCTCCAAAGAAAGCAGGTCTTGTACATCTTGTGCTGGACGTTGCAGTGCGTAGCCTATCCTAGTCCCTCGGTGAACAGAGCACCCCTTTCACTCTCCATTTGGAAAACAGCAAGGCTGTTGAAAAGCTTTAGCTTCTGAAATAGTTAAGGCTGGTCAGATAGTACACAGTGACACGTCATGCTGTTGCAGGGCCAGTTTTAAGGGGATGGGCAGAATCTGACACTGAGCTGTGCAGTTACTTAACTTAGAAGCGTTCACAAACCATAACAAATTCAGACACCAGTACACCGGGGTGTGTGTGTGTGGCACTTACGTGCCAAGGCCCCATGAACCAGAGTTCCCTAATGGACAATAAACACATGGACATGAGTATTTTGGTTTATGGGTTCAAATAAGCCACAACTTTATTGGTTACAGATGTGAGCGGTTTGGCTTAGGCATTGGGTGAAGCCAGGCTAGATCTCTACTCCAACCTGCCTGCAGGAAGTCCATCTAAGAGTAAACCACCAATAGGGGGAGCCCTATGACGTACATCAAATAGGGGTACCCCGAGGGGTTCCCACTGGGGTTGTGACATGGCCCTAGCCCACGTCCGACAGAATTGGACAGAATCCACACCCCCGGATCCCTTTAACAGGATACCCTTACTGAGAGGGGCAGGCAAAGGCCACAACCTCCCCTCCATACGTGCAAATGTATATGTGAACCCGGTCTTTGGGTGGGTGTTTGATTTTCGTTGTTGTGTATACTGTGTATATACGGACAATGACAATAAATTTATCTAAATCCAAACAAAGGCTTACCCGATGCCTAACCTCAATGCCTAACCTCACAAAGAGATTACCTTACCATATTCATTGCATACTGGACCTTAACTCATGGTCCAGTATGCAATGAATATGGTAAGGGGAGCACCCCAAAACCTGCAAATGATATCTACGATTACCTGGACCCCGAAGCATCACACAGTTTGAAATTGGGACAAACATTGTGGCAGCCATTTCTTCTCTGAATGATATTCTTTTCCCAACCATATTTTTTTTAAGCAGGGATAGATTATTTGCCTCTGTTTACACATGCTTCTGTTTACCATATCTGTTTGTTGGCAGTTGTTTCTAAATCCATAGATTAATCACTTGCTGAATTACATAACCTGCAACAGCAGTTGGTGGGGTGGTAGCACTTCTCTGCCCTATCACCTGTGTTACTGGGAAGGAGAAGGGAGAGGTGGTGGTTTGGCCAGCGCAGTGCAAATGCGCTGGCAGAGCCAACTTGTACTGCTGCCAAGTGCGCTTGCATTCTGCCAACTCGCTCACGGCCATCTCACCCTTCCCAGTACATTGCAGTGATGCAGGTGACAGGAGGTCAGGTAAACACCGCTGTCCTACCTTGCTGAGCACTGCTGGTAACCTATATGATGGCTACTAGCAGAAGCAGCTTGTGAATGAATCAGGGTTATAAGACTGCAAAGACAGCAGTTACAGCCTCTCAGTGGGCTATTGGTCTGAAGAAGAGCATTGCAGTTTGAGTGTGGGTTGCTATTTACTTGTCTCACATAACTGTTTCAGAGGGGATCTCCCACTATCTATTAGCTTACATCATTAGGGGAAATACTCTGTTTCTGGGAACTTACTTGAATTCAAGCCAATTCCTTCAAAAGGAGAAAGCGATGGAGCTACACTAGGGAGTTCCCGACAAGGAACTGTAACTGCAGCTGATCCTAGCAGAGCTCCCAGTCGGAAACAAAAAGACTCACTTACAAAGGGACACTCTGGGTTTCAGTTTTAAGTGCCCAGCTGTTCCTTTGTAGCTGCATCTAGAGGTACCCCATACCTATGATTGGGTATAGGGCACAGTTTGTCAGAAGCATCTCAGCAAGCAAACTTGGGACTCACACCAGGCCCAATTTACACCCACAGTACAGAGGTTTCACCACTGCTGAGCTACAGGAAGTAGTGCAACTCATGCAACACGTTGGCGATTAATATACACAGAGTAATAAATTATACATTCTTTATCAACCTTCTGAGAAAAATACAAAACATTAAACAAAGCCACAGAGACTTGCAAACTACCCAACCTAAGATGAACCTATAATGTCTGGTTTCAATAGGTTTTTCAAATGCTTAACTCAGTCTTTTAGATAAGTTCACGCAGATACCAACAAAAGGTAAGTTCGGTGTTATTCACACTACCAAGAGATGCTAGTGGAGTTGTAGATAGATGTTAATGGAGTTGTAGATGATAGGGTGCCGGCGTTTTCCACTTGTTTCGCCCTGGCAGTCCAAGTAATCAAGAGGCCGATGTTGCCCCCCAATGGGGCCCTTTTACAGGGGCTTGCAGGTAGCAAACTCCCAAGATAGTTTTCCGGGCTTCTTCAGTGGTCTAATCTCAAAGTCTTGATACGTATATCGCTATTCAGTCTTCTAGAGAATACTCTTTCTTGGCTTAAGCTTAAGAGACTGATTTGCTGAGCTACAGGAAGTAGCAAGTTAACATGGAGAAATGGAAGGGACGAGAGGCTGGAACTGAGTGGGAAAGGTTATGCTTTCTGTGCAGAAAAGTCCTAGTTTCAACCCCAGCATCTCCAGGGAGGAGATTCCTGTGTGAAACAGAGGTGATGGGGGGGGGAGGCATCTTGCCCTCAGGATTGTGGGTGTGACGTCACATGCACATGCCTCCCCACAGCCAGTGAGGCACCCTTTTCCATAGGGAGGAGCTCAGAGACTCTGCCTCCACATCTGAGCCCCACTCCCGGAAAAGGATGCCTCAGTTGATGGTTGCAGAGGGCGGAGCAGAACTGCTTCTCTCTCGGAGGCAGCACCGCTGCCACCTGCCGGCTTTTCTCATTGACTTTGTGGGTGTTTCCTCCCCCACAATTACATATTTTTGTGGGTGCCAGGGCACCCTTGATCCACTGGAACTGGCTCCTATGGAGGTGTTTCAGTGGCAGCAAGTTTAGATGATAGTAGACGAGATCGTCCCATAACCTGACTGTACAAGAGTGTCCTATGTTGTTATGAAGGGGTTGACCAACCCCCTATCTCTGGCAATCTTTTTCTGCCTCAGTTGCTTTTAAGCAAAAAAAATATAATGGGTACCCAATCCAATGGGATTGAAGTTGCCTCACTGTGTTATTTAACTAGGCCAGTTTCTTAACTGGTGTAAAAAAAAGCTGCCTTCGTTTATAACTACAAATTGTTGAAAGCATCATTTGTGTTGCTGCTGCTTGCAAATAAGGTGTCTCTTAGAAAGGTCATAGAATCTTAGAGCTTGAAGGGACCCAGGGGTTATCTATTCCAACCCCCTGCCCTGCAGGAATCTCAGCTAAATCATCCATGACTGATCGCCATCCAATCTCTGTTTAAAAGCCTCCAAGGAAGAATACGATAATCTTTATTGTCATTGTCTCATACAGAACATAAGACATTCAAAAACCAACAAGCCTGCTATCCCAGCTATCCCAGCCTGGTTAGCCCCCTAAAAACTGACACCCCATTTTTAAATACAATATACTCCCATAGAGACTCCTTACACTGTGTTTAAAACCAAAATCGTATCTGGATAGAAACTGTTTCTCGGGCGGCTAGTCCTAGTCTTTATAACCCTGTACCTTCTTCCAGAAGGCAGAAGCTGAAAGAGATCATTTCCGGGGTGCGCACTATCCTGCGCTATCTCTGCAGCTTTCTTATGGCACCTGGAAGCATGGATTTGATCCAAGGTGGGAAGAGTGCACCCAATTATTCTCTCCGCAGTCTTTATAACCCTGGACAGCATTGTTTTTTCCCTGGCCATGCAGCTCCCAAACCACACACACGGACCATAAGTTAATACACTCTCACCAGTACAATGGTAAAATGCCATCAACAGGTCCTTTGAGAAATTGTTTTTCCGGAGGATTCTCAGAGTCCACTGTTCCACTGTTTTTAACAGCTCTTACTGTCAGAAACCTTTTTCGAATGTTTAACCAGAATCTCCTTTCTTGTAACTTGAAGCTATTGGTTCGAGTCCTACCCTCAAGAGCAGATAAAACAGACGTGCTCCATCTTCCATGTCACAGCCCTTCAGATATTTGAAGATGGCTATCATAGCTCCTCTCAGTCTCCTCTTTTCCAGGCTAAACATAACCAGCTCCTTCAAGTGTTCCTCTATACACTATACCCCTCTATTCCAGGAGAGGAAGACTAGCATCTGTACCAGTGGTGACTGGTGCCCAGTGGGGCTGCTGAGGCAGAAGGCAAGGGAACTACAATATGGGAAACCAGAGCCAATGACCGACAGCCCCCACCTCATGGCTGGTTGTAAATAAGGAGGCAGACAGGTGGGGGGTGGGTTGAGGTTTTGGGGCACTGCCCCATTGGGGTTATGGAGTGGCCCTACCACAGTCATTAGGGTCTGGGAGTCACCTGCCACACAGAATTCACCCCAGTCCCTTGAACACCCAACACAGTGTCAATTTGTGGCAGTGTCTTTGTGCCACAAATGCCTCACACCAGGGCCTGCCTATCTGCATTCCTCCACAGTGAAGAGCCTTGAACTTTGGTAGCAGACATCAGCTTTTGAATCCTCACTCAGCCCTGAAGCTCATTGGGGGCCAACATTTACACCATACAGTCATACCTCTTGTTAAGTTTGCTTCAGGTTAAATCCTTTCAGGTTTTGTCCTGCGGCGACCAGGAAGTACCCGAAAGGGTTACTTCCAGGTTTCGCTGCTCGTGCATGCGCAGACACTCAAAATGACTCCACTTGCATGCGCAAAAGCGGCAAATCATGACCCGCACATGCACAGACGTGGATTGCGTTCTGCTCATGTTGCGAATGGGGCTCCGGAACAGAGCCTGTTTGCAACCAGAGAGAGGTACCACTGTATATGTAAAACTTCTGTAAAAAGGTAAAGGACCCCTGACAGTTAAGTCCAGTCACAGATTACTCTGGGGTTGTGGCATTAATCTCGCTTTACAGGCCAAGGGAGCCGGTGTTTGCCCGCAGACAGTTTTTCTGGTTCATGTAGCCAGCATGATCAAGCCGCTTCTGGCGCAACAGAACACCAAAACCAGAGCAGCGCACGGAAACACCGTTTACCTCCCCTCCGGAGCGGTACCTGTTTATCTACTTGCACTTTGACGTGCTTTCAAACTGCTAGGTTGGCAGGAGCAGGGACCGGGCATCAGGATCTCACCCCGTCGCGGGAATTCGAACCGCCGACCTTCTGATCGGCAAGCCCAAGAGGCTCAGTGGTTTAGACCACAGGGCCACTAGTAAACGCTCATGACTTCCCTCAAAGAATACTGGGAGCTATAGTTTGTTGCGGGTGCTGAGATGTTGGGAGACGCTCATTCCTCTTGCAGAACTACAGATATCAGAATGGCTTAACAATCGGGGGAAACTGGCTCGGTGTGAGGGGAGTAGAGGCCTCTTTAACCACTCTCAACACCCACAACAAGGAGCTCCCATAATTATTTGGGGGAAGCCATGATGGTTTAAAGTGGTATCGTGGTACTTTAAACATGTGAATGTGGCCTATTGGGACATTCTTCTTTCTGTCTCCTTCCCTCCCTCCCTCTTTCTGTCTCTTGGCCCCAGTCTACCTCTCGTGAGTTTTTGAAAGGATAAAATGGGAGCAACCCACGCCCATGTATTCCTCCCCAAAGCTCAACGGCAATTATAAATACAAGTAGCCTGCGTGAGTTAGTTCTTTGTAAGCTTTTTGCCCCTTACATTTTACCAGGCCTAGTAAGGAAGGGGGGGGGGTATGTCTATGTCAGATGCAGCCCAGCTGGCAAATAATCCTTGCCTGCAGCTTGTACTTTGCAAAGGGGGGTGGGTGGGTGCTGCCTAATTCATTTTTAAGTGAACGGTGTCACTGAGGCTTTAAAGGCCAAGCTTTTGCCTTGAGTGAGGTAATGCAGCTGTAAAGGATGAAGCCAACACTCTTTGGCTGAGGGATCTCTCCTGTTTGTATTTCTAAGCTCCCCTCCTCCTCCCCACCCAGCCACCGCCGCCTTCTCCTTGCTTCTTAACAAGTTTTTATAGGGCTTTAAAATCTCTCCATTTTCGCAGACTCTGCCAATCCTTTGAGATGCTCTTTCTGAGCAGCAAGAGCATCTGTTTGCATATGAGTGCCTCAGAGTTTCTCACAAAATGAATCATGGCCTCGGATCCCAGCAACACATCTGGCAAAGGGGGGAGGGAGAGTTTTTAAGAAGTGTTGTTGGTTTTTTTTAAAGCAGCAACCGAAGAGGGCTTTTTAATGTTTTGATTCACTATTTATAATTTCATTTCTAGCCTCAGGTGGCAGATATGGTTCTTCCATGCACCATAGCATCCTCACAGCAACCCTGTGAGAGAGGTTGAGCTGAGATCCGGTGACTAGCCCAAGGTAAAGGTAAAGGGACCCCCTGACCATTAGGTCCAGTCGTGACCGACTCTGGGGTTGTGTCGCTCATCTCACTTTATTGGCCGAGGGAGCCGGCGTACAGCTTCCAGGTCATGTGGCCAGCATGACTAAGCCGCTTCTGGCAAACCAGAACAGCGCACAGAAACGCCGTTTACCTTCCTGCCGGAGTGGTACCTATTTATCTACTTGCACTTGACGTGCTTTCGAACTGCTAGGTTGGCAGGAGCAGGGACCGAGCAACGGGAGCTCACCCCGTCACGGGGATTCAAACCGCCGACCTTCTGATCGGCAAATCCGAGGCTCTGTGGTTTAACCCACAGCGCCACCCGTGTCCTAAGCCCAAGGTAGGGATGGGGAAAATATTGAATTCAGTTCTCATTTAAAGGTGAATTTACCTAAATTGCACTTTGCGAAACTGTACACAAACCAAAACACAGCTGTCCTCTGTAATTCACAGCACTCTGAATTTCGCAACGCAGTTCTCCCACCAAGTAATTTGTACAAAAATGTGTTTTCTATAGTAAAGTGTGGATATAAATTTCTATATTAGTGAAAATAGCATGGAAACATACATTCTGTTGGGGAAAACGGCATTGTGAAATCATGCATAGGAGGAGAAGGGCATACAAAAACTGTGCTTATCCGGAGAAATTTGCCCTAAAATGCTTACAATTTTTCATGAGGGTTTTTAAAAAATGTAAACCAATTTTGAAGTGGGGAGAAAAATGGGGGGGGGGGGAGGGACACCCGAAGAAACCAAAATGGGCAGATCTTTCCTGTTCCTAGCTCCATGGCAAAATAGAGATTAGAACTCTGGTTTCCCAGGTCCTATGACACCACATTAGCTCTTTCAAATAAGTGAGATTTATCATAAATATCAGGGAATATGGCTACCCAATGCTTCACAGAGCTTGCTTGTTAATGTACCTGCCGCATGACACACCTGACGTCCAAGGCAAAGCAGAATCGCCACATTGTGGTGCACTAACACCCCTAACTAGTTCTTCCCCTTATCAGCATTTTGAAGGCTGTTTTTGTTGCCAGCTGGACAAAAAGGCACCTCTAATGGTCTCTAAGCCCATATGCAAGTGACTGTAACCACACACACCCCGTGCTTCTAAATGAAGAGGGTACAAATTTGTAGATCTAGTGAATGGGAAAGGTGTATTTACATTCATATTTCAGTATTCATGCCTTTCATGCCAGCTTTGAATAGAACTGCTTGCCACCCATTAATCTATTGGTCTAACTGGGAAACTAATGAATGGGAGTCAGAAATCCTAATAAACTCTTTATAGCAGGCTCCCCTATAACCTCTTCGCACCACCCTTGACGGTCCCTTGACCTATCAGATTCACCTAGGGTCACTGTCAGGTCTATGACCTGCTCCTGGTTTAGTTGGTGATAAAAGGCCTGGGTTTGAATTCCTGCTTGATCTGTGAAGTTTCACTATGTGATCTGGTCATGACTGGTCGGCTCAACAGGATAGTTTTGAGGATAACTGGGGAGGAAGGATAGGCCCAAGTGAATGTTACCCAGAGCTCATTAGAAGAACACTTAGAATAGAAACATTTGCAACAATTAGTGGGTGGAAGGAACTTTGAATTTCAATTCTCTCCGTTGCTCGTTTTTCCAATATTAAATTTGCTTCTCCAGACTTCTGCAGCGATTTGCATTTTTCAAAGCAATCCTCATGAAAATTCATTCAGTGTCACATGGAAGGAGGGAACAAGCTTGTTTTCTCCTTCTCCAGAGGGTAGGACTCGAACCACTGGTTTCAAGTTACAATAAAGGAGATTTCTGACTAAAACTTTCTGACCATAAGAGCTGTTACAACAGTGGAACAGTCTCCCCTGGGAGGTTGTGGACTCTCCTTCCTTTTTAAGCAGAGGTTGGGTGTACATCTGTCATGGATGCTCTATCTGAGATTTCTGCGTTGCTACAATTCTGAGAGTCTGTGTCCCTAGAGGTTGGGGAGACCAGCAGCAAAACCGGGCATCGGAACGGGGCTAATGCTCCTTGTGGGCTGCCACCTGAGGCAGCCATGTCACTCAGCCTCACGGTTGTGCTGGTTTTGCTCTGTCTTCTGCCCTTAAGTGAGCATCCGCTGCCATGATCATTTTACTCAACAATAACTCTTTTCAAAGGAGAAGAAAGCCATACCTGCAGAACATTTCAAACATGCTAGAAATGAGATCAGAATATCCTTTGAAACAATAGGTAAAGGTAAAGGGACCCCTGACCATTAGGTCCAGTCGTGACCGACTCTGGGGTTGCGGCGCTCATCTCGCTTTATTGGCCGAGGGAGCCAGCGTACAGTTTCTGGGTCATGTGGCCAGCATGACTAAGCTGCTTCTGGCGAGCCAGAGCAGCGCACGGAAACGCCGTTTAGCTTCCCACCAGAGCGGTACCTATTTATCTACTTGCACTTTGACATGCTTTCGAACTGCTAGGTTGGCAGGAGCAGGGACCGAGCAATGGGAGCTCACCCCGTCACGGGGATACGAACCGCCAACCTTCTGATCGGCCAGTCCTAGGCTCTGTGGTTTAACCCACAGCGCCACCCCATCCCTTTTGAAACAATATGAGAGCATAATAACAAGCAGAGCAACATTAAATGCTATAAAATGCGAGTGTGCGGTTATGAGAAACAGTTCTATAGGCGTGTTGTGAATGAGGAGCGCTCCATGAAATGCAGGTTCAAAGAGATCTGATTGGCCGAATCAGCTTCTGGAATCATATATACATGAATGGCTAAACCTTCTGTGAGTGAAAAAAAAAAGGGGCTATCGTATTTCTTCCCAGATCCTCTGCCAATTTTTATAAGCATCTGTAGGTTCACTCATCATTCATTCCCCCCTTAGGACAGCGGGAAACTTTTGAACTGGGGGCACCAAATGCATCCGGTTTCCTTCTGTCAAATGGGATCAGGAAAAGTGCAGAACACCCGCAAAGTCGTCGTCCCCCAACACACGCACACACACACAAACACACACTCTTCTCCATGCCCCATCTCATGAACACGGTCCTTGTTCAAAGAAGTTGATCCAATGTGCTAATTAAATAAATACCTCTGATTCTGAGAACAGACATTTCTTTATAGCCACAGTACTCGCACAACTGCTGTTACATTTAAAGGGTATGCCTGCTAGCTTGACACAAATAGGGTTTAAAAGGAGGAACACTGCAGATTCTGGTGGGAAGTGTTTTAGAGCGAGCGGAGTCAGCTGTGAGGGAACAAAGAGAATCTTTAAGCCTTACAATGTGAAAAAGTGCATAGTTGAAATTTGCAGTTAAAATCTAAAATCTGCCAAAGGCATCATCCCCTTATGTGAATGGGGTGACCTTTTTCCAAGTTTTGTAAGTGTTGCTAAGCTTCGCCAACATGGGTCCCACAACCTGTGATTCGCTTGATAGGATTTGTTTCAAAACACACCATTTGTGAAACACATAGTTTTCGGCAGTGCTGACTCTGGTTCCTTTATTAATTCCACATTTACTTATTTTTCTCATGGACAGGTTTGCGACTCTGATACAATGCTTGATCCAGCTTCATCAGTGGAAATGGTCAAGGTTTTAGAAGAAGATCCAATGGTTGGAGGCGTTGGGGGAGATGTGCAGGTGAATATAGCAATTTTCAAACTCTGCATCAAAGATTGTAAATTTAGGGCCACCTCTGTGCTCCCTTGCAATTTTGCAAGTGAAGATTGATAGTCACGCAGGAAGTAACATGCATATTTTATGTGCACTGTGAACATTTCTCCTATAGTGGATGCGTAGATCCAGAAGCCACTGGATATCTAGGCTGGATTTGGGAATGAACCATGTACCCTCCAACATTTCTCCAATGAAAATAGGGACGTCCTATTCCATAATAATATTTATTATTACTGGTTTAGCATTTATACCCCACCCATCTGAATGGGTTGTCCCAGTCACTCTGGGTGGCTTCCAACATATCTAAAAACATAACAAGACATTAAACATTTAAAAAAAACACACACACATCCCTATCCATCCCTGCCTTCAGATGGTTTGGGGGTTGGATAACTGAGCTTTTCTGCTAATCTGAAAAGCCTATGTGGGGCCTGTATAAATAAAATGGACCCCAATGTAAAGGATCTGGGGCACAAAAGACCGACTGAGACAAGATAATAGTGTGTGCTGATTACAGTGCTGCCAAGCCTAATTCTTACACAATATAGTCCACATGAAGCTTTGACTCTTGGAATCAGTCATTGCATTTCAGGAGACTTATTTGCTTGTAGGGCAAGGTTCAGATTCTAATTATATAGAGGTAAAATAACACTATTAGGAAAGAGCATAAGACACAGATGGGTGATCGGGATGGAGTGAGCTGCTGATCTGGCTGTGCTTAGTGTCAATGAGCAGGGGCGTAGGAAGGGGGCTGCAGGGGGTGCGGTGTAATCCCTGAGGGGGTGACAAAATGGCAAACCGCTGAGGGTGGCACTTACCTCAGGGCCTGGTCTGCAGCACGCCCAAGCCACGCATCTCTCCTGGGAGTGACATGGCGGCTCAGGGCCCCACGCTGCCTGACGGCTTGGCCCGCCCCGTGCACAGCTCAAAGTGAAGTTGTGCAGTCAAAGTGGATTTCCAGGTAGCCAAAAACAAAATAAACAAGACCTTGGAAAAAGCCGGAGTCTAGAAATGTACAGAAACCAGAGTACTTTGGTCTGGGGAACTTTGTTGGCTTTTCAGACTCTGAACTTGGAAACTATATCTATGCCTGTGTTCTTTCTGCCATTTGGGGTCTCTTGCAAATGTTCCATTCTGTGTCCAGTGAAGTATTTGTTCAAAATTGGGGTCTAGATGAGAGAGGAGGATGCTGGAAGTAGGAGAAACCCCAAGATAAGGCACTGAGCAATTCCAGGTCTTCTCCTGTCACACAAGGTGGAGACACACTATCCATTTGAAGCACACCCAACACTCCTTGAAAGTGCACTGGTTCCCCCAAGGAACCTTGGGAACTGTAGTCTGTTAAGGATGCTGGGAATTTGTAGCTCTGTGAGGGGGAAACTGCAGCTCCCAGGTTTCCTTGGGGGCAGTTATGTGCTTTAAATGTGTGTCAGATGTACTTTAAATGCACAGTGCTGATCTGCACGCAGTTTGAAAACCACTGCCACAAAATATCAGTAACATTGGTATTGTGCGAGAGAGAGCCAACACGAAGTGCAGGATTCTTGCATTACAGGATTTTATGATTCTGTGAAACCATGGGTGGGAGGGAGTATCAGAATATTAAAAATAATGTAAGAATAAAAGAAAATTATTATAAATCAATTTGGAGATTAGTATTTAACACCAGTCAGATTAAACCAAATAAACAAGGGATATTTGGTGTTATTTTGGAGGGGATGCCAGGAAACAGGGAATTATGTTCACATGTGGTGGAAGTATAAATATGTAAAAAAAATAAAATAAAATTGGCAAATGGTGTTTAAGGAGATAACAGAAATCACTGGGTTAAAGCTGACCAAAAGTCCAGAGGTAGCACTATTATCAATATACGATGGCGTGCAAGGTTCACAGGTTATGAAGAACTTGCTCACAAATTTATTGACAGCTGCACACATTATTATAGCTAGGCAGTAGAAGGGGTAAGTAGAATATAAAATGGAAGAATGGTATAAAGAGGTGTGGGATATAGCTATTAATGATAAATTAACATGTGCCATTAAGGTAAGGAAGGGAATATGCAGGAGAAATTATTTTGAGGAGATATGGAGGGTGTTTGTAGAATTTGTACTGTTAAAACGGAAAGGGGTCAAACCATCGCAAGAGGTGTTGAAACTTTGGGAGGCTTGATAGTTACAACGGAATGAATGGTCTCAGTGGTGGGGTGCACATTTTTATTCTTATTTCTCTATGATTATTACTATGTCAAAATAAAAAATGGGGGAAAATGTGAATGGCAGTATTTTATGACATATACTTTATGGGTTTAGTTTTTTAAAAAAACACAGTTGCACATTCTTTTTCTTGTTCTAAAACGTCCTTTTCATTGTTGCTGCTTGCAGATTTTGAACAAGTACGACTCGTGGATCTCCTTTCTCAGCAGCGTTCGATACTGGATGGCTTTTAACATCGAGAGGGCCTGCCAGTCCTACTTTGGCTGTGTGCAGTGCATCAGCGGGCCCTTGGGGATGTACAGGAATGCCTTACTCCACGAATTCGTGGAAGACTGGTATAATCAAGAATTCATGGGATCTCAGTGCAGCTTTGGAGACGACCGCCATCTCACCAACCGAGTCCTGAGCCTTGGCTATGCAACGAAATACACGGCTCGGTCCAAGTGCCTTACCGAAACGCCCATTGAATATCTCAGGTGGTTGAACCAACAGACTCGCTGGAGCAAGTCCTACTTCCGAGAGTGGCTATACAATGCAATGTGGTTCCACAAGCATCACTTGTGGATGACCTACGAGGCTGTCATCACTGGCTTCTTCCCGTTCTTCCTCATTGCCACTGTCATCCAGCTTTTCTACCGGGGTAAGCTGTGGAACATCCTCCTTTTCTTGTTGACAGTCCAGTTGGTGGGCCTTATCAAGTCTTCCTTTGCCAGCTGCCTTAGAGGGAACATTGTCATGGTTTTCATGTCTCTCTACTCAGTGTTGTACATGTCCAGTTTACTGCCGGCAAAGATGTTTGCCATAGCCACCATAAACAAAGCAGGCTGGGGCACGTCGGGCCGGAAAACCATCGTGGTCAACTTCATAGGACTCATCCCGGTCTCCATTTGGTTTACAATCCTCTTGGGCGGCGTCATTTTCACGATATACAAGGAATCCAAAAAGCCATTCACTGAATCGAAACAGACCGTGCTAATCATTGGTACGATACTTTACGCCTGCTATTGGGTGATGCTCTTGACTTTGTACTTGGTCCTCATCACCAAATGCGGAAGGAGGAAGAAGGAACAACAGTATGACATGGTGCTTGACGTATGATTCAACCACTGTGCCTCCCTTAACCCCATTGTTTTTATTTTCTTCTTTTGCTGCCCATGGAATCTTTCTTGTCACACGACGAACATTCTAGCATTTGTGGTACTTGAGATCATCAAGGGAAAAGGATCACTGCTGCTGGGACTTGAACATGAACGAATTCATGACCATGCCAAAGCAATAATAATAATAATAATTAAATGTGATTGTGCCTTTTTGTCGGGAAAGGGTGGGGGTGGGGGGAGAAGAAAATCACACGGATTCAACCCATTCCTGTGGGTCGTCTCCCAACGATGCACTTTCTTCTGTTGTGCGTACGCCCAAAAGTGTTAACGTCCTATATACCTCATTGGCCACGCTCCTGTGGGCGGACATGGAAGAAAGGGAGTTTTGGAGACACAAGCAAAGGATCTGGTAACCCATTTTAGTATCTGCAACCTAATTTATGAACCTTCTTGTTGTTCTGTGACTTTTTTTCCTAGGAAGGGGTGCGAGTGAGCGTGTGGTGTGTGTGTGTGTGTGTGTGTGTGTGTGTGTGTGTGTTAGGCTGCAAACTGTAATTCCAAAGTCAAGTTTTTATAAGGGTTTTGATGACCAAGGGTTTGTATTTTTATATAATTGTAATTATTTGTCTCTGTTTACTTTTTACACCAATCTTTTTTTAAAAAAATAAATAAATAAAAACCTCGTATTTTATATTTCTGCCAAAAAGTACACTATTTTCACCCCTCCCCGCCACTCTTACAGTCTCTCTCGCTTTCCCCCCTCTAAATAGGCTTTGAAAAACTCCTCCTTAAAAAAGAAAAGAAAAAGACTTGCCCACAATGTGAAAATGGTTTGCTGATTTGAGTTTTTCCCCCTCCCACTATTGAAAGAAGAATTTTTTTAAAAGTCTCTGTATTTTTAAACTGATGAATGTTTATTTCTGTGAAAGTATTTAAATGTGTGCTTTTGACTTTATTTGAGGGGTGGAAGGGAAAATTAACATCATTGTCAATTTTTGGAGGCAAAATCTTTGTGCGCGCAAGGAATAGCACAATTCCCCAGGATATTCTCCTGCTTGGAACCCCATTGAAATCCATGGGAGCTGCGTTAAATGATCACAAACAGCTTCAGGGGCACCATTTGGGCAGATGTCCAGTGCCCCACATAGTAGAATAATTGGAGTGAGAGGACAAAAACACCAGGTTTGACTTAACCAAATATTGACGTTGCAATGAGACCATTAAATCCAGAGCCCAAAATTCCACCTCCGGTTCTGCACAGCTCCCACCAATTTCAGTGCGAATTGTGGAGGAGAACTTTCTGCGGGATTGGGCCCACAAAGGCCAATGGGATAGATACGTGCAATCTTTTTCTCCTCCCTATAAAAGTTTTGTAAGAGGAAACTTATAACCCTCTGCCAGATGATACACAGGCATTAAAAGCAGTCTTCCATCCCACCACCAGGTGCCTAATGCTATGTTCTCCTATATATACATAGTGTTGCCGGAGTGAAACTCTTGGTTTCCAATTTAGAAAATATGTAAAGATGGGTGAAATCCCGGTTGCATATCTTGGTTTGTTCAAATTATGCCAACCCAGTGAGGAAATCCTTTCCAGTCTAGAATGGAAGCTGTTGGCAGTCCATTAGCTTCCAGAGAAAACTATTGGGATAGGTCCTGTCTAAAGTAAAGCTTTAGTCACACTGAAATCAATGGGATTTATGTGAATCATGACTTAACTTGTCCAAATTGATTTCAATGAGCTAAAGTATGAGTAACATATAGCAGAATCCCATACATGTCAACTCAGAATTACCATATTTTTCCGGGTATAAGACTAGGTTTCCCCCCTAAAAAATAATATAAAAAATTAGGGGGTGTCTTATACACTGATAGTACTGAGGATGGACTTTTCTTAAATCTGAGTCCCCCAAAATAGGGGGCATCTTATACATGGGGGCGTCTTATAGACGGAAAAATAAGGTAAGTCCCACTGAGTTCAGGGGGGTTTATTCCCAGGTGAATGTGTATTAGATTACATCTTAAGTCTGGATCCAACCTAATGGAAGAATAACATGAATCTCTACACCTCTGTGCTGTAGGAATTCCTTTCATCCCCAATGATGTACCCATCAAAGTTTTTATTATTATTATAAGAATGCCTAAAAATGCATTTTTTTAAAAAAAGAGGGAAATATGGGCCCCAAATAGGCAAATTAATGTCATATTAATCCCTAAGAATATTTGTTAAAAAGCGGAAGAGTATCAACAACATACTGATCTATATTTTATTCTTATTCTTTTTGACATGGACCATCACTGTGGTGAAATGGAAGCTCATCTGGTTGTTTTGGGGGTTATATGGTTGTCTTCCTGAAAATGCAGATATGACTTTGATTTTTCTGCTGTGGAATGTGTCACACCCATACTACCTTGTCTGATGATACAGAGATCACGTTGCTCGCAAAATTATTTGCCTTAATTTGCTTGCAAGTGGGGGAGAAAATCGATCCTTTTTGGTGACCAAATGGATCAGTATTAAATTTTCTTTTTTAAAAAAAACAACAACAACCATGCAAATGACACAAATGAGAAAAAAAAAGAAAAGAAACTTGACTTTTGCCTTTTAACTATTTATATTGTATAAGTTAAAGCTTTGGGGTAACTACGTTCAAGTGTCAAATAAAAATCCTCTCATTCTTTAAAGGATTGAAATAATTGCCTGTATTTATTCTAGCAATTATTCAACGCATTTCAAATATAGGTTGTTTAGTACAATTGTTACTTTAATAAATAAAATATTTTTGATACGATTGTGAGCAGTTCGTGTTCTTTCCTGAGCTTCTTACATGTATTTTTAAAAGGAGCCTAAATCTACCATGTAGGACCTGCATAGCAGCTGGTTTTATATATGCAACCAACACGAATGTGATTGCATTCGTATCACAATGCTCACTTGGTCCTAGTGTTGGCTAGATGCACCTTTTTCTAGGTGGAGGAATGCAGGTGGGGCTGTGGTCTAAACCACTGAACCTCTTGGCAGGGGTCAGCAACCTAAGGCCCAGGGGCCACAAGCGGCCCATGGGGGTCGCTTTACCAGCCCATGAGCTGCCCCCAAACAGAGCCATCCACTTGGCGAGTCCCCATGCGCTGTGCTAAACCGGCACAGCACGGCACAGGGACTCGCTTTCGCAGCGCTGGGAATCGCGTCTGTGCAGATGCAAATGCCGGAAATTGGTCGCACACGCGCTAACGCATGCCTGCGATCTGGTCCATGGAGGGGGCTCCGTGGCAGTGAACCAGCCCAGGCAAGGTAAGCCTTGCCAACCCCTGGTCTTGGGCTTGCTGATCGGAAGGTCGGCGGTTCGAATCCCAGTGATGAGGTGACCTCCCATTGCTCTGTCCCAGCTCTAGCAGTTCCAAAGCACACCAGTGCAAGTAGATAAATGGGTACTGCTGCGGCGGGAAGATAAATGGCGTTTCCATGCGCTCTGGCACTCATCACAGTCCTCCGTGCGCCAGAAGCTGTTTAGTCATGCTGGCCACATGACCTGGAAAACTGTCTGTGGACAAATGCCGACTCCCTCTGCCTGAAAAGCGAGATGAGCGCCGCAACCCCATAGTCACCTTTGACCAGTGGTGTCCAAAAAAGAGGGCCAGATTTGATGAAATAAACATGCATGAGGGCCAGCCAAAGTTGTTGAGCTTTTTTTTCAATCAATCAATCAATCAATCAATCAATCAATCTTTATTACAGTCCAGAGACCCAACCAATTGTTACAAAGCAATGCACAATTCAGACAGCCTACCCCTTTTTTTAGGATTTTACCCCAAAGTTGTTGATTGAAGTTTTTTAGGACTGAAGTTGTTGAGCTTTCTTTTAGTTGTACTGGCGAGAGCGACTATGAAAGCAAGCTGCATGGTGGGCCGAAGGAGGAGCCACACACAGGGCACCTGCACGAGCCAACCAGCAACAGGAAAACTGAATAGGGTGCATGCGCGAGCCGGCGGGTGGGCGGTTCCAAGGGTCAATGCTGGAGAGCTGCAGCTGTCTGTCTGTGTGTTGGCTCCTGGGCAGAACAAGCTGAACAGCAGGAGCTTGGAGGCTGCAACAGGATTCATTTCTCAGAATTGCTTGAGGAGCCGGATTAAATCGACCAGGGGGCCGGATTTGGCCCCCGGCTGGACTTTGGATGTGCCTGCCTTTGACTATACTTAACCGTCCACGGGTCCTTTACCTTTACCTTTTACCTTTTTCTAGGTGGAACACCAGCAGAACACATAGACTCCCATCATTCGGGCACCTCTAATGTGAATTCTGGTGCTTCGTGAGACCCTGGAAGTCGTGTCTGAGACCTCATGGGACCTCAGATGCGAAATCTAGTAGAAACTGGAGGTCACAACGGAGGCCTCAGATGTGACCTCTGAGGCCCCACTGGTGTAGCACACACAATGCAAGTGACATGATGTCACAACATCAAGTTACGGTGTGGGTGCTATTGGGCACCCATAATCTGGGGCCCAAGTCGATGCCCCTGGTGTTGAGCTCCCAATGTTGTTGGACTACAACTCCCATCATCCATGGCTATTGGACATGACATTTGGGGCTGCTGGAATTTTTAGGGCACCATGTGGCCACCCTTGCTGTATATGAAGGGGATTTAAACTTCCCCATGATGCACATAAAGTTGACGAATTTGGTTTGATATTTGGCACTTTTCCAACAGCAACATTGAACTCTGGAGGCCCACAAGAAACACAAAGCATTTTAGAAAAGCAGCGTTCCCACCAATACAGTCCTATCGAAACACAGTGACTAGGGATGGAAGAGAAAGTTGATTCAGTTAATATTTAAAGACACACCTAGCAGATTCAAACTTTCCCAAACCTCTTAGAAGTGAACTGGAACGATGCAGCCATCCTTTGAAATCAGCCCTCCTCAACTTTTGCACTGCAGTTCTTCAGCCCAGTAACCTGTGCAAAAAAATGTGTTAAATGTGTGTAAAAATCCATTGATTCACGAAAATAACATACAAAGATGTATTGCGTTGCAGAAAAAATGCTTTGCGGAAAAAATGTGTCTATTCGGGGAATTGCATATAAAATGTGCATATGGAGAAGCCCACACTAGAACACTAATGAAGTGGGGAACTGAATTTGAGATTGGAAAAACGAGAGAAAACAAAGTTGACAAAATCACCCATTTCTAATAGTAGCATAATAGCAAACAATAAATTCAATAAATGAATGCAGCCCATACAAACCTAGAACAATTCAAAAATATAAGTCCTGAGAAATTGTGTCAGCTGACAATCCCTCTTGACATTTTTTCACCTGGTGCAGCAGTTCCATAATAATAATTAATAATAATTTATTATTTATATCCTGCCCATCTGGCCAGGTTTCCCCAGCCACTCTGGGCTCCCAACAGAATATTTAAAACACAATAAAACATCAAACATTAAAAACTTCTCTAAACAGGGCTGCCTTCAGATGTCTTCTAAAAATCAGATAGTTGTTGTTCTCTTTGACATCTGCTGGGAGGGCGTTCCACAGGGCAGGCGCCACTACCGAGAAGGCCCTCTGCCTGGTTCCCTGTAATCTCACTTCTCGCAGTGATGGAACCTCCAGAAGGCCCTTGGAGCTGGACCTCAGTGTCCTGGCTGAATGATGGGGGTGGAGACGCTCCTTCAGGTATACTGGGCCGAGACAGTTTAGGGTTTTAAAGGTCAGCACCAATACTTTGAATTGTGCTCGGAAACATACTGGGAGCCAAGGCAGGTCTTTCAGGACCGGTGTTATATAGTCTCGGCTGCCACTCCCAGTCACCAGTCTAGCTGCCGCATTCTGGATTACAGTGGTGCCCCGCAAGACGAAATTAATTCGTTCCGCAAGTTTTGTCGTCTAGCGAATTTTTCGTCTTGCGAATCACAAAATCCCATAGGAATGCATTGAAAATCAATTAATGCGTTCCTATGGTCAAAAAAAGTCCAAACAAAGCCAAATTTGGTACAACAACAGTTTATTAACTGCTCTTTAAAGTCACACATACTGTAAAGAGCAGTTCAAAAATTGAAGGGAAAATAAATTAACTTTATAAACAAAACATGTCTTTGTTTTTAGACAAAGGAAACAAAGTCGCGAGACGTTTTCATTTTGCAAAACAAGCCCATAGGGAAATTCGTCTTGCAAGGCAAATCGAAAACGGAAAAACCTTTCGTCTAGCGAGTTTTTTGTCTTGCGAGGCATTCGGCTTGCGAGGTACCACTGTAGTTGTAGTTTCCGGGTCACCTTCATCTGCAAGATGTTTAGGGTGTAACAAGATGTGCTGAAAACCGAGTTGCCTCAAGATACAAAGTCAGACCATGGATCCATTCAGCTCTACTGTCTACACTGATCGGCAATGGGTCTCCGATGTTTCAGATGGGACATTTTTTCAGCCCTACCTGAAGAAACTGTGGTCCAAGTATCTTCTGCATGGAAAGCAATGAATAATAATAATAATAATAATAATAATAATAATAATAATAATATTTATTCCCCACCCATCTGGCCGGGTTTCCCCAGCCACTCTGAGCAGTTCCCAACAGAATATTAAAAACACGATAAAACATCAAACATTTTAAAACTTCCCTAAACCGGGCTGCCTTCAGATGTCCATTTCATAACTTGAGCCTTAAGGGAGCCTGGGCTTGTCAGATGGTCTCAGCCCTGAATTGAACTGACACTTCCTTGCAAACCGCAACACACTGCGGGGCGTATTCTGAAGACCCAACCTTAAATGTAATAAAGCAGGGTGTTGGGGGGGGGCACCCTTCAGGGTGGCGTGCCTTAAGCAGGTGTCAAAACAAACTATACATGGCCCTGTTTTTGAGCTGGGAGGACCACAGATGTAAGACTGGGGGAGAGCAGTTCTTTCAGACCTGACTACAGAGTGCCTTCATTTAGCTGCAGATCAGGACGTCGCAAAGGCGGCCCCTGAAAAAAAGAGAACGTCTCTTTTAGCAAGCGTTTTTAATAGGAGGGCAAAGAAGCCCATCATTCATTGGCTGCCAAAACTGTTCCAGTGTGCGATCGCTTATGAGCCTGTGTGTGTGTTTGTTTGTGATCACTGCCCTTTTCAACAGCGGGAAGAAACTCAGGCAAGAGCATGCCAATCAGGATTATGTAAAAGGATCCTTAAAAAAAAGAGGGGGGAATTTCTATTTTAAGGCTGGTCTACACTCCCCCCCCAACCTAAATATGAAATAGGCATATTTTGGTAGCCAAAATTCTTCCAGGGTACATCTAATTAGAGGGTTAAAAAAAACAAAAACGCTGTTAATTGTGGGGAATTTAGACATGGCATCTGATTAAAGTTGCTATGTTCTGATTATAGCTTAAGAAATACACTTATAAATTTAGCTTGAAAACCTTTGTTGAAGGGGATTATTATTATTTGTTTTCCATTTCTCTCGGGTACTCCAAAGTGCTGTGTACTCCAAGCCTAAAATGGGACTCTCTTCAAAGATATTTAGTTATTTTAGCAGAGGATATCGGGCAGCTGTATGTGATGTGAATTTTGCATGACTGTGTGAAGCTGCCTTATAACTAGCCAGTCCTTTGCTTCATCTAGCTCAGTACAGTGGTACCTCAGGTTACATACGCTTCAGGTTACAGACGCTTCAGGTTACAGACTCTGCTAACCCAGAAATAGTACCTTGGGTTAAGAACTTTGCTTCAGGATGAGAACAGAAATCGTAGGACTTCCGGGTTGACGCGATCGGCTAATGGCGGATTCCCTCCGAGCTCCGGAGGGAATCGGCTCTGCTGAAGACGGGTCTTATCGTGCCGGCGACACGGAGACCCATAGAAACCACAGGTGCGGATGCCTGTGGACTTGGTGACTCGGTGGGCACCTTAAGCGCCCTCCCTGACCCACGAAGAGCCTTTTTAAAGGCTACGGAGAGGGTACGGAGAGTGGCGTGGTGCTGAGAGTAGACCGCTACTTCAGTGGAGCGAAGCCGCGGGCCATGGCCGGAGAGCGTTAACTTTTTTCCCGAAATTTGGACTGGAAAAAATACTCGTGAGTACAAGGAATTCGGACTTTAAAAATTTCTACCTTTAATTTGGTACGACCGGGGGGATGTGCTAAAGGGAAGTCCGCACCCCCCTATCTACAAACGGTCTAAAGCAAGGATCGGAGAACTAAGGTTGAGAGAACAGTGTGTTTTTCGTGTATGATAAAAGATATTCCACGAATTTGACAGAAGAAGTTTTCTGTGCTGGAGAGAGGAGAGGAGCATTAGAAAAATTTGTGTAACCCCCCCCCCCTTCCGAACCCGGGAGCGTCCTGTGTGTGAGTTCTACGGAAAAGAACAAGGAGTTTGACAGCTGTCAAAGGAGCTGTCAAACGGGCGGATAAAACTAAGAATTGCTTTACTTAATATCTCTCTGGACTGAAGGTGTTACATTTTACTAGAAGTGGTTGAAAACAAAGTAATAATAAAAAACAAAGTAACGGACTGTTGGAAAGGAAAGGAACTATTGAGTGACTGGAATCCCCCTAGGGGGAACTAGTGACATTACAATGGCTGCAGAGGGAAAATTACTGGCAGAAATCGAAAGAACCTTTTATCTTTTGGGAATTTTGCAAGAGCAGAGTATGGCTATGAACAAAGAACTCACGACCTTGACTTTTAAAACAAACAACTCTGCTGATGGAATAAAGGACTTGACTGGGAAAAAATCTGCAGCTGAACCAGAAGCGACATCTGTGGAATTGGTGGAAAAGGAAGAAGGTGGGGAGAAAGTATTGGCAGAAAATACCAAGCAGAAGCCTATGTTGTTAGAAAATGAAGCAGAAGATTTCTGGATTACAAATTTGGGAAAGATGAGAAGGATGAGAAAAGCAAAGGAGGAAGTCTCTGGACTTTCTGGAAAAAGAGCAATGAAATATGACTGGGACTTCCTTTCTTTTTCTGAGTTTGAGTATGGGAGATCTATGGTAGATCTTTGGCAGCAAGTTTTCTCAACCATCTTGGGCGCAAGAGAAGGTGATGTGGCTGTGACAGACTACCCACGAGACCTGAGGTCCAACAAAAAGGACTACCAACAAAACCGACAGAGAGAGACTGACAGAGATTTAAAGGCCTCGGATGTGAGGAATCCGGGCTAGGAACTGTATGGGTGGATAATTATTTGGGAAGGGACAGAAACCGGGGTAGGGAGGGAGGGGGAGAGCAGAAGTTGGAAAATTTATGACTTTTGTGTTTGGTCATTTTGACTTATATTTTAATATTAAAAAAAGGGGAAATTTGTGGATGAGAAATTAGGTCGACCTTAGAAAAAAGGATTTGATGCTAATAAGAGAATGGGATAAGTAAAATTTGATTTAGTAAAATGAATTAAGTTTAAAAACAACAGATTAGGTTAAAGGAAGGGACAAAAACTTGCTGAACTAACTTTGGAAATTGGGATGTATGAGGGGGTGGGTGGGGGGAAGTCAGAGAAAGAAGGATAAGAAAGTAAGGGTATGAAATTATACGTGTTTCGTCTTTGTCTTTGTATGTGTGTGTTGTCTGTATAAAATTTGAAAACCCAATAAAAATTTTATATATATATAAAAAAAAGAGAACAGAAATCGTACTCCAGCGGCGCGTTGGCAGCAGGAGGCCCCATTAGCTAAAGTGGTGCTTCAGGTTAAGAACAGTTTCAGGTTAAGAACGGACCTCCAGAACGAATTAAGTACGTAACCAGAGATACCACTGTATTGGCTACACTGAGTGGCAGCAGATCTCAAAGATTTTGGACAGGGTTCTCTTCCAGTCCTATCTAGAGAAGCCGGGAATTGACTCTGGAACATCCTGCATGCAAAATGGGTCCTCTAAAGACGAGCTTTGCCCCTTACACACAGAGGAACCGTTTCCTTAACATTATATTTAACTCAAAATCCCAGCAATGAAGATGAATTATAAGCAGTAAGTTTGGAGTAAAGCTCCACAGCAGCAACAGTCTTCTTCTTCCATTGAAGGTCCAAAATGAACCAGCTCAAAAAGAACTTCCCTCTGCAAAGCAAGAAGAATTCAAATCCAGCTTTCTAAGCCTTCATGTACATTAAAGAACAGAACATGCCAACGCATATAAGAAGTTTCTTTGAACCCCTTTGTTTTGTTTAACAACTTGAGGCAAGCTGCCCAGAGCCTAATTATCCCTTCAAATGGAAGACTCCTTCGAGCAGAGGACAGTCCTCTGTAAAGTAGAACACATGGCTACCTGAATCATCTAGCAAAAACCTGAAGTTTCAATTGCAGGTGGAGCCTCCTCAGTATTGCTTTAGTGGTGCAGACTCTCCAATTATCCCTATTTTTCAGAGACGGTCCCGGATTTACAGAAGCCATCCCAATTTCTGATTTGATTCTGGAATGTCCCGCTTTTCCTTAGGACCTCCCTAAGGAAGAGGGCCTTCTCGGTAGTGGTGCCCGCCCTGTGGAACACCCTCCCATCAGATGTCAAGGAAATAAACAACTATCTGACTATCCCCAGTCACTCTGGGCGGCTTCCAACAAAACATTAAAAATACAATAAAACATCAAACATTAAAAACTTCCCTGAACAGGGCTGCCTTCAGATGCAGTCCAAGTGGCTGGGAAAACCCAACCAGATGGGCGGGGTATAAATAATAATTTGTTGTTGTTGTTGTTTGTTTGTTTTCATCTGAGAAATGTTGGGGTAGCATGGAGTTATGTGACCGCTGAGCCAAGGAGATAAGCAACTACACAACCTTTAGCAGACATCTGAAAGCAGCCCTATATAGGGAGGTTTTTAAATGTTTAATGTTTTATTATGTTTTAGTATATATGTTGGAAGCCACCCAGAGTGGCTGGGGCCACTCAGTCAGATGGGTGGGGTATAAATAAATTAACAGAAGCAGCAGCAGCAACAACAATGGAATAGGATGTCCCTATTTTCACTGGAGAAATATTGGAGGGTATGGTGGTTTGCCATGATTTGAACATATAGCAAAGCAGGCTGTATGATTAAATAAGGACATTTTGGAGCTACTTAGAAAGAGGTGGAAACGGGCAAAAGAGCCGTAATCTCATCTTGAGGCTTTCCTCCCAACATTACACTGCTCATGCAGTCAGACCCCCCTGGGTGAACAGGTTCGGAGAGCACGTCACTGCTGCAAAAGATCTCTTCAAGGAGGCCCTAGGCTTGTTCCTGCAAATTCAGCAAACCTCTAGGAATGATATTTTGCATGCAGAGAAAGGAACAATCTTTTGACCCAAAGTAATTCATTATACCAATCACGCTCCACTCACACTTAGATATTCTCTGATGAAATCAGCCTGGTTAAATAAACAGGGTTGAATAATCTCACCCTTGGTTAAGGAGGATTAAATGCAACATATTTAAACAGGGGTTTAATGGGCCAATGGATTGCAGCCTTATGCTGGTACAGTTCTGGATATGGGTTGAAATCCGATTCAGAGTGCATTTAAAGGTCTTCACTTTCTAACAAAACGTTTAAATTGAAACACAGCCATCCTTCGAAAATTCACATTTCTACAATATTCGCACACACAAAACGCCTCGTGTTAGGAGAAATTCCTTTGCAAAAGGGCATATATTGGGCAAAGATGCAGTGAAACCATGCACCATGCTGGTTCTACCATGTTGTGGCTGCCTCTCTCTGCTAGCTGTTACAGTTTGGTTGAACACAAAGGGATGGTGGGAGGAACCAGCTTGGGAACCTGCAAGGGAAGAAGGCTCAGAGCCCAGGGATTGGTGGTGGGACAATGATGGAGGGAGAAGCAGGAGAAGACTGTGAGAAGGAGGTGTCAGAAGCTGAAGAGGTAAGAGGGCTCCGTGAGCTGGGAGAGTCTGTGGAAGAGGTAAGTGCAGAATCAGAGGCAAAAGCTGAAGGAGAAGAGAAGGGAGGCCGAGAGGCCGAGATGAGTGAAGCTGGTGAGCAGTCCTGGGTGTCTCCCCTTACAACAAGCTCCCCTCCCGTCTGGTCTTCCAGAACGAGAAGAGAGCTGAAATGTGCATCTGGGCAGCTTCCAACAGAATATTAAAATACAATAACCTATTAAACATTAAAAGCTTCCCTAAACAGGGCTGCCTTCAGATGTCTTCTAAAAGTTTGGTAGTTGTTTATCTCTTTGACATCTGATGGGAGGGCGTTCTACAGGGCGGGTGCCACCACCGAGAAGGCCCTCGGCGCTGGATCTCAGTGTCCAGGTAGAATGATGGGGGTGGAGACGCTCCTTCAGGTATACTGGACCGAGGCCATTTAGGGCTTTAAAGGTCAGCACCAACACTTTGAATTGTGCTCGGAAACGTCCTGGGAGCCAATGTAGGTCTTTCAAGACTGGTGTTATATGGTCTCGGGGGCCGCTCCCAGTCACCAGTCTAGTTGCCGCATTCTGGATTAGTTGTAGTTTCCAGGTCACCTTCAAAGGTAGCCCCACGTAGAGCGCATTGCAGTAGTCCAAGCGGGAGATAACTAGAGCATGCACCACTCTGGTGAGACAGTCTGCGGGCATACATCTCAGCCTGCATACCAGATGGAGCTGATAAACAGCTGCCCTGGACACAGATTTGACCTGTGCCTCCATGGACAGCTCTGAGTCCAGAATGACTCCCAGGCTGCACACCTGGTCCTTCAGGGGCACAGTTACCCCATTCAGGACCAGGGAATCTCTCACACCCGCCCACCCCCTGTCCCCCCAAAACAGTACTTCTGTCTTGTCAGGATTCAACCTCAATCTGTTAGCCGCCAGCCATCCTCCAACTCGCCTCCCAAAAAAGCACACTTACCTTACAAACAAACTGCTCAGACACAGAGCATTCAAGTGCTAACCTGTGCCTGGAAAGAAGGGGACGAAAGGTAAGTGGGGATAAGCCCTTACTCCCAAGTGAGTATAGAATTGGAGTTTTACAGTGACAATCCTAAGTATCCTATCCATTTACGGCGGCGGCAGAGGAGGTGGGTAGGTGGCCATGTTCATCAGTTACAGCAACCAGAATGAAGTGTCTTGTGGCACCATAAAGACGAACCAATTTATGCTGACATGAACTCTGTTCACAAGCATTGACTTTGATGGGACTTCCTCTTAGTTGCAGCCATATAGAAATTGATTGCAATTAAGATGGTAGCCAGCCGTGTCTGGAGATTGTTTCTGGTTTTTGAAGCAGCTTTTTTTCTTGCCTTTGGGCTGTCTCAGGGTATTGCAAGGACTTCAGATTAGAAAGTCAAATAGCAGAACAATGACCTGTGGGCTCATTCATTATCTATTGGCTGGGATAATCATTCGGTTAAACAAACACAGTGCTTTTAAATCGATGGCAGAGAATGGGTTTGTGTGTGTGTGTGTGTTTTAGTGCAACAGTAGTCTTAGGGAGATTCTTATCATAAGCCACCTGGAACATTGTGAAGATGTGAGGGAAGCTTTCTAGTAATTTTTTGGTGCGACTTCAAGCTGTTTTGTTAAGCAAATGGTTCCACCAGATCCTTTTCTACCGCACTCGCAGACAAACTGATCTACAGGTGAAACTTGGAAAATTAGAATATTGTGGAAAAGTTCATTTATTTCAGTAATTCAATTTAAAAGGTGAAACTACCGGTAATATATGAGATAGACTCATGACATGCAAAGCAAGATATGTCAAGCCTTTATTTGTTATAATTGTGATGATCATGGCGTACAGCTGATGAAAACCCCAAATTAACAATCTCAGAAAATTAGAATATTAAATGAAATCAGCAAAACAAGGATTGCAAATAGAGCAATATTGGACCTCTGAGAAGTAGAAGCATGCATATGTACTCAGTACTTGGTTTGGGCCCCTTTTGCATCAATTACTGCCTCAATGCGACGTGGCATGGATGCTATCAACCTGTGCCTCTGCTGAGGTGTTATGGAAGACCAAGAAGCTTCAATAGCAGCCTTCAGCTCTTCTGCATTGCTCGGTCTCATGTCTCTCATCTTTCTCTTGGCAATGCCTCATAGATTCTCTATGGGGTTCGGATCAGGCGAGTTTGCTGGCCAATCAAGCACAGTAATCCCATGGGCATTGAACCAGGTTTTGGTACTTTTGGCAGTGTGGGCAGGTACCAAAGTCCTGCTGGAAAATGAAGTCAGCATCCCCATAAAGTTCACGTGAAGTGCTCCAAAATCTCCTGGTAGATGGCTGTGTTGACCCTGGACTTAATGAAGCACAGTGGACCAACACCAGCTGATGACATGGCTCCCCAAATCTCTTTTCTGATGAGAGCAGCTTTTGCATCTCATTTGGAAACCAAGGACCCAGAGTCTGGAGGAAGAATGGGGAGGCACATAATGCCAGATGCTTGAAGTCCAGTGTGAAGCTTCCACAGTCTGTGTTGATTTCAATAAGTCATTTGGCTTGACTAGGTTGCCTAAGTTTAAAACTCTCTTTTAAAAGAAGGCACGTCAGTCTGCTCCTAAGCGATGCTAGTCGGACCAAGGGGTGAACCCAGAATTAGTTTTCTAGCACCAGATAATAAGATCCTATTGCTTCCTTGGTCTGTCCTGATTTCTGCTGGGCTGGAAGGCTTGGAACAGAGCTGGCACGCATGCCAATTTCTCTTTCACTTTGCTTTTCATCTTTGGAGTAAATTTCCTACTCTGGATTGAAAGGGGAAGTTGGCAACTTCAAGAGCAGTGATGATCGCCATTCCCACCCCTGGGACTGAACACATCTATTTCTCCCTTTGATGTGGCTGACCCCTGTTAAACCGGAGATGGCCACTGTTTCTGAACTCAAGATTCCCCCAGCGGCAATGAATTATTTTGACAATAGACAACTTACAAAGTATCCTGGCCTGACTGTGGGGTGGAGAAGAGGAAGATAAGCACTTCAATAGAGGTCTTTAAAAAGAAAAGTGCCGCCTTGCAATTGATTGAAAATCAACTTCGAATTCAAGCCCAAAACAGAATTCAGTTCCCTCCCACGTTTTTAACAGGATGTCTTTGCAATGTTAAGTCAAATGGTTTTATCTGATATTTTCCTGCCACATTCAAGAGCAGACCAACCTATAAATCTCTAATTCCCTGCTCCACTCTTAAGAGGAAAATAATCAAACAGTGCTGTAAATTACAAGCTTAAGTCTATAATATGGTCAACACATTTCAAGCTTTAAGCTCTTTTTCAAGAATATCTGCCATGCAAAAGTAAGCATGTGCGTTATAATTAAATTACCCTGACTACCATTTCACACAATAAATATGTTAATTATGTTAACCACAAATGCTGACACAACTGCTTCAGTCTGCAGAACTTTTAGAGGTGTCATATAATCTTTGAAACCAAAAGGGATTGTGAAGAGAAGGATCTCTCCAAAATGACTGGAAGGTCAAATGGCAAATGCGATTCAACGTGGACAAGTGTAATCTGATGTATGTCAGGACAATATATATATATATATATATATATATATATATATATATATATATATATATATATATATTTCATATGGGGTCTGAACTGGTTGTGGCTGACCAGTATTGAGACCTCAAGGTCAATGTGGATGTATCATTGAGCATTAATTCCAATTTGTTTGCCAGGTGTAGTTATTTATTTATTTTTATTTTTAAATAATTATATTGATATACAATTAGGTCAGTATAAATACAGCAAAGCTTTTTTACAGCAATAGAACATAAAAGCATACAACAGAAATGATTAAAAATGTAGAAAAAAATCTCAACTTAAATTAACAATTGTGGGGAGATATAGTCTTAATTGTCCATGGAGTTTTGAATTATGGTGTTGGAGGAGACTCTTGAGAGTCCCATGGACTGCAAGAAGATCAAACCTCTCCATTCTGAAGGAAATCAGCCCTGAGTGGTCACTGGAAGGGCAGATCCTGAAGCTGAGGCTCCAATACTTTGGCCACCTCATGAGAAGAGAAGATTCCTTGGAAATGACCCTGATGTTGGGAAAGATGGAGGGCACAAGGAGAAGGGGACGACAGAGGACGAGATGGTTGGATAGTGTTCTCGAGGCTGCCAACATGAGTTTGCCAAACTGTGGGAGGCAGTGGAAAACAGGAGTGCCTGGTGTGCTCTGGTCCATGGGGTCACGAAGAATTGGACACGACTAAACGACTAAACAACAACATAGTCTTAATTGCCGGCGTAAGCTATTCTCTGGCAGAATAGGAAAGTTGGCACAGATGTCGCCTGCTGAATCTCTATTGACAGAGCATTCCACAAGTCTTGCCCAATGACACTTGAGGAATCAGCTACACAGCTGCAAATAAAACGTTTTCAGTGTGTTGTAAAGTGCAATATACATACATGACACTAGATTGCGACAGTGAGCTATGGCAAATTCAATGTAGGCCCCCCCACCTCCTTTTTTAAAAAAGCATTTTCACAGCATTTTTAATATGTGTGTAGATTCCACCTTGGTTTCTTGTTGCATTTCCCCTTCATTTCCCTTACCTCAAAAAGTCCAGTTTTTAACAGGAAGAGAATTTGCTGTGCATGAGCCCAAATTCACTACGTGCATAACCTGAAAATGTTAGTACAGTGGTGCCTCTAGTTACATACTTAATTCATTCCGGAGGTCCGTTCTTAACCTGAAACTGTTCTTAACTTGAAGCACCACTTGAGCTAATGGGGTCTCCTGCCGCTGCCACGCCGCCGGAGCATGATTTCTGTTCTCATCCTGAAGCAAAGTTCTTAACCCAAGGTACTACTTCTGGGTTAGCGGAGTCTGTAACCTGAAGCGTATGTAACTTGAAGTGTATGTAACCCGAGGTACCACTGTATGTGATTGAATCCCACTCACAAAACCCAACCCCCAAAATCCCCCCATATCTAGTAGACAATGCAAACAGGTTGGTTTGCAAACATGTTGTTTTATAACAGCCTCATCCTTGGCACAGTTGGGATTTAAACTGGTTTGCAATGCAAGCCTGTGCTTATTTACTCAGGGCGATGTCCCATTGTGTTCCACTGGGCTTATGGTAAACATAGATGGGCTTGCAGTTCTAGTTATGCCTCATTGCATAAGACTGGGCTGCACAAGGATTTCTTCTGGCATGTGTAGCGCTAGACATAGTGTGTAAAACGGCAGCTCTTAATCTCTCCAATCAAAAGCACAGCTGGCCTTCATTCATATTTTTTTTGTTACATTTATCAGTTCAGTTCAAGCATCTATGCAAGATCTCTCCCAGAGGTGCTAAATTGTAGCTCCAAGATAAGCACAGCCAGGAAACCAAATAGGTGTAAAGTCAGTGTCGTGTCTAACAAAATCAGATCCTTTCCACACAAACTGATCTTTAAAAGAAAAGAAATGTAACAGAGGAGAGATTTATACAAACATACAGCTATTTCAATTTTGATTTCACAATAAGATCCTAGGTTCTGCCACAACCTGAATGTTGGAAGAATTTGGACACACAAAATCTTCACATAGTGCATAGGCAAATGATGGATATTTATCCCACAGGAAAAAGTAACAGTTATCAAATTGGATGGCTTTGGAAGAAGGTTAGATCAATGAATGGAGGATAATGGCGATCAATGACTGCTAGCCACAGTGGGTTGGCGCTACCTCCATTAATATGGCGCCCTGAGTGAGGACAAAATCTGGCACCCCCAAAAAATATTTCTTATTTTCACAATATTTCCTTTGGGTACAGTTGCTATTTAAACATATCTTCTCAACAAGCTCACTGAGACTTCAGGTTATTACAAAACCAGAAAGAAGAAGAAGAAGAAGAAGGAGGAGGAGGAGGAGGAGGAGGAGGAGGAGGAGGAGGAGGAGGAGGAGGAGGAGGAGGTACCCCTTTGGCTTGGCATCCTGTGCAGGGAAACCAAATGCACAGCCCTAAATCGGGTGATGTTGGGACTTACAAGTGGAGAGTGTATTGTCACATTCAGGTCCAGCTTGTGACATCTGGTTGGCTGCTGTGAGCACGAGGGGAGCCCATTCAGGCAGTGGCCTCCAAACTCAGCCAACACCCTCCTCCTGCCTGTCTTTTTACTTACAACCAGTTGAAGGAGTACCAGCTTCCTGTACCAGCTGCCTGTACCAGCTTCCTCTTCTGTCTCAGTGCCACCCCTTGCAGAAGTTGGCAGGAAGAAGGATGGAGCCAAAAGTAGAATTACTTGGCTCTACCTGTTAACTTGTGACGCGGGTGGCGCTGTGGGTTAAACCACTGAGCCTCTTGGGCTTGCCGATCAGAAGGTTGGCGGTTCGAATCCCTGCGATGGGGTGAGCTCCCGTTGCTCGGTCCCTGCTCCTGCCAACCTAGCAGTTCAAAAGCACGTCAAAGTGCAAGTAGATAAATAGGTACCGCTCCGGCGGGAAGGTAAAGGACGTTTCCGTGCACTGCTCTGGTTTTGCCAGAAGCGGCTTAGTCATGCTGGCCACATGACCCAGAAGCTGTACGCCGGCTCCCTCGGCCAATAAAGTGAGATGAGCGTCGCAACCCCAGAGTCATCCACGACTGGACCTAATGGTCAGGGGTCCCTTTACCTATACCTGTTATTGGTTCTTGCTCTACTTAACTGTAGCTCTCCCTGCCTTCTGCCCCTTATCAGCTCCAAGGGGCAACAGCCATCACTGGTAAGAACATGAAGCACATGAGCTTTTGGACAGAACCAGAAGGAGTGTGTGTGTGTGTGCGCGCGCGTGTGCGTGCGCATACTAACTTATCCAAGGGGTCTATCAACAA
Organism: Podarcis bocagei; assembly: GCF_964188305.1. Classification (NCBI taxonomy): domain Eukaryota; kingdom Metazoa; phylum Chordata; class Lepidosauria; order Squamata; family Lacertidae; genus Podarcis; species Podarcis bocagei. The sequence continues at coordinate 77,790,379 of NC_138133.1, read as the reverse complement.
GAACGAAGTGAAAAATATATAGTGAGTGGGCAAAATGCAGGCGCAAGACAGAACACAGGAGCAGAAAATAGCATAAAGCCATTTCCGACTTCAGAGGAGAGGGGGTTGCGGCCAGAAATCCTCCCACATCCTCACGCGGGGGCTAGCCTTTGCCCCCGCGAGAGTAGGGAATCCCCAGGCGTGTCGGTGACCCGGCCCGCCAATCAGCGGGCCGGGGAGGCGTGGTCTAGCCTATTTAAGGCTAGGCACGCCCGGGGACCGCCCTCTTTGCCCCTTCCAGCCGAGCAGGTTTTTTAGGGATACGAGGCGTTTTCTTTACCTAAGGCCTGGTAGCCCAGGCCCCCTCTTAATTCATGCCGACAGCTCACCTTTGGCCAGGCATCAGTTTACACGGGTGATGTGAAGGGCTTTGGCTGCATGCGGGCTACCCGCGGGTGAATTTGTGGCTCACTCATTTCGGATCGGCGCTGCAACCACGGCGGCGCATCTTGGTCTCTCCGCAGAGAGGATAAAGGATCTGGGCCGCTGGAAGTCGAATGCATTCAGAGCTTATGTAAGGGGGACTTTATGACTACTAGGTGCACGCCTGACCTCGCTTTCCCTGTTTATTTCATTTTCAGATGGCCGAGGGGTACGCATCTGGCTGGTAGGCCATAGTATCGTGCATTGGGCAAGGCAGCGTGCAATGAGTACCGGGCTGGGAGAAAACTTGAACTTGCCGGCGGGTGTCCAGTTGACCTGGATGGCGAGAAGAGGCATGCGTTGGTGTGAATTCTTGCCAGTTGTGATGGCGAGAGCTGCCTCTGAGGGCCCCCCGGATGCCCTGGTTATCCAATTGGGGGAGAATGACCTAGCGTACCGCAAAGCTATTGACTTGAGATGGAACATTTTTGACGACTTTGCAGAATTGATGGCAGTTTACCCAAACGTGACTATTTTGTGGTCCTCGTTGCTTGAGAGGAGGACATGGAGGGATTGTGTGAGCCCGGTTGGAATCAATAAGGCAAGAAAGGTCTTGCAGCGGGCCGTGGAGTGTAGAGTGGCGGCTCTGGGCGGGTGTGTCATCGGCCACCCCGGCATCCAGTACAGCAACGAGGCCCTCTACAGATGCGATGGCGTGCATCTATCTGACGTGGGAAACGATATCTGGTTGGGGGACATCTTAGCTGGGATTAGGAGTTGGTTACAGGCTTGAAGGTATTGGCGGCGAGCTTCGCTCGAGTGGCGGTTAGGCATTGGCAGGGGTCAATTGTTATGCAAATGAAGGGGGGAAGGAAAAGCCATCACCTTCCGGACTCCGGGGGGCGTTGCCTTGTCCGAAACCTTGGAAGGTAAGGGCCTCCGGCACGCCCCAGAGCGGTGACACCCGCTGGGATCCTAGTTGGCGTACTTCAACAGGACTCCCACGGCTTGTGGACAACCCTTCCCGGTCCCCATGCCAGGTAGTCATTAGAAGCCAATGCCTAAGGCCAATACCTTTCAATTCTGTAATCAATAAAGTTGTGGCCTTTTCATGCCCATTAACCTTAAATACCGTGTCTAGTGTCTTTATTTCACATGTGGGAGGGGACTTGCCATGCAAAGCCATTTCCGACTTCAGAGGAGAGGGGGTTGCGGGCAGAAATCCTCCCACATCCTCACGTGGGGGCTAGCCTTTGCCCCCGCGAGAGTAGGGAATCCCCGGGCATGTCGGTGACCCGGCCCACCAATCAGCGGGCCGGGGAGGCGTGGTCTAGCCTATTTAAGGCTAGGCACGCCCGGGGACCGCCCTCTTTGCCCCTTCCAGCCGAGCAGGTTTTTTCCCATCCCACCCACCCTTTAGGTTTAGGTTTCTTTGACCTTGCTATGGAATTCGGTTGGTCGCCGCAGGGGACCTGGTAGGAATTTTTCCAAGTTGGCACTCTTCGAGTCTTTTGGTTTTTTCGCCTACCTCGTAGCAGAAAATAGCATAACCCCCCACCAGATATCTACTAGTATTCAATAGCCTTCAGAAAGAATACAGACCATTAACCTGTCTATCTCTGTGTTGTTTACATTGACTGGCTCTCCCAGCCCTAACTGGAGGGATTGAAAAGGTAAAAGGTAAAGGACCCCTGGATGGTTAAGTCCAGTCAAAGGCAACTATGGGGTGCAGAGCTCATGTCCTCTTTCAAGCCGAGGGAGCCGGCATTTGTCCACAGACAGCTTTCCAGATCATGCGGCCAGCATGACTAAACCGCTTCCATGTGGCGGAAACCAGAGCACATGGAAATGCTGTTTACCTTCCCACCACATCGGTACCTATTTATCTGCTTGCACTGGTGTGCTTTCGAACTGCTAGGTTGGCAGGAGCTGAAACAGAGCAACGGGAGCTCACCCCGTCGCAGGGATTCGAAACGCTGACCTTCTGATCAGCAAGCGCAAGAGGCTCAGTGGTTTAGACCACAGAGCCACCCCCATTCCTTGGAGGCATTGAACCTGGGACCTTCTGCATCAAAGAAGTTGCTCTACTGCTGAGCTACAGCCCTTGCCATATAATAAGCTGACTTCGTACCTATTTAGTTTAGCTTTACTTCTCTGGCTTCCTTGAGCTTGGCTGATGTGGCTCTCTCTGGCATTTGGTTAACACCAGGAAAAGCAACCCATGCAGGAATGTTTGGCAATGCAAATCGGTATCAGAGAGGTTTTTTTTATGAAAGAGGAGATGCTTGGCTCATTGTTCTTGGAACTGAAAGCTATTATAAAAGTTGATTAACACTTCAAGGATCTGCTGGGAAGATAATCAACACCTATTTCTTTGAATTGTGCGTCAGCTCATTCCCCTCCACCCCCCCTTTAAGCATTGCGCCTGCTTTCAATCAACACCGAATTCAGAAATTGTCTCTGTCTGTCCCTCTCTGTTTCCTTACAACAATGGGGTGCAATCATTTGCTTGAAATAACCTGGTTGAGGGGTGTAGGATATAGAGGGAGTCTCACTGGGCTGGCAAAAGAAGAAAAACTGGTTCAAAAATTATGCCAGTGCAGCTCTGATGACAGGACTTTTCATCCACCACAGGGCTGGTGGAAGGAAAATATTTACCACTGAACTCAACTGGGAGGAGCAAACCACTGAAAATTTCTCAACGGCTACCAACATCCCTTTCCCATGACAAAGTATAGTCAGCATTTCTGCAGCCACTGGGCACAGTCAGTTCTCAGTAAGCTGTTTTTGCTGTTTCCCTCTCCCACAAAAATAAAGAGTTGCCCCCTACATTATTTTTTTTTTTTTGGGGGGGGGGAGATTTCTGAAAACCACAGGGCTCCCCTGAGATGGCCAATACCTCCCTCTTGTGTATGGATGATGCTGTTTTGGCTAAAAACGGAATTGCACTGTGCAGTGTGATAGGAATTTTGAGGTCTTAGATATATGTCAAATGTTCATAAGTGTACCAACCAAGCACGTACATAGATCAGCACAGGAAGACCGGCCTGAAACCATATTGATTCCCAAACTGACCAAATGTTTTCTCTGCAAGGTCAAAGGAAAATGAAAAAGCCTCCCCATTGTCTTTTCCTTCACAAATCCTGTCTTAAGGGCACATTTAAGATATGAATAGGGTGTGCGCCTGTGACCTGGCTCTGGAACTAAGTATTTATCATTACCAAAGACTGGCCAGGCTCCACTGGCAATCCAGTCAAGTGATCATTAAACAGGTAACCTGGCAGACAGGAGGTAAACAAAGCACTCAGATTTCTGCTGTAGACTGCCCTTTCTGTGATGTAGGTATGATGTATCGGGGGGGGGGGATGTCTTGAGCTACACCCCTTCTGTGATGTATGTATGATGTTTCTGGGGATTCTGTGATGTATGTATGGGGTTTCTTGGACTCCAGGGAGGGAATTCAAAAGTCTATATAAGGGCTTGCACACCATTGTTCTGGGTTCCTCCTCCCTCCTGTGTGTGGTGAGTGAGTACTCTGTTGCAACAGATCAATAAAGATCAGGATTACTAGCTGCTTTGCTTCTCAATATTTTCTGGTTGGCCTCTGTTATTTTCTTCTACCAATAGGGAACCCACATAAGGACTCTATATGGGCTCTTGGATACCCCTTAACGGACAAGGGCGGTTTTTTGTTTACAACAGCAGCAATAAAGCTGCTAACACATTTGCAAAGCTAAGCGGGGTCCGGTATGGTTTCAGATTGGATGGGGAACTGCGTGTTGAAATTCTCGCATTGTCGGGGGTTTGGACTAGATGACCCTCGGGGTCCCTTCCAACTTTACAATTTTATGATTCTACGGAAACCTCCAAGCACTGGAAACAGAGGGACTGGTTAAGTGTTACCTTCTGCAATTGCAAATTGTTTCCATTCGGGAGGCTCGGAGTCAGCTTTCCCAAAATATACCTGTGGGTGAGCAATGCGAACATTCAGAGAACATCGTGGAGCAAGCCATCAGAACAATTAAGTCCTTGTATGTGTCCAGAACTTCATACTGTGGGTTGTGTGTGTGTGTGTGTGTGTGTGTGTGTGTGTGTGTGTGTGGCTTCAGACTCAGGAAAAGTATGGCCCCTATTCTAACTACCATCTGTCAGTGTTTCAGAAACATCTATCCGAGAATAACATGCCAATGTTTGCCCATACAGAGGTACAGGAAGGCTGGAGGAAATCTTATTGGAAAGACAAACAAATACATCTTTGCGTGCATTTTGTGATGTCATGAGAACATTTCCCCTCTATTATACAGGGAGGAGGTGTGTGTTTGTGCTTAAAAATGTAGTGATTTGTACCATCAACTGTAAAACATAATAATTCTTTTTATTGTTTAGGATAACCAAATAATCATCCATCTGCAAGAGGCACAACCTCTGTAGAAGCTGGCTGCATCAGGCGAAGCGCGTCCCATAGCCAAACTTGCAGCAGTGTTTTTATAGTCCTTTTCCTACTGACTCGTCCCTGAATGAACCACAAAGCAAACATTTTACAAACCAGGACGGTGTCAGTTTTTTGCCTCACTGACACTCTGATTTCAGCCTGCAGAGGTCAGCCATGTGGACAGCATCATGCAGCTCCTCAAGTTGTTCTAGAATTACCTGATGAATGCTGCAATCCCATATAAACGTACCTGGGAGCAAGTCTCATTGACGGTGGTGGGAGGCGGAAGGCTCTAATCACTGATTATGTATTTATTTATATCATGGGTGGGGAATGTCAGGCCCTGTGGCCAAATAAAGCCCTCCAAGACTGCCCCCAGACCACACCTCTAAGTGTTCCTAATACTTTCCAGTCTACTTGAGCTTTCTTGCTTGACTGGTGTAATAAACAAAAATCTGCCCTTATTCCTTTAGGGGAACACAAGAGCCCTTATAGAGTCCTTTGTAGGTTCTCCATCGGTCGGAGAAAATAATAGAGGCCAACCAGAGAATATTGAGAAGTGAAGCAGCTCGCAAGCCTGATCTTTATTGAACTGTTGCAACAGGGTGCCCCTTCACATACAGGAGAAGGAGGAGGACCCCGAACAAAGGTGTGCCCGCCCTTAGACATTTTCAATTGCCCACGTTGGAGTCCAAGACCACCCCCCAGATACATCATATCTACATCACAGAAAGGGCGGTCTACAACAGAAATCTGAGTGCGTTGTTTATCTCCTGTCTGGCAGGTTACCTCTTTAATGGTCACTTGATTGGATACCCTGGGGAGCCTGGCCAGTCTTTTGTAATGACAAATACTTAGTTCCTGAGCCAGGTCACAGGCGCACACCCTATTCATACACAGACATACCCTTAAGACAGGAGTTGTGGAGGAGGAGACAATGGGGAGGCTTTGCAGAGAAATGCTTGAGGTCAATTTGGGAGGGACAAAATGGTTTCAGGACTTTCTGTGGGGTTTCAGACATGTGGTTTATATATCAATGTATGTGCTTGGTTGGTGCATTTATGAACATTTATTATATATATATAAGACCTTAAAATTTTTATTTCACTGGAATGTATCATAGAATCATGGAATTGTATCCTGTAGTGCTTCTAGTAGGTTGTAACCTATATTGTTTTATTCAGAGGCGTTGTCATTGTTGTTGTTTGTATCTGTCTGTCTCAAGAGACAATGGATTGCCCCTCTGGAGGGGAAGTCAAACCGCTGTGTTAGTGGTTCCTGCCCTGGGGAGGAAGCCAGGGCAGTGTGTATGGAAGCCAGGGCCAGATTTAGGTTTGATGAGGCCCTAAGCTACTGAAGGTAATGGGGTCCTTTATATGTCCAGCTGTCCTTTGTCAACAACAAATTGTAGCTGTTTTGTGTATTGAATATATGCTATATGGTAATTTATGGACCTAGTAAAAGTAAAGGGACCCCTGACCATTAGGTCCAGTCATGACCGACTCTGGGGTTGCAGTGCTCATCTCACTTTATTGGCCGAGGGAGCCGGCGTACAGCTTCCGGGTCATGTGGCCAGCATGACTAAGCCGCTTCTGGCGAACCAGAGCAGCGCACAGAAACGCAGTTTACTTTCCTGCCGGAGCGGTACCTATTTATCTACTTTCACTTTGACGTGCTTTTGAACTGCTAGGTTGGCAGGAGCAGGGACCGAGCAACGAGAGCTCATCCTGCCGCGGGGATTCAAACCGCCGACCTTCTGATCGGCAAGTCCTAGGCTCTGTGGTTTAACCCACAGCACCACCTGTGTCCCATAATTTATAGACCTAATAGTTATCTAAAGCCATTTGCACATGCCAAATGTAGGAACCTTATATATAGAAATGAGCAAACCATTGATATTTTAGGGAGCAGGTGGAGCCCGTTATTTACATCATAGGAGCCTACACAACACAAAACACTGCTGCTGTATTTATTTTATTTGTTTTTAATCTTATATTTTGGAAATGTACATTCAGGTTTTTTCCCCTTTAATTTTTTTGGGAGCCCCCAAGAGAGTGGGGCTCTAAGCTATAGCTTGTTTAGCTTATACGTAACTCCGGCACTGATGGAGGCCCTATCTTGGCCTCGCTGATGTGGTCCAAAGGAAAGCAGAGCAACACATTTGGCACCAGCTGGGCTTCAGGAGTTGCTGGAAGGAGGTGTGCAAGATGCCATCCAACCACATTCAACTCTGGATTTGTGTAGGATCTACTTCTTAGCTTTTTCTTCTCCTGAAGATATCCCACAAGGCAGAGGAATCATAGATTTCCTTCTCCTAGATGGGCTACCTTCCCAGGTTGACAAGTCCTATCTGTCCCTCATTTCCCTCTGTGGCACCAGTAGAGCTCCCTTCTTGACCATTGGACCCACTATTGGTCTTGTCCTCTCTATCTGCTGGAGCCTGTCTTCACACACAGGATTTGCAATGGTTTGAGATCCATCGGATATACACACCTGGTCTACTTAGAGTAGACCCATTTGAATGAAATTTAAATTAGACATGGTCATTAATTCAGTGGAGAATGCAGCCCTGAGACTGAAAAAGACTCCCCACTCCCAATTCATTTCATTCCTATAGCTCTCTCTGTCTATCTCCCGATCTTCATGCCCTCTAAGCAGATTGCAGAACAACAAATACAACAGTCACAAAATACCAGAAGCAAATATTACAAATGCAAATCAAATACAAAAACGCAATAAAAGCCCACATTCAAAGCAGCATAAATAGCAGTGAAACACAATATCCTCTTCAACATTAAAAAAATAATACAAGGAACAATCAAACACAACATACCATAAAAATAGACCTGTGTCTAGACATGTATAAGTTTGTACTGTAAGCAGTACAAAACATAAGAGTATAAGACAACCCTACATCAAATAACTAGGAAACAGAGAGCCATTAACAGGGCCTGCTCTACTCAGTGGCGTAGCTAGCTGCTCGGGCACCCGGAGCGGCACACATGCTGTGCACCCGGAGGCAGGCTGCCCACGGGGCAGGGTGGGCCACCCAGGGGGGAGATTGGCACGGTGATCCCTGCCCAGGGGGGAGATTTGCACAATGATCTCTGCCCACAGGAGCGATCGGCAAGGCGATTGCCGGCGATTCCTGCCCAGGGGGGCGATTGGTGCGGCTATCCCTGCCCAGGAGGGATTTTGTCACTCGCTTCAGAGATGGCACCTGGGGCAGCCCGCACCCACCGCACCTCACTTCCTACGTCTCTGGCTCTACCACTGGGCAGCAGGAGTGACTGGGCTGCCTCAGGTGGCAGAGATTGGAGGGCAGGGAGCAGCAGTAAAGTGTTGGAGGCCAGAGATGCGTGTCAAGCATGGTTGACCCCACACTCCTGAAATTAGCCTTGCTGCCCTCAGGAGCAGTGGAGGGCACTGCCCTCTTACCAGTGAAGTAATATTCAGTGCCAGTCCAGCAGGCCTCTGCTCATGGGATAGAGGGGAAGGTGAATCTCGTCCTTCACCTCAGGCAGCAACATGTCTCCAGCCAGTTCTGCAAATAAAGCATCAGCAGAACCAAGCCTTTAATCAGACGTGATTAGAGCTGCACCACATTTAAGGGGTGAATGTTAGGTTGTCTGTTGACATTTGCAGTAATCATCATGCATCAGTGGAGGCTGGTGAATTAGGGCAAATGGGGCATTGCCCCACCAACCACAGTCTGCCCTCAGTCAGACCTGTCTGCCTTCTTGCTTAAATCCAGTCTTGCTTAAACCCAGTCAGCTTCCACCTCCTTAGTCTCAGTGTTGCCCTTGCAGAACTCAGCAGGGCGGAGGAGGATGGGGACAAATCGCTGGTGCCACCTACTGTTGGTCTCCCTGCCTTCTGCCCTACCAATGGGCAGCAGCCAACACTGCCATCCATCATGACCAATGGAACTAAGTGAGGCTCTCAGGTTGCAGAGAGGGAAGCAGCCGAGCAAGCCGCAAGGTAGCTTCCCACTTGAAGTCCCTCTGTCAGGCTTGAGGAACTCTCTCCCTTCCCTGTTGGCAGCAAGAAGAAGGGAGGAAACCAGAAAGTCCTTGATTAAGAGTTTATTCAGTCATCATGGTGAGAGACAAAGAAATCCAGTCATTCCTCAATGATGGCAGTTGCTCACTCTGAGCTCCTCCCCGCTCGCTTTCTAGCAACAGAATCTGCCTCTATGATGTCCACTCTGTTGACATTTTCATTCCACCTTAAGAAACATACATGGGATTGTTACATGTCAAATGTCTGTTTACATTCCAGCACAGTATACTGGGAACTTCCGTTGTGTGTATCGCTTTTGCTTTTAGCTGTTCTCTCTGAGACGACGTGAGAGAGAGATGACATGTTTCTTTGTCCTGATTTATGATTAATAAATCTGTAGTTGTAGTATGCTTCCACAAGCCACACGCCTATTCTGTGGGCGCAGTTCTCTCTGCTGATAGCGTACCCTGGCTTTGAAGCCCAGGTCACTGATTTACGTCGGAGCACGGGCCGATAGGAGGAGTCAGCCGAGCTGCGGCTTGCCAGCTGGCCTCCCGGCCCTCTGCATGTCGACATACCCATGGTCAACTGTCACTGCATCCTTTGTTTTTGCACTCTTAACGAACACCGAGTTCTAAGGGATGGGGGAATTAGCTATGCTGTCCATTGACAACATGTCAGCTGGCTCTGCCTCCCCCCCCCCCATTTCTCCTATCACCTCTCACGTCTTTTGTTCACCCATCTTTGTGCTTTGATCTCCCTCAAAGCTCGGCTGTCTGTAAAAGCTGAAGCTGGGTGCAGGGCAGGGAGTCAGGAGAGGTCAGGAGCGCAGGGCAGAAAGCAGGAGAGGGTTCAGGCATGAACTGGCAACCTACAATGGTGCTCCCACAACTTGGGACTGGGGTTGACTGGCTTTTATCTGCCCCGTGGCATAGGGCGGCCCCGATCCTCAGGTGACTCGCCCCTCCTGGCCTGGAGGCGAGCACTCCTCCTGCGGGAACTTAGTTCCCTCCGCCTCTCTGCCCTGAGCCTCTGCAGCTCAGGAGAGGCTGCCGGACCCAGAGGCAACCTCAGCTTCCTCTGACAGGGCTGAGAGTGGAGCACCTGCAGGCAATGGGTCCTCCATCCCCTCAGGAGCCAGAGCAGACTCAGCCGGTGCCTGCACCTGAGGATCCAGCACAGGTGAGGACCCTTCAGGCTCATGCCCCAGCCCCAGCTCAGCTGGTTCTGGAGGTGGGGAATCCTGTGCAGGCTGGGATTCCTCAGGTTCAGCATCCGAATCTGAATCCCAGGCCACCACGCCTACATTCCTTCCTGTATGGTCTTCAGGACTTTCCCAGGGCTGCCACCACCTCCATCCAAACCCTGCTTTGCACCCTCCTTGAGTTTTTTCTTTCTAGATTGAATCAATCAATCAATCAATCAATCAATCAGAAGCATGATCATAGTTCAGTGAAACACTGACACCCCTAATCAATTTCTGGTGCTTTATGCATTCAATTCCCCTACCCAGACCAAGATTTCTCATTAGGGATGCATCCTTCTCTCTCGAAAGGAGAAGAACATGCTCGCTCCTTGATGTGATTTCTGCAGAAGTGGATTTAGGGCAGTGCGACCGGTTCTGCAGCACTGGGCACTGAGCCTAGGGGGCGCCGCAGGGCACCACAACTATGATGTCGTGAACTGAGCGGAATGGGAGGTGGGAGGATGCTAAATGTTGGCCTCACACAGGGCGCTGCTGAAATTTGAAAGACCCAAGTCCACCTCTGTTAATGGAACACACAGATGATCCCTGCCCAAGACTTGAATGATGAGCTACAACACAAAGGGCTGCCCAGTTTTAATTTTGAAAAACACCACTTGAAACACCTGCTTGCAGTTGTTTCTTCCTCTGCTGTTTGGGGACCTGATGATGCTCTTACAGACGTAGCCTTGCAGCTGCTGGAACTACTCTTTAATCCCAGGACGACTCAGAGGTCTTTAAAAAAAAAGAAGAACAAACAAAACCAGGACTTGCTCCATCATACATTTATCTTTTGTGAATGTGTCATAAAACACTACAATTGCCTACTTTGCTTAATTTAAACCTTTGAACGTTCTCGGCGGGCTGAGTTTTCTTGTGCTACTACTGTTTGTGTTCTAAAAACCCATTTATACATCTCCATTTGCTTCTGGTTTCCTCGCTTGCAAGGATCTCTCTCTCTAGCCCTTAATATTTATCTCTCCAGCGCTTAATATTCCACCTCAGTCCTGCCTGATCCACTCACGTTTTTGTCTAAACGGAACGCTGGTTGGTCTTCATGATTGCAGGGTCTGATTAGGTTTCACAATGGGACGTTTTAATAGATGCTCGGGGTTATTATCCGCATGAAGAACACTTGCTGAAATTGCTCTCAAGATAGTTTAAGGTTACAATGATTAATCAAGCATCCGGGAGAGACGTCGTTAATCATCTGCCTCAGCAAAACAGCTGGGATGTTCTGAAAATATCTGGCGCCCGCTTCCTTTGCTCTGTCAGCGTCAAGAAAAATGGCCGAGTTGAAAACTATAATGACATCATTACGCCTGCGGGGGGCATCGTTCCAACGGGACCCCCACCACGCCAAGAAGAAGCCGTGCTTCAAATAGGAATCAATCAAGTTGCCATTGGATTCCTAGTCAAAAGGGTTGTCAGTTTCATAACTGCGCTGGCAAATTCTGCTCCAAAGTACACATGCTTAGCTGTTCCATCCTGCCCATCACATCAGCCCCAGTCAGCATGGCCAGTGGTCTGGAATGATGGGAGTTTGAGTCCAGCAACATCTGAAGCGCCCAATGTTGGCTATCTCTGCTATAGCTTCAAGTCCCACCAGCATCAATGTTACCTAAAAAGGTAAAGGACCCTTGACAGTTAATAATAATAATAATAATAAATTTTATTTATATCCCGCCCTCCCCAGCCAAGCCGGGCTCAGGGTGGCTAACAACAATCAAATAAACAATCAAATAATAACACATTCTAAAAATATTTCATTATAAAAATTAGTTAAAATCAAATTGATGGCAACCGATTAAACAAAATTCTGTGCAGGTTGCCAGCGGAGGGAGTCAGGCTGCGCCCTGACCAAAGGCCTGGCGGAACAACTCTGTCTTGCAGGCCCTGCGGAAAGATGTCAGGTCCCGCAGGGCCCTAGTCTCTTGTGACAGAGCGTTCCACCAGGTTGGAGCCGCAGCCGAGAAGGCCCTGGCTCTCGTTGAGGCCAGCCTAACCTCTCTGAGGCCTGGGACCTTGAGGGTGTTATTGTTTGCAGACCGTAGGTTTCTCTGTGGGGCATACCAGGAGAGGCAGTCCCGTAGGTACGAGGGTCCTAGGCCATATAGGGCTTTAAAGGTTAAAACCAGCACCTTAAACCTGATCCTGTACTCCACCGGGAGCCAGTGCAGCTGGTATAGTACTGGATGAATGTGATCTCGCAGCGAAGACCCCATAAGGAGTCTCGCCGCGGCATTCTGCTCCCGCTGGAGTTTCTGGGTCAGTCTCAAGGGCAGCCCCACGTAGAGCGAGTTACAATAATCCAGTCTGGAGGTGACCGTCGCATGGATCACAGTGGCTAGGTCAGGGCGAGAGAAATAAGGGGCCAACTGCTTAGCTTGGCGGAGATGGAAAAATGCCGCCTTTGTTATAGCTGTAATCTGCGCCTCCATAGAGAGGGAGGTATCGAAGATTACACCCAAACTCTTAACGGACGGTGCTGGCACTAATTGCACCCTCGCAAGAGATGGGAGTTAAGTTCAATCGTGAACGACTCTGGGGTTGCAGCGCTCATCTCGCTTTACAGTGGTGCCTCAGGTTACAGACACTTCAGTTTACAGACTCCGCTAACACAGAAATAGTACCTCGGGTTAAGAACTTTGCTTCAGGATGAGAACAGAAATGGCACAGCAGCAGGGCAGCAGCAGCGGGAGGCCCATTAGCTAAAGTGGTGCTTCAGGTTAAGAACGGACCTCCGGAACGAATTAAGTTCTTAACCCAAGGTACCACTGTACTGGCTGAGGGAGCTGATGTTTGTCCACCAACAGTTTTTCCGGGTCATGTGGCCAGCGTGACTAAGCCGCTTCTGGTGAACCAGAGCAGCGCACGGAAACGCCATTTACCTTCCCGCCGGGGCGGTACCGATTTATCTACTTGCACTATGACGTGCCTTTGAACTTCTAGGTTGGCAGGATCAGGGACCGAGCAACGGGAGATCACCCCGTCGCGTGGATTTGAACCGCTGACCTTGCAATCGGCAAGCCCTAGGCTCAATGGTTTACACCACAGTGCCACCCACGACCCAATGCTACCTAGTGACAGCAAATCTGTTGATCTTGGTTTACCCCCATTCCCCATTTTCCCAATCTTAAGTTTGCCACAGCTCCACTGTCTGCCATGGCAAAACTGCACATGTAATTTACACAATTACTAACATAAGTTGCATTGTCATGACCCTATACCCTCCTATTCATTTCAGTACAAAGGAAACACATGCAAAGGGGAGGGGAGAAATCATTTGCACAACGTAAGCCACAACAGCAGCAAATACTGATCATATTCACTGATTTGATTTTCATTCTGGACTTAGGAGAAATAAGTGAACACCGACAATTTCCGCTCCTCTTTCTCTTTGCGTCAGAATTTGCCAGGCAGCCGTACGGCCAGTGGCGCAATGGATAACGTGTTTGATGACGGATCAGAAGACTGCAGGTTCAATTCCTGCCTGGCTTGAATTTTTCTTTTTGCAGTGAACCTCTGGGAATTATTGTCACATCGGACACCCAAAGGTGTGTGTCCCCTTGAACATTAGCATTCAGGCTCTGTGATGCAATGGAGCATGTGTTGGTCTGGGCTCAGTATACCTGAAGGAGTGTCTCCACCCCCATCGTTCAACCTGGACACTGAGGTCCAGCTCCAAGGGCCTCCTGGTGGTTCCCTCACTGAGAGAAGTGAGGTTACAGGGAACCAGGCAGAGGGCCTTCTCAGTAGTGGCGCCTGCCCTGTGGAACGCCCTCCCATCAAATGTCAAGGAAATAAACAACTATCTGACTTTTAGAAGGCAGCCCTGTTTAGGGAAGTTTTTAATGTTTGATGTTTTATCGTGTTTTTAATATTCTATTGGGAGCTGCCCAGAGTGGCTGAGGAGGCCTGGCCAGATGGGTGGGGTATAAGTAATACAATTATTATTATTATTATTATTATTATTATTATTATTATTATTACCGTATTTTTCGCTCCATAGGGCGCACCGGACCATAGGGCGCACCTAGTTTTATGGGGGGGGAAATCAAGAAAAAAAATCTTATTCCCCTCCCCCAGACCCAAAGAGCAGTGTACAGGCTGCGCGCAGCCTCCCTTTTGGCTTCCTCTTTAGCCCCACGCAACCTCTGCCTGCCGGGAGAGGCAGCACAGGGCTAAAGAAGCCATAGCCCCATGCAGCCTCTCCCTGCCGGAGGGGCTGCGCGTGGCTATCCCTGAAGCCTGGAGAGCGAGAGGGGAGCGCTCCCTCTGCGCTTCGGAGGCTTTGCGTTGCTATCGCTGAAGCCAAGGAGCCTGCATTCGCCCCCTAGGACGCACACACATTTCCCCTCAATTTTTGGAGGGGGGAAAGTGCATCCTATAGAGCGAAAAATACGGTATTATTATTATTATTATTATGCAGACTGAGCACAGATCTTGCACTGGGTATTCAAAACTGTAGGTCTCAGTTCAACCAGATCTACTTTTACCTTGCAGAGAGTGTTGAAAGTAAATTGATATGAATAGCAGTAAAAAATTCAGAGAGTCCAGGGCTAGCAGCCTTAAACTGAAAGCTCAACTTCCCAGCAGAGAAAAATGCACAATAGTCCTCTAGAATAGGCAACATCAAAAGGTGCTTATCACAACTCTCTGCCCCTTCTCGCTCCTCATAGGCCATCTTTGTTCATTCTCAATCCTTCTTCCTCTCTTTGCTGGATGGTCAGGAATGGACCAGCGGTGCAATGGCTGATGAGAAGCAACGAGCTCTAGAAACTCCATTGTTTAATGCTGTGAATCTCCACCTGTGCTCAACCATTATATGTGTGTAAGTAAATCGAAGATCATAAAACACCAGACAGTCTCTAGTAATCTCATTCCAAAGAAACCAAACCTGGTGGGTAAGCACAGGAAACTCCTGAAATCTCAGATCTCAGGGTCGTGAATTTCTGGGTGGAGCAAGTCAAGTTTTCTTGCTGCTCAGCTGAGCCAAGAAGCCTGACCTGAAACCCCTTTTAGAAGTCTGTTGTTTTCACCTGCCTGGCTCTGGTCTATCTTTATAGTGCCTCAGGGGATTTGGGTGGCGTTGTGGTCTAAACCACTGAGCCTCTTGGGCTTGCTGATCAGAAGGTCAGAGGTTCAAATCCCCGCAATGGGGTGAGCTCCCATTGCTCTGTCCCAGCTCCTGCCTACTTAGCAGTTCCAAAGCACGCCAGTGCAAGCAGATAAATAGGTACCGCCATGTTTCCATGCGCTCTGGTTTCCGTCACAGTGTTCAGTTGCGCCAGAAGCAGTTTAGTCATGCTGGCCACATGACCCGGAAAGCAGTCTGTGGACAAATGTCAGCTCCCTCGCCCTGAAAGCAAGATGAGCATCGCAACCCCGTAGTTGCCTTTGACTGGACTGAACCGTCCAGGGGTCCTTTACCTTTACCTTTTACCTCAGGGACCTAATGGGGAGGCAAACGTGACCCAGCCAGGCAATGGGATGAAAAGTATATAAGAATAAAGATCAAAGTAGGTAGGTGTGGGACGTTGGAAGTTTTTTTTTGGTGTTGTTTTGTTTTCTTAGAAAGTTATGAGATTTCATTATGTTTTCATCATGGGGAAAACATGTGTAGCACAGAGATAACATTTTTATTTCCTTCCGTGTTTCTGCCTCATTAGAATTTGTTGAAGTATGACTTGTTGAAGTATGACTCTTAGGCAAACTGTTTCTGTTGCTTATAAGGCAGATTTTTAACTGGGGAACGAATCTCATTGGAAGTGACTTATTAGATTTGGGCAATCGCTTTCCATTTTCTTGTTTCACAGAGTTCCCTTTCTCTGGCAGGGACAAAATTATCAATTCCCAGTGACGAGAATCAGCCAGACAATGGGTTTCCTTGAACTGCGAAAACATCTGGTTCCATTAATTAGCCAACAATATGTTTACACTTAACCAAAAAGCTTGAGCAAAATGTTTCCCAGGACTAAGCTGATGTCCCTTATCCAGCCCTTAAATGCTCTTTCAGGAGAGCTGGCCAACTCCATTTTATTCTGACAAACCTCCACATTAATGGGGTGGGGGCCCAGTGGGTTATACAGATTGCGCCCTTGAGGGTTGATTTTTATTTCGTTTGTTGGGGTAACCACCCAGTTCTCCAAAGCAGCAAGGCTGAATGTTGGCAGACCGCAAGCAAAGGGCAGGCCAAAAAATGAGGTCAGAGAATCTGCTGCGTCAATGAAACCTCAATCACCTGATGCTCATAAGGCTAAGCTAAAACACATCTTCGCTGGCTTCCAGTATGTTTCCAGGAATCATAGAATCATCAAGTTGGAAGGGACCTGCTAGCTAGGGATGATGGGAGTTGTAGTCCAACAAACAGTTGAGGACCCAAGTTTGAGAAACAGTGCACTAAAGTAATGCTGCTACCACACTAACAGAAATACTCGTTGCGAATGCAAAACATATAAGTTCTGTAGATCAAAGAAACCAATAGGCTCATATGGGGATAAGGTGATCCCTCCAGTGTTTCTGAAACTGTTGTTGGACTACAACACCCAACATCCCTGACCACTGCTCCTGCTAGCTAGGGATGATGGGAGTTGTAGTTCAACAACAGCCAGGGACCCAGATTTGAGAAACACTGATAACTGGTCCTAAGCTATTAAGGGCATTATGTACCAACAGTAACACTCTGAGCTTGGCCTAGTAACAAATCATCAGCCAGCGCAGATATCTGAGCACAGGTTTAATACGCTCCTGTCAGCAATTGTGCTGCAGCATTCTGCATTAACTGCAGGTTCCAGATCAACTGCAAGGGAAGCCCTTTGAAGTAATCTGAAGTTACCAATAAGTCTGAACTACTGTGGTCAAGCTATCTTGCTCCAGGAACAGTCACAGCTTCTATATCAGTTGAAGCTGTTCTGTGATTGCAGCTACTCCTAGATACACACCAGTTCTGTTGCTATGATGTGAACCAGCTAGTTCTACCTATCTTAATGTGCTTTACTCCAGCCAGCAGGCTGCTGACAGAGATGGTCAGTCTGCCTTCATCCCTCCCCCGTAAGTCCTCACAAATGTGAATTTCATTAGGGTGTCATGAGCAAGAATTCGCAAATATTCAGAGACATCACTGTCCATTTTTCTTGCCAAAGCTGAAATTTCTGCAATGTCGGCTTGTAGCAATTTTAGAGGCTAATAATAATTAAGAAGAATAATGTGCTGGAAATTATGAAAATTGGCAACCCTGAATATTGCTCTTTATGGTCTTGCCAAATACTTATGGGACATATTCCAGAGAAATGGTGATGTTCTTTCCCAGATAATAATATGCATCTTGACAATTAGAACTCTGAGCCAATATACGACCAAAAAGCTGTGCTTTTTGGACTTCTTGGCTGTAAAATATCAAATAGAAAATATGGGGGAGAAAGACCACAGCTCATGCCCAGATCCTATGAGAAAGTTCATGTCTTCAAGAGATCTTCGCATTTCCTCTTGGTTTCAGCTGCAATCTAATATGCACACTTAACAGAGAGGAAGTCCCAATGAAATTTATATGGTTGACTTACTTCTAAGCAGATGTGTGTAAGATTTCATCGTCTGTGACTTTTGATGTATGCTTGCTCCCATACTCAGCTTCTAATAATTACCTGGATATGGTAGGTAGCAGGTTCTGGGGTTGTTTGAGGCTCTCACCAAGCCACACACCCCTCTTACTGGGTGTTTGGGCCTGGCTGGAATATGTCCTTGAATTCTGACAGTACATTTAGGTTCCCTGGATGGAGTACAGTGTGTGTGTGTGTGTGTGTGTGTGTGTGTGTGTGTGTGTGTGTAAACAAAAACTACATTTGTTGCTGTGATCACTTTTGCCTATGCCTCCACTGGCACAGCCATGTGGCCCCCACAAAGTTATCTACAAAGGAACGTGGCCCTTGGACTGAAAATTATTTTGCACTCCCATTGTTGACTTCCATCTGTCTTGAGAGCCAGTGGAGTGTGCCTCCGGGGGTGAAGTCAAACCCCTGTGTTAGTACCACCGAAGTGACCCCCCTGGGACGCAAGGCTGGGCAGTGGTTATGGGGTGCTGGGCTGCCCAGATGACAAGGCCCCCCTCCTGGTCTCACTGATGTGGTCCAAAGAAAAGCAGAGTGGTATGTCTGTCACCAGCTTGGCTGCAGGAGCTGCTGGAAGGAGATGTACAAGGTGCCATCCAACCATCTGAGGGACCCCACTCTGGATTTGTGTAGGGTTTCCTCCTTAGCCTTTCCTTCTGCCAGAAATATCCCACAAGGCAGCAGGATCAGAGTTTGCCTGCTCCTAGATGGGCTACCTTCCCAGGTGGATGAGCCCCATCTGCCCCTCACTTCCCTCTAGGGTGGCGGTTCTCAACCTGTGGGTCCCCAGATGTTGTTGGACTACAACTCCCATCATCCCTGACCACTGGTCATGCTGGCTAGGCATGATGGGAATTGTAGTCCGACAACATCTGGGGACCCACAGATTGAGAAACAGTGCTCTATGGCATGTTCAGAAACCACCTTCTTGACCATTGGACTCACTCTTGGTCTCGTAGGCTCAATCCACTGCATTCATGAAAATTCAACCCCATGTGCTAGGGTGAATATAACATCCACATCATAAATAGTCCAGAACAGAATAAGAAATGGTGAGATGACAAGAAGGTAGTGGGAGAGTGATGGAATGATCATGACATCCATCATGAAGGTGTGATGAGCCCTGCTACATCAAGCCTATCTAGTCAAGCTTTCTGTTCTCACAGCAGCCAATCAGATGCCTGTGGGAAGCCCCCAGGCAGGATCTGAGTGCAACAGCCCCACTTGCAGTGCCCAGCCACTGGTATTCAGATGCACACTGTCTCCAACTGTAGAAGCAGAAGATAGCAATCATGCCTACTGGCCATCAGTAGCCTTAACCTCCATGAATTTGCTGAATGAGACGGCCTCCAAGAGAGGGTGTCTTCCAAGGCCTTTGCATCAACTCATCCTCTCAAGCCTAGCAAGAAAAGAGGGGCAGGGCAGTGAGGATTGTGACATAGCTGGGTTTGACCTGTGTGCCAGCATCCAGCCATTTCTCCATTGAAGAAGAAGGGTTTGTAAAGAGGGGGCAATAATAAGATTCACACAACTTGTTTCTTTTGTTAAGGCTCCACCACGATGTTGCTCAGATATGCTGTAATTTGTAGGACATCTCTCGGCACTCCATTCAATCGGTTTGAATTGCTCCCACTAACCAGATGCGTAGGCAAAGGTCCAAGGAGAAGATGCTTCCACAAGGTTATTTGTGAGGGAGAGAATTTTGCCATTACGCTCTTTTCATTCATTAGCAAATAAAGTTTGTCTTATATTTCTTCCAGGCGGGGGGGGGGGGGGAGGGAAAGAACACAGTGGTCTGGGGCCTGCCTAAGACAACTTTTGCTCCCTCCAAAACCATGATTCCACTTTTCCAACCGGGCTCTAATATTGTTTCCTAAGCACACTGTTTGGCTCCAATCCCTTGGCGGGGAAAACACTCGTATCTGTGAGGCTCCTGAAGGCAGAAACCCCATCTTGTCCCACTCTGAAAAGTGTTCTTGATGAGATACACGGCTGCCAAGCAGCTCTGTGCTGAAGCACTCACTTTGCATACGAGACTAAATTCATCACCAAAATAGAAAAGAGGACAGAGATTTGCATGTGCTAGTTTAGATGTGCAGATGCACATTCAGAGCTAATTACTATAATTCAGTTAGAAATATATCTCGCAACAATAGGGGGAAATGGATGCTCAGGCACCAACCATTCATGGGCAAGCTCAATTCCCCTCCTTGTTCTATCGTCTTATGGTTCTTGTGGACCAGGCATCCTTTCAACTAGAGGGTGCGTCTAAAAAGAGGAGCAATTTCTGGCAGTTATTCAAATGGAAGATCGCCCTATGTAAAGCTCGCCAGGTGGCCATTGGTGACAAGGAATTCTATCCTGGTGAGAATTTTGCAATATAGGTAAAGGTAAAGGCACCCCTGACCATTAGGTCCAGTCATGACCGACTCTGGGGTTGCGGCGCTCATCTCGCTTTATTGGCCGAGGGAGCTGGCGTACAGCTTCTGGGTCATGTGGCCAGCATGACTAAGCCGTTTCTGGCGAACCAGAGCAGCGCACGGAAACGCCGTTTACCTTCCCGCTGGAGTGGTACCTATTTATCTACTTGCACTTTTGTGCTTTCGAACTGCTAGGTTGGCAGGAGCAGGGACCGGGCAATGGGAGCTCACCCCTTCGCGGGGATTCGAACCGCCGACCTTCTGATCGGCAAGTCCTGGGCTCTGTGGTTTACCAGAAGACATTCTTCCAAGCCCCTTTTCCCCTCAGACCTGGAGCTGGCTGTGAGCCATGTATACTGCAATCTGGAAAACTGCCAAAGAGAGAGGTGGGAATGAGCATTCTAATAAAATAAGGGCATAAGATGAACCTGCTGCATGGGGTCAATAGCCCATCTAGCTCTGTATCCTGTTCTCACAGTGGCCAACCAGATGCCTATGGAAAACTAGCAAGCATTGTCACAAGAGACTAGGGCCCTGCGGGACTTGACATCTTTCCGCAGGGCCTGCAAGACAGAGCTGTTCCACCAGGCCTTTGGCCAAGGCACAGTCTGTCCCCCTCCTTTGGTAATCCTCATAGAACTCTAGCCCAATGGCTGCCATCAATTTGATTCTGAATTGATTTTAGAATGTATTTCAATTAACTGATTGTGATTTTATGTGTTACTTTTATTGTTGCTAGCTGCTCTGAGCCCAGCTTTGGCTGGGGAGGGCGGGATATAAATTAAATTTTATTATTATTATTATTAAGCAGGATTTGAGCACCAGAGCAACTGGTATTCAGAAGCATTGTAACCTCCAACTGCGGAGGCAGAACATAGTCATCATGGCTATTATTATTATTATTATTATTATTATTATTATTATTATTATATTTTTAAGACAAAAAACTCAGTTTAAAACCTAAATTAAAACATCAAACAAAACCATCCAGGATAAAACATTACAGAAGAAAGTCAAATAGTATACATTGGAAGCTAAAATATTATCTTAAAGATGTCAAAATGAAACATTACAAAGGAGGTCAGCTACAGAATGCACATTTAACGCAGCAAAGTTAACAGAAAAAAAACTTTCTTAAGCATTTCGAAAGAAAACATTGCTAAAGGAATATAAAACACACATTTGAAACAGCATAATTAGGAAGAGAATAAAATATTATCATAAGTATAGAAAATATCTGCTGCTGTTGCTGCCAGTCCTGCAAATGGAGTTCATGGCAGGCTGCGGCTCAATGATAGCCAAGATGGTTTCAGGCCTCTTCAACAACCTCAGGGTTTGTTTGTTTTTTTGTAGCTGGAGTCCATCAGAGCCCCAACCTCCCAGGCCAGGTGGGAAAATGCCTGCAAGGCGGGAAGCAGGTCTTCCAGGTCTCACAGCCAAGATGATCCACTGATAGCCAACTCCTCCATTAATTTGTCTTATCCTCCTTCAAAGCCACCCAAGTTGGTGGCCATCACAGCCTCCTGTCAAAGTGACTTCCATAGTTGAACTATGTGCTGCATGCAGTGGTTCAAGTGGTTCTTTTGGGAGGAGAGATGCAAACACCTAATATGGGTGCCACTTGGATTGTTGTTGTTTAGTCGTTTAGTCATGTCCGACTCTTTGTGACCCCATGGACCAGAGCACGCCAGGCACTCCTGTCTTCCACTGCCTCCCACAGTTTGGTCAAACTCATGCTGGTAGCTTCAAGAACACTGTCCAACCATCTCGTCCTCTGTCTTCCCCTTCTCCTTGTGCCCTCCATCTTTCCCAACATCAGGGTCATTTCCAAGGAATCTTCTCTTCTCATGAGGTGGCCAAAGTATTGGAGACTCAGCTTCACGATCTGTCCTTCCAGTGAACACTCAGGGCTGATTTCCTTCAGAATGGATAGGTGTGATCTTCTTGCAGTCCATGGGACTCTCAAGAGTCTCCTCCAGCACCATAATTCAAAAGCATCAATTCTTCAGCTATCAGCCTTCTTTATGGTCCAGCTCTGACTTCCATACATCACTTGGATATGCACTGCAATATGGACATCTGGGAGCAGAAGGACAAGTGCTGGGAGTCTGTTTATGTGTTCGTGGAATGAACCCTGAACACTCCTCGTCAACGTATCAGCTTCTGTGTTTGGAGTAATGCCATAAACTCTCGACAAATTTCTTAGACCTGTTGGCTTCTCTCTCTCTCTCTCTCTCTCTCTCTCTCTCTCTCTCTCTCTCTCTCTCTCTCACACACACACACACACACACACACACACACACACACCTCACCCTTTTCTAAGGGAATGTCATTGCTTCCCATCTCTGGCTTCCCACTAACAAGGAGAACCAGCACAAGTTCTGCAAGGGAGCCGTTGTTCATATGCCAGCCCAGGCCCAACATGGTGGCTATTGCCAAGCCAGCTGGGTCCTTGCTGGCACTGTTGCTACAAAAGTTGCCAGGCAGCGGCCAAGTCAAGAATCTGCAAGCATTTGGGGAGGCGGGGGATATAATCAATTCCATGTGCATCTTTCTTTTTGTTTATTGCCTAGCAGAAAGTAATTTATTCAGAGATTCCAAATCATATTTTAGAAACATAACAAATAGTCCATTGTACATCTGTGTGCTGGACCAGTCTGGGAAACGTTCATTGTGTGCAATATTATAAAGCTCCCTTCTTGTTATTTCCAAATATTGTGACTGATTTATCTTCTCCAATGGCATGCTGAGAGCTACTCTGTGCAGTCCTGCTCCAGCAGACAAGTGGAGCAATGTTTTTCCCCATGAATACCATGAACAAGGAGGGCTATCGACACCTCTGTCCTTGCCAACTGGAAGGAGCCCACCATGTATGATTCACTTGATAGGCTACTTTTGGAGCGCCACATCAACGCTGATCATTATCTTACTTGTTTGTGTGGCCCGGACAGAGTTACCTCAATGGAGAATGAAAATGTGCCCTTATGCATCAATAAGATATTGATGATAACCAATTTGGGACTTAGAAGAAAAGATGGACTGAGAAGGAGATGGCTTTCTCATATGAGATTAATTACCATTCCTGTTCAGTTCTCATAGCGCCCATATTTCCTGATGGCAGAGCTCTGCGTCTTTCCTGATGGCAGAACTCTGTGTCTGGCTGGGTCCTTCTAGGATTGGAGAGACTAGGCTCAACACCTGGTGGCTATGCTTATCAGATGTTTGCATGGACCCTTCCTTCCTTCCTTCCTTCCTTCTTTCCTTTCTTCCTGGTGAGCCAACTCTTAGGGGTTGAAGTCCCTTTGGCCCCCACAATAAAATATTTGAGGAGCCCCCCCCCCAGGTTGATGGGCATTGCTATTCAAATGGTGTGCATGCACTGTCTCATGTGATTACGTGGGGGGGCTTACCTGCCCCCCCATATGTTATTCAAGTTGGCACCCCTTCTTCCTTCCTTCCTTCCTTCCTTCCTTCCTTCCTTCCTTCCTTCCTAGCGAATCCAGTGACGGAGCTTCTTTGTCATAAGCCCCGACATAGTGTAAACACTCCTTCCTTTAAGGGATGGCTGCAAATATGCCTTCAGTAATGTCTGGAGCCCTAAATATCCAACCCCCTGCCGAAAACAGGGGGTTTGAATTTGAAAGACCTCAATTACAGCAGCTTAAGAACCAAACAGTTTATAGAATGGTGCCGGGCAGCAAACACAGAGCTGCCCTGCTGTTTTGCAAATGGAGGGTGAGCTCATCCCAGGGATTTCATCCCAGGGATATTTCGCACTGTAATCAGGTATTTTGCATCGCTCTTCCTGCTGGCGGTAAAGAATGTGCCTGGACAGAAGCAGTTCAATACCGGAGCAAAAAGTGTGAAAAACCCCAGCTCAGAATTGGAAGACGTTGAATGTACTTTGGCAAAAACAACGACGCCTGCGTGTGCTATTATGCTTGGGTGCAGAGAGCAGGAAAAGCAAAATGCCCCCTCCTCTCTCCCTCTTTTGCCCTGTGAAATGGGCTATTTGAAATGCCTGATGTGTTTAGATTTCAGGTGCTAATGAGATGGGTTTGACATGAGGAATTGTGGAGGCTGACATAACTTGGTACACCGACTGCAGAAACCAGCCAAGAGCGCCGTCATGTTTCCTTTGTTTGCTATGGAAAGAAAAGGCGTCGGGGGCGGGGAAGCAATGACAGGGCCAAGCTGGAGTCCTGGGCACCAGTAACCAGCTCCAGTTCAGAAGTGTGCATCCTCCAATACCACAGTCCCTGATGTCAGTTGCTGGAGCTTGGAGAACGCAGCAGATTGAAGAGACCGCTGTGTTGACTGGAGAAGAGCAGAAACTCAGGCTGTCTGTATTTATATTAGGCCTGGCGCTTGTACTGCCTTCACTGTCTAATATTTATATTACCTCAACCAACCTGTTGCTTGAAGCTTCAAGAGATGAGAGTCCTGTTGTGCTTGGATCCTGCTTAGGGGTTTACCACAGGCAACTGGTTGGCCATTGTGAGAATAGGATGCTGGATTAGATGGGCCATTGGCCTGATCCTGCAGGCACTTCTTAAGTTTTTAGGCCTGTCTAATCCTGGCTTCATAAAGCCTCTTCGGGTTTCTCAGTTGCAAGAAGCCACGTCAGTGCATTCATGCCCCCTCCAGAACTTTGAGCTAAACCTGTGAAGAATGGGTACATAGGAGTATAGAAACCTGCCTTACACTGAGCCAGACCATGGGTCCACCTAGTGCGCCCAAGGGAAGGGGGGCAATTGGCAGGCCCCCAGCTGGCTCCAGCCCACTGGTTGGTTGACGGTCGAATTCCAGTCCTTCGTTCTGCATCAATCAGCCATGCAGAGCTTCAGAAGCTGAGCACACAAGCCAGCAGAGATAACAAACTCTTCACGACGGAAGGGCGGACAGAGGCATATGTAAAGCATATTTACAAGCAGTTTATTCAGCATAGATCAGGACAAAGAAAACATGTCTGCTCTCCTTCATGCCCAAGCAAGAAGCAGTATAAGGCAAAAGCTATGCACAAACGGAAGTTCCCAGCAAGCTGTGCTGGAATTTAAACAGACATGTGACATAAAACAGCTCCACACATCTGTTTAGATGGAACGGAACATCAATATCTAGTTGTGGTTTCAGATGGAGATCTCTTCCAGTCCCACCTGGAGATCCTGCGGATTGAACCTGGGACCTTCGGCACACAAAGCTTGTGCTCTACCACCACCATAGAATCAGAGAATCATAGAATCATAGAGTTGGAAGAGACCACAAGGGCCATCGAGTCCAACCCCCTGCCAAGCAGGAAACACCATCAGAGCACTCCTGATATATGGTTGTCAAGCCTCTGCTTAAAGACCTCCAAAGTAGGAGACTCCACCACACTCCTTGGCAGCAAATTCCACTGTCGAACAGCTCTTACTGTCAGGAAGTTCTTCCTAATGTTTAGGTGGAATCTTCTTTCTTGTAGTTTGGATCCATTGCTCCGTGTCCGCTTCTCTGGAGCAGCAGAAAACAACCTTTCTCCCTCCTCTATGTGACATCCTTTTATATATTTGAACATGGCTATCATATCACCCCTTAACCTCCTCTTCTCCAGGCTAAACATGCCCAGCTCCCTTAGCCGTTCCTCATAAGGCATCGTTTCCAGGCCTTTGACCATTTTGGTTGCCCTCCTCTGGACACGTTCCAGTTTGTCAGTGTCCTTCTTGAACTGTGGTGCCCAGAACTGGACACAGTACTCCAGGTGAGGTCTGACCAGGGCAGAATACAGTGGCACTATTACTTCCCTTGATCTAGATGCTATACTCCTATTGATGCAGCCCAGAATTGCATTGGCTTTTTTAGTTGCCGCGTCACACTGTTGGCTCATGTCAAGTTTGTGGTCAACCAAGACTCCTAGATCCTTTTCACGTGTACTGCTCTCAAGCCAGGTGTCACCCATCTTGTATTTGTGCCTCTCATTTTTTTTGCCCAAGTGCAATACTTTACATTTCTCCCTGGGACTCTCTGGAGATGAAATGCTATGGACTGTCTTCCTCTCCATGCAGATTCAGATGTATATAAGTGTAAAATAAACTGTATATTGCTCAAAAATGGAAAGAGGATGAGGTTCCCATGAAGGAAGAACATCTTATTAAAATGATGGAGTATGCTGAACTCGCCAAGCTAACAGCAAACATTAGAGATCAAAATGACGACACATTATCTTAGGATTGGAAACCTTTTGTAGAATATCTAAAGAACTATTACATGGGTAGGCAAACTAAGGCCAAGGAGCCGGATCCAGCCCAATCGCTTTCTAAATCCAGCCTGCGGATGGTCTGGGAATCAGCATGTTTTTACATGAGTAGAATGTGTGCTTTTATTTAAAATGCATCTCTGGGTTATTTGTGGGGCATAGGAATTTAGTTCATTATTATTTTTTTTCAAAATATAGTCAGGCTCCCCACAAGGTCTGAGGGTCAGTAGGCTGGCCCCCTGCTGAAAAGGTTTGCTGACCCCTGAACTATTACAAGTGCATGAAAACATGAGCAGGATATGAAATATGAGCAACGGTTAAGAGAAATTAAGGCTAATAATGTAGGATGTGTACCTATGGAGAGTTAAAATATGCAGCATTAATTGATAAACACAGAACACCATGGGGGCAGAATGAGAAGTCCATGGATAAATTCAAGGTATTGTTGATGCTTAAGTATGTAAACTTTTGAAAACTAAATAAAATTAGCATACATCAACAAATGAACCATATATCTTAATTTCTGCTGTGCCCTGAATTCTCAACACAGAAAGACGCCTGGCATTGGTGGAATGTTGCTACCCCTCAGCAGA
Organism: Podarcis bocagei; assembly: GCF_964188305.1. Taxonomy (NCBI): domain Eukaryota; kingdom Metazoa; phylum Chordata; class Lepidosauria; order Squamata; family Lacertidae; genus Podarcis; species Podarcis bocagei. The sequence goes on along the minus strand of NC_138133.1, from coordinate 77,763,448 downwards.
GATTGGGGTGGTGTTGAAGATGCAGAATCCATCCAAAATGAGCTCCATGATTGGAGTGCCATTTGGGTTCTTCGTGCTCTCGCAGACTATGTGGGTTCTCCTGGAATCCTTTGTCCATTGTCTGAATATCTTGCACTTGCAAATGCCAAAGGAAAACTGCTGAGAGTTGTCTAGTTTGGCAGTTAGGCCTGCCTGGCTGCTTTAGGCGCTGACGCCAAGGATGGAAATGGAGCCACTAGTGGCAAATAGAAGGGGAAGAAATGGAGGCAGTGAGAGATTTTACTTTCTTGGGCTCCATGATCACTGCAGATGGTGACAGCAATCACAAAATTAAAAGACGCCTGCTACTTGGCAGAAAAGCAATGACAAACCTAGACAGCATCTTAAAAAGCAGAGACATCATCTTGCCAACAAAGGTCCATATAGTCAAAGCTATGGTTTTCCCAGTAGTGATGTATGGAAGTGAGAGCTGGACCATAAAGAAGGCTGATCGCTGAAGAATTGATGCTTTTGAAATATGGTGCTGGAGGAGACTCTTGAGAGTCTCATGGACTGCAAGATCAAACCCCACCCCCAGTGAGTTGGGGATTTCCCCTGCATGCAAATACAGGCTTGGGTGGACTGAGCGGACAAGGCCAACAGCGGGGCCAACGGTATTATAATAATATTAATAATAATAATTCATTATTTATACCCAGACACTCTGGGTGGCTTCCACAGAATATTAAAAACAATAAAGCATCAGACATTAAAAACTTCTCTAAACAGGGCCATCTTCAGTTGTCTTTTAAAAGTAAAATAGTTGTTTATTGCCTTGTCATCTGCTGGGAGGGCGTTCCACAGGGCAGGCGCCACTACTGAGAAGGCCCTCTGCCTTGTTCAATGTAGCTTTGCTTCTCGCAATGAGGGAACCGCCAGAAGGCCCTCGGCGCTGGACCTCAGTGTCCAGGCTGGACGATGGGGGTGGAGACACTCCTTCGGTCATGAAGGCGGTTTCTGTTCATGCTATATACAGGAAGGAAAACTCTGATCCTAAACCTCTGATTCCTTGTGGGATATCTTTGGGAGAAGAAAAGGCTAAGGAGTACACAAATCTTAGGGTTGCCATACAGCCGGAATTTCCCAGGGACAGTTGGAATATGGCAGTCGGAAACAGTGTCAGGGTGGAAATTGCTAACCTAGCAACCCTAACAAATTTGGAGCCCCCAGGACAGTACCTTGTACGCCTCCTTCCGGCAACTCCTGCAGCCAAGCTGGGGCCAAACACATTGCTCTGCTTTCCTTTGGACCACATCAATGAGACCAGGAGGGGGGGCCCTCGTCATCCGGGCAGCCCAGCACCCCATAACCACTGCCCAGCCTTGCGTCCCAGGGGGGTCACTTCAGTGGTACTAACACAGGGGATTGACTTCACCCCCGGAGGCACACTCCACTGGCTCTCAAGACAGATGGAAGTCAATAATGGGAATGCAAAATAATTTTCAGTCCAAGGGCCACGTTCCCTTGTAGATAACTTTCTGGAGGCCACAGGGCAGTCCCAGTGGAGGCATAGGCAAAAGTGATCACAGCAACAAATGTAGTTTTTGTTTACACACACACACACACACACACACACACACACACACACACACACACACACACTGTACTCCATCCAGGGAACCTAAAGGTACTGTCAGAATTCAAGGACACATTCCAGCCAGGCCCAAACACTCAAAGAAGGTAGGTAGTAAGGGGGGGTGTGGCTTGATGAGAGCCCCAAACAACCCCGGAACCTGCTACCTGCCATATCCAGGTAATTATTAGAAGCTGAGTATGGGAGCAAGCATACATCAAAAGTCACTGACGGTGAAATCTTAGACACATCTGCTTAGAAGTAAGTCAACCATATAAATTTCATTGGGACTTCCTCTCTGTTAAGTGTGCATATTAGATTGCAGCTGAAACCAAGAGGAAATGCGAAGATCTCTTGAAGACATGAACTTTCTCATAGGATCTGGGCATGAGCTGTGGTCTTTCTCCCCCATATTTTCTATTTGATATTTTACAGCCAAGAAGTCCAAAAAGCACAGCTTCTTGGTCTTATATTGGCTCAGAGTTCTAATTGTCAAGATGCATATTATTATCTGGGAAAGAACATCACCATTTCTCTGGAATATGTCCCATAACTATTTGGCAAGACCATAAAGAGCAATATTCAGGGTTGCTAACTTTCATAATTTCCAGCACATTCTTCTTCTTAATTATTATTAGCCTCTAAAATTTCTACAAGCCGACACTGCAGAAATTTCAGCTTTGGCAAGAAAAATGGACAGTGATGTCTCTGAATATTTGTGAATTCTTGCTCATGACACCCTAATGAAATTTAGCACCGCAGGAAAGTCACTTCGGTGCTGCTAACACAGCAGTTAGACTTCACCCCCAGAGGCACACTCCATTGCCTCTTGAGCCAGATGTGTTAAGTTGTGGGTGAACATATCAGACGACACAGCAATTCTTCAAACAGCTCTTGTTTATTCACAGGCCAGAACAAAACTGAACTGAAGGGTTCAGTCAGCCTGCTTATATAGAGCTCCAGTACAACGTAACTGTAACAATTTTCTAAAACTATCCAATCACTGAACGTCACTTTCGATCCCTTATTTGCATAACTATCTACAGTATCCCCCTGCTGGCCCAGGGTGAGAACTTCAGTACATAACAAGATGGATGCCAACAACATGGCAATCAAGTCCATTTTATGTCCTCCTGCTCCTCTCAGATCAAAATGCATGTTTCACTCTCAGTGTGGCCAAGCACTGTGCTGCAGCAAGCAGAATCCACGAGGAACTGACCCCCAGGCATTTTCTTCCTGGGATTTCGTGACATGATTACAGCTATTAAAATGTTGACCCCGTTTTATTTCACTCTGTGCTATTTTTATTTACTTTACTTTTTCAGTTTCTTCCTCTTGTTTTGTACTGCTGTTGTACACGTTTGCATAATGTGATTTACGTGCCTCTTATTTTGCCGGCCCTTGACCATAACAATAAAGATTTGATCTGACTAGTGCAGACATTGTGGCTTCATTACCAAGCCAGCTTTGTTTTTTTATTACCCCACCTCCTCCTGCTTCTGCTCAGTATCCAGCCTGTTGAAGAGTTCTGTCGGACCCAAAGTCTTGCTCATTGTTCCTGTGACATTTTGGCTGGGTCATAGATAAAAGGACTTTCCCCCCCCCATAATAAAAAGTGCCTGCTAAACCCTTATAGGCATGCTAATATAAACAACCTTTCTTTTTCTTGCTCAGCTTCTTTCGTGGGTCTCTCTCTCTCCAAGAAAAGCTTATTTGTTTGTCATGCAAGGATTGGCAAATCGAATGCCGGCAGATGACATCATTGTCTCTGCTGTGAAATAAGTGGTGGCACTTCACCAGACACAGGGACAGAGGGAGATGTTTTACTCCAAACAATTAGCCCATCTAGCACAGTATTGTCTACACTGACTGGCAGCTGCAGCACCACCCCCAGATTTCAGGCAGGGTTTGCAGTATTGTCTCCAATTTTTATGGGTTGCAGCTGTTGTAAACAAAAATTGCCCTTTTCCCTTATGGGGTATCCAAGAGCCCATATAGAGTCCTTACGTAGGTTCCCTATTGGTAGAAGAAAATAACAGAGGCCAACCAGAGAATATTGAGAAGCAAAGCAGCTAGTAAGCCTGATCTTTATTGATCTGTTGCAACAGGGTGCTCCCCTCACACGCAGGAAAGGAGGAGGAACCCAGAACAATGGTATGCAAGGCCTTATAAAGACTTTTGAAATTGCCACCCTGTAGATCAAGACCATGGGACACGGGTGGTGCTCTGGGTTAAACCACAGAGCCTAGGACTTGCCGATCAGAAGGTTGGCAGTTCGAATCCCCATGATGGGGTAAGCTCCCATTGCTCGGTCCCTGCTTCTGCCAACCTAGCAGTTCGAAAGCATGTCAAAGTGCAAGTAGATAAATAGGTACCGCTCCAGCGGGAAGGTAAACGGCGTTTCTGTGCACTGCTCTGGTTCGCCAGAAGTGGCTCAGTCATGCTGGCCACATGACCCGGAAGCTGTACGCCGGCTCCCTCAGCCAATAAAGCGAGATGAGTGCCGCAACCCCAGAGTCGGTCACGACTGGACCTAATGGTCAGGGGTCCCTATTCTTTTTAGATCAAGACCACCCCCCAGAAACATCATACATACATCACAGAAAAGGCGGTCTAAAACAGAAATTTGAATGTTGTTTTTCCTGTTTGCCAGGTTATCTGATTGCCTTTCCTGATAGTCTGTCACCTATTAAAATGCTGATTACTCAATTCCTGAGACAATGGGAAGGCTCCCTGCCCCCCCCCCCCGCCTCCTTGCAGGGAAAATATTCGGTCAGTTTGGGAATCAAAATGGTTTCAGGTCAGTCTTCCTGTGCTGATCTATGTACGTGCTTTGTTGGTACACTTATGAACATTTAACATATATCTAAGACCTCAAAATTCCTATCACACAGCAAAGACTCCACCTTGTCTTGTGATTCCTTTGTAGTTGTGCTTTAGTTTGTCCATCAATAAGCAGTCTCTTGTTCTGTGCCTACAAAGTGAATATATTTTATATCAAATAAGAACTCAATAGGGTTCTCTTCCTGAGGCCTTCTGCACCCAAAGCAGGTGTGCTAGGTTACATGCACAGATGCACACCCAGAGATAATTGCTATAATTCAGAGAGAAATATATCTTAGAATCATAGGGAAGACGGATGCTCAGGGACCAACAATTGACAGGTGACTTCAAGCCTCCTCCCTGTTCTCTCTTTCTGTGGTTCTTCATCCATAAACAGGACTTGGACCAGGCAGCCTTTCATATACAAGATACCTTTAAAAAGAGGAGTGATCTCTATGAGAATTACTGCTTCCTTTTGGCTGGCTTGCATCTCCCTCCTTGGGTGGCCACTTGCACAGCATCGCCCCCCCCCCCAAAGGAAAATGAAATGCGTCACTGAAAAGAAGACAAAAAGAGGGCCCAGATTTGCATAAAATGTGCATATGTTAATTTACAGGCATTATTCCAAAATAATGATGTTGTAAACAAAAATCTGCCCCTTTCCCCCTTATGGCGTATCCAAGAGCCCATATTAAGTCCTTACGTAGGTTCTCTGTTGGTAGGAGAAAATAACAGAGGCCAACCAAAGAATATTGAGAAGCAAAGCAGCTAGTAAGCCTGATCTTTATTGATCTGTTGCAACAGGGTCCTCACTCACCACACGCAGGAGGGAGGAGGAACCCAGAACAATGGTGTGAAAGCCCTTATATAGACATTTTAAATTCCCTCCCTGGAGTCCAAGACCACCCCCCAGAAACATCATACATACATCACAGAAGGGGTGTAGCTCAAGACCACCCCCCAGATACATCATACCTACACCACAGAAAGGGCGGTCTACAGCAGAAATCTGAGTGCTTTGTTTACCTCCTGTCTGCCAGGTTACCTGTTTAATGGTCACTTGATTGGATTGCCTGGGGAGCCTGGCCATTCTTTTGTAATGATAAATACTTAGTTCCAGAGCCAGGTCACAAGCTCACACCCTGTTCATATCTTAAATGTGCCCTTAAGACAGGATTTGTGAAGGAAAAGGCAATGGGGAGGCTTTTCCATTTTCCATTGACCTTGCAGAGAAAACATTTGGTCAGTTTGGGAATCAAAAATGGTTTCAGGTCAGTCTTCCTGTGCTGATCTATGTACGTGCTTTGTTGGTACACTTATGAACATTTAACATATATCTAAGACCTCAAAATTCCTATCACAATGATGACAATTTAAACATAAATACATCTCATTAAAGTAGGGAAGCTTGTGATTGGGTGAGCTATGTGTCTGCTATGACTATTAACTATTGAATGAGGAACTTTTCAGTCCAGCTGTGCCAATCCGTGATGCTGGCTCTGCCGGTTGCATCAATGGAGAAATACAGCTTTTCTTAGAATGATAGAACTGTAGAGTTGGAAGGGACCACGAGGATCATGTAGTCCAACCCTCTGCAACGCAGGAATCTTTCGCCCAACGTGGGCCTTGAACCCACGACCTTGAGATTAAGAGTCTTATGCTCTGCCAACTGAGCTATGTCAGCTTAGCCTGAAACCCGTCTTCAAATCAGTGAAGAACCTGCTTCAGCCCTGCTTCAGTGAAGAACAAGTTCAACCCTGACATTCACATTCTGTGCCACAACCAACTCTTATTCAATGCTTTTACACAATACTCCGGTTTCCATGCGAAGAACAGCCAAGCAGATTTCACACCACTCGATGGATGCATGAATTTATTAAAAGCTTTCCTATTTATGTGCCGTAGCTTTCTCGAATTAGTCTTGGCATTCTCTGCATATTTATGGAGACGTTTGGCTTGCGCACTGACAGGAGGATCTCTCCGAATAGATTCGCAGGAGCTGCAAGCTTTTAATAGTCTTGGGGGGGGGGGAGGCTGGCTCTGATCAAAGAGCTGCCACCATCCTGCAAATCTGAACTGCAAAATTCGTACCCTCAAATATTTCACCGTTGAAAATAGGGGCACCTTCATAACATACCAGCTCTCATTCCCAATCCCCTCCTCTGTGGAGAAGGCATTCCCTCCTAAAAGCCAAGATTGTACTAGGGTTCAGAATATATATATAATTTTATTTGCCCCGGCTATGAAATTCCGGATATATGGCAACCCTAATTGTGGACCCAATGAAGTTTGTTTGCTTGTTTAGAGCATTTTTTGCCCCACTCCCCAGTCAAAAAGGCTGCCTGAATTGCTTGCAAGCATCTCCCCCGTATGATTGGACATTTGAACTGTGAGTGGCAACATTCTCCTCCTCTCACCCACGCTGCCTATTGGGTCCTCCTGGGCAGGAAGGAATATGGGAGAACCTTGCACGAGCAACAAGCTCTGGTGTGTCCTTGCATTTTGGCTGGTCCTTTGGTTCTGCCTCCTGGTTCTGCCTCCTGCGGTTCTGCCTTGGGTCATATCCACACCATGCATTTAAAGCGCATGGCTTCCCTCAATGAATTTTGGGAACTGTAGTCCCCCCCCCATGGAGCAACAAATTCCAACTCCCTTGGCAAACTACAGTTCCTAGGATGCTTTGGGTGCACGCGCGCTTTGCACATGCTGTAAATGTATGGTGTGGTGTAGTGGTTAAGAGTGGTAGACTCATAATCTGGTGAACTGGGTTTGCGTCTCCGCTCCTCCATATGCAGCTGCTGGGTGACCTTGGGCCAGTCACACTTCTCTGAAGTATCTCAATCTCACTCACCTCACAGAGTGTTTGTTGTGGGGGAGGAAGGGAAAGGAGAATGATAGCTGCTTTGAGACTCCTTCGGGTAGTGATAAAGCGGGATATCAAATCCAAACTACTCCTCCACCTACTCCTCCTTCCTTCTTCCTCCTTCCTCCTCTTCTTCTTCCTTCTTCTTCTTCTTCTTCTTCTTCTTCTTCTTCTTCTTCTTCTTCCTGGTCCTTCACTCCTGGCTTACTGCAGGCTATTGCTCAATGGCTCAGCCTCAACAGCAGAGTCCCTGCCAATGACCTCTCAGGCAGCTTTTAAATGAAATGAAATTGGGAGAGGAGAAGCTTCTGGCTCCATACACACCCACCCACCTTGAGACAGTGTGCAAATGTTCATGCACAGGCCCCGAAAAACAGTTTAAATGCCTGGCATCACCTGCAAATCAGGGGGGTGAGCAGAGACTCAGTTCAGCCTCCAAATTTTGCATTAACAACATTTTTAGTTGAGAGAATTTTTGCGACCCCCCCAAAAAAAAAAATGGCAAGAGAGGGGAGTGATTTACAAAGGACATGTAACAAAAAGAAAAGGAAGATAAATGAGGGACATGGGGGGGCATGAAAACACAGCCGGAGGCGCACGCTGTTCACTTCAGTACAGCCGATTTCTTGCAGACTAAACCAAAGTGCTAATTAGAATGAGCCAGTGAGGTTAACACGAATTCACAAGCGTAAATTATGCTGGAGACCATATTTAGACATGCTTTCAGCTTTGGAAGAGAGGATTGAAACTGGCCAAAAATAATCTCAGATGTCTTGATATATCTCTAGTGTTTCAATATATAACCCAAACCCTGGAAACAATTCATTTCCCACTTTACTGGCAATGGCTCATAGGATGTACTGCTTTATGTATTGATTGGTTTGATTTTATCATGGCTGCTAGCCATGATGGCTATATTCTGACTCCGTGGTCAGAGGTAGTGTCAGGGACTGGACAGAGGAGGAATGGTGGAGACCGCCTCCCCAGCCTGCCCCTTCCAGAGAAGAAGGAGACAGTTCAGAATTACAACAAGGGTTTGTGGGAGATCACAGCTCAGAAGCAGATGAGGGGGAAAGCTGGGAAATAATGGGAGGAGAGGAAGAGGAGGAGGAGGAGGAAGAGGAAGAGGAAGAGGAAGAAGCACCATAGGAGAGACAGCTGACAGACTCAGTGTCTTTAGAAAGCATTCCAGATCCCCCTCTCCCAGAACACGGCAGGCCTTGAAAGTAGGAGAGCAAAGAGCTCAAAGGCAGAGGGCACTTTTCAGCACCTGTAGCGTGGAAGTGCTCACTGGAAGGACAGATCGTGAAGCTGAGGCTCCAATACTTTGGTCACCTCATGAGAAGAGAAGACTCCCTGGAAAAGACCCTGATGTTGGGAAAGATGGAGGGCACAAGGAGAAGGGGACGACAGAGGACGAGATGGTTGGACAGTGTTCTCGAGGCTACTAACATGAGGTTGACCAAGCTGTGGGAGGCAGTGGAAGACAGGAGTGCCTGGCGTGCTCTGGTCCATGGGGTCACGAAGAGTCGGACATGACCAAACGACTAAACAACAACAAAGCAAGGAAGTAGGAGAGACGGAGGGGGTGGAGATTCACCCAGAGCAATGCCATTACACCAAGAGGCTGCATTTCTAAGCCTCTCTCTGTGTGAATATTGAATAAAAAGCATTAGTAAGAACTTCCTTGTCTTATCCATTCCTGGCAGCCTACCTTGGGGGTTTGGATCCTCTGATACCTGACAGATAGGCTTCGGCATACCAGCTGCTTGAAAATGCAGAAAGGGAGAGTGCTCTTGAGAGTGCTTTTCCCAGCCACTCTGGGTGGCTTCCAGCAAAAGATCAAAAACACACTTCTGGGTTGGTGCCTCCAGCAATGGCGGAGTTCCTCTGATCGGGAGGAACTTGTCCCGTGGGAATTTGGGTCTGTACCACCGTGGCGAAGGCAGAGACCCATAAAAATCACAGGCAGGAGAAGCCTGTGAATGTGGGATTCGGCGGGCACCTTTTGCGCCTCCCCTACTCGCGGGGGAATTCGGGGACCCGGAGCGACGTGGGGTGAGTGGCGCGGTGCTTTGAATCGTCTGCTTCTTCCACAGAGCAAAGCCTCATAGCTGTTGCCGGAGAGCACTGACTTTTTCCTGTGGACAATTTGACTCCAAAGTAATTACCCGTGAGTAGAGCTGATATGGGAGAATCGGATTTTAAACGTTTAATTTGGCATCGAAACGGGGAGGTTCAAAACAGGAAGTCCGCCTTCCATATTTGTAAATAGACTGAGGCAAGGAGTCTGTAAGCTGAAGTCTTGGAAAGCCTTTTGTAAAAGATTAAATTTTCATCGGTAAAGAGTATAAAATCCCCCTTGGAGGCAGGAGAAGAGGGGGGGGAAGCTGTGGACTGAGTATGCCTGCAGGAGAGAGTAAAGAGAGTTAAAATACTGCCGCTCTGACCCTGGAAACGGGCTGCTAGTAGGACTGACGTTTTGGAATGTCCATTGACAGCACTTAGAACGTTCCTTGACAGCTAGCAGAATAAGAGAGATATATTGTTTCTACTGTCTCCGGCTACTTCTAAAAAGGAGTAATAAAGTAACTGAAAACTGAAACTAACTTTGGATTGTACGAGTTGCGCTTAAAGGTGACATTCTTGACTATTATAAATAGAAACCATTTCCCCCTAGTGGAAGTTTCTGAAATTGGTTACTTTATAAGAGCTGGGCTAGGGGAGTTTCCAGCTGCAAGATAAAAACTGTGTGACTCTGGGATTAACCTTGAATCTCTTAAGTGTTATGGCAAATGGAAAGGAAAGAACAGATGAAATGTCAACAGAAGAGGCCTTAGTGGTCGCATTATTGAAAATAAATGACTCGTTGGAACAGCTTCACAAGAAAACAGAAGTGATGAATGTGAAAGCGGACGTTGCAAATAATAAAATTGATTTAATTGTAGAAAGTTTAAATAATCTGGGACAAAAGGTGAACACCAACACAGAAACCACCCAGAAATTGTCACAGGAATCTACTTTAATACGGCAAACTGCAGATGAAGTCAGGGAGAAAACCTTTGCTGCTGAATGTAAAACAACACAATTGGAGTGTGAGAGAGCCCCACACATTCAAAAGCAACTTGACGAATAAAAGCTGACATTTGCTATGATGGAGCTTAAAGAAAAACAGATGAATTTGAGGATCAGAACCCCACCAGAACTGGGAAAGGAAAGTTTGACAGAGCTTCAGGAGGAGACAGGATCAACATCGGCTGAGAAAGAGAGGTTTTGGGGGGTCAGTAGGACCGCCAAAAATGTGAATTTACTTAAGGGTAACTGTGAAGGACGTTGGATTGAAGAGAAGGGGGATTGGGAAATATGGACAAATCTGAAGTTGTTATGGTTGGGCCGAGCTGTTGTGGTGGGGATGAGGGTTGCTGTGTTGCTGGGGATGTTGCTTTTGTGTCAAAAAGTACAAGTTTTGGATGGGAGGGATTGTTTCAGGAGGTGGCAGAGGGATGTTCCTGGATTGGTTTGGCATGGCAGGAAGCCTCGAGTAAAACTTAAGATATTGACAGATACTAAAGAAGGAGGTGGACCTGCCCTGCCAGACACCTAAACTTTGTTGTGAATCATCTGCTTTTTGCCGGCTGAGAGAATGGCTGTCTTTTAAAAGCACTGAAGTGTTGGATAATGGCAGATGAAGTTGATGGACTAGACGGAATTGGCGGAAAAGACTGGCAAGATCTGAGACCAGGGAGAAGAGTCGGTGGAAAAAGACTGGGAAAAGTTTAAAGACTATTTATAGAAATATTGTAAAATTAATGAATGTTAGAAGAATGTTGGAATGAAATTATATGGCTTCAGTAGAAATGTTATAAGGAATTAAGTATAAATAGATTAATAGAGTATTAAAGGTAAATAAGGTTAAAAGGTGTTAAGATAATTATAGGGTAGAAAACAGGGGAAGATGGTAAGGAATTGCTGAAATAATTAATAGAAGTGGAATACAAAAAGGGAGGTGTGAGGAGGCCGTGGAAATATGGGAAAGAAAGATAAGATATTGGAAGTTTTTTGTTTTTTCTTTTTTTCTTTTCTTCTTTCTTTTGATATGTTTTTAAAATGTTTTTGTTTTGTTTTGTTAATTTTTATGTAGTGTTTTTGTATTATAATGTATTGTTTTTTCTTTGTTTTTTCTTTTGTAAGTGTTTAAAGTAAGACAGTAAGAGCTGTTCGACAGTGGAATTTGCTGCCAAGGAGTGTGGTGGAGTCTCCTACTTTGGAGGTCTTTAAGCAGAGGCTTGACAACCATATGTCAGGAGTGCTCTGATGGTGTTTCCTGCTTGGCAGGGGGTTGGACTCGATGGCCCTTGTGGTCTCTTCCAACTCTATGATTCTATGATTCTATGATTCTATGATTCTATGATTCTAAATTGTTGTAAAAGTAATAAATATTATTATAAAAAAGATCAAAAATACATTGAAACATGAGTGTTCATTAAACCTAGTTTGTGACACAGGTCACCATCCGATGAGTTTTGAGCGCTGCTATGCAGAACCTGGCAACATTGTATGTGGTAGCAAGATTGGTATCTGAAAGCAGCAGGGAGGTATAGAATTGTCCTGTGTGCCCCGAGAACTTATGGAGTAGTGGGAAGATGAGGCTCATACGAATGTCTCTATAATATAGGTACTGGAGAAGCACATGCTCTGTTGTTTCTATTTGTCCAGAATCACAGGGGCATTGCCTCTCCAAGTAAGCAATCTTCCTGTATCGACCTTCAATGACAGCCGAGGGGAGGGTGTGACATTGTGCCAGGGTAAAGGCTCTCTGGTGCTTAGGGACTTCGAGATTAGTTAGATATGCCATGGGGGAGGCAGAGTACCTAATGGATTCATTGGCAATAAAAGTTGGGGTCCTGGCTAGATCCAATTGGTGCTGTGTGTCTGCTACACATTGTTTAATGAGTGCTCTGGCCTGAGTAGAAGACCTGGATGAGATTTCAGTTGCCACTGCCTGTTTCCATATGTATTGAAAATCACCACTTCCGGGTTGGCGCCATCGCCGAATGGCGGACTCCCTCCGAGCTCCGGAGGGAGTCTGCTCAGCAGGGGCGGGGACCCTTAAAAACCACGGGCACGGAGCCCGTGGACATGGGGGCTCGGCTGGTACCACTAGCGCCCTCCCGACTCGTGAAGGAGCCTTTTTAAAGGCTTCGGATTGGGTGCTGGGGAATGGCGTGGTGCTGTGAGTCCACCGCTTCCCCTGCCGAGCGCAGCCGCATGCCATTCGACGGAGAGCGCTGGCTTCTTCCATTGGAAATTTGGACTATCAACAACAACCCGTGAGTAATTGGGAAACCGGGTACAAAAGGAGAAAAAAAGAAATTTTTTTTCGGATTCGGCATGAGCGGGGGTGATCTAAAAAGGAAGTCAGTCCCCCCCTGATTGTAAACATTCTAAAACAAGGACTGGGTAACCAAGATCGAAAGAGAAGTTTATTGCTGATAAAAATCATTAATTCCACGATGGGAAATTACAAGAATTGTGCTGGAGGAGAAGAGTGGAGGGTGAGAGGGAAATGCAACCCCCCCTGGGAACCGGGGCGATTCGTAGAGCCTGGCGAAGAGAGACGGAGACTTTGACAGCTGTCAAAGTAGCTGTCAAAGCTGGAGAATATAAAGAGGACTTTGTTACAAGGATTTTGCTGGCTAATTCTGTTACAATTTGACATAATATGGATATAAACTGTCGGAAAATAAGGAACAACAATTTGACTTTTGGATTAGAGGATACAAAGTTACTACAATCCCCCTAGAGGGGTTTCGGGACATTACAAGTGGTCGTACGTGGAAAATTACTCTGGGATTCGCACAGGACTTATCTTCTGGGAAAGCTGCAAAACTGAAATAGTATTTTGTCTACAGAGGTGTTTACATTAAAAGGAGAAAATAGAATTTTCTATTGAAGAAAGGAAGGGACTGGACGTAAGTTTTTGTTCCTGAACAACAAACCTCTGTAGAGATACCAGATCTCGGAATAAGAACGTTTTAGCAGCTGAACAAGACAAGAAACCTGAGAAAGAAAGGAATAAAAAGAACAAAGGACTAACTACGACACGGAAAGAACAATGGGAGGAGCAACAAAGACCAAGGAAATTAAAGGCCTCAATTAGACTGGATTTTTGAAGTTAAACATCATTAAAATAAATAAATTAAAAGAAAACCGGCAAGGTGGAATGGGAAAAAATCTGGCCATGGACTGGAGAACTCCAGGCTGACAACATATAGACTGATGGACATGGGGAATTCAAACCGGGGAAGGGAGGGGGGAGATTTGGAATCCAAAGGCTATGTAACCATCTTTTTGAACCTTCTTGTATTTTTTATCTTATATTTCTTTATATAACTTTTGTATATCATGGTATTTTGATTTGACATGTTTTTAAAAAAAGGGAATTCGTGGAAAGAAATTGGGGCAGATCTTGGGGAAAAATCTTTTTTCTATTTCTGTTAACGATGAGGGGTGATGGTAAGATTGTACAAATTAAATTGGTTAATGGGTTAAACATATTAAGTTTTAAACTGGGAGTGAGAGCTTGTGGAACCAAATTAATTGAAAGGGGAATATCGTCGGGAGGGGGAGGAGGGAGTCCTAGAAAGAAGGTAACGAAAGTAAGGTTTTAAATATATTTTTATCTTTTCTATCTTTTCTTTTCTGTTATATTTCTATATTATTGGAAACTCTAATAAATATGATTTAAAAAAAGAAAAAAGAAAATCACCATTCATAGTTAGTGGGGCAAGGCCAAGGGGAAATAAAGATAGTCTGAGCCAATAGTTGAGTATGGTCACCCACACTCTAGCCTTCACCTCTGCTTAAAAACCTCCAAGGAAGGAGAGTCCACCACCTCCCGAGGGAATCAGTTCCACTGTTGAACAGCTCTTACTGTCAGAAAGTTCCTCCTGATGTTTAGATGGAATCTCCTTTCTTGGATTTAATTCCAAGTACATATTGGTGCTGTGGACTAAACTACTGAGCCTCTTGGGCTTGCCGATCAGAAGGTTGGTGGTTCGAATCCCCGCCAACCTAGCAGTTTGAAAGCATGCCCAAAAGTGCAAGTAGATAAATAGGTACTACTCCTGCCGGAAGGTAAACGGCGTTTCCGTGCGCTGCTCTGGTTTTGCCAGAAGTGGCTTAGTCCTGCTGGCCACATGACCCAGAAGCTGTACGCCGGCTTCCTCAGCCTGTAAAGCAAGATGAGTGCCGCAACCCCAGAGTCGTCTGCGACTGGACTGAACTGTCAGGGGTCCTGTACCTTTACCCTTTATATATGCAATAAAATGGCAGTCAATTATGGTCCACCTTTCTATGCTCAGAATATATCCAATATTGTATATGTAATGGAGAAAATGATAATTTCATAACACTCTATCATTTTGACAATTCCATTTTCTTTTGAGATTATGGCCTGGCTAAACTGAAAAGGCATGTGCCTGCCTACCTTTTTCAATACAGAACTAGTACTGGACGTAGCAGAACTAGTAATGTCCGTTCCAGAGCACTGAAAAGAATAAACTGTTAGAATCCATGCTGGCCATTGTATGCATGAAAAGAGAATCGGCTAGGCATGTCAACTGTTATTAATCTTGAATTGTTTTGTAGACAGACTGGGAGACATTTAATGAATAGGAAAATTAGTCAAAGTCTTGATAAGGAAATAGACTGAAAAAACGGTTCTATGTAATCACATGCTATTATGATGAGGGCTGATCTGAAGAGCCAAGTGCTTTTGATTGGTTCAGGATGATGACATCGGGTTGCATCTATTAAGATTGCTGTGATCTTTTGATTGGTGACTAGAAATCGCATGTGTAATCTGGAAGTGTATTAAAAATATTGCTTTGGATGTGGTTCTTTGCAGTCTCCTCCTTATCTTTGAGACTGTCCTTATGCACACTTGTATTATATGATAGTTCTTGGTATGAGCTTTCGTGTGCATGCACACTTCTTCAGATACCACTTCTTCAGGTATCTGAAGAAGTGTGCATGCACACGAAAGCTCATACCAAGAACTAACTTAGTTGGTCTTTAAGGTGCTACTGGAAGGAATTTTTTTATTTTGACTATGGCAGACCAACACGGCTACCTATCTGTAACTTGTATTATATGGTTTCTGGATCATGTGGCCAGCATGACTAAACCCCTTACTGTCCAGAGGTCATTTACCTGTATCTTTTTACCTTGTATTGTATCTTTTCACTTGGAGTCTGCATCCTTTTTTGGGAGTTTCTGGGAAGGGATACCTCCAGTCTAGAAACCCCCTTTTAAATTTCTCCAACACTTGATGTTTCAGAGAAATAGATGCCCAGCTATAACAAAATCACCCTGGTCTGGAGACCAACAGATGCGGAACGAAACCCAAAGCACAGAAATTTGGTTAGCAGAAACGTGGAAAGTTTAAGCAATGGAAAAACAAAGCGATCCCAGAACAATGCATTTGGAAGCTTTTGTGGGATGTGATGATGATTATCCTTCCACACACTTGAGAAAAGAAAAGGCCAAAGCCTAATTATGGTCATCTAAATACTGGCTGCTTGTTATAATATGTGAGAAAAGCGAAGAAAGCACGCTTTGGTAAGCAGGACCGTGATACAACTTTATTAATCTTTATGGGTTATTCATGTTTTGGGAAGTCTGGCCATCGCAAGTGGAAAGCTGATTCTTGAAGAATCCTTGTGGACCACAAGTATGCTAATTAGACCACGACTGCGCAGCAAAACTCATGCACCAAGTCTTCCCAAAGCGCATGCAAATCCACCCCTCACAGTATCCTCCAGAGAGATTCTGCTCTCTTCCTTCTTAATTCAACCACATGGATCTAACTTGTCTGTAAACACAGGTGTCTGCATTGGAATGCAGGGTTCATAATATAAGGCAAATATTACAAACGCCCAAGTTCTTCTCTGGCTGCGATTTTCATCCACCCTACTTGACTGCCTGCTCAGTTTCTTTGCTGCTACTGCTCTGGAAAAGGAGGTGACTCTCTCACTCACACAATCTCTCTGCTATCTGGTGGTGTTGCTGCTACAGCAGAGGTGAGTCCCGTTTGAGGGTTTCTCGTGGGCTTCTGGCCGGCCACTGTGAGAACAGGGCCACTGGTAAGCAAGGCTATCCTTACTGTATGTTCTTCTCCCTATATTCCATATTAGGGCGGACCACGGTTTACAACAGCTCAGCCGTGTCAAGGCTGGTTTGGATTTGCAGACCCCCAAGAGAGTGGAGGAGGAGATGCAAAACACCCTCCAGACGTCAGTGAGGACTAAAATCCAGAGTTCGGTTTTGCATGCAAGCCGGCTTGCTCCATCGGATTCTGTGCAAAGACACATTTTAACTGCTGAAACACCGAAAAGAGAGTGGGGTATAAGGCTATGGAGTAAGTGCGGTGAGGGCGACACAGACGCGGCGCAATCAGTGCTGCGCAAGCCCCACCTCTGTTTGCCCACACCACATTCCAAGTGCCAGTGGCCACATCTTTTCTCAGGTTGGGCAAGGAATGCCTTCCCAAGACAACCCAGAAGCTCGCACCTGCGTACACCTCTACAGTGGTACCTCAGGTTACATACTGTGGTGGGAATTGAGGTTGCTTGTGCGTAAACTGCAAACTGCTCCAAGCTGGTTGTATAGCTAAACCTTTCCCTGGTTTGACAAACTGTCTCAGTCACTGGCAGAATCCATCAGTGGGCGTTTCCTAAACTTCCTCCAACATAAAAATTCCTTGACTCCAAGTCTCCTCCTAGATTCTCTGTGCTTAAGCTTTCTGCGCAGCGTGGGAGTGCCAAGCGGAGGTCCTGTGCTCTCTCCGCTGATTTCACTGGAAGAGTCTCGGAGCCTCCCCTCCGCAGTACTCTCAGCCTCCCCTTTCTCCCTGGTGTCCCCTGGATTTCCTTCCCCAGTGGAAGCTCTCTCTCTCTCCTTGCTAGTTCCCTCCCCTGCATCATTGGAGCGTCTTAACTCTCCTCTCGCCTCTGATGGCAGTTCCCTGACACATACGCTTCAGGTTTCAGACTCTGCTAACCCAGAAATAGTACCTCAGGTTAAGAACTTTGCTTCAGGATGAGAACAGAAATCATGCGGCAGCAGCGCAGCGGCAGCGGGAGGCCCCATTAGCTAAAGTGGTACCTCAGGTTAAGAACAGACCTCCAGAATGAATTAAGTTCTTAACCCGAGGTACCACTGTACTTCATTCCAAGTCTACGAGTGTCTCCATAAGCCGCAGAGGAAAATTGGGGTGTGTTTCTTTCGAGACCACACTCTAGCAGGAACCAAGTGACTTCCACAATAGCTCTTGCAGGGGTGAAAAGAGGACATCCCCAGGATCCAATCAGAAGCTGGGGTGGCTTCTGTAATTCTGGGATGTCCCACTTAAAGTGGGAAAATTGAGGGGTGTGCTCATTGGCCTGATCCAGCGTGCTCTTCTTATGTTCTTCATCACTGTATGTTCATCCTGTGATTTTAAGAAGACATCTGAAGGCAGCCCTGTATCGGGAAGTATTTAATGTGTCATGTTTTGCTATGTTTTATATATGTTGTAAGCTTCCCAGAATGGCTGGGGAAACCCAGCCATATGGGCAGTGTATAAATAAATACAGTGGTGCCCCGCAAGACGAATGCCTCGCAAGACGGAAAACCCGCTAGACGAAAGGGTTTTCCGTTTTGGAGGTGCTTCGCAAAACGAATTTCCTATGGGCTTGCTTCGCAAGACGAAAATGTCTTGCGAGTTCCTGCGGGGGGTTTTTCCTCCCCCCCTTTTTCCCAAGCCGCTAAGCCGCTTATCAGCTGATCCTAAGCCGCTAATAGCGCTAATCCGCTAAGCCGCTAATGGGCTTGCTTCGCAAGATGAAAAAACCGCAAGACGAAGAGACTCGCGGAACGGATTCTTTTCATCTTGCGAGGCACCACTGTAAAACAACAACAACAACAGCAACAACAACAACAGCAACAACTGAACCCTCTTGTTCAAAGCACCTAAAACCTGAAGCTGGAGAGTAGGCTGAGTCATCTTTAATGAAATGCTGACAGCCATTTCCAGAAAGACATCTGTCCCACATCGCCCAACCACACAATAGCACAGTTACTGCAAAGGTGGACAATGTGACCCCCCCCCCAACTTTGAGAAGTTGGAAAGATATTTTTCCTGTAGGCTGCACAATCCGTCCAGATGGTTGGAATCAAAAGCGGACTTCCTCTAACTGCAAGTGGCAGCTATTAGCACAGCTGTATACAAACTGTTGTTTTGACTCAGAAATTGTCTGTGGGATATTGGAAACTGCTGAGCAAGTGAGGCTTATTGAGATCTGCTCAAAGAAATGCGCTTCCTTGCTGCACCTGGAGACAAATGTTATGCACGGCCTCAGAATCTTGAGCCTCTCCGACTTCTCTTCCCATTGCAATGCCATCCAGTTCATTACACGAGTGGTTTGCAAACTGTGTTCTCGAGAAACTGGGAAGCTTGCCAGGGGGCCCTTAGCAAGAAGAAAAACAACGGCAGAGAAATGTCCGTTTCTCAAGTTGCTTGCTGATCTCTTCCAGTGAAGTTTTAACATGGGAGAAGGATGGGTGTCTATCAGGCTGCCCTACGTGATCTGAACATGTGCCCGACAATATGCCCCAGAATCCTTTGCAACACACTGGCATTCCACAGCAGACCATTCCGGGGATCTCCTGTCGCCAAGTTGAATTTGGAAAGTGTGGTTTGAAAGGAGAATAAAAACTATTAACCTAAAATGTAGCTCACAATAGCTCGGTGAAGGATATTTCTAACTTTTGCAAGTTAAGCTGTAGTTCAGCGAAGCTTTCCGCACCCTGGTTCCTCCAAGATAATAATAATAATAATAATAATAATAATAATAATAATAATAATAATAATAATAATAATAATAATAATAATTATTATTATTATTATTATTATTATTATTATTATTATTATTATTATTATTATTATTTATACCCCACCCATCTGGCTGAGTTTCCCCAGACACTCTGGGCGGCTTCCAATTGAGTGTAAAAAACAATACAGCACCAAATATTAAAAACTTCCCTAAACAGGGCTGCCTTCAGATGTCTTTTAAAGAGAGGATATCTGCTTATTTCCTTCACATCTGAAGGGTGCCACTACTGAGAAGGCCCTCTGTCTGGTTCCCTGTAACCTCACTTCTCACAGTGATGGAACTGCCAGAAGGCCCTCGGCGCTGGATCTCAGTGTCCGGGCAGAATGATGGGGGTGGAGACACTCCTTCAGGTGTACTGGACTGAGGCCGTTTAGGGCTTTAAAGGTCAGCACCAACACTTTGAATTGTGCTCGGAAACGTACTGGGAGCCAATGCACATCTCTCAGGACCAGTGTTATCTGGTCCCGGCGGCCACTCCCAGTCACCAGTCTAGCTGCCGCATTCTGGATTTTTTGGTGTTTTGGTCTACAACTCCCATCATCCCCAGCCAGAGCGGTCAATGGTCAGGAATGGTGGTAGTTAGAGCCGGCCCAAGACATCTTGCTGCTTGAGGCAAAGCAGAAAATGGTGTCACCCCCATGCCCCATGCTGCCACTGCCTCCTCTTCCTCCTTTGCCACCTGCAGCAATCCCAAGCTGGAAAAGACCCTTGGTTGTAACCCTGGACTGGTGTTGTCAATCACTGTGTAAACAATTCTTAGCAAACTAGATGGATCACTGGCAGGCCGGCCCAAGACAATTTGGTACCTGAAGTACAAGAAAATGGCACCCCCTCTCCATCAGGGAAGGAGTGAGTGAAGAACTGCATCAGGAACAAAGGGAAAGGGGGGAATAAAGATCTACATCGGGATCTGCTGTCCCTATGGATCCTGCCACCAGAGGTGGTCTCCTCATGTTGTCTCATGGGTGAGCTGGCCCTGACCAGTAGTCCAACATAGTGTATGGCAGCTTCTTATTGTGCAAATCACCACAGTTCAGATTAGGGTTCACTATATCTGAAGGAGCGTCTCCACCTCCATCATTCTACTGAGGTCCAGCGCCGAGGGCCTTCTGGCGGTTCCCTCACTGCGAGAAGCCAAGTTACAGGGAACCAGGCAGAGGGCTTTCTCGGTAGTGGTGCCCGCCCTGTGGAACGCCCTTCCAGCAGATGTCAAAGAGAACAACTACTACCAGACTTTTAGAAGACATCTGAAGGCAACCCTGTTTAGGGAAGTTTTTAATGTTTGATGCATTACTGTATTTTAATATTTTGTTGGAAGCCGCCCAGAGTGACTGGGGAGGCCCGGCCAGATGGGCGGGGTATAAATAATAAATTATTATTATTATTATTATTATTATTATTATTATTATTATTATTATTATTATTATTGGTGCAATTATGGGAGATCAGGATGGGCTGTCAGAATTATGCCACTCAAAGTGGCTGTCTGAACACCTCCCACATGGCCTCCTCAATTCTTGTAATAATAATATTAAAAAGTAGAGGAGAAGACGACTAATTAATTGCACATTTTATCAACAGATTGATTCTGTTTACTTTGAGGTCACAGCACAATCTCATTAAAATGTCCTCCGCAACTGCACAAACTTGCCAATGACAGCCGCATGTGATCTTCCCACCTTGGAGTCTTGTAAATACTGCAGCCAGCGCTGATGATTAAGGGTGGAGCTAAAATCTATGACACATAAATCAGACACTCTGGACTTGGAAAGTGTGTCCACCCCTTACTTAACAAAACAGTGTCTTTTTTTTTGCTTACTCAGGGCCAAATCTAATCTCACAGGAGGCCACAGGAGGCCTGCCATGGGTCTTAACTGTACTGGGATTTCACACAAAGTGGTAAACAAATTTGACCTTTTCAGCCAAACCCTGGTCCAACCAAGATCAGTGGCAAATACCCAAAGCTCTCAGCCAGGATTTTGTCCTTCTAAATTGCAAACATTTCTGGAACGCTAGCATCTTCACTTATTCCACCATCCTAAATAGTGCTGCAGTGCAAAAACTTGCAGGTGGATTAAAACAACAACAACTCAACTCCATTTTTATTTATTTTTTACAACCACCCATTGTGCATTTGCATGGAAAATTCACCTGTCTCTCTGCCTGGATTTTCGTTGTGCTTCCATTTCTTTGGCTGTCCCAGGTCCTCAAAGAGCCAGATATTTTCATGGATGCAATTTTACTCCCAGTCACAATACATCATTTGGATTATGAAGTCTTTAAGACTGCTGAAGCAGTTACCGTATTTTTTGCTCTATAAGACTCACTTTTTCCCTCCCAAAAAGTAAGGGGAAATGTGTGTGCATCTTATGGAGCGAATGCAGGCTGCGCAGCTATCCCAGAAGCCAGAACAGCAAGAGGGATTGCTGCTTTCACTGCACAGCGATCCCTCTTGCTGTTCTGGCTTCTGAGATTCAGAATATTTTTTTTCTTGTTTTCCTCCTCCAAAAACTAGGTGCATCTTGTGGTCTGGTGCGTCTTATAGAGAGAAAAATGCGGTAGTCCTGCTTGTGTATGCATGCAGCTTAGCTTGATAGCCTGCCCTATCCCCAAGGCTTGGAAGGGTTAAGAACAGCAACAAAAGCAAACAGAATAACCTTTCTAGAGTGTAGAGAAACTGCTATTGCCCCAGATGAGATTATTCAAGTGCTTCTCCAGGCTGAAGGCAATGCAGGAAACAGGAATGAAAGGATAGTGTTGCAGGCCAGCTCAATCTCTGAGCAGTGCAAGAGTAACCCATCACCCCAGATGATTTCCTGGTTAGGAAACATTTGCTTTGATTAAATTCTGGTACCCACAAACCCGTTATGTTGTCCCATGTCACGTTACGTCGTACTGAACTCCTGTTCTGCAGATTCTTTCCCAGTGTAACAATACCATACAAGAGTCCTTATAGGTCTTGACATTTCGAGAACGTCCAAAGCCAAAAGGAATTCTCCAGGGTTGAATCATCATATCCGGACAGGCAGCCTTGTCCAATTTCACAAGGATGCTTTCTCATAAATGAGAATTGTAAACTGTGCAAGGGGACATGCGATAGGCTGACAGTGGTTGGATGAGGATAATGTAAATTGCAATAGAAGAGAGCATCCCATCTGTGGGGGAGAGTGAGGCATATTTATATCCAGCAGTTTGTAGCTAGCTTTGTCTTCCATTAAAGGAGTGGAGGGGGGACTGTTACAAACTGATTTCCAGCCCAAGGAATAATAATAATAATAATAATAATAATAATAATAATAATAATAATAATAATAATTCTGCAGAATTTAATAATGTAGTGCAATAAATATATGGAGTTGTCTTCTGCTAGGGTTGACCCAGGGCCAGATTTAGGTTAGATGAGGCCCTAAGCTACTGAAGGTAATGGAGCCCTTTATATGTCCAGCTGCCCTTTGTCAACAACAAATTGTCACTGTTTTTTGTGTTGTGTTGAACATATGCTGTACAGTAATTTATGGAGCTAATAGGTATCTAAAGCCATTTGCACATAACAAAATATGTATTTTATCAAAGTAATTGTTGAACTGAAATACAATTAAAAGCAGTATATTAATTTGTTATTGTTTAGTCGTGTCCGACTCTTTGTGACCCCATGGACCAGAGCATGCCAGGCACTCCTGTCTTCCACTGCCTCCCACAGTTTGGTCAAACTCATGTTGCTAGCTTCGGGGAACACTGTCCAACCATCTCGTCCTCTGTTGTCCCCTTCTCCTTGTGCCCTCCATCTTTCCCAACATCAGGGTCTTTTCCAGGGAGTCTTCTCTTCTCATGAGGTGGCCAAAGTATTGGAGCCTCAGCTTCATGATCTGTCCTTCCAGTGAGCACTCAGGGCTGATTTCCTTAAGAATGGATAGGTTTGATCTTCTTGCAGTCCATGGGACTCTCAAGAGTCTCCTCCAGTATATTAATAGTGAAATACAATTAAGAAGAAGTATATTAATTGTGAAATAATTATTAAGCTCTAACTTAAAATGATTTTTTATTCATAACAAACTTAATAATGCAAACACATTCGTATTGGGCACTAACAAAAGTTCTTTTAGAAAGACAATTTTCAAAGACTCACAATTGGAGAGGGGCAAGAGAGTGGGAAATGAAATTTACGGCATGTAATGCCTAAGAGAAAATTTAATGAAAATGATTTATAGGTGGTACATGACACCAGTTAAGCTTCAAAAAATCTACCATTTGCCCGATAATAAATGTTGGAAATGTAATGAGACTGAAGGTACATTCTTTCACCTTTGGTGGACATGTCCAAGGATTAAGACATTCTGGGAGATGATTTATAATGAAATGAAAAAGGTATTTAAATATACCTTCCTGAAGAAACCATAGGCCTTTCTCCTGGGCATGGTCGGCCAATTGGTGCTAAAGAAGGATAGAACTTTTTTATGTATGCAACAACAGCAGCAAGAATACTCATCGTGAAATATTGGAAGACACAAGATTTACCCACCAGGGAAGAATGGCAAATGAAGTTGATGGACTACATGGAATTGGCGAAAATGACTGGCAGAATCCGAGACCAGGGAGAAGAGTCTGTGGAAGAAGACTGGAAAAAGTTTAAAGACTATTTACAGAAATACTGTAAAATTAATGAATGTTAGAAAAATGTTGGAATGAAGTTATATGGCTTTAGTAGAAATGTTATAAGGAATTAAGTATAAATAGATTATTAGAGCATTAAAGGGAAAAATAAGGTTAGAGTGTGTTAAGATAATTATAGGATAGAAAATAGAGGAAGATGGAAAGGAATTGCTGAAACAATCAATAGAAGTGGAATACAAAAAGGGAGGTGTGAGGAGATCATGGAAATTAGTGAAAGAAGGATAAAATATTGAAATTGGACTGTGTTTTAAATGGTTTTTGTTTTGTTTTGTTAGTTGTATGTTAATGTTTGTCAGTTTTTTTTCTTTCCTCCCCCCCCCCCTTCTACTATTATTGTACTGTATTATTGTATGTTTTTTCTTTTTTGGTTTTTGGTAGCGTCGTGTTCAATTTATTGTAAAATTAATAAATATTATTATTTTAAAGAGAGAGGGGGGCCCTAAACTATAGCTTGTTTAGTTTATACGTAAATCTGGCACTGGGTTGACCATATTCCCATCTAATCTGCAGGTAGATTAAATTGGGGGGGTGCCTTTCTTTTTTAGCACTGCATGTTCTGACCTTACCCACCCTGGAAGAATGGCAGATGAAGGTGATGGACTATATGGAATTGGCGGAAATGACTGGCAGAATCTGAGACCAGGGAGAAGAGTCAGTGGAAGAAGATTGGAAAAAGTTTAAAGACTATTTACAGAAATATTGTAAAATTAATGAATGTTAGAATGATGTTGGATAGAAATTAAGTGGTTTTTAGCTGTAATACTATAAGGGAATATGAAAAATGGATTACTAATAGGTAAAAATTTAATGTTACAATATTTTAAGATTAAAGACTAGGATAAACAAAGAGGGGAAGGATTTGCTGAACTAACAAACTGAACTGGAATACAAAAAAAGGGAGGCGCGAGGAGGTCCGGGAAACAAGCTAATGAAAAATAAGTAATGGAAAGATTGAGTTGTTTTTAACTGTTTTTATTTTGTATTTTGTATTTTTCATTTTTCTTTTTTCATTTTGTAATATCTTGAAAATTTTAATAAATATCTTTTAAAAAACACACACAAAGATCCATCTTAGGGGTACAGATAGGGTCTTGTTTTTAGCCAGAGCTCACTGGAGCTCAACTCTGGCACTTCTCAGGTGAGCGCCATTGCTATTCCAAGAGAACAAGGGAAATGTTCGTTGTGAGCTCCGGCACACACTGGGTGCAGGTAATAAATGGACACTTTCCAATAACCTGGTAGCCCTCTCAGCGGGAAACATTTCTCTTTATTTTGAGAGCATAAAAAAGGTAAAGGGACCTCTGACCATTAGGTCCAGTTGTGACCAACTCTGGGGTTGCGGCGCTCATCTCGCTTTATTGGCTGAGGGAGCCGGCGTACAGCTTCTGGGTCATGTGGCCAGCATGACTAAGCCGCTTCTGGCAAACCAGAGCAGCACACAGGAACGCTGTTTACCTTCCCGCCAGAGCGGTACCTATTTATCTACTTGCACTTTGACATGCTTTCGAACTGCTAGGTTGGCAGGAGCTGGGACCGAGCAACGGGAGCTCACCCCGTCGCGGGGATACAAACCGTTGACCTTGTGATCGGCAAGTCCTAGGCTCTGTGGTTTAACCCACAGCACGAAACATTTCTCTTTATTTTGAGAGCCCCGCATAGGAAGACATTTATATGATAGACTTAGCTTTGCTTCCACCGAACTCGAGACACGTTATGTGGGGTTCCCAAGGCAGTCTTCCAGGGATGCCTTTCCTCAAAGCCATAAATAATGAAATTAGTCTCTGCATTGTTGCTAAGAATGTTCTTATTTCCTCAGAATTTCTTTGGATTTCCTCTGTAACTGATTTACACGTCTTCTCCTGCTGACTTTGGCAGTCCGTGCTGAATCTGAATGTTCCTATTGTGTGAAATTGTTGCCCTTCTCTTTATGAATAGGTCATTAGTGTTTACTAAGGGGGGGTTGAAAATGCTTCGTTTTCAGGGACCGGTTCTGCCCACTTGAGCACTGCTGAGGTGAATGGTGATAAGCAGCCTCTTGTGGAAAAATAGTTTATGCGGCCATCTCGGGAAGGGGAAACTCGTTTTAATGGTCCTGTTTGCTGGTAGGCAGAAAAGAACAATACATGTTTTCTACTCTTTTGTTTATTCATTTTATTTAAAAAGGAAAGAAGGCTATGTGAAAAGTATTTCGGTACGACCAGTGGAGGCTGGTGCGTTAGTGCAAATGGAGCACTGTTCCTCCATAAACTCTTATTTGGTTGGGACCTCGCTCGTTTTCCATTTTGGGGCTAGCAAAACACGGGCTGCAGTAGTAGCATACATAAATAGTCTTCTTTGACACCTGGGGATTTACCTCTGAATTATCCCCAACCAAAATGATTGCAGATTTAACATATATAACAAGGAGAAGATACATTTAAAGAAGACTGGGAAATGTTTGTTGATTATATGGGTGAATATTGTGTACATTTAAAAACACTGGTAGCATTAAGAGAAATTCAACAGGGCAAATGAGCTTTGATCGCGTAACAATGGATTACTGAATGGTTGAGTTAATGTAAATTATGCAGGGAGGTGTGGTATGCAAAATGAACCACGGAAAGAGGAGAAGGGAAGTCATTGATTTAAAGTTGTCTAAATGAATGTTTTGAAATGTAAATCAGAAAAATTTAATAAACACTAGATCTAGATCAGTTTGCTGGATCAGGCCAATGACCCACCTAGTTCAGCTTCCTGTTATCACAGTGGCTAACCAGATACCCAGTGCTTTTTCCCAAAAATAATGTTTAGGGGTACTCTCGTTTTAACTCAAGAAAATCACCATATTATAGTTCAAATCAGGGAAAATAAATACAGTAAATGGACAAAAGTACAAAGATTCACAAAATGCTTAGGGGTACGCGTACCCCTGTGTACCCCCAGAAAAAAGCACTGCAGAAGCCTATAGGAAAACCCTTAAATACGACCTGAGCACAAAAGCACTCTCCCCTCCTGTGGTTTCGGAGGCAGAGCATGGCCGTCATGCCTCATACCCACTGTTAGCTTTATCCTCCGTGAATCTGCCCAGTCCTCTTTTAAAGCCATCCAAGTTGGTGGCCACCATTGTCTCTTGTGGGAGTGAGTTCCATAGTTCAATTCAGTCAACCTGCCAGATTCGTACTTCTACCCAGCCCAGGGGGTGATACCGTCTATCAGCATCTTCCTCCTTCGTCTCAGCCAGGGGTCAGCAACCTTTTTCAGCAGGGGGCCAGTCCACTGTCCCTCAGACCTTGTGGGGGGCCAGACTATATTTTGAAAGGAAAAAAGAAAAACAAAGAATGAATTCCTGTGCCCCACAAATAACCCAGAGATGCATTTTAAATAAATGGACACATTCTACTCATGTAAAAACACACTGATTCCTGGACCATCTGTGGGCCAGCTTTAGAAGGCGATTGGGCCAGATCCGGTCCCCGGGCCTTAGTTTGCCTACCCATCTCAGCACTGCCTTTGTAGAACTCAACTGCGGGGAGGATGGAGTTAAAACTAGTATTTCTTGACCGTGCCTCTCATTGGCTCTGGCGCCACCTACTGTCTGTCTCCCTGCCTTTTGCCATACCAGATCCATTGGGCGCCATTCTCTCCTGGTGTCGTGTGCTCCCATTGGCTCCTGATTTAGTCAGCTCTTCCTTGTCATTGCCTGCGGCGCCACCTACTGTCAGACTCTTTGCCTTCTGCCCAATGAGCACCGGTCGCTACTGCGTGGGACCAAAGCCGCAAAGAAATTGGGAACCTCATCAGGATTTTCGAATGTACTGGAGCCAAGAGAAAAGCTCCTTCCTTTCCCCGCCTCCCACCTCACACAGAAGGCCCGTTGAAAAGGGAAATACTTGTGGGACATGAGGAATGAAAAATGTCAGCACACACACTGCCCAAACTTGCAGAGCTTTGCAGCTCCCACCTCATGGCAGCCCCTGACGCTGATGTAAAAAAGGGGCTCTTTGTCTCGGGAGAAAGTGTAGCTTTCAAGGACAAGAAAAATCCACATCGAGCCTCTCACTTTGATATAAAGGTCGTGACATTAAAAGAATAATGCAAGGAATCATAAGGCCACCAGCTTAGTTTAGAGAAGCCAGTTGCTTCCTGAAGGAAGGAAGAGGCTTTCGTATGTATTTGCTGTGGTTTGCGCCTTCCTTGAAAATGTACAATCCGTTTCCCAAAAGGTTGGCACTGTTAGATATGGATTGTGTTTATAACATATCTCCAGTAGTTAGTGTCTCTTTAATATTGACTTTCTGAGCATGCCCTGCTATCCTTTCTAATTAGGCCATCTCTGCAGACCCTCAAAGTGTCCCTATTCCCCAGGGACAATCCCAGATTTACAGAAGCTGTCCCGGTTTCTGATTTGATCCCGGAATGTCCCACATTGGGAGAGCCAGTGTGGTGTAGTGATTGAGCAGTGGACTCGTAATCTGGTGAACCGGGTTCACTTCCCCGCTCCTCCACATGCAGCTGCTGGGTGACCTTGGGCTAGTCACACTTCTCTGAAGTCTCTCAGCCTCACTCACCTCACAGACAAAATAAAAAAATTCCTTCCAGTAGCACCTTAAAGACCAACTAAGTTAGTTCTTGGTATGAGCTTTCGTGTGCATGCACAGAGTTATTGTTGTGGGGGAAGAAGGGAAAAGGAGATTGTTAGCCACTTTGAGACTCCTTAGGTAAAGGTAAAAGGACCCCTGACCATTAGGTCCAGTCGTGACCGACTCTGGGGTTGCGGCACTCATCTCATTTATTGGCCAAGGGAGCCGGCGTAGAACTTCCAGGTCATGTGGTCAGCATGACTAAGCCACTTCTGGTGAACCAGAGCAGTGCACGGAAATGCC
This sequence comes from Podarcis bocagei, assembly GCF_964188305.1. NCBI lineage: Eukaryota > Metazoa > Chordata > Lepidosauria > Squamata > Lacertidae > Podarcis > Podarcis bocagei. The sequence continues at coordinate 77,734,681 of NC_138133.1, read as the reverse complement.
GTTTACCTTCCCACTGGAGTGGTACCTATTTATCTACTTGCACTTTGACGTGCTTTCGAACTGCTAGGTTGGCAGGAGCTTGAGACTCCTTAGGGATAAAGCAGGATATCAAATCCAAACTCCTACTCCTCCTCCTCCTCCTCCTCCTCCTCCTCTTCTTCTTCTTCTTCCTCCTCAGTCACTTTCTAAATCTGGCCCGCGGACGGTCTGGGAATCAGCATGTTTTTACATGAGTAGAATGTGTCCTTTTATTTAAAATGCATCTCTGGGTTATTTGTGAGGCTTGCCTGGTGTTTTTGCATGAGTAGAATGTGTGCTTTTATTTAAATTCATCTCTGGGTTATTTGTGGAATTGGCACACACTATACACTTATTCTCTCAATGCTTTATCGAGCATGGACTTCCCTCCCTCCCTTTAGAGGTTTTCATATTAATCTTTCCTTTTTTCACAGGTTCTTACCATCATCCTATTCAAGTCATAAGATTTATTTTAATCCTACTACAGTCTTTAAACTTCTACAACTATTACGTATATACTCCACAAATTTACTCCACTCGCTTCTGAACTTACGGATTCTGTGGGTCAGTTTTGCTAATTCCACATATTCAACCATTTTTGTCTGCCACTCCACTAATGTTGGTTTTTCCTGAGTTTTCCATTTTGGGGCTACTAAGATTCTGGCAGCAGTCGTAGCATACATGAATAATCTCTGATCTGCTTTTCTTATTTCATCTCCTATCAACCCCAGCAAGAATGCTTCCGATTTTGGGGGGAAAGTATATTTAAACAATTTTTTTCAATACCCTTTTTCAGTACCCTTTCTGGGGCGTGAGCCCCTCCACTGTAGGCTTCGGTTGTATATATGTGTAAATACGTATCATTAAGACACCACAGTCCTCACCGTGCCTCATTCCAAAGGAAACACGGACCCTGACTAAGCACTTGAAACACCTGGAATCTCGCGTCCCTTGGGGATTGGGGTGGTGTGCAAGATTTCTCAGACTTCAGAATGAGCACATTTCCTGATGTCTGTTATAGTAGGTTTGAAACCAGGCAGCAAGTCTTGCTAAGAGGAAAAGGGGGCTGAGGTGAGGTGAGATGAGCCAGTGGAACTGGAAGGTTGGCACACACTCCTATTTGAGCCATACTGGGAAGGGCTGGCAGGTTTGCATCCTTGGCCTCCTTGCCAGAATCAACCTTTCCTAGTAACTTTTTCAGCTCGAATCCCTGGCTGGGGGAAAAGTTGACTCTGGCAGAACTATGACATGCTCTATTCTCTTACTAAGCTTTGGGCAGAGGAAGAAAAAGTCTGCTTTTATCTCAATGGGTTGCCAAATGTAGTTAAAACTGGGGTTCGGGCTGGGTATTTATTTATGAAATTTATAACGTGCTCCCCCGCACCACCCGCTGCAAAAGAGGCCGAAAGTGGCTTCCATAAAATACACGTCCATGCAACCAAATCGGTAAAGCTGCCCTTTTCAATTGCAATGCACTTTTGCGCTCTCGCATGGCGGCATTGGTGACTGAGGCTATCATTGAAGCCAGCATTTTCCCACCAGGTTGGGAACATAGGCTGGTGATGGAGCTTCTGCCTTGCAGACACAAGGTTCGGTTGCCTGCATCTCCAGGTGATGTCTGGAAGACATCCTTCTTGAGTTGCTTGGTGGATGCTGCTAGTATGAGTACACAATCCTGTCCATATTCTGCTACGGGGCCTAATTTAAAGTCTTGGAAATGGTAGAGAGACAAGGTTCGAGGAAAATACAAGGGGAAACAAGAGTTGTTGTTGTTTGGTCATTTAGTCGTGTCCGACTCTTCATGACCCCATGGACCAGAGCACGCCAGGCACTCCTGTCTTCCACTGCCTCCCGCAGTTTGGTTCGAGAACACTGTCCAACCATCTCGTCCTCTGTCGTCCCCTTCTCCTTGTGCCCTCCATCTTTCCCAACATCAGGGTCTTTTCCAGGGATGATGGTCATCTGAAATGAATTTGCCCATTCCCATCCATTTTAGTTCACTGATGCCCAGGATGTCAATATTTATTCTTGCCATCTCATTTTTGACCACATCCAACTTACCAAGGTTCATGGTTCTTACATTCCAGGTTCCTATGCAATATTTTTCTTTACAGCATTGGACTTTCCTTTCGCTTCCAGGCATATCCGCAACTGAGCGACCTTTCAGCTTTGGCCCAGCCGCTTCATCAGCTTTGAATCTACTTGTACTTGTCCTCCGCTCTTCAAGAGTAGTCCAAAACAAAAATGGTGCTTCATGTGAAATGATTTGGGAGGCTTTGACTGACAAAAAATGGAACCTCATGTGAAATTATTTGGGAGCCTCTGAATGTGATAGAGAAGAAACAGGAAGGGAAGGCAAAAAGCATAGGAGGTTATTTATATGTGGTGGCAATGTAAAATTATTAAGAAGGCCTGGGAAAAGACATATAAAGATTTGAAGAGTATGTGAGAAATGATTATTATTTTAAAAAACCCGAAGGAGCGTCTCCACCCCCATAGTTCTGCCGGACGCTGAGGTTCAGCTCAGAGGGCCTTCTGGTGGTTCCCTCGCTGCAAGAAGCCAAGTTACAGGGAACCAGGCAGAGGGCCTTCTTGGTAGTGGCGCCCACCCTGTGGAACGCCCTCCCACCAGATGCCAAGGAAATAAACAACTATCTGACTTTTAGAAGACTTCTGAAGGCAGCCCTGTTTAGGGAAGTTTTCAATGTCTGATGTTTTATTGTGCTTTTAATTCTGTTGGGAGCCACGCAGAGTGACTGGGGAAACCCAGCCAGATGGGCAGGGTATAAGTAAATTATTATTATTATTATTATTATTATTATTATTATTATTATTATTATTATTATTATTAACCAGCCTCAGTGATGTTTGCCTAAAAGCAGAGGAATGGTTGTACCTCTGCCTGAAATGGGATTCCATCCTGATCCCATCTTACCTCAATTACTCCTTCCAGCAAACAATTCAGGCAGTATCCATTGATTCCAGCAAGCCAAGCCCTAAGCCTGGTTCTATGCACTGATTTTCCACTGGTGGGCTGCAGTTGCAACCCGAATAGATGTAGCTGCAACCCAACATCTGCCACACCTGTATTTTCTTTCTTTTGTTGTTGTTTGGCTTTATTTTTGAAGAGAAAGAGAAAGGGAGAGATTAAGTGCAAAGAGAGGTCTTGAACCTTAAACGGCGGTGTAGTTCTTACTTGGCACAAACCTAGTGGTCATTGAAGACCCACTCAAATGAGAGTGGACCAAGTCTTCTATGTTAAAATACTGCGCTGCATAGAACGTAAATGGACATTTTACTACAGTGGTACCTCAGGTTAACAACTTAATTCGTTCTAGAGGTCCGTTCTTAACCTGAAACAGTTCTTAACCTGAGGTACCACTTTAGCTAATGGGGCCTCCCGCTGCCACCGCATGATTTCTGTTCTCATCCTGAAGCAAAGTTCTTAACTCGAGGTACTTTTTCTGGGTTAGTGGAGTCTGTAACCTGAAGCGTCTGTAACCCAAGGTATCACTGTATAAGTAACGCAGGCAAAATAGCAAACACATTTTTCTTCCTCCTGCAGAGAGAAATAAAGAGATCCAAAAATTAACATTCAACAATAGCAATCGACGTCTTTACCTTATGGGATATATTATGCTAGTGCAGCTGTTGGCGCAGACATGCTTGTACTTGTAAGCTAACTGGAAATGTTACATTTCTCAAACTATTTATTAGGCTTATATAGTTTTCTCAGCTGTAAGAAATCTAATCATTTATTCTGTCACATTGTTTATTAAAAAATGGTCAGTGGTTATCTTTGGCTCAAATACACAGAGTCTGCGCTCGCCTCTTTTAAAACCTAAAATTTTACATAAGATGTTTTAAAAAACATATTATGTTTGCCATCACAAATGACGTTATTTAAATAAGATTAGATTTCTGTTATTTATTTTCATCATCCTTTAGCATGACCTGCAGTACTATCTTGCACGTGTAAAGGTAAAGAGACCCCTGACTGTTAGGTCCAGTTGCGGACGACTCTGGGGTTGCGGCGCTCACCTCGCTTTATTGACCTATTACAGTCGTTAAGAGTCGTCAACAGGCTCATCTCAGCTATCTGCCAATCTCCCATTCCCACCACCCTTCTGAGTAATACCCCTCCCCACCTTCTCACTATATAGAAGGATCTGGCAACTTCTGTTTCAGTGTATCTGAAGAAGTGTGCATGCACACGAAAGCTCATACCAAGAACTAACTTAGTTGCTCTTTAAGGTGCTACTGGAAGGAATTTTTTTATTTTGACTAAAGCATCCATGACAGACTTCCACTTAAATACTTCCAAGGAAGGAGTGTCCACCATCTCCTGAGGGAGTTCGTTCCACTGTTGAGAAGCTCTTTCTGTCATAAAGTTCTTCCTGATGATAGTCGGAATCTCGTTTCTTGTAACTTGAAGCCGTTGATTCAGGTCCTACCCTCCAGAGCAGGAGAAAACAAGCTTGCTCCATCTCCCATGTGACAGACATTTAGATATTTGAAGATGGTTGTTATATCTGAGAGGCAGGTGTGTCCCTTACAGGCCCATTTATCCTTGCAGGTAAAAAGTATGCTCCTGTGTATGTCAGTGTTTGCCAACCTGGTATCCCCCAGAGTTTTTGGACCTCAGCTCTCATGAACCTTAGCCAACACAGCCATGCTAGCTGGGATTGATGGGAACTCCAGAAGTCCAAATCATCTTCTGGACATCAAGTTGGCAAAGCCTGGCAAAGGTATATTTCCACCGTCCCCCTTTTAAGGCATGCTTAGCTTTTAAGCTCCTCTCCATCTTCTATGTATTCTGTGTCAAAAACACTACTTCCTTTTTTTCTGCCTTTGAACCAGGTATATTCTGATGAGGTTGCCCTTATCTGCACAGCCCATGTGCCCTTACCTGAATTGTGTTACTGAATCATGACTCTGGTTCTAAAGGTAAAGGTAAAGGGACCCCTGACCATTAGGTCCGGTCGTGACCAACTCTGGGGTTGTGGCGCTCATCTCGCTTTATTGGCTGAGGGAACCGGCGTACAGCTTCCAGGTCATGTGGCCAGCATGACCAAGCTGCTTCTGGCGAACCAGAGCAGCGCACGGAAACGCCGTTTACCTTCCCGCCGGAGCGGTACCTATTTATCTACTTGCACTTTGATGTGCTTTCGAACTGCTAGGTTGGCAGGAGCGGGGACCGAGCAACAGGAGCTCACCCTGTTGCGGGGATTCAAACCACCGACCTCCTGATCGGCAAGTCCTAGGCTCTGTGGTTTAACCCACAGCACCACCCGTGTCCCTAGACTCTGGTTCTAGCTTGGCATTTATAGCTGGCACCTTTTATACTTTTATTGTGTATAAATATACCCCCACCTTAATTCCCAAGGTGGTTTACAACAAATAAAACAAATTTAGCACACTCTCTCACTATCAAGGGTTCCCTAACTTGGGTCTCCAGCTGTTTTTGGACTACAATTCCCATCACCTCTGACCACTGTTCTTGCTGGCTAGTGATGATGGGAGTCGTAGTTCAAAAACAGCTAGAGACCCAAGTTTGGGAAACCCTGCTACAGAGATATAGAAACAGGCACACACTTTATTTATTTATAAGATTTATATCCCACCTTTTATCATAAGGGATCTCAGAGCTGGTTTTCTGGTGGCTGGGGGCGGGAACCAAACAAAAGATGCAATTAAAATCTTCAACATATTTCATTTAGTTTCTCCATATCCAATCCCTCTGGTTGTGTGACTAAAATCTCCTAAAGGCTTGGAGGAGTGTTCCAAGAAATAAATAGGATGACCAAACAACATATCAGGATGCCGCCATAGCTGGCTCTCCTATGTTTGTTTCTGTAAGATGCTGATTTTTATAGTAAAGAATTGCGAAGTCATCTAATACATCTGTTTGGTAGTTTATGTAAGCAAATGCAAAAGATCACAGAAAGAGTATAAGCTTTCAGGGTTCCCGTCATCCCAACCCCCAACATTACAAAATTACAATAATCTGAAAATTACTTGAACACACCAATCAGCGTTACGTCGGACTAAATGTCCTAGGCACTGGTGCGTTAATGTGAAATATAACAATATTTCTGTGGAGCTTTAATATATGAGGTAGAGCTGGGCTCTTCACAATCAACACACACACACAAAATACGCTTTCAGCTCCATTGACTACTAATTATTTCAACTTTCTACAAATTGCCATTTGATTTTTCTCCTCTTCCTCACACTCTTTCAGAACAAAAAGAAGCAAAATGGACGTTGTGTTCCCTTTCCTTTTCTGAGCGCTTCGATTTCCTGCTCCCATTGTTTCGTTTTGTTTCTTTAATGGAGCAATTTTCTCTTTGTTCCCCCTGGACCGCTGCATAGATTGTGTATGTATGCATAACGAATCCACTACAGCTGCTGGAGATATCCACTAAAAATCAGCGCCGACTATTTCTCCCCGCTTCTCTAAATACAATATCCTTTTAGCTTCCTTTTGGCTTATTTTGATAGATTTCCCAAAGTGCCTCCTTACCGAATTGTTTACATTATCTTAAACCTCTCCTACCCTTTACATCTGTACCTAAACCACATCGGCCATTGTGGCGTTCCTCCTGTTTAGAATTGAATAGAAACAGGGCAGACATTTCCCAAACATTCTTATTTTAAAATGTGTTCTGTTCCCTCCGCTCATTAGAGAAATCTAGTCAAAACAATTCTTGCTATTTCATATTACCTCAGTGGGATCTTTGCTAATGTCAAAATGTTTGTGTTGGTCTAGGCCTGCCCAAACTCTTAAATCTAATTGCGCTGAGGAACACCAGATGTTCTGCAAGAGGCGTAGGCAACTTGCTCGGCACTAAAGGGGTGCTTTGGAGCTAGACCACAAACGGCGAGACCACAACTAAGGTGGAAGCCCTGTGGATATTCTCTTGGGACGCAACCTCTTCCAACCACCAGGTAATGCAACCTGATACGGCTTCTGTTGACTTTGCACCAGAGGTTCCTTACAAAACGTTTTAAAAATCTCAAAGTAAAAGAGCAGAGGAGGGAGGAATGCGGGAGACAAGCAAGAATAAAAACCAGGGATCCAGTAGAATATCCAACATGGCGCCCTCCAGATGTTGTTGGACTACAACTCCCATCATTCCTGAACACTGGCCATCCTGGCTGTGCCTTCTGGGAGTTGCAGTCCAACAAGATGTAGAGGGCCAGTGGTTCCCTATCCCTGCATTAGTCTAATCAACCTAGCAATTGTTAAAACTTTATTGTTCAGGGAACAATACTGTTCAGGGAAGTTTTTAATGTGTGACATTTAATGTATTTTTCATCTTGGTTGGAAGCCGCCCAGAGTGGCTGGGGAAACCCAGCCAGATGGGCGGGGTACAAATAATAAATTATTATTATTATTGAAGTGGGGGTGGAAGGGGGAGGGGAGTCCTATGCTACTTATGAAGAATGAATGAATGAATGAATCTTTATTTGTGTCAGCCATCGGCCATAGCAATAAAACAACAATACGATATACAAAGAATAGAAATGTCAATGATATAAAATACATTTTAGGGTTTTGAATCAATAGTCAAATAGTGGATCTTATTCTGATTGTCCCAGCTAAAAACCTTGCAGCCTTTGCTATGAAGAATTCAAGGAAAGAAGTCACACAGACTTCATGTTTACGACTTGTTTTGTCTTTTTAAGGATGAACCAAGAGCAACATGGACCTTTGTAGCACCTGAGAAGCTGCAGTCCTAGCCATGTCTACCCAGGAGCAAATTCCAATTAATTCAATGGGACTTCTTTCCAGGTAAGTGGGGTTAGGGTTATAAAGACTGATAAACACATTGTGACATTTTTTGTGATACCATGCCGCAAATAATAACTGTGATTCTTCTTTTCCTTTCCTTTTTTTTAAAAAAATGTAGCTGTTTTTGTCAATTGTTAAAAAAAATTACAACTGTTTTCTATATCTTACTGTATTATGAAAAACTTTAATTAAAAAAATCTTAATATATTGTACATGGGACTGCCTTTGAAAATGTGTCCAGAAATAGCAGTTAGCATTTCTAAATGTGCTCTAAATGTGTCCTAAATTTTGTATAATTCAGGACTTAATACCAGGCTAGCAAATTCACACATTCTGAGACCAATACAAGAACTGATACACAACTCTCCTTTGAAATCTTCATTCTTCCAAATCTTGAGATGCAGTTCTGAAACCAAAGGATGCGGTTCAAAACTTTGTATGTTAATGAAAAATGCAACAATGCATAGATGATCAAATAATATCCAAAAATGCATTCTGTTAGGGGAAGAAAGTGCTTTCAAATACATGTATCCTGGATGAAAAGTCATATATTTGGAGACATTTGATTCTGCCAGACACCTCTGAGCTTCAAATTTATAAAAGAAATGGGGGAAACTGAAGATTGGGATAAATGAGAAATTGTCAGATTCATCTGCTCTTACTCGTTATCATATTTAATTGTACTACAACCCTTAATTTTAATAGAATTGTAAGTTTTCAAGTTGTATTTCAAACTACTTGCTGCTCTATGGAAGCCTCTTCTCTTCCTTTCCCATCTTGAAATGCAAGGAGAGAGAGACAGAGACAGAGACAGAGACAGAGACAGAGACAGAGAGAGAGAGAGAGAGAGAGAGAGAGAGAGAGAGAGAGAGAGAGAGAGATGAATTTCCTTCTAACTCAATTGGCTTTATAGTAATCTAGCACAGCTGCATGGAAACAGAGAGAGCCAAAACCGGAGAAATCCATGTTAAGTACAGTTCTGGCTAAAACACGAGCAAGGAAGATCTTGTGGGGTGGTGAATGCTTCCCTCCGTGAGGGAGCCTTCCCAGACCCGCTGAAAGAGGCGGTTATTAAACCGCTTCTTAAAAAACCATCTTTAGATGCGGCCACGATGGCCAACTATCGCCCAGTCTCAAATCTTCCATTCCTGGGCAAGGTGATTGAGCGAGCGGTTGCCGAACAACTCCAGGCACGCCTGGAAGAAGCGGACCATTTGGATCCCTTCCAGTCGGGATTCAGGCCTCATCATGGGACTGAAACTGCCTTGGTCGCACTGGTTGATGATCTCCGGCGGGCTAGGGACAAAGGTGAGAGCTGTTTCCTAGTTCTGCTGGATCTCTCAGCGGCGTTCGATACCATCGACCATAGCATCCTTCTGGACCGTCTTGAGGGGCTGGGAGCTGGGGGCACTGTTATACAGTGGTTCCGCTCCTTCCTCCTGGGCCGTGTTCAGAAAGTGGTGGTGGGGGATGAGTGTTCAGACCCCTGGGCTCTCACTTGTGGGGTGCCTCAGGGTTCTGTCCTCTCCCCCATGCTTTTCAACATCTACATGCGGCCGCTGGGAGAGATCATCAGGAGGTTTGGGCTGGGTGTTCATCAGTATGCGGATGATACCCAGCTCTACCTCTCTTTTAAATCAGAACCAGTGAAGGCGGTGAAGGTCCTGTGTGAGTGTCTGGAGGCGGTTGGAGGATGGATGGCGGCTAACAGATTGAGGTTGAATCCTGACAAGACAGAAGTACTGTTTTTGGGGGACAGGAGGCGGGCAGGTGTGGAGGATTCCCTGGTCCTGAATGGGGTAACTGTGCCCCTGAAGGACCAGGTGCGCAGCCTGGGAGTCATTTTGGACTCACAGCTGTCCATGGAGGCACAGGTCAAATCTGTGTCCAGGGCAGCTGTTTACCAGCTCCATCTGGTACGTAGGCTGAGACCCTATCTGCCTGCGGACTGTCTCGCCAGAGTGGTGCATGCTCTGGTTATCTCCCGCTTGGACTACTGCAATGCACTCTACGTGGGGCTACCTTTGAAGGTGACTCAGAAACTACAACTAATCCAGAATGCGGCGGCTAGACTGGTGACTGGGAGTGGCCGCCGAGACCATATAACACCGGTCTTGAAAGACCTGCATTGGCTCCCAGTACGTTTCCGAGCACAATTCAAAGTGTTGGTGCTGACCTTTAAAGCCCTAAACGGCCTCGGTCCAGTATACCTGAAGGAGCGTCTCCACCCCCATCATTCTGCCCGGACGCTGAGGTCCAGTGCCGAGGGCCTTCTGGCGGTTCACTCATTGCGAGAAGCAAAGCTACAGGGAACCAGGCAGAGGGCCTTCTCGGTAGTGGCGCCCGCCCTGTGGAACGCCCTTCCAGCAGATGTCAAAGCGATAAACAACTACTTGACATTCAGGAGACATCTTAAGGCAGCCCTGTTCAGGGAAGTTTTTAACATGTGATATTTTATTGTATTTTTGGTTTTTATGGAAGCCGCCCAGAGTGGCTGGGGAGGCCCAGCCAGATGGGCGGGGTATAAATAATAAATTATTATTATTATTATTATTATTATTATTATTATGGCTTTCTCTCAGGGTGGGAAGAGTGCAAGTCATTTCTTTGTGTGCCATGTTGTGTTTCATTTGATTCCTCGAGTGCAAATGCTTTCTTCCAAGTCTTTGTATTCAGGGATTTCTCCCCATTAACATTTCTGCAGAGGAACTCCTGAACATCTGCTGCAGACCCTCAACATGGACGGGGAGAAATTTGATTCAGTTCTCATTTAAAGGCGAACCAATCCACACTTTTTGAAAACCAACACACATTTATAAGACTTGTAAGGTTTAGTGACAGCACATAAACATTGGAACTCCCTGCCTTTTGACATCAAGCAAGTGCCTTCACAGTATTCTTATTGGCGCCTGCTAAAAGCATTCTCATTTAGACAAGCCCAGGTGTTTAGAAACTTGATTAGAGTTTTAATTTGTTCCAGTCTATTGTTGTTTTAACTTTTTGTCTGTTTTAAATCATTGCTGAAGGTTTTTTTTTACTGATAATTTGATTGTTTTATACTTTTTTGTAAACTGCTTTGAGGTGTTTTCTTTTGCTAAAATCAAAAGGTGTATCAATTTTATGAAATAATAATAATTATAATCCACATGCTGCTGAATTTTGCAATGCCATTCTCCAGCCAAGTAATACAGTCATACCTCGGGATAAATATGCTTCAGGATAAGTATTTTCGGGTTGTGCTCCACGGCGACCCGGAAGTAACGGAGCGTGTTACTTCCGGGTTTCACCGCTCACGCATGCTCAGACAGCCAAAATGACGTCACGCGCATGCACGGAAGCGGTAAAATGCGACCCGCACGCACACAGACGCGCTGTCACATCTTACGTTCTACTCAGGATGCGAACAGATCCCGTTCACATCCCGAGGTACCACTGTATGTACAAAAACGGATATACTATTATTTACATTTTTAATGTCTGATATTTTATTGTATTTTTAATATTTTGTTGGAAGCCACCCAGAGTGGCTGGGGAAACCCAGCCAGATGGGCGGGGTATAAATAAATTGTTGTTGTTGTTGTTACTTTTATTTAAATTTTATCTTATTTATTTATTTATTGAATTTGTAGCCTGCCTCCAAGGAGTTTCTCGCCATTCCCCCAAACTGAGTAATTGATATTCAAACTGGTGGCTGTAAGTATCCCCCAAAAAACCAACATTGTCCAATTCTCTCCGAACCGGTGACAAATTTTTGCAATAGTTTTATGCTGTTTTGTGTCACAAGCCTCAGTACTGGGATGGAGAAATGCTCGTATCCTTCTCTACGCATTATTTCTCCTTTTCCTAGCTTCAAAAGTGCTAACAGAGTTTGTACTCGTCTTTCCAGCTATGCAGATCAGCAGAGAAGGAAGGAGGATGTTCCCCCCCCCCCCGCTCTCTGCTTATCAAATGATTGATCTGATGGATGGGTAGGGGATGGCTTGCATCCTCCTCAGAGCCCTGAGCTCTGCCCACCCAGGCACTGTGTCTACTTTAATTTCCTTCTCTTCTTTGCAGATGCTGCCAAAATCGGTAGAGTTTTGGGAGCCAGAAAATTTTCTTGTGGGGTCTGGATGGAATCAAATAGAAGTTTCTACTAGAGTCTTTTAAAAACAACAACAACAACATTGAATTAAATACTAGTTTGTTCCTGCATATACTAGAAACATCCAGATCAGGGCTGCATCCAAATCTCTGCCCTTTTGTGGCTGCAGAAATTGTCCCCACCTCCAAACTGCTGAGAAGCACCTATCAGGCCAATAATATAATTATAAGCAGCAAACTTTAGGGATGCCTAAATTATCAATCTATTTTAAAAAGGTGACAGAACTGATTGAGGAAACTATTGAGGCATCTCTCTATTAGCTGCTGCCGGCAAAATTCTTGCAAGTATCTTAGCAAACCGTCTCTTAACAATATCCGAGGTGACCCTTCCTGAATCCCAAAATGGTTTTCAGCCTTTTGGTGGGACAGTGGACATGATTTTCACCGCTTGACAGCTTCAGGAAAAATGCAGAGAGCAAAACCACCCCGTGTATGGTGTTTATGGACCTAACTTTCCACAAGGGTCAACATTGATGCTGAAATCCAGCATCGCCTGAGCTCTGCGAGTGCGGCTTTCTCCAGACTGAAGTGCAGAGTGTTTGAGGACCAGGACATTTGCAGGGAAACCAAAATGCTTGTTTACAAATCTATTGTACTACCAACCTTACTGTATGCTTGTGAAACATGGACCACTTACAAACACTATCTCCAACTTCTCGAAAGATTCCATTGATGTTGTCTCCGAAAAATCTTACACATCACTTGGGAAGACAGGTGAACTAATATCAGTGTACTGGATGAAGCAAAGATCACCAGTGTTGAAGCAATGATTCTTCAACATCAACTTCGTTGGACTGGTCATGTTGTGTGGATGCCTGATTATCATCTTCCAAAGCAACTACTCTATTCCGAAATTAAAAATGGAAAGTGTAATGCTGGTGGTCAAGAAAAGAGGTTTAAAGACTGCCTCAAGGCAAATCTTTAAAAATGTAGTATAAATACTGAAAACTGGGAAACACTGGCCTGTGAGTGCTCCAGTTGGAGAACAACCTTTACCAAAGGTATCATGGACTTTGAAGACACTCAAACTTAGAACGCAAAGGAGAAATGTGCTAAGAGGAAGGCACACTTGGCAAATCCACACCGTGATCAACTCCCCCCGGGGAACCAATGTCCACACTGTGGAAGGACGTGTGGGTCCAGAATTGGCCTCCACAGTTACTTATGGACTCATTGTTAAAACCATGTTTATGGAAGACAATCTTACTTGAGTGATCACCAAAGAAGAAGAAGATAATTTTATTATTTAGACCCCACTCGTCTGACTGGGTTTTTCCTCAGCCATTCCAAGCAGCTTCCAACATATATAAAAACATAATAAAACATGAAACATTAAAAATCTTCCCTATACAGGGCTGCCTTCAGGTGTCTTCTAAAGGTTGTGTAGTTACTTATCTCCCTGGCTGGGGGGGGGGGTCATATAACTCAGTACAACATTTCTCTGATGAAAGTCGGCACGTCCTAAGGAAAAGAAGGACTTTCCAGGATCAAATCAGAAACCAGAATGGCTTATGTAAATCCGGGACTGTCCCCGGAAAATAGGGACACTTGGAGGGTCTGGTAACACCACACAAACATGTATTTCTTCACAGGGTTAGACCTGTGATTTTTCTTCTATGTTTGGTGTCTCAAATTAGTCCCATGTTAGATTTCAATGGGAGTGCTCCAAAGTCAGCATGAGAGGCTTGCTGACCTAATGCGACCTCACACAAAGCCACAGAGCCCTGATAATCTCTTTGTCCTTTCTTTAACTTCCTAACCTCTCTTCCTCCCTGTCCTCTTTTGTGACAGGGCTACTGGCTCGAACAAAGCATGGGTGACTTAAAAGGAGACAATTAAGCGAGGGAAGCTTTCCTCAGAGGATGAAAGATTGCTGCCCCTCCGCTTTTAAACACAATATCCTCTTCCGCGATTATCTTGAATTCAAGGCTGATATTGAAGAGCCGTTTCAGATAAGCAACTCTCAGGTTAATTAAGACAATTTTAAACATCTTCAGTAGATAGCAAAGGCCACGACCCTGCTTTGAATAAAAGGAAGCAGAGAATGGCTGAGAGCAGAAGCTGAGTTTGAATTATCCAAGTTGCTTGCCTAATTTCTTCTTCTGGTTGTGCCAGACCAGTAACCATCATTTCCTTTGCAGCTGACAGGTGAGAAGTGCATGTAACATTTCACCATGTGGTAAAGTCCAAAGGCATATAAATCTTAGATCATGTCTACATGAAGTTGGGGACGTGGTGAGATACATGGTTTTGACAGCAGTTGAGAAACCTATGCATTTGTTCCTACACTAGCATGGCTGCCTGATAGTCTGTCAAGGTGCCAAACCAAAGCGCACTTAGGGATGGGGAAAGAAATCCAATCCATTTTAAAGGTCAACTTCCCAAATTGACACTTTCTGGAAATATACCAAAGTATAACATAGATATGCTTCAAAACTGGTAAATTTCAGAGCATGGTGTTGACATCTAACTAACATCCGCAACCCAGAAACCTGTAGAGTCATAGCTGGCTCATCTATCTAAGCATTTGCAATGGGCGACAGCAGCCAAAGCTACTGTTTATACAATTTGCCCAACGAACTTTGCAAAAACGTGTTGCTAGCAGCTACCAGTGCACTTGGCACCGCAAGAAGAACATGCTGCATCCAATATATATCAGAGCACGTCCCCAAATCGGAAAATGCTGATATATGTAATTCTGAAATATTTTAAGCCATGCAGAACTAAATCAGCATAGTCTGAAATAATGCAGGAAACATAGGAGTGTCAAGTTCTTGGCTTCAACTCAGAGGGCTTCGGTTTCCCAAATGTTGATGAACAGCCCGATCCATCTCTCCTGTCCAATATGTCTCACTGAAAGCCAGGCCCCGTAGTCAAGCGACATGGGAGGGACCCCATCAAGCTGCATGGATTTACTCCCAACTCATGACGTTATAGCTGAGGATGCGTTCTGGCTTTTCAACTTGTAGCTGCTCATGACTGGAGGGAGACAAGCAAGACCTTCAGCTGCGAAATGCATTCCAGCTGCAGCAGCTTCTCACATCTGTCGATCAGCATGTTCCTCCTCCCTCTTCCTCCTCTCTAGTTGTCAAAGCAGACAAAGCCACGATTTGTCTTGCCACATCTGCCCAACTCACAGGGCAACAAATTGCCTCCTCCCCCAAGTCTGGTTGGAGCTGAGGAACTGGAAAGAAAGAACAGGAGGAGATGTTTCCCTCCCCCCCAAATCAGGAGGGACCCCCTAAGTCCCATTGTTTTGTGGTTCCACAAGAGAAGCCTTTCCACACTTCCTAAATTAACCTTTCCCATTGCTTATGTCACAGAACTCCACAAAAGCAAATTTGGCTTGGGTTTCTACATTTCTCTCTTTCTTGTGGGATGTGAAACCCAAGAGCAGTCAAGTACAACATTCCTAGAGTCAACATGTTTACACACGGGAAGGAATGTTTGTCCAGCCAGCAGGTAAACTTCCCGTTTCCTTCTGGGCTGGGACAGACTTCCACTGCATGTGACTAGAGGTGGGTGTGGCCTCACCTGTGCAGGTAATAACAAAAGCACAGGGCAGGGCAGCCATCTCTCTCTCTTTGACTACATGCATCGAAGAAGCAACATCTGCTTAGCCAAAGATGCTCTCTTGGCTTCCAGCCAAGAGGGGACAAAGGGACTGTCTCCTTATGAGATAGTTTCCAGGTGTATGTTACTTTTCTAAGCTAAGTCTGCCTTCTGGGATCCGACTGTGAACAGAATGTGAGTAAACTCTTTTAATACTTTCATAGAAGACTGTGTCGTGTCTTATCTTTTATGAGGGAATAAGGGAGAAATACCAGACCAGTTATTATAGAGGCTTTAGTGAGCCTGAGCAAACGCATCCTCTGTGAGTTTAAAAGGGGGAATGTTACTCTGCTAAATTGTGAACTTGTTTACACAAGTTGGAAAGGCTATGAGCAAACAATATATCCTCTCCTGCATCCCTGAACATTCCCACATTTCTCTCTGTCTCTGTCTCTCTCTCTCTCTCTTGTAAAAGTCCATTTGCCTGACAGCAATGGAAGAGACAAGTATAATTTTCATAATGGACATAACAGTGGCATTTTATTTAATGGGAAGTTGATCATTCTCTCATCTTGCAGAGCATTTGAGTGCCTATTAATGCTTTGATTCAGAAGGGAGGTGTTTTGATGCCTTCTTTAATTTACAGATCTTACAGAGTATAGCGACATCTTAGGGTGACATGAAACGGCACTTTGTTGCACCGCAGAAGCTGGCTTGACCGTGAATGCTACGATGGTGTCTTCTTGGCTTCAATGTGTCTGTTGCAGACCAGACAAGGAGGTGGAAGAAAGAAGCTGGTGTCTTCCCATGTTAAAAGCCTGGCTCATTAAGCATGCAGCAAATGAACTGGCTCGCTCTGTTTATACATTCTGCAGCTAACACTTGCCATCATACCTTGACGGAAGATTCCACTCAGGAGAATTACATTTCTGAAAGGAAAAGTCTAACGTGTCCTCAAAAGGACTCGTTTATAAAGAATGTCAGCCCCATATTCCCCGGTATTCCAAATACCTTCGTTGGTGTGTTTCTAACTAGATTTCACTCCTCCCACCCTCACAACTGCTAATGCTATAATCAGGAAGTATCTGGTTTCCAGGCTTTGAAAATTAATCTCCTAACTTGTTTTTTGTTCCATCACAGAAGCCCTGCCTCCATGCCTAAACAATGCTATTGGCAATGGATTCATCCAACATCTGAGCTCGCTCTTTCCAAGCTAAATTGCTAGTACTTTTAGAAATATTAAAAAAACAGCTGAGCAGTGATGCAAAGTGCCCATATCAAGCAAGTTCACCTCTTGAACACTGATATTTATTCATTTCCCCAAGCTGCAAGCCTAAATCGTAGAAGTAGAGAATTTTAAACTCAAGGCAGTTTAAAAATATTATATTGCATTCAACGGTCCTGGCATAACAATTCCAATTTTTCCTTTTCCTTTTTAAGGACTTTTTTGTAGTTGGGACAGAGAAATGCATGGAAAAGTGTGGGTGAAAGAAATGATTAACAAGAAAGCATATTGACACCATTTTAAGGAAATTTTTGCCCTTGGTTCACTCAGTGCATTTTGGCATTTTCTGATCTCTGCTTATAGAAGAGGATCATCAAAATCATATTTGCTCATCTACTATGGGTAACTGGGTACAGAACAGGAGTTCCCAAACTGGACCACCAGTGGTCAACATGCTTCATTCAGGTGGACTGGGGCATATCCACATTCAATACTGATGTTACAATATGACTATTTACAATAATACACAATATAAGAAATAAAAGCGGCAATAGAATTAGAAGCTTCTTTTGTTTCTTATACTGTATCCTTATTGTATGACAATTTGAATTCCATGGAATTCTTTGAAATGTGAACGATTACCGTATTTTTCGCCCTATAAGACGCACTTTTTCCCTCCAAAAATGAAGGGGAAATCTGGGTGCGTCCTATGGGGCGAATGCAGGCTTTCGCTGAAGCCTGGAGAGCGAGAGGGGTCCGTGCGCACCGACCCCTCTCGCTCTCCAGGCTTCAGGAAGCTATCCCAAGTCTTGCAAGCCCGGCGGGATGTCCCGCGGGCTCGCAAGGCTTGCGGGCAGCAGCCTGCACCCAAAAGCTGGGGACAGCGGGGAGGCGCAGAGCCGCCACCCCGCTATTCCCCGACCTGATCTGGAGGCTGGCGGGGGGAGAAGCAAGCCTGCTTCTCCCCCCCACCAGCCCCACAACCTTCAGATCAGGTCGGGGAATAGCGGGATACACATGTAATTACACTTACTTACCATCAAGTTTCATAATCAAGAAGAATAATCAAGGGACTGATAATATTTATACAATCAACTCAATATTCAAAGAATACCTCTTAGTTACCCAACCTAATTGCATCTTCATATTTCCTTATTCAAACAAATTCTAGGTTGATGGCAATCAGTAGCACCAAATACAATCAATATATTAAAGTGATATATAGGTCAAGATTATAAATGCAATCATTAACCGTAATAATAACTCAATACTATTCCATGATAATTTATGATGATTGAGAATTATTTATAAACTTCGCGAGGAATAGTTATGCTGGGCACATTTTAATAACATAAGGTCTGTTTCAAGCAAATAAAAACCAGCGTCTAGAACTAAACCATATAAATGCAAGCAACAGATTTTCACTGATTTTGATACTGCTGTTTAGTCCTATTGCCTTTTTAAGAAATCAACCACTTTGCCTTCTGATTCCTACCATTTCATATTAAAAACCTCCCTGCTGCTCTGAGATACCAATCCTGCTACAGCATACAATGTTCCTAGATTCTGCACAGCAGCGCTCAAAATCCGTTGGAGGATGACCTGTGCCACAAACTAGATTTAATGAACATATCAGAGTGCTTGGTAAATTAATAGTTAAAGTCTTTTGTATATCAACCTTTCATGCTCTTCCGCACCCACCCAATGCTTCTATCCATTTCTTGTACCGGTTATTCTTTTAGCTTCTTTTAAATTCTTATAGACTTTTATATTCACCTTCTGTTTTAATACCCTTTAACTTTCCAAAATGCTTTTCAGATTTTAAATGACTGTATCCCACCCTTTTATGCTGGTCTATGACTGTAATAAAGATTTGTATATTGTATTAAAAACAGAGCTGCAGCGATCTGCCCATTTTGTCCCACAGGTACCACGATGTTCCCAGGTAAAAGCTTGCAGATGGAAGCTTGAAGAGCCCGAGGTTCAGGGTGCCACAATCTCCAGCTGTTTAACACGTCCACGTCTTTCAAAACCACAGGGTAGTAAATACTGTATATAAGTTTTTCCCAGTAATCAACACATAAGCCAGCAGATGTTAACATGTGCAGCCTGCTGGCAACGCTACGCTTTTGTCCGCACAGATGGATGTAAACCTAAGCATTGCCGTTAATTAACAAGGAAAATAAATCTGGATGCCATCATGGTTTAAACAACTGGATGAGAACTAATCCTCCCCCAAGCTGTATGTGTGTGATCTTAACATGGGAATCTGTCTATAAGAGAAACACAGACGTTGCTGTAGCTGCTACACATGGTTTCTCAAGCCAGGTTCAAAGCTAAACCCTCCTTCTCTCATGTCAAAATCTAATTAAACGACGACAATTAGGTCTATGCACCCCTTTCCTAGCTCCAGGCACTTAATTATCCTCTAATAACAACTGGAAAATGGTGCAAGCTTGAGTCATAGATCTACAACATCCCCCCGCCCCAGTCTAGGAAATTCAGTTACTGATAACTTGCCTGTTCTCCTAACAGACTTCTCTAATTCTTTGCTGTCTCTGCTGCCTGGGACTCTGTTCCTATACAATAATAGCCTTATCTAGGTATATATTATGCAGTTAAGATGGTGCTGTGGTCTAAACCACTGAGCCTCTTGGGCAGGGGTAGGCAACCTAAAGCCCGGGGGCCAGATGCGGCCCAATTACCTTCTTAATCCGGCCCGCGAACGGTCCAGGAATCAGCGTGTTTTTACATGAGTAGAATGTGTGCTTTTATTTAAAATGCATCTTAGGGTTATTTGTGGGGCATAGGAATTCGTTCACCCCCCCCAAAAAAAAAAATATAGTCCGCCCCCCACATGGTCTGAGGGACAGTGGACCAACCCACAGCTAAAAAAGGTGGCTCACCCCTGCTCTTGGGCTTGCCAATCAGAAGGTCAGCAGTTTGAATCCCCGCGACGGAGTGAGCTCCCGTTGCTCTGTCCCAGCTCCTGCCAACCTAGAGGTTCAAAAGCATGCCAGTGCAAGTAGATAAATAGGTACCGCTGTGGCGAGAAGGTAAATGTCATTTCCGTGCACTCTGGTTTCCATCACGGTGTTGTGTTGCCCCAGAAGCGGTTTAGTCATGCTGGCCACATGACCCTGAAAGCTGTCTGTGGACAAACGCCGGCTCCTTTGGCCTAAAAGATGAGCGCTGCAACCCCATAATCGCCTTTGCCTGGACTTAACCGTCCAGGGGTCCTTTACTTTTTACCTACATTATGAATATGTGAAGAGGTGCTCTTGCATGAGCAGGGTAGCCCCCTCCCCAGACAATATCAATCACATCCTGGCTAGGGTTAGGGAGGAAATTCAAATTGGTTTAGATGCAAGCCCATCTGATCTGCACTTTCCAGAACAATATACAAAAGCCAAAACACAGCTTTCATTTGGAATTTGCACTTTGTGCTGTGATTCTGCAACCAAACAATGTGTACATTAGTGTGTATATTAGGGTAAATTGAACAGTGTTTGTTTGTTTGGGGTTGTAACGTCTTGTTAACATTGTTTTGTGGATTATGAGTGCTGTAAAATTTGTGAATCTTTTGTTATGGTTGTGCTGTTTAGCCTAATTTTTTTATTTGTTTTAATGGTTTTTTATAGAAGTGGTTGTTTTACTGATGATTTGTAATTGTTTTACTGATGATTTGCAATTGTTTTACTGATGATTTGTTAATTACTCTATATGCTTTATGCTGTAATTGTGATGTTCTATTATGTTATTGCCCTGCCCAGAGTGGCTGGGGCAACCCAGTCAAATGGGTGGGGTACAAATAATAAAATTGTTGTTGTTGTCATTTATTGTTTGTAAGTTGCTTTGTGACTCATATGAGTGAAAAGCGGCATAGAAATATGATAAATGAAATGAAATGAATGCAAGCATGCATATAAATTCCTTTATTCGTTGTAGATGACATTAAAAAATACATTTTAATCAAGGAAACTGCTTTCCAAAAATGTGTATATTAGGCAACATTGCAGACAAAAATATGGGTATCAGGAGAAATAAAGACTAGGGTGCTGAATGATTTTCATGAGCACTTTTAAACAAAAGAACTATTGCGAACTGCTCCAGAAATGTGAAGAGATGAACTTAAGATTAGAAAAATAAGAAACTGAGTGAAACTGAAATTGACAGATTCGTGAAAACCAAGAAACTGAAATTGACAGATTCACAAACACCCACACAAACACACACACCCAATGTTTGGGACTACAACTCCCATCAGCCCCAGCCAGCATAGTTAATGGTTGGGGGCGCTGAGAGTTGTAGTTCAACAATGTTTGGAGTGCCTGGCTGATACATGATTGGCATCAGTAGGAAGAGTGCTATTCGTGTGCACCTATAATTTTCCCTCAGTCAGGATGTGAACCCTGATTGACTGGGGTTTAGCTTCCCAGTGGAGGGCATTCCATGTGCAGAAGTGTGTCGGGTCCCCTTGGGACTGATGCATATTGTTACGGGGAGCGGGCACATCTTTAAAGTTGGTAGATGTTACAAATATTATGCATAAATGTATCCTTTCGACTTGACAGCTCAGGGAAGTTACCTAGCTTTAAAAATCATATAAAATCAACTCCTTTGCCAGTTTCCTTCACTCTACTGCCAATTTGCTTCATTGGCCAAGGACTTGGAAACCACTCAGTCCCTGCCATAATCCCTCAAGCAGGAGGTCACATACTCACAGGAAGGTACTCATAGGTGTCAATCGCTGGGCAAAGGCACTCCTCCGGACTTGCCCAGGTGGCAGACTATGCAAACCAAAGTTCTATTGTCCCTTTGTAGTAGGTGCTTAGAATGTACTTCCCAATACATATCCTGTATCCTTGCCCCAACACATTCCTCCTATGTTAATCATGTATAACCCTCCCCTTTTCTGATGTAACAATGATGTAGTGATGATGCTTAATGAACTGTACGCTGGGATAAGATAGAAACTTTTAAAAGTCCTTGTCACCCCATCCTCAGGGTTCAAAATTCCCCTTTGAACCTGTTGCGCAATAAACTTTGGTCCACAGTGATTTGCTCCGGTTGGTGGCTGGACTCCTTCCTTTATTCTGCAGGGACCCGTGGGCTCTGCCCGACGAGCTGGGTGACTGAGCAGCCTCGCACCTAGATTTTCCCCTAACAATATTGTGTGTCATCTAGAAGGCAAGGCAATCTCACTCATACCTGAGACTCTCTTTGCAAATTCATACTGAAAACCTGCTAAGGGCTCCTGCGGTGCTAGCAGCCGACTCTCTCTTTCATCCTTCAGATCTCTCCTAAGAAATAAAATAAAAACACCTTTAAGCCGTTAGCATAGCCTGAGGGTGGGGAGCCTGCGGTCCTCCAGATGTTGCCCAACTACATCATCCTTGGCAATGTTGGGATGGGAGCTGGAGTCCAGCAAACCGCTTCTCAAGTTCAGCCTCTTAGTTCTCCCTCCAGCTGAAACAGAACACAGGTTCTTCCCCTCTTGCTCTCACATGCCAGTAGCCATATGAATAGACCCCAAGAAGCAGGCCATCAGGCGGAGTTTTGTTGTTGTTTGTTTTGTTTGCAAGTGTTGACATTTGCAATTACCCGGGGCATCACGAGGCAGAGTTCTTGGAGCAGAAGACTTCGAGCTGCAGATGGTGAATTCCAGTTCTGAGTGTTTCCCTTCATGCAAAAGACATTCCCTGCACATGTTATTAAATCAGCCTTCTCCAACCACTGCCCTCCAAATGTCTATAGCTGGAAAATTGCCCATGCTGGCTAGGACTGATGGCACAGACCCTCCAAGTGCCCCTATTTTCCAGAGACAGTCCCATGGCACGTCCTTAGGATGTCTCTGTTTTCATCAGAGAAATGCTGAAGGGTATGGACTTATATGACCCACAAACCAAGGAGATAAGTAACTATACAACATTTAGAAGACACCTGAAGGCAGCCCTGGATAGGGAAGTTTTTTAATGTTTCATGTTTTATTATGTCTTTATATATGTTGGAAGCTGTCCAGAGTGGCTGGGGCAACCCAGTCAGATGGGCAGGGTATAAATAAATAAATTATTATTATTATTATTATTATTATTATTATTATTATTATTATTATTATTATTAGTTGTTGTTGTTGTTGTTGTTGTTGTTGTTGTTGTTGTCGTCGTCGTCGTCGTCGTCGTCATGAAACAGGACGTCTCTGTTTTCATCAGAGAAATGTTGGAGGGCATGGGATGCTGGGACAGATGGGGGCATTGGTCTAAATCAGGGGTCAGCAACCTTTTTCAGCCATGGGCCGGTCCACCGTCCCTCAGACCATGTGGTGGGCCGGACTATTTTTTTAAAAAAAGAATGAACGAATTCCTATGCCCCACAAATAACCCAGAGATGCATTTTAAATAAAAGGACACATTCTACTCATGTAAAAACATGCTGATTCCCGGACTGTCCACGGGCTGGACTGAGAAGGCAATTGGGCCGCATCCGGCCCCTTGGCCTTAGGTTGCCTACCCCTGATCTAGGTCAACCCCCTGCAATGCAGGAATCTTAACTAAAGCACCCATGACAGACTTCCACTTAAAAACCTCCAAGGAAGGAGAGTCCACCACCTCCTGAGGGAGTTTGTTCCACTGTTGAGAAGCTCTTTCTGTCATAAAGTTCGTCCTGATGTTACTCGGAATCTCGTTTCTTGTAACTTGAAGCCGTTGATTCAGGTCCTACCCTCCAGAGCAGGAGAAAACAAGTTTACTCCATCTCCCATGTGACAGACATTTAGATATTTGAAGATGGCTGTTATATCTGAGAGGCAGGTGTGTTGCTTACAGATTGAGAAGGTGATTGGGCCGCATCCAGCCCCCGGGCCTTAGGTTGCCTAAAGGTAAAGGGACCCCTGACCATTAGGTCCGGTCATGGCCGACTCTGGGGTTTCGGTGCTCATCTCGCTTTACTGACAGAGGGAGCCAGCGTACAGCTTCCGGGTCATGTGGCCAGCATGACTAAGCCACTTCTGGAGAACCAGAGCAGCGCACAGAAACGCCGTTTACCTTCCCGCCAGAGCAGTACCTATTTATCCACTTGTACTTTGATGTGCTTTCGAACTGCTAGGTTGGCAGGAGCAGGGACCAAGCAACGGGAGCTCACCCCGTTGCGGGGATTCGAACCACCAACCTTCTGATCGGCAAGCCCTAGGCTCTGTGATTTAACCCACAGCGCCACCCGCATCCCTTTAGGTTGCCTACCCCTGGTCTAAATCTAGCAGGCCCTTCTTACATTGCTTAGATTAGATTTGGACCCTTTCCTCATAAAAATGATCCTCACCTTCCCTGTATGATGCGAAAACATTGCAAAGAACTCCTCCTGACCTTACCAAGAGGTGAAGGTTTACTTTATGAAGGCAGTCATAAGGTTGGAAGGTGTTAATGATTGCCCAAGTGCCAGAGACCCTCCTCCCCACCATCTGTTTTCCTTCAATTTGTTAACACAGCTGGAAAAATTGATATGCAACACACACACACACACACACACACACACACACACACACACACACGGCCCCAAAGTCTTTAAAATCTAATCAGGGCTCCCCCTGGTGCAGCTAAAACAATTAGAGAGAATGTATTGTCAGAGAAACAAAGACAATAAATGGATCCTTTGGGGAAAAGGAGAAACGCCTTGAACCTTTTGTGTATTTTGGGTACACTACCATGGGTGGTTTGGAAAGGAAAAGGCTGCCAGTAAATTGATGCAGAATGGGATTTTAGGGGTGAGGGTTCTGGGAGGCCCCTATCCCCCTAGAAAACCAAGGTTATCCAGCTTTCTCTGCCTCCTGGACTTAAAGGTAACATTCAGAAATAAAATAAAAACAATGCCTTTTGTTTTCAGTAACTGCAGCTTCCACTAGCTGTAGGCTGGGTCACACCAACCCAGAGATCACTGCTGGCAATATCTGTTCATTAGCTATTTAACTCCTGTAGTGGCCAGCAAGAAATAGCTCCCAATAAGTATGACTGCGGGTGTCAGACCAGTTCTAGGAAAACTCATTCAAATCCTACTTCAGCCTAATAATAATAATATTTTTTTGTACTCCACCCATCTGACTGGGTTGCCCCAGCCACTCTGGGTGGCTTCCAACATAATACAGTGGTACCTCAGGTTAAGTACTTAATTCATTCCGGAGGTCCATACTTAACCTGAAACTGTCCTTAACCTGAAGCACCACTTTAGTTAATGGGGCCTCCTGCTGCTGCCGCGCCGCCGGAGCACGATTTCTGTTCTCATCCTGAGGCAAAGTTCTTAACCTGAAACACTATTTCTGGGTTAGCGGAGTCTGTAACCTGAAGCGTATGTAACCTGAGGTACCACTGTATAGTGCTACCTCTGGTTGCAAACGGAATCTGTTCCGGAGGCCCGTCCACAACATGAAAAGAACACAACCTGCAGTGGCGCGTCTGTGCACATGCAAGTTGTGATTTGCCACTTCTGCGTATGCGTGTGACGTCATTTTGTGCTTCTGTGCATGTGTGAGCGGTGAAACCCGGAAGTAACCCTTTCCGGTACTTCTGGGTCGCCACGGGACGTAACCTGAAAGAACATAACATGAAGTGGAAGTAACATGAGGTATGACTGTACAGTGGTACCTCGGGTTACATACGCTTCAGGTTACAGACTCCAGTAACCCATAAATAGTACCTCGGGTTAAGAACTTTGCTTCAGGATGAGAAAAGAAATCGTGCAGCAGCGGCGCAGCGGCAGCAGGAGGCCCCATTAGCTAAAGTGGTGCTTCAGATTAAGAACAGTTTCAGGTTAAGAACAGACCTCCAGAATGAATTACGTTCTTAACCTGAACTACCACTGTATACAGAAAAACAACAACAACACATTCCAGGATCAAATCAGAAACTAGGATTGCACTTGGAGGGTCTGGCTGTTAGGATATTTCCGTTCCACCTTAAAAGAGAGCAGGGTTTGTGAGTCAGAGTCTGCGCATGTCCTGTTCACAGGATGTTTATGTTTGCTATTGCTTTCGTTTCTCTCTGTGTGTCGGAGACACTGACACAGGCAGTCATGTCTTTCTTTGTTCTGATCAACGCTGAATAAAGCTTGTAAATAATGCTCTCCTGAGTGCGACTTTTGGCTGTGCATTATCTGCTGATAGAGTGTGCATGAGCTCTAGAATGTGGCAAGATATTTTCTAGACACTCATGTCGCTAATTGCTGATACTGCGTGCCTACGGGAGATTGATGGATCGTCCGGCAGACGGCTTGGGGCCATGATGGACTTTATCTCCCTGGCAGTATCCCAACACTGGCATCCTATTCTCACAGTGGCCATTCGGATGCCTGTCTGAAACTAGCAAGGAAGACCAGAACACTAGGGGCCTCTCGCCTCCAGCTGACTTGAGCAACCATTACTGCCTCTAACTGTGGAGGCAAAGCATAGCCATCACGGCCATGGATAGCTTTATCGTCCATAATGTTGTCCAATCCTCTTTTAAAGCCATCCAACTTGGTGGCCGTGACTGCCTCCCGTAGCAGTGAGTTCCATAGTTTAACTATGTTTAGTTTTAAAGCATTTACTTTTCCCTGTCTTGAATCTCCAGCTGTCTGTCGTGTGTATGGTCCAGAGGGGCAACAGGCAGCAATGTTCCTCTCCTGCAACGAGAGCAACAAAGGTTTGTGCCCCCTTTGATACTAACATGGTTTACTGCAACTTACAGTGGCAATAAATCCATTGAGGCTTGTGGGTGCCACAAGACTCCTTTTTGCTTGTATTACAGTGGTACCTCGGGCCACATACGCTTCAGGTTACGTACGCTTCAGGTTACAGACTCCGCTAACCTGGAAGTAGTACCTCGGGTTAAGAACTTTACCTCAGGATGAGAACAGAAATTGCACGGCAGCTGGAGGCCGCATTAGCTAAAGTGGTACCTCAGGTTAAGAACAGTTTCAGGTTAAGAACGAACCTCCAGAACAAATTAAGTTCTTAACCCGAGGTACCACTGTATAGTGACGTGGGTGGCGCTGTGGGTTAAACCACAGAGCCTAGGGCTTGCTGATCAGAAGGTCGGCGGTTCAAATCCCTCGACGGGGTGAGCTCCCGTTGCTCGGTCCCTGCTCCTGCCAACCTAGCAGTTCGAAAGCACATCAAAGTGCAAGTAGATAAATAGGTACCGCTCCGGCGGGAAGGTAAAGGGTGTTTCCGTGTGCTGCTCTGGTTCACCAAAAGTGGCTTAGTCATGCTGGCCACATGACCCAGAAGCTGTACACTGGCTCCCTCGGCCAATAAAGCGAGATGAGCGCCGCAACCCCAGAGTCGGTCATAACTGGACCTAATGGTCAGGGGTCCCTCTACCTTTACCACTGTATATATATAGAGAGATATATATGAACCTTATGTTGGCCTCACAGAAACAGAGAAGCAGCACAGATGGTTGGTCTGTTGGACCAACCTGTCTGCCAGGGAGGGGGAGTTTCTGGCCCTCCAGATAGTTATGGCCACCCTCAGAGATGGTGACAGAATCACAGAATTGTTGAGTTGGAAGGGACCATGGTGCTCATCTAGTCCAGCCCCCTGTGACCAGGGATGATGGGAGTTGGAGCCCCAACAACATCTCGAGGGCTACAGCTTCCCCATTCTCCACTTCCGTTGCAGGTTAAAGATGTGCAAGCTTTGGGGTTGCATTAAAATCTTTCCCTGGGCTAAATGATTGCTCTGATCGTGATAACATCCCTCCAGTATTCAGAAGCTTGCAGCCCATGATATAAGTCCTGTTTAAAAGAGGTAGTGTTGTAAGTTCTTGTTACAGCTGCCAGCTGTTTATCCTGGCTGCAGTGCTGTGGCTTTAACCATAACCAAGCATGCAAAAATTGACCCAAAGAAGCTGTTTTGGGCATAAAAGAATGGCGAAAGCTTCCCCTGTCAGAGGGAGTCTGCCTTTGAATACCATCTGCTGGGAATCACAAGTGGGCAGAGGTCTCTTGCACCCAGGTCCTGTTCACGGGCTTCCCATGGGCATTTAGCTGCCCACTGTAAGAGCAGGGTGCCGGACTAGATGTTTTTTATCTGCTTAATTTCCGCATGTCAAGCTGCTCTTCCAAGCACAGAAGCAGGGCTTGTGCTTTTGTTTGTTTTAAAGCTGGCAAGCCTCATTCTAGTCTCAACACACCTATTTTTAGGTTTTCGGCTCAGTGGTTTTTCAGCAGGCAGCAGCTCTGGCTCACTAATAATGAGATTTCCTCTCAGCCAAGGGCTGTTTGCTTATCGGCAAGTGTTTGTGGCGATTTCTAACCCCCTGAAATCCCGTTTCCCCTCTTGAATTGTTGGTTCTTCCTGGTCCTGCACAGGATTTCCACCTCCCCACCTCTATCTTTGCTGCAATCTTTTCCAAAGGTTCTTTTGACCTGGTGGAAGTGAACATGCAAACATAAACAAGGTCTGCAGCAGCACCTACTGCCAAAGCAGTGTTTGGTTACATTTCTTCATAGTAATAGAAAAAGTCTTACACTTTTCTGGTTTCCCCCCCTATGTGTGGGAAACATCTGGGGTGGAACATAGGAGCCCCTTCCACAAGTAGAGAAGGGGGGAGATTGGATTTTTGCTGCAGTCATCCTCCCCCAACACACCACTTTAGAACAATCGTCATCTTTTTATTTGCAGTCAACAGACCATTGAAACGATCGCTAACCATCTTGTAACAATTGGCAATAACATTAATAAAAATAAATGTTAATGCAACTGAAAACACAGGACTATAATGCTAAACTGTGGGTGCATCTAGACCCAGGAAAAAACACCCTCAGAAATTAGATCACTATAACAAAAGGAAAAAAATCTCTATGTAAAATTTGTGTTTTAAAATTCCCTGCTCTCTGGCACCATCTGGTGTTGCATGTTTATAGCACATTCAAATTGCTGTTTCTTTACTAATGTAGCTGAGTCCTGTGTGTTTGTATCTCTCTGTGTGTATGTGCACACACACACAGATAGACAGGTATAGATATCATAAGTGGTCTTCTACCGTTGACCATATTAAAAAACTTTGACACTTGCTCTGTGCCACTTACCTTTTGGAGCCCTGGAGCAAAATGTTTAGAGGATATGCAGAAGAGCGGCTGGTGGGGACTCAATAATAGGATATACTTGGATTAAGAACACTGCAAACCCAGAAGTAGGTGTTTTGGTTTGTGAACTTTGCCTTGGAAGCAGAACATGTTTCGCTTCCTGTTGAGTGTGTTCCATTTGTAAATGGAGTCCTCTGCTGCTATGGGAAAGCACATCTTGATTTTGGAACGCTTTGGTTTTGGAACGGACTTCTGGGATTAAGTTTGAGAACGAAGGTACCAGTGTAAAAAGAAAATGCAGCATAGACCCCACCTCCATTGTTGCAGGGACAGCATATACAGGGTTAAGAATTTCGTTCTGAAGGTCCGTTCTTAACCTGAAACTATTCTTAACTGGAAGCACCACTTTAGCTAATGGGGCCTCCTGCTGCCGTTGTGCCACCACCACACGATTTCTGTTCTCATCTTGAAGCGAAGTTCTTAACCCGAGGTACTATTTCTGGGTTAGCGGAGTCTGTAACCTGAAGCGTATGTAACCTGAGGTACCACTGTACTGAGAACAATTTAACTGAGAGGATGAACTCTTGGTGGGCATCCCCTGCAGTATGAAGAATGCATAAATGACTCAGAAAATTATTATTATTATTATTAACAACAACAATAATAAATTTTATTTATACCTCACCCTCCCCAGCCAAGACCGGGCTCAGGGCGGCTAACACCAAGTATAAAAACAACTGATTAAAATACAACTTCAAAACAAGATTAAAATGCAACATTAAAATGCAGCCTCATTTCAGTAGAAACTCAAATCAAAAACTTTTTGGGGATGAAAGCGTCAAAGCTTCACCAAGGCCAACTATCCAGAATTCATAAACGACTCTACGTTTGTTTCACTTCTTATGTTTGGTGTTTATTTGTTGGCACTTGCCCTGCTTTGCATCTTTTCAAAAACCTATATATATTTAAAAATCTCTCCATGGAATGGAGGCATAGCATGACTTAAGGTGGGAAAAGATGGGCACTGCCGGGCAAGTCCCTCTCCGAGGTCAGCATTTTCCTGCGAGGGGTTTTCCAGAGAGAGCCTCTTCCAGTTCTCAATTCTACAAGCTGCCTTGGCCAAATTGCTACTCTTCTTCCTTTCTTGAGCTTTGGTGTTTGTTCCTCGCCTAGGCCACACAAGCACATTGGCCTCCCAATGCGCTGCAGCTGTGGAGCATAAGATAGCCTTGCGTCCTAATGACCTTCTTCTGCAAAGATGTGCTCTGCCAGGGACCATCCCTGCGAACATCTGGGTCTTCTAGTTACGTCCCAGAGAAATAGGAACCATGTTAGTCACGTCACGGTGAAAACTAGTCAAGAGTCTTGTGGCACCTTAAATATTAAGGCTGCAGGCCTCTAGGCCCACTTGCTAGGGTACAGGCCACATTCAACACAATGCAATTTAATTTTGAGTATACGGTAAATGCATAGGATTATTGTACATTAAATGTGCCTGGCTGCTCACACTTATTTGGAAATAACACTGAACAAATGCAACTCACTTCCAGATAAATGCATTTAGGATTGTGCTGCAAGGCTGCAATCCTATGCACAATTAAAACTTTTGATTTAATTCAGCAGGACTTACCTTCCAAATAAGCATGCACAGGGCTGGGCCGTGTCAGATTTATTGCAGCATTAGGTTCCCATTTGCCAGACGCGTAAAGTGTTTTGTTCACTTGGCAGATATATAGATACATGAATACAGAGAGAAAAATGTCAATAGCGGAGCCAGAAAGACCATGAAATGTAAGAGCCACTATTAGCTCCGCGAGCCAGATTTCTTGAGAAAGGAAGACTGTATTACTGTGTTCAGCTTGTTTTTGATGTTATTCAGTGATTTAGCTTTGAGACACCAGCTGAAAACCTTTGTGTATTGCCTAGACATTTGGTAGCGTATAAAGTGGAGTTTTTAAATCGGTAATCTGGTGCTCTGTTGTCATTATTTCCATTTGTGCAATTTTCTAATTGCGTTATATTCATTTGCTGCCTTAAGAAGGGGCTGTGAAGCTTTCTGGAAGACCCACTGGCGATGGAGAGGCAGCGATGGTGACCAACTGGGATGGCTTTAAAAGAGGATTAGACAAATTCACAGATCAAAGCTGTCAATGGCTACCAGCCACGATGGCTATTGTTCCGCCTCCACTGCCCGAGGCAGCATTAATCTGAATGCCAGTCTCTGGAAATTGCAGGAGAGGAGAGTGGTTTTTGTGCTGCTTCTGAACTTCCCACACGCATCTATTTGGCCACTGTGAGAACAGGGTGCTGGACCAGATAGACCAGAGTAGATATAGGCCTCATCTGCGCTAAACATTTAAAGCTACAATTCCAAGAGTTCCCGAGTAAGAAGGAGTGACTGTTACATGGTTCAGGACCTTAACACTTTAAGGAGCGGCTCTCCCCATATGAACCAACCCACAACCTGCTGTTGTCACCAGAGGGTCTTATCTATGTCCCCACCTCCCAGAGAGGTTCAGAAGGTGGCAAAAAGAGAACAGGCCTTTTCCGTGCTGGCTGCCCGATTGTGGAATGCTTTCCCCAGAGAGGCTCACCTGTATTGGGATACTGCTGGGAAGGCAGGCCCCCAGCTGGCTCCAGCCACCGGCCGACAGCTGGTCTCCCTTGGAACAGCATCAAACAGTGACATGAGCCTCAGATATGTTTAGAGACCTGTGCACGCTCAGTCAGCAGAGTGTGTAAATCATCACACAGCAGATGAGGTGGACAGAGAGATGTGCAAGCATAATGTACAGCATTTTATTCAGCATAGTTCAGGAACAAAGGAAAACATGTCTGCTTTCCTTCGTCTCCCGCAAAACAGCAGTAACACAAAAGCAACATACAATGGAAGTTCCCAGCGAGCGCTGGAAGTGAACAGGCATGTGACAGACAACAGCCTGTTCCCTTTTAAGGTGGAACGGAACTATATCTTAACAACCTGGTGCCATCGCTACATAGCTTTAGGCACCAGGCAGTGGCGTAGCGTGGGGGTGCAGGGGAGGCCGGCCGCACCGGGCGCAACATCTGGGGGTTAGGGTTAGGGGGCACAAATCCACGGGTTAGGGGGCGCAAATTACTTGCCTTGCCCCGGGTGCTGACAACCCACGCTACGCCACTGGCACCAGGCAAAACCATTCCTCTTTATCCAGGCCTTTGGCTATTAAATAATCTATGGTCCCTTCCAACTCTATGATTCTATTATTATGATGACTATTTATTATTAGGCTGTCTGTCGGTATGTTTTTTATTATGTTTTTATCATTGATGTTCTATAACGTGTTTGTAACATTGTACACCGCTCTGGGATCTTTAGATAAAGGGTGGTATATAAATTGAATAAATAATATAAACAAACAAACAAACAAACAAACAAACAAACCACTCTGGAAATTGGAGCGGAAGAGGGCGTCTCCTAAAAAAAGATCAGCTCCCTTAACAAACAAACTTCCCAGGATTCTCTGGGGGAAGTCATGGCTTTTCAAAGTGGTATGATACAGACTAAAATGTATCATAAAGGCAGGTCCCTTGTCTTACCTCTGCATGAGCAAATCAGGACAAAATGCTTAACAAACAGGTAGCCTAGAGGAGCCTTTTATTACTTGCGTGAAACAAAGAAGTTTTGCAGCTACAGATTCTCTCACACAACCATAGGAAGTCTCTGTGGGAAGGCAGGCTGACCCCTGGAAGTGATGGGAACTGCACTTTTGGCTTTCCACGATAGTCTCAGGAGCAGCCTTTGAAGTTGCTCTTTTATTGCACGTGGTGGAAGGAGAGGCCCTAAAGGTCTGTAGCACACAGTTGCAACAAACTACGTACATTCCTCCTCTAGGAGGGGCTTTGACGCTATTCAAGTCCTACTGCAATCGTGAAAGAAAAGTTATTCTTTCCATTCTGGCCTCACCCACCAATTGGGGACCACCAACCAGGATGAGCAAATAGGTTCATATGTCAAACAACTGTGGAGGGGGAAAGCGACGATATTGTTGCAACAAGCTGATTCTCGTCAATAGGAGAGGAAGGAAGGGTGCCTGAAGAAGAAGATATGCTGGTACTTGAATTACAGGGAGACGAGAGAGAAACCAGACTCTTTCACTATAACAAGACTCCCTTTAGCTACTCCTCTTAGAGGGGAATCGGGAGCCAGTGTGGTGTTATGGTCACAGTGTCGGGCCAGGACCTGAGAGACAAGGGCTCAAATCCCCGCTCAGTCACAAAGCTCACTGTGTGATATAGTCACAGTCTCTCTCGGCCTGACCCGCCTTACAGGGTGGTTGTGAGGATAAAACAGAGTAGGAGGAGAACCATGTACCTGGGAGACTTCAGCACCTTAGAGGTAAGGTGGGAAATAAACATAATAATTTCCCAGCACTGGGACATGTGCATTCATAAGTCAGTCCATCAAATTTATTTGCTGAAAACCATTGGCCGTAACAAAAATACAGAAATGCAAATGGTATTGGAACATATTTTAACACTGGTGATTATCGTTTAGTAACAATTATTGCAATTGTTGAGAGTGAATTCCCGTTTAATTAGTTGCTGATATTTTGAGAGTTAATTTTATTGTGTGCTCTTATAGTCTGGGACGCGAATGGCACTGTGGGTTAAACCACAGAGCCTAGGGCTTGCATATCAGAAGGTCGGCAGTTCGAATCCCCGCAACAGAGTGAGCTCCCATTGCTCGGTCCCTGCTCCTGCCAACCTAGCAGTTCAAAAGCATGTCAAAGTGCAAGTAGATAAATAGGTACCACTCCAGAGGGAAGGTAAACAACATTTCCATGTGCTGCTCTGGTTTGCCAGAAGCGGCTTAGTCATGCTGGCCACATGACCCGGAAACTGTCTTCGGACAAATGCCAGCGCCCTCGGCCAGTAAAGTGAGATGAGCGCCGCAACCCCAGAGTTATCCGTAACTGTACCTAACAGGGGTCTCTTTACCTTTACCTTACTCTTAGAGTCTAATGGGTTATTGAATATACCTTTATCTGATATAGGTTTATTTCAAAGTCATATTCTTAGCATGACTTATGTGCATAAGATGGGGCTGTTATACGATGTGTGATATTCGCCGCATACCGTTTTAACGTAGAAAAGCAGTGTACAAATTAAAAGCGAGATGAAGAGAACGAAATGAAATGTGAGAATGAAGTAGCATCTGCCTCAGCCCATCCTAACTCAAAGCCAAGAGCAGACAATCCCACAGGCCCCCAAAGTATCAGCGCAGGGGGAGGGAGAGGAGCTGGGAATAGGATTCGGCAACTCACTCTTGCGCCCAGTATGACCTCTTGTTCACAGATGTTAAGTTAGTAGGTAACCTCTCCTTTTCTTGGCTTTGTTCCAATACTAATAGTAGCTTGGGGGACAGACATGCCTGTTCCTGCACACACTTCTGT
Organism: Podarcis bocagei; assembly: GCF_964188305.1. NCBI lineage: Eukaryota > Metazoa > Chordata > Lepidosauria > Squamata > Lacertidae > Podarcis > Podarcis bocagei. Next base: position 77,700,456 of record NC_138133.1, on the reverse strand, counting down.
TTTCTTTTGCACCCACCCCCTCTGCCTCCCCTTCTCCCTGTTGTAAAAACATCCCTGATTTCTTTTGACAGAATTCTAAACAAGTCGACTGTACAGCCCAAGGGATCCGTAATAGGATATAGGGCCTTTCGCCGCTAGGTAGTGAACAAACATCGTTACCATATGATCCATATGCAGCGGCTTAGGAGACAAAGGAGAGTTGGTGGTCTGCATCTTCTGCTGGGTATCCACACTGGGGAGCAGTCAGAATGAGGCAACTCATCGGCCTCGAATACAATGCTCATCGAACCTTGCACCTTAGGAGGAGACGTCCACAGGGAAACCTTGTGAAAGGATGCAATAGGTAATGGTTGTACACCTGGGTTTCCCTTGCGTGCACACACACACACACACACACACACACACACAGTGCATTTGCACATGTTGGGAAGCCAGGGTTGAGAAGCATTCCTGCAATGCCTCAGTACTTACTTGGGACTGTTGTGTTGCGTAAAGCAGATTAGCCAGCAGAAAACCCTTTTGCATTTTGGCACAGGTGAGGACACAAATCTCTGTTCCTTTCCTGCAGATAACGGTGCTTAGATATTTTGCGTTGCAATGCACCTGTTGAGCCTGATTCATCCAATTTGCCCATCAGGCTCCCAATCCTGCAAGGGAATTCATATGCAGAGTCTGCTTCCATATGAGGAATCCCTTGCTTGATTGGGGTGTGTGTCCATATAGACGTCATCATACAAGCCTTCCTTCCATTTCTTTTCTCTCATGTGTTGTGCCTTCAGGCTTAGGTTGTGAGCATGAAGACAGGGACCATCTTGCTACTGAGCAAGTGACCCACTAGTGGTTAAGAGTGGTAGACTTGTAATCTGGTGAACCGGGTTCGCTTCCTCGCTCCTCCACATGCAGCTGCTGGGTAACCTTGGGCTTCTCTGAAATCTCTCAGCCTCACTCACTTCACAGAGTGTTTGTTGTGAGGGAGGAAAGGAAAAGGAGATTGTTAGCCACTGTGAGATGCCTTAAAAAGGTAAAGGTATCCCTGCCCATACGGGCCAGTCTTGACAGACTCTAGGGTTGTGCGCTCATCTCACTCTAGAGGCCGGGAACCGGCGCCGTCCGCAGATACTTCCAGGTCACGTGGCCAGTGTGACATCGCTGCTCTGGCGAGCCTGCACCAGTGCAACACACAACGCCATTTACCTTCCCGCTATAAAGCGGTACCTATTTATCTACTTGCACTTTAAGGGTGCTTTCAAACTGCTAGGTGGGAAGGAGCTGGGACCGAAAGACGGGAGCTCACCCCGCTGCGGGGATTTGAACCACCGACCATATGATCGGCAAGTCCTAGGCACTGTGGTTTTACCCACAGCGCCACCCGCGTCCCTTTGAGATGCCTTAGGGTAGTGATAAAGCGGGGGTATCAAATCCAAACTCTTCTTCATCATCTACTGATTTTTGAAAGCCATTCTGGGGGTATTGGGGCGAGGCTGAACAGCAGGGCATATATAAATCCCTTAAATAGATAAATAACATTTCACAGGCTACATGGTAAGTTGCCAGCAGCGTCTTTAGGAAGCTCCTTCCGTCAGCCAGGGTCTGTGTCTATTAGGCAAAATTGCGTAGCAACATTTGTGCATTAGGAGAAATTCTCACTAAGATGCTGGCGATTTTTCACAGGGACTTTTATTTTACAAGCAAATTTGCAAAACGATGTGGAAATGGTGGGAACTGAATTTAAGGCTGGAATAATGAGAAGCTGGGAAAACTCAGGCACCAAAATAACTTGACAAGCCTGAGACTAGCCTGCACCTTAATTTGGGCAACTGATGGCATTTGCCGCTCGACTTCTGGGAGCAAAATGTCTTGGGTTGGCGCTGGATTTAAAATCTTCATGCAATCAACTATCTACAGAGTTCGTGTTAATCCCTATGCAGAAGGGATTTTTCAGTACAGGAAATAACCCTAAAGCTACATTTGTATGCCACCTTTACTTTGCAGTTGAGTAGAGATTGTATTTCCTTGCACTAGTCCATCAATCATCAATGCATATTTATGCAGACAACAGATCGTCACACACAAAAATAAAACCACAGAAATGCAGGAAAAGCTTGAGGCATGTGTGCGGGTGCCAGAAAAAGCAGAAGCAGCCAGTGCCTAAGGAAATGATGTTTCCCTTGGTGGGGTAGAAGATATAGCAGGTGAACTCTTCCCTATTCCAGTAACATGGAATAGCTGGCAACCCTAAGAAGAAGGGAGCTGAATGTTGGAAGGTTCAGGACAGATAAAACAAATTCCTTCATGCAACACAGACTTAAACTATTGCACTTGCTCCCGCAGTAGGCCTGGAGGGCCGCCATCTTGGATGGCTTTAAAAGGATTGGACAAATTCATGGAGGAGAGGGCTGCTAGTTGTGATGGCGATACTCAACCTTCATGGTCAGGGACAATAATGCATCTGAATAAGAGTTGCTTGGAACCTCAGGAGGCGAGAGTGCTGTTGCCCCCAGGTTCTGAATGCAGGTGGGCCTTTCAAGACTAGTTTATTTCATTAATAATTCCCCGTGCAAACCAAATCAAGGAAACAGCTACTAAGAGCGACATGTACAATTTGCTGTGGTGGGCCAGCCAAGATACCACATGCTTTATGCAGCAATAAATTTATTTGATTATAAACAAAGGGGCCATAGAGGTCTTGGCATTTGCATTACAGCCACTACACGATTAAAGAACTCTTAGGGGATTCGTCCTATTAGTTTCAGTTCATTAGCTGATATAATCTGCAATATTTAGCAAGCGGGGGAAAAATGAATGGCTTTGAAGCAAACACATACTTTTTCTTTTTAGATAATACAGTACAAGCAATGTCTTCAAGGAAGCTTCTTGAAAGCAACTTCCTCATCTTGTTTTGTTGTTGTTTAGTCATTTAGTCATGTCCGACTCTTCGTGACCCCATGGACCATAGCATGGCAGGCACTCCTCTTGTTTAAAGGTAAAGGTAAAGGGACCCCTGACCATTAAGTCCAGTTGCAGATGACTCTGGGGTTGAGCTGCTCATCTTGCTTTATTGGCTGAGGGAGCCAACATACAGCTTCCGGGTCATGTGGCCAGCATGACTAAGTCATTTCTGGCGAACCAGAGCAGCGCACGGAAACGCCGTTTACCTTCCCGCCGGAGTGGTACCTATTTATGTACTTGCACTTTGACATGCTTTCGAACTGCTAGGTTGGCAGGAGCTGGGACTGAGCAACGGGAGCTCACCCCATCGTGGGGATTCGAACCACCGACCTTCTGATCGGCAAGTCCTAGTCTCTGTGGTTTAACCCACAGCACCACCCGCGTCCTTCCTCTTGTTTAAAGAGGTGCAAACATCTATACCCTTTCCCCTCAGCTGTTTGCCTTTCAATAAACGAGCAAACCTGCCCATACCTCTAAGCCCCGCACGACTGGGGGAGAAGACCTGACTAGTGGTGCCTAGCATACTATGGGTTGTATCCAATGTTGCATGCGCAGAGATCTGCTCATGCCACAGGACTTCTTCCGAACACCCCCTCTTCCTCCTGAACACACCTAGAATCCACTCTGGTGAGTCTCCCCATCCTCAGGAGCAAAATTTGAGTGTGTGTGTGAATCAGTACCAACGAGTTGGCGAAACTAACAGGGAAAATTCGGAACCAGCAAGACCAGACTTTCCCGAAAGACTGGAATAAATTTACAGAATACTTGAAAGACAACTGTAAAACAACTAACTTCGCCAGTAGGGTTGCAAGAAGTTTTCTAAGGCGGACTTTATCAATTCTTGAAAAGTATAATTTAAGAATTATTGATTTATAATTAGGATTTAATAGTAATAATTATAATCCCAAAATGCAGTATTAGATAATAAGTGGGGAAACCATTAGTTGAGGAGGAGGGAAGTCTCAGGCTGTTGTAGCCAAATGCTTTCTCCTACCCGGCCCCCGACTCAAGCCAGGCAACCAAGCAAAGTCCAAAGCAAGGCCAAAGGATCTAAATTAAAGGGAGGGTTCAGCAGCGTGAAGCAGGAGCCTGGCACACGTCACGCTGCTGCTTTTATACTTTCCCCCACTATCACCCTTTGACATGATTGGGCAATAGCCCTGGGTGATTGTGGTGCCACCCTGGCATGCGTGATAGCTCCACCCATGCCAGGGTGGTGGTGGGAACCAGGTTGAGAGCCTGCCCGCAACCAGGACCATCTATTAAGATGACCCCATTTGTCGCAGTGTGGGCACAGCAATGGCAGTACCAAATTAGCTCTGTCATTTCACCTGCATTGTGCCAACCTCCCTGATGCCTCGCCGCTCCCAGTGAACACAACAACAAACCTTCTGGGAAGGTAGCATCATGGTACTGCCCCTCTAGGTGAGGAGCTTGGGGTACAAGTTCTGTTGCTAAAGTGAAATTATAAAAGAATTTCTCGAACATCCTAAGTTGGGGTGGAGGGGGAGTTCATTTCACAAGGGACAAAGAGTTTCCAGACACCTAAGGGCAAGGCTTGGCACCAGCATGACTTTAAATGAAGCATTTAAGGCATTTGCAGATTTAATCCCCTCCGCTGCTTATTTCACCCACAAATAAGGGGGTGGGCAGAGTTTTGTTGTCCTCTGATCAAACTGTCTAGCTAAGGGCTCCTAAAGCATCCTTGCCAACTCATCTTTTGAACCTTGTTCCCCTAAGCTCCCCAAGAGGAAACTCTTAAAGAGTTACCAAAGCTTAGACTGTACCTAATTAGAGAATCAGAGGAAAATTCGGTTCAGTGAAGAGGTTAACGAATAGGAAAACTTCAAACCTGAACTCTATAGGAGCCTGGGAGTTGAATTAAAGCTATAGTGAGCCTGGTCATCAGAGACTCAGGGGCCTTTCTGCTCACTTTGAAAAGCTCCAAAAGAGCGCAGCCGGCAGCCCTTTAATCTTGGCATGAAAGGCAAGCGCAAGGGGAGTTGCCAAATTGTATATATTTGTGTTTTGGATATATCAAGGCATTTCATGCAAGGGCAGAAAGCTCAGCACAGCGCAACGTGAGAACGGGAGGCCACAATTAGCTCTTTGCCAAACAGAGATGAAAAGATGCAAAGAAAAATACGATATCGAAACACTTCCATGCAAAAAAAGAAAGAAAGAAACCATAGAGATAAACAAAACAAAACCAATCACCTTCTTCGGTCCCCCCTTTTAATGCCCTTGTTATCATCTAGATTTGTTCAAGGGTAAAATTTAATAGCTTGCCATTCCCCCACAACCCCAGTGCAACAACAATTTCCCCCTCTCCCCTTCCTTTCGGTAAAAAGATGAACTAATTGCACCCAATTAAAAGGCCGCTGGAAATTTGTTCTGACACTGCCAAACAGCCAGGGCTGCGAGCTTAATTGGTTTAATCAGTGGCTTCATCAAGGACGCCATTTCAGATTTCGGAAGCAGGGAAGGTGAACACAGGCTATGGGAGTCAGATTTATAGGCCTGCTCTTGGGTAGGCTCAAATTAAAATCCAAAGTGGTACATTTAAAAGCATTTATTATGGTTAAAAGTAAAGGTAAAGGGACCCCTGACCATGAGGTCCAGTCGTGGCCGATTCTGGGGTTGCGGTACTCATCTCGCTTTAGTGGCCGAGGGAGCCGGTGTACAGCTTCTGGGTCATGTGGCCAGCATGACTAAGCCGCTTCCGGCAAACCAGAGCAGCGCATGAAAATGCCGTTTACCTTCCCGCTGGAGCGGGAACTGCTTTCGAACTGCTAGGTTGGCAGGAGCAGGGACCGAGCAACGGGAGCTCACCCCGTTGCGGGGATTCGAACTGCCAACCTTCTGATTGGCAACTCCTAGGCTCTGTGGTTTAACCCACAGCACCACCCGCATCCCACGTTATTATGGTTACCTTTCTGTATTCCATAATAGCAAGGGGCACAGGTGCTCCTGAGGGGATCTGGAATACAGGTAGTGACTTAAAATGACCCACATTGCCAGCTAGCAGAGGGCTGTTACATAGAGCTGCCATACGTCCCAGGCATCACTGGGATTTCAAAGGTGGAATTGACATCCGGGGAAAATTTTCAAAAGGTGGCGCTTTGTCTTGGATCTTAGGCAAGTCGATAAAAAAAACTGTGTTTTGTTGGTGTTTTCCAAGCACCCATAACAAACACAAATCACACAGGCTCTATGGATCTGAGGACATCTCAGCACCCCCCCCCCCCCGAAGTATGTGGGGATAGGACTGACCCCCCCCCCCATCTGGTCAGCCACTGTGAGAAAAGGAGGCTAGATTGACATTACCTGAAGGCATCTGGTGATGTTTCTGGAGTCAGGCATCTGTGACTGTGTTGGAGCCTAATATAAGCTCAACATGGTAGCAGGTGCAGCAAGTTCTGAGATAGATGTCTCCCTCTCGCATGATCTAACATATAACATTTTCCACACAAAAAATCCAGTATTAGTAAGAAGTTATAGTTGTTAACAAGTAATTTTGTATTGGCTATCGGTTAGAAGAAGAACAAAAAAGACCATCAGACGTTTTGCGCCTTCCAAATGGAAACCCAGCATAAAACGTATAAAGAAAATATTGATTTCAACAAAACATTAACTGCTACACTTGTTTACCATCACGCAGGTCAGGTCTAGAGTCAATTTGCATAAGTCTGACAACCATTAAAACTTATTTTCATTTTGTATTGCTTTTACAAGACCTTCAGTTTTATTTTGTAATTTTAACAAAAGCTTTTTATGTTTTTTTATTTAAGGTATTTACATTAATTGCCGAAGGGACGTGGGTGGTGCTGTGGGTAAAACCTCAGTGCCTAGGACTTGCCGATCATATGGTCGGCAGTTCGAATCCCCGCAGTGGGGTGAGCTCCCGTCGTTCGGTCCCAGCTCCTGCCCACCTAGCAGTTCGAAAGCACTCTTAATTGCAAGTAGATAAATAGGGACCGCTTATAGCGGGAAGGTAAATGGCATTTCCGTGTGCTGCGCTGGTGCCGGCTCGCCAGCTGCAGCTTCGTCACGCTGGCCACGTGACCCGGAAGTGTCTTCGGACGGCGCCGGCTCACGGCCTCTAGAGAGAGATGAGCACGCAACCCCAGAGTCGGACACGACTGGCCCGTACGGGCAGGGGTACCTTTACCTTTACATTAATTGCCAAAGTTTCTACATGTAAATCACCCTGAGACAAATGGGAAAGGCAATTCATTAATAACTAAATAAAGTATCCAGAAATTTCAGCTGTGATTGGGGGAGGCAAGCAATGATGTCCTTATATCAATACAGAAATTTGCAGTGAGCTTCCAGTGAATTAGAATAATGCAGCATATAGAGGAATGCCCTCCAAATTTTCTCCCCGCATCAGCTTAGAAGAGAGACAAAAGCAGCATTTAATTTCTGCTTCACCCCTCGAAAACAGCCATCATATAAGATGCCTTGATAGCTGCATTACAATCTATCATCAAAGTTCACTCAAATATGGTTCAAGCTCATTCTTGTAATTGACATAGCACACCGCAGGGTTATTTTGCTGTTAGAAACTAGACTTCAAATACTCTGGAAAGCAAGATCGCACCCATGTCATTAAAACTCCACTTTGCAGCGAGAGAATTCTTAGCAGCTCCCACCCAAATGGCCCGGATGCATTACATGGGATAAATATTGTCGGGGGAAGACATTTTGGTGACCTGAAAATACTTTGGTAGGAATTCAGTCGCCACACAACGCTCCTCTAACTCCAGAAGATCGGGTGACATTTAAGAACGGAAACTTGAACTTGCCTTGGCTGAATAATCGTGGCTAATTGCAACTATTAACAGAAAAGAAACGCCAGTTGTTTCTGCGAAAGGGGGTAACTGTTACACACTGAAAATACAAAATTCAGTACAGGGCACTTGCTGAGAGGCAAAACATGTTTAATTGCATATTCATGACCATCCAAGCCACCCACCAATGTAATAAGTGGTCTTTGGCTGCAGACTCAAAATTGCCATCTCTTTACATTATGGGCTTATCCACACTTACCTTTCTTCCGCTCTTTCCAGGAAAGAGTCCCATTTTTTTATCCTGGAGCTTTAAAGCTCGATCAGAACAAACGTCAATCTGCAGGAAACCCAAACTGATATTTGTTTTGATTCAGCTTTAAACAGCAGGTTTTTGTGAGGAAAGCTCTGGGTATAAGGAGGGGGGAAACTGCTTGGACACAGAGTTTTTAAGCATGGACCTGTGCCTGTAAAAAGTGAGGTAAAAGGTACATGAGGATAAGCCCTATGATCAGTGGGGTTTTTTTCAGCTGGAGCGCTCCCGAGTTCAGTTTGGGCAACTCTCAGGTGGGCGCCATTGCAGGCCAGTGATCCCCTCACAGACTTCTTGCTTTAATGTACGTCTGAGAAGCCCAAAACAAACATTCCATATCAAAATGGAAGCTGGCCAACATGTGCAAGTCTACACTTTTTTTTAGATCTCCCCCTAGCCCATAGTCATGATTGGTCAAGCTATGGGACGGGGTCAATTTATGTTTCCTTTTCTTCAATTTGTCTCCCATGTAATGTTGGTGGTCTTTAAGCTGTGAGGAATTTAGGCTGAGAGCTAGTGACTAAGTCAAGGTAGGCCTTGTGCCTCAGCAGGGATTGGAACCCTGGGCTTCCAGGTCCTAGGCTGGATCCACACTGATCTGTAAAAACGCTATTAAAGGCAATATGAAAAAAAAGTTACATAGTTCTCAATGCAATTTCCCATTCCCCCAGATGGCTGCTCTGCAGCGCGCTCTGGTGTCACATTTTTATAACACATTTTTAATGTTGTAACCGGCCAGCGTAGATTTGCCCCTAGTCCAACTCTAATCACTACAGCACAAGCACCAGTCCTAATTTTGTATGTTCCAGATGTGCATCCAAAGCTTTCAATGACATTTCTCTCTCTCTCTCTCTCTCTCTCTCTCTCTCTCTCTCTCTCCATGAATTTGTATACTGCATAAACAGATGCACATTTATCCCACAACCACAGATATTTGGCATGAGTAAATCAGCTTGTTCATAGACCCTCCCAAACAGGAATAGCTCCTGTTTAATCAATGCATTTACTAGCATTGTGCTTGTTCCCTCCACCCCTCTCCCACCGACTTAAAAAGTTTATGCATAGCCTAGTGGGCTGGGTAAAATCTCACCAAAGAGCCGTAAGAAACTGCTAATCGGATAACTTGACGGATTCCTATGAATCTGCAAATTACAAAGGCACCAGCTGGAATTTATTTATTTTAATTTCTATTTCCTTCCAACTATCCATAAAAGCAGGGATTTGAAAGGGGGAGGGTGGATGGATGGGGAAGAGAATTACTTTCAAAGTAAGTTCTCACAATGTGTCATGTTTCTTCCTGGGGCAAACTGAGGCTTTAGCAACTAAAGTTTAGTTGGTGCTTGAGAGAGAGAAAAAACCACCCCAGTGGCTTCTCAACTATCCTGCATCTAACAGGAGGTTGGGGGTGGGAGAGAAAGCACTTTAAGAAGAAAACCAATAGTGCTTGTGACTCAGAAACTGACTCAAAGGTAAAGCCTCCAGGGTCTTCTTTAGTAAAGGTCATCTTCTGGCTTCAGCTGCAAGAGTAGCTCAACCAGGGTGGATTTCTGCTCCAGTTGCGAAGTTCCCCTTTAGCTCTGGAAAATGTTGCCCATTGAAACATCATCCACCACAGCTCTCTCTCTTTTAATGCAATTGCTGTGTCTGAATGTACCGCAAGTGGTTTGGGACATCAACAGGTTTATAGCAGCATTACAAGTTGTGTACCAGCAAAAAACATATCGCAATGTCCTTCGTCCCCGACATTTACCTTGTCTTTCCTCTCTTTTGGGAGCGGGGAAACTTTATTAGACTGAGGGCTACGGTATACGGTACGCAATGTACCACCGGTGGGTGGTGCCAGAGGCAAAGTGGGTGGGGCAGCAAATTTTGGCTTTTAGGCTAGTTTCTGCACACACTCGCTTCTAGCCTCCATCCAGACACACAAGAGGTGTGATCAGAGCTCAAGGCAGAGATGCCAGGAAATGGGGAATTATGTTCACATGTGGTGGGGGTGTAAATATGTACAATTTTTCTGGCAAAAGGTGTTTAAGGAGATAAGAGAAATCGCTGGGTTAAAGCTAATCAAAAGTCCAGAAGTAGCATTATTATCAATTTACGATGGGGTGAAAGGCTCGCAGGCCAGGAAGGACTTGCTCACAAATTTATTGACAGCTGCACGAGTTATTATGGCTAGGAAGTGGAAGGGGCAAGCAGAATATAAAATGGAAGAATGGTACAGTGGTACCTTGGGTTACGGGACACGGGTGGCGCTGTGGGTTAAACCACAGACCCTAAGATTTGCCGATCAGAAGGTCAGCAGTTGGAATCCCCATGACCGGGTGAGCTCCTATTGCTCTGTTCCTGCTCCTGCCAACCTAGCAGTTCGAAAGCACGCCAGTGCAAGTAGATAAATAGGTACCACTCCGGTGGGAAGGTAAACGGTGTTTCCGTGCACTGCTCTGGTTCACCAGAAGTGGCTTAGTCATGCTGGCCACATGACCCAGAAGCTGTACGCCGGCTCCCTCGGCCAACAAAGCGAGATGAGCGCCGCAACTCCAGAGTCGGCCACAACGGGACCTAATTGTCAGGGGTCCCTTTACCTTTATCCTTTACCTCGGGTTACAGACACTTCACATTACAGACGCTTCAGGTTACAGACTCCGTTAACTCAGAAATAGTACCTCGGGTTAAGAACCTTGCTTCAGGATGAGGACAGAAATTGTGGAGCAGTGGCACGGTGGCAGTGGGAGGCCCCATTAGCTTAAGTGGTACCTCAGGTTAAGAACAGTTTCAGGTTAAGAACAGACCTCCAGAACGAATTAAGTTCTTTACCCGAGGTACCACTGTATAAAGATGTGTGGGATATAGCTAATAATGATAAATTAACATGTGCCATTGAGGTAAGACGGGGAATATGCAGGAGAAATGAATTTGAGGAGATATGGAAGGTGTTTGTAGAGCTCGTACTGTTAAAATGGAAAGGGGTCAAACCATCGCAAGAGGTGTTGGAATTTTGGGAGGCTGGATAGTTACAGTGGAATGGTCACGGTGGTGGGGTGCACATTTGTATTCCTATTTATGTATAATTATTACTTGGTCAAAATAAAATAAAATAAAGAGCTGGAAAGTGGGGGGTGGAACTCAAGGCAACAGTTATGAAAACACACAAAGTGGGTGGCAAGGTGGGCCAGGGAGGGATGTTTCTCCACGTCCTGGATGCAGTACACAGTGGGTTTTCTTGGTGGGGTGGATGGGTGTTGCTCCACTGATAGAAGACATCTGTCTGCAGAATGAGGAGAGATGGAAGCTTCCTCCACACAGCAGTAGTTGTCCCCGCTCTCCAAATTTGCTCTTATTTACATATTTTTGGGGAGAGGGAGGAAGAATAACTGTAATTTGACTCCTTCGTTTCATTGTAGTCATCAAGCAAGGAACATGAAATGAAATAAATTAAATGCTCTTAGGGTGCAATCCTTTGGTGCCTGGGGGTGTGGGCCATAAGATTTTTCAAATGGGGAGAAATGGAAAGAGATGGGTTGCCATAAATGAAGCTTTAGAGCTATTTTGGCAATGCGTCAGAATCTACACTACAGTGGTACCTTGGTTCTCAAACGCCTTGGTACTCAAACAACTTGGAACCCAAACACTGCAAACCCAGAAGTGTTCTGGTTTGCGAACTTTTTTCAGAAGCTGCACATGCTCTGTTTTGAGTGTTACACTTCCGATTTGAGTGCCACCCATTTTGAGTGATTTTGCTGAGGTCTGTCTGTTTTTGCTATTTATTTTGTGTTTGTGTTTTTGCAGCTTTTTTGTTTTGTTTTTGTGACTGTGTGGAACCCAGTTCAGCTACTGATGGATTGATTGTGTGACTGCAGTACATTGTTTATTGCTTTCATTTTATGGATCAATGGTCTCGTTATATAGTAAAATTCATGTTAAATTGCTGTTCTAGGGGTTGTTTTTAAAAGTCTGGAACGGATTAATCCATTTTGCATTCCTTTCTATGGGAAAGCATGCCTTGGTTTTGGAACGCTTTGGTTTTGGAACGGACTTCCAGAACGGATTAAGTTTGAGAACCAAGGTACCACTGTACTGCCAAACGTCCAGATTTTCCCAGATGTTTCAGCGATTTCTGCCCGGACAGTTTCCAACAGCCGAATTCCAGTTATGTCCAGGAAATTCTGGGTGTATGACAACCCATGCGTGTGACCACTACCACCCGCCATTCTGCTGGCAAAGAGCTGGCAGGTCATATAGGAAAAGGTTCCTCTGCCTTGGTCTCATTCTCAGATTGCTCTGGCCATAAATTGAAACACAAAATTTGGTTGAGCTTTGTGCGCCATTTCACATCAACTTATGACGCACCCTCTCCCTAATGTATCCTCAGGCCCCCTTTATGACAAAACGGCTGGTTTTAGGCTTGCAAATCTTATCCTCTTTCCAGGATCTACCTAGACTGCTTTTTAGTGTATTCCCCCCCTCATTTCCTTGAAAGGCATTCAAACAAACCTAAGCTATTTGTGCCTAGCTATTAATACACCCCCGTCTAAGAACCCAAACAGGATCTAATTTATTTATATCGCCAGCCTGATGCTTTGACCTTGCTTTACAACAGGTATAATTGGCTGCTTTTCAGCTAAGAAGTGAGGCAGCGAGGCAATCAAAGCCTGACCTTGTTCTCCTGTGTCACAGCCTTGGTTTCACTTCCAAGACGCATTGAGAGGATAATTATTGGCTAATTAGTGGGCTAAAATACAGAACCACGGGTAGGTGTGTTTATACTGTAAAACTTTCCCGGAGCTACCAGCAAGGTTGCTTAGATCTCTCAGCGACTTGAAAGCAAAGAATTTCCCAGAAAAACTGAAAGTTGCGCTTGTTCAAGGCATCATACACACAAGCAGAAGTAAAGAAAATACCCCTAGGATCATTTCTACCCTACTTAAAGTATGGGGTTTATTTGCATTTTACTTTTCCTAGCACTGGTGGGAAAAGGAAGGCTCATTTTCCAGCAGGCAAACACATCCATTTCTGGGTGTTGCACAGACTATTGCCATGCCAGGGCAAATTATTATTATAATTATTTTTTAAGGGACGCGGGTGGCGCTGTGGGTAAAACCTCAGTGCCTAGGACTTGCCGATTGCATGGTCGGTGGTTCGAATCCCCACAGCGGGGTGAGCTCCCGTCGTTCGGTCCCAGCTCCTTCCCACCTAGCAGTTCGAAAGCACCCTTAAGTGCAAGTAGATAAATAGGTACCACTTTATAGAGGGAAGGCAAACGGCGTTTCCGTGTGCTGCTCTGGTGCCGGTTCGTCAGAGCAGCTTCGTCACGCTGGCTACGTGACCCGGAAGTGTCTGCGGACAGCGCTGGCTCCCGGCCTCTAGAGTGAGATGAGCGCACACCCCTAGAGTCTGTCAAGACTGGCCCGTACGGGCAGGGGTACCTTTACCTTTACCTTTATTATTTTTACCCTGCCTATCTGGCTAGGTTTCCCCAGCCACTCTGGGCTGCTTCCAACAGAATTGAAAGCACAATAAATCTTCAAACATTAAAAACATTCCCTTCAGATGTCTTCTAAAAGCTGGATAGTTGTTTATTTCCTTGACAGCTGATGGGAGAGCGGTCCACAGGGCGGGTGTGCCGTTGGCCTCCTAGGTGGGTCATAAGGAAAGGGTTAAATGAGTGTGAAGTGATTGGCCAGTGGGAACCCAAGGGGAGGAGTTAGAGTGGGAGTTGTGTGGAAGTCAGTTGGGAGTTGGAGAAGGAAGAGGGAGGATAAGTCTGTGGGTTGGTCGAATTGTGTTGTGAGAGAGTGAGAGGAACCGTTAGGTGGAGTCAGATAGCTAGTTGGGATAATCAGTTTGAAGTTGTTAGGAACGAATAGGTCAGTAAAGAAACTAAGATTAAGAAACTGACAAGAAGAATTAACTGAAACCTTAAACTTGTTCATGCTTATAAAAATAAACTTGATTATTTGTTAACAACTGTCTGGACTCCATGTGTACCCGAGGGAAACAGGTTGGTGGCAGCGGGAAAGCAATCACAGTGGTGGCACAGGGATCAATAGACCGTCAGATGTCCAGGGACCCTGTGTGATCGCCACAGCGGGTGCCACCACCGAGAAGGCCCTCTGCCTGGTTGGACAGTGACTGTAGCATCACTAGTGACAAATGACAAGGAGAGGAGGAGAGTTGACAGCAGCTTCACCACCCCTCTCCTCGCCTGGACTCCGGCGCACGAGTGTGCCCCCCGCACCGCTTTGTGAGGCAAGCCATAGCAGGCTGCCTCTGTGCCCTGCCCACTCTGCCAGTGGATATATCAGCAAAATCTCACCAGTTCTCACCAGAAAATGCCAGCATGCCGCTTCTGTCGGGGCATGGCTACCCTCCTTGCGGCTGTGCACATGAAAGTAGACAGCCGGGGGCTGGCTCAGGGCAGGCTGAAGTTTGTAGGTGTGGCGTTTGCCCTCCTAGGTGTGTGACATCATACTGGGTTCATAAGGAAAGGGTTAACTCATTGTAAAATGACTAACCAATGGAAACCCAAGGGGTGGAGTTAATTGTGTATAAGGTTTAAGCTATGACAAACCTAGACAGCATCTTAAAAAGCAGAGACATCACCTTGCCAACAAAGGTCTGTATAGTTAAAGCCATGGTTTTCCCAGTAATGATGTATGGAAGTGAGAGCTGGACCATCAAGAAGGCTGATCGCCGAAGAATTGATGCTTTTGAATTATAGTGCTGGAGGAGACTCTTGAGAGTCCCATGGACTGCAAGAAGATCAAACCTCTCCATTCTTAAGGAAATCAGCCCTGAGTGCTCACTGGAAGGACAGATCCTGAAGCTGAGGCTCCAATACTCCAATGAGGCAGTGGAAGACAGGAGTGCCTGGCGTGCTCTGGTCCATGGGGTCACGAAGAGTCAGACACTACTAAACGACTAAACAACAACAAAGGTTTCAGTGAGTTAGAGTTAGGGTGGTTGAGAAGACAGTCTGGAGTTAGAAGAGACACAGAGGATAAGTCTGTGGGTTGGGCTAGTCTGATGTGAGAGAGTGAGAGAATTTGTTTTAAGAGGAGTCAGTCAAGCAGTTGAGATAATGAGTCAGAAAGTATGAGGAAGGTATAGATACTGACAGGGATTTTATCCGAGAAACCATAAACTTATTAATGTTTATAAACTAAACTTGTTTATTTGGTTCACTTTTAACAATTGTCTGGACTCAGTGTTTTACCTGAGAGTAACTGGTTGGTGGCAGCGGGGAAGCGAGCACAGTGGTGGCACAGGGATCAATAGACCGTTAAATGTCCGTGGACCCTGTGTGATCACCACACCATTGCCCCCATTTGCCCTAATAAACATGTCTCTGGTGGAAGAGAGAAAACTCAGTATTTCTCAAAGGTGGGTCACTTAACACAGGCAGCACAGATGACCAGAATCACTCCCCACCAGTCACAATCAGCTGGGTGCCTTTGGCTCGGAAGCAGTAAAATAAAATGTCAACTTCTAAATTCTTATTAACACTGATGAACCTAAATTTGCAAGGGGTGATGGTTGTTTCATACAGAAGCCATTCTAGTTTTTGATTTGACCCCTAAATGTCCCACTTTTCCTTAGGATGGCTCTATTTTCATCGAAGAAATGTTAGAGGGTATGGAGTTATGCGACCCCTGAGCCAAGGTGATAAGTAACTATATAACCTTCAGAAGACCACCGAAGGCAGCCCTGTATTGGGAAGTTTTTTATGTTTAATTTTTTTGTGTTTTTATATATGTTGGAAGCCACCCAGAGTTGCCAGAGTCAGATGGGTGGGATGATAACAATAATAACAACAAGAATAATAATAGAATAGGTAAAGGTAAAGGGACCCCTGACCATTAGGTCCAGTCGTGGCCGACTCTGGGGTTGCGGCGCTCATCTTGCTTTATTGGCCGAGGGAGCCGGTGTAAAGCTTCCGGGTCATGTGGCCAGCATGACGAAGCCGCTTCTAGCGAACCAGAGCAGCGCACAGCAACACCATTTACCTTCCCGCCGGAGCAGTACCTATTTATCTACTTGCACTTTGACGTGCTTTCGACCTGCTAGGTTGGCAGGAGCAGGGACCGAGCAACGGGAGCTCACCCCGTCGCGGGGATTCGAACCCCCGACCTTCTGATCGGCAAGTCCTAGGCTCTGTGGTTTAACCCACAGCGCCACCCATGTCCCTTTTAATAATAGAATAAGACGTCCCTATTTTCACCAGAGAAATGTTGGAGGGTATGAGCTGGTTGCCTTTGGCTCGAAAGCAGTAAAATAAAATGTCAGCTTCTAAATTTCTGTTTCTGCTGACGAACCCAAATTTGTGAGGGTGTTTGTGTGCATCATACGTTCAACTTCAGAATATCTTTCTGAGAAAAAGCCAGTCAGTCCATGTGAAGAATGCAGCTGCTCTTTTTGATTCAAAGTGAGGTGCTGAGATGAAAGGAATTGGAGAGCGGGGAGTCCTGGCAGCCAGGGCTTTTTGAATGCACATCGTCTAAACAGACCTATGTGCCATGATCCCATTTGGCAGTAGAGAGGGTCTTGTGTTCCCCAGTCTTCTCACAGAGCAACTCTCAGGTTAGGCAACAAATGATGGATCCAATTACAGTGGGGCGAAAGGAGAAATTGAAAATTAAAGTGGTTTTAAAGAAAGCAAACACACCCCTCCCAAAAAAATAACCCCACCTGCAGCATTAAAAAGTGGGAAGAAAATTGAAATGGTCTCTCGTTATTGTCAAATTATTTACCCTCTGCTTTGGTCTGTTCCCACAGCAACAAGAGGACTTTGCCTGCGTCCCCACATTGAAAGATTTAAGATTCTGGAAGCTATCGCTTTTCCAACAAGCTAAAAGTTAATTCAGAACGCAATTCCGCCCCCTAGTGGAATTCTTCTGAAACATCACCCCAAAGTGTATTCTGGTTCTTCCATACACAGTAAATCACTGCTACTAATACGGATGGCTAAGTTGTCCCTGCACTGTCGGAGACAACTTGCTTCTGAATGCCACTTCCTGGGAACTGCAGGGACGGAGGCTGCTTTCATGCCCAAGGTGCTGTCTGTGGGCTTCCCATGGGTACCTGGTTGGCCACTTTGAGAACAGGATCCTGGACTTGTTGTTGTTTAGTCATTTAGTCGTGTCCGACTCTTCGTGACCCCATGGACCAGAGCACGCCAGGCACTCCTGTCTTCCACTGCCTCCCGCAGTTTGGTCAAACTCATGCTGGTAGCTTCGAGAACACTGTCCAACCATCTGGTCCTCTGTCGTCCCCTTCTCCTTGTGCCCTCCATCTTTCCCAACATCAGGGTCTTTTCCAGGGAGTCTTATCTTCTCATGAGGTGGCCAAAGTATTGGAGCCTCAGCTTCAGGATCTGTCCTTCCAGTGAGCACTCAGGGCTGATTTCCTTCAGAATGGATAGGTTTGATCTTCTTGCAGTCCATGGGACTCTCCAGAGTCTCCTCCAGCACCATAATTCAAAAGCATCAATCCTGGACTAGATGGGGCCAGAGGCTTGATCCAATAGCCAGTGGTGGTCCAAGTAGGAAGTTGATTCATTATAAGCATTGGCTGGCTGCGGTTCCAAGCTGCAATGCAAGGGGGATCAATAGATAATGCAAAGATCAAAGCTGTCCAGAATGTCAATCAAAGAATGAAATCTTTTACAAGGGGCAGCTAATGTAAACAAAGAGATCAGAACATCTTTGTTGAATGCAAAGATTAATTACACTGGACTAGTGATTATATATTTATAGAAACCCTAGACTACACATATGATATGTGTGGTTAGTTGTTGTTGTTTTTTACATATGGCAACTGCTAGAAGTGGTTTTTTTGCCCCAATCCAGCTAAGTGACATACACATGCAGAAGAAGACTTCCTAGCTGGGTGGGGAATGAGATGTGCAAAGTTAGGCTGCATACACTTGTAGGCTGTTTGGTTGTAAGTTGCTTTTGGTTGCCTTGGGGAAGATGAAGTGTCTTTGTTGTTGGCAACCATCTGTCTCAAGAGACAGCGGCGTGCGCCTCCAAACTGCTGGAGAATCACAGCGCCTGCTGTGGCTGCAGAGACTGGTAACTTGCCACTGCTGCCTCCCATGTTGTTTTTGCTGCCTTAGCAGCACTGAGGTGACCTCTCTGGGGCACAAGCCTGGGTAGTGTGTCTGGAGGTCCTGGACTGCTCAGATGACAAAGAAACCCTCTCAACATCACAGATGTGGTCCAAAGGAAAGCAGAGCAATACATTTTGCATCAGCTTGGTTGCAGGCATTGCCAGAAGGCAGAAGGCAAAAAGAGAGAAATAAAATTGGAGGAACTTGGGTTCATTTAGCAGAGGCAAGAAGTGAGGGGGTTCTAACCTGCATTTTTGGTGATTTGGGGGAGGTGTAAAAAGGGGCTGTGTTCATAGACTCCTTTTAAAGAACGTGCAAATTTCTACCAATCAGCTGAGGGGGAGTGATGGTCTGAATTAAGACCTCCCAGCCCTCTTCCTTGCAAAACTACAAAACTTCCCTGAGAGCTCTTCTTAGCTTCCAATTAATGGCTGTGCTTGTTCACTGTCAGATTCTGAGACATAACATTCTACAGGATATATCAACAGTCATTTTCTTTTTCATTTGCAAGCAAGCCCACTTCAAAATGCATCAATAATATTGGAGCAATGGCAGCAACAAGAATTGCTTTTCACTCAAGCTTTCGTTGGGGGCTCCCTCACATCCTTGGCAGTGGTGTGCAAGAGGGTGCTGGATGAAATAGAAGCTTGGTTTGATCCAGCAGAAGTCTCCCAATGCCCCTATGAACATCTAGCAACCTTGATTTATCTTCTCACTGAGGAACCCAGAGCGAAAAACCAGTCTCCACTCCTCCCCCACCTCAAAAAAAACATACAGCTTGAAAGCCTCTGGCATAAATGGAATGAATGGATTTGGGAGGGGAACATTTGATTTCACACATCTCCAAAAAAAGAAGAGAAAAGGCCCCGACAACTGTTGATGAACTCATCTGTGTTGCATTATGAGCAGCCAGCTCAGTTGAGAAAGGATGTTTGACTGTGCAATGTGGTAAATATTAGCAAACACTTAAGAGAAACCACAAACCCACATGCATTCGGCTTGAGTAAGCCAGAAACATCTGCTCAAGCCCTTCTGGGTCCCTCCACTGTTAGGAGCATAAGTCACACTCTTGGTTGTTCCTCCTCATTCTTCTGAGCTCAAAAGCCAGATGAGGAGGGGACAGGACATCGCATCCACTTGATGGCACAGATGCACAAGCTGTTTCAGGGTGTTGCTCGCCTTCTGAGAAGCCCCTGAGCTTCAGCCAGAATTCGGCCGAACAGTTTGGTTGGTGGTGCTGGCCCTGAACTGCCCCTTCCTCGCCCTGCCCCACTCCCGCCCCCGACCATAGCAAACTGTCAAACTTAACATAGATTTGTTATGTGCAAAGCCCCATCTATGTATAGATGACACCTTACAGTGTAACATAATCCATAGTGTGCTAGCAAACTCAGAAGCACAGAGTCCTTTTGTGGTAGCCGCAGACACGCCTCCTCAAAGACATGCCCCTTCAAATATTATACCGTAATCTGACAATTATACAATAATAATTAGGAATGCAATGCACATTTGGTAGCCAATGGGTCTCAAACACTCAGTGAGTTAGGTGCTTCCTCTGCATGTGAGGGCAGGCTCTGGCAGATTGAGCAGATAGGACCAACAGTCATAGAATAGAATAGAATCATAGAATCATAGAGTTGGAAGAGACCACAAGGGCCATCGAGTCCAACCCCCTGCCAAGCAGGAAACACCATCAGAGCACTCCTGACATATGGTTGTCAAGCCTCTGCTTAAAGACCTCCAAAGTAGGAGACTCCACCACACTCCTTGGCAGCAAATTCCACTGTCAAACAGCTCTTACTGTCAGGAAGTTCTTCCTAATGTTTGGGTGGAATCTTCTTTCTTGTAGTTTGGATCCATTGCTCCGTGTCCGCTTCTCTGGAGCAGCAGAAAACAACCTTTCTCCCTCCTCTATGTGACATCCTTTTATATATTTGAACATGGCTATCATATCACCCCTTAACCTCCTCTTCTCCAGGCTAAACATCAAGAAGGTGATTTCTAAAGTCAAGAAGGTGTTTTCCGAATGTGCTGTAGAGGGAAGTGAGGAGCAGATAGGGCTCATCCACCTGGAAAGGGAGTCCATCTAGGAGAAGGAAAACACTGATCCTAATCCTCTGCTGCCTTACAGGGTAGCTTTGGGAGAAGAAAAGGTTAAGGAGCAAACCCTACACAAATCTGGAGTGGAGTCCCTGAGACAGTTGGATGGTGCCTTGTACACCTCCTTCCCGCAACTCCTGCAGCCCAGCTGGTGTTGCTCTGTTTTCCTTTGGACCACATCAGAGAGGCCAAGAGAGGGGTCTTGACATCTGGGCAAGGACCTCCATGCACACACATGCCCAGGCCTGCACCCGGGGAGGTCACTTCCATGCTGCTAATGCAGCAGGTGCACCCCATTGTGTCTCATGACAGATGGATGCCAAAAAATGCACCTATTAGCACAGAGCTACTGCTTTCTGTGAGCATGCTTGGGCAAAAGTCTCAGAGTGCTGCAACATTTTCTGTTGGAGTGACTTAAGTTGTGCTTTCCATGCGCTCCGTTGTGAGTAAGGGGGAAATCCCATAGTGCCAGCAGTCCTCGAAAGATTCTGTCAACGGTGTCTCTGAAAAATTTTACGCATCACCTGGGAAGACAGGCAAACTAATGCTAGTGTACTGGAAGAAGCAAAGATCACCAATGTCGAAGCAATGATTCTTCAACATTAACTTCGTTGGACTGGTCATGTTGTGCATATGCCTGATTACCATCTTCCAAGACACCTACTCTATTTCGAACTTAAAAATGGAAAGCATAATGCTGGTATCCAACAAAAGAGGTTCAAAGACTCTCTCAAGGCAAATCTTAAAAAATGTAGTATGAACACCGACAACTGGGAAACACTGGCCTGCGAGTGCTCCAATTGAAGAACAGCCTTTACCAAAGGTGTCATGAACTTTGAAGACGTTCGAGCTCAGGATGAAAGGGAGAACCGTGCTGAGAGGAAGGCACGTTGGCAAATCCACACCGTGATTGACTCCCACCCGGAAACCAATGTCCCCACTGTGGAAGGACGTGTGGATCCAGAATTGGCCTCCACTATCACTTACGGACTCACTTTTAAAACTGTGTTTATGGAAGACAATCTTACTTGGCTACGAGTGATCGCCAGAGAAGAAGACTTGGTGTGGCAGGACGGATGAGTTGAATACCACTCATGAACAAGAGAAGGACAAAAGAATGCTAGCAAAACAGCATCCTTGGAAACGTTTGCTGTAAAGTGGGGTTTTGAGGGGACAGAGGAAGGAGGGCTCCACTCCTGAGATGGAATTCCAAGCGCATTTATTTCAGATTGCCTAGTTTTAGTTTCTGAAGCTGAGCAGCCATCATCAGAACAGAGTAATTTTAGACTCTTAGATGGACTTAATGGCCTTTTGGGGAGCGGAGTCTACTTTAAGTGGCAATGTTCATTACGTCACTTCAAAATACGGTAAACCAACCCTGCTGGATTGGGGGGGGGGCTATTCCTGCCCTGACAGCACCACTGACAGAGTCTGCTATCTCACAGCACCATTGTATGACAAAAGTAGGATAATATTCTTGTGAGTTGGTTGGGAAAGGAAACGAGTGCCCACCAAAGTGTGGATATTACTTTAAAAAAATAAAACAAGTACCCTGAATTGGACAGCAACCATCAGTCCTCCCCCAAGGCTTTGGAGGAGCTTGAATCTAACAAAGTTATCCTGGAAGCCTCTTGCCCTAGACAGAAAGCAGAACTCGCTGGTCCCTTCCCTTGACCCTCTCCTTCCTTAGCTCGTTCATCTCCTCCCATGAAACCCTAGACTTTATCTCTGATGCCGCTGCAATTATGAAATGCAAGTTCGCCGTTTCCACAAGGCCGTATTTACATGACATCATGGAGACAGATGGCACTTTGCAAATTACTTGGCAATGATGCATCCCAGATCCAAACCGCTTCACGGCGCAAGACAGACGGGACAGGACAAGCCATGACAGAAGACAGAGGTGGAGGACAGGAAGGAAGGAAAGGACGGCGGCTGTAACAAACAAGGACCATATGATATCTTTTGCAAAGCAGTCCGCATCTTAGGGAGTTCCAGCCGTCCCTATCTCACCCGCCTTCTTCTCCCCACTCCTGCCCTGAATCTTTCAACATCCTTGCAGGGCAAGGGAAGGAGAAAGAGCAGGGATAACTCATCCCATGGAGATAACTGTAAGACACAGGGACAAATACCATTGTAGATTAAGGGCCAAACCACATGGTGGTTTTCAAAAATAGAATCCAGCTTTTATTTTTTTGTCTTTCCCCCCATTCCTGCCTCATTGCACTTTGCTTTTCATCCAAAGCCATATAAATTAAACGCTTCTCCTTTTTCCACCATGCTGCTGATCTGTGTGGGACGTGACTCATGCTTCTGCCCAGAGTCTTTGCAGGGCAGTGGAGCAGGCACAGAGCAGAACGTCGTGCGCCAATGCATGCGGAGGTCTGGTGGCACGAGGGTCTGATATGCACGGTTCTTTTCCCCTAAGTAAAAGGTGGCACAAATCTGCCTCATGCCCGTGCTTGTCCTGTTCCCTGTGCCCCAGTGTCGCCCCAAGGAGGACTTGAATGAAGGTGAATCAAAAGTCACCCATTCAGGGAAGAGCCCTTAGCACTCCTGTCCTCCCAGCCTGGGGACATGTCTCTCGCATCACCCTCCTTGTAGCAATTGGACATGTGCTGGCTGGATTGTATTTCTGCATTTTTAAAATTAAACACCTAACATTATTTGAAATTACATTTCAAATTAATTCCAAAAAATAGACAGAAATGCTTTAAAACCGGGTTTCCTTAACTCGGGTCTCCAGCTGCTTTTGGACTACGAATCCCATCATCTCTAGCTAGCAGGACCAGTGGTCAGGGTTGATGGGAACTGTAGTCCCAAAGCACCTGGAAACTCAAGTTTGAGAAACGCTGCTTTAAAATATGATTCCGTTAGCCCCGGACAACTTATCATAACATTTATTTCCCACTTTTCCTCCAGGGAGGTCAAGGTAGTGTGCACTGGTTTTCCCCCTCCACAACAACCCTGGGAGGTAGGTTAGGTTGAGAGACTGTGACTGGCCCAAGGACACCCAATGAGCTTCACTGCCAAATGGGGATTGGAACCTGAATCTCCCTAGTCTGTCCGACTGCACTACAGTAATAACTAATAAATCAAAATTCCACTAATAAATATATATCCCGCCTTTCAGAAAAAAGTTTTCATAAGGCAGCATAAAAAATAAGTTGTGTGTTTATATAGCTGCTTGTTTATATAGTTGTTTGCTGCCTTGGAAGGTCTTGGTCTGGAAAGGCTATTTAGAAATAAACAGACAAAATATTTTCTAGAACCTCGATAGCTGTTCTTGTCAGAGAGAAAAACACAACAAGAGGGGAAAGTTTGGAGTAAATAAACAGTGTGTGTGTGTGTTTAAATATATTTAAAATAACATGGCTAAAGCGTGGCATTCAGCGTTAGTCATAATCGGAGTAGACCTGTTAAAATCAATAGACATAAGTTATGACTACCATTGGGTATGACCCAAAGAAAATGCCAAACACCACAGAAAAATGTGACACGGGGTGTCAATCATTATGCACTGCAAGTCCGTATCAGACAACAACAACAGCAACAATAATTTTATTTATACCCCACCCATTGTATCAGAGCCAATAGACTCCTTGCGTTGCCATTCTCTTTTTTTTTTTTTATAAATTTTTTATTGGTTTTACAACATTTTTAAGAAAAACAAACAAACACAAAAAGTGACAGACATACATGAATAGTTTCAAACATATTTTCATAAACCTCTTTTCTTAAACTTCCCCATACCCCCCCTCTCTGCATCCCAATGTCCATAATTCAACTAGCAACTCCCAGTTGTTACTTTCTAATATCTGTCATCTTAGTCCTCTTTTATAGTCTAGCCTTGTATCCCTGTACCCTTTTGCTTCTGAAAACCACAACACTTTAGCATTCATTAAGTTTATAGTAGTCCTTAAGATAGCTTTTAAATTTTCTCCATTCTTCTTCCACCGTCTCTTTTCGTTGATCACGGATTCTGCCTGTCATCTCGGCCAGTGTCATATAGTCCATCACTTTCATCTGCCATTCTTCCAAAGTGGGTAAATCTTGTGTCTTCCAATACTTTGCGATGAGTATTCTTGCTGCTGTTGTAGCATACATGAAGAAAGTTCTATCTTTCTTTGTCACCAATTGGCCGACAATGCCCAAGAGGAAGGCCTCTGGTTTTTTAGAAAAGGTACATTTAAGTACCTTTTTCATTTCATTATAGATCATTTCCCAGAAGGCCTTTATCTTCGGGCATGTCCACCAAAGGTGATAGAAAGTACCTTCAGTCTCTTTACACTTCCAACATTTATTGTCGGGCAAATGATAGATTTTTGCCAGTTTGACTGGGGTCATGTACCACCTGTAAACCATTTTCATAATGTTTTCCTTTAAGGCATTACATGCCGTAAATTTAATACCGGTGTTCCATAACCATTCCCAGTCAGCTGACATAATGTTATGTCCAACATCCTGAGCCCACTTAATCATAGCCGATTTAACTGTTTCATCCTGTGTGTTCCATTTCAACAACAAGTTATACATTCTAGATAAATTCTTAGTATCGGGTTCTAACAATTCGGTCTCTAGTTTTGATTTTTCCACCTGGAAACCAATTTTCCTATCCTGTTTAAAAAATTCCATTATTTGGCGATATTGGAACCAATTTTCTACTTTATGCTTCAATTTCTCCTGACTTTGTAGTTTGAATTTATCTCCATCCTGTTCTAAGATTTCCCAATACTTCGGCCATCCGACCTCCATATTGAGTTTCTTCACTGCTTTAGCCTCCACTGGTGACACCCATCTAGGGGTTTTATTTTCCAATAGATCTTTATATCTTATCCAAACATTAAATAATGCTTTTCTAACAATGTGATTTTTAAAGGCACTGTTAACTTTATCATACCAAAGATATGCATGCCAACCGAAAGCATTATTAAAACCTTCCAGATCCAAGATGTCCGTGTTCTCGAGGAGCATCCATTCTTTCAGCCAGCAAAAAGCTGCTGCCTCATAATACAATTTTAGGTCCGGCAGGGCAAAACCCCCTCTTTCTTTAGCGTCAGTCAATATTTTAAATTTAATTCGGGGCTTTTTGCCCTGCCAGACAAATTTCGAAATGTCTTTGTGCCACCTCTTAAAACATTCCATCTTGTCAAGAATCTGCAAGGTCTGAAACAAAAACAACATTCTAGGCAATACATTCATTTTAATTACTGCAATTCGGCCTAACATTGACAGTTTCAAATTTGACCATATTTCTAGATCTTTTTTAATTTCTGACCAACATTTTTCATAGTTGTCCTTATACAAATTCACATTCCTAGATGTTAAATAAACCCCTAGGTATTTCACCTTCTTGACCACAGTCAAACCTGTTTCCTCTTGAAATTTCTCCTTTTCCATATCTGTTAGGTTTTTCCCTAAAACTTTAGTTTTTTGCTTATTCAACTTAAATCCAGCTACCTGGCCAAATTGTTGTATTATTTCTAGGACCTTTTTCGTACTAGTGTTTGGCTCTTGCAAAGTCAATACTAGGTCATCTGCATACGCTCTTAACTTATACTGTTTAGCTCCGACCTGCACACCTTTTACCTGCTGGTCATTTCTTATCATGTTCAGCAACACCTCCAGAACTGAAATAAAAAGTAATGGGGAAATTGGACACCCCTGTCGTGTTCCTTTTTCTATCTTAAGTTCCTCAGTCACGACATTATTTACAATCAGTTTAGCTTTTTGTTCAGAATATATTGCAGCCATACCATTCTCAAAACCCTGACCTACCCCCATCCCATGAAGATTCTTCCTCATAAAACTCCAAGAAATATTATCGAAGGCTTTCTCCGCATCCACAAAGATCAATACTGCTTTAGTGTTTATATTCACCTCTAGCTTTTCCAAAATGTCTATTACATTCCTTACATTATCTGCTAGGTGTCTCTTAGGGAGAAAGCCTGCTTGGTCTCTATGAATCTTCTCCATCAAGACTCTTTTAAATCTTTTTGCCAAAATGTCTGCAAAAATTTTGTAATCCACATTAAGCAGTGATATTGGGCGGTAGTTCTTAAGTTGGGTCTTTTCAGTCTCTGACTTTGGTATGAGTGAAATATATGCCTCTTTCCACGATTCAGGTGCCCTTTTTCCCTCAAGGATCTCATTACAAACTTCTCTTAGTGGTTGAGTCAGCCATTCCTTCAGCGATTTGTAGTATCTGGAAGTCAGTCCATCTGGTCCCGGAGATTTGCCCAATTGCATATTCTGAATGGCAGCCTCTATCTCTTGTTCTGAGATTCTCTGGTTCAAATCCATCTTACTTTGATGAGAGATGTTTCGTAGTCCATATCTTCCAAGGAATTTATCTATATCTTCTTCATTTTGCGGGCCTTGAGTGTAAAGTTTTTTGAAATAACTTAAAAAGCAATTTCTAATTTCATTGGGTTTAGATATGTTCTTTCCATCCACCTCTAGGCTTGTAACTGTATTTAATTTCTGCCTTTTCTTCAGTTGCCATGCCAAAAGTTTGCCACATTTATTTGCTGATTCAAAAGTCTTTTGCTTCATTTGCTTTATCTTCCATTCAATCTCTTGGTTCATCAATTCCATATATTGTGTTTGATATAACTTGATCTCTCTTAAAATGTCCTGAGACTTTGGTTTTGTTCTTAATTTCCTCTCTCCTTCCTTTATCATTTCCAAAATCTTCTCTTTTTTCTCAGTTTGTTTTTTCCTCTTTATTGAATTTTGTTGAATCAGAAATCCTCTCATAACCGCTTTACTTGCATCCCAGATCACTCTTTTCTCCACGTCGGTCCTCAAATTTATTTCAAAATAGTCTTTTAGGGTCTTTTGGGCCTTCGTGAGAATCTCCTTATCTCGAAAGAGGGTGTCATTCATTCTCCATCTAAATTGACCAGTTATTGTGAGTTTCATCTCCATCTTCACGGCGTTATGGTCGGAGCAAGTTTTTGGGCAGATTTCCACTTTCTTAATCTTTGGAGCCAGTCCACTAGTAACCCAGATTTGGTCAATTCTGGTCCAGGTCATCATTGCCTGGGAGAAAAAGGTTCCCTCTCTCTCCAGAGGGTTCCTTGTTCTCCAAATGTCTATCAAGTCCATGTTTTCTGTCATTTCAAAAAAAAGTCTTAGGGAGTCTCCCTTCTTTGGTGACTGTTAGTCTTTGTGCCTTGTCCATATTAGTGGAGACCACGCCATTCATGTCTCCCATGATTATCATATTGTAATCCAGATAGTCCGTCAAAACTTCATGAAGTCTCTTAAAGAAGTCAGATTTGCCTTCATTTGGTGCATAAATTCCAACAACTAGAAATTTTTCTCCTTGTACTTGTATCTCCACAGCCAGATATCTCCCTTGTTCATCTTTGAATATCATTTTTGGAGCCCATTTCTCCTTCACATATATTACCACTCCTCTCTTCTTAACTTTGTCTGATGAAATAAATTCTTGTCCTAGCCTTTTATTTGTGAGTAATCTCCTGTGGGCTCTGGTTATGTGAGTTTCTTGTAAACATATCAAGTCCAGTTGTTCTCTATTCAGTATATGAAATACTTGTCTTCTCTTCAAAGGCCCATTGAGCCCATTACAATTCCAGCTAAGGAATTGCAGCGCCATCTTGCTATTTTCTTAAGGCTCCTCCAACAGCTCCAAGTTGTTGCTCTTCTTCTGATGGTGGTGGTTTTTGTCCAAACGAAAGATTCAGGATATCCAGTGCTCTCCTCTGTTCTGCAAGTACGTCCACAGTCCCCTTCTGTAGGTCCTCCTGGTATCTTGCCAAAAATTTGTCTTTGTCTTGAATTGTCTTTATTTTCACTTTCTTTGCCTTGTAGTCGAATGACAGTCCTTGTGGGAACTCCCACCTGAAACGGATAGAATTTTTCTTTAGCAAAAGAACCAAGTCCTTGTAGAAGTTTCTTAAATCCAAGATATATTTTGGGATGTCTTTGAAGATCTGTACAGCTGAATTTCCAATTTGCAAGGCCTTTTCAAAGTGTAGTCCTAATATTTTATCTCTTTCCTCCTTGGATCTGAGTGTAATCAAACAGTCTCTCGGTGTCTTTCTATCTTGCTTTTTACCCAGTCTAAAGGCCGTCGTAATTTTAAATTCGTCTTCCTCAAGGTCCCAGCAATCCACAAACTCCCGTGTCAAATATTCCGCAAGGTTGTCTCTTTCATTCTCCGGAATCAGTCTTAATTTTAAATTTCTCTCTTTCCTCTGTAACTCCCACAAGGCCAAAGTTGCATCATGCTCATAAACCTTCTTGGCAAGTGGCTCTAATTTCTCCTGTGTCTCTCCGGCAGTGGCTTTTGCCTCTTCGGCAATTTGGCGCGTGGTGGCGTTCTCCTCCACCAATTTGTTTATAGATTCTGTATTCTGGTTTAATCTTGCTGATATTTCTGTTAATTTTTGTGTGTTCTCTGAAGTCTGTTTAGTCAAAGACTCCAGAGTTTGGTTTATCTTGAGCAGGGCCTCTGTCACAGCTTCCATAGAAACGGCTGCTCCTTTGTCTTGTCCTGTTGTTCCTGCTGATCCGGCTGTAGCGCCTGAAATTGAGCCTCTTTTCTTTGCCTGTTGCAGCTGCAGCTGTTGTTGTTGTTGTTGTTGCTTGATCTTGGCTCTTGTAACTATCTCTTCTTGTGGGCCACTCATGTCAAGGTCAATTCCCACGGGATTATTCTCCCTTGGAAAATTCCACTGTCTTAAGCCGTGCCAAGTTTTACTTTATCCTCTAGAGGGAGCAAATCAAAATGGCCATAGAACGGGATTTCCAAATACAAAAACAAAGGAGACAGTCCAAGATGTAAAAAAGAAGGAGATTAACACAGTCAAAGTCAATGTTGCTAAAGACTTATAACTTCAAATTGCCACAGTTGCCCAGTTTATACTGTTTCTTCTTATAATATACAGTGTTCAGGCACTGTGGAAACTTTGTATCAAAGTATCACTTCACAGGAAAAAGTCAGTTCAGTGTACTAAAAAGGCAGACCGTTTCATGCTTTCAAATGGGTGAGATAGCAGAGGTTTTTTTTCCTCCAAATTAAATCATGCAGTTGTTGGTCAGATTCACCTCCCCTCTGCCCTGCTTGCTAGAGGGGAGATCAAAGGTCTGAATGTCCGGTTTGTATGATCAAAGAGCAGGTTTAAACGGATGCAAGTTTAGAGTTCCGTTGCTTTCACTTTCATGCAGTCGGGGGGAGGCAGACTTCCTTTGCTTAAATCACCCCGTTTTTAGCCCAATTTCTAAAATTTAAAGGGTCCCGATTATTTTCCAGCTCTTACTCACGGGAATTCAGTCCAAATTTTCTTTTCAGGAAGGAATCGGCGCTCTCCGCTTATGGCGACGCGGCTTCACTTCGCAGGCTGGGTAGCGACTCTCAGCACCGCGCTCTCTCCCGATGTCGATCCGTAGCCTTTAAAAAGGCTCTTTCACGGTACCGGGGGGGCGCGAAGGTGCCCACCGAGTCTCCTTGCTCTCAGGCTTCAGCGCCTGGGATTTTAGGGGTCCCCCGCTCGCCGTAGCGGGTAAGACCCGAACTTGCGAAGCAGTCCTTCTCCGGAGCTCGGAGGTAGGACCGCCATTAAGCGCTGGCACCGACCGGAAGTCCTTGCGTTGCCATTCTCAGATGCCACCATTCTGCTGTAATACTGGATCAGAGCGCTTCCATTGCATTACCTGAATCAACTTTCCCTTTCCAACAATATCTGAAGTCAACTCGGTTTTGTACATCACCATAATATTCCATATATTGCATTTCCAAAAACTCAGCCGCTGGCAATTGATGTCGCTCCCAGCGTCTTGCCAATGAAGTCCTGCCTGCCACCAACGCATTTGCAATCAGATATCTCTGCTATGTTTTTTTTGCACAGATCTCCATGTACCCTGCGAGAATAATAACGTTTTTCCACGGAATCTCATCTCCCGTAATGTTTTTAAGGCGTACCAATATATTTTCCCAATTACAAAGTCTCACCGATTATGAGAAAATGCTAGACTAGGTTGTTTTGCCTCTCCAGCGGAGACTGGGAGCTCGCCACATCTTCTGAAACCTTGTTGGCTGTGGCTGCTTATCTTCTTCACTTGTTACTTTTCCATTGCTGTTCTAACCCACAACCCCGCTCTGCAGCCATATTTTTCTGTGTGGTGTTCTGCATGTTTAATCTCACAAAACACACACACACCTGGAATTCAATCTGGGCAGAAAATAATAATTTTATTTTTATTTGTTTTATTGCATTTATATCCCAGCTTTTTTCTCCAAGGATATCCAAGTGGCATACATAGTTCTCCTCCTCCTTTAATTCCCACAGTAACCCAGTGAGGTAGGTTAGGGTCAGAGGCAGTGACTGGCCCAAGGTCACCCAGTGAGCAAGGCCAAGTGAGGATTATCAACCCTGGTCTAACCACAACACCTCACTGCTGTAAAAATACACTGAGGAACAATTTTTTCCCCATTTTCTGTTGCATGAGATTTTTCAACTGTTCTTATGTTGTTGTTGTTTAGTCGTTTAGTCATGTCCGACTCTTCGTGACCCCATGGACCAGAGCACGCCAGGCACTCCTGTCTTCTACTGCCTCCTGCAGTTTGGTCAAACTCATGTTGCTAGCTTCAAGAACACTGTCCAACCATCTCGTCCTCTGCCATCCCCTTCTTTCCCAACATCAGGGTCTTTTCCAGGGAGTCTTCTCTTCTCATGAGGTGGCCAAAGTATTGGAGCCTCAGCTTCAGGATCTGTCCTTCCAGTGAGCACTCAGGGCTGATTTCCTTCAGAATGGATAGGTTAGATCTTCTTGCAGTCCATGGGACTCTCAAGAGTCTCCTCCAGCACCAGAATTCAAAAGCATCAATTCTTCAGCGATCAGCCTTCTTTATGGTCCAGCTCTCACTTCCATACATCACTACTGGGAAAACCATAGCTTTAAACTTTGTTGGCAAGGTGATGTTTCTGCTTTTTAAAAAGCTTTTTAAAAAGCAGAGACAACTGGTAATTAGGCTTGTTTACACATTTTTGTCTACTTGAAGAAGCCATGGTCTGATCTGAAAAATACAAATATTTTGGTTACAAAACTGTAAAAATAAAGAAAAATTAAGTTTGCAAAACAATAATTACCATGTGGTTGGGGTAGATCAGCGTGTCAGTGTCCACTTATCCCCAGTGTAAATATGACATATCAGCAAAAGTCAGAAATTGAAAGATAACTATAGCATGTACACGAAAATCGATTTCAGATTTGAAATCAGCATTGAAAGAACATATAAGAACAGTTGAAAAATCTCATGCAAAAGAAAATGGGGGGGATGTTCCCCAGTATACTGTGTATCCCAAGGGAATACATTTTTTTGTATACCTCCAACTGTACATAGATATACATGTCATTTTCAATGCTATACATGTCATGTTCAATGCTATATACGTCACTTACATTTATACTCATATTGTACTACTTTGGCTATGTGTTTAATAAAATATTGAATTCTTGTATTGGGAAAAACAAAGATTATGGTGAAAAGTGAAAAACATGAATTGCAAAAAAACTAGAGCACACAGAACAAAACCAACTTCAGATATGAAATCAGCACGTCGAAATTAGGTTAGAACAACTGCAAGTGTCAATGCAACAAAAAATTTGTTCCCCAGTGTTATTAATCACCTTCTAAAAAACTATCTCAAAGCGATGTACACACAATTTTTAAAAAAGTGTTAAATGAAAGTAGGTGCTCATGGCAAGCAGCTCCTCTATACCTCCACCTTCTGGGTTAGCTGACTTACAGGGAAACAGAATTAACCCTTCGGTTACAAACTGAATGATCCCTGCTGCTGCACTTCCAACCATCAATAGGCGCTTAGCTATCGTTCTGCAAGAGAAACAATGGATTTTTCAGCGTCTGAAATCTCAACTCAGTCGTTCAACGGAAACAGCAAGCTCTGTAGGAGCAGGTTTCCCCTCCTCGTGCACTTTAGCATGAGGATAATTCTGCGCACGTATCTTTATTACATTATCCTAGCGTTAAAGTGTACAGGCCTGTGTCAGCCCGCATCTGCGCCACACAGAGCTTCAGAGCGGCACAAGGGACCCCCGAGCACCTCTGGTTTCTCTCTTCCCCCTTTAATTTGAATAAATCCATAATTGTAGCACATGTTAACAATTGTAGCCTCCGTACGTTCATTTCCTGCCAAGCTAAGAGGTCCTGCTTCTGCTGCCTAGCCCGGGACATCGGAGCTTAATTAAGAATGAAACGCCAAGGTTCCCTTCTGTCAGCGCCAACCATGCAAAGTTTATTATCAGCCCATTTTCACATTAGGAGATGCTTTCTCGATTCTAAATGTCGTATTTTCAGGGAGGGAATGTAACCTCCTGGTGCGTAAACACTGGGTAGGGTTTTGGGGGGAGTTGTGCCTGGGAAGCCTACAAGGATAGATAGAAAGTTAATACCAGGGCCATGGATCTGCTTAAGTATGGATATCTTCACATATCTATCCCTAAGAAAGCCTCGGCCCAGCATACCTGAAGGATCGCCATCAACCAGTCCAGACACTGAGGTCCAGCTCTGAGGGCCTTCTCGTGGTTCCCTCCCTGCAAGAAGTGGGGTTACAGGGAACCAGGCAGAGGGCCTTCTCGGTTGTGGCACCCGCCCTGTGGAACGCCCTCCCATCAGATGTCAAGGAAACAAACAACTATCTGACTTTTACGATACGATAATATTTATTGTCATTGTCCCATACAGAACAACGAAATTGGGAGGGGAAAAAATCTATATAAGATGTTCAAAACCAACAAGCCTGCTATCCCAGCTATCCCAACCTGGTTAGCCCCCTAAAAACTCTGATACCCCATTTTAAAAATACAATATACTCCCATAGAGACTCCTTACACTGCGTTTATAACCAAAATCGCATTTGGATAGAAACTGTTTCTCAGGCGGCTAGTCCTAGTCTTTATAACCCTGTACCTTCTTCCAGAAGGCAGAAGCTGAAAGAGATCATTTCCGGGGTGTGCACTATCCTGCGCTATCCAGAAGGCACTATCCAGAAGGCATATGAAGGCAGCCTTGTTTAGGGAAGTTTTTAATGTTTGATGTTTTATCATGTTTTTAATATTCTGTTGGGAGCTGCCCAGAGTGGCTAGGGAAACACAGCAGATGGGCGGGATATAAATAAATTATTATTATTATTATTATTATTATTATTATTATTATTAGGTAGCCCTTGCAAGTGAGGATTAAGCATATCAAATCGCAGGTGTCTACCTCCATAGTTTTTCATGTAGGCCATCTTTAAAAGTTGCTCTTTAAAATAAAAAAGTTGCTGTTGGTGAGTTTACGTTAGAATAAAGCTTGGCTTCTTACTTGCAAGAAAGTACACCTGCTGTTGTTCTTGGGCAGAAGCCAGGACAAGCTGTTCCAAGTTAAAGAGTATCCAAGTGCAACACTGCATGTGAAGGAACAGAGGGCACAATGAGGTGGTACTGCAGAGCCACCCTCTCAATGCCAGCACTGTGGGTGCTTGCCTGGGTGGTGCAGCAGCAGAGCCAAGCTCAGGGCTCTGGGAGTGCGCCAGTGGGAGAGCCCTTGGTTCTGCCAAGGTGCCCACCCAGCTTCTATCTTCTTGTCACCATGCTCTGCCCTGCCCCATCCCCATGTTGTTGTTGTTTAGTCATTTAGTCGTGTCAGACTCATGCTGGTAGCTTCGAGAACACTGTCCAGCCATCTTGGAAATGCAGCCACTTGGAATAATGGTGTTGCTCCAAGTAAATCTCTCCCTCCTTCTCTCCTACTTCCTCATTCATCAACAGTAAAGGTAAAGGTAAAGGGGCCCCTGACCATTAGGTCCAGTCGTGGCCGACTCTGGGGTTGCAGCGTTCATCTCGCTTTATTGGCCGAGGGAGCCGGCTTTTGTCTGCAGACAGCTTCCGGGTCATGTGGCCAGCATGACTAAGCCACTTCTGGCGAACCAGAGCAGCGAACGGAAACGCTGTTTACCTTCCCGCCGGAGCGGTATCTATTTATCTACTTGCACTTTGACGTGCTTTCGAACTGCTAGGTTGGCAGGAGCTGGGACCAAGCAACGGGAGCTCACCCCGTCGCAGGGATTCGAACCGCCGACCTTCTGATCGGCAAATCGTAAGCTCTGTGGTTTAACCCACAGTGCCACCCACGTCCCAACTTATCAACAGTACCACCACCCCTTATGGTTGCCGCTTAGGGCCATCTGTCTCTGAGCCCTTTGCTCTCCTACTTTTAAGGCTTGCCGCGTTCTGGGAGATGGTGGGTCTGGAATGCTTTCTAGTGAGAACGTGTCAGCCAGCTGCTCCAGTTCTGCCTTCTCCTCCTCTCCCATTATTTCCCAGCTTTCCCCCTCATCTTCCTCTGAGCTGTGGACCTCCCTCAAACCCTTGTTGCAATTCTGAACTGTCTTCTTCTTCTCTCGAAGGGTCAGGCTGGGGAGGCAGTCTCCACCATTCCTCCTCTGTCCAGTCTCTGACAGACACAAAGGAATAGTGGGAGGAACCAGCTAGGGAACCACCGAGGGAAGAAAGCTCAGAGCCCTTGGAGCGGTGGTGGGACAACGAAGAGTGCTCAGAGGGAGAAGACTGGTGTGCTGGTCCCGGGAGGAAGGTTACCGTTGGCGCGGTCAAAGTCCGGTCCTGGGTCACGAGCCTGGAAACAGTTCACAAAGAGCGAGGTGGGGTCCAAAGCAGGAAGCCGGGCGAGGACGGGAACTCTGGAAGGACAGGTCTGGGTCCGGGCAGAAGCAGATATTCAACGATGTTGCTCCCACAACCTGGGAGCCAGGGGCGGCCCCGGCCCCCAGGAGACCCGCCTCTCCTGGCCTTAAGGCAAGCACTCCTCCTGGGAGAAACCAGTCCCTCCGCCTCTCTGCCCTGAGCCTCTGCAGCTCAGGAGAGGCTGGAGGGTTACTGGACCCAGGGGGAGACTCACCTTCCCCTGACAGGGCTGGGAGAGGCGCATCTGTAGGCACTGTGTCCTCAATCACCTCCGGAGCCAGAGTGGAATCACCTGGTGCCTGCTCCTGAGGATCCGGCGCAGGTGCAGGCGCTTCAGATCCAAGGCCCTGCCCCAGCTCAGCCGGCCCTGGAGGTGGGGACTCCTGTGCAGGCTGGGGTTCCTCCGGTTCAGCCTCTGAATTGGATTCCCAGGCCATCACAACTGGGAAGAGAAGGTGTCAGAAGCTGAGGAGGCAACAAGGCTTAGCGAGCTGCGAAAGTCTGTGGCAGAGAGAAGTCCAGTATCAGAGGCAGAAGCTGAAGCAGGAGGAGGGAAGCCAAGAGACAGAGATAAGTCAGGCTGGTGAAAAGTGTCTCCCCCTCCTGCTGTGACAAGCTGCCCTCCACACTTGTCTCCCAGAACCAGAAGAGGCATGAAAGAGGCAGGAAAATGACGTAGGAAAGGTTGGCTACATGCATATCCAGTCTCCAATTGCTGGGAAATAACCCAGGAGTAGACTTGGACAACTGTGGAAGGGTGGTGTGCTGTGCCCGGGGGTAACCCATGAAACGTGGTCCAAGACCGGTCCAGAATCCGAAGGTTCTGCTAGGAGTCAGTCCGACAGGGACAAGGCAGGACACAAGGCAGGAAACCAGGCAAGGACAGGTACAGGATCTCAGGCAGGATCTGGCATACAGCAATGTTGCTCCCGCAACCTGGGGCGAGGTCCGACAGCCTTTTATCTTTGTTGGGGTAACGGCCGGTCCTGATCCCCCGGCAACTCACCTCCCTGTTTTGCCCAAAGGCGAGCACTCCTCCTGCGAGTACTCAGGTCTCTCCTTCTCTCACACCTTAGTCTCTGCAGCTCAGGAGACGTCGGTGGGTTACTAGACCCAGGGGCCACCTCAGCCTCTCCTGACCCAACTGGTAGTGGAGCAGCTGTAAGTGATGGCCCAGCTGAAGGCAACGAGCTAATCCCCGCATCTGGAGCCAGGGCAGGCTCAGGCCCCTGACTCGACCCAACTGGTGTTTGTTGCAGGGGGACCTGTGCAGACTGGGGCTCTTTCAGGGTCAGGCCCCAGACTGGGTTCAGATGATGCCTGAGGCAAAGAATCAGGTGCAGACTGAGATTCCTCTGGCTCCGAGTCTGAGCCCGAGTCCCAGGCCATCACAGGTGGGGACCTTCAGTCTAACTGCTTCCTGGGGCCAATACCTACCAGAGATGAGTTGGTGTCCTAATTAGACCTGACACACCACCAAGTCTGTGCAGATTGTGTTTTTGCTCATAAAGAGTTAAGTCCAACTGCGATTGGTGTAATTTACTGCTGGCTTGTTCCTGACAACCACACTGACCCAACTCACTGGCTAAAACGGGCCAGCAATAAGTAGGCGGTCATGGAGTTGTTTTTTTCTGTTATAGCTAGCTGACATTTCACCATGCAGCCATTCAACAGACCACAGCTGGAGGCAGTAATGTTCTGAATACCAGTTGCTGGAAACCTCAGGAAGGGAGAATACATTTGTGCTCAGGTCCTTGCAGGTTCTCCAGACGCATCTGGTTGGCCACTATGAGAACAGGATGGTGGACTAGGTGGGTCATTGGCTTAATCCAGACTGCTCTTCTTATGTTCTGAAAGACCATACTCCATTGCAGGGGTGGACTCTGGTCTTTCAGATTTCAGCAGCGCCTTATGCAAGGCCAGAAGGGGGTAAATATGTCCTTGTCAAATACATTTAGGCACAGCAGAGGCTGGTCACACAAGAGTGAGATTTGCCCATCCGGTGAGGACCTGGATGACAAAAAGCGGGTGAGAGGAAACAGGGCTTGTGGTTCCCAGGCCTGATTTAGTGCTTTGAGGGTGGCCTGGCATTCCTGCATCAGGGCTGGGTGACGATGAGTGTCCTTTTGCACAAAATCTGCAAGTTTGCGAGACACTGAGCCAGATGGCGGGTACTGACCTCAGCTGGAATCGTTCACTAGCCGGAAACGAGTTCTAGAAAACAGAGGAACAGGTTCCCAAGAAGATGACTCCCCAAGGAGACAGATGTTGATCCAGTATAGCAGAGCCTGTAGATACCCCAGCAAGAGTCTGATGAGTGCCAGAGTTATGCCCTTCAAGCAGACATTCAGGGAATTGAAAAGGGCAGTGGTTTGGCTTGAAGCCTACTCATGTTGAAGCACTCTTCATCAAAGATGCTACCAAAGTTCACAACTCTGAAATATGAATTCATCCAGTTTGTAACATGGAGACATATTAAGAATCAAGTATTAGTTTCCCCCAAGGAGTTATTCTTCAGCTCATAATGTAAACTGAGATCCTGCCCATGTGTGGTCAGCTTTCTCAGACTGATCAGGTTGCTTAAAAAAAAAATATTAACCCCATGTTGTTTAGTTGTTTAGTCGTGTCTGACTCTTTGTGACCCCATGGACCAGAGCATGCCAGGCACTCCTGTCTTCCACTGCCTCCTGCAGTTTGGTCAGACTCATGCTGGTAGCTTCGAGAACGCTGTCCAACCATCTCGTCCTCTGTCATCCCCTTCTCCTTGTGCCGTCCATCTTTCCCAACATCAGGGTCTTTTCCAGGGAGTCTTCTCTTCTCATGAGGTGGCCAAAATATTGAAGCCTCAGCTTCACAATCTGTCCTTCCAGTGAGCATTCAGGGCTGATTTCCTTAAGAATGGATACGTTTGATCTTCTTGCAGTCCATGGGACTCTCAAGAGTCTCCTCCAGCACCATAATTCGAAAGCATCAATTCTTCGGTGATCAGCCTTCTTTATGGTCCAGCTCTCACTTCCATACATCACTACTGGGAAAACCATGGCTTTAACTATACGGACCTTTGTTGGCAAGGTGATGTCTCTGCTTTTTAAGATGCTGTCTAGGTTTGCCATTGCCTTTCTCTCAAGGAGCAGGCGTCTTTTAATTTTAAAAAAGCTCATGTACTAACCCCTTACTTGAGACAAAATTCTCATTGAAACTAATTATTGCTGTGAAGCTAACCACATGAGCTAGTGTAGTGGTTAAGAGCGGTGGACTCATAATCTGGTGAACTGGGTTCGATTCCCCGCTCCTCCACATGCAGCTGCTGGGTGACCTTGGGCTAGTCACACTTCTCTGAAGTCTCTCAGCCCCACTCACCTCACAGAGTGTTTGTTGTGGGGGAGGAAGGGAAAGGAGATTGTTAGCTGCTTTGAGACTCCTTCAGGTAGTGATAAAGCGGGATATCAAATCCAAACACCTCCTCCTCCTCCTCCTCCTCCTCCTCCTCCTCCTCCTCCTCTTCTTCTTCTTCTTCTTCTTCTTCTTCTTCTTCTTCTTCTTCTTCTTCTTCTTTGTAGGCACATTTACAAAAACCCTGTAATGTTAAATCCTTGTTTGCAATGAAACTATCATGGACAGCTATGACCTACATGACAAAACAATTCCCTGGAACAATTCTCTGGAAATTGCAGCTCTGTGGGGAGACTAGGGGTCTCCCAGCAACTCCCAATACTCTTAACAAACTACAGTTCCCCAGATTTTTTTTGGATAAGCCGTGATAGCTTAAAGTGGTTTGATACTGCTTTGCGTGACCAGGTGCAGCAGCCCCATCCCCCAGGGATCACAAGAAAGTAATAAAGACTCTGACGTTATATGGAATTAAAATTTGGCCACAACTTTATTTAAACTTCTGAATGTGGGAAGACCTTGGCTTAGGCCTTGGGCATGTATCCCTCGCAGCTCCCCAGCCAGGGGAACTGGGGCACATCAGGGAAAATGGGATATGGGATGTGGGACATAAGTGTAGCAGGCCGCCAAACCCATATCCCTGACAACCTTTCAGTGTATGGCCAGTGACACCCATATATATATAACCCCTTTAAGAGGGGGACCCTGGAATCGCCGTCGCGCGGGGGTGTGTGAAACACTACTTCACCCCCCCCCCCCATATAGGGAAGAAAATACTAAAGGATTCCACCCAAGGCCATAACCACCAAAGTGACAACCTGCTACGGAAAAGACAAAACCTGCAAATGCAGGAAAATTTCTTCCTGGTCCTTCAACAGCAACCAGTCAAAGACCGCAGCAGCGCCCACTAAACAGTAAGGAAAAGTTAACCTGCGAACAAGAAAACATTAAACAAAGGGAAGGGAGGGAGGGTGAATCTCCAGAGCCGACTGCCTGGCTGTTGTCGGCTCTCACCCCCTATTTAAACTGGGGCTGGCCCCACCTCCCAGCAAGAAACTAGATTACTGTGGCTGGGTGTGAACCTCTGAATAATAACACTGAGAAGTAAGCCAGCCTTCTATTTCTAGTAAGTTCCCTGGGAACTGTAGCCCCACACGTGATCCCACCAAGGGCACCCACATATAAAATCTGGGTGCTCATTATATGTATAGTGTAGATGCTAAAATCACATTAGCTCTTTCTGTGGTGGACACAGAATGGTACCTTTATTTCTCTTTTCCTCAATAAGCCAGCAGATCAACCTCTGTTGATACCTGCTTGTCTTCTCATCCTTCAGACACGGCTGCTGAAAGTGATGGAACATTTCGTAATTATGGCACTGAACAGCCTTCCCAACTCGCAAGACGTTTTACTGGAAATGTGTAAACCCAGAAGGATGCAAACATTAACTATGCATTTGCTAAGGGACTGATGTTACAAGCCCTGTTCACATAAACATGCATCTGCTCCTTTTAGGTTTACAGTATTCTTTGAGGTTCTATGACTTCATCTACTGCCAGACCTGTTCTTTTGGTCCCTCGTGCCAAGTATAGCTAATTGTTAGTACCACTGCAACACATCCCACCACCCCTCTCATGTCTGGGTTATAATATGGTGGAAAATGTTGTTCAAGGGCAATCCATGGTCTGATGTCAGATGATGGGCACCTTGTTTATTAAAATTGCTTTTCTCACCCCTCTGAAAATGTCCTATTCATCTTCAAAGCCATTAGACACCAGATTGGGAGCCGTGAGATATAGGTTGTAAATTTGGCTTGGCTACAAGCTTGGTTAATCCTTCATTTTTATTTATATTTTTTTATTACAGCTGCTGGATATTGAAGGCATGCTTGAAGGCGTGATCATGAGCTCACTGGAAAACCTGACCCAATCTGAAATAAAACAGTACCTTGTGGATACCAACGAGTGGCTCAGCCAGGAAAGATTTCTAGGGTCTAGTTTCTTTCCAGCCTCTTGGGTACAGGACAATAAGAAGTTTAAATCCTTCATGCCTAAGGTTATTGCCTAAGATACACATCTTTTCTCTGGCCTTTGACACTTGAGGTGCGCATTTTCAGCACCCGTCTTATCCCTGTGACTAATCTGTTCAAACTGTTTCTAATTCTGAATTTCAAATTGTTATCACCTGCCCTTGGACCTCCTCCTAGTGAAGGGTGGGCCGGGCCAGCCCACCCATGAGGTGAACTGAAGCAGCTGCCTCAGGTGGTGGAATCCCATGGGCTGGTGCCCTGTGGAATCCCCACCCACAGGGGTTGCCCAGCCATGTCATGAGGATGCCATGAACAGCTCACTGGGGTAACTGCCTATTGAAATCAGAGACACAGAGAGCGTCTTTCAGTTCTTTTATTTAAATCAACAGAAATACATGGAGACATGGGGTGTGCTTCCTCTTTCTTGAGCTGTTGCTCAGAGTGCCTGCTCCCCACCCACCCCAGCAGTCCAAGCTCCTAGACCCCTCCTGCTGCCTACGGTAGCCAGCAAGGAAATTATTCTGCCTCTGTTTGGCTTTCTGCTCTGAGACACAAAGAAAGCGCCTGGTTTTAGCATAAGGGGGAATCTCTAGCATCCTCTCCAGAGACATCGTGTCATTGGGCTGCTGTACTGTTTTTAACACATCTGAAATTTGTCTCTGTTCAGGGCTAGTGCACCTGCTCTCTAGCTCCTATTCTTCACTACCAACTCCTTCCTTCTTCTGGGGTGTGCCCTGCCTCAAAACACCATGAACCCAGACCCATATTCCCTTTCTCTTCCCTTTCTCCACCACTCTTCCTCATCTGCCCAGTTCCTGACAAGCTGTGGCTTCCGGTGAGATCTCGTGAGATGTTGTGGAATTCTTGCGTGGTCCCACAAAATTCTCACAAGATCTTTTGAGAGCTCTGTGAAATCTTGTGTGAGCTCCACATCTCATAGAATCATAGAGTTGGAAGGGACCGCAAGGGTCATCTAGTCCAACTCCCTGCAATGTTGGAATCTCAGCTAAAGCATCCATGACAGATGGCCATCCAACCTCTGCTTAAAAACCGCCAAGGAAGGAGAGCGCACCGCCTCTCCTGGCAGTCTGTTCCACTGCTGAACAGCTCTTACTGTCAGAAAGTTTTTCCTGAATGTTTAGTCAGAGTCTCCTTTCTTGCAACTTGAAGCCATTGCTTCGAGTTCTACCACCTTTTGCAACTAAATAAATTTGCAACTACGAATGAAAGTCAAGAAACCAGCGGCCGTTAAATAAAGGATTAAGATCGGAACTGCTGTAAATGGATTACTTTTACCCTCCAGGGCCGGAGAAAAAAAGGCATGCTTCATCTTTCATGTGGCAACCCTTAAGATATTTGAAGATGGCTATCCTATCTCCTCTCAGTCTCCTCTTTTCCAGGCTAAACATACCCAGCTCATTCAAGCACTCCTCATATGGCTTAGTTTCCAGTCCCTTGATCATCTTGGTTGCTGGAAGCCGCAACCGCATGACACCGGCTGGGGGGGTGGCGAAGCGGGAGGTGGCACTTTCCTGTTTCATCTCAGGCAGCAAAACAGAATGAGCCACCCTTGAGGTTGGGTAATAAAATATTATTATTATTATTATTATTATTATTATTATTATTATTATTAAGCTGAAACAGAGGTCAATGGCCATGAAGGCAGGGGCTGATGGGAGCTGTAGTGTGAATCATCTGGATGGTACCATGTTGACTACTCTTTTTGGGGTGTAAGTTCTGTCCCACCAATAGAACAGCACTTATGCTCCTCAGTTACTTCCAGATTTTTCAAAAAAGAATGCCAGTTTTATGGTAATCTAGATTTTATTTTATTTTTTTAGCCTGTAGGCAACAGCTATTCATATTCTGCTGTTTTAATGAAAATTCAGAACAAAGGCAAGGAAATAATTGGCTTTCTTTACAAGATTATTATTACAGATTCTCCCTCCCCACCACCACCAAAGAATGAAAACATGTCACATCGCCGACTTTGTGAGATCCCAGTTTAACCTAATTAATATGAATGCGACAAACCAAACATGAAACCAGACTTTGAATACTCAGTAAGAATTCACCCTCGTCCTAGTGTTTAGAATTCAGCAAAGGAAAATGGAATATTAGGCCCTTAAAAGTGAAATGTAGCACTGAGAACTGTTTCTTTGTCCAATTATAAAAATATGTCTATACCACCTTCTCACCAGAGATCATGGCAACCATGCAAAAACCTATAGAAGCAGATTATGCATCTCAGTTTCGACCTATGAAAATGAGATCAGTTTGCATTTATTGCTTTGCATCCTACATTCTGCAGCAGAGCAATTTTTACTAATTTGTCGTTCTGCTTTGAGCGCCAACATGCTATATTCCATGACAACAGCCTTGTTGTCTCTCAAGGCTCCATGCCCATCACTTCCATCTTGTCCAGATACCCTGTTTTGTCTAAAATACCGTATTTTTCGCTCCATAAGATGCACCTGACCATAAGATGCACCTAGTTTTTAGAGGAGGAAAACAAGAAAAAAAATATTCTGAACGAAACTGTGGATGTATGATTTTTGTGGTTCATGCTGTGGCCACAGACATGCTATGTGATTTGACGTTGAGTTTGGGGTAGCCCAATGCAAAAATCCTGAGAATCCATGTGGATCCATGCTTTGTAACCACGTTTTTGCTCCATTGCGGCCCCACAAAACAGTGGATGTGAGGTTTTTTTGGTGCAGGCTGTAGCCATGGACATGCTATGTGATCTGATGGTGAATTTGGGGTGACCCAATGCAAAAATCCTGAGGATCCATAATAATAATAATAATAAATTTTATTTATATCCCGCCCTCCCCAGCCAAAGCCGGGCTCAGGGCGGCTAACAACAATCAAATAATCAGTCAAATAATCACACAATCTAAAAATATTTCATTATAAAAATTAATTAAATCAAATTGATGGCAACCAATTAAGCAGAATTATGTGCAGGTTGCCAGAGGAGGGAGTCAGGCTGCGCCCTGACCAAAGGCCTGGCGGAACAACTCTGTCTTGCAGGCCCTGCGGAAAGATGTCAGGTCCCGCAGGGCCCTAGTCTCTTTTGACAGAGCATTCCACCAGTTTGGAGCTGCAGCCGAGAAGGCCCTGGCTCTAGTTGAGGCCAGCCTAACCTCTCTGAGGCCTGGGACCTTGAGGATGTTATTATTTGCAGACCGTAGGTTTCTCTGAGGGGCATACCAGGAGAGGCGGTCCCGTAGGTACGAGGGTCCTAGGCCGTATAGGGCTTTAAAGGTTAAAACCAGCACCTTAAACCTGATCCTGTACTCCACCGGGAGCCAGTGCAGCTGGTATAATACCGGATGAATGTGCTCTCGCAGCGAAGACCCCATAAGGAGTCTCGCCGCGGCATTCTGCACCCGCTGGAGTTTCTGGGTCAGTCTCAAGGGCAGCCCCACGTAGAGCGAGTTACAATAATCCAGTCTGGAGGTGACCGTCGCATGGATCACAGTGGCTAGGTCAGGACGAGAGAGATAAGGGGCCAACTGCTTAGCTTGGCGGAGATGAAAAAATGCCGCCTTTGTTATAGCTGTAATCTGCGACTCCATAGAGAGGGAGGTATCGAAGATTACACCCAAACTCTTAGCGGACGGTGCTGGCACTAATTGCACCCCCGCAAGAGATGGGAGTTGCCCCCTCGATCCCGTATCGTCCCGCCCCAGCCAGAGGACCTCTGTCTTCGAAGGATTTAACTTCAACCGGCTCCCACGTAACCATCCAGCCACAGCTTCCAGACATCTGGTCAGTGTGTCTGGGGCCGAGTCAGGATGGCCATCCATCAACAGATAGAGTTGGGTGTCATCAGCATACTGATGGCAACCCAGCCCAAAACTCCGGACAAGCTGGGCGAGGGGGCGCATAAAGATGTTAAAAAGCATCGGGGAGAGAATTGCACCC
The DNA here is from genome assembly GCF_964188305.1 of Podarcis bocagei. Classification (NCBI taxonomy): domain Eukaryota; kingdom Metazoa; phylum Chordata; class Lepidosauria; order Squamata; family Lacertidae; genus Podarcis; species Podarcis bocagei. The sequence continues at coordinate 77,656,108 of NC_138133.1, read as the reverse complement.
TGAGGCACTCCACACACCAAGGAGTGGCGTGATGACAATTCCCCCCCAAGCGCCACCCTCTGTCCCCGACCAGAGAGAAACGAGCGCAGCCATTGAAGGACTGTGCCCTGGATCCCCACGTCGGCAAGGCGGTGGTCCAGGAGTTCGTGATCGACCATGTCAAAGGCTGCTGACAGATCTAGAAGAATCAGCAGCCCTGACCCGCCTCGATCCAGCTGCCTGCGGAGATCATCTGTTAGGGCGACCAGAGCCGTCTCGGTCCCATGACCAGCGCGGAAGCCGGACTGGAATGGGTCCAGAGCAGATGTTTCATCCAGAAACCTACCAAGCTGTTCAGCAACCGCTCTCTCAATCACCTTACCCAGGAATGGAAGATTCGAGACCGGGCGGTAATTGGATAGATCTGAGGGATCTAATGATGTTTTCTTTAAGAGCGGACGCACCACCGCCTCCTTCAGTTCCCCTGGGAATATCCCGGTGCCAAGGGACAAATTGATGATATCCCCCAGGGGGCCCCGCACCTCGTCTGGACACGCTCTAATCAGCCATGACGGGCACGGGTCAAGAGGACAGGTGGTGGGCTTTCCAGCTTGGAGGAATCTGTCCACATCGGCTGGAGATATCCGGTCAAAGTGGTCCAATACTGGACCCGAGGACAGTCGAGGGGCCTCCAGTTCCTTTATTGTATCCAAATTGGCAGGGAGGTCATGGCGGAGCAACAGGACCTTCTCCGCAAAAAAGCTCGCAAATGCCTCACAGCTGTGTGTCAGATTGTTATTTAAATTTGGCTGTCCTTCAAGGGACGTTAAAGACCGGATTATACTAAATAATTGCGCCGGGCGAGAGCTAGCGGATGCAAAGGAGGCCGAGAAGTAAGACTTCTTAGCAGCCTTCACTGCCATCTCATAGGTTTTCATAAAAACCCTATAAGATGTTCTTGAGGCTCCGTCACGGGCACCCCGCCATACTCGCTCTAGCCGTCTGAGGTCCCGCTTCATTTTCCGAAGCTCCTCGGTAAACCAGGGAGCCCGGTTTCTGCGGGGTCGCAGAGGGCGCTTAGGTGCGATCTCATCGATGGCTGCCAGGAGCTGGGTATTCCAGCCCTCAACAAGCTCAGTCAATGAGTCGCCAGGGGGAGCAAGGTCCCGCAAGGCTTGACGGAATCTATCCGGGTCCATCAGCCTCCGCGGGCGAGCCCAAATCGGCTCGCCACCTTGTGCTTTTACCTCCCCCCTCCCAGGCAGCCTCCTTTATCGCTAGCGTCCCTTATCTCCCTCCTGATCGCTTGCCGATCAGCTGCTCAGTGGCTTCGTTTCAACGCCCCCTTTCCTCTTTCTCAAAAAAGAGCAGGATCTGCTTTTTGCTCCTGGGCAATTCAGCTCCAGGGACTACGCAATCGCTCCATAAGACGCACAGACATTTCCCCTTACTTTTTAGGAGGAAAAAAGTGTGTCTTATGGAGCGAAAAATACGATAAATGCTCTCATTCCTTCCATCAGTAGAAACCCATTCAGCAGTGCTGGTATACCCCTTGGTTTGACAACCATATGTCAGGAGTGCTCTGATGGTGTTTCCTGCTTGGCAGGGGGTTGGACTCGATGGCCCTTGTGGTCTCTTCCAACTCTATGATTCTATGATTCTATGATTCTATGGTTCTCAGGAGAGGAGTAACTATCTCATTTGGAGCTAGTTTGCAATAGCTCGGCCAGGAGTTTGCAGCCACTGCACCAGGGTTGACCCTCACTGTGTCATGAGGGGGTTGGGATTGCAGGTCCGCATCTGTGCACTCAGATGCTCCTCTGGACATCCTCTTCTTGACTATACATTTTGGGGAAATGGACAAGGGGCCTGACTGCCAGCTGTTTCAACAACGTCCTGCCATCCATGGCATTGCATCTGGGCCAACCTGGACCGCAACTTATCTCGTTTTATGATAATGTCCCTCTGCTATTCATCTGGTAAATTGGTAAAATTACTCAGTAAATCCTCCTCTTCTGGGACTGCCCAGTCCGCTGAATCTGGAGAGTCATTTCCGTTCAGGACTGCAGTGGGTTGATCTGGCCTCTCGTCGCTGTTTGGTTTCAGAAAGTCCTTATTTTTGCAATTGGCGGCAATATTGCCAAGGGGAGAAATAGCTGGCTCCTGATTTTCAAAAAATCATATAATCTTTAGCTTGTCTTTTATGAAGAACTCCCTGAGTTTATAAATAAAATTGGCTAGATCTGAATCTGTGAAAGTAACCACCGTGCGTGCCCTGAGGCTGTCATAATATACATATTCTACAGAGACAATGCTTCTGCTCTCTGTTTCACATAATCAGGGGGTGTCTAGGTTAGCAGCTTCTCAAATCAAGTTCACAGATATCAATGATTAATGAACCTAAACATTCATGGTAGAATATTTTATCGTGTATAAATAAATTCTTACATCTAGAGGTAGAGAAGAATGATATAATAATAATATAATAATTTATTATTTATACCCTGCCCATCTGGCTGGGTTTCCCCAGCCACTCTGGGTGGCTTCCAACAAAACACTAAAATACAATAACCTATTAAACATTAAAAGCTTCCCTAACAGGGCTGCCTTCAGATGTCTTCTAAAAGTTTGGTAGTTATTTTTCTCTTTGACATCTGTTGGGAGGGTGTTCCACAGGGTGGGTGCCACTACCAAGAAGGCCCTTTGCCTGGTTTCCTGTAACCTCGCTTCTCGTAGTGAGGGAACTGCCAGAAGGCGCTCGGCACTGGACCTCAGTGTCCGGGCAGAACAGTGGGGGTGGAGACGCTCCTTCAGATATACTGGACTGAGGTCGTTTAGGGCTTTAAAGGTCAGCACCAACACTTTGAATTGTGCTCGGAAACGTACTGGGAGCCAGTGTAGGTCTTTCAAGACCGGTGTTATATGGTCCCGGTGTTATATGATATGCTTCAATTCTACATACTAGAGACAGTAATGGACTTCTGCAAGCCAGAGTAGACTTTACCCTAAATCAGGGTTCAAGAATCATGGGTCTGTGGGTTGAATGTATCCTCCCCCCCCCCCGGCCTCCCTTTATAGCCCTCAGGAATCTTCCAAGGCTGCCCCATCAGATTCAGGGAGGTTCCTTCTTTATTCCTTTTACGGATGTTCCCCAGAATCCACATGAGTAGAATCAATTTCACTGAATACAAATCTGCAATGAGATTTACAGTCTTCCAATAATTGGGAAAGAGCAACATGCTCCTTTCCTTCTGATTCTTCTCGGAGTTGTGCTTAGTGAAATGCCCAGACTCCCAAAATTAAAACATTAACTTTTCTTGTTCACTGCAATTAAAAAGTGCAATGCTAGGGTGCTGTATGCCAAGTAGTTTATTGGAGTGGAGCGTAATTTTAAAAACTACAAAAGTGTATTTTATTGAAAGCTGTCTACTTTGCCTGTAAACAACAGGCACATTTTTTTTTAAAGGAATGGCTTATGGAGTCATTCGAAAGCCTAAACAAGCAGATCTAACACCGGTGTTTTGGATAATGTAAGAAAGCCTTAGTGATTTTGTGCTGAAGTCTGGTGGGACACCTTGATAAAGCGGGATTGGCCACTACAGTCATTGACGGCACCACGTTGTTGAGTCAGCAAACAGCAGTACCTCCTGGCTGAGGGGCTGATATAGAAGTACCAGTTGTGGTAATATGGGAAAGTTCTTCTTTAAACATTTATGATCCTAGCTTTCTCAGGAGATATAAGAGCCAGATGTTCCAATTAACTCTAAAGTATACAGACGCAGCTGCTTTAACTTAGAGATCAAGAAACAAAATGCAGTCTTTGCGCTGCATCTCGTTCAAGAGCTCAGAAGAGTAGCCTCACTGGAAGCATCGTCCCTGATGTTTTCCCATGCAACTGGGAAAATGCGCCTCACACCAAAGCCTTTCAGATTGGATTCGGACGGTGTGTTTTTTTAAGGTGAAATGAGAGAGGCATCCTTGTCCCTGGTGCGCTCCTACACACACACACACACACACACACACACACACACACACACACTTTGTTTCACCCATGCCTCTAGTCACACAGTTTTTTGCATGTATCTGAAGCTTTTCAAAAACCTGTTGTACTAAAGGTGATGGTGGAATGAATATACACTTTGGTTTAATTAAATTAAGATGGAAGTGCCAAGGAAAGCAGGTGGGAACACATGGTCTCATAACTTACTTCAGGCTTGATAATCTATGATTTAGCAAGCCAGCAATTGAGTATCTTCTGTTTTATGCACAATCAGGTGGGGGGGGGGTTGGTGAGGGGGAGGATAGAGTGGTGGCTCCCTTTGTTTTGAATGATACCCAGCTCTAATTCAGAATGTTGTGAGGAAGGATGAATCTGCCAATTTCAATATCTCATTTTTTCCAGTCTTAAGCTTTACTTTGTGAACCTGAGAACTACAGATGAAGGGTTGTATACAAATGTAATAAATATTATTATTAATAATAATAAGTTTATTTCCCTACTTCTGTATTCATTTGAATTTCCATGTGTGCCCAGTGTGCGTTTCTCCAAATATATTCATTTTTCTGTGCAGTTTTGTCTAGCATACACACTTTCGCAAGCAATTCTCCCCAGCACACTTTTTGTACATTATTCTCACTAACCTATGTGGTTTTTTAAAAACATACTTTGATTAGAGAACTGCATCACAAAATTCAGAGAAGTGCCAATTTCAAAGGACCGCTGTGTTTTTCAGTTTGTGTATTAGTTTTGGGAAGTGCCAATCTGATAGGCTCACATTAAAATCTGAAATGAATCAATGCCTCCCACATCCCTACTTGTGAGAACAACGGGTGAATTAACAATATACTTGGGGGGGGGGGGTCCCATGCAAAGTATCAGTGTTGTGGCTTTTTGTAACTCTGGCTTCATTTCCTCAGCTGCTTTCTCATTTCCCCTGCTAGAGCAAAGGCCAAGCGGGAAAACGTCCTCGGTTTTGAATACAGTGGGAGGCATAAACATGTCATTGATTGTAAATGGCATTGATCATCTGTTTTTCACTATGAAACTGAACCCAGGATTAAACATATTGGCAACTCCCCATTTATCAATAACTCACCACCTCATGGGCACGCCTAGAGATCTCCCCAATCAGCTTTCTTTGCACTAGAGAAAGAATTTTGGCTTGTACGCATGATTGGGAACACAAAGTTAGCACTGTTTAGATTAACCTGGATGCGTGCAATGAACATGCAGTGACTTAAGAATAACCACAATCAGCAAAGACGTTCTGGAATGCTCTGCCATACGTAAAAAAGAACAGTCATGGAGTTGAGGTAAAGGTACCCCTGACCATTAGGTCCAGTCACGGACGACTCTAGGGTTGCGGCGCTCATCTCGCTCTATAGGCCGAGGGAGCCGGTGTTTTGTCCGCAGACGGCTTCCAGGTCATGTGGCTGGCATGACAAAGCCGCTTCTGAAGAACCAGAGCAGGGCATGGAAACGCTGTTTACCTTCCTGCCGGAGCGGTGCCTATTTATCTACTTGCATTTGACGTGTTTCCGAACTGCTAGGTGGGCAGGAGCAGGGACCGAGCAACGGGAGCTCACCCCGTCGTGGGGATTCGAACCACCCATCTTCTGATCGGCAAGCCCTAGGCTCAGTGGTTTAGACCACAGCACCACCCGTGTCCCTATGGAGTCGAGGTAAAAAGGTAAAGGGACCCCTGACCGTTATGTCCAGTCACGGACGACTCTGGGGTTGCGGCGCTCATCTCGCTTTATTGGCCCAGGGAGCCGGTGTACAGCTTCCGGGTCATGTGGCCAGCATGACTAAGCTGCTTCTGGCAAACCAGAGCAGAACGCCATTCACCTTCCTGCCGGAGTGGTGCCTATTTATCTACTTGCATTTGACGTGCTTTCAAACTGCTAGGTTGGCAGGAGCAGGGACTGAGCAATGGGAGCTCACCCCGTCGCGGGAATTCGAACCGCTGACCTTCTGATCGGCAAGTCCTAGGCTCTGCGGTTTAAATGGTGCTAAAACTTTAGCACTATTCAGAAGTGTATGCAGCAAATGCACACACAGGAGTTGGATCACATATGCACATACAATGCATATGAATTGTACATATGTAGAGATATACATGTGGGTCGCAGCCAGTCTGGAGCTATGCATACAAGTCTCTGCAAATACATTTTGGACACATATAGACCTGCTGCGTTTGTGCAAATATACACATGTATGGTGGGGGGACTTGCTATCATGGTCCCATTCCCCATATGGTCATCCACTGTGCTTCAGATCATCTGAAAGGTGCTAAAGTTTTATTGGACGTGGTCATTGTGACTCAACAACCATTTCCCACATATACGTATAAAGGACTGCATGATGGCTCTGCAATGTACCGTATTTTTCGCCCCATAGAACGCACCGGCCCATAGGACGCACCTAGTTTTTTGGGGGGGAAATAAAGGGGGGAAAATTATTTTCCCCCAGGTGCGCTGCGCTAATCCTGAAGCTTGGGGCGTGCGGAGCTCAGCGCGCCCCAAGCTTCTGGGTGCTGGCAAGGTCTCCGCTAGCCGTGGGAGAGCCGCGCGGCTCTCTCAGGGCTAGCGGAGCGCTGCGCTAATCCCGAAGCTTGGGGCGTGCGGAGCTCAAGCTTCTGGGTGCAGGCAAGCTCTCCGCTAGCCCTGGGAGAGCTGGGTCTCCCACAGCTAGCGGATAGCTTCCTGAAGCCTGGAGAGCGAGAGGGGTCAGTGCGCACCGACCCCCCTCACTCTCCAGGCTTCAGCGAAAGCCTGCATTTGCCCCATAGGACGCACACACATTTCCCCTTCATTTTTAGAGGGGAAAAAGTGCGTCTTATAGGGCGAAAAATACGGTATATTTCCTGGTTAGGCTTATTCTCAAGACACTGTGCTCTTACAAAGGATTTTTACAATCAGCACATTGCTATATACCCAAAAAAACTGCCCATGTTGATCATTTGCACTGTCACTTATTGAAAGAGGAGGCAAAAGCACAGAGGCCCCTGGTTATCTAGAGCCTCTTTTTCAATATTCCTCGGTAGCGTTTTTTCTATCCTTCTCTATTTGGACTGACCATTGGCAATGCTGGATGGAACTGATGAGAGTTGCAGTCCAGAACAAATTGTTACAAAAGCTGGGTGCCTCCCCCCCACTCTCTGTCAAGCGGTAGCAAGATTCCAGGGGGTTCCAGGCTTTCTGTGTTCCTTTGGAGAATTGAGACACGGCGGGGACTGTCGTAGCTTTAAGAACTATGGTTTATTCACCTATTTATAACTGCAGCCTGCATGGAGGGAGTCCCAACCACCCTGTTATGTACTGAGTTGAATAGGATCCAAATTGCAGCAGTCTGATTGGCCCTAGAACAATAGGATCCAGAATGCAGTAGTCTGATTGGTACGCAGGAGCCACCCAATCCAACTCCAGGTAGAAGTCAATCCGCAACCTGATTGGCCTACAGGAGAATCCTGGAATTAGCCCATCACGTGGGGCCCATTGTGTAAATAATGTATATAAAGTAGACATTGCGGGGGAATTTCCATTCCTCCTCACCACTATGAGTTGAATAAAGAGCATGAAATCCACACTCAACTCCGAGTATATTTCACACCCTTTAGCCGGCCAGTCCAATATGGATCCTAGTCTTTTCCCCCTCCCCTTCTTCTTCCCAGCACACCTTGCTAAAGACTCTCTTTTCCTGTTACTTTGAACCCACACCCATCACCATGGCAACCTCTGTCTTCCCAGGCTCTCAGGTGGGCCATCAACCCCTTTGGTCCTGTTAATGCCTCTATCCCAGGTGAGGTCCTGGCTTGGAAAGAAAGCTTAGTCTTTCCTTTTCCACTGGCCTTCAATCTTCCTTTCAATACTCCAAAATAATCAAAATCTACCATTTATTAATGTCTAGGTTTTAGGCAGCTCTATAATACCATGTTGGGGGAAGGCATAAGAGGCTAAGACAAGCTGAAGGATTTCTATACCAGGATAAAATGAACAAGCCCTAAGTGAATACATGTGTAACCCACTTTCCTAGTTTCTAATCTCCGACAAGGGTAAATGTTGTTCTGATTAAGTAGAAAAAAGCATCCGTTTAAGGATATTTCTAAAAAGCAAATTTCCTCTTTGCTGTGCCATATTTTTGTATAGGTCTTCAAGTTTCAGCTATTGATTTGTCAATCTTTACCACAACCACCGCCAGGAAGCTTCTCCAAAAGCTAAGGGAAAGCTCCTATGACTGAAAGCCACCAACTTTGACATATAAAACATCCATGTCTGGAAAAAATATTTCTTATGCCTTTATAATTGTTAATTCAGAAACTCAAGCAGAAAGTGATACTCATCCAAAATATATAGTGATTTTATTCTGTGTAAATATTTTTCTTGTAATATTATGCAGAGTTACACAGCAGACTGGGTTTTTGTTTTTAAACCAATTCTAGATTCTACTTCCATTCTTCCAGTATATGCTTTTAAAAATTATTCGCCTACCTGTTTAAGGGTAGTCTGCACACTCAGAAAAAAAGCAATGGCATACCCTTCCTAGGACTGTAACATGTCAGAAACTTGACAGAGAACTTGCTTGTTTAAATACTTCCTCAAATACACATATTTGCAACACGCAAACACATATATCACAGAAACACACATTTTCTTCTAACTTTTTTTAAATTATTATTTCCACATGTGTTTATTATCTTATTCATGGCCATGCATTTGGAAATCTTTCTCCTCTGATGACCTTTTTAATTTTTTTTAATGTTTAAACTTTTTATTTTTTACCAACAATCAAGCACAAACAGTGAACCCCCCCCCCAGGCAACTGATACATTGGGTATACATAATCAATAATAACATATTCAAATCAACCATATGTACAATTTTATATACGTTAACGCTCCTCCATCCACAAGGTTTATTTAACTTTTAACATTTTAATTGCCCCAAATTGTTCAAACCTACCTAAATAATTCAATATCTTCTCAAACCAATCCTCCTCTTTCTCACTGACCTTAAACCCTTTCATTCTGTGTATCTTCATATAATAATAATAATAATAATTTATTATTTATACCCCGCCCATCTGGCTGGGCTTCCCCAGCCACTCTGGGCAGCTTCCAAAAGTTAGATATTCTGAAATTATAATGTTATTCAGTTTTTTCCTCCATTGGTTCACTTTCTTCTAACTTTAACCTAATCTTCTCCCTGGAGTGAGATTCCAAATTGGATATGGGAGCATTTAAATATGGGATGCCTTGACAGCATTCTATCTAGACATCCAAACCTAGATCCTTGCCTATCTAGATCATCAAGCCCTTGAGCCATCACTGGCCTAGAGAGTCAAGAAAGACCTGGGCCAATGATTTGATTCAGTATAAGTTGTTTCATATCTCTGTCTGTCTGTCTGTCTGTCTAGCATCTATTTCTATCCTGTGCTTCTAAAGTTTAAGCACTACCCAGGGTGGCTTACAACAAATTATCATAAGTAAGAGTCATATAGAACAATTAAAAAAACATTTAAAATATAATCAAAATACATTAATGCTAAAGGCCCGATCAGTATTGGCATTCTGTCGGCTCTTGAAAAAACACCTGTTTAGAAAAGCATTCCCCCGATTTCCTGGCCTTCACAATTGCTATTTTTCACTGTTTTAATTGTTGTGCTGTTTTAAAGGCCTTCTTTACTGCACATTTTAATTGTGGGTGCTTATTTTAAAGTTTGATGAAAATGATTTATTGCGTATTTCAATTGTGTGTGTATTTTTTGCTATTGTTTTCGTGTGTGTAAACTCCTTAGAAGCCACCTTGGCAAGGAAGTAGTAAATAATAACCATAACACCACCAACAAAAATACTGTTTTTCTTTCTTGGTACAATTGTGTATGTTTGTGTTTTCATATTGCAGACTGCCCTGTGATCCTCAGAGGAAGGGTGGTGTAGACATTCAATAAATAAAAAGTATATTACGAAAAGTGGGTGCCAATGACCTTACTTTTCATTTATTCTAATCAGAAACATTTGGTCATTGTGTGTGAATAAGAATTCCTGATTGCTTCCCACATTTCCTTTGCTCTGCTTATGAAAAGTAAATATGGAAGGAGGATGTCAGTGTTGGTTTTTGTAGCTTTGATTATGGCCTCATGGATTTGCCAAAATTTCTAGGACAGAGAGGCAATGTTCCCTTTTATCCATAACTTTTCATTTTAAACCATTAGGATTCTGAACACTCTTTTGCATTTCTTGTTACATGTGAGAAGGACTGAGGGGAAACTCATTCTGAATTAATTATTCTGATATTTTGCTTTATTTTTTCTGAGTTCTTGTTCCCTTCTTTGCTTATTTAGTTTTGATTTCTACCAGAGACCACAAGAGAGCAGAAATGGGTTCATATAGTGCCAAAGCATAGACTGTCTAAACAAGAACACTAGATTTCTTCCATATTGAAGCTAATTTTATATATTTAGTTTAAAAAATGATAGTCGGGTGAATAAAAGGGATGGAAAACAGTGTAATTCTATGTACTATCAACTATTCCAATAGGAGTGAGGCAGGATGCAATTTGTGTTTCCAGATTTATCTACATTTTATTTACTGCTTCTATTTATCCATAGGTTTTAAACCCACCTTTTCAGGGCATCAGTACTCACAAGGCTGTTTGCAGGAGTTGCAGATACTTCCATAACCAAATGACAATAACAATTTTCCAAAAATCCAGATTATTAAAATGAAGTAGTAGCAAATAAATCATTACCTAAAACACAGCGCCAGAATAGTATGCATAAGGGGGCTATAATAAGGAAGTATGGGTGTTCACATGGTACATTCAACAAGTGTCCAATCCATGTACGCAAAGAGGTGAGCTGTACACTTGCACATGTGACGTTCAATAAGTGTACAGTCTGTGTACGGAATAATTGGGGTATACAAACAGATAAGTTCACACTTTTCACACCAACCATGAATAAGCCTCATAAAGCTCTCCTGCAGCTTGGCAAAGAAGGAGCCTTATATATTTCTATGGGAATTGTAATAACTCCAAATTGGTAATACTACCTGAGTTGCTGGACCAAGAATTTAGCTCTGAACCTAATGCTGTTGATGAAGCAATGTTCTTCAACATCAACTTTGTTGGACTGGTCATGTTGTGCGGATGCCTGATTATCGTCTTCCAAAGCAAATACTCTATTCTGAACTTAAAAATGGAAAGTGTAATACTGGTAGAGGTTTAAAGATTCTCTCAAGGCAAATCTAAAAAAATGTAGTATAAACATCAACAACTGGGAAACACTGGCCTGCGAGCGCTCCAATTGGAGAACAGCCTTTACCAAAGGTCTCATGGGCTTTGAAGACGCTCGAACTCAGGACAAAAGGGAGAACCGTCTAAGAGGAAGGCATGTTTGGCAAACCCTCACCGTGATCACCTCCTGCCTGGAAACCTGTGTTCCCAGTGTGGAAAGACATGAGGATCCAGAAATGGCCTCCACAGTCACTTACGGACTCACTGTTAAAACCGTGTTTATGGAAGACAATCTTACTCAGCTAAGAGCAATCGCCAAAGAATAAGAAAGAGGGAGACTGACAAGCAGGAGCTCACTGAGTTGGTTCACACTGCGACAAACTCATTGAATCAGAGCACCCAAGGAGCCTAGTGCCTCCTACAGGACCTCAGCAGTCCCACAACACAGGAAGTGCATCAGGTTGGAGTCGTTTAAGCAAAGTATTGCCCCTTTAAGAGACTCTAGTTCTCCAGAAGGGAAGAGCATGGAAGAGGTGGACTGGAGACAGAGGCTCACTGCCACTAGGAGCTCTCCGTGGTGCTGCAGCCTTGCCATGTTGGCTCCTCCTTGGAACCGGAACAGGGCAGGGAGGCTATTCCAGGGCAGAGGAAGAGAAAGTCCTCCTTAACCTAAGAGCAGATACTGGAGAAATGGACCAAGATGTGGATCTTGATGTCTGGGGTGATCCTTCAGATACCCTGGTCACAAACCATTTGGGACCTTAAAGGTTAATACTAGCACCTTAAACTGGACCTAGAAATGAGCTGGCAGGCCGTATACCTGAGCCAGAATGATTTATAAGGTGATTTGTAGTGAAGTTTTCTTACTCCCAACCATTCAATCACAGCAGCAACTAAAAGCTTCCTTCTGTCCTAAATTGGATTGCTGTTTGGGAGGAAACCGGGGGTGGATTTGGGGGTGTATGTGCTGGGGGGGCACCTTGTTCCTTTCTTCTCAATGCCTGTCCACTATTTTGCTTTGATTGATGGACCCCAGGGCTCCTGTAAAAATCAAAGTATATTTCACAAGCCTGACATCCGCCCACCCCTATTCTTAAATATGGCAGAGCTAGTGTGGTGTAGTGGTTAAGAGCGGTGGATTCATAATCTGGGGAACTGGGTTCACATCTCCGCTCCTCCACATGCAGCTGCTGGGTGACCTTGGGCCAGTCACACTTCTCTGAAGTCTCTCAGCCTCACTCACCTCACAGAGTGTTTGTTGTGGGGGAGGAAGGGAAAGGAGAATGTTAGCTGCTTTGAGACTCCTTCAGGTAGTGATAAAGCGGGATATCAAATCCAAACTCTTCTTCTTCCTCTTCAAGTTGTGGGACATCTTCTGGAGAAGAAGAAACTGAAGAGTAAACTGCCCACAAATTCAGAGAGGAGTCCCTAAAATGGTTGGGTGGTACCTTGTATGCCTCCTTCCAGCAACTCCTGCAGTCAAGCTGGTGCCAAACGTATTGCTCTGCTTTCCTTTGGACCACATCAGCAAGGACGAGGGGTGGAGTCTTGTCTGGGAAGCCCAGGACCTCCAGACACACTGCCCAGGCTTGCACCCCGGAGAGATAGCTTCAGTGCTTCTAACGCAGCAAAAACAACGAAGGAGGCAGCAGGATTCTGGGATTCTGCAACCACACCAGGTGCTGTGATTCTCCAGGGACTTCTCTCCCCCCCCCCCCCCGAGACACACTCCATTTTCTCACGGGAGAGACGAATGCCAACGACAAAGTGGAAGGACTGATTGTTAAAATAGTCAGAGAGGTTACACTCTGCTGAATTATTTAGAACACGTTAGATGGTTAAGCTGCATCACTTCTATCTGAAATCTAAGTTAGTAAATAAATGAAGGGAGGGGAGCATTGACATGACAGAAAACTATGGTACCTTTGATCTTTCTGGAAAAGTTCCAAATGCTTTAAACTCAGACCACACACTAAAAACATGGCGTTTTAATTCAGAAGAAAAATCTGCTTCCTTTATCCTGCAAAATTTATGCAGTAAATATATATAACATGCCAAAAAATGTTGTTCTACAAAGATTCTTTGCCCCTCTATTTGTTGACCACTCATTTTCTCTTCTGGGTCAGGAAATCCTTCTGTAGAAGCAGCACTGGAATGAATTCTTCATTGCATTTTTTTTTTTTTTTGAGTTTTAAATGTTTTCAGATTTTTAAAGAAATGAAATTCAACTTTGAAACCCCCCCCCCCCACGCTTAAATCTTGACTCCTGTAGATTTGTCTTAACGTTTGAGGCAATGGTATTAAATTTAAACTTGGCAAGTTCTACAAGCAACAGCCCTAAAAATAAAGCAACCATCATTGGGAATGCTGTTTAGGAGGGCTGGGATCAGTATAAGGAATCCTGATCTACCTGCAGATAGTACTCACCTAGAAGGAGGGGGGATTACACAGAGAGAGCCAGGGTGATATAGTGGTTGAAGTGTTGGACCTTGGAGCTCAGGATTGAAATCCTCACTTGGCCATGATGTTCACTGGGAGACCTTGACCCATTCACTGCCTCTCAGCCTAACCTACCTTGCAGGGTTGCTGTGGGGATTAAAGGAGGAAGGGGGGAAATAATGTATGCCACATAGAGCTCCCCAGAGGAAAAAGATGAGCCAGTGTGGTGTAGTGGTTAAGAGCGGTAGTCTCGTAATCTGGGAAACCGGGTTCGCGTCTCCGCTCCTCCACATGCAGCTGCTGGGTGACCTTGGGCCAGTCACACTTCTCTGAGGTCTCTCAGCCCCACTCACCTCACAGAGTGTTTGTTGTGGGGGAGGAAGGGAAAGGAGAATGTTAGCCGCTTTGAGACACCTTAAAGGGAGTGAAAGGCGGGATATCAAATCCAAACTCTTCTTCTTCTTCTTCTTCAATCTTTTAAATGGTTGTTCTAAGGCCACCCCATGCACAGTCCTAACAAGATACATCCCAAGTGTCAAAAGCCAGGGTAAAGATATTTGTTGCATGCAGCACTGTTTCCTTTCTGCTGCAGTTCGGCTTCTGACATGAGGAGTCACACTGTCCACTGCAGCAGAATTTTTACGCGATTAATTGTGCAATGAGTACATTATTCCGCACCATTTGATTCCATTGCAAAGGAAACGCAGTGGGGAGAGTAATCAATTATGTTTCATTTGCAGGCTGAAAGCAGAAGCAGCAAATACAGATCATGCAGACCACTGGATTGATTACCATTCCAGATATGGGCAAGCCTTGTAAGGCGCTTTGGGTTGCCTTGGCAAGATAAAGTGACTAATTCAATTTCAAGAAAAATAAATAAATTTCACTCGCATTTTCGTCAGAATTCTTCAACATCCCTAGGTCCCAAACAACACCTGTTTGCAGCCTCTGACATACTACCCACAAGGGAGTGCGGCCATTTGCAGTGGGGAACAGGGAATGCCCACTCCTGCTTTGTGGACAGAAGATCCTAGGTTCATTCCCAGAGATAGTTGGGTATGTCCCCTAACTGACTGCTACCAGTCAGTGTGGACAGTACTAAACCAGTTGGAACAACTGGTCTGACTTGCTATAAGGCAGCTCCCTCTATTTCTTATCCTATGACAGGATGACAGTCACAAAAAATAAAGCAAAAGATTCTGTACTTTCCAGTCCCTTTCGTGAGTGACAGACCTCGACTGTGGGATGATTGATGCAAGGACTGGAGGGGGGAAACAATTTTTGTTATGCAGGATTATTCTTGTGTGGTAGACGGCTCCTATTTCCAGCTTTCAAAATGGGAAGGTGGCCAGGGGACCAAAACAAAAACAAAAACCCTCATCTTCTGGGGTTGCCAAATGAGGATCCTGCAAAACAACGAGGCCAGAGCAGCTGGAAAAAATAGGAAGGAGGAAAGACCTCGCCAAAACCCAGATGCTCTGCGAGCATTTTGCCTCTTCCGATAAGGAAAATAAATGACTGTGACAAAGATACCTCCTTTTTTGTGTCCAAATAAAAGAAAAATGGTTTAAGAGGAACTCGAGCCAAAGAGGTTTTTGAAGTGGCTGAAGAACGCCCTTGAAAATTCATATCCTGTGGCTAATATTTAACTGTGAGTGAAGCATTACATGATATCAGCCTTTTCAGTGAAGTGCTTTTTCAGTGAAGCGGATCTGATTTTGAATCACTCGCTTTGGTTCACGTTCAACTTTAGACATTTGGAACTCAGTAAGATGAGAGCGGCAAATATTCCTTTAGGCTGAGGCTGCCCAGCTTCTGAACCATTAGGTCAAACACAGACCACCAGCTGTGTACAGTTGGTGGCCCATCAAGGGCTGGGGTTTGTGGAGGTTGCATCTGCCATTAAAAAAAATAAAATCAGGAGAGAAGAAGGATAAGGACTATGAAGCACCTGGCAAGCTACAATCCATGGCTAGGATCTCCTTGCCCTGTATGGTACTCTATCCTGGTGCTATAAATTTGAGAACGTCAGAGTATAAGGCTCATGCTGCTGGATCAGATTGAAATTCCATCTACTCCAGCACTGCAATTTTTGTTTTCAACAGGAGTCAGCCGGTAGCAAGGCACAAAGGTTTATCCTGTTTCTCCTCCACATCTAGTGATGTGTTCCAAGATACATTGCCTCTGAGGATGGAAGTTCCATTTAGCCAGCACGTCTTACAGCTGTTAATGTAATCCATCTTCCTGTGTCATGCCTTCCTAATCCTTTATTTAAAGAGAGAGTCTCTTCCTTTAAATTCCTAGGAGTTTATCTCAGTGAAGACCTTACTTGGAAAATCAATACAACCCAGGTGGTTAAGAAAGCCCAACAGAGACTCCATCTCCTCAGAGTATTGCGAAAGAACAATGTCAATCAACATCTCCTTCTACTAGTCCACAATAGAAAGCTTCCTTTCATACTGCATCACGGTGTGGTACGCTGGTTTGACATCAACTGATAGGAAGTGCCTACAGAGGGTGGTGAATACAGCACAAGATATTATGGACTGTCCCGTGAATCTACTGGATGACATTGCAGAAAAACGTTGCCTCAGAAGATGAGGAAAATTCTCAGGGATGATTCACACCCTGGCCGGCACTTTCTTGATCTCTTGTCCTCGGGCAGAAGATACAGAAGCATGATTAGTCGCACCAACAGGGTAAAGAACAGTTTCTATCCATGGGCTGTTAGGCTGCTGAATGAAAAGATAACAACAGCGCAACTGACTTTTGGGTTTGGTGGGTGGTGTCAGTAAATGAGGGGAATTAAGACTAAGAGAACTGAGTGGGGGGTGCTCGTGTAATCTCACTGTAGACAAGTTGTACAAGTGACAATAAAGTATTTCATTTAAACCCTCCCGAACGAAGCTGAAGTTGAAGATTCTTTTATACATATGTTTCAGTGTGCAGTGGAGACACACACAAAACTTCCAGTGCAATTGGCAGCTCTGTCCATGAACATAGAATCATAGAACTATAGAGTGGGAAGGGACCACGAGGGCCATCTAGTCCAACACCTTGCAATGCAGGATTTTTTTTGCCCAAACCCATGTCCCTGAGATGTCAGGGACCATGCTGAGGAAGGTTGCACTGAGGAGGAGTGGTGGGAGCCTCGCCCTCCCCCTGTCCTTGATCAGGACCCTGAATCTTCCCAGGAGCAGTGGGACGGTATAGATTTGGAACAGTAGTTTGCAGAGGGACATAGTTCAGAAGACAGAAGTTGGGAAGTACTGGATGGTGAAGTACTAGGAGAAGAAGAACTGGGAGGGAGGGAGTTAATAGACTCACTGTTGCTGGAAAGCATATATCCACTCAGCTGAGGTCAAGGAGAGCAGATAAGGTGGCAGCACAGAAATCACAGTGGTTGCGAGATCAGGTTGTAAGATGTGGGTGACTAGGGAGGAAGTGGGTGGAACCCTTAATTGGGAGCACCTTCATTCCTAGGAATGGATTCTTTGTTCTCTTGCTATGATCATTAAAATTTCTAACTAGTAAGAAACTCCTTTCACTTTGTTCTACTTATCTACTACCAAAGGTGGGGAGGAAGCTGAGTCCCTGAACCCTGACATGAGATGGAGTATCTCATGATCTACCAACTGAGCTATGAAGGGAAGGCATACTGCATATCAAAAGGAGCCACACTCTGTAAAATAGGGATGGGTAAAGATTATCTGCTCCAATATTTAGGGCTCATCCAGATTTGAACTTGTCCCACTGTGTCCGTCCCCCACCCGCCAGGAAACCTGATCTCTACTGCTCAACTGGAGCAAACTTCCATTAGGTTTTCTCCAGATTGACGTTTGTTCTGATTTATCGCTAAAGAGCAGCTTCCCTGGGGAAAGTGGTGGGGGAAAGGCAAAACTGCTCAGACCTGTGTCTAGAAAGTGTGGGACAAGCAGAAAACTGCTTGGACCTGTGCTTTGTATGCACTGGACAAGTGCAAGTTCAGATGACCCCTCAGACCATCAGATTTTTGCATTGGCAAAATGCCAATGTGGACTGGACAGAGCAGAACTTCCACTACTGTGTAAAGGTGGCCGATGAAAGCCTTGAGCTGCGGTCCTTGGGATGTGTGCATTACAAATGTGCTCCCTGCCTTTCTCTGTGCAGTGCTGGAAAGTTTGTTGCTCACAAGGCGGTTAGTGAAGAAATCAACAGAAGCTCTGCTGTTACAGGTCATGGTATTATTTAATCATTCATACATCATTTGTGACCAGCTAGTGACTGTTTTTATGGGCCTATGGAGACCTCTGTTCATTTTCTATCACATGTCACTTGTTAATGCAGTGCAAGCGGACTGTTATGAGCCAGAATGACTCGATTCTCCATTTCCTTGCTGTGGGACCTTTAATTTCTCCTTGTCTTAATGTACATGGGGCAATCTTACACTATTGCACTAAAGCAAACCTGTGTTCGCTGCCAAGCACACACCCAAGAGTGGAACTGCATGGATTTTAGCTGTGTTTTACTTGTGCAACACTCGTTTACACATTTTCTGAATAAAATAATCATCTTGCTGGCAAAAAGACCTGCACGATGCACAGCTTGTTTTTTTACACTGATACAGATTACTTAGGGCAGATCACTTGTAGGAGAAGCCAAGGGGGTTCCTACCAGGTGTTGTAGGAGTAGAATTCCCATCATCTCTGGGCCGGCTCTGTGGGAAGGGTTACTGGGTCACTAATGTACAATGATTCCACTCTGATATGCAAGATCAGTGCTACAGAATGATAGGAAAGCCCTAGTTCACACATGTAGCAGAATTATGAATCCTGAACTGCAGCGCTTCAGGCTGCAGATGGGAGATACCATTTTGGAGATGTCTGCCCAAGCAAAACAAATAATAAAAAATATTTCCCTGCAAACAGAAAATGAGCAGATCAAGGATGAAGTTTGCAAGATGGCCTTTTTCTTGCCGGGCTAGTTTTCTACCTGTGTGGAGTGCAGGTGTTTGATTAATGAACGGAACATTCAAAATGGGGGTCACCCACCTGCCACCAGAAGCTACACAATTCATTCTACCAACTCAGGATGCTCCCACCTCATTCTAGATCAGGGTTTGAACTATGCAAAAACAGTAAATTCAGCCTCATTCTATATTTTGTATGATTGCACAAATGTGTGCAAGCACTGCTACAAACATGCTATAATGATAACTGAGAATTCCTCAGTGCAAAATCATCACCCCCTTCCACTCAGCATTCATTGTTATTGCAAGCCATCCTAACAGCTATCTTTACTCAACAGATGTGGTCCCTGGTGGGTGCAAATGGACATTTCCGACTTTCCTCCGATGTGCGAGGCAGGCCTCTCATTGCATTTCTTCCTTTCTTCCTTTTTCCTTTTTGCAAGCTCATTAACAATAAGGAGACAAATTTGCTGGCTTTGGCAGAGGAACACACAGCAGGGGAGGATCCCTCGTTTGTACAAACTGCAGAAAAACGAGAAGCTGTCTTCTCTAGCCAGCGTCCGCAACAACAGCATCTTGGAAATAACATTTGTGATTGCCGCTGTAGTTTAACATTTTGTTATAACAACAGACAGCAAACAAGCCAGCTGCAAGCTGCCTTCCGCAGCGGTTGTGGAAGCTGCGGGGAGAGAAGCTGCCTTTAGTAATCTACTGAACTTTCCTCCAGAGTCCAGCCAAAGTAACCATTTGTCTCACAGAAGTGGGAGCTTCCCAATGCATCAACTTGCTCAGCCTGGACTTCAAACCTTTCCACATCAATTCACCCGACAAAGAACTACCTGCCTGCCATGGTGCCATAGTATTGATACAGAAGAAGACAGAGTGGCCGCATTGCCAACAACAAGGAAGGGGAAATACGTCCAGGCTTTTCAAATAGAGGAATCCTCGAAATAGAGGGCTGCCTTCCTTAATGTAGGACTTGTGGGTCACCCTAATTTAGGGAGTATAAGGAATGGGTGGGAGGAGTTTAAATAATAATAATAATTTATTATTTATACCCCGCCCATCTGGCTGGGCTTCCCCAGCCACTCTGGGTGGCTTCCAACAAAATATTAAAACACCATAATACATCAAACATTAAAAGCTTCCCTAAACAGGGCTGCCTTCAGATGTCTTCTAAAAGTCTGGTAGCTGTTGTTCTCTTTGACATCTGGTGGGAGGGTGTTCCACAGGGCGGGCGCCACTACCGAGAAGGCCCTCTGCCTGGTTCCCTGTAACTTGGCTTCTCGCAGTGAGGGAACCGCCAGAAGGCCCTCGGTGCTGGCCCTCAGTGTCCGGGTAGAACGATGGAGGTGGAGACGCTCCTTCAGATATACTGGACTGATGCCGTTAAAGAAACCACTGGTGCTGCCCACATCCCAGAATCAATGCAAAATTCTCTAGTCTTTTCTACTCTAGTAGGCTTGTATTCTAACAAGGTTCTATTGGCAGAAGCATCCTATAAGTGGAGTCCCACTGATAGGGCCCTCCCACTCGCAGAAAGGTGCATCCCTTTCCAACAATCTCCCCTTCCCCCAGTAGCTACTTTGCTCCTCAAAAAACTCTTCTCGGGGTTGGGGACACTCCAGAGCAGCATGAGAGGTAGTGCAGGAGACTGGGGGGGGGGGGGAGATATTGATTTAAAAAATAATTTATATTTATTTAAGGATGCTGCCTTACTCTGGGGCAGACCATTTGTTTGTTTAGCTCAGCATTGTCTGCACGGGAGCAGCTGCATGGAAGCAGCACTACAGTGGATGCTCGGGTTGTGAACGTGATCCATGCGGGATGCACATTCTCAACCCACAGCGTTCACAACCCACGTCTGCGCACCTGCACATGCGTGGGTTGAGATTCAGCACTTCTGCACATGCGCAACCGCCGAAACCTGGAAGTAACCTGTTCCAGTACTTGTGGGTTTCGGCAGTCCACAACCCGAGAAAATGCAACCTGAAGCGTCTGTAACCCAAGGTATGACTGTATAGGGTTTTAGGTGGGTTTTCAAAAACAAAAAACCCTACCTGGAGGTGCAGGGAATTGAACTAAGGACCTTCTGCATGCAAAACAGATGCTCTGCTCTTAAAGCTAGAAGATCCATACTCTTGCAGACTGTGAATAAAAAGTGCCCTTCTGTTTGTGGGTTAAACCACAGAGCCTAGGACTTGCCGATCAGAAGGTCGGCGGTTTGAATCCCCGCTACGGGGTGAGCTCCCGTTGTTCGGTCCCAGCTCCTGCCAACCTAGCAGTTCGAAAGCACAAAGTGCAAGTAGATAAATACCTTCCAGCGGGAAGGTAAACGGTGTTTGCTTCTGGTTCTGGTTCACCAGAAGCAGCTTAGTCATGCTGGCCACATGTCCCGGAAGCTGTCTGCGGACAAACGCCGGCTCCCTCAGCCAATAAAGCGAGATGAGCGCTGCAACCCCAGAGTCGGTCACGACTGGACCTAATGGTCAGGGGTCCCTTTACCTTTACCTAGTGAGGAGCCAAGCCACATTATTGTTTTGTTTTTGTTTTAAAAACCATTTTATCTGTCACGGCTCCTCACCCAAAAGGAACCTGGACAGTGTAGATTGCTGAGATGTTGAGAATTTTGTCCTGAGATCTCAGAAGCCCACAGAACTACAGTTCCCTGGGAAGAGAAAATAATTGTTGAAACCATTTGTTATTGTAAGGCGGTTATAGAATTGGAGAGTTGGAAGGAACTTCAAGGGTCATCTAGTCCAACCCCCCGCAATGCAGGAATCTCACATGCGGTCCCCCCCCATCCAATTTGAATCCATAGCGGACCTTGCTTGGCTTTGCAAATGTGCTGGCAGTTTTATTGCTGCACCAGTGTGCCACTAAGCTGTCCAGAATGTGATCCAGAGAAATTTAAGCTGAAATCGATGAGGGAGTCGGGAAGATGGCCGCCGAACTAGCTGCAGAGTTCTGGAGGTTATCTGAGGCAAGTTCTAAATCTGTTTTTTAAACAGGCTCGACACCGAGCCAACTTTTGAAACTCCTTTTATAATATATTTTAACTCCTCCAGAGTTTTTAAGTAGTTTAATAGTCCTTTTAGCTTGTTGCTTCTAAAAAAAAAGAGCTTTTTTGATACCTTGTTACCTTGTTATCTTGATGTCCGGAGGGTTTTGCTCCCCGCGATGCCGCGTTCCTCAAGTCTGACCGACAATAAAGAAAACGGGGGACAGCTGATTTATTGCCAACTCCGTGTTACGCTCTGAACTATAAGCTATCAAATTACAAATTACAAATTACAAACAGCTATTCCAAATCTTGCCTCATTTTGGACCTTAGCCCATAGCTGGGTGGGGCTTCCGACTTCCTAAGAGACATAGTTTTTGAAACAGGAAGAATAACCCTGATTGGTAACAAAGATTTACAAATGGTACTTACTAGAAAGAAACGTAGGGACCTGGGGATAGTGACAAGTCCATTGTTCCAGGAGTGTTATGAGAAACAGAGTAAAATCACGCAATACTTTTTACATACAAGGGACAACGAGAATGGAAATGGAAATGAGCAAAAGATGGCTGAGATGGCTGAGATGGTTGAGTTGAAGCAGGATGAGGCTCTTCTTTCTCCCTCTGCTGCTCAAGATTACTCAACCTTCTCTAGAGGAATACAGGACACGGAGAATAACAACCAAAATAGAAATACAATGAGCCTGGCCCATGAAATAGTCTTGGCTGAGATATTATCTTCAGAGTTACAGGAAGAAACCCGAAACTCCCAGAAACCCCAGACTTCATCTATGGGCTCCCAGACGGAAAACAATGACTGCTATCCTCAGGACTGGCTGCTCTCTATAAATCTGGATCTGGCAGCTATGAAAAAATACTTAACAATAACAAATGGGTTGCTCCTGACATTAGTGGAAAATTATCCCCTCCAAGCTAAAGGCTCAGAACTTCATGGTGTTGATCCACAAACCACCCCTCAAGAGCCAGAATATACAAAGCAACCAGCAACCAGCAAGTGCACACAAGGATCAGCAGCGGAAAATCATTTACACCAAGGAAAGGACATAGGGCTGTATGTATCTGTCCCTAAAACTGAATTTCCTATCGAAGTAAATCAAAAGAAGCGAGGCATTGGTAAGAGATCCCATAAGAAGAAAGCTGAAACTAAAAAGAAAAGTAAGAACATAAAAACTGCAAGGAGATCTGTTACAAACCGACGTGCATGCAAAGTATGCTGGAAAAGACTATATAAGCTGATTCCAACAAAATCAAAAACAAACTCTAACAAACCTGCTATACATGGCAGCAGAGAGAACAACAGTGTGGATCCAGGAAAAAAGATCCAGCTGAAGTCTTTGAAAGAAACATCATTGCTGCCTAACAAAACAAGTGAGGAAACGGAATCAATACCCGGGTGCTCTATGCTGAAACCCCAAGGATCTATAAATATTAAAGAAGACTCACCCCATACTATTGATTATGGCAGATTTCAAGATGAGCCAGTAGCAGGGCAAGACTTGCCCCAGGATAAAGGATGGAAACTGATGTTGGCAGATAGGAAGTTAGCTTTTCTTAACTACCCGAAGCCAAAGGGCTTCCTTACACAGGAAGAACGCTCGGTGCATTTTGTGAATATTTTAGATGATATGCTGCCAGGGAAAATAAAATTAAATGACATTACCTCAGTAGATTTTATATTCTACAATGGATACTCTCTGCGAGTGATTGCCTCCTTCAAAGATCAAAACTTGGCTAAATATATATATAGATCAAGACATCTGCTGTCAAAGAAAAGGATAACGGTAACAAGATTTTTCGAAAACAGCACATGTTTGAAATTGTTCCCTGATGAGTTTACGACAGCTGAGATAAGACTTACTTGTAAACCAAAGGAGGAGAGAGGACACTCAAAAGACAAACTGGAACATACTGAGCAAGGGTCCTTGAAACTAAGACAGGAGATGAGATTGCCTAATGAGGGGATGGATAACTTCTATCCAGAAGAAAAGGCATTAATAAATCAGTTTGGATTGTTGCCTTTCCTTGCTCAATCTGAGATCTTGAGAAGATTGGAGACCCTTAGAAATAAGCTAACAGAGATGAATGCTCAGGAAAAGTAAGAGAGAAAGAACCGGCAACGGACCAATTAAAGAAAGAGAACCTCTCTGAAAAAGCCAAGACAGACCCCATGAAAGATTACTCTTATAATACCTCTACAATTGCGGAGATAAACCTGTTAACAACAGATCCAACACAGTGCGCAAGGGATAAACTACCATCTAAGAAGGAAACCATCTTTATGGCAACCACGAAAGACTACCCTTATAATACCTCTGCAGCTGCAGAGATCAACCTGACAGCAACAGATCTAACACAGTGCGTAAGGGACAGCAACAATCTACCATCTAAGAAGGAAACCATCCCTATGACAACCACAACGCGTTCTTGGACCAGCATGAGATACCTGGATGAGGATGAACTTGGTATCAGTCAAATAGAACACCTCAAGGTAGATTCGCCAAAAAAAGGAGTACTGATCACTAATGTTAGCACGCTGCACCCTTCAACTGATTCCATTGAGTACCTGGGCGATAACACATCTATGGACATTGCCAAAATGAATGAAATTCAACCAACAGATAAAAAGATAGGCCCAATAAATTTTTCAAAGGCAAATTGACTAAGATCAATTTCTGGCAAGACAACGTGCAACCTTGCCTTGCTAACTTGGAATATTGCAGGTTGGCAAAAGAGGGTTTCTGACCAATCCTTTGTTAAATATATTCAGAGACATGATATTGTGTTTCTCCAGGAGACCTGGAGCACAAGTGAAGTGGAGTTAAATGGTTTTTCTGCGTTCCCCCTCCCAGGTCTTTTAAGTACTAGAGGGGGGCGAGTTAAAGGTGGGCTAGTTACTTTAATCTCAACAAGGCTAAGGGCCATATTTAAAAAACTAGACCCACTAGACCATCTGGCCACAGCTGTGCAAGTACAGTGGAGAACCCACAGCTTGCTGCTGATTAATGTATACCTACCCCCACAAAGAGAGAAAAGATTGATAAGAAATACTTGGGCTCAGTTAGAACAGTATCTTGATAAACTACTAAATCTTTTTCCTGATGCCTCTGTAGTGGTGGCAGGCGACCTAAATGCCAGAACTGGACAATCTGATGAGGCTTTGTGTGCCCATTTCCACGAAATAGCCCCCATTATAGAGGAAACTCACCCAATACCAGCTAGAATCTCAAAGGATAAAGGCTGCAATTATGCCGGCTTATGCCTATTACACTTGGTCAATAAGTTGGACTTGGTTATACTAAATGGCCGTACAGAGGGGGAGAAGGTCGGAGAATTCACATTTATATCTAACAATGGCGCCTCCACAATTGATTACATAATCGTGTCGTATGATCTTCAAAACAAAGTTCTGGAATGCAAAGTGGAGGAGCGCTTAGACAGTGACCATCTGCCATTAAGTGCACTCGTAGCTGCGGGAAAGGATTTATCCTGCGCTGAAAAAATCGAGCATTCGAGCCCTACAGCTTTGGAGCTCAGATATTCGCGCATCAGATGGACAGATGAACTGCATAAGGAAATTTCAAGTAGGCTATGCTCAAAGGAATTCCTCACTAAGAGAGAAAACCTTATAACTTCCTCAAGCCATGAATTAAAGATAAATTTATTTCAGGAGTTAATTTTACTCCTTCAAGATTCCCTGAAGGAAAAAAGGAACAGGCCAAGTAGGCAATCCCCAGTATATAAAAACTCCAAACCCTGGTTTGATCAAGAATGTCAGGATATGAAGTTAAATTTACTGAAAAAATACAAGAATTATAGATCTGCCAATTTACCCCAACTCCCCACGGGCTGGTTTGAAGATAAACGAAATTACAAAATTTTGATCAAAAACAAAAAACTCCTGGCACAGAAAAGAGAATGGAAATGCCTAATAGATGCATCCAGAGAGAGAGATTCGGCCACCTTCTGGAGACTGGTAGCAAATGGAGTGCGATCTACTTCCTTAGAAGTGGAGTATACTATACCTGCAGGGACTTGGGAGGCATTTTTCCAATCTTCATATTCAGCTCTGCCTTTGACACAGCCACTAATACAGTGTGCGGCAGGTGATGAGTGGCCTCCGGTGTCGGTCGCGGAGATTAGGAGGCTTATTCAGGCACTCAAACACAGAAAAGCCCCGGGAGCAGATAACATCTCTCCTGAACTTCTCAAAGCCAATATTGACTGGTGGGCCCCAGTCCTTGCCACCCTTTTCACCAGCATAGATCAAACAGCAATAATACCAGAGGACTGGGGATTGGCAATCATCGTTCCCATATTCAAGAAAGGCTGTAAACTTGATCCAGCCAATTACAGACCAATCAGTCTCTTAAGCATCATCAGCAAACTTTATGCAACTCACTTACGTGAAAAGTTCGCGGACTGGCTGGAACAGGAGCACATCCTAAAGGAAGCCCAGGCTGGTTTCAGGGCACATAGATCAACTATAGACCAAGGATTGGTATTGCAACATCTAGTGGAGAAATATACCTCAAAGAAAGGAGGCTCTCTCTATGTAGCCTTTATAGATTTCAAATCAGCCTTCGACTCGATCCCCCGGCACAGACTTTGGGAAAAACTAAAGGTCACAAACATCGATAGACGTCTTTTGCTTCTTATCCGTAGACTACATGAAAATACTCGGATCCGTGTTAGATGCGACCGTTATGGGAACCTATCAAAGGAAATCCAAAGCTTCCATGGTGTTAAGCAAGGCTGTGTTCTTGCCCCTATTCTTTTTAACTTCTATATAAACTCCCTAGTCGGAAAGATGGAGGAAGCAAGTACTCATTCCCCAAACCTAAATAATACACCAATCCCGGTCCTTTTGTACGCAGATGATGCGGCACTTATTTCCTTCTCTTGTGTGGGTCTAAGAAAACTTTTACGAGCTCTTACAGAGTATTGCGAAGCTGAACACCTAATAATAAATTACACTAAATCAAAAATCATGGTGTTCTCCAAGAGAAAACTCCGACATAAATGGAAAATTAATAACCAACCTATTGAGCAAGTAACATCTTTTAGATATCTTGGAATAATTTTTGATGAGAAGGGATCTTGGTGCCATCAGATTAAGAATTCCATTGTAAATGCGCAAAGATCTTCCAGAGCTATCATAAGATTCTTTTACGGAAAAGGAGGTCAATATGTTCCTGCTGCCTCCCAGGTCTTTGTTGCAAAAATACTTCCACAATTGATGTATGGCACCCAGATATTTAATTGTCAAAAACTCAAGTCCCTGGAATCTGTACAAACTAAATTCTATCGTTCCCTACTAGGGTTACCTACCTGTGTCTCTAACACTGCCATTAGGCTGGAGGTAGGTCAACTCCCTATTAATGCCAGGATATGGATCCTGAAGATTCACTTCTGGCTAAAACTCATATTTTTCCCAGTGGGAGTGGCTCCATTGACTCTATTAGACCCGTTCCAGTCTAAATGGAGATTGTCGCTTTATGAAAAACTGAGGCGCCTGGGGCTTTCCCCACAAGAACTCATAGCCTCAGGTTTTGAAAAGGCTAAAATGATGGTGAGCCAGCGAATAGGAGATGTAGAGCTTCAGGACCATATGAGCAAGATAGATAAATACCCAGCTATCCAAGATTATGGAAAAGGGTTTAATCTAACCCCATATTTGCTGGACCTACAAATCGCAAAATATAGGCGGGCGTTTACCCTTACCAGATTTGATGTATTGCCATCTGCCTTACTAAAGGGCAGATACGAGGGCACACCCTATGCTGAACGAGTTTGCCCATGTGGTCTGAAGGAGGTGGAAACGGCTTCACATGTGTTGTTACACTGCGACCTTTACGGGGATATCAGGTTACTGTTTATCTCCCCTATCGTTCAGAAATTTCCAGGCCGATCTGAATCTCAGCGGCTGAAAATCCTACTAGGAGATAAAAACCCAGAAGTAACACTGAAAGTGGCCAAGTTTTCTGCGGCCGCGATCAAGCGGAGGGCATTAGCTGTAAAAAAGTAAAAGATCTGACCCCTGGACAAGCCCCGCCCCCCTTTTTAAGCCCATACATATACTGTAGTGCATATATGAGTATGTATATGGGGGTGTGTGTGTGTGTGTATATGTGTATTGTTTTTATGTATAATTTTACAACTTTTAATTGACACCATCATTCCCTCGTAAATTATTGCTGCCTTTTATGTTTTTTTTTCTTTTCCTTCTGGTCTATGACCGTAATAAATTCGATTCAATTCAATTCAATCGATGAGGCTGCACCTCAGAATTAAGTGATTTCCTCATATCTGAACTCACCATACCAGACTTTCCTCTTGGACAGTATTGATTCATTGGTGCTGCAGCGTGGATTGCTTGTATTCAAGGGTGTCATAAGGCAAAAATCAGCTTCCAGCTTCAAAACGAATCATTCATTCAGCTGATTTGTACAATTTGGCTCAGAAGTTTGAACCAATTGTCAATCCATTGCAATGGCAAAGAGCCCGAGAGGAAAATCAACACTATTAAACTTGGTTTAAACAATATGTTAAAACAAAGTTAGAGGGAAATGCCAAAATCTGTAGGCACGCTGACAACTTTATATTTTGGAACTGACCACCATGTTAAAATAATGGATTGCTATAACAAAGACGAAAGACTCTGACTGGCGCAGCTATTTGCAAGTGTTACAAGGATTATTCTTTCTGAAATTAATCTTAATCAAGGGCTAGTTCATAGACTCGTAATTTAGGAGTACCCACAATAATTGCAAGCAGCTGTTGCTAGCAAATCATTATTTCCGGACAGTCATTGGAAAGAGTTTCAACTCCTTGTCTAGTCCAGACTGGGATGATTATATTGTGTGGACAGGCGGAGTCCCCCCCAACCCCAGGCGACCAAGTGGAATAATGACTCAAGACAACGTGCTATGGGATTAAAATTGGCCACAACTTTATCAAGTTTCAGATGTAGGGAGACCTTGGCTCAGGCATTGGACATTTATCCTTCCCAGTCCCCAGTCAGGGATCTGGGAGACTTCAGGGTTATCCAGAATGTGTGGGGATTGGGCTGGCTCTGGAGAACGTATGTTCAAGCAGAGAGTCCGCCTCCCGTTTCGCCGCTGTTGGAGGGGAGAGCAATGACAACTTCTCAGCGTATGGCCAATGCCTCCCCTCAAGACCCCTTTAACGGAGAACCCTGGTATCACCACCACAAGGGGGGGCATGGGTCACAACTTCATGCCCCCTCCTCATTTAGGAAGATAGACTAAAGGATTCTGCTCAAGGCCTGAAACCACCAAAGTTGTGACGTTTTGCTACGGGAAAGGCAAAACCTGCCAATGCAGGAAAATTCCTTTCCGGCCCTTCAACAGCAACCCTGACGTAGCAGTGCCTGCATACCTGTGGAGAAGAGGTTAACCTGCAAAAGAAGACTTAACTGAGGGAGGGGAGAGCTCTGGAGCCGACTGCCGCTTCGCAGGTAAGAGTCACCTTCTGTTGTGTGAGCAGGATAGTCCCTCCCCTTACCTGGCCAATCCCCTGGCAACACCTCCCCAGGTGGGATTGGGCGATTGGCTGAGGTAGGCGGAGACCTCCAGGTATCCAGCCTGGGGAGGATGAAGCCAGCTCAAACTACCAGGCATTGCACCAGGATCTGGGGGGCTGCCCATTTGATGTGGGGAGCAGTCATTCCTCTTTAAACATTCTTGCTGTCTTTTATAGAAAGAAGAGTTAAGATCACTTCATGCATTAGCAAGAGCTGATAGCTCAGGACTGTGAGGTATTAAGCCAAGGGAGGTGCTGTAGGACAGATGCAGGCATCTCAGCATCTCCATTTAATGGTCCTCAAGAGGAGGCAGTAGCAGTAATGCTTCTCAATACCAGTTACTAGAAACTGCAGGAGGTGAGAGCACTCTTGCGCTGCTTGCAGGTTCCTTATGGGTTCTGATAACAGGATATTGAACTCGATGTGTCTTTGGTCTGATCCAGCAGGCCCTTCTCATAGAAAGGGTGAGACATCATCATCATCATCATCATCATCATCATCATCATCATCATCATTTTTATTTATACCCCACCCTCCCCAGCCAAGGCCGGGCTCAGGGCGGCTAACAAGCAATAATAAAAACAAGTTGAATGAATACAACTTAAAAACAAGATTAAAATACAACATTAAAATATTGAAACATTAAAATATTAAAATGCAACCTCATCACAGGAGGAGAAAGAAAAAAGAAAAATGAAAGAGGGGGAGGGAATCAAACTGGCTCCAAGCCAAAGGCCAGGCGGAACAACTCTGTCTTACAGGCCCTGCGGAAAGAAATCAGATCCTGCAGGGCCCTGGTCTCATGAGGCAGAGCGTTCCACCAGGCCGGAGCCAGTGTTGAAAAGGCCCTGGCTAATCTAACTTCCTTAGGCCCCGGGACCAGTAGGGAGTTGCTATTTATGGACCTTGAGGCTCTCCGTGGGGCATACCAGGAGAGGAGGTCCTGTAGGTACGAGGGTCCCAGGCCCTGAAGGGCTTTAAGACCCTGAAGAACCATGTTTCTCATGGGTGATCCACCCAAGGCACCCCTGTATCTTTATAATACCATTTATTCACAAAAGCCACTTGCTTGCAGAAAATAACATGCGGCACATGTGTAGATGAGCAGATACCGAAAACAACTGCCTGGAGTGCCTTCATTTTCAAGCACAGCATGTCAGCAGGGTTTTCTCTTCCCCATTCAAGGCTAGAGAGTAGTGGTATTCAACTAGGTTTTACCAAGTGCATACCCTCCAACATTTTCCAGCTGAAAATCAGGACATGTGCCTTTTGGCGCTGCGCTGCCACACAGGTCAGCTGGCTCACGCAGAAGCACAGCAGCAAGAGATGCATGAGTCAGCTGGCTGCCTCCCCTGCTGCAGCCCCTACCTAGCAACTGCTCCTCCCCTTCATTTCTCACTCGCTTCCTCTGCCCACACCACATCTCATGGCAGCAGAGAGGGGCTGGCAAGAGCATCGGACATGTCCGCCACCTCTACTCCAGCAAGGAAATGCTTTGAACATGCTCAAAGGTTCCGCTTCATGAGAGTTCCACTGCTAAACGCAAGTGCCGGCTGATCCTCTTCCAGTGCTCAGTGCTGACTGTGCAGAAGAGGGAAAACAGGACTGTGGTGGCCTGGGACTCAGGCTCAGACTCGGAACCAGAGGAGTCTCAGTCCACACTGGATCCTTTGCCTCAAGTGGCAGCTGAACCTAGTCTAGGGCCTGATTCTGAAGAGCCCCAGTCTGTACAGGTTCCCCTGCAACAAGCACCAGCTGGGCCGAGTCAAGGGCCTGAACCTGCCCTAGTCAGTAACCCACCAACATCTCCCGAGCTGCAGAGACTGAGGTCTGAGAGAAGGAGAGGCCTGAGTACTCGCAGGAGGAGTGCTCGCCTTTGGGTGAGACAGGAAGGTGAGTCACCGGGGGATCAGGACCGACCGTTACCCCGACAGAGATAAAAGGCTGCTGGACCCTGCCCCAGGTTGTGGGAACAACATTGCTGTTTGCCAGAACCTGCCTGTGATCCTGTGCCTGACCTTGCCTAGTTTCCTGCCTAGTGTCCTGCCTTGGCCCTGTCGGACTGACTCCTAGTGGAACCCTTGGATTCGGGACCAGACTTGGACTGCGCTGCTTGGGTTATCCCCGTGCCCAGCACAAGGACATTCTAAGATGCAATCAGAAGCTGGGGTGGTTTATGCAATTCCATGAATGTCCCAGGAAAATAAGGGCACTTGATCAGGATGCAAGAGTAGTCCCACTGAAATTAAGACTAATGGGGATGTAATAAGATCATAAGAAGAGTGCTGGATCAGGCCAGCAGCCCATCTAGCCCAGCACCCTATTCTCACAGTGGCCACCCAAATACCCACAAGCAGGTTCATGTTCATTAGTGCAAATGGGTCTACTCTAGGTGGCATTGAACTCAAGTTTTAATGTCCTCATGAAACATTTCCTGAACTTGACATGGATGAGGTAATCTACGCATCACATGAGAAGCCTTATGTGTGCCCTGGAGAGAAAAGGATGGAGCAAACATTTCAATGGAGAAATGTGATATTTTTGCATGGGGTGGGTGGGGGTTATTCAGTATATTTGCTTGGAATGCAGCAGCGCCAAACCCTTTGAGGGAGACTGCAACCTTGTGGTGTTATGTGGGAGAAGGAGCGCTCCCAGGGGGTGAGGTACCACAGCTTGTTTTCAGAAGAGATCCGCTTTATGTCAAGTTCCTGCGCAGCGCTGGTGAAAACTTTTATTGGCAGGGACTGCAGGAGGAAGCAGGTGGAAAGAGGTAGGGGCCAAATGGGGGTGTAGGAAACATCTGTGGCTCACAAGGGGAGCGGGGAATCAGAG
Source organism: Podarcis bocagei (assembly GCF_964188305.1). Taxonomy (NCBI): domain Eukaryota; kingdom Metazoa; phylum Chordata; class Lepidosauria; order Squamata; family Lacertidae; genus Podarcis; species Podarcis bocagei. The sequence goes on along the minus strand of NC_138133.1, from coordinate 77,624,111 downwards.
AGGTGCATGAGGGAGAAAATGAAAAACATGTTTCTCAGTAGCGTCTTGCTTATTTTTTAAAAGGTTGTATTTACGTTTACTTAGGAACTCAGGAAGCTGCCTTGCAGCTCGTCCAATTATTTACTCATCTTCCATTTTTCATTTGGGGCGTGCATTGTACAGATGGTTTTATGCTTATTTAAATCATAGAGTTGGAAAGGACCCCAAGGATCATCTAGTCCAACCCCCTGCAATACAGGAATCTCAACTAAAGCATCCATTGGAGATGGCCACCCAACCTCTGCTTGAAAACCTCTAAGAAAGGAGAGTCCACCACTTTCTGAGGGAATCAATTCCAGCTGCTCTTGTCAGAAAGGTCTTCCTGATGTTAAGTAGGAATTTCCTTTCTTGTAACTTGGTTTTCGGGAAGCGGGTGGTGCTGTGGGTTAAACCACAGAGCCTAGGACTTGGCGATCAGAAGGTCTGCGGTTCGAATCCCCGCGATGGGGTGAGCGTTGCTCGGTCCCTGCTCCTGCCACATCAAAGTGCAAGTAGATAAATAGGTACCGTTTCGGCAGGAAGGTAAACGGCGCTTCCGTGCGCTGCTCTGGTTCGCCAGAAGCGGCTTAGTCATGCTGGCCACATGACCCGGAAGCTGTACGCTGGCTCCCTCAGCCAATAAAGCGAGATGAGTGCCGCAACCCCAGAGTCGACCATGACTGGACCTAATGGTCAGGAGTCCCTTTACGTTTACCTAACTTGGTTTTCAGACCCTTGATCATCTTGGTCACTATCGTCTGCACATCTTTCAGCTTGTCAACATCCTTCTTAAATTGTGGCACTGAGAACAGGATACAGTATTCCAGGCTTGGTCTGACCAAGGCAGAATAGAGCAATACTGTTATTTCCCTTGATCTGGACACTATACTTCTGTTGATGCAGCCTAGGATAGCATTAGCTTTTTTTGCTGCTGCATCACACTGTTGACTCATGTTAAGGTTGTGGTCTACTAAGACTCCTAGATCCTTTTGACATGTACTACTGGCAAGCCAGGTGTCCCCCACCTTATATTTGTGCAGCTGGCTCTTCCTGCCTAAGTGTAGAACCTGAGCATTTGTCCTTACTGAAATTCATTTTGTTAGTTTGGGCCCAGTTCTTTAATCTGTGCCTGCCATTGGCTCTGGTTCCACCTATCGTTGGCCTCCTGCTTTAGGCACCCCAGTCCCAATCCCAAAGCTTCTTCAGGGCTTCAGTTGGGTTGATTAACCTCAGATTTCCAAGCGTGGTGCCTTGCTTTCCTGTGAGTAAGTCCCATCAAGGTCAACATAGGTTTGGTCCCAGGTGAGTAAGTGTGTTTAGGTTCGCTTCCTATTAGGAAACTTAATAGTTTAAGCCATGGAATCTTTGCTTGGTGTACTTCAGAGCTATTGTGTTGAGGGAGTTGGAAGATTAGTCCAGAGGACAATTTCCATTGTCTGGAGATGAACCAAATGGAAGTCAAACTCACCATCCGAACACATTGGACTAGGTGTCAGGCGGCAGAGGATCCAGCCCCCACGGCAGGTTGCCAGGAACGGATAAGACAAGGAAAAGTTCTTACCAATTGCTTCAATAGTCACAGAGAGATGTTTGGAAATGCAACCTCTTGGAATAATGGCGTTGCCCCGAGTGAGTCTCCACCCCCTTCCTCTCTCATGCGCCTCAGCTATGGATACTGAAAAGTGCCCTCTGCCTTTGAGCTCTTTGCTCTCCTACTTTCAATGCTCATCGGTTCTGGGAGAGAGGGAGGGTCTGGAATGCTTTCTAAAGACACTGTGCCCATCAGCTTTCATCCCTTCTTCCTCCTCCTCCTCCTCTCCCATTATTTCCCATCTTTCTCCTTCATCTGCCTCTGAGCTGTGATCTCCCTCAAACCCCTGTTGTGATTCTGAACTGCCATCTTCTTCTCTGGAAGTGTCAGGCTGGTGAGGCGGTCTCCACCATTCCTCCTCTGCCCAGTCCCTGACACTAGGTGACCCTCAGGGTCCCTTCCAACTTTACAGTTCTAATTCTATGCTGTGGTTGGACACCAGCCTCCACTTAGTGTGCACCTAGGAATATACTGTAACAAACTACTGTACTATAGTCCACCACAGCAGCTCCTGAAATGCAGATAGGTGTCTTTTTGAACAAGCCCTTCCTGATCAAACGAAGAAGTTCCACAGCCATTTTCAAACAGCAGTTACTTCTCAAGCCAACCAGATGTTCAGAGAAGTTAAGTGATGCTCTGGCAAAGACCTCTGGCTAATCTCCATGTTCACACATTTCTTTCAGTGGTCCACGGGATGCAGTTTTATATACACAACATTCAGCTAGGCCAGAGGGTGAAGCTTGATTCTGCAAGTCCTTTGTGAGCTGAACTTCTAATGACTTCTTACTGAATCTCTGCACTTGTGGGGTTGGTGGGACTTGATCCAAAGAGCGTCATTTGTGTTCCTACTTTAACTTTACACTTCCTGAGGAAAAAGGACTGGACAGAGCTACCTTCAAATTCACAGAGGAATTCAGATTATGCTATTCCTTCTTTCCAGTAACAACAGATGTACAACAATGGAATTCGCCATGGAGAATGGCAGGCATGATATTAGCAATTCCTGTTAAGGTTGATGGGACTCTCAAACTTTGGGTCAGGCCCTCAATCTACTTCAAATGTGGATAATACCACTGCAGCCTCCAGTTGTCCATTCATCCCCAATTCAGAATTCCTTCTCTGCTTTACATACAGAATATCCCAGATGCAATCCATTGCACTGCCATTAAATAGCACCTCTGCCTGGACCCAGAAGAACCACCACTGCCAGTCAGAGAGAACAGCACTGGGGGAAACAGGCAAATAGTCAACCTGGTATATGGCCACTTTCTATGTTAGAAACTATAAGAAGAAACCTGGTGAATGGGTCAGATGAGTTTCTTTGCAAGATAATGAACTTAGCTGGCCATTACATTTTATACTTCCCAAGAGGTTGCTCTGTTGCCATAGAGAAAAAAATGGGCAGGCATTTCCCCTACCAACAGCTCACCTGGATGGATGCTGCATCATCCTAGGATGGAGAACTATAGGCCAAAGGGGCTGTGTGTGGGTTGGGTTGGGTTGATGTTGAAGCTGGAAACAGAGACATATCTGTTGCTCTCTTCTGGGCCCAAAGCTGTGACTTGGGCCTTCTCTGGAAACCTAATGGAGAAGCAAGATCTGCTTGTGTGTTACTGCTGTGAGTCCCTCCATCCTATGCTCCAGTTGTATGCATGTGCAAATAAAACCATATATCCTAATGACACCACAGTCTCCACTGACCTTCAGTCCAAGGAAATTGAACCCTGGGTAAGAGCTGGAACCCCTGGGTGCTCTGGGCACTTGGAGAATGGGGTGTGCACATTAATAAACTTCTTGTTGAGGGCGGAGGGAGAGACACCAGGTAAGGGGAAATTGATATATAGGTGAATGACTTACCCTGTACAATCTTCCCTACCCTTTCAGATTGTCTCCTCCTCAGGAGAAAGTTGTAGCTTTGTATGAATAAAGTCCCAGTTTCATTCTCCAGCATCTCCAAGCAGGACTGGGAGAGAGACTTGTGTCTGAAACTCCAGTCAATACTGACTCAGACTCAGTAGAAGGCAGCTTCCTGCATTTTTGAGAAGTTTGGTTGGGAGATGCGGTAACACCCTTTTCTCTTCCTTTTAAAACCCATTTCTGCAATGTTTTGGACATTACTATTTTCAGTTTGTGTCAGTCCTTGGAAGATGGAATTAACAACAGGCGTATTACAGATGGTATTGTGCATTGTACCATTAGAAAACGAATCAGAATGTTTATATTCTGAGATACTACAATACAGTGAATTAATTTTGCCTTGCCCCAAATGCTGGGGTGTGCTTTTACATTTCCGCTAGAACTAATGAGCATTACAACAAAGATGACGAGATCAATGGAAGAGATCAACACCAAAAGAATCCTTTAAGAAGGAAACATTTTGGACTCCTAACTATCAAGGTCAAATGGAAGGGAGTTAGCATATGCCTGACTCTTTCCTGCTTTGGAACAGCTGCTCATCTCAAAGACCCCTAACTATCAGGTTCAGGGTGTTCTGCCAAGCATTTTACAAAAGGGAATGGAGAAAGGAGAAATTCTGCTGAATTTCTCTTCCTGGCTCCCTTTGATGTCCACTGAAACATCTGCGTATCAAAACAAAAAGTCCTCTATTTATACCAAGCTTCTGTGTGGTAGCCCACTCCCTTGTTTTCGTGTAAAAAGAGGCTTGCACTGCTAACGTCACAAAATGTACGAACAGGGTCAGAGGTTGACAGGCTTAGATATCTTCTTGGGCTCATGCCTATGAATATGTCCATTTACTGGGAACCAGTGTTATCAACTTGACCAGAGCCTGGATGAACTGAGAATCATAGAATTGTAGAGTTGGAAGGAATGCTGATGATCATCTCATCCAACCCTCCGCAATACAGGAATCTCAACGCACTGTCTCCCATCCAGTTTGAAACCATGCAGGACCCTGCATAGCTTTGCAAATGTGCTAGCAGTTTTATTGCTGCACCACCTGTAATGGTAGAATGTGCTTTGGAACCAATGGAACTTTCTTAGTTTGAGCACCCAGCTTTCCCTGACCATACCTTTTGTTTCCAATCTCCAAGGCTTTTAATATAAGAAGAGCTGTGTTGGATCAGATCAAAAGCCTACCTAGTCCAGCATCCTGTTTGCCACTGTGGCCAAACAACAGCCTCTGGCAAACCCAAAACCATGGCACGAAAGGAACCCTCTCCTTCGATTCTCTAGCAACTGGTATTCAGAGGTACCTCTGATCCTAGAGGTATTATACAGAAGTCAATAGTATCTTGAAAAAACATTGTTATTTAATGACTTTGAATTTTTGGATTATCTCATACTGAATAGTTTGTGTGTGTTTTGGCTTTTGTTTTAAAAACATTCCCAAATTTTCCAAAGATTCATTCAAGTCTTCCCTGCACGTATAGCTGCAGATAAGATTTAGAGAAGTCATAAATTACCGGTAGTCATTCTTAATTAATGAATCAGTTTACTGAGATCTGAAAGGGGCAGGGAACACTTTTGCCTCAAGTCTGGAAAGTGATGCTAATACTGTTCTATGTCAGTATACACACACACACACACACACAAACTTTTCTGCTGTTGCATGTATTTTCCATATGATAGATCTGAATATTAAACTGTTTAGTCACTAGGATGCAGTCTGAAGGAAAATTAACTTGCCTAATGTTTATATATATATTGCATGGTACAGTACTTAGCTAAATTTTACTCAAAGAGACCCACTGAAATTAATGAACAATAACTAAGTTTAGACCTTTAATTTCACGAGGTCTCCTTTGAGCAAAACTTAGTTGAAAACAAGCTATGGTGCCGGGTTGGGGGAGGGAGGACTTGTGAACAACATGGTGAGGAAAAAGGCATTAACAACGGACAGCGCTTCCTAAACTTTTCACACCTCGGCACAGAATTGTTGTTGGTTTTTTTGGAGTAAAATTTGAAGCACACTTCATTCTTAGGCTCAAAATGATAGTTTCTTTTTTTAAAATAATATTTATTACTTTTCCAACAATTTAAACACTACAAAAACAACAAAAGAAGAAGGGGGAAGAACAATACAATACAATATAAAAACACTACATAACACTAACACATTAAACTAACAAAACAAAACAAAAACAGTTTAAAACACATCAAACAATTTCAATATCTTATCTTTCATTCACTTATTTCAACGACCTCCTCACACCTCCCTTTTTGTATTCCACTTCTGTTAATTGTTTCAGCAATTCCTTTCCATCTTCCTCTGTTTTCTATCCTATAATTATCTTAACACATTCTAACCTTATTTTTTCCTTTAATATTCTATTAATCTATTTATACTTAATTCCTTATAGCATTTCTAAAGCCATGTAACTTCATTCCAACATTCTTCTAACATTCATTAATTTTACAGTATTTCTGTAAATAGTCTTTAAACTTTTTCCAGTCTTCTTCCACCGACTCTTCCCCCTGGTCTCGGATTCTGCCAGTCATTTCTGCCAGTTCCATATAGTCCATCAACTTCATCTGCCATTCTTCCCGGGTGGGTAAATCTTGTGTCTTCCAATACTTCGCGATGAGTATTCTTGCTGCTGTTGTTGCATACATAAAAAAAGTTCTATCCTTCTTTGGCACCAATTGGCCGACCATGCCCAGGAGAAAGGCCTCTGGTTTCTTCAAGATCAAAATGATAGTTTCTTGATCATCTCCCGAAACAGTGAATAGGAACTAGCCCACCTTGCAACTATAAGATGGCCTGGTTCATATTGCCTTCCAGCTTCTCATTCTTCCCCCTTGCCCAGTCACTCAGTTATGGGGTTGTGCTCTCTGTGCGGTCCCTGTCAACTATAGCAGTTTCCCTGTAATATAAAGCATTCCCATGTGCAGGGTCGGATTTAGGTTTGATGAGGCCCTAAGCTACTGAAGGTAATGGGGCCTTTATCCTTTGTCAACAACAAATTGTCACTGTTTTTGTGTTGAATATATGTTATTATTGCTGTTGGCCGCTCTGAACCCCAGTTTCGGCTGGGGAGGGCGGGATATTTATTAATTTTATTTAATTAATTAATTAATTTATGGACCTAATAGGTATCTAAAGCCATTTGCACATAACAAAATATGTATTTTATCAAAGTAATTGTTACAACCAGTCCATGCAGAATGTAGTTACCCTACATATAGAAATGAGCAAACCAGTGATATTTTAGGCAGCAGGTTAGCAAGCGGGGCCCATTAGTTACATCATAGGAGCCTACACAACACAAAACACTGTTGCTGCATGTAGGTTTTATTTTATTTGTTTTTTTATCTCATATTTTGGAAATGTACATCCACTTTTTTTTTATCCCTTTAAAATTTATGGGGGCCCCTAAGCTATAGCTTGTTTAGCTTATACGTAAATCCGGCTTTGCTCATGTGTTATTTTTCACAAATACAAGCATTTGTATGCGCACTTCACCCAAACATTACTTGGCTGGAGAACCGCACCACAAAATTTAGAGACATATGGCTGTGTTTTGGTCCGGCATTTTTTCCGGAAAGTCTGGCTTTGGTATGCTCACCTTTAAATGCGAACTGAGTCATATTTCTCACCCAACGTTAACCCTGGCACACTGTTTGAGAATCAATGTCATATGTTCTCCATGACAGCAGTTAAATGGTTGTGCTGTTTTTTTTGTTTTTGTTTTTTGGGGGGTTTTAAATGCAGAAGGGGTGTGGTTCCAGCAAAAAGAAGAACGGTGTCTTTCATATATCCTGACTATACCTTAAGTGGTCTGACACGGGTTTAGCCCTCCCAACTTCAGAGAGCTCCTCCTGATGTATACCAGGCTGAGAATAGAGGGAGGCCTGCTGCCAAGAGAAATATACATTTCAGTTGTTATTTCTGAAAGGTCCCCATTGTTCCTTCAGGCTTTCACTCCATGCTGCAATGTGCAACTTATTACAGTGGTACCTCAGGTTACAGACGCTTCAGGTTACAGACACAGCTAACCCAGAAATAGTACCTCAGGTTAAGAACTTTGCTTCAGGATGAGAACAGAAAACGCACGGCGGCGGTAGCAGGAGGCCCCATTAGCTAAAGTGGTACCTCAGGTTAAGCACAGTTTCAGGTTAAGAACGGAGCTCCGGAACGAATTAAGTTCTTAACCCGAGGTACCGCTGTAGCTGTGTTTGTCAGCAGAGCCGATTTCCAGAGAGATGCGGGGAGGAGACGAGAGAAAAAAAGGCAGGAACGCTTCGTGCAATCAGTCCATTTGGCATAGCCCGCCCATCGATGATGGGGTTCTTTTCTGCAAAGAGCAGCCTCCGCCCTGATGAAAATGCCACCTGACAGGCCTGACAGTGTATCTGGGCTGCCCATTGTTACAAGCATGGAATGTGCTTCGTGAGTTGATTCACTGGTACTCCAGAGGAAGCGAGAGGCCTGAGGCTGCCTCTCTTTGAATGCTCACATGTCTCTGAACCCCCGAGAATTTTTTTGCCTGTAATTAGAAGACGATTTGACAATTGTCTGGGCAGCACATTAGGAAAAGGCAGCGTTTGGGTGGGCTTTTCTCTCTCTCTCATGCTTTAGATTGCAGCGCTAATTCTTTATACAAGAGCTTGCCAGCAAGGATGGGAGAGGTCAGTTCTTTGCTTGGGTCTTCTTTCTGAACAGTCATGAAACTGCTGTAGAAAAGACACAGCTTTTCTGGATGCTGCCAGACTGACTCAGTGCTGAATGACAAATCCAGAACAAATGTAAGCAAGACATTGGCAAGCTCAGATTTTCCTCCACATAGTCCAGATCTGGCCAAAATAAAAAAATTCCTTCCAGTAGCACCTTAAAGACCAACTAAGTTAGTTCTTGGTATGAGCTTTCGTGTGCATGCACACTTCTTCAGATACACTGAAACAGAAGTTGCCAGATCCTTCTATATAGTGAGAAGGTGGGGAGGGGTATTACTCAGAAGGGTGGTGGGAATGGGAGATTGGCAGATAGCTGAGATGAGCCTGTTGACGACTCTTAACGACTGTAATAGGTCTTACAGGAAAAGGCAAGGGGTGAGAAGGTGAGAAATGGTTTAGTCATGTATAGTGAGATAAGAATCCAATGTCTTTGTTCAGCCCAGGTCTTTCCATGGTTTTAAGTTTGGTAATGAGTTGTAATTCAGCAGCTTCTCTTTCCAGTCTATTTCTGAAATTCCTTTGTAGTAAAACAGATCTGGCAAAAGTCACTTTTGCAAACATAGTAGCTCAAATAATAACTTGAGCAGCAATTCTATATCTACTTACCGGGGAGAAAGCCCGGTAAGTTTACTTCTGAGTAGACTTGTATAAGGCTGGTCTGATGGGTTGCTTCCACAATAGTAGTCCTTCTGTCTGGAATTACTATCCTTCCTTTCGCTTGAATCTATTTTATTATTTTATTTTTATTTCATAAGATTGATACACACCTAATCAAAAAATATCTCAGTGTGGTTTACTAGGGCTAGCATATTTCAAAAAGTAAAAACCAGGACACCAAAGCGCTGCCTTTTGAAATCCCAGTAATGTCCGGGAAAATCTGGATGTATGGCAGTCCTAGGTTTGTTATTTGTTATTGGCCTTTATTGGCATATGTTTAAACAATAAATCATTCAAAGTCAGCCAAATACACTAATAATCCAAACACATACAATGACTAGATAGTCACCATTGAGTAAATCAGGCAACTTTAGATTTAGCTTTAAAAACCTCGGCTAAATACCCCAAAGCAATCTTGGTAGTTTTGGGAGTATCATCCCTCAACAAATATAGGATTACAGACTCTTTGTAAATCAATATTTTAAGCTGCAAGGGAGTCACTATGAATCTCTGTGAAGGGTGCCGGCTGAGAAGAGGGCAATCCAAAATTATGTGATGTTTTCTTATTACAGAAGCAGAATCTGTTCTGGAAGGGGATTTTTTTGAAACCTTCCAAACAATACAGATGAGGAGAATGCATTTAGACCAGCTAGCATAAAAGCTCTGCAGTGCGATGGAGTATCTAGATTATAAAAGTATTTAGGCATTACTCCATGGTGGAACTGCAATCCTAAGTAAGCAGATGAACATACAAAAGGCTGGGAGGGGTAAGGTTTTTGGGTTTCATGGTCCAGCAGTCTCTGCTTGATAAGAGAGAAGATTTGTGACTCATCCGAAGAAGGGAATCTATTCCAATCCCTATTTCCTGAGTTTGAGGGTAATATCAGAAAACCATGTAAAATTATGTGTATTTCTTAATAAAAAAGTTAGTAAACTGTCCAAGTCTGCATTAAAGTGAATTTTTAACCAGTATTTAAAAGTCATAATCCAGCCCCTAGATTATAAAAGATGCTGGCCTAACTCTGTGCACATAGCCAGATAGGAGACACATTTTGGAACTCTTAGAATTTGTCGGAAGAAGGATGCCGGTACACCCTCAATTTTGTTGTTAAAGTCAGTTATCCATAAGGGAATCCCATAAAGGAGTTGCAAAACAGTTTTTCTGCTATAGGCCCTAACTGCTGCAGGCACATTCTGGTTACCATCGAGAAAACAGAGTTGTTTAATTCGTGCTGCCGAGCAATTAGCTAAGTTGGTAATCCTATTACGATGGGTCACCCATTTTAGATTGTAATAAAAGGTGGTCCCTAAAGCTTTTAACTTGCTTGATTTATTGATCAGCGATACACCATTTAGATGGATGCCAACTCTTTGAAAATACCAAGATCTTGGGTTTTGAGTAATATGTTGTTTCATATAATCCAAAAATGGATTAAATAGATATGGGGCAAAGACTCCTTTAGTAGTCTAGGTGTCAAGTGGCCATCCAGGGAGATCTTCACCTGGCACATATTTTTTTATCAAGAAAAGTAATTCTAGGGGGTTCTAGCCCAATAGCATTCAATTTCTCCCATAACAGCCCTCTAGGTATCGAGTCAAAAGCACTTTTCAGATCAATAAAGTCCATGTATAACTTTCCCCTTTCAGATTTCATATACTTATCTGCTAGAAAGACAAGTGAGAGACAGTGATCAATAGTTTATTTCCGTTTTGTAAATCCGATCTGTTCAGAGCCATTAATTCTGTTTATTTTAATCCAGTCCAATATATAACACTATAAATGTTTAGAGTTTACGTATAGTGGACAGAAGACTAAAAGGGCAATCATTACACGGCTGCTCAGAATCACCTTTTTATAGATTGGGATTGTTACAGAAGTTAACCATGATTTTGGTATAATTCCAAATTGGTCTATAAGAGTGGGAAGGTTAGCAAATGGTGATTCCCACCAATCTTCATACTTATTTTTTAGAATCTCAGCAGAAATCCCATCAGAGCCAGGGGCCTTACCATGTTTTAATTCTGCAATAAATTCCATTATTTGGAATGGGGCAGTTTGGTATATTAGAGGGGACATGCTTGTCAGCATTTGGGAGACAGCAGGGTAAGGCGTTGAATATTTTAAAATAGTAGTCCACCCAGGTTTGGGAACTCTAGGTTTACTAAATAATTAATCTACATGATGTTGTTAAATTGCCAAAACAAACAAACAAACAAACAAACAAACAAATACAAAGACGCTAAGGATATTTTTGCCCATTACAATATTTTTCTGTGAGTGACAGAAAATAAATAATGCAGGATAATAGGTCAGGGACTAATTCTGACCATAGAATTGGCACCTTGTTGGGAATGAACACTGCCATTAAAGGATAATTAAGCAATCTTCTTCAATGAGCAATTAACCGGCTATTCCTCAGTAATCCCATGCTCAACAGGAGGCACTTGAGAGCAGACCCAGCAACAGAAACCTTTTCATTAACACTGGAAATGACCCTTTGCTGAATGGGGCTTATTTCTGAATAAGCCTTATAAATCTTCTATTTCAAAAGAACAATTTCTATATTAAACACTATATTAATTCATCTTTCAGTGGCTTGTGCAACAGCAGCTCTGAAAAAGCTTAAATGTGGAAGCAACCTTTTTCTGAGGCACCATTTTAGGTGCATTTCGTAAAGCTCTGTGTAGCTAGGAGAAAGTATGACTAGCTACTGTATTCATGGAGAGTTATTGCTCTATGTTATATATTTATGCCATATCTTTTATCCTGTTTAACTTGGCAAAGAGATTAAGGGTGTATATCATCTGATACAAAGCCTTTAAAAGCTTCAAGATATGTGAGGTGATTTATCTTCTCCAAACATTGTGAAGTACTTGCTAATAGACAAAGAGGATTGGGCTGATAAGAAAATTATGTTTATTGCCCATGCCATAGTGAAGCTATCATTCAGCATTAACTCATTTTCTTTATTCACAGTTTTTAAAAATGTGAAATATAACAGCGCAGTAAAAGAACTTGTATCCCAGAACCTTTGGTTCATAATCAATTCAATCTTTCTTTTCCACAGCCCATCTAACCCTTTCTCATAAAACTGGAATTAACTTGTTCAATGTGTATAGGACTCGCGGCCAGTCATCTGGATTATGGGAAACCGTTTCCTGAGAGAAATCTCGATCTCTTTACCATTTGAATGGCTGCAGTGGGGAGAATGTTCTCTGAGGTAAATTTTAGTCCCCTTAGGGACTAAACAGGGAAGGTGATGAGAGAATATTCTGTGAGGTAAATTACATTCCACTTGGGGTTTGTGTTGTTCAAAGCACTCCAAACCCTTCTTCACAAGGAACTACAATTGGGCTACATCACATTGGGAAGAAGGATGCCCATTGTTTTGAGTTCACTGAGGGGGAAAAAATACATATATATATTTTCGTGTGTGTGGCAAATGGTGGGTTGTGTGCCTCTGAGGTCACTTGCAGACCTGTGGTGGGAAAGTTCATTTTGAAAGGAACTAGTTCTAGTTTAGGTTCATCTTGCCCAAATAGAAAAGAGTCTGTCCTTTTCTAAAATGAACTAGATCAAGTTCATTCACTTTCGTTCGTAGAAAACTAGTCCTCGGCATTTTTTCCAGCATTCAGAAGGTTACAAGCTGCTGAAGTACAGGGGCCAAAATAAATCAGGGGCCACACAACAGTAATAAGATGCCTGACAGACAGGATGTCAGCTGTTGAATACAATGTCATTGTATTTCTGTACAGAAAGAAGCTTGTCCTATTCTATTTCTGCCTGCCAGGAAGTCAATGAATGGTGGAATAAAAGGTGTTTAATTTGTAATGTAAAATTTGAAAATTCAATAAAAATTGCACACACACAAACACACACATGGATTAAGTTGTGTGAACAGATCACAATGAAAATTGCATGGTTAAACTATGGAATTCCAGACCATGTGGTGTTGTATTTGAATGGCTTTAAAAGGGGTTTAGGCAATTTCATGGAGGATAAGCCTATCAATTGCCAATAGCCAAAATGGATATGTACTAACTCCAGTAAAGGTAAAGGACCCCTGGACGGTTAAGTCCAGTCAAAGTCGACTATGGGGTTGCGGCACTCATCTCGCTTTCAGGCCAAGGGAGCTGGCATTTGTCCACAGGCAGCTTTTTGGGTCATGTGGCCAGCATGACTAAACCGCTTCTGGCGCAACGAGACACTGTGACGGAAATCAGAGCGCACAAAAACGCCGTTTACCTTCCTGCTGCAGCGGTACCTATTTCTCTACTTGCGCTGGCATGCTTTTGAACTGCTAGGTTGTCAGGAGCTGGGGCAGAGCAACGGACAGAGCTCAACCCGTTGCAGGGATTCGAACCGCCAACCTTCCAATCGGCAAGCCCATGAGGCTCAGTGGTTTAGACCACAGTGCCACCCGTGACCCTAACTTCAGTAGCAGAGAGGTGGTAGGCCTCTGAAAACCAGTTGCTGGCAATCATAATTATTTCTCAAATTTATATATCACCCTTCATCCAAGGATCACAGGGTGGTTGACAGTACGAATGGGGAGAGGGCTCTTGTACAGTGGTACCTCGCAAGACGAACGCCTCACAAGACGGAAAACCCGCTAGACGAAAGGGTTTTCCGTTTTGGAGGCGCTTCGCAAGACGAATTTCCCTATGGGCTTGCTTCGCAAGACGACAGCCCATAGGGAAATATCCGGGACAGCGGGGAAGCGCAGCGCGTCTTCCCCACTGTCCTCGGACCTCCTCCGAAGCCGGGCAGTGGGGCGGGAACGCCTCCTCCCACCACCGCCGGGCTTCGGAACGATGCTCCGAAGCCGGGCGGCGGGGCGGGAACACCTTCTGAAGGCGGGCGGGGGGCGTAAGTCTTTGTCCCCCCTGCCTGCCTTCCCGGGAGAGCGGAGAAACACAGTCCCGGAGGGCTTTTGAAGGCAGGCGGGGGGAGCAAAGACTTTCGCCCCCCGCCCGCCTTCAGAAGAGGTCCAGGACCTCTTCTGAAGGCTGGCGGGGGGCAAAGGTCTTTGTCCCCCCTGCCTGCCTTCCCAGGGGCTTTTAAATCGCCCCGGACAGCGGAGAAGTCCTCCGCTGTCCCGGGGCGATTTTAAAATGCCGCCCGCCAGCATTTTAAGATCGCCCGGACAGGGGAGAAGTCCTCCGCTGTCCCGGGTTTTTTTAAAATGCTGGGGGTGGGAAGAAAAGCCCTTGTCCCCCCCCCCCCAGCCTTCAGAAGAGGTCCGGGGACAGACTGTCCCCGGACCTGGTCTGAAGGCGGTTTCCCTAGGAACGCATTAATTGATTTTCAATGCATTCCTATGGGAAACCGTGCATCGCAAGACGAAAAACTCGCAAGACGAAGAGACTTGCGGAACGAATTAATTTCGTCTTGCGAGGCACCACTGTACTCATTTTCTGCTTGCAGGCTTCCCATAGGCATCTGGTTGGCCACTGTGAGAACAGGATACTGGAGTGGAAGGGAGGCTTTCTGTCTGCTCCATCAAGGGTCTTATTATGCTCTAGTAAAGGTAAAGGGACCCCTGACCATTAGGTCCAGTCGTGGCCGACTCTGGGGTTGCGGCACTCATCTCGCTCTATAGGCCGAGGGAGCCGGCATACAGCTTCCGGGTCATGTGGCCAGCATGACTAAGCCACTTCTGGCAAACCAGAGCAGCACACGGAAATGCCGTTTACCTTCCTGCCAGAGTGGTACCTATTTATCTACTTGCACTTTGACATGGTTTCGAACCACAAGGTTGGCAGGACAGGGACTGAGCAACAGGAGCTCACCCCATCGCGGGGATTCGAACAGCCGACCTTCTGATCGGCAAGTCCTAGGCTCTGTGGTTCAACCCACAGTGCCACTCGCGTCCCATCTGCTCCATCAAAGCTCTTATTATGCTCTAGCTTTCTGTAATTACCAAAACACGGAGAAACACTACGGTGTGTGTATGGGGGGGTTGCATTCAAATCTGCTACTTTTGCTATAAAAATGCAAGTGCCGCTTCATGTAAAACAGACCTTTATGACCCGTCCCAGAAATAAATTTTAATTTTTTCCAATATCACCCAGCAGCAAGATGGTGGCTTTTTGACTCCTCGAGAATGAAGGGATGCGTCGTCTTAAAATAAAGATGAAATAAACATTGTCCTTCCTCTTCTGCTACCACCCAGAATTCAAATCTTACAGCTGCTTCTCACCAAAGAAAACTGACCTGGCAACACTCAAACAAAAAGACTATACACAGCAGGCAACTGAAAGGAGGATATTGATAGAGCTGTTATCGCCATAGTGAAGTGTTTAAGAGGAAATGAATGCAATGGAACAGCTGTTCCGCTTTCCTCTTCTACTTGGGACTGAGTGCCCATAACTTATTCACAAGCTAAAACTGGTTGCCTTTCTCTGCCTTGAGTGCCAGTAAGAATGGAAAGTGTGATTTTGCTGGCCTGCCTCACATTTACTGGGCTTTCCTGAGTTGTGCTCTCCCTAACCCAAGACAGGCAGAAAGTGAGGAGGAATTAAAGAACCTTTTAATGAGGATGAAAGAGGAGAGCATGGTCTGACGCTCAACATCCAAAAAACTAAGATCATGGCCACTGGTCCCATCACCTCCTGGCAAATAGAAGGGGAAGAAATGGAGGCAGTGAGAGATTTTACTTTCTTGGGCTCCATGATCACTACAGATGGGGACAGCTGTCATGAAATTAAAAGACACCTGCTTCTTGGGAGAAAAGCAATGACAAACCTAGACAGCATCTTAAAAAGCAGAGACATCACCTTGCCAACAAAGGTCCGTATGGTTAAAGCTATGGTTTTCCCAGTAGTGATGTATGGAAGTGAGAGCTGGACCATAAAGAAGGCTGATCGCCGAGGAATTGATGCTTTTGAATTATGGTGCTGGAGGAGACTCTGGAGAGTCCCATGGACTGCAAGAAGATCATATCCATTCTGAAGGAAATCAGCCCTGAGTGCTCACTGGAAGGACAGATCCTGAAGCTGAGGCTCCAATACTTTGGCCACCTCATGAGAAGAGAAGACTCCCTGGAAAAGACCCTGATGTTGGGAAAGATGGAGGGCACAAGGAGAAGGGGACGGCAGAGGACGAGATGGTTGGATAGTGTTCTCGAAGCTACCAGCATGAGTTTGACCAAACTGCAGGAGGCAGTGGAAGACAGGAGTGCCTGGCGTGCTCTGGTCCATGGGGTCACGAAGAATCGGACATGACTAAACAACTAAACAACAGCAACAAACCCAAGCCAGCTCATGTATCCAGCCATGTATGGCTTGATAAACCTCTTGTTTTAACTCAAGTTGGGTTGAATATCTCTCCTACACTCTTTCACAGGTGATGTCACTGGTGAGTGTAAGAGAGCAATACTCTCTTACTGGGCTGGAAAGAGACACAAAGGCTTGTGTTGAATCCAAAGCTATGGCTTTGGGGGAGCATCTCAAAACCAAATAGGGGAGGAATATCTTCATGCTTTCAGTTCTCCATCTTATGCTTATGTTTGTGTAAACAAAACTATTTATCACAAAGACAACCCTGTCTCCTGTGACCTTCATTTTAAGGAAACCAAACCCAAGGTATGTGTTTGGAAATCTCATGCCACACAAAGATTGGGACATGTGTAACAGTAACAAAAAATAAAGTTTATGAAATATCCGTTGAATATTTCGTATCTCTACAAAATTCAGACTTATTATTAATGGGTCCCAATGAGTTTCAGATTAATATTCTTTGTCAGGGCTTACATATCAGGTGGCACTTTTGCTACAGCGACCCCTACTGGATGGGAGGGCTCTCTGTCATGAGATAGGGCTTGTATTATCTCAGTTTTCATACATCTATGTGAAAGAGCACATAAAATGTAATTACTCTGGGAAGGCTAGTTTTATTAGGTTTGTCTTTTTTTTAAAAAAAGGCACATCTGGAAACCCTGAGTCCTTAGGAGTTCATTTCTATCCTATCCTTAACTTTCCTTTAGTAAGATTTAAGGATATCCCTCAAGAAACCATTCCTTCTTCTATTAGAGGGCTTATTTTTGGCAAGAGTTTCCTTCCAGATATATGTATTTAGGTACATGTGGGAAACTATGTATAGTCATAAAGCAGCTATATCCCTTCAATCCTTAAACGGGGTTAACATAGGACATAAGTGGTCTGCTGGACTGCTGCCAGTTCAGTTCCCATCAACTTCAAAGCGAACATTTCCATTAGTTTAAGTAGGATTTGGATAAGACTTTGAGGGCACACAACCCTCGTGGTTGCCTCCATCTCAGGGTTAAATGTGGTGCTTAAACGGTAGTCGTTCTGCAAAGGGCTGAATACAACTATTCGCAACAAGAGGCAAAGGCTCATCTTCATTCAAACCAGACGACCTATTCAGTACAATGCCCTCTGCAAAAATCCCTTTCTTCCATCCTTGATTTTACTGTAGTCCCTGTGAAACGCCGATACTTAAAGCGATGAGCAAGTGGGAAGGTCATTTTGGCTTCCTGGTTGCAGGTTTGTTTGGTCCGATCTCATTTTCCCCCTACCCCACCCCACTCCACCTTTCAGTGTAATTGCTCTCATATTTTGTCTACTTCCAGAAGGCTCCATCTATTTTAATCATGTTGATTATATAATGAGTATCATGTGGAATTCAATTCCAGACAGATGTGAGGTCATGTTTGAATTAATGGAGTGGTTTTAATGGAAGAGAGGTTCCACTTTTGCTACCTGAGAAGCAAAATAAAGCTTTACGGGCAGCTGCTGGGGACCCTGAGATCCCTACTGGCTTGGGTCTTGGTTGGTAGATGCTATCTACCAGAATGAATGAAGTGGATGACTAAATGAAGGCTCCACCCCTTTGCCTGTAGAAGCTGGGGAAGGAAAGTCCATCCCACTGGCTATGTGTCCTGCCCCACCCATGGAACAGAGATTCCCTGCCATTGAAGGAAGGGCCTCGACCAGCCAGGAGGGACAGATGGAGTCAGTGGTGGTTGGGAGGGTCATGACTGTTTTTTGAGACACCTTCGCAGCTTTTGTCCAGTCTCAGATGTACTCCAAGAAGCAATGAAATAGCATTGACTTGTTATCTCACCCCATATTCCCGTGGAGAAATCTGCCAGTCAATACACATGGATGAGATTTGAGGCATGTAAACATTTCCAAAGATATCTTTGCTCATTGAGTTTTGTGGACGGCAAAACTGTGTGCCTGTGAGCGACATGGATGAACTTCCATGCTATTCCACGATAAAATTGGATCTGCAAATGTAGAGCTTTGTAGCTTACAGAGTTAAGAATCTTCTACAATGCATGGAGCCAGATAGACTTCCACTGGCCAAACACCTGCAGGGCTACGTGTCACATAAATTATTTCCATAAAACGCATCCATAAAACACATCCTTGCATGTGTCCCAGCACACACACACAAAAGTAATACCATGCATGTAGTTGGACATGGTGATTAATTATCTGAAGAAGTATCACTGGGACTTTGTAAACAGTAGAATTAAAATGAGCTCCCCCCAAGGGGCACATTAATCCAGTGCACCCAACAACATTCAAGGGATCAAGCATTCAGATGGAAGGCTGTGCATGCAGAGATTACCAAACACACAATACAAATATGCATGAACGTGATGTTGGATTCTCAGGCCGCAGTCAGAGGTAACTGGCCACACTCCAGGCATTCGGCTTGAGATCCTTGTTGACCTCCCCATCTGCGTCTCCCGGCAGGATACAGGCAAGGTCACTATCGGCGATCCCACTCAGCGTGAGAGGGACACACCTCTCCTCCCTCCTCCCTGCTTCCCTCAGGGAGGGGAAAAGAGACAGACAGAAATCTATTTACATGTCTTTATTTCTGTCATTGCAGCAGTACAGAGAAACATGTCTGCACTCTCCAGACTCCAACAGTAGAGAGAGAAACTCCACCCCTGTACTTCCAGTACAGGTCAGATGACACTCTGAGCTAACATCCGGTGCTCAGTACAGTGAATAGACTGCCCCTTTGTTCCAATAGTACAGTCCCAAACATCAACATCCTGTTTTGCATTCCAGACACCTGCAGCTGGCTCTAGCATTGCTGCTTTTTCCTGAAACGTAAGTCCTTGTTGTTGAAAAGGTACATCAAGTTCTTACGTGCAGTGAAACTTTCTAGAGCTTTGAACTCGAGCCTGAATGTTCAAACTGTAACTTACAGACAAACTCACAAGCTTTTTAATGGAGGTATGATAGAGTTCTGTAGTGGCGTTCATAGATGGTGGCATTGATTAACCAATCAATCTGGCAACATAATCGACAGATGCTTCAAAGAAGCTCATCGTGACATAAAGCCAATGGGCATGGTGACCGACAGGGAGTGATGCTGCCCAGAACCAAATGCATAATCTCATGTCTAACTCAAAATCCACTGGCGGCAGGATTATGGCAGCATTAACCTATAGCTAAGCATCAGAAAACCTGTCAGAAGGATTTGCAAATGGTCAACCAACATCATCATCATTTATATAGCACAAGGTGCTTTAAAAAGAATAGGTACATTAGGTCTCTACCTCAAGAAGCTTAAAGAGAAAAGATGAAATTTAGGTGTGAGTAGGCAGGTGAAGGGGACACGGGTGGCGCTGTGGGTTAAACCACAGAGCCTAGGACTTGCCAATCAGAAGGTCGGCAGTTCGAATCCCCACGACGGGGTGAGCTCCCGTTGCTCGGTCCCAGCTCCTGCCAACCTAGCAGTTCGAAAGCACATCAAAGTGCAAGTAGATAAATAGGTACCGCTCCGGCGGGAAGGTAAACGGCGTTTCCATGCACTGCTCTGGTTCACCAGAAGCGGCTTTGTCATGCTGGCCACATGACCCAGAAGCTGTATGCCGGCTCCCTCAGCCAATAAAGCGAGATGAGCACCGCAACCCCAGAGTCGGTCACAACTGGACCTAATAGTCAGGGGTCCCTTTACCTTTAGGCAGGTGACGATGATGCTTTATTTCAATTACGGTACATGTTTAGGAACTAGCTGGATCGATTATGGGGACCTTTGACCCTCCAGATGTTGGAGAACTACAACTCCAATCATCCCTGTCTATTGACCATGCTTGCTGAGGCTGATGGGGCCAAAGGTTCCCCACACCTGAGGTGGATGAGCCTCCTGAAAATTCAGCAGCATTTTAGAGTGAATTTCTCCCAATATATTTTTCTATGCAGTTTTGCCTAACACAAACATATTTGCAAAGCAATTTCCCCTAACAAAATGCATTTTCACTAACACCTGTGTTTTTATTCACACTCTGCAACAGGATACACTACTTGCCTGGAGAACTATAGAATTCAGAGATGTGTTAATTTCATTGGGTGGCTGCATTTCGGTTCAGTATTGCTTCAGAAAGGGAGAATTAGGTAGCTTTACCTTTAAATGCAAATGACAACAATCCCCCCCCCCTCCGATGCCTAATAGTGGCATGATCAAAAACTGTCATACTGCAGTCCCCAAAATTCTCAACATTCAGCAGACATGCAGAAAGGTTGCTATGAAAAGGAGACTTAACTTTGGAGACCACGATTTTAGATCAGTAGAATGTCTTTGCATTCATTTCACCATAATCCCACCAGGAGGGCAATGCAATATATTCTCTTTAGTGATTAAAAATAAATAGTTCTCTCTCTCTCCCTCCCTCCTTTCTGAAATCCTTGTAGCTATTGAAAACTGTTGGCCTGTTCCCTCCTGCCTTAACCTTTCCATGGTATGCAAGTTCATCGCGCATCACGAAAATGCCACACAGCAGCCCACTACAATTTTGAAAAGGTAGAGCTTTCCGCAAAAGAGATAATAGGCAAGTACCATAACACCATGTGGTGGGAAATGACCAAATAGGTGTGTTGATTTACTGTGAGGTCCCAAGAGCCTGACTGAGGGAGCTGCTTGTTTTGGAAGCACGTGTGGCCAAATGGTAAAGTTTCATAGGAAAATGGAGACACCTTCAGGCCAAAGTGTGCCCTGTCATCTCTTCATCAAAATGCTCAGAGAATATTCCGTTGCTCTCGGCTGCAGCTTGCTGTGGTTTTGTTTTGTTTTTAATGTAGATTTTATCCTGTTTGTTTTATTTTTCTCTCTTAAAAAAGTTGGTCACACTGATGATTTTTCAATATTGCGATTTTATGTTGAGATCTATGGGGACTGAGCGCTATAAAAATTTAACGATGATGATGATGAAAGACTGTTAATGTTTTCTATTAATGAAGGTAGCAGGGAACATTTCACCAGTTTGGGGGGGGGGGCGGTGAGGCAAATATTTAATATTTTTTCAGGGCAAGGGAGGAAAGGCTGTATTTTTTTCTTACCTCATGGTGTTGTGTGGCAACATCATCATTCCACCTTCCCCCTTACCTGTCTGGAGGTGGTCAGGGGAAGAATTTTCTAGGTAGCTGGACCTCATTATTCTTGCCTTCGCAAATTTGCCTGGACATGACCACTGGCCATGTACCACACAGCAATTTCAGAGTGACCTCAGCAACAAGCTGGTGTCTTTGACTTGACACAAGACAGAATCATCCCGTGAGCTATGAAGCAACAGCCCCCTCTGTTTCCATTTGGCAGCGCCAACAACCAGTAATAAAGGGCAGTTCAATATAGCTTTGCTCATAATCTCACACCTCAGATGGTTTATTACTCTGCTAAGACAGTTCACTGAGGTTTGCACAGCCCCTAAATCATTTCAATACTATCAACACTCTTAACACCCGGTGCACGTTCCACAAAGGGCAATTTTGTGTGATCGGTTTTCTTTTGGGTCCTGTTCCAGAACGTTACTGGCCGAATGGGGTGTAACCCACCCAGACACAAAGGGCCCATTATAAAACTGGATGCGGTGTAAAAGATGTACTCACCATATTCAATTTCGTAACACCCATAAAAGAGCCCTTGGGTGCCTTGAGGAACTCTAAACAAAACAATAACAATGAAAAGAAAATAAGACAACATGGTCTTTAAACAAGTTGCTGGAATGACGGCATCTCACACCCCGCTGCAATCTGAAGTTTATTAGAACTGAGACAATGTAAAATGCAAGTGTGAGGGACCAAGACAGTAAAGGCCAACCACACACTGCTTCCCATTACCAGTTTGAGCCACATAGCTCTTCTGTACTATAGAAAAGTTAAACCTTCAGTTGTAGAAAAAAAGAGTAAGTAACAACATACCTTGTGGGCCTTTTCCCACCTGGCCTGGGAAGGTGAGGCCCTGACTGACTCCAGCTACAAAAGCCGAGGCTGCTGAAGAGGCCAGAGACCATCTAGGCTGTCTCTTAGTGGAGACCCAGGTCATTGAGCCTGAACTTCCACAGCCACCATCTGCCACAAACCACCATTAGAAGCAGCAGGTATGTTCTATTTGTTGGCTGTTTGCAGTTTAGTAGCGCTGCAGAGAGCTTGCTGGGGAGACCATGCATTAAAAAGGGACTCAAAAATAACTTAAACAAGGTTTTAATTACAAAAACAAAAACTCCTTATACACTAAATACATCAACAACAAACCAGACCCAACCACCAACCCATCCCCCAGGGTAATGGGAGAGCTAGGTGCTGCTCCTTATATACTATATCCAAATGCTGACACAGCTTAATTAACACAACCTAGCAGCACCTGCTATGTTTCACAGCTGCAAGACTGGGTCTCATTATTTGCCTTGGCCCTGGCCCTTAAAGACATACACATCTTGTGAAGCAATATTGAACCTTCGCATTTTTAAGTGACCATTCAACACTATTTTATTCTCTTGTTGATACTGTTTTGAATGTGCATTTTATATACGGCTTCCTTTAGTAACGTTTTCTTTTCATAACATCATTGAACTGGAAGGGATCCCAAGGGTCACCTAGTCCAACCCCCCCACAATCACAGCTAAAGAAGCCCTGGCATCTGTCATGGACTGGCCGGAAGCAAAGGAGCATGTAGGAATAACAGAGACAGCGGGAGGTTGAATGCAGGTGAGCCATGCAGAAGCACGCTGGCAAGCATGCTCCAAGCAAGCTGCCGGCTAGCTCTGCCGAGGCTCCTTTTATTAGCAGAAGTCAACAATTGGAAACAGTAGTGAAACCACCCTGAACTTAATGTATTTCCATCTAAGCACATTTCCAGCGTTAGCAAATACACCTGTCAGCAGGTGTTTCCCTAAAATGTTCCCCCTGATACTTGATTATGTCTGCGTCATGCTCCAGCCAAGCCTTACGTCTAACAAACAAATTGTGAGAGGACAAAAGGTCAGGGGGGAAACCCTGTTTTCTAGCCAAGAAGGCAAAAGGTCAAGGAGAGCAGGCACAATGCTCCTTGACACACTGTTGCATGTCTGGTGTGAGATTTGTCTTCGCAAAGCGGAGCATTACCTCCACAGAGCGGTGGGAGGTATCAGCTGAGGGACCTGCAAGGGAACCCTCAGGGGAAGAAGGCTCAGAGCCAGGGGGCTGGTGATGGGATGATGATGAGTGGACAGAGGGGAAGAGGGAGAAGACTGGGAGGAGGAGAAAGTGTCAGAAGCTGAAGAGGCAACAGGCTTTAGTGAGCAGGAAGAGGCTGTGGCAGAAAGCAGTCCAGAATCAGAGACTGGAGATGAGGGGGGCCAAGAGGCAGAGAGCCTTGGCAGTGAAAACAGGTCCAGAGATTTAGCCACAGCTAAAGCAATCAGGCTTGAAAGTTTCCATGTGCACTAGAAAGAGGAGCACATTTTATCTTTCTAATTTAATATTAAACCTTGGAGCACCTGCACATACTTCATTGTCTCAGAATGAAAGGTAAACATCGGGAAGAAGAAAAAGCCAACATGTTCACCTCCTTGACTGCTAGAGAACAATAAAATTAATGTTGAGTTGCCAGTGATTGATGATCCTTGGGCTGCTGAAAAACGGCATTCAGCAGCCTGTCAAGACCAACAAGCTATCGATTTTCACTTCATGCGAGGTAAAATGATACAGAGCTCAACTGTGTGCCCAAAATGACTGGCATATGAAAGCACAGAACAGTTGAAGATGCTGTGATTATCCAACCCATTTCCAAAAAGTGCTTTGTGCTGCAATTTAATTCAGCTCTCTGAAAAGTGTGTGTTGTAATTAATGGGCCTTCATGACACCCTCGGAGGTTTCAAAGGCTTATCAAAGCCTGGGGGGGGGCAGCTTTCAAACGGGCCCTTTTCACAAGAGAGTGGCAAAGAAGGTAGGTAGTCAGGAGAAATTTCGTCCCAGGTTGGCTCAGTCAGTAGAGCATGAAACTCTTAATTTCAGGTTCATGGGTTTGAGCCCCATGTTGGGCGAAAGATTCCTGCATCACAGGGGGTTGTTCTAGATGACCCCAAGGGTCCCTTCCAACTCTGCAATTCTATTATTCTATGAGCTGATGATTCTGTTGGTTTTTCTGCATTCTTTGTAATCGGTATCATTCATTTGTGGTCCCTGCAACAAGATTGGGGAATATTCTGCCCTTAAATGCCCATCTGATTCAGAAAGTAGGACTAGAGATATTGTTCACCCTTTCAGCTCATTGTGAAAATGAACTGGGATTTTCAGCTTCTTTACCAATCTTTTGGCTTTTTTTGCGGAGGGGCGGGGGTAGTAGAAACCAAACGGGAGATCAAGATCCGTTGAAGTGTTAATGCTGTGAGCCCTTCATCTTATGCTCAGCTTGTATATTTCTGTAAACAAAACTATGTATCACAGAGACAACCCTTCCTCCAGTGACTTTCATTCTAAGGAAATGAAACATGAGGAATGTGCTGGGAGTCCCAAGATCTCTCACCACTCAAAGATTGGGGTTCACACAACCACAGCAGTGGAACTTGGAGTCTCAAATTTCAGCGGTGCCCTGTGCAACGCCAAAATTTGGTCGTCGTCCAAACTCTTCGCCTTCCTTTTGACATAATAGTTGCAGCACCCCCTGTGGCACTCCTAAGGCTCCACGCCCAGTGTGACTGAAGCAGTCATGCTCCCCTAAATGTTCCTCTGACAATTACAGTGATACCTCAGGTTACATACACGTCACGTTACAGACTCCGCTAACCCAGAAATAGTACCTCAGGTTAAGAACTTTGCTTCAGGATAAGAACAGAAATCGTGCTTTGGCAGTGCTGTGGCAGCAGGAGGCCCCATTAGCTAAAGTGGTGCTTCAAGTTAAGAACAGTTTCAGGTTAAGAACGGACCTCCGGAATGAATTAAGTACTTAACCCGAGGTACCACTGTATATATTCATTTATATAGGGTTTCCAGGCCCACTTGAAAACATTAAGGGATGTTGCCTGTGTGAACTCGCTCAGAGCTCCCCAAGGGAGGGCTGGAAAATTCCTTAGCTGCACTAACTGCAAAGAACTCATGCACAGGCAGCTGAGAGCTTTTGTAAGGTGTTTAACCGCCCATCCAACAAGTGTTGCCACAGTTGTAACTCGAATCCCGACTTCTAAAGTGTACGAGAATCAAGGGGGTCGTAACACTCTTTTTTATTTTTTAAAAAAGTGCCCTCACAATTTTTTTATTGGGGAAAAAAACACAATTCAAGTTTGCTGTGAGAGCTGCCTGCAATGAAGGCCCCCCACCCACCCACATTTTTTTTTGCAGAGAAGATTTATAATGTATATTAGACTTTGCATTCAGCCATAAAATCAAGGGAACTCTGCAACTTTGACAAGCTTCCCCTGCACTAGTAAAATTAAAATGTGCACGCCTTGAATGTTGTCATAGAAACATGTGGGAAATATTAAAATAAGTGAATGCGATGAACGGGGATAATTTATATTTCTTCCCCTGCTTACCTCACACATTGCTCATATAAATCACCCAGTTCATGAGTGCAGTGCAGGGATTTGTCTGTCTCCAGTTTTGAGATGTTTGATCGGTCAGAATAAAAGGGTTTCAGCTGCAATTAATCCAGAACTGTGACACAGACATTGGTTGACCTTCCATGAGATTAGTCCAGACTAAATTATTTGTTGATGGTTTACATGTAAACAAAGGACACGGATGGCGCTGTGGGTTAAACCACTGAGCCTAGGACTTGCCAATCAGAAGGTCGGCGGTTCAGATCCCCACAACGGAGTGAGCTCCCGTTGCTCGGTCCCTGCTCCTGCCAACCTAGCAGTTCGAAAGCACATCAAAGTGCAAGTAGATAAATAGGTACCACTCCAGCAGGAAGGTAAACGGCGTTTCCGTGTGCTGCTCTGGTTCGCCAGAAGCGGCTTAGTCATGCTGGCCACATGGCCCAGAAGCTGTACACCGGCTCCCTCAGCCAATAAAGCGAGATGAGCACCGCAACCTCAGGGTCGTCCACGACTGGACCTAATGTTCAGGGGTCCCTTTACCTTTACCTTTTACATGTAAACAAGTAAAACAAAAAGTTCCAAACAAAAGCAGCCCTTCTGTGGGGCTGCTGCAAAGCAACCTGTCTCCTGCGTCACTATTCCCAGTCGTTTAGGGTGACAGAACTACAAAGAAAGCCCCCAACGTGCACTGATGCCGATCTTAACACCCAAGAGGGTCTGTTGTGATGGAACAGAGAAACAGCGCTAGATGTCATCCTCATGCTGATGACACCTCATTCAAGATCTCCCGATGGCAGCTCCTAGTCATGACATTTGGTTTTCAAAGAAGAGAAGAAGAAGAGTTTGGATTTGATATCCTGCTTCATCACTCCCCTTCAGGAGTCTCAAAGTGGCTAACATTCTCCTTTCCCTTCCTCCCCCACAACAAACACTCTGTGAGGTGAGTGGGGCTGAGAGACTTCAGAGAAGCGTGACTGGCCCAAGGTCACCCAGCAGCTGCATGTGGAGGAGCGGAGACGCGAACCCCGTTCCCCAGATTATGAGACTACCGCTCTTAACCACTACACCACATTGTCCAATAGCACGGGAAGCAAAACATAACCCTGTGGGACACCGCATAACAACTCTCATGGTGTGAAACAGTGCTCCTGATACCTGCTTTCGGGAAATGGCCTTGGAGGAACGGGTACTGGGCCACCAACTCATATTTCATTGAGCTGCTTCAGAAGAGTTCCATGGTTAAGACCACTGACAAGTCAAACAGAATGAGCCAAGGGTGACCACAACCCTACTCTCATTTTGAACTACCTATGTTAGTTCTCCAGAGGTTTTCTTTTTCTTTTTAGTAAAACAGATGTTTCATTTCAACACTTAACTTTTTCTAAAGTAGTATTTTTGCTATTGTCAGCTTTGGTGACTGATATATTTTTTAAAAAAACATATTAAAGCATTTCCTCAGCAGCCTTGTCGTGTATTATTTGCTAAGGCCTTCTGGCATCCTAACTCTAAAGGGATCATAACTTACCAGCAATCATTACAGAAATAAAATGGTTTGTTGAAAAGAAAGGCACAATTAAGTTGAAAGCTATTTGGCTGTGCAATGTTTATATACGTGTGATTAAGATGCAAGCCATTAAGCTGTATTTCTTTCTGGGCATTGCTGTCTCTGCACTATAATTTAAGCTTCAGCTCTCAGTTCAGCTCTCAGTGGTCTTAAATTACTGTTCACTTTGGAAGAAAAGGAACGAACTTCCAGTTTTTCACTCTTGCAATTAGGAAAGGAAAGGTGAAATGCAAGGAAGGAGATATGTTTAATTATTGTAAGGCAAACCAGACGCGATGCAAAAGGACCAGTGCTCTTAACAAACTACAGTTCCCAGGATTCTTTTGGGGGAAGTCATGGCTGCTAAAGTGGTTTAACGGTGCTTTAATGGATGGTGTGCATGTGACCCTGGTGCAATTTAGTTCCACTAGCTGTGGCTCTCTGTTTGTACATGTTGCAGTGAGTGGAAAGGCTGTATGAACTGCTCTGCCTTGCTACAAGAAAAGTGTGTTTTGCTGTGTTCCTAACATAAGAAAAAGGTTTTTTTAATTAATCTACCTCTCTCCACTAAGTGCTGACCCGAAGAAGGGCTCAGAAGAAGCTTGAATTCTACCCCTGGAATCCACAGACAACAAGAAAATATTATAACACTTGGACCCTGTATACACCAATCCGGTTTTAGTCTGTAGTCAGAGTGCAAAGATCTTTGTGGAAGCTCTCTATATGGTATTGCCAGATTCAGTCCCTGGCATCTCCAGGTTTGTTTGTTGTGTGTGTGTGTGTGTGTGTGTGTGATGTACTGAGCTTGGATCCTAGAACAATAGGCAAGTAGGATACTTGAAGGCAGCATCCTGATTCATCTGCAGGAGCTGCCCAATCCGGCTCCAGGAGGAAGTGAATCAGCAACTTGATTGGCCTGCAGCAGCAGCCCAATCAGGCTCCAGGAGAGGAGTTGAATCAGCCAGTCACGCGGGACGCATTGTGTAAATAACATATATATAGCCAGAGGTTTGCCATGAGCTGAAATAAAGAGCATGAAATCAACACTTGACTCCGAGTATATTTCAGTGTGTGTGTGTTTTTAAAAAATGACCAGGAAACAGCTGATGGGTGAGACCCAGTAAATAGTAGTAGTAGTAGTAGTAGTAGTAGTAGTAGTAGTAGTAATAATAATAATAATAATAATAATAATAATAATAATAATAATAATAAATTATACCCCACCCATCTGGCTGAGTTTCCCCAGCCACTCTGGGCGACTCCCAATCGAGTGTTAAAAACAATACAGCATTAAATATTAAAAACTTCCCTAAACAGGGCTGCCTTCAGATGTCTTGTAAAAATAGGATAGCTGCTTATTTCCTTGACATCTGATGGGAGGGCGTTCCACAGGGCAGGTGCCACTACCGAGAAGGCCCTCTGTCTGGTTCCCTGTAACCTCCCTTCTCACAACAAGGGAACCGCCAGAAGGCCCTCGGAGCTGGACCTCAGTGGAACTATAGCCATGTCCTCCCATCTTCAGAAAATGTTCCACCGTATTGGATTATTTTCTGAAGATACCCTCCCAGACACTGAAGCCAAAATGTGGGACGCCATCCTCCCATTTTTTATCACAAGAACACAACGGCCCTTTTGGTTGCCATGATCTTGCACAATCCCCCCCCCCATGCTTTTTCCAGATACGGTGCCCAAAAACATGCATTTTGGGGGGAATTCACACAAGATCACAGCAAGCAAAATGGCCATTGAACTCTTGCGATAAAAAGGGGGGTGTCGTGATTTTTCCAGGAATTTTGTGAGATATGCAATAAGGATTTAAATTATCCCCAGAACAGCTATGGACCATGGTAGCGATTCAAACAGTGGATATTCCCCTGATCACTATGCCAGCTCGTGGCACACACAGCTTTCATTCAGCCAATATTTTGCTTCCTCTGCTACACAACAAACTTGAAGTCAGTTTCTGTAACATGCTGGTTGTTTCTGCTCACCTTCTGATCAGAAATATAAGACGGGTGGATGACAACAAGAGTTTCAAAGTGTGCAGGACCCAAATGCATTTTGAGAAAAGCAACTGACTGCTTGCTCTTAGGAAAACGATGGGGAAATATACTGAGAAGTGTGGGATGAATCAATGATTAATGGGAAGACAGATAAGCACAACCATTGCTGTCAACGTTTCCCTTTTTTAAAGGGAAATATTCCCTTATTCTGAATAGGATTCCTCGCAGGAAAAGGGAAAAGTTGACAGCTATGAACACAACATGAGCAAACCAGGGCGAATACTCATTTTTGTGTAATCTCCCCACAAACAAGTCGTAACAAAATGCTCAATATAAGTCAGACATGGTCTCACCCTGAGTAAGCTTTGTGAAAGCAGATTAAATGGCTGCTTAATAAACAGGTTATCCAGAGGAGCCTTTAATTCACTAGATGGCAGCATTTACTTCTTGTTCCTAAAAAACCAGCACATTATGTATACACTGGGTTAGTGGGTGAAGTAATCTTTGGCGGAAAGAGTTGCAGGTTATAATGTTGATCATATAAAAAGAGGTGCTAAATAACTAACAGTAATGGCAAACCTTATCTACACCATTTTGATATGCTGTCAAAGATTTTCCAAGGCCCAGATTTTGAAAGTTCTGTCATCCCTTTTCAGCTAAAAACATTTCAGTTAAATTCTTTTCAACTGCAGTATTCCAGTAACATTAGAATCCAGAAAGGCGCAAATTTGTGCTCCTTTCACAGTTCACAATAACTTAAAAGTAGAATCGGAAAAACTGAATGGGAGTCACACTCCAGAACGCATGCACTTGGTCCCCGAAATTAATCCGTTCCGGGAGTCTGTTCTATTCCCAAAACAGTTCGGGGAGCAAGGCTTCCTGCAGCCAATTAGAAGCCATGGAAGCCGTGCCGGGCGTTCAACTTCCAAAGAACATTTGAAAACTGAAACAGTTATCGGTACTTCTGTTTTTTGTTCATTCAGGAGCCAAAACATTGGGCTCCCAAGGCGTTTGGCAGCTGAGATTCCACTGTATACCCAAGGATAGGGTTCCCATATTTCAAAAAGTGAAAATCCGGACACACAAGTTGTTGAGCTTTTTTTGGCAAAGTTTTTGAGCTCTCAAACTATTTTTAAGGAAATTTGCCAAAATCTACACTTCCAACATGGGTTGCCATACGTCCAGGACGTTTCAGTGTTTTCTGCCCAGACACTGTTTTTGACTGCCGAACACCAGCCATGTCTGTGAAATTCTGGATGTGTGGCAACCCTACACAAGGACGGGCTCTGCAGGGAACTGGCTTTAGGAAACAGGTCTGTTGGCAGACCAACTCTGTGTTACAAAGATGCCTGCGAACATGACATGAAGACTGGCAACATTGTGTGGGAATCACTTGCAGAAGTCCACAGTGCCTGGAGACGGACAGACAGGTTGTGAATTCACAGCAGTGACCGGTGGAGGAATGACTGCTGGGAGGATAGCAGAGAGAATAAATGCCATGATACATCTGCAACAGCACAACCAGACACCTTCCTCTTCCCCAGCTGCAACAAAATATGTCTCTCCTGTATCGGCCTCTACAGCCACAGCAGGCATTGTAACTCTCCAGCTGTTTGACTTCAATCCCAAAGGCACACTCCTCCATTATCTTCTGAGACAGACAGATGCCAACCACATAAAAAGGTAAAGGGACCCCTGACCATTAGGTCCAGACGTGGCCGACTCTGGGGTTGCAGTGCTCATCTCGCTTTGTTGGCCGAGGGAGCCAGTGTACAGCTTCTGGGTCATGTGGCCAGCATGACTAAGCCGCTTCTGGCGAACCAGAGCAGCGCACGGAAACGCCGTTTACCTTTCCCGCCAAAGTGGTACCTATTTATCTACTTGCACTTTGATGTGCTTTCGAACTGCTAGGTTGGCAGGAGCAGGGACCGAGCAACGGGAGCTCACCCTGTCGCAGAGATTCGAACCGCCTACCTTCTGATCGGCAAGTCCTAGGCTCTGTGGTTTAACCCACAACGCCACCCGCCAACCACATACCAGACTGCATTTCCTTTTCAGACATCACCCTAATCACTTTGGAATTAGAACATGAGAAGAGCCTTCCTGGAGCAGACCAATGGCCTAGGTTCTCCACCATCCTGTGGCCAACAGTGGCCAACCAGATGCATGTGGGAAACTCTCAGACAGGACCTGATCACAAGAACGCTCCCCCTCCTGCACTTTCCAGCCACTGCTGTTCAGGGAGAAAAGGGGGGGAAGCAAACTCAGGCACCAATTCTTACATAATAGTTCTGATGATGACAAGTTAGCATGGAAACAGTGCTGGGGTAGGAAGTGCTCGATGGAGCTGCTTTTTCAGCAGAGCTGATGGAATGAGCCCTGCTTCCCATCTCTCCCTGATGGGATGGTTGCTGCCAGATTGACAGCTGGGGGAGGCCTGGTGGATACACATAGAGGGCCCAAAAGTGTATTGATGCTTCCTTCTTGGAGCAAGTGCATTCTGTAAAACCCACCACCAGCAAGCAGTTTGGAAGGAGGACCCAAGTTTCCCATGCTCAGGGTTCTTCTGCGGTGTTAAACTGATAGTATTGACTCTCTTCTCTAAACCATTTCCACCCCCACATCCCAGGAGATGTATAAAGTGAGTACTGTATTTTTCTGTGTATAAGTCGCGGTTTTTTTATTATTTAAAAAAATGCTAAAAATTGGGGGTCGTCTTATACAAGGATAGTGCAGGGGTGGGATGGGCGATTGGCGGCTGCCATGAGCAGGAGATTGTCAGTGGCGTTTGGGCAGGTGATTGGTGGCTGCGGCAAGGTCTGCTGGCGATTGCTATAGCAATTGGGCAGGCGATTGGCGGCTGCTGGTGGCGAGCGGGCAGACGATTGGTGGCTTCATCAACCCATGCGATTGGCATCAATCCCCACCCCAAAAAAAGCTCAACAAGTGTGGGCAATCCCCCCGAAAAAAAAGCTCTCCCCCCATTTCCTCAATTTGGAGTCTGAAAAAATTGGGGTTGTCTTATACACGGGGGGTGTTACACACGGAAAAATACAGTACAGTGCTACCTTGGGTTAAGAACGTAATTCGTTCTGGAGGTCCGTTCTTAACCTGAAACTGTTCTTAACCTGAAGCACCACTTTAGCTAATGGGGCCTCCTGCTGCCGCCATGCCGCTACTGCGCGATTTCTGTTCTCATCCTGAAGCAAAGTTCTTAAACCGAGGTAATATTTCTGGGTTAGCGGAGTCTGTAACCTGAAGCGTATGTAACCTGAAGCATCTGTAACCTGAGGTACCACTGTACTTATTCCTCTTCTCAACTGCAGCACTTGCCCTCCAACATTACCCAAATTGGGAAGAGGTGGCAAAAGGGTTTAAGGCAATCACCATCACTAATAAGTTAATTTGTTTTTCAATTAGCTCTCACTGGGATTTGCCTCCCTTGGCAAAGGAATGGGGCTATCCTGTGATCCCCTCTCCAGAAACCTTGTCCACCTCCCAGAAACAAATAGGATTATTTCATGCTATGGCACTGATTTCTGAGACAAACTTCTACCTGCTGGGATGTTAAATTACGTGTTAAGTATATTTGAGATCCTTTATTCTGAGGAAATAAATCTCTATTCCTACTGAAGAAACTCAAGAGATTGTCTAATTAATGCTTAACTTACACTGCAATAGTTTTGAAGCTTTCAGAACACTGGGGGCAGGAAAACACTTCCCCCTCCCAATGGATTTGCCCACAAAACTTGCAGAAATTGAAGGTATGTTCCCCAAATGTCAGTAATTTCCATCAAAACATGGATACTTTCCAAAGATGATTTGTTTCCTGAAAATTATGGGTCTTCCCCCCTCAGAAACCCAAACATTTATCCAAAGCAAGAAAGCAAAGTTCCTTCCTTCCTTCCTTCCTTCCTTCCTTCCTTCCTTCCTTCCTTCCTTCCTTCCTTCCTTCCTTCTTTCTTTCTTTCTTTCTTTCTTTCTTTCTTTCTTTCTTTCTTTCTTTCTTTCGAAATGCAAATATAATACAACACTAGCTAAGTTGGTCAAGCAAGCTAAGAGAAATTGCCTTGATAAAACTTACTACTATTTGTTCTGTCCTTCAATTCACAACACTTGATAGCTACCTTTCGTCTTTAGGTTGAAGGGGGATCCATCTTCTTTGGCGATCACTCGTATCCGAGTCAGATTGTCTTCCATAAACACGGTTTTAACAACGAATCCATAAGTGACTGTGGAGGCCAATTCTGGACCCACACATTCTTTCAAAGTGGGGACATTGGGTCCCGGGCAGGAGTTGATCATGGTGTGGATTTGCCAACCGTGCCTTCCTCTTAGCACGTTTCTCCCTTGCGTTCTGAATTTGAGTGTCTTCAAAGCCCATGACACCTTTGGTAAAGGCTGTTCTCTAACTGGAGCGCTTGCAGGCCAGCGTTTCCCAGTTGTCTGTGTTTATGCTACATTTTTTTAGATTTGCCTTGAGAGAGTCTTTAAACCTCTTTTGTTGACCACCAGCATTACGCTTTCCATTTTTAAGTTCAGAATAGAGTAGTTGCTTTGGAAGACGATAATCAAGCTTGGCTGGAATGTATTACAACATGTCTTTGTTACACATAAAGAACTGCATTGATCTGGAGATGATGCCTTCACACATAAAGAACGTATGCAATTTTCCCAGGGATGTTACCATGTAAAGACTGCTCTCACACTGGGAGATATTGTCCACAAAGCAGATTATTTCAATGCCTTTCTATTTATACTTTTAAAATGGCAATTGCTGACTATCCCCTTCTTATGCATTCTGATATTGGGCATATTTACTTTAAGTCACACTGGGTTCAATGAAACATATTCAGAGGGGTATTAAAAATATCTGATTGATGAAAATGGAAGAAGGCTGCAAAACATGACCATTTTTTAGCTCCTTCTAAAAAAGAGTTGTAAATGTTGTAAATCCATAAATACAATATGAACTTCAGGACATCTGATCAAAGATGTTCCACTTTTTGTTTGTTTGGGCCTAAAATCATACTTCCTGTTGTATTACCCCAGCTAGTTACCTTTTATTGCGCTAAAGGTTGCCTCTTAAGTTGATAAGGACTACTTTGGAGTAAGCAATTTGTGGGCTGCCAGCCACAGTTCTTGTTCTTCACCCTCCTACACGCCTTGACATTCTTTACTTGAGCCAAGTATTATTTCAAGAGTTGTTAAATAGTTTCTGCCTTTTAGAAATATGAGAAAAATTCTCAATAGGCTTCCTCCAGAATGCACATGAGGGTCAAAGAACAGTAGAACCAAGAAGGAAATTATGGACATGAGAAGCACTTCTACAAGTTACACAGAATGAAGTAGCAATAGTCTGAGGTCTGCCTCTTTGGATGAACAATTGTTTTTTTCTTTTTCTTTAGTGCTGAGAGAGAGAGAGAGAGAGAGAGAGAGAGAGAGAGAGAGAGAGATGATCATCCCTTCATGTAGAAAATTAGCACGTCGGTGAGAAAAGTTGAGTACCACCACTTCTCCTGAGTAGGTTAGTTTTACCTACATGCAGGTGGTACCATGGAGGATGCTGTCCTTCGCCAGTGTTGAAATATTTTAAGTGTTATGTATTGAAGTTCTCACCCTGGCCAAAAGGAGTATCGTGTATGTAGTTTTCACTCAGGTCCACGTCAGTTCCTTTAGGCGGGAAACCCTGGGTTGTTGTTGCTACAATGTTGACTGCCGGCTGCCTATATAAGCAGGCCGGCTGAGCTGTTTGCTGTTCAGTTCTGTTCCAGCTTACAAATAAAGAGCTGCTTCAGAGAAATCGCTGCGTCGTCTGATATGTTCACCCACAACTTAACACTGGCGACGAGGAATCGGATGGATGGACAACAGAGCACAGCCAGATGCAGCCACCCTCTGAGATGAGCTGAATCAAGGAGCTGAAACACTGAACGAAATCACAAAGCAGAACCAATTCAGAGCTGACTGTTCTGGCTAGAGCACTGTGTTCCATCCATCGCCTCCATGTCGGCATCGGAACCATGGCTTCACTCGTGCCTCTACCACCGTTTGCCCCAGCCTCTGAATCATGGGACTCCTACCTCACTCGGTTTGACTCCAAGCAAATGAGCTGACAAGAGGGTCTGTAGAGCAGAAGCGGGGCCTCTTCCTCAGCCTTTGTGGCCCCAAAGTGTTTGCGATGGCCCAAGCATTGGTTGTGCCTCTAGCAGTCCAAGCAGAGCCATGGAACACGATTCAAGAGAAGCTCCGCAACCACTACGCACCAAAGCCGTCCAAGATTGCTGACCGCCATGCGTTCTACCACCGGAACCAGGCAGAGGAGGAGTCAATTAACAACTACACCACCGCCCTCCAACAGGCTGCAATGCACTGCAAGTTCCGAGACTTAGACAATGCCCTGATGGACTATTTAACATTAAGATTCACCTGTAAACCCAGTCAGCTTCTGTAGATAAAATAAGAAGAGCTATTACATTGTCCTTCCCCTCTGACAAAGAATGTTCTCCTTCATGGAGAGCACGTGTTGCGGTGGGGTCTAACAGGACACCCCCTCTTGGTTGCTGGGTAGGATTGTTTAAATGTCCAGGATTGTGATTGGCAATTCTGGGTTGTTGGGCAAATGATGATGTTGCCAATTTGTGGGGTGGCTTGAGGGTTTATATACTTAGCACGCAGCATTTAACGTTCCCTTTTGCTGCATGCATCGGATCACCCGCCCACCCTCCCTAAGTTAGGGCTTGTGTGTCTGACCTTGCTATGCCTGTCATGGGGTTGTCTGCTTTGGGGGCAGGGGCCTGGTAGGAATTTTGTCCATTTGGCAGATTGGCTGGTGCCATTTGGTTTTTGCCTACCGTGTAGCAAATCGTCACAACTTGTAAGGTTGCGGTTAGGCATTGGTTAAAACTGGTTGGTGGAGGGGATGTGGTTGGCAGTGCCTGCCCCTCCAATGCTGCTGCTGCAAGGAAATTCTGTTAAAGGAATCCAGGGGCTCACCATGCTTTTGTCCAAATCCCTGGTAAGGGGCTTGGGCCCCTCAGGCCCCTGGGAGAGGTGAGGGTCTAGCGCCCAGCTCCATCCTCTCCCCAAATGTTTTCTGTTATGTACTGAAGTTCTCACCCTGGGTCAGCAGGGGGATACTGTAGGTAGTTCAGGTCCACATATGCAAATAAGGGATCGAAAGTGACGTTCAGTGATTGGATAGTTACAGAAAATGTTACAGATAGGTAGCCATGTTGGTCTGCCATAGTCAAAATAAAAAAAAATCCTTCCAGTAGCACCTTAAAGACCAACTAAGTTAGTTCTTGGTATGAGCTTTCGTGAAGAAGTGTGCATGCACACGAAAGCTCATACCAAGAACTAACTTAGTTGGTCTTTAAGGTGCTACTGGAAGGAATTTTTTTATTTTTACAGAAAATGGTTACTGTTGTGTTCTAGAGGAGCTCTATATAAGCAGGCTGGCTGAACCCTTCAGTTCAGTTCTGTTCTGGCCTGTGAATAAACAAGAGCTGTTTGAAGACTCGCTGTATTGTCTGATATCTTCACCCACAACTCAACATTTTCCCTTACTGACTTTCGCAGGGTTGTGGAGGTAAGTTCTGTCCCTGGGTGGAGACAGATAGTCTTAACCAATGCCTAAGCAACCACTCACATTATGTATTTTAATAAAGTTGTGGCCAAAATAACGCCAAAAACCTTAAACAAAAATTCTGTGTGAACTGTGATTTATTTAGGGGGTGGCTTGGTGACCTCGACTCGCAACAAAACATCACAAGATGTAGTGATAACCACCAACCTGGTAAGCTTTAAAGGGGGATTAGCCACTGATAAGGCTATTCATGACTATTCAGTAGGCCTCTGAATAAAAATTGCTCACAACTGCAAGTGGAAAGAGCGCTGTGGCACTAAGGCCGTGTTTGAGGTCTTCTCAAGGGCATCTGGTTAGCCACTGTGAGAACAGCCTGCTGCAATACATGCTGGTCTTTGGACTGATCCATCAGGACTCCTCTTATGCTATATCTTAATCACGGCCGTCTTTACCCCAGGGTGCAAGGGGTGCGGTGCACCCAGGCACCGAATTCTGGGGGGCACCAAGTGTATTCTGGGGGGTGCCAAATGTTTCCGAACTTGGGTCTCCTACTGTTTTGGACTACAGTTCCCATCATCCCTGACCACAGGTCCTGCTAGCTAGGGATGATGGGAGTTGTAGTCCACAAACAGCTGGAGACCTGAGTTTGGGAAACACTGTGACTTCAACCAACTCTGGCTGTCAGGGCAAGTGCCAGGGGATTGAGTCAGAGGGTACTGCAAAATTTCTGATACCCCTGACTGAATGACCGTATCAACCCTTGATGGCCAGCCCTTTCAGGTGTGGATTTGGGTACGGCTTCCTGTAGCCATGGAAGATACTAACACGCTCACCTGGTAATACTGCACCCTGACTTTGCAGTAAAGACTTAACCAGGTTGGAAGACAACAGATCATTAGCCAGGTTATCTCTACCACCAGCACAGATTTTTCCCTCTTATCGTGTGCAGATATTTTGCCAAGTAATTACAGAGCACAGCTGGCACCCACTAAGCCACTCAATAGCACATCTAAAATTGCAGAACAGTTTTCTATTCAGCGCAAATTGGAATGGGGTGGGGAAAGGAGGTCAAGGAATATATTTTTTTGTATGATCTCTGCCTTTCGCTCTCTCTTCAGCAGAATTGATTTTGAAACTAGGCTTCGCTGCTGAAGGTTCTTCGACTTTACCGGGAGGCAGCCCTTTGTTCGTTGCTCTTCCTTATCACAATAGTGTCTGCACTGTGTCCTTATGAATCAGGGGAACCTGATGAGGGAGAAGAGAGATGTGTGAATTCAGCACTTCTCAGCAACACAGCCCATGTTGGGTGTGCAGCCATAAAGGAAACACAGCTCTTAAAAAGCACATTTATTGTCAGGAAGAATTTTAACACTGCATGGGAGGAGGTCGGTTTTGTTATTTGCTATGAAAAAAGCGAGGGATCAGAATAATGAGTTGGAACATTCTAAGTCTACAGTCTTCAATGCTCTTAATGTTTTAAAAAATAGCTTATTGTTATTTATTCAATTTACATATTGCCCTGTAGCACCCTGCTTGTGGTTAACGCTTAGCTGGAATGAAATATTCAACGCAGCAATAGAGAATTTAAAATAATTATTTATTTGTCAGACAAATAAATGAGAGGCACAGTGGTATATGGTTACCAAGCTCTGGCCTGCCTCCTGCCATTATGGCCAGCACT
Source organism: Podarcis bocagei (assembly GCF_964188305.1). Lineage (NCBI taxonomy): Eukaryota > Metazoa > Chordata > Lepidosauria > Squamata > Lacertidae > Podarcis > Podarcis bocagei. The sequence continues at coordinate 77,585,613 of NC_138133.1, read as the reverse complement.
TATATTTCCTTAATCCACCCCCCTTTGCTCCTCCTGTGGCTGCCTCTGTCCAATCAGCCTGGTTGGATTTCCTATTGGCTGATTGCTATAACCAATTCTAAGATACACCCATATCCATCCTCCTGTCCTTATATGGAACACAAAGAGCTATATATTGTTACATCTATAAATGACAAATAAGTAGTAATATATCTTACATGTGTCTCAACAAAGAATCTTAATTACCAGCTCACCTCTTGCCCTCCTTGCCCTATTGCCTTCTAAAACAAATGGTTAATCTTAAATTTTTATCTTAAACATATGTCAAGGATCTTGAGTTTCACATCAACATTGAAAGATCTCCTTCATTTGAAGGTTCCTAAACAAATGTCTGACAGCTAATATATCAGGACAGCCCAGATGGCGTCTCTTTGTCTAGCAAGAGGGCTGGGCTGGTGTCTGACTTAATTCCAGGATAAATACAACTCTTTACAACTATATGAAATAAGAATCTAGCATTTCTAAATCCTTTGCATAATTACATTTAAGCCAATATATTTAATACACAACACAGATAGCCTCTTAAAAGGAATAAGGCCTTTTTAAAGTAGAGAGAGAAAGAAAAAAGAACTCAGTTTAAAACAGTTTCAGAAGAAGCCTCCCCCCCCTTCAGCAAGCTGCTTTTCCCATTATCTCTTCCCAACATTTATTGCCCTCAGTTTAAGAAAGAAAAAAGACTTCCCAGCTAGATGCTTCTCCATTTGGTCTTGGCCTTTTTAACCTTAGAAGATCTGGCTCATTTTACTGGGAGGCACATTGGCATCATTTTACTATTTACTCATTCCTAATCATGTTTATCTCTGCCTTTTTTATCTTCTATAACATGTAGGGTCAGTGTCCTTACTCAGTCTGTAATTTCAGCTTTACGACTTTGAGAATTGCTTTCTGCTATCAATCAAGGGGCCCCTTTGTCTAGGAAAAACATTGCCAGTGTTTTCTTAAGCAGCTAGCCTTCTTGCCTGGCATGAAACTTTTGAAAATCTAAGCCCTCTTTAATATACAAGTCCTGATCAAACATTAATAAAATGCAGGCCTATGCCTGATGCCTCATTCCCCCCTTTCAAGCTCAAGGACCTTCGTCCCAAGTGTCCTTGATAGCTTGACCTTCATCATGTTCCTGAGGTAAAGCTCTGTATAGGGCCATGATATGAGGTAGAGTTTCATTTGAAACCATCTTGCTAATTGTACTTCTAAAACATGAAATGATACATGGCATCATACATAAAACCATTACCACTACTGTCAAGAAAAACAAGCAAGACAATAGTATCCCTTTGAGTCCTGTGACATTAGGTAACCAATTGGTGAGCCATCCCATATCCCATCCTTCCCATGTTTGTACTGGGACATGTGCTATATTCTCCATCTTTGTGGCCAACACACGGATTGCCTCACCATTATCTGAAATGTTAAAGCAACAGGCATTCCCTGTCAAGTTCAAGACTCCACATAGGCCTCCCTGCTTGGCAAGTACATAATCCATTCCCATTTTCAGCTGCAAAATGGCGGCTCTACTTTCATCCAACTGTTGTGCAATAAGTCTCAAACTCCGGGCCGTTGCATTGGTTACAAGTTCCACTACTGCTTGCAATCGAATTATTCTGTTTAGATTATAAATAGGATCCCGTGCCCCTTGTATGAGCTCACCAGGATTCCAGGAGGCAGGATCATAATAGGCTATAATGCGCTCTGGTGGCCAATCATCAGTACCGCTCCAACTTTGGGTACTTCCTCCTGCTATATGAGAAATATCAGCGTTTCTTCGTGTACGCTTGGCCAAATTAGTGGGCATAATCCACATTGGTGGTAATACCCATCCCAGGAAACAAGTCCCACTCCATTTGGAGGGGAGTTTCTTGTATGCCCATTCTCCACATATCCACCACAACCATCGGGTCTGAGGTTTTTGGTACGTGGAGTACAGAAGGCGAAATAGCAAAAGAGGTAGAGAGTTCACAGTGCAGTATGTTAGATTGCCTTTCTCTGTCACAGTTATGTTCCATACCACTTTCCATGCATGAATAAAAGGGGTTGCACAGGGCAAGGTATTCCGAGTTCGATAAGTAGTATCGTGTGCCCAGGTATTCTTAATATTATCCCAAGTATAGTGACAATGAGAAGAGCCTATCATGGTAGAATCAGCTGCATCTGATGATTTATGTACACAGAATTCCCCTTGTACAGGTATAACTCGTAATGGTTTAGTTGAGTTCCATCCGGGGAAATTCTGTACTTCTGTTTGGTGTGGTATTTCGCTTACCATACCGATGGCATCTAATGGTATCGGTAATAAGGGCATACCTCCCTCTGAATCATCTGGCCCAAGAGAGCAAACAAGGCAATTGGTCCTATTTGCAACATTGGCTACCATTTCAGCTAAACCTACCCACATATTGTGGTCATGGCGGAATCCATATTTAGTCAATTTGGTCAGATTGAAGGACCCTTCCCCTTCCCAAGGGATCAGGATTAATAATAAAATCATGTTGATGTCTAGCATATGCATTCCTTCCACAAAAGATTACCTTATTGTGATAGCAAATAAATATTAGTCCCAATATAATTCCCCCAGTGACAGAAATGGGGAACCACCAAGACCAAAACATATATCCAGAGGATCCCCAATGAGTAATATCTCTGTTAATTGTTCCACAAGGGGGGGCAGTCAATTAATTGTATAAGAGAATCTTTCCTTTCACAATCGCTGGTTCAGATGCTCCTCAAGCTTCAGGCGTGCGCAGGTCAGCCAGCTTCCAGGTTGTGGCTGCAGCAGGCCGGTCGTCTAATGTTGCCCGTGACCTAGCCCGTTCCCCGTAGGGCTAGATACAGGGGTTTTTGGAGAGAGTCAGTTTAAGAGGATTAGAGGGGTCACCTTTGCATGTCCAACTGCCTTCGGACTTCTTCAAACGGGAGTGATGAATCCAGGGGGGTCACCTCAGCTACCTTCACCGCTGTTGGAGTAGAGAGCAAGACGGTGTAAGGTCCACGCCACTTAGGTGCAAGTGGATCACGTTTCCACTCTTTCACCCATACGCTATCGCCAGCCTGGAACTGATGAATCGGCTCGGCAATGCTGCACGGCGTGGGCTCGAGGGCCCACCTGTTAAGAGAAACAAAAACACGGGAGAGAGATTGCACTTGTCCCTGTGTCACATGGTCTCTTATTTGTTTGAGGTCAGTTGGACTATCCTGAACAAAGGAGGGCGGCCTCCCATACAGGAGCTCAAAAGGTGACAACTTAAGTCTTTTTTTTTTGTGGGTGTGCACCGAACACGAAACAGTGTTATGGGTAACACGTCTACCCTCCTGAGACTTTAGACATATTAGTGGGCTTCTGGCATGCCCTGCAGATACCTTGCACAAGCGTCTGGCGGTAGGTGGTAAGCCTGGCCAGGTGAATTGCATTGTTTGGATCCCAATTAGGATCTTCCAAGGGAAAGTTGTCCTGGAGATGACGGTCAATATTATAAATATTTCCCACTCTGGCCTGCTCACGCAAATATATCTGTGCCTTTTCAATTATGTCTCTCCTTTCCTCAGTGGTGAAGAGAGTATTCAGGAGCTGGCGACAATCTGTCCAAGTAGGACTATGAGTATTTACTATTGAAGTCACCAAGTCCATCATAGCCTGAGGTTTTTCTGCGGAAGATGGGGTGTTTTCCAATTCATCAGATCCGTAGTTGTGAATGGAATGTACTGGAGGATCGAAGTTCGAGGTGGCCGTGGTCTGGTTGCCCATTAACCAGCACAGGCTCCTCAAGTGCATCAAATACTCTTCTGAGAAGGGCTACTACGTGATCTTTCTCTTCGCTTTGCTCTAGGGGCCTCAAATCATAGGGGATGGTATCTGTCCCAAGGCGTTCTTTTAGCAGCTTTATACGCCTGGCTGTATTGCTTGCTGACCGATTAAGGTCTCCCTGTAACTTCTGTAATAATTCTCTAGGATTTGGATGTACAGGAGTTTGGGGTAGGCAATCAGTTGTCTTCTCTCTTGTACCCCGTCCAGTAAGGCGAAGGAGCTGCGTTCCAGCAGACCACTGATCCGAGTCGCAGGCACCATAAAATGTAGCACCCTGCTTGTGGTTAACGCTTAGCTGGAATGAAATATTCAACGCAGCAATAGAGAATTTAAAATAATTATTTATTTGTCAGACAAATAAATGAGAGGCACAGTGGTATATGGTTACCAAGCTCTGGCCTGCCTCCTGCCATTATGGCCAGCACTTATATTTCCTTAATCCACCCCCCTTTGCTCCTCCTGTGGCTGCCTCTGTCCAATCAGCCTGGTTGGATTTCCTATTGGCTGATTGCTATAACCAATTCTAAGATACACCCATATCCATCCTCCTGTCCTTATATGGAACACAAAGAGCTATATATTGTTACATCTATAAATGACAAATAAGTAGTAATATATCTTACATGTGTCTCAACAAAGAATCTTAATTACCAGCTCACCTCTTGCCCTCCTTGCCCTATTGCCTTCTAAAACAAATGGTTAATCTTAAATTTTTATCTTAAACATATGTCAAGGATCTTGAGTTTCACATCAACATTGAAAGATCTCCTTCATTTGAAGGTTCCTAAACAAATGTCTGACAGCTAATATATCAGGACAGCCCAGATGGCGTCTCTTTGTCTAGCAAGAGGGCTGGGCTGGTGTCTGACTTAATTCCAGGATAAATACAACTCTTTACAACTATATGAAATAAGAATCTAGCATTTCTAAATCCTTTGCATAATTACATTTAAGCCAATATATTTAATACACAACACAGATAGCCTCTTAAAAGGAATAAGGCCTTTTTAAAGTAGAGAGAGAAAGAAAAAAGAACTCAGTTTAAAACAGTTTCAGAAGAAGCCTCCCCCCCCTTCAGCAAGCTGCTTTTCCCATTATCTCTTCCCAACATTTATTGCCCTCAGTTTAAGAAAGAAAAAAGACTTCCCAGCTAGATGCTTCTCCATTTGGTCTTGGCCTTTTTAACCTTAGAAGATCTGGCTCATTTTACTGGGAGGCACATTGGCATCATTTTACTATTTACTCATTCCTAATCATGTTTATCTCTGCCTTTTTTATCTTCTATAACATGTAGGGTCAGTGTCCTTACTCAGTCTGTAATTTCAGCTTTACGACTTTGAGAATTGCTTTCTGCTATCAATCAAGGGGCCCCTTTGTCTAGGAAAAACATTGCCAGTGTTTTCTTAAGCAGCTAGCCTTCTTGCCTGGCATGAAACTTTTGAAAATCTAAGCCCTCTTTAATATACAAGTCCTGATCAAACATTAATAAAATGCAGGCCTATGCCTGATGCCTCAGCCCTATACCCGCAGGTCTCAGGGTTGTTCGCAACATAAAATCACAATATAAAAACACAAAATATGTAATAAAAATAAGAACAAGAACAACCCAGTAATCCCTCATCCCCAACACATTTCGAAAGGGCGTTGGATGTCAGAGGAATGTTTTTGCCTGGCGCCTAAAAGTGCATAACACTCCCTGGGGAGAGCATTCCACAAATGGGGAATCACTGCAGAAAAGGCCCATTCTTGTGTTTCCACCCTCTGGGTCTCTTGTGGAAGAGGCACATGAAGAAGGGCATCAGACGTCTGGGTAGATTCATTTGGAGAGAAGTGGTCCTTCTTAAGTGCCATGAAAATAAATGCAAGCACATTTCAGATGGCTGGTTTTTAATCCAATTGGCTTCAAATCCAAATATATAGTGTGATTTTTAAATATATATAGGCAACCAAAATGATCAAGGGGATGGAACAACGCCCCTATGAAGAATAGTAGCAGAGTCTGGGACTTCTTAGGTTACAGGAAATATCCGTATAGTTAAAGCTATGGCTTTCCCAGTAGTGATGTATGGAAGAGAGCCGGACCATAAAGAAGGCTGATCGCCAAAGAATTGATGCTTTTGAATTATGGTTCTGGAGGAGACTCTTGAGAGTCCCATGGACCGCAAGAAGATAAAACCTATCCATTCTGACGGAAATCAGCCCTGAGTGGTCACTGGAAGGACAGATCGTGAAGCTGAGGCTCCAATACTTTGGCCACCTCATGAGAAGAGAAGACTCCCTGGAAAAGACCCTGATGCTGGGAAAGATTGAGGGCACAAGGAGAAGGGGATGAAGACGAGATGGTTGGACAGTGTTCTCGAAGCTACCAGCATGAGTTTGACCAAACTGCGGGAGGCAGTGGGAGACAGGAGTGCCTGGCGTGCTCTGGTCCAGGGGGTAATGAAGAGTCGGACGACTAAACAACTAAACAACAACAACAACAGGTTACAGGAAAGGCAAGCAAGTGGCAACATGACAGAAGTTTACGAAATTACGCAAGGAGAAAGCAGGGAGAGAAAAGTTTTGCTCCCTCTCTCATGACAATAGAAGTTGCAAGCATCCAATGAAGCTGAAAGTTCAAAGATTCAGGAGAGAAAAAAGAAAATACTGCTGCACGCGGTGCAGTAAATAAATAGGTACCACTCTGGCAGGAAGATAAACAGCTTTTCCATCCACTGCTCTGTTTTCGCCAGAAGCGGCTTAGTCATGCTGGCCACATGACCCAGAAAAACTGTCTGTGGACAAACGCCGGCTCCCTCGGCCAGGAAAGCGATATGAGCGCCGCAACCCCAGAGCCGTTTGCAACTGGACTTAACTGTCAGGGGTCCTTTACCTTTACTGGTTTGATATTTGGGGCTCAGACACAATCTCTGTTTTGTACTCAGCTCCCTAGTAAGCAAATTGTCCCCTGGACTAGCCAAGCTCCCCCAGCAGCCCACAACACTGTCCCAGATTTGCAAATGCAGCCATGGGTTCCAAACGATTGGTGACCCCAGGTATACTCAGTCAGAAGGACTTTCAGCTGACCCTCATTCTGTTCAATCCAGCGATATTCCAAAGGACAGCTTTAAATATATATATGCAAATTTGTGTTTATGTACAGAGACAGTGGTACAATTCAACAGCCCGGTCCTGAAACTGAATCCCATCCAGAAAAGCACTTAAGCAATCTGTTGAACTGAAATGAAGTGCAGTTGGTGTTTTTGTTGGACGGAGGCTAAGCAGGTGAGAGCAAGGAGGCCTTTTTAGTACATCGTGGAGTGGAAAAGACATCCTTTTATTCTGAAATATGAAGGTGACATACCCCTAGATCCTTTTCACAGGGAAATTTGGAACGTGCTGAATTTTCCACAAGATCCTGCCATCCCAAAATGATGATACTGGCAAGGCCTTATTGCTATTATCAAGGAGACAACGGTGTTTTTAAGGGCACAAGAACGAATTAATGACCCCTTCCCTGGTCTTATGGTCTTGAATGGAGACTGCCACAAAATAGATGGCTTGGTGGATCTATTCGCTGTTGCTTTCTGTAACTAAACAGGGCCCTACAAGTGGGGAAGAGGACCTGTCTCCTTTCCCACGCAAGACTGTATTTTATCCACACTTGAAGAGTATTTGCATAGCTGAACTCCTTGCTCATGAAAAGAGGTCAAGAAAAGGAAAACCGTAATTCCAGCCAGTAAATATATATAGATCTGAAAACCTTCAAGCACAAAAGGAGCATTTATACTTTTACGACTTCTGTAGATTATGGGTGTTCCCTACGCTTTGTGTCTCTCTTTTCATTCTCACCTTTTAACCTTTTTTTTTTTTTTTTGAGATTGCAGATTGGATGGCATTAACTTGACTCCTCTCCTGCTAATTAGGAAGGGAAGAGGGAGAATCTTGTTCCAGGGGATAATTCTTTGAAAAGCTCGTTTAGAACGACTTCCAAGTCCTGTTTTGACTTAGTGTTTGTCAACAATCCAACAATATCAAGTGATCAAGCAAAATCAAGAGGGCAAGAGGAGGCGGCGGTGGCGACGCTTAGGTCTCCAGTGGAGAATATGAGATTTTATAATAAAAGATATCAAGTCACTGATCAAAGGGCTTCTTCAGATGCTGAAACAGAAGTAAACCCCAAGAGTAGGCTGAACTTTATGACACAGTTTCAAGGGATCTATGAGCCTGGTGTGCCAGTGGGGAGCCTTGCAGAGTGGAGGGAATTGTGCTTAATCTTTTCCAAAAGGCTGTTTTCACGTCAGCTGGGAGAGAGGACAATCTCCAGACTGCAAGAAATAAACTCTGCATGTAATTCAACTCATCCTCTTTGTTATTATTGTGCATACTTTATTTGGTAGCACTAGTGCTAGAAACAGGGACGCGGGTGGCGCTGTGGGTTAAACCACAGAGCCTAGGACTTGCCGATCAGAAGGTCGAATCCCCACGATGGGGTGAGCTCCCGTTGCTCGGTCCCTGCTCCTGCCAACCTAGCAGTTCGAAAGCACATCAAGTGCAAGTAGATAAATAGGTACCACTCTGGCGGGAAGGTAAATGGCGTTTCTGTGCGCTGCTCTGGTTCGCCAGAAGAGGCTTAGTCATGCTGGCCACATGACCCTGAAGCTGTACGCTAGTTCCCTCGGCCAATAAAGCAAGATGAGCGCTGCAACCCCAGAGTCGTCCGCGACTGGACCTAATGGTCAGGGGTCCCTTTAGTGCTAGAAGCATATATCAGACTGTGGGTCTGAGAAATGGGGCTGTGAACTGCTATTTTGTGATGAGCATAAGAGCCAACTCCTAATGGCAGAGGTCCCTTCACCCCCTCCCATAAAATAGTTGAGGGGGCTGCCCCTCCCCCAATGGATGGGCATTCAAATGGTCTCTGTGCCCCATGTCTTGTGATTGATTATGCAGAGTGAAGCTTACCTGGGGCCTCCAATATTTTATTCAAGTTTGCACCTCTGACAATGAGCAAATATTCCAACAACCAAAGGAAGAGATTGGCTGCAAGGTTGGGGTCAACAGCATTCATGATGCCTTCTGTTAGATGGTGGGGGGTGCTCCGGAGAAGGCATTTATTTGGTGAGAATTCCCATGATAGGAAGCTAAGGGAGAGGGGCAAGCAAAACTTTCTCGTTGGAGCAGCTAGGCTGGAAGCCAGACGCAAACACAATCCATGCAATCAAATCTGCAAGCGATTAATTGCCGCTTGGAAGAACGTGTCTTTACTGCCACTGCCAAGGCTGAGAAGGCTTCAATTTACCTAAACTAAAAGGCACTACAGTGATACCTCGGGTTACAGACGCTTCAGGTTACAGACTCCGCTAACCCAGAAATAGTACCTCGGGTTAAGAACTTTGCTTCAGGATGAGAACAGAAATCGTGCGTCAGTGGTGCGGTGGCAGCGGGAGGCCCCATTAAGCTAAAATGGTATCTCAGGTCAAGAACAGTTTCAGGTTAAGAGCGGACCTCCAGAATGAATTAAGTTCTTAACCCGAGGTACCACTGTACAAGGAAGAAAGAAGTCATCAGATTAGAATGTCACCTATGATGAGACTAATCAAAACGTCACTTAAGCAAACAGATAAGCAAAGACTAATGATATAGAAACAAATTACACACATCCTATGGTCCCAGTAATTAACTAATTAACCACCATGTGCCCAATAAATCCTACAATTTAACAAATACCGTAATCAATCTACATTTCTAATTCCCTATACAGTGGTACCTCGGGTTACAGACGCTTCAGGTTACAGACGCTTCAGGTTACAGACTCCGCTAACCCAGAAATGGTACCTCGGGTTAAGAACTTTGCTTCAGAATGAGAACAGAAATTGTGCAGCAGTGGCACAGTTTCAGGTTAAGTACGGACCTCCAGAACGAATTAAGTTCTTAACCCAAGGTACCACTGTACTTCCTTACATAGTGGTACATAATGATCACAAGCATACTCTCCAACGTTCTTCAAATGAAAATAGGGACATTTCTCACCCGCCCCAACAGACCCTCCTCAACTCCCCATTTTTTTGCTTTTCCCTGCCCCTGTAGTGTTGAATTGGAGGCTTCCTGTTCTTTTTTACCCAGAGTCTATTTATTAAGTCTGTCAGATAACTTGATAGACAGTATCAAAGCCTCAGAAATGCAAAGCAATATATGCTTGCGCTGACAGATGCATAACCAGCTTTGAAGTTTGATTCTGTTATGTCACGTGCTTGCTATATCTTTATTTGGGGGGTCTATAATTAGCTGTAGTTACTGCTTTATCGCTGATTTTGTAGGGATATTTTTAGAGTATCTCAGTTTCAAACAAATGACTTTTTTTAAAAAAAGATGTTTTGTATGTTGATGTCTGGATTTTGAAAAACGGTGCCATTAAAAAAAGGAAAAAGAAAGTTACAAACGTTAAGGCACTAAACAAGTGCAAAGGGCTATTAAACGAAATGGTAACCTAACCTTTGCAGAAGATACAGAACATTTTTAAAAACATAATGTGGGGGGCAGGGAATCTGGACAACAATCAGTCTTTGTGTTCTGGTTTTCACATCTACACCAGGGGGGGGGGGATATTCATTGTGCATCTTTATACATTCCAAGTTCCAACCACTCCCATGGATGAAAGTAGATGCAATTAAAATTCTACTAAAAGCCATGATTAGTTGCATCACCTATAACTCCCTAATTATAGGGACTGAATATAGCAATCAAGAAAGTCCAATCACTTGAAACTGGTTATAATTAATTTTCTAGCATTGCTGGGTGCATAGTGCTTCTAAGCTTGAACTTCCAGTTTTAGCGTAAATGATCTCAAGACGATTCATGCTGTGTTCATTGAAGGGAGGTATGGCCACAGGTATTTATTGCTCACAGCTGAGGCTTTGCAGATGTGAGGTTGTTGCCTGCAGGGAGCAGTAGGCTGGATGAGGGCCAAATGAATAAGATGGAGGTGGACTGGCGGTTTTTTGAGTCTGGGAGTTGAGTAGATGGCCTGTTCCGCATGAGGCTGCACTTTTTTTGAAGGTGCATAGCTTGGGGGCTTGATCCATCTTTCTCACTGTAGGCTTGGGAAGGCATAAAGTGCTTATTATCAGCTACACCCAGTTTGCTGGTTACAGCCACTCATGAAGAGATATAGTAACATCCTGGCTAGATGATTACAATGTGCTTTTTCTGGGGCGACCCTTGCTCAGAATTTTCAACTAGTGAAAACTTACTGGCTCCCATTCTCTTGGAATCGAATTACACTGATTTATGAGAATCCACACGGGTTCCCTATACACTACTATATACTACTACTACTAATTTGTTATTTCTGTGTCGCCCATCTGACTGGGTTGCCCCAGCCACTCTCGGCAGCTTCCCACAAATTTAAACATCAAACACAGTAAAACATCAAACATTAAAAACTTCCCTATACAGGGCTGCCTTTAGATGCCTTCTAAAAATTGTATAGTTACTTGTCTCCTTGGCTTAGGGGTCAGAACTCCATACCCTCCAACATTTCTTTGATGAAAATAGAGAAGTAGTGTAGGAAGTAGAATCATAGAAACATAGAATTGTAGCGTTGGAAGAGACCCTAGTCAAACCAGCTGCAGTGCAGGAATCACAGCTTGAGAATCCGTGGCAGATGGTCATCTGACCTCTGTTTAAAAACCTTAAATGAAAGAGCATCTGCAATCTTCCAAGTTAGTCAGTTGCACTGGCAAACAGCACTTACTTGTCAGGAAGTTCTTCATAATGTTTAGTCGGAATCTCATTTATTGTAATTTGAATCAACAAAAGTAGGGCCAGCGAAGGGTGAGGCCGTGGAGAGGATGTGACACATGGAGACTCCCAAGGGATAGAGAGCCATGGAGGCCATGTGTCTGAGGCGCAGGTTAATTCTGTGTCCAGGGCAGATGTTTACCAGCTCCATTTGGTACATAGGCTGAGACCCTACCTGCCCGCAGACTGTCTCGCCAGAGTGGTGCATGTTCTAGTTATGTATCTCCCACTTGGACTACTGCAATGCGCTCTACGTGGGGCTACCTTTGAAGGTGACTTGGAAACTGCAATTAATCCAGAATGTGGTAGCTAGACTGGTGACTGGGAGCGGCCGCCAAGACCACATAACACTGGTCTTGAAAGATCTTCATTGGCTCCCAGTACGTTTCCAAGCACAATTCAAAGTGTTGGTGCTGACCTTTAAAGCCCTAAACAGCCTCGGTCCAGTATACTTGAAGGAGCATCTCCATCCCCATCATTCAGCCCGGACACTGAGGTCCAGCTCCGAGGGCCTTCTGGCAGTTCCCTCGTTGCAAGAAGTGAGGTTACAGGGAACCAGGCAGAGGGCCTTCTTGGTAGTGGCGCCTGCCCTGTGGAACGCCCTCCCAGCAGATGTCAAGGCAATAAACAACTATTTTACTTTTAAAAGACATCTGAAGGCAGCCCTGTTTAGGGGAGTTTTTAATGTCTGATGCTGTATTGTTTTTAATATTCAGCTGGAAGCCGCCCAGAGTGGCTGGGGAAACCCAGCCAGATGGGCAGGGTATAAATAATAAATTATTATTATACCACTTTTTCAAAGCTATATAGCAGCTGTTGTGTAGCTTTGGGGCGTGGGGCATAGGGGCTGTTTATCCAGGCGCAACTGCTTTGCGGGTTTTATATTTTTAAAACTAAAACGAAGCAATCAAGTGGTCTAAAAAGTTCGTGAAATAATTAATATTAATAAAATAAATGACCACTGCCACTGTCCGTTTCCCTCTTTTTGCTGGGAAGACCCTTCCCCACCATCACCACTGCCGCCTGGCCCTGACAGGAACCGTGGGTTAAGGGGTGCAAGACTTGCTTTGCCCCGGGGCACTGGCAACCCACGCAACACCACTGTATAGGAGCTCCAACATTTCTCTTTTACAAATGAACCCCTGCTTGTTACATGGTACAAACGTAATCATGAATACCGTTTGAAGAAGAGATTTGCCTCAGAGGAGAAATAAACAATACGCTGGCAGGCACTCTGTGTGCTATTGCCAAGAGACAGACAAAATGAACTCTTGTTGTTCCTACACACACACCCAAGGCAGAGGCAGATATGGCATAACAAATGCTGAGAAATGTCAGTAGGCGGGCACACCGTCTTTTGGCAGGTGGCAGCAGGACGTGTAGAGACAGGAGAGGGGGGGAAACAGGGGCATGCAGCTGTTCATTTTTAAAAGGCAAAGGGGGGTCTGCGTCGCATGTCAAAACCAGAAGGTCGGCCAGCGAGACGTCTGTCACTTGTCGGAGGAGGCATTTTGCAAAACGTGGCATTGAGAGCTGCCAAATGTCATAGGGGGTTGGTAGGTAGGAATCTGTGCTTCAGAAAGTCTTCATGGAGCAATTGTGGCACTTAGGGAGGTGGGGCCCCTGCAGTGCTCAAGCCACTATTTTACCACCACTATTTGCTTAGAAATTTCATTTTAATGAACTGAAGAAAGAGTGGGTGGCTTTCTAATAGTGGATCAGCAGACTTGCGCGATTTTGTTTTCTCTGGAGGTATCCCCAGACAGTCAGTGTTTTGCAGGAAGGATTAGAGTTGGGAAATTTGGGTTTCTGCAGTCAAAGAGGATTAAAGCACTCTGTTGCCTCAACGTAACATAACCACTTTTTAAAAGAAACTGAAAAGGTAGGGGATATGAATTGAATGGTGCGGAATAAACAAATGATTAACAGGAAGTTGTGTAAACAGCCTGGAAGCAAATCGGAACGAATCCAGCTCAAATGCTTGCTGTCATATAACCGCCCCACAAACAAATCCCAATGAAAGCTAGATGACAGACCTGAGACAATCAAATCTCAGTGTACGTTTTGTGCAAGCAAATGAGGATGAGTGTTCAATGTGTAGACTGTCTGCAGAAGCTGAGAATCTCCTGGTTTTGTCATGCACAAGCCTGGCATGACACCCTGCGGGTATCAGGAGTGCGTGCAGGAGCCAGGCCCAGTGACCAGTAGGACTTTGCAGGACTAGGGCCTTCCTAAGTTGGTTCTGAAGAGGCAAGGCACGGCCGCACAGGTGAGGCCGATTGATAACTCACAGCACCTGGTGGCAAGAGCCAGGAAGGGATATAAGGTCAGCCTTTCCCTTCGGCTCTTTGCCACAGCAACACATTCCCTGCCTTGCTGTGTTCAGCTCCTTGACTCCTTGCTTAGCTTGATCCTCGGACCCCTGACTTCGTGACTCCTTGCTTCTTGATCCTCGGACCCTTGGCTTCCTGACTCCTGGCTTCTGGACTCCCATTCCTGCTCCTACCCCGCCATCTTGCTCCCAGTCCCAACGTCCCCAGCCGGGACTTTGATCGCCCGTGAACCACACCATGACAGAGGGTCTGCATTGGCTGCTTCCATTGGCCACCTGGAGCTTGGCCAACCACAGCTCATGAGAAGTTTGTGGGGCTACCAGTGTTAGCCACAGTGTGTGAGCCAAGGGTTGCATCCCAACATTTCCCACATTGTTCCGGGGGATACTACTGGTTGATTCACTCCTGCAGCTGCTTCCCTTGGCCACTTCATACTGGAGTATGAGGAGAATTTCCCTTAGCCACTCCCTTCAGCCAAATACCAACCTACAGAATGAGGGGAAGAGGTCACACACCCAGAAAAATGGGTCTGGGTCTCCATTTTGCTTACAGGCCACCATCTTGTATTGCCCAAACCTAGTGTAAGAAGAAATATGGTAGATGCACTTCTGCGTTCCGTATTCATAACAGCCAGTATTAAGCAACTCCAAGCAATACTTTTAGTTTGGCTGCCCCCCGTTCTGTGGAATTCAATTTCCTGTTGAGACATAACAGGTGCCCATTCTCTGTCCTTCCTGGAAGCAGCTGAAGACATTTTTGTTCTGGCAATCTTTCCCAGCAGGATGAATACCATGGCTGTGTCTCCTATTTTTCCCAGTTAATTTGCTGTTATTTTCTGTGCTGATTTTAACTGCTTTTTAAAACGCTTCTCACGATATTGTGTACATCACCTGAAGACATCATATTAGTGGAAGGTGATATATTGTTTCTTCCTGCCACCACTAATACCACCACTAATAACAATCATATAATTTTTTTTTCAAGAGCTGTGTTTCCAGGACTGTACAGTCGTACCTTGGAAGTCGAACAGCCTAGTTCTCGGACCTTTTGGCTCCCAAATGACCGAAACCCGGAAGTCATTGTTCTGGTTTTTGAATGTTCTTTTGGAAGCTGAATGTCTGACGGAGCTTCCACAGCTTCCGATTGGCTGCAAGAGCTTACTGCAGCCAATCAGAAGCCGTGCTTTGTTTTTTCAAAAATTTTGGATGTTGAACGGACTTCGGAACAGATTCCGTTCAACTTCCAAGGTATGACTGTATAACTAAAAGATGCAGTTGGGGAACCATATGTTTGAATTATCTCCCTGCTGTTAAGAAAACCAGGGTATGAGCAAATGCAGATCTATCCTAGACTTCTGCCTGACTTTCATATGGAATGAGTTTTAACTGGGAGGAAGATTCCAACAATTTGCCATCTACACCAAGAAGCATAAAGGACTACAGCATTTTAAAAGGGGAAAATCCCTGATTAATCTCCTAATCTAGTTGTTTGCTGCCCTCTTGATCTCACTTTATGATGTGTGAAAGCCATGGCAAGATTCTTTCACCTCATCATGATTTGATTTTGTGCGTCAGTGTGAATGTAACCCCTACACAGAGATGGCTGATATTACATATTGGGAAAGACTTGAGAAGTAGCAGGCTCCAAAAGCTGGCAGATAAATCTGGGTGGAATCCTACTGTAAGTCAAGTGGGAGAGGTTTGGATACAAACATGAGTGTTATTTATGGATAGCTATGGCAACAAAGGGCTGCAACGGGAAGGACACGTACAAAACTGCGATCGGTTGCTGAAATATTATGCCATGATAAGTGGTAAAAATGAGCGGAGACAGTTTGGTACTCTTGGGTGATGGGAGCAAAGGGTCTGCTCCAGCTGTGGGGAAACTTCAGCCCTCAAGATGTTTCTGAATTACAATTCCCATCATCCCTGGCCATTGGCAATGCTTTCTGAGGCTAATGGGAATTGTGAGAAAAAGAGGTGCAGCAGAAGAATAGGAGTGAGGCTTGTGGGCCTGCTGAGGTGAAAACTGTTAAGTTGTGGGTGAACATATCAGATGACACAGCAATTCTTCAAACAGCTCTTGTTTATTCAGAGGCCAGAACAGAACTGAACTGAAGAGCTCAGTCAGCCTGCTTATATAGAGCTCCAGTACGACGTTACTGTAGCAACTTCTAAAACTATCCAATCACTGAATGTCACTTTCGATCCTTCATTTGCATAACTATCTACAGTATCCCCCTGCTGGCCCAGGGTGAGAACTTCAGTACATAACAAAAACTATCTATGATTTTATCCCTTGGGCCTAACGAGGAATGGTCTCAATGCTGAGAGAAATCCTTAGGCAGACTCCAGCAGCCAGGGCTACCCAGAATCCTGTGGGTTTAGAAAGGGAACCCTAGAAAACAGAAGTGCCAGCCTTATAAGCAGGTGTAAACAGGAAGATGTGATCCTTCAGGTACTGCGAGTCCATGCTGCTTAAGGTCTTAAAAGGCACCCTGCAGTTTAAAAATAAACAAACAAAAAACTATAATCGTCATGATGCCAAGATGATCAAGGAGGTGGAGAAGCGCAGGAGCAGTTGACTCAGTTCTGCTCCAGAGTGATTTCCAGCGTTGCAATGAGAGACCCTTTTATGAGTTTGGGAGCCTTTTCTTTTCCAATTAGAGCGCACAGCTGCTCAAAAGAAAGTGATGCCTGTCTGATGGGTAGCAGACACAAGGCAGGCGCTCACGGCCTCAATGGGGGCCATTGTTCAGGGGGAAATCTTGCCATTCAAAATGCCCAGATGCTAATGGAACTATTTTCTCCTTCATCTTTCACGGTCACTCTCTTCGTTTATCTAGCTGGGCTCTTTGAATCGAAGCGGCGGCTTTTGTGCACTTTGTAGATGAAGCACCTTCCAGCTTGGGCTTCAGGAATGTCATCTGGCTATGCTTTTCACAAGGGCTGTAGCAAGCGCTGGTTTGAGACATGGCATAGGAAGAGCCCTGCGGGGGAAGGAAGTACTCACAGAGAGCCAGTGCGGTGCAGTGGTTAAGAGTGGTAGACTCATAATCTGGTGAACCGGGTTCGCTTCCTCGCTCCTCCACATGCAGCTGCTGGGTGACCTTGGGCTAGTCACACTTCTCTGAAGTCTCTCAGCCCCACTCACCTCACAGAGTGTTTGTCGTGGGGGAGGAAGGGAAAGGAGAATGCTAGCCGCTTTGAGACTCCTTCAGGTAGTGATAAAGCGGGATATCAAATCCAAACTCCTCTTCTTACAGGGTGACAAGAGGATGGCAAGGAGATGGAGGGCAATGCACAGGAACCAGAGCAGCAGGACCCATCACGAGAGCCAGAGCTTCTCCATAGACATGGCAGGCTCTCAGGTGTACAGAGCATTGGGAGGTATGCTCTAGGACAGCCTTTCTCAACCTGTGCGTCCCCAGATGTTCTCGAACTACAACTCCCATCACCCCTAGCTAGCAAGGCCAGAGCTCAGAGTAATGATGGGAGTTGTAGTCCAACAACGTCTGGAGACCCACAGGTTGAGAACCGCTGCTCTAGGAGGCTGGAACAGGCAAGGGCCCGCAGCCCAGTTCCTTATTTGACCAGGTGGGGCTCGCTAGCTCTGGGAGAAGGTGTCTGATTCCTCAGCTTAAGTAGGCTTGGAACAGGTGAGGGTCACCTGCCTCATAAAGCCCAGACGTGGCAATCAGAGCAGAGGTGCTGTATCTGCTCAGCTGCCCATGTTGGTGGACCTTGGCCGGGATGCCCCTGGACCTCTATGGGACTGAGCTTTGTGTTGGACTCTGGACTGTATCCTGGACTTCAGACTTGGCCCACTTGGACTGACCTTCGACCTTGCTTGAATGGATTGACCTATGGTCTTTTAACTTTGGACTTGACATACTGACTAGCCGCCAGGTAGGCCAAGGGTTGAGGAGACTTTGCTTCTAGCTGCTCTCATTCTTATAGGTTTGCCTACCTTCACGCCACCAAGGAACTCTCAATTACCGTATTTCTCGCTCTATAAGACGCACCAGACCATAAGACGCACCTAGTTTTTGGAGGAGAAAAACAAGAAAAAAAATATTCTGAATCTCAGAAGCCAAAACAGCAAGAGGGATTGCTGCGCAGTGAAAGCGGCAATCCCTCTTGCTGTTCTGGCTTCTGGGATAGCTGCGCAGCCTGCATTCGTTCCATAAGACGCACACACATTTCCCCTTACTTTTTAGGAGGGAAAAAGTGAGTCTTATAGAGCAAAAAACACGGTAAATTCTGGTTCTGTGTCCCTCAACCTTCCTTGGATGATTTGGTCAACCAACAGCCTCTAGAATTTGTTGAGAGCTGCCTTCTAGGTGAAGTTCAGGCTCGCTCTTCTGCTCTTGCAAAGTGAAGCAGGCAAACTCAGAGTAAGTGGTACGTTGTTTTCTGGACAAGCCTTCCCTTTGACAGGCGGACAAAGGAAGTGGTGACATGTGGAATTGTTTCTCGTCTTCTCTCTTACTATGCTAAGAATTCCAATTTGCTCAACAGCTGCTGTCACAACCACCACCCAACCTTTGATCCGGTTGTTTTAAGCAATGTGCCTCTTAATGCAGCAACAGATGCAGCTGATTAAATATATAAAAATGCAACAAACCAAAGCCCCTCCTGGAAACAAAAACACTTGCCACCTTGGTGCCTTGGGAAACAATCAATGCTTGAAAGAGACTTGCAGAGCAAATCAGGCTGGAGGGGAAGGGATGGAATGTCACTGTAACTAAGGATATGTCAACACTTCAGTTATAACCATTTATTTTTAGGATTGCTTGTTTGGCTTTCAACAACAAAATTCGCTGAAGGCTGAAGTTTATGTTACAATACTTTGGGATGGATCTGAACTCTCACCAAAATAGTAGGAATAGCCTTCGCTTTGCCTCTTCTCTACAGCTGAACTAGAATCCAAGGCGGATATCTTACCAGCTCCACCTGGTACGCCAGCTGAGACCCTACCTGCCCGCAGACTGTCTTTCCAGAGTGGCACATGCTCTGGTAATTTCGACTACTGCAATACCCTCTTACGAAGGACTTCCTTTGAAGGCGTCTCGGAAACTACAACTAATCCAGAAAGTGGCAGCTAGACTGGTGACAGACGCTGGGACCAAATAACACTGGTCCTAAAAGATCTACATTGGCTCCCGGTACATATCCGAGCACAATTTAAGTGTTGCTACTGAACTTTAAAGCCTCAAACCTCTTCGGCCATGGGTACCTGAAGGAGCATCTCCACCCCCATTTTTCAGCCCGGACACTGAGTTCCAGTTCCTAGGACCTTCTGGCGGTTCCCTCATTGCAAGACGTGAAGTTACAGGGAACCAGACAGAGGGCCTTCTTGGTAGTAGTGCCCCCACCCCACCAGATGTCAAGGAGATAAAGAACTATATGACTTTTAGAAGACATCTGAAGATAGCCCTCTATAGGGAAGTTTTTAATATTTGATGTTTTTATTGTGTTTTCATATTTTGCTGGAAGCCGCCCAGACTGGATGAGGCAACCCAGTCGGGTGGGCGACATATAAATATAACAGTAGTGGTAATAATTATAATTATGAATATTAATAATAGCCCAGCCTCAATTTTCTAACAGTACAAGTTCTGCTTATGTGCACACTCACACATGCAAACACCCCTGTGGGGCAGGCTCCCCATTTGAGGCTAGGCAACATGCCCTCTGATGAGCCCTTCCTCTGCTGTTGGGCCCTGGTGGACTTGCCTAGTATCAATGGTGCACAATAGCAAGCAGTAGTGCCATTTGGATGGAGGCTGCTGCATTAATTCCTCACAATTCCCTGGAGCAAAACTGCTGTGGGAAATTAAACTAGCAGCTTGCGCAGCTTGAAGCATTGGGACGGATTCTTTATTCTTTTAAAGAGCGTTCTAGAGCTGGGTTCTGGAGCTGCAGCAGCTGCCCAGGTGCTAAGGTTGGCTCTGCAAATCTATTCTACAGGCCTAGACTAGAGGAGTGCTCAGACTGCTTCTGGACCCCCCAAAATGCAAGATCTACCTTAGGGAAAAAGAAAAGGGAAAACTCAGGGCTCTGACGGCCAAGCATGTGACTACCTGCAAGAAGAGCGCACCTAGAACATGGGTAGGCAAACTAAGGCCTGGGGGCCAGATCCGGCCCAAGCGCCTTCTAAATCTGGCCCGCGGATGGTCCGGGAATCAGCATGTTTTTACATGAGTAGAATGTGTCCTTTTATTTAAAATGCATCCCTGGGTTATTTGTGGGGCATAGGAATTCGTTCATTCCCCCCCCCAAAAAAATATAGTCCGCCCCCCCACAAGGTCTGAGGGGCAGTGGACCGGCCCCCTGCTGAAAAAGTTTGCTGACCCCTGATCTAGAAGCACCGGCCCTCTGCCAGCCAGTAGCCAATTTTCAGACAGCACTCAGCGTGTGAGGATAAGGGCATTTGCTTGAACGCTTCTACTGTGAGACAGTGGAATCTGCTAAGCTGTGGGTGGAGCCTGGCAAACTCTGAAGTTTACTGGGTTTTTGGGAGCCAGTGCCAGACACCTGAGGCAGTTAAGAATAATGACAACGGTGGGAAAAAGAATCCAGAAGTAACAGTTGGGTAGGTACTAATTATTGCATTAGTTGAGGCCAACAAAAACAATAACGTGCAAACTGTTGTTCCCCGGAACTATATTATTATTATTATATAAAACAACATGAGAAGAGCTTTGCTGGATCAGGCCAAGGCAGGAGCGTACCTAGGGTAGGGTTTCCCAAACTCCGGTCTCCAGCTGTTTTGGACTACAACTCCCATCATCTCTAGCTAGTAGGACCCCATTGGTCAGGGATGATAGGGGTTGTAGTCCCAAAAAGCTGGAGACCCAGGTTTGGGAAACCCCAACCTAGGGGTTGGTCAGGTTGGCCCCAGCCAAAGGTGAAGGCGGGAGGGCGGGGGGGGGGGGTCGCACAAATCACACCTCTCCACACTGTCTCAGAGTGGCTATGAGCCTGCCCACCTGTCTGCTCCCTGGGCTGCTCCTCCATTGCTCTGGGAGGCCTGGTGAGATAAGTTTCTTGTCCACGGTCTCTCTCGGCTTTGGAGGCGCTGATAAGGCTCTTTGCCAAGGGCACAAGGGAGCCTAGGTTTGCCTTTGGGCCAAAGGACCATCTAGTCCAACACCCTGTTGTTCGAGAAGCCAACTACAGAGCCAGTGTGGTGTAGTGGTTAAGAGCTGTGGACTCGTAATCTGGTGAACCGGGTTCGCGTCTCCGCTCCTCCACATGCAGCTGCTGGGTGACCTTGGGCTAGTAACACTTCTCTGAAGTCTCTCAGCCCCACTCACCTCACAGAGTGTTTGCTGTGGGGGAGGAAGGGAAAGGAGACTTTTAGCCACTTTGAGACTCATTCGGGTAGTGATAAAGCGGGATATCAAATCCAAACTCTTCTTCTTCTATGGGAAGCTGAACCCGAGTGCAACAACCTTCTCCCCACTTGCAGTTCCCAGGAACTTGAATTCAGGACTATGCTGCCTTGGTCATGGAGTCAGAACACAGACACAACAATCGCTTGTGGCAACAGATAGTTTTATCCTCCGTGAATTCGCCTATGTAAGAACATTAACGGGGTGACATCCCACTCTGTCTTCAAGGAGCTCAGAACAGTGTGTACTTTATGTGTAAAAGAGAAAGAGAGAGGCAGAGTCTGTTACCACACAACCTCACGAAGTGTGAAGCAAGCCCAGTCCTCGATCCTATTCCCCACTTACCTGGGAGTAAGCCCCGTCAAACTAAATAGCATTTACTTCTGAGCAGCCACGACCAGGAGTGCCCTTAAACCGAGGCACGATTAACAACGCCAAGGTCACGCAAGGTTCTTCTGCCGTTCTTTCGAGCTGCACCGAGCTCCGTCTAATAATAATAAAACCTGTTTTTTTAAAGCAGCCCCACATTTTCTCTGGGCATATTATTTACTTATGTTTGTTCTGTTAAACACACACACACACACACTCACTCCTTTCCACCGCCTAGGTCTCAAAGCGGCTCACCCACACTAAAATGCGCAAAACTGAAAACCTCAAGAATCTCGAAACAAAAACAAGCTTTGCCCTTCCAGGAAATGCTTGATCTCTCCGGGCCGGCGGCGTGGGAGCCCTTCTGCTTTAACCAACTCCGAAGCCTCCAGCTGCGCGCCCGTTTCCAAACTCGGGCTGCCTCTTGCGCCCTTGCGCCGGAGTTTCCTCCTTCCGCCCGCCCCGTCCGTCCTTTCTGCCCCCCCCCCACCCCGCCCGGTTCTCCCCACTGCTCCTCCCTTCGGCTCGCCACGCTGCAAGGCTGGGAGCTCTCGGGGGCTCTCCCTGGTCCCTCCCTCTCCTCCTCCTCCCTCGTCCTCGACGCCTCTCTCTCTCTCTTTCGCTCGGGCGCCGAGGAGAAGTCTTGCGGGCTCCTCCGCGCGCCCTCTTTCGCTTCCCTTGCCCGTCCGCCTGTCTGTGCGCGCCCTCGATCACATGGTGCTTCGAGAAATGCTCCAAAGATGGCGGTAGCGGCGGCCGGAGGGGGAGGCGGCGTCGGCGGCCGGGTGCAGCGCAGTGGCGCGCTGGAAGTTTTGGTGCGCGACCGGTGGCACCGGGTGCTGGTGAGCCTGAGCGACGAGGCGCTGGTGCTGAGCGGCGACGAGGGGGGCGCTCCCGCCGCCTACAACGGCATCGGGGCGTCGGGCAGCAACGGCAATGGGACTTTCTGCAGCGGGGCAGCGCTGGGTCCGGCGCCGGGGGGCGCCTCGGCCGCCTGCAGCCTTTCCAGCGGGGGTTCTCCGGAGTCGCCGTCGGGGGGCGGCGGCGGCGGCATGAGCCCTAAATCGGGTTTGATGAGCGGGGTGCGCACGGCTTTCACCGACCTGCCCGAGCAAGTCCCCGAAGCGATCTCCAACAAGAAGCGGTGCGTCAAGGTGCTCAAGCAGGAGATGGGCGGGCTGGGCATCAGCATCAAGGGGGGCAAGGAGAACAAGATGCCCATCCTGATCAGCAAGATCTTCAAAGGGCTGGCCGCCGACCAGACCCAGGCGCTCTACGTCGGGGATGCCATCCTGGCCGTCAACGGCACGGACCTGCGCGACGCCACCCACGACGAAGCGGTGCAAGCGCTCAAGAGGGCGGGCAAGGAGGTGGCGCTGGAAGGTAAGGGGTCCTGCAAAGTTTCCTAAGAAAGAGACGGGGCGCGCGCGGGGGGGGGGGAGAATAGTGAGCTGGTGGAGCGCACAGCCCTGGCCCCCCCAAATCGTGAAACGCTTCGCGCGTGTGTTCTGTGTATGAAGAGAAAGCCTTGTTTTTGGTTTAAATCTGGGCTGTGCGCCAGAGGCGCTCTTCACATGCCGAGAGGCGCTCTTGCGCTTTTAATCGCTTTGAGTGAAAGGCACCCGGGACGGACCGAGGGCAACGTCGGGTCCACCTGCTGGGGGGTGCGTGGGAATGTGTGTGCGCGCGCGCGCTGACGCCGCTCAGTCTTTGCAAAGCATTTAGCCCGTTGGCATCGGAAAGGGCATCGGAAAGTAGTTGGCTGCTCTTGCTTGCAGAAATACCCACGGTATAGTATTTGCCTGTGGTGTTCGTCGGAAGCCAGAGTGGGTGCCTTCCACATACAGCTGCACTCGCGACTTGCCGTGGCCAGGGATGATGGGAGTTGTAGTCCAGCAACATCTGGCGGGCCCCACTTTGGCTAACGTTGCTATACTCGCCCCCCCCCCCCCCCGTGGTGCAGCCTGTTGCCTGTCACGTCAACAAGTTTGGCGGGCTTGCTCACGAGTAAATGAGTGGTGGATCATCCCCCTAAGGGCGTGTGTGTGCTAAAGAAAGGCTTCCGGTTTAAGTTCTTTGTTACGCTGAATGTTTATCTTTTAAAGATACATAGTAATAATAAAAATAAATGAGAAAAACGAAAGGCGTTGGATTTTGCTGTGCATGGTGCCCTTTGGGAAGTGGCAAGGTGGGTTTTGAAGCTACTGCTGCACAGTGGGGGGTGCAGGGGGGCCCGGCTGCACCGGGCGCAACATCTGGGGGTTAGGGTTAGGGGGCGCAAATCCACGGGTTAGGGGGCGCAAATTACTTGCCCCGGGTGCTGACAACCCACGCTACGCCACTGCTGCTGCAGGACTAGCACTTCTTAACCCGAGCTGGTATTGCTGGTATTGAGCCTCTGCCTTGAAAACACATTATGGTGTTAAGTTCCTAGGATATGGTTTGTTATTACTGTGCAGGTGAGGAGAGCCATGTGGTCTTTGCCTGGCTGTATTAAGGTGTTTGGGCTTGAAGCAAAATACACAATTAGGGGCTAATCCCCTAATTGGAGTCTGCAGTCCTAAGCACACACTTACCTGGGAGAAATGAACCTGACAGAACAGGATGAGATTTACTACCAAGTAAACACACATGCTAATTGGAAAGGACCTCTCTGTTTCTCTCTGAGAAACCGTTCCTGGTTTGTGCATGTGTGGAGCCTTCTTTGGAGCAGGAAGAACAGGCAGCAGGGAAAGTGTTAAGTGTGGTCCCCCCCAGCGTTGTCCTCTCTGCAACCCCCCCCCCTCCTTGCAACCTCTGCTCCCAATTGCTCACTCCAGATTCTGGCTTTGGATTGTAGAAAGAAGAGAGAGAGGAAAATTAGGGGAAAGTTGCATGTTTTTATGTGCAATGTTGCCTTGCATAGTATGGTGGTTAGATTGCTGGACTAGGATGCTTGGAGGCCAGGTTTCAAATCCCCACCCTTAGCTATGAAGCTCGCTTTGCGACCTTGGCCCAAATAACCTTCTCTCAGCTCAGCCTACCGAACAGGATTGTTGTGTGAGGATAAAGTTGAGGAGGGAAGACAACTGTGTCTTTATCTCCTCGGAGGGATATCAAAATAATCAGTAGATAAAATTTAAAAAAAATGAAATGAGAGACAGTCTAGAGCAGGCATCCCCAACCTTTGGCCCTCCAGATGTTTTGGCCTACAACTCCCATGATCCCTAGCTAACAGGACCAGTGGTCAGGGATGATGGGAATTGTAGTCCAAAACATCTGGAGGGCCAAAGGTTGGGGACGCCTGTTCTAGAGGTAGAATATGCCAGGACAAAAGTCAAGGGTAGACAGGAATTTTCAAGCCTTCGTATGTGAATATTGAAACGACTCAGTGTGTGTCAAAAGCATGAGGATTTGTATCATCTGAATAGGAGGAAACAGCTGAGCAAAGATACCTTCAGTGTTAAGTTTGACAGCCTCTCACAGCCATTAGCAAGCACATCTAGAAAAACAGGATTAGGGGCTTCACCAAAGGTAAAGAGAGGTGGGTTTGTTTGTTTATTTATTTACTTAAAAAGAAAAAGGATGACAATTGGGAGATGCTTTCGGAAGATCCCTCTGCTGTCCCCCCCCCCCCGCCAACCCTGTGTGACACCTTGTAAGTTAATACTGTAAGGGGTTAACTTCTAGAACTTTGCCATCTTATCTGTTAAAACAGAGAACAGTGGGTCAGATCAGGTCTTTCTGGCAAGGTGTGTAGTAGATAAAGCAAGCTTGGCTGGATACTTTTTGTTTCCTCATATCCGAGGAGCACTGTTCGTTTAAACTACTCTAAAGTTCAGCTCTTTTTACAAGTGTCTGTCCGCCCCCACAACTGAAAATGTGAATGCAGATTTCGGAACTGCATTGGCTAAGAAGGTGCTATATGCTGCATGCAAAACGGTTTTCTTTTTTACCCTGCTGTCAACAAACCCCCCAGGCCTCCTACATTTTGAAAAAGGCCGTTTTACGGCCCAGTGATATTTAATCGTGAGGTGAGGCTTCCTTCCAAATAAGAGCATGCAAGATTTAGTGGCGCTTGTGAGAAGTCGTTCGGGTCACAAACGTGAGCACCCATCCCTCTCCAGACTCACAGAGATTAAGGGTTGTGCAACTCTAGATTCAAAGCTCGATCAGAGATGAGTGACAAGGTTGTCCTGCGTGCTCTGTTTGAGCAGGAGCAGTCTGTGTGATAAGCAAAGGTTAACAGTGTTCTCCTGCAAGGGCACTGCCCTGTGGACCAAAGTTGAGGAAATCACAACTTTGGGTGTGCAAAACTTCTGCTTAGTACCCTCCAGCTGTTTTGGGCTAGAACTCGCAACGGGCTTAGCTAATGTGGCTGATTCATGGATGGTGGGTGCTGTAGTCCAACACAATATGGACGCCACCATGTTAGAGAAGACTGGGAGAACAGAGATGATAATTGTCAGCCCTCAAGAGAGTTTATAAGGGACGCGGGTGGCGCTGTGGGTTAAAACACAGAGCCTAGGACTTGCCGATCAGAAGGTCGGTGGTTTGAATCCCCACAACAGGGTGAGCTCCCGTTGCTCAGTCCCTGCTCCTGCCAACCTAGCAGTTTGAAAGCTCCTCAAAGTGCAAGTAGATAAATAGGTACCGCTCCAGCGGGGAAGGTAAACGGCGTTTCCTTATGCTGTTCTGGTTCGCCAGAAGTGGCTTAGTCATGCTGGCCACATGACCCGGAAGCTGTACGTCAGCTCCCTTGGCCAATAAAGCGAGATGAGCGCCGCAACCCCAGAGTCGGTCACAACTGGACCTAATGGTCAGGGGTCCCTTTACCTTTAAGAGAGATTATGGGAATCTTTGTCTTAATTGCCCCTCCTTCCATAACTTTGAAAACTATGGACTGCATTTTTAAAAGGTTTCCAAAATGGGACTTTGGAAGAAGGGTTACACCTAAAAGTTGTTGCTGCTCTCTTCTCGGTGTTCGTCAAAAGTAAGCTGCGAGCGCAGACCCCCAGGAGCCAAACAGCAAAAAGTTGCAGGAACAAAACATCCATTTTGTGTTTTTTTTAGAGAGAGAAAATGCCCTTGGTGATAACTTGCTTGCACACACAAGTTCATTGTCCTAGAGATTCCCGACCCCCAGTTCGTTGGCATTTGTGAAGAAGGTTGACAGACAAAATGCCACTCGAATTCTCCTGTCTTCTTTTGAAAAAGGTTTGCTCAAATATATGGCAGCACTTGAAGCCTTGAAAAATGATTGGAACAGAATGATGGAGTAACCGTGCTTCAGGAAGTTATAGAGCTCGTAAAACTTTCTCTGTAGTTGGATCAGCTGAGCACTGTGTTGGAGTTAGCAAGCTTTTGTGTTTCATAGAACTCCTCATGAGGCAGAGTCATATGTCCTATGAGACTACACAGGCATCTGTGCCTTCCCCCTTCCCGTCTAGAGATTTAATCCTCTACTTTAGTGATGCTATGAAAGCCAGGTGGCCAGAACAAAACCAACACACACCTGTTGCATTAAACAGAAGCTTGGTATGCAGAAGGAAGCACATAAAATGTTATTCATCATTCACGATCATCTACAAGTGTTAGCAGATCCAGCTGATGTGAAATTCATAGGAGCAGAAAGCTGTAAAAAGTTGACCACCCCAATAGAACCTAACTAGCTGACCAGGTGAACCATAGTTACTGGTATTGTTAATAAGGAAGAAGAAAAACTGTGGATTCATGTGTTCAATGACAAGCGGCTTTAATGAAAACTTTGGAAGTTGGAGAGTTGTAGGTAGCTTGAATATGTCCTTCACAACACAGTCAACATGATTTGCATATGCAGTCGTACCTTGGATCCTGAACGCCTTGGTAGTTATCTGTTTGGCTCCCAAACGCCACAAACCTGGAAGTGAGTATTCTGGTTTGCGAACATTCTTTGGAACCCGAACGTCCAATGGGGCCTCCGATTGGTTGCAGGAGCTTCGGAATTTTTGGAGGCTGAACATCCAGCACTGCTTCTGATTGGCTGCAGGACATTCCTACAGCCAATTGGAAGCCACACTTTGGTTTTCAAATGGTTCCGGGGGTCGAACGGACTGCCGGAATGCATTCTGTTCGAAAACCAAGGTACTACTGTATTGTTGTCCACCCCACATTTTTTCTTCACAAAAACCCTGTAAGGTAGACTTGACCAAGTATTGGTGAATGGTCCAAGATGACAGAATGAGTTTTGAGGCTGATCAGGAACTGAACTGTGTTTGCTTTCTTCACCGCACTGTACTGTGGGAACTGTGGAACATACTGCAATCCTATGTATGTTTACTTGCAAATAAGCCCCAAAGAGTTTAATGGGACATTCTCTCTAGCAGGTGTGTTTAGGAAGGCACAGGGAGGCTAAAATACCATTGGTTTGTTTTTGCAGTAAGCCCAACTGAACTCAGTGGGACTTATTTCTGAGTAAGCATGCCTAGAATTGGAATGCAGCTTTCTCTGGATTCGGTCCTTCGTTGAGCTGCTTTGCAGTGAATCATCTGAAAGGTTATCAATGGCTATGTTCTGCCTCAACTGTCAGAGCCATTAGGTAATTAATGGGATTTCAGTTTAGAGATGGTGTTTAAAGTCTATTCAGGAGCTTGTGCCATGGGAGGGCCTCTTCAAGGAAAGTTGTAGAAGTTTATTTCACATGCACGTTTCACATGCACTCCCAATACGTTTCCGAGCACATTTAAAAGTGTTGGTGCTGACCTTTAAAGCCCTAAACGGCCTCGGTCCTGTATACCTGAAGGAACGTCTCCACCCCCATCATTCAGCCCGAACACTGAGATCCAGCACTGAGGGCCTTCTGGCGGTTCCCTCATTGCGAGAAGTGAGGTTACAGGGAACCAGGCAGAGGGCCTTCCCGGTAGTGGCGCCCGCCCTGTGGAACGCCCTCCCTTCAGATGTGAAGGAAATAAGCAGCTATCCTATCTTTAAAAGACATCTGAAGGCAGCCCTGTTCAGGGAAGTTTTTAATATTTAACGCTGTATTGTTTGTAACACTTGATTGGGAGCCGCCCAGAGTGGCTGGGGAAACTCAGCCAGATCAGCGGGGTATAAATAATAATAACAACTTCTTCTTCTTCTTCTTCTTCTTCTTCTTCTTCTTCTTCTTCTTCTTCTTCTTCTTCTTCTTCTTCTTCTTCTTATGCACCACCCACCTTGCTTTCCCGTTGTTGCTGCTCCTCTGCTTCCTTCGCAAACTAGAAACTCGCAGGGGTCTAGATCTGGCCGTGGGTTGCTGATTCCTACTTGGATGTCTAGCAATGGACACGTTTGCTAAACAGATGTCCAGGCGGGCAAAGCATTGCACTGTGCGGTGTTTCATTTTCAGAGAACAATTCCTGGCAGGTTGCAGATCGTGCGACATCTGCCTTTCCTTGGCTTAGCCTCTCATCTGGTTGGCATGACCCAGAGCCCTGGTACTGCTATAACTGGCGAGGTTCAGAATTGCAAACCAGGCTTGCTGAAGTCATGAGATTGGCTTAGAGAGAA
Organism: Podarcis bocagei; assembly: GCF_964188305.1. Taxonomy (NCBI): domain Eukaryota; kingdom Metazoa; phylum Chordata; class Lepidosauria; order Squamata; family Lacertidae; genus Podarcis; species Podarcis bocagei. The sequence continues at coordinate 77,556,386 of NC_138133.1, read as the reverse complement.
ACATTTGAGGGTAGTTGTGGGGGTTTTTTCTCTTTTTAAAAAAAATTCCTTCCTGATCCCTGATCCTCCTGAGAACATAATTGGCACCGTGTTGTCTCATTTGAAACTCTTGTATTATAAAAAAAGATTAAGAGCTTCAGCATTCCTTTAATACGAGGCCATGTGTGTGTCTCCTATATGCACAATCCCATGGTGCTTGCTTACATCCCACTAAAGTCTTCGAGATTTAGGCACTTAACTTTCTCCAGATGAACTGTCCCACCCTGCTTACGTTATGCACATGGCTAGTTAGCCCTTTCTCATCTTGACAAATTGATGCATGCATGATTTTTTTTTTGCGTATGAGTGCCTGCCACAGGAGAGAGGGTGTGGAGGATTAATTAAAATCCGGTGCCGCAGACAGCTGATTGCAGTCTGAAGGCATTGGCGATGTATTTTGGTATTGAAGAATTCTTGATTTCGGTTCATATCGGCCCCAGGACAAACTTAAAATGCAGAGTGAGAGTTTTAGCCGAGACTTCGGCAGCCGAGGCTGATGAACTCTGTATGTTGTGAGAACGGAAAGCGAGAGCCCTGGCCTGCAATCCTGTAGAAATGGGCCCATCTGACACTTTTTGTTCATCCATTTGGTCCTGGCCTTATGGTAGGCTTCATTTGACTGCCTCCTCCACCCTTCTGGTGAGCTGGGCAGTTCTTGGAAATATCTTCTGTGGCAGGGAGCACAGAAAGGGGACCATGTTCTGCCACAGCCTTGTGGGGATAAATGGGTATGTGGGCATAACTTCGGAGAGAATTTGGCCTTTGCCGTTTAGTTGATGATTGATGTGAGCAAACACTGCTTTCTGAAGTACTTTTCCACAGCTGTAGCAACTCACACTCCAGCCTGGACACGCTGTACTTCAGAGGCAGCTATAATTCCTTGAGGAGCAAAATATGCAGGTATCTTGAGAGCAGAGTCCCTCTCTCCTAAGTTTAGTGCTGTGCAGCAAACCTTAAGGGCTCAGAAGGTAACCGGGTCAAACCCGAGTAAGGATACTTTCTTGTGAGGGGAGGTGAACCAGGAACCATCCAAATGTTGTTGCCAACTTTCCTAGCAGTGCAAAGTTAGTCTGCACAAGTGACCAGCCTGCACACAAAATTTGTGACAACGGCTGGGAAGGGTGGCCTAAGGACCTGAGGGGGGGGGGAACCAACTGCTTTTTTCAAATTCATAAAAGTTTCCTTTGCTTGCCATGAGATTTACAAGCCTAAACTATGCCAGTACCTGCAGAAGTAGGGCAGGAATTTGAGTGTGTTTTTGAAAATTGGCTGCGTATTGTGTCCCCAGGAAAAGAAAAGAAAAGCTTCCCTGAAAGTTTAGCTTTCATTTAAAAACAAGCAAGCAAGTCTCTGTTCCTTTTTACTTGGGAGAAAGCAGGCAGGCAGTAGTCTTCCCAGTATCTCATTAAGGAGAAGTCTGGCTCCTGCCTTTCAGCCTTCTGCATGACTCCAGAATAAGTGAGAAGCTCTAGGCAAGATATCTTGCCTCTCCTCATCCCTCCCCAGCCCCAGCCAACATGACAGTTGTAGTCCAGATGTTGTGGAGGGTACCACACCTAAATAATTCAATGCACTTATAGAATTCTATTCACCTGCCTGCATTCAGGTCATAGCTGTCAACTGTCCCTTATTTGGCGGGAAACTCCCATATCCCAGCGCCGTGTCCCGCTGCTGTCCCTTATTGATGATGTCCCTTAAATTTCCCGGGTTTCAAAGGAAGCAGCTCCTTTCCCTCCCTCCCTGCCGGCCAGGGAGGAGGGAGGCTCCAACTGTGTTGCTTGGCTGCGTTGCTCACCCAATAAGGAGTCTCAGAATGACTGGGGGGTGGAGCTTGCATGCCTTGTGCCGATCAAATTGGCCGCGTTGCCTGGGGACTCGCCTTTGCTCAGCGTTACCCAGTGGAGAGGTGACAGTGGTTTTCCTTGCTCCATCCTCTTTGCCGGGTTCGGAAGCACGTCAAAGTGCAAGTAGATAAATAGGTACTGCTCCGGCGGGAAGGTAAACGGCGTTTGCGTGTGCTGCTCTGGTTCGCCAGAAGCGGCTTAGTCATGCTGGCCACATGACCCGGAAGCTGTACGCCGGCTCCCTCAGCCAATAAAGCGAGATGAGCGCTGCAACCCCAGAGTCGGTCACGACTGGACCTAATGGTCAGGGGTCCCTTTAACTTTAAGCTTCTCTTGCTGTGTACCCTCCAGGCACCACCACAAAGCTTTTGCAGGCTCCAAGGCTTGAGAGGGAAGCACGTGTTGGATGTGTGTGTGCTGTTCTCTGCAAAAAAGTATTGTGTAAATTAGGAAGTTCCTTCGAAGCAATTTTTGATGAGATCTGGCTTCCCCTGCACCGAGCAATCTTTTTTTGCTGGGGCTGTTTTGAAACCTTCTTTCGTAACTGCAATCAGAAGTTACATCCACTGGTTTCCTCCCCTAAAAGCTTGGGCAAAGAGAGGGAGATGGCTCAGACCTCACACTGTGAACGATCTAGCTCCCATTTCAGTAGATGGCAATTTGGAGCCTGTGTCCTTTATCTTCCTTTCTCCCTAAAAGTGGCCTCCCGGTGGGGGGGGGGGTGGATGCATATTAAAAACACTCAGCGTGGTAGGAAACTCATACATGGATATGGACAGAAGTCAAAGCTCCAGAAAGGCTTCCCTGATTAAGAAGAAGAAAATTGGCAGGACAAAGGGATGTTGCCAACCGCTGTGCCAAAGGTATTGCTTGTTTCCTTGCACTGTTACGGTGAAAGGTACAAGAGAAGAAGAAGAAGAGTTTGGATTTGATATCCCGCCTTTCACTCCCTTAAGGAGTCTCAAAGCGGCTAACATTCTCCTTTCCCTTCCTCCCCCACAACAAACACTCTGTGAGGTGAGTGGGGCTGAGAGACTTCAAAGAAGTGTGACTGGCCCAAGGTCACCCAGCAGCTGCATGTGGAGGAGCGGAGACACGAACCCGGTTCCCCAGATTATGAGACTACCGCTCTTAACCACTGCACCACACTGGCTCTGGTGCAAGGTGCTCTTTTAACACCAAAGTTGTCACAATAGCCTGTCAATCTCCAGAGAGTGCAAGTTGGGAAACCTTTGAGTGTTGTGCCGTAAAAGCAACCGAGAGTTTGCTGGAGCCTTAAAGACTAACACAGAATTACAGAATTGAAGAGTTTGGAAGGGTCCCCGAGTATCATCTAGTTCAACCCCAACATGTTTATTGCAGCAGTGTGTGTGTGTGTGTGTGTGTGTGTGTGTGTGTGTGTGTGTATATATATACACACACACACACACACATATATACACATATATATATACACACACATATATATATATACATATATACACATGTGTATATATATATATATACACATATCAGTTCCAACAGTCAAACAACATATCTTCTCATCTTATACATTATTATTAGACTTCGGTCAACACCTCTGATGATTTTCCGTTCTTTATCACTTATTCTGCATTTCTTAATTTCTACATTACATTTAATTGTCCTTAGCTAATAATTCATAGTCTTTTTTTTTTTTTGCAGTATTTCAAATAATCCACCTTACAAAACTTCTTGCAGTCCTACTACCGTAATCTGTTCATCACAATTACTTTTCAAATAGTTCGTAGATTTACTCCAGTCTTCGAAGAATCTCTGATCCCGCAGGTTTCAAATCCTTCCTGTTAATTTATCTAATTCTGCGTAGTCCATCAACTTCATCCTCCATTCTTCTTTTGTCAGTAATTCTTCTTGCTTCCATTTTTGTGCCAGTAATAGTCTTGCTGCTGTCGTTGCATATAAAAACAACTTACAACCCTGTCTATTAATAACATCTCTTACAATGCCAAGTAGAAATGCTTCAGGTTTCTTAATAAATGTATATTTCAACATCTTTTTCATCTCATTATAAATCATATTGCGGCAGCATTTTTTGTGATCTAGAAGAGATCCCAGTTTGTCAAACGAAGTCTGGAGCTCACTGGTGGAGAACTTCTGGCCCTCCAGGTGTTGTCGATCTACAAGACTCACAGTCAAAACAGCCAGGAGTCAGGTATGTTGGGAATTTTAGTTCAGCAACACAGGGATGGCTGCAGGTTTTTCCGCTCCTCTCTAGCTCATGAAAGAGTATACCAGAATAAGGTTGCTGGCCAGCTTTGCAGCAGAAACAAGGGTTTCGTGGCTCTGATGAGGCCGGGCCCCCTGGAATTGGTCACTTTGCTCGGCAGGGAAGTAGCCAATGACCAGTGTGATCACAATTGACACAGGTGTGGTGATCTGAAAGCATCAATAAGATTTGATAGACCAGACGAGCCATATGCTAAGTTAGGGACCATTTGCATCTTGTAGGTTGTATTCCGTTCTGGACAACATTCTGAGGGCCACATTCCAGGGTGGGTGGGTGGAACCAGAAGCAAAAAACAGGCAGAGCCATGGATGCAGGTGTTAACTTTGTACAGTAGGTTAGTTTCTGCACACCCTCTGCCAGTGTGGTGTAGTGGTTAAGAGCGGTAGACTCGTAATCTGGTGAACCAGGTTCGCTTCCCCGCTCCTCCACATGCAGCTGCTGGGTGACCTTGGGCTAGTCACACTTCTTTGAAGTCTCTCAGCATCACTCAGCCTGTTTGTTGTGGGAGAGGAAGGGAAAGGAGAATGTTAGCCACTTTGAGACTCCTTCGGGTAGTGATAAAGCGGGATATCAAATCCAAACTCCTCTTCTTCATCATCCTCTGTCCAAACACATAAGGGACACAGTTCAGCCTGGCAAATACCAGTGAAGCAACAGCAGTGAGGGGTAAGGTCTAGGGCAGGGTTTCCCAAACTTCGGTCTCCAGCTGCCTCCCGTCATCCCTAGCTAGCAGGACCAGTAGCCAGGGATTATGGGAATTGTAGTCCTCAAACAGCTGGAGAACCACATTTGGGAAACCTCGGTGTAGGGGAGTTCTACTCCGAACTTAAAAATGGAAAGCTTAATGCTTAGTGGCCAACAAAAGAGGTTTAAAGACTCTCTAAAGGCAAATCTAAAAAAATGTAGTATAAACACTGACAACTGGGAAACACTGGCCTGCGAGCGCTCCGGTTGGAGAACAGTCTTTACCAAATGTGTGATGGGCCTTGGAGACACTCGAACTCAGGACGCAAGGGAGAAGTGTGCTAGGAGGAAGGCACACTTGGCAAATCCACACCACGATCAACTCCCACCCCGAAACCTATGTCCCCACTGTGGAAGGACGTGTGGATCCATAATTGGCCTCCACAGTCACTTACGGACTCACTGTTAAAACCGTGTTTATGGAAGACAATCTTACTCGGCTACGAGTGATCGCCAAAGAAGAAGGCCTGAGGCGCTTTACCTCTGATGATGAAGGTTTATTGTGTAGTGGGAATACCCTGGGATAGGTTTCTGGGTGGCGGAGCAGAGAAACTAATCAAGAACGAGACTGGCAGATTACATTATAGTGCAAAAACAGTAGAGAGCTGTCTACAAAACAATGTGAAATGTATGGGGGGGGGAGGTGTTAGGCACGAGGGTGTGAAATTCACCCAGTTGATAAATGTCTGACCACCCAATCTCCGTATAACAAGGGGCGATGCTCCCTGAACTGGCCTGTGCGTGTGGAGCCTAGTCTTAACCTGAAGCATGTTATCTGTACCCCACCTGTTGGATTCTGCCATAGTGCATAATATGGTAATTGATCTTTGGGTACAGTGGAAGCAGTCTTGGGTCCTATCTATGCATTTGAATCAGTGGTTCTCAATTAGTACAGTGGTACAGTGGGACGTCGGTAGCGCTGTCGGTTTAACCACAGAGCCTAGGACTTGCCGATCAGAAGGTCGGTGGTTCGAATCCCCATGATGGGGTGAGCTCCCATTGCTCGGTCCCTGCTCCTGCCAACCTAGCAGTTCAAAAGCACATCAAAGTGCAAGTAGATAAATAGGTACCACTTTGGCGGGAAGGTAAACGGCGTTTCCGTGTGCTGCTCTGGTTCTCCAGAAGCGGCTTAGTCATGCTGGCCACATGACCCGGAAGCTGTACGCCGGCTCCCTTGGCCAATAAAGCAAGATGAGCGCCGCAACCCCAGAGTCGGCCATGACTGGACCTAATGGTCAGGGGTCCCTTTACCTCTACCTTGGGTTACAGATGCTTCAGGTTACAGACTCCGCTGACCCAGAAACAGTACCTCAGGTAAAGAACTTTGCTTCAGGATGAGAATAGATATTGCGCGGCGGCAGCGGGAGACCCCATTAGCTAAAGTGGTACCTCAAGTTAAGAACAGTTTCAGGTTACGAACGGACCTCCAGAACGAATTAAGTTCTTAATCCGAGGTACCACTGTACTGCAGAGCCCCTGTTTTTCAAAAGCCAAGCCATGGACCCCCTACTTTTGATAGGGCAAGGGATTTGAAGGGGATTGGAGAGGAAAGCCCCTCCGTTTTTTGGCAGGGTGGGGAACCCGAATATGAAATGCTGGTGAAAGGGTTTGGATGCTGGCCTTGTTGCTGGCCGTAAAGAATTGCAAAGTGGGCAGGGAAAAGGCAAGGAGGCATGTGGAGAGGAATGGAATGTCGATCGCTGCTCAGAACAACGTTTGGCCGGCTTAGGGCTGCGCAGCGAGACTCTTGTACAGCTAAGAATGCATAGCTGTAGTGTTTGCACAACTGAAGCATTTCCTTATAAGTCTGTTGCATACACACAAGGGGACAGAAGCACGTCCTCCGTTATTCCCTCGGCGTTTGCTGTTAGCTGGGTAACTTGCACATCTGACTCTGGGCTTTATGATCCCTACATTCCTGTAAAATAAATACTTAGCAGAAATCCCCTGGGTGGTTTTTTGTCCTTGCTCCATTTGAGAAAAGCGGATGTTTGAGGTTGCCTCCAGACTGTCACTGTTTCGGCAGGGGGAGTTTAGGATTATGCACTGAAGTGGACGAAAGCACTCTCTTGCAACAAACCCAACTTTAGAAAACAATTTTTTTGTGGTTAGGCAAGTGACAGGGAAACGCACCTAAAAGTGTAACACGAGCGAGTGACAGATGGATGTATAACTTCTACCACAGGGGTCGGCAAAGTTTACCTCGCCTGGGCAGGTTCACTCCAGTGGAGATCCCTCCGTGGGACGGATAGCGCACACGCGTGATTGTGTGCGCCTGCGATTTCCGGTGTCTGCGCAGATGCGATTTCCGGCGTCGCAGAAGTGAGTCCCCGCACCATGCTGTGCCGGTTTAGCGCAGCATGTGGGGACTTGCTGAGCGGGTGGCTCAATTCAGGGGCAGCTTGTGGACGGTTAAATGACCCTGGTGGGCTGCTTTTGGCCCATGGGCTTTAGGTTGCTGACCCCTGTTCTACCAGGTTGTCTTGCCTCAGTAACAGAGTGGATGAGAGCCAATAAACTGAAGCTCAATCCAGGTAACACTGAGGTATTGATATTGGGTGGTTCCCTAGACCGGATAGCTGGAAGGTGGCCTGCTCTTGATGGGGATACACTTCCTCTGAAGGAGCAGGTTCATAGCTTGGGGTACTTCCTCTGGATCCTTTGTTGTTGCTTGAGGCTCAGGTGGGCCTCAGTGGCACAGAGTGGTGTCCCTCAGCTTCGGCTGGTGACCCAGCTGCACCCATATCTGGACAGAGGCAGCCTGCCTTCTGTTGTCCACACTCTGATAACCTCTAGGTCCGATTAGGACCACTTTAGCTAGGACCAAAATGGTCAAAGGCCTGGAAATGATGCCTTATGAGGAACGGCTAAGGGAGCTGGGCATGTTTAGCCTGGAGAAGAGGAGGTTAAGGGGTGATATGATAGCCATGTTCAAATATATAAAAGGATGTCACATAGAGGAGGGAGAAAGGTTGTTTTCTGCTGCTCCAGAGAAGCGGACACGGAGCAATGGATCCAAACTACAAGAAAGAAGATTCCACCTAAACATTAGGAAGAACTTCCTGACAGTAAGAGCTGTTTGACAGTGGAATTTGCTGCCAAGGAGTGTGGTGGAGTCTCCTACTTTGGAGGTCTTGAAGCAGAGGCTTGACAACCATATGTCAGGAGTGCTCTGATGGTGTTTCCTGCTTGGCAGGGGGTTGGACTCGATGGCCCTTGTGGTCTCTTCCAACTCTATGATTCTATGATTCCTGCCACGTGTTATATGTGGGGCTGCCTCTGAAGCTGGTTCGGAAACTTCAGCTAGCGCAGACTGAAGCGACCGGTTGCTCAGATGATTTGACCGTATTGCATGTATCCTGGCCCGACTGCACTGGTCACCAGTTAATTTCCGGACCCAATTCAAAGTGCTTGAGCCCTGCGATCATCATCTGAGGCCCGTCTTTGTGTGCCTCCTCCGCGAGAGTCCAGAGGGTGGCCTTTTCTGCAGTGGCTCCCTGTCTGTGGCATGCTCTCCCCAGGGAGTCTCGCCAGGTGCCTTCATTATAAGTCTTTAAGTGCTAGGCAAAAACGTTCCTCTTCTCTCAGTACTTTGGCTCATTGAAGAAATAATGGCCTTTTAAACAGTGTGTGGAGGTTATTGTTTTTGTTTTTTACTATGTATTTTTGTGTTTTTATATTGTAAACACCCTGCTTTAAGTCAGCTCTGCTGTGAGATGCAGAAGGTGGGAAGGAAATGAGAATCGCGTGGGGCTGCTGGAACACTCAAAAAGCCTACTCTGAGAAATCTTCTTTCCCTAGAGTTGTAGAAGGGCCATGTAAAGATTTATATTCTTTTTATTGAAGAATATTATCTTAAGACCTAATGTATCTTGTACGCAGCATAGAATTCATCCCAAGGAGTCTTTTAATAAACCTAATAAACTTCTCCAAAAATAAAAGATGGTATGTACAGAGAATGTATTTCTGCCTGTGGCTTTTTCTGTGTGGAGAGCGCCTGAATTTTAAACATGTGTTCTTTAACCGCATATAGTAACTCTGAGGCAACGTAAGTGCCAAGCTTGCACTCTATAATTCCGCTGAATTCTAACCCTTTTCCAAGGAGATCTATTATGCATGCAGGAAGGCCCCCCCCACGATCCTTCCTTCCATAGCTGTCAACTTTTCCCTTTTCTTGCGAGGAATCATATTCTGAATAAGGGAAACGTTGACAGCTGTGCTTCCCTCGTGCTACATTACCAAGGGAGTTGCAAAAGGTGGAAGGGATAGGAAAGTTAGCTTTTTAAATAATGTTGGTTTTTTGTGATAATTTTTTGGCTTTCTTCCTATGCTAAAGATGGTTTGTGATCAGCAAAAACATCTGGAAGATACCGGACTGGAGATCTATCGCTCCAGTTTCAAGCCCGTCTTCAGCTATTTGTAGTAAAGCTGTGCCAAATATTATGTTGCGGGGGAAAGGAATGAAAACACCCTTTAAAGTTGTGGGGGGGGGGAGCATGGGAAATTTCTGAGATTATTATTATTATTATTTGCAGGACATTATTTTATGTCAGTTCTAGAGGTGTTGGCCAAGTTGTTTTTTTTACTCACCCCTCCTCTTGGTTTGCACTTAAAAAACAACAACAACAAGCCTTGCAGCATCTCTGATACAGTGGTACCTTGGGTTAAGAACTTAATTCGTTCTGGAGGTCCGTTCTTAACCTTAAACTGTTCTTAACCTGAGGTACCACTTTAGCTAATGGGGCCTCCTGCTGCCGCCACGCCACCGGGATACGATTTCTGTTCTCATCCTGAAGTAAAGTTCTTAACCTGAGGTACTATTTCGGAGTTAGCGGAGTCTGTAACCTGAAGCGTATGTAACCCGAGGTACCACTGTACTAGAATGTGTCTCTCAGGCGCCCAAAATGGCACAGTTCCTGGTAGAGGGGAACAAATTTCTCAAACCCCAAATTTGAGGAATTTCTCCCTCTAGACCAGGAACGGCCACATTCCCTTATGATAAACCTTTGGGGGTGGCTGGGGCACACACCATAGGGGGGTGGAGCTAAGGGCAAAAGTAGGAGGAGCAAACTGTGGCTAATTTGCTCAGTGCCTTTGTACAACAGCCTAACTTCCAGACAATGAGATCCAAAAGTCTCTTCATCCCAGTCAGATACACAGGGTAGAAATAATAAAATTATTAAATGCAATTACAGTGGTACCTCTAGATGCAAACGGGATCTGTTCTGGAGCCCCATTCGCATCTGGAAGCAAACGTAACCCGTGTCTGCGCATGTGCGGATCATGTTTCGGCGCTTCTGTGCATGCGCGTGACGTCATTTTGAGCGCATGCGCAAGCAGCAAAACCCGGAAGTAATGCGCTCCGTTACTTCTGGGTTGCTGCGGAGCGCAACTTGAATGCGCTCATCCCGAAGCACATTCAACCCGAGGTATGACTGTATCCCCATGCCTCTCTCTATCCAGAAAAAGCACAAAATGTTCTCATGGAACTTTTGTGAATGGTTTTCTGTAGGTGTGGCTGCAGCATGTGTGTGTGTGTGTGTGTGTGTGTGTGTGTGTTTGTGCTGGACTTTCCGAATCGCATTAGCTTCTAATCATTTCGCACTAGATTTTAGACCCTGCTTGAATGACCTGGACAAAACCTAAGGCCACTTTGGCAGTGTTCGAAATCAGCCAGGAGCATTTTGCACCTGGCTTTCGACCACTTGTGACCAAGTGAAGATGCCTGGGTGTCACGATGGAGCCTGACATCTCCAGAATCTGGAGTTGCATGCCTGGGGACCCTTCGATATGGACTATTTTCAAACACTAATACCCCATCCTGTAGAATTCTATCAGTTATATTTTGTCTGCACAATCGGAATGAATTTCTGGAAGCAAATTGCTTTTTCTGTGCAGCCTGAGCAAGAGCTGTCACCATTAAGGAAAAAGAGGTCGGAATAGGCCAATATAGATGTGGACTGTCCCTGGATCAAGGGACTTTTCTTCTTTAAGTTCTCAAAACTCTTAACCTAGCTCAAGGTTGGCATCTGAACTGACCAGATGTTTAACTGAGAATCAATCGCAATCAGTCCATTGTTTTAAAAACAAGAGTTGAGCAATTAGACATTCCGTCTTGGCGACTGCAGCCTTGGTTTAAGAAGTCATTTGGACCCTAGCTTACATATCTATATACAGTGGTACCTTGGGTTACAGATGCTTCAGGTTACATACTCCGCTAACCCAGAAATAGTACCTCGGGTTAAGAACTTTGCTTCAGGATGAGAACAGAAATCGTGCTCTGGTGGCGCGGCGGCAGCAGGAGGCCCCATTAGCTAAAGTGGTGCTTCAGGTTAAGAACAGTTTAAGGTTAAGAACGGACCTCCAGAACTAATTAAGTACTTAACCCGAGGTACCACTGTACAGTGGTACCTCAGATGCTTCAGGTTACAGACTCTGCTAACCCAGAAGTAGTACCTCATGTTAAGAACTTTGCTTCAGGATGAGAACAGAAATCGTGCTCCAGCGGCGCAGCGGCAGCAGCAGGAGGCCCCATTAGCAAAAGGGGTACCCCAGGCTCTCCTACCAACCTAGCAGTTCGAAAGCACATCAAAGTGCAAGTAGATAAATAGGTACCGCTCCAGCGAGAAGGTAAACGGCGTTTCCATGCGCTGCTCTGGTTCGCCAGAAGCAGCTTAGTCATGCTGGCCACATGACTCAGAAGCTGTACGCCGGCTCCCTTGGCCAATAAAGCGAGATGAGCGCCGCAACCCCAGAGTCGGCCATGACTGGACCTAATGGTCAGGGGTCCCTTTACCTTTACCTCAGGCTAAGAACAGTTTCAGGTTAAGAACGGACCTCCAGAACGAATTAAGTTCTTAACCCAAGGTACCACTGTAAGCCCCAATGAAATCAGTACAAATGGAGTCCTTAGTTTAATTTTAGTCTGCAACCCTGGGCACACTTGGACCTATTTAAGTGAATGAGACTTGCTCCTCAGTAGGTATTTTTCAGGTTAGGCAGCAAATCCCATTGTATATAAGCGTGCACCTTGGAATCCATGCAATGTTGGAAGGGTTGTTTTTTTTTTTTTGACTGATTCTAACAAGCTGTAAACTTACCACATGAAAGTGCCTTACGGACACTCTGTGGTTTGTGGGCTGTATGCTGCCCGCCCCTGTAATTGAGACGTTTGCTTAGAAGTGCGGTAGAACGCAGTTGACCAAACAAGTAACACAGATTCATCATTCTACTCCCAAGCCAAGTTTCCAAAAGCACTTGCAAATTCTCTACTCTTTCTCTGTGCATTTGTGTTTTGTTTAGTGTTCATGGAATAAACAGCAGTTCCTTGGGGGGGGGGGGTCAGAATGGAAAACAGTCCGTTCTTAAAGGAACAGCGAAAATTCAAGCCCAAACTGGCTTTGGGTGCTTTTAAGACAAGGAAGGAAACGAGGCAAATAAAAGGCCTGTATGAAATAGGAGTTTCCTTGTGATTCATTTGCAGTGTCATAAAAATTAATTGGAAGGGAGATGGCTCACAGTCGGCGTCGACCACGTGTAGCAAAACGGCAAGTTCTGCCCTCAAGCATTTTGGGAGTTGCTTCTGCCAGTTTGTTTGGTTTTTTTTTGTTTTATTGTAAGAATCTGAGCTTTTGACTGGGGTTCACTACAAAGGGTTCCAGGACACTTGCTGGGTATTGTATATCTGTATTTTATTTTGTGGGATGCGGGTGGCGCTGTGGGTTAAACCACAGAGCCTAGGACTTGCCAATCAGAAGGTCGGGGGTTCGAATCCCCGCGACGGGGTGAGCTCCCGTTGCTCGGTCCCTGCTCCTGCCAACCTAGCAGTTCAAAAGCACGTCAAAGTGCAAGTAGATAAATAGGTACTGCTCTGGCGGGAAGGTGAACAGCTATTTCTGTGCACTGCTCTAGTTCACCAGAAGCGGCTTAGTCATGCTGGCCACATGACCCAGAAGCTGTACGCTGGCTCCCTCGGCCAATAAAGCGAGATGAGGGCCGCAACCCCAGAATCGGTCACGACTGGACCTAATGGTCAGGGGTCCCTTTACCTTTTTTATTTTATTTTGTAGAGGGATCTCTGGTCACAGGGGTTGTAGCGGAAAGGTCTGGCTGAGGCCCTGGAGGCTTGGCATTCTCACTGAAAGCATATGCTGCCCAGTGAAAAGTATTTCGATTCACAATAACCACCCATTTGAGACCTTTTGCATTTCCTTCTCCACCATTTCCTATCTCTTTTTCCTTGCCCCAACCTGCCAATCAGCTTTCTGTAGCTGTCCAGCATGCTCAGTCCTTACTGGTCACTTTTTGGGGGGGGCTCCCTCCTGCTCTTAGCTCCCCACTCCCTTAAATATTTTTCTCTGCTTCTGCAAACCCTGCAGTGTGCACCAAAAATGGGCGAAAGGTCATTTTTCTCCTTCCTTGTGCCTTAATCACCGCTGAAATGAGTCATTAACTTATTAAGATTTGCAGGTCAACCTATCTGCAAGAGCTCTTGGCAACCTGCAATCTTTTATCAGGTAATGATACTGTTTTACTAGGTTATTAATCCTATATACAGCGGGCTGAGCATGTTAGGTAACTGTGGAATGCTTAAACAGTGTCTGGATACAGGATAGGGGGGCAAAGGAATGGCGTAGCGTGGAATACAGCATGCTTGGTTGCCTAGAGCATGCCATGCTGTAACATTTTGTTGCAGTTCTTGCTTACCATGAATAATAAAGGTAAAGGGACCCCTGACCATTAGGTCCAAGCGTGGATGACTCTGGGGTTGCGGCACTCATCTCGCTTTACTGGCCGAGGGAGCCGGCGTACAGCTGCTCATGTGGCCAGCATGACTAAGCCTCTTCTGGCGAACCAGAGCAGCGCATGGAAACGCTGTTTACCTTCCCGCCAGAGCGGTACCTATTTATCTACTTGCACTGGCGTGCTTTTGAACTGCTAGGTTGGCAGGAGCAGGGACTGAGCAATGGGAGCTCATCCCGTTGTGGGGATTCGAACCGCCAACCCTCTGATCGGCAAGTCCTAGGCTCTGTGGTTTAACCCACAGTGCCACCCGCGTCCCTCCCATGAATAATAGCTTGCTAAATATAGGTCGGTGAAATACAGTAGTGCCCGCAGTTGAAATGCACTCTTTTTCATCCTTACAAGGCAGTGTTAGTGACCATCACTCCAGTTCAGGGTCTCTAGTGTGCGTCAGTTGTCTCATTGTTCGTATGAAGCTCTGCCCAAGTGTCAGAAAAGCAGTGGGAATGTAGAGTCTTTTGCCTCTGCAGGTGCTAAGAATGTATGCTTCTCGGATCAGATACCTCTGCTTGCAAGGAATTATTTGTGAACTTGATATTCCTTTCTTCCCCTTTTCTCCTTCCAATAGGGCAGCATGTTTATTTTTATTTCCCCCCGGCACATTTCTCTCCTCAAATCCTTCCGGAAACTGCAGGATATGAAACTAGTTCAAGCATCTGGCCCAGAAAATGCAATTTTGGAGTCTGTGAGGCATTTTTCTCCTGCAGCGTGGTGTTTTCGGATGCAACTGTCAACTCTTGTTTCTCACTTCCCTCGTGTTTGTCCATCTTTGGCATCAATTGAAACTGAATAATGATTTGAACACACACAGTCAAGGAATGAGTGTGAGTTTAGAAATAATCTGCATGCAAACCTTACTCCTTTTTTAATTCCACGAGGCCCATTGTAAAACTGCAGAATAGTTCCATAACAGTTACCTGATCTTATTTCAAAAATTGATATGTGTTGTTGTTCTTTTGGTATGGGCTTTATGTGTGACTTTTGTAAACCTCCTGATGTATATTTTAAAAATAGCAGTATAAATTACAATTGCATCTTACAGAAGGGTTACGTTTTGGGGGTGGCACATACATGCAAAAACATGTACGGTAGACCCTTGGGTTACGTTACTCTCGAGTAACGTAAACTTCGGGTTGTGAAAGTGGCAAACCTGGAGGTATTTTTCTGGGTTTCGCCACATGCATGCACAGAAGCAGCACCTCTGGATACAGATTTTTCAGGGTGTGCACGGACCCCGGAACAAATTAAATTCATATCCAGAGGATCCACTGTATACTCAAACAACCCATTAATGAGCTCTTAAGGACCCAAGCGATTCCTCTTGCCTAAACAACTCACTTACCAGTTGCAGCCCTGACTTCACTCATTAGCTAAAAACACAGAAAGGCAGGAGCAGCCAGGCTGGCCCATTCACAAAATTTTGCGGAAGAGTACTTGCACATTTTGTTGCATAACTTTCTTCCTAGGAGGGCTGGAGACTTACTTGAAAAAGAAAAAGTAAGCTCAGAGTCTTTGGCTCCTGCTGGGAATACCAGCGAAACCCTTCACGAGTTCCATGGTGCCTGCAGGCGCCCAGCTGGCGCCCCCGATGTAGTGGATATTTTTTTTTGCAGTCCCCATAACTGCTTGGAAACTCAGTAGTAAATGTGTTCTGGGATTGGGGAGGGAGGGAGACTTTGTTCCTTTTGAGAAACTCTTAACAAAAGGCACCTCTTAGGGTTCTAAAGTGCCCGATCCTGCCAGTACAATGCGGTTTAATTGTCCAAATCTCTTGCCTCTGGAGCTAAGCCCAGATTTGGGGTCATTATGTCCATTCTTCACACCAGTAGTTTTGCAGAGGTGGAAGCCTTGGGGGGGGAGGGGGGAGAGAAGCATTAGGCTTTCAAGGCTTCTGGTTTTTCAGTCCAAGTACATTCTCTGGTGACACAATCTTGGTATTCAGGTAGGTAGCCGTGTTGGTCTGACGCAGTCAAAATAAATAAAAATATTGTCTAGTAGCACCTTAGAGATCAGCCAAGTTTGTTCTGGGTATAAGCTTTTGTGTGCATGCACGAAACAAACTTAGTTGGTCTCTAAGGTGCTACTGGACATTTTTATTTATTTATTACAATCTTGGTATGTCATGAAAAGGGAGGCGGGTGGTGCTGTGGATTAAACCACAGAGCCTAGGGCTTGCCAATCAGAAGGACGGCAGTCCAAATCCCCGTGACGGGGTGAGCTCCCGCTGCTCGGTCCCTGCTCCTGCCAACCTAGCAGTTCGAAAGCACATCAAAGTGCAAGTAGATAAATAGGTACCGCTCCGGCAGGAAGGTAAACAGCGTTTCTGTGCACTGCTCTGGTTCTCCAGAAGCGGCTTAGTCCTGCTGGCCACATGACCGGAAGCTGTACGCCAGCTCCCTCGGCCAATAAAGCGAGATGAGCGCCGCAACCCCAGAGTTGGCCACGACTTTATGTCCCTTTACCTTTATGAAACCAGGTTCTTGGGACTTTGCAAGAGAAGGAAACATTTGGAGTGCTTATGAGTAAGACTCTTGGTTCTTTGGCAGCATGGGTATGTTAACGCACCATTTGCAATTGCAATAGCCAAGCAAGTACTTTGCAGCCTGTCTTCAGAAAGTGCATTGCAGCCACCAGTCCTCTTCTTCCAAGGAGGCCTCTCCAGGGTTTGAGTCAGCTGAGATCTGAACAATGATCCCCCAAAATGTTCATCAAGATCCAACTCTTCATCAATTATTACAGATGCAAAAGGATTTTGCAATAGCAAATGTTAGCTATATCATAAAAATAGTATCTGAAGAAGTGTGCATGCACACGAAAGCTCATACCAATAACAAACTTAGTTGGTCTCTAAGGAGCTACTGGAAGGAATTTTTTTAATATAAAAATAGTATGTAAGATTTGGTATGTCAAGATCATTGTTACCCACGGTTTCTTTGGTTCCTGCACCAAGTTTTTGGGGGAAAATCCCCACTCCCCACTAGTCATTGGATCCATAAATATGAACTTTTTCGAAAAGAAATTTAAGTTTCAGAATGGTACTCCTCTTTATGGCATGAAGAAGAAGGAGCCATAAGACCTGCCGTCCTCCAGGCATGAGTTGTTTGGTTTGTCTAAAGCTTTAGATCTTCTGGGTGTGGAATTAAAGCCATTGAGTTTACTTTGGATCATTGCACACAAATAGATTTCGGGTGTATAGCCTTTGGGGACCAGCCCTAAACATAAGCCATGCAAATTGTTTGTTGGCTTCTTTGATTAATTCCCCACCCTTCCTCCTAAAGGAGTCCATGGCAGCAAACACACCAGTGGTCTTAACATCTAAACAACGTCAAAAGCACATGGTTTATTTCTAACACATAAGTGTCCAGCTTTATCATAAGATTGTGCAGGGCTTTTAATTGGTAAGGTTTTTGTTCTCAGTAGAGTGACCCAGAACAACCTGCTTGAATCTGAATTACCCTGGCTTTGTTGTCTGGGTTATGGAACACTGTGTTATACATAGGCATTGTGTTCCTCTAACAAAGCTGTCTTTGCTTCTTCCAATGCCCCCCTTCCTTTTTGAAACAGGGGCCTTCCCAGTTAATGAATATTGGCTAAACCAGTTAGATCTTCAGTAGCTGACTTGTGCTGAGTTATTAGCATGGTCCTATATGTTGTATGGATTAAAAAAGCAAGTCGAAAAACCTGTGCCAAGGCGAAACAGATTCAGTGTGACCGAGTATAATTCCTGCAAGATAGGCCAGCTGGCATGCTTGACCCTTTTTCAGCATGGAATCCATTGAAGGGCATTGAACAAAGTGCTTGCCTTGGTCCAGGAAGGAGGTAAGGTAAAGGTAAAAGGACCCCTGACCATTAGGTCCAGTCTTGGCCGACTCTGGGGTTGTGGCGCTCATCTTGCTTTATTGGCCGAGGGAGCCGGCATTCAGCTTCCGGGTCATGTGGCCAGCATGACGAAGCCGCTTCTGGCGAACCAGAGCAGCGCACAGCAACACCGTTTACCTTACCTATTTATCTACTTGCACTTGGACATGCTTTCGAACTGCTAGGTTGGCAGGAGCAGGGACCGAGCAACGGGAGCTCACCCCGTTGCGGGGATTCGAAACGCCGACCTTATGATCGGCAAGTCCTAGGCTCTGTGGTTTAACCCACAGCGCCACCCGGGTATCTTGGTTCAAATCCTGATCAGCTCCAGAGCCTCATTGGATCACATGGAAACTAGTCTCAATCCTGGTTTCTGTACTAAACACAGTTAAAGCAAACCAGAGTTTCCTAAGTTTGTGCATCATGGGGAAACTATGGTTAGTTCAAAGGCAGGTGCCTTCAGCCTCCTATGTGAAGGGCATGTCAGCCTGAGGTTTGTGTAAGCCTGTCCCAGAAATGCCTGAGTAAATCTCTTGAACTAGGCTGCGGTCTTTGAAATATGAATGTATGGAAATTGGGGGGTTCATATGCCATTGTAAAAAAACCTGCCTCCCCACTGATGGGTTTCTCCTAGACTGCAAATGTGCCGCATTGTTGTCAGAAGCTGGGGGAAACTTCCAGCATGTTTATCAGCTTGTGTTCTTCTGCGTCTTTCTGTCCTTGTGGAATTTCTGGAATCCTCCTCATAGTTGCCGTAGATCTTAAAGCAGCCTGCTTATCACATGGGAAGTCGGCGAGAATGAATAAGCATAAGCCAGTTGTAATAAACTGTGGAATGTTCTTCATTGCCGGGGCCAAAAGCTGTCTGATATAACGCAGCGTTTCCTGCCAATGGCATGGCGTAGCTCTGTGGGATCTTTAACCCCAAACGAAGGAAGGAACCGGTGCAGGGTAGATTGAGGTGGTGAAATCCATTTGCCGAAAAACAGCTCCTTCGCTCGCGCTAACTGGGGAGAAATTGGTGGGAAGTTAGCAGGGGGTTGCTAGCTTAGGTAATCATAACTGCTGGAGAGCAAAATAAATAAATAAATGAGAGAATTATTTCTTTTCCGTGGTGGCTCCCCCTTTGCGGAATGCTCTTTCATAACTTTAGGTGCCAGGTGAAAACCTTTCTCTTCAGCCAGGCATTTGGCTGATTAACATTCTACAGCTTTTTAAATGCGTCTGTGGGATGGGGGTTAGTGGTTTGTTTACTTTTATTGTGTATTTTGCATTCTCATTTTGTATTTTTCTGATGTGAACGAGCCTGGGATCTTCGGGTGAAGGGCAGTGTAGTAGTAGTAGTAGAAGAAGTAGTAGTAATAATAATAATAATAATAATAATAATAATAATAATAATATACTTCAGTATATCTGCACTGCAGAAGTTGCAGGCACACTTCCCCAAGGAGATTTGTGTTAGCCATTTGTAGTGTATTAATTGCCTGGAATGAGAAACCATTCTCCTAGAGCAGCCTTTCTCAACCTCAGGTCCCCAGATGTTGTTGGACTACAACTCCCATCACCCCTAGCTAGCAAGGCCAGAGCTCAGGGATGATGGGAGTTGTAGTCCAACAACATCTGGGGACCCAAGGTTGAGAAACGCTGTCCTAGAGGCTACTAGGCAAGTAAGTGGCTAAATCAGATTGCATAAACTAGATTGAGGGGGGGTGCCCTCAAGGTAATGGGATTGGAAGGGACACCGAGGGTCATCTAGTCCAACCCCCTGAAATGCAGGAATCATGCTACAACTTCCAGCATCCGAGACCTTGGGCCTTGCAGCCACCATGCTGGCAATCCCTGCTGGGATTAAGGCCTAGTTATTGTAAGATCTTTGCCTGCGCTGTGCCAGTGCTGATGGCAACTGCCATGACTGAAACCTTCCTGTCGATGTCCACTGTGGTTTGGCTCTGTCCTCGGTGTGGGTTATTCGTTCTGCGACCTGAGCCACCTTTTTTGTATTGGGCTCTGGCCCTCCACCATTATATTTTCCCACAGGCGGACCCCTCAGGGTTTCAGTAAAGAAAGCAAAACAAAATATAGCAGGTCTGAAATCTGCTCACGTCCACGTTTAGATCAGTGTTTCCCAACCTTTTTTGGGCAAAGGCACACTTGTTTGATGAAAAAAATCTCGAGGCACACCACCATTACAGCCCCATGACGTCAGCGCGCAGCGTCACGCTGGGAGGGACGCACGAAAGTGTAAATTTCAATTTTTTCCCCTCCCCCTTGCCGGGGAACCTCCAAGCTTTGGGGGTGGGGGGGGGAGGAGGCAGCAAAGCGAGGCAGGAAGGAGAGCGCGGCTTGGCTGGGTGAGCTTTGGCAGGGGCAGGGAATGAGAGCCGCGAGGCGGGCGCTGCGGACGGAGGCGCTGCCCGCCGAGCTCGCAGGCAGCCAGGCAGGCAGACGGCGAGAGCCCCGCACTGGGCGGCCTCTCCTCGCCGCCACCGCCCCACCTCTCGCCGCCTGACTCGCCCGCCTCCCTCCAGGCAACATCTCGCGGCACACCAGGCAACATCTCGCGGCACACTAGTGTGCCGCGGAACAGTGGTTGGGAAACACTGGTTTAGATTATATACCCCAGATACCAAAGAATGGCCTGCAATGTTCGGAGAGAGCCCCCTGCAAGCAAGCAGATGCATAATAATAATAATTTACTACTACTACTACTACTACTACTACTACTACTACTATTATGCATCGGCTTGCTTGCATTTATGCCCTGCCCGTCTGACTGGGCTTCCCCAGCCACTCTGGGCAGCTTCCAACAAAATATTAAAATACAGTAATGCATCAAACATTAAAAGCTTCCCTAAACAGGGCTGCCTTCTCTGAAGGCAGAAAGGTTTTGAAAAGCGCCGTTCTCGAGAATTCTCAGGCTCTTTTGGTCAGGAAGTGAAGGCAGCACATAGCTTCATTGTTTGAGCCAGGTGCACGATTGGATTCCAGGCAAATTGAACGCTAATCCAATCTCGAGGCCTTTTTCATAAGAAAGGCATCTGGGTACATGTCAGGAGAATGGCAATTTGTGATGTACAATATATGCCGTTTCTGCTAAAAGTGACATAGCCCAATATGTTCTCATAGATTCGTTGAGCTGGAAGAGACCACAAGGGTCATCGAGTCCAACTCTTTGCAATCTTTTGCCCAGTACAGTGGTACCTCGCAAGACGAATGCCTCGCAAGACGAAAAACGCGCAAGATGAAAGAGTTTTCCGTTTTTGAGTTGTTCCGCAAGACGAATTTCCCTATGGGCTTGCTTTGCAAGACGAAACGTCTTGCGAGTTTGTTTCCTTTTTCTTAAAGCCGCTAAGCCGTTAATAGCCGCTAAGACGCTAATAGCCGCTAAGCCGCTAAGCTGCTAATAGCCGTGCTTCGCAAGATGAAAAAACTGCAAGACGAAGAGACTCGCGGAACGGATTAATTTCGTCTTGCGAGGCACCACTGTATGGGGCTCGATGTGTAGGTGGGTTCCCACAAGGCAAGACATAGTGATAACAGCAAGAATCTTTATTGAACTACATAACTGGGAAACAGAGGCAAAGCAACTACTTATATACATTTCTGAAAACCTGGGCCACTCCCACTCCCAACGTGATTAGCTAGCTAAACTTCCAAGCTGCGAATCACAACTCAGAGTTCAAGGGCCAATGGCAGAGGCCCAAATCCTGAAATGTTCTGTGATTGGACAACGTGTATCGAATCAGAGCACAGGAGCTCAGATTCCTTAGTCAAGCTCAGGCAAACACAGACCACTGAATACATAACTGGGCTTGAACCCATGACCCATTAAGACTCTCATGACTTTTGTTGTGAGATTTCTGCATTGGCCTGGCTTGTATGCCATGCGAAGCCAAACCATGGCTTAGCATGAGTGCACAAGAGGAGATCAAGGCCACCTCTCTTTTCTGCCTACTTAATAATAATAATAATAATAATAATGAAAATAATAATAAATTTGCAACTCACTGTACATTAAAATGCAAGAAAAGAGCATTTCATTTAAAGACAGGTTATGTTCTCGCATGTTTTCCTCTGTCCTTCAACTGGGGCCAGTAATGTTCTTTCATATTTCTTTAGTCGGTCATATTCCCTTTTTCTTTCTCCTGGTATTATTTTGCTGGTTGTAGATAGGAACCTTTGGATATGCAGCAAACAATTTCATCCAAGCTAAGCTGAACTACTTAACCAAGTAGCAGCAAAATGTTCCAAAAAAGGATGTACTTGTGCATTTTATATTTGACTTCCTTTAGTAATGTTCCAAGATTGTTTTGTTATTTCTGTTGTTTGGGATTGTCAGGGAACTGCCATCGGAGGAACAGGTGGTGGAGGGGCTCAGGGAGGTAGACAGAGACTCAACAGCTGAAGCAGGAACCAGCAGGGGGAGGAGTGGATCTCTGAGGGAATGCGAGCAGGTGGGAGGGCTCAGAGACACTTCCAGCGAGAACAGTGGGGAGGTATCTGAAGCTCCCATAGGGAGACCCACGCCTCGCCGGAAACTGTCACGCCGTGAGTCCAGAAGGCGGGTTTCCGTTAAGGAGCTCTTATGGTGGAAACGATTCCGAAAACAACCACTGTCGGAATCTACAAGTGACTAGGGCAGACATGTTTGAGGAGCTCTGTCACACACAGAGGTTTGTGGAGTTGCACAGACTCTGAGGGACCACGATTTTACGCACAAGCAGCTAATCATCCCATCACAGCATTCCGACAGTCTCTGTACGCTGCCTGTGCAGGAGAAGGCATCATGAGCGACCCAGCCGGAACCGAAGGAGCAGGGGTTGGAGCTGGTCCAAGCTTGGAAGAAAGGTACCGAGCGTTGGAAATCCAATTGGCGCTGCAGACGGCGAGGCTTGAGGAGAGAAGGGCTCAGGATGCAGACAAGAAGGGGAGAGCCACCCAGTTCACCAGAAAGGTACCAGGATTGGTGCAGAAATTTGGGGGGGACCCCAAGGACTACCATGCCTTTAGAACAGAGATGCAATATGCCCTCAATGTGCAGTTTGATGAATTCCCTGATGAGGAATCGCGAGTGGCTTTTGTGATTGGGCATCTTGAAAAAGGGGCGAGGGACTGGGTTAGACCCCTGATGGCAACGCATAATGACGTCCTAAAGGACACCATGAAGTTCTTTCGTGCAATGGATCTCATGTTTTCCAGCGATATTGAGGAGGGAGTGGTGCGCAGACAGTTAATGGCTTGCAAGCAGGGAAGCCGATCTGTCCGTGAGTACTGGACTGAGTTCACCATGCTGGTTCACAGATTGGGGTGGGATTTATCGGCGGCACCTATTCAGATGCTATTTGAAGAAGGTCTTTCTTCGGCTGTGAAAGACGAACTGTCCCGGAGCCCCAGAGCGGTTTCTATGGATCAGCTGACCAAATCTGCGCTGACCATAGGAGCGCGCCAGGAGGCGAGAGCCTTGGAGAGGCGGGAAGGTAAGGGGGAACGTTGGAAGGAGTTCCGCATTCCAAACATTCCTGAGCCAGCTTTCCCGCCGGCAGAGCCGATGGAAATCGGAACAGCGCGCGCGCGCGCAGTTTCAAAGCCCAGTGAAGGGGGTAGGAAGGAGGGAAAAGGCGCCCGGAAGTGCTATCTCTGCCAACAGCCAGGTCACTTTGCCAGAGTCTGCCCCCAGAGGAAGGAATGGCAAGGGATGGTGGGAGCTGTTGAGGGAGGAGTGGAAGAGATATTGGAGCAAGTAAAAGCCAACGCCTGGCTGCCACCGTCGGGGCACAGCAGCCAGGCCAAAGAGCAGTGAAAGTGCCCACGCCAGAACCTCCCAAACCTGCCCTAGTGATAGAAGTGTCACTAGAGTTGCAAAACGGATACCCTCTGAAGATTAAGGCGCTGTTGGACTCAGGCAGCTCCTGCAATTTCATGAGCAAAGAGTTTGCATCTGAACACCAGATACAGACGATCCCTTTAAGCAACCCCCTACAGGTGACCACGATCGATGGCAGGGAGCTGTTGGGAGGGGAAGTCAGCTTGCAGACCGTCCCAATGATAATGAAGGTGGCAAGGCACACAGAACTGATAGCGTTTAATGTGGCCACCTTGGGAGGGGCTCCCATTATTTTGGGGATGAGCTGGCTGGCGTTACATGATCCACTGGTGGGCTGGCATCAGAGAGTGGTTTCCTTTGGTTCCGCACATTGCTTAGAACACTGCAGGGAGGGAAAGGGTTCAGCAGGAGCCCAAGCTACCCTAGCAGGGACAGAAGTAACGGAGAAGGTGAAGGTACCACGACAATACGCAGATCTCAGTGATGTGTTCAGCGAAAGGGAAGCTGACCAACTACCCCCGCATAGACCCTTCGATTGTCAAATCAATTTACTGCCTGGGGCGCAGCTCCCCGCAGGCA
Source organism: Podarcis bocagei (assembly GCF_964188305.1). Classification (NCBI taxonomy): domain Eukaryota; kingdom Metazoa; phylum Chordata; class Lepidosauria; order Squamata; family Lacertidae; genus Podarcis; species Podarcis bocagei. The sequence continues at coordinate 77,532,430 of NC_138133.1, read as the reverse complement.
AGTTGTATGCCATGTCAGACAGAGAAATGCAGGAGTTACGAGAGTTCATTGACAAGAACCTGAAGAGGGGTTTCATCAGAGAGTCAAGAGCGGTGGGAGGTAGTCCAGTGTTTTTTGTGGATAAGAAAAACACGGACAAGCCGAGACTTGTGTGTGACTTTCGGGCCTTAAACGCAGTGTCAGAACCATTGGCCTTTCCCATGCCTAGAATAGATGACATTTTGAACAGGGTGCGGAAGGGAAAGATTTTTACCAAGCTGGACCTAAGGGGGGCGTACAATCTGATACGTATAAGGAAAGGGGATGAATGGAAAACCACCATGTTCACCCCTTTGGGGGCATTTGAATATCTCGTTATGCCATTTGGATTACAAGCAGGCTCAGCGTGCTTTCAATCGCTGATGAACCACGTACTAGGGCCTTTGCTTTACAAGAATTGTGTGGCCTTCCTGGATGACGTGTTGGTGTATTCTGAGAATGAGGAGCAGCATGTGAGAGACGTCAGAGAAGTGTTGCGCAGGCTGCTAGCCAACCGGCTGTGGGTGAAACTGGAGAAGTGTCAGTTTCATACCAAGGAGGTGGAGTTCCTGGGGTACCGCCTGTCAGACAAGGGATTGGCTATGGATCCCGGCAAGGTCCAGGCAGTGCTGGAATGGAAAACACCCAAAACAAAGAAGGATGTGCAGAGGTTCCTAGGGTTTGGGAACTTTTACCGTAAGTTCATCCGAAACTTTGCCCACCTGACGGCGCCCATAACGGACTGTCTCAGCAGTAAGAAGAAATTTGTTTGGACTGAGGAGGCGGAGCGAGCTTTTGAGGAGCTAAAAAGGGCCTTCGCCTCTGAAGAACAACTTCTGCATGTGGATTTACAAAAAAAGATGAGAGTCGAAACAGACGCATCAGACAGAGCCATAGGGGCGGTGCTTCTTCTGCAGCCAGGGAAGGAGGAGTCAGAGTGGAGACCGTGTGCTTTTTTTTCGCGAAAGCTGAACAAATCCGAGAGGAACTACACGGTGTACGATCGAGAACTTCTTGCTATTCACGAGGCTTTTCGGAGATGGAGGCACCTGCTAATTGGCGCACAACATAAGGTGCAAGTGTGCACTGACCACAAGAACCTAGAGTATTGGAGAACGGCACGAGTGCTCAACCAACGGCAGTTGAGATGGGCCCAGGAGTTCTCCAGATTTAACTTTGAGATTTGTTATGTGCCAGGCCCAGAGAACGTTAGGGCGGATGCTCTCTCACGTAAACCTGAATATTTGGAGGGGGAGGGAGCACCCGAAGAGAGACATGTCATTCCAGAGGACCGCTGGGTGTGTGGGGCGGCATTGGTGGGGCAAAGAGAACTGGTAGAGGGAACGGAGAACGATGAATACGCACAGGACAAACTCAGGGGACTCAGGAGGGAGGGAGATAAACCCGGAGGTTTTGAGGAGAGAAACGGGGCGTTGTACTACAAGGGAGCGTTATATATACCTGAAGGAGAGTTGAGGGGGAAGGTACTCAAGCAGCTGCACGATAGCCCCACAGCGGGGCATTTTGGGCAACACAGAACCATGTGGCTGGTGACCAGGGAATTTTGGTGGCCTAAGGTCAGGGAAGACGTGCGGGAGTATGTGAGGAGTTGTGACCAATGCCAGCGAGCCAAAGGGGAAAGGCGGGCGCCGGCAGGGTTGTTAGAACCGCTACCCACACCAGAAAGACCATGGGAAGCAGTGGCCATAGATTTCATGACTGATCTGCCAAGGTCCAGAGGGAAAACAGCCATCATGGTTGTGGTAGACCTGTTAACCAAAATGGCACACTTTATAGCCTGCTCACATGCGGTCACGGCAGAAGAAACAGCTAAATTGTTTGTAGAAAATGTGTTTAGGTTGCATGGCGCCCCCTTGAGGGTGGTTTCAGACCGAGGGAAACAATTTACTTCCAGGTTCTGGAGGAAGCTCATGAGCTTACTGCATGTAGAGGTTAATTTCTCGACTGCCCGGCATCCTGAAACCAATGGGCAGGCGGAAAGAGCCAATGGCATCCTCCAGCAATATTTGAGGTGTTATGTTAATGACAGAGAGAATGATTGGGTGGAGAAGTTGGCATTGGCGGAATTTGCCTACAACAATGCGGAGAACGTGTCCACGGGGATGAGCCCCTTTTTGGCTAATTACGGGTGCCATCCCAGGGCTTTCCCAGGGGGGGAAGGGGAGAGATGGTGCGTTCCAGCTGCCGAACAGTTCGTAGAAGAAATGGAAGCGATCCATCGCCAGCTCCAACTTAACTTAGACAGGGCCAAGGAGGAATATAAGAGGCAGGCAGACAAACACAGGAGAGAAGGTGAAACCATTAGGGTGGGGGACCAAGTGTGGCTGTCAACCCAAGGGTTACCCTTCAAAGGGGGTTGTAAGAAGTTAAGACCCAAAAGATTGGGCCCATTTGAAATCACACAACAGGTCAATCCAGTGGCTTTCAGACTCCGGTTACCGAACCACATGAAGCTGCACCCAGTTTTCCACAGGTCATTGCTGTCACTGTATAAAGGGGACAGAGAAGGGAGGGTCACTCGGGGACCAGCAATGGAGGAAAGGGAACAAAGCTACCATGTAGCGGAGATCCTCGATTCCAGGTGGAAGGGAGATCAAGTAGAGTATTTGGTAATGTGGGAAGGGGAACCGGAGTCGGAAAACACCTGGGTCAGGGCAGAGGATGTCAATGACGAGGTTTTAATAGAAACTTTTCATCAGAGGTTCCCACGTAAACCTCAGCCTGTAGCGAGGTTCCGGAGGGAATACTTTGCCACCACCGACGAAGAAGAGGAGTTGGAGGGGTTCACAGATTCCGAGGAGGAGGAGGATTCAGCGAGCCAGGACGGCGATCGATGGAGGGAATTGTTCGAGACGTCTGAAGATGAAGAAGATTCTTTTCGGGGTTTTACCTCCTCACCTCCCAGAGGAGAGGAAACGGGAGGGGGTGAGGGGGGCCCTGGAGGGGAGGTGGATGTCAGGGAACTGCCATCGGAGGAACAGGTGGTGGAGGGGCTCAGGGAGGTAGACAGAGACTCAACAGCTGAAGCAGGAACCAGCAGGGGGAGGAGTGGATCTCTGAGGGAATGCGAGCAGGTGGGAGGGCTCAGAGACACTTCCAGCGAGAACAGTGGGGAGGTATCTGAAGCTCCCATAGGGAGACCCACGCCTCGCCGGAAACTGTCACGCCGTGAGTCCAGAAGGCGGGTTTCCGTTAAGGAGCTCTTATGGTGGAAACGATTCCGAAAACAACCACTGTCGGAATCTACAAGTGACTAGGGCAGACATGTTTGAGGAGCTCTGTCACACACAGAGGTTTGTGGAGTTGCACAGACTCTGAGGGACCACGATTTTACGCACAAGCAGCTAATCATCCCATCACAGGGATATATATTTATATTGACTTCCTTTAGTAATGTTTTCTTTTGAAAAGTTCCAAGATTGTTTTGTTATTTCTGTTGTTTGGGATATATATATTTGACTTTCTCCGGTAATGTTTTGTTGTGGATTGTTTTATTTGATGCTTTAATGTGGGTTGTAAACTGCTTTGAGATCCCCCCTTTTAAATATAAAGTGGTATAGAAATTATCATTAACTGTTACTTTTAATTATCATTAACTAATAATGCTCTTCATAATCTTCCTTGCAATATTTCACATAATCCTCCTTACAGAACTTCTTGCAGTCCTACTAGCGTAATCCGGTTATTACAATTGCTGTTCAAATAGTTCAAATATTTACTCCAGTCTTCTAAGAATCTCTGGTCCCGCAGGTTTCGAATCCTTCCTGTTAATTTATCTAATTCTGCATATTCCATTAATTTCATCTGCCATTCTGAGTGGGGAACCTTTTCAGTTCAGCAGGCCAAGATCTTTAGCATTGGCAAGCCCAACACGGCGGGTGGGAAGTGCATAGCTGTCAACCGTCCCTTATTTGGTGGGAAAGTCCCTTATCCCAGCGCTGCGTCCCGCTGCTGTCCCTTATTGATGATGTCCCTTAAATTTCCTGGGTTTCAAAGGAAGCAGCTCCTCTCCCTCCCTCCCTGCCAGCCAGGGAGGAGGGAGGCTCCAACTGTGTTGCTCGGCTGCGTTGCTCACCCAATAAGGATTCAAGAACGGCTGGGGGGTGGAGCTTTCATGCCTTGTGCCGATTAAATCGGCCGCGTTGCCTGGGGACTTGCCTTTGCTCAGCGTTTCCCAGCGGAGAGGTGACGGTGGTTTTCCTTGCTGCATCCCCTTTGCCAGGTTGCTGCACTGTGGGAACCACCGCTTGAGGGGCTCAGAAGTTGAACATACCTGTGCTCTGAAAATCCCTTACTTTGGCTGCTGATCCCTTATTTCCGAGGCTGCTGGTCCCTTATTTTCAAATCTGTAAGTTGACAGCTATGGGGAAGTGCACGATACCCCATCCACGGAAAGCTAGCCTAAACCATAGTTCAGTGTTGCATCCAGACAGAGCCAGTGAATACACTTGCAAATCAGCTCTGCAACTCCATAAATGTTGCATCTGCCTCTACCCTTTGACATCTTGTGAGGATAACATTTCAGTTGTCAGGGAAAGTCACAGAAAATAGTCAAAGCACAAGTTTTAAGCTGGTGACATTGTAATCTGTTATTGGTAGGATTTCTGATTCAGTGGTATATTTTAAAACCCTTAATTTCTGAGTAAAGGAGAAACAAACAAACAAACCAGTTTTCGCAACTCTCTTTGGTTCACATATATATTATGAAAGAAAAAGCAGATAAAAGGGGGGAAACGTTGCCAACTAGAGAGACTTCAAAGGTGGTGGCTACATTAAGTTAATTGGTTTCCTGTTTAAATATCTGCAACTCATCCGGTGTTATCTTATAGATTTAGTAAAGAATCCATTAAGAAACAGAAGGGAGCCTGGAGCAAGGAGAAGCAATTCCGCTTTGCAAACCTTTAAAAAAAAAAGGATTGAAATTACACGGGCTTTTAATATATCACTCGTGCTGAAATGTAAGCCTAAACTGTCCTTTTCATTGCATGTTCTGCCAGTCTAGAAGTTGATCTGGGTTAAAACATCCTAAGATAAAAGCAATTTTTAAAGAGTTGGCACAAGAATGAATCAAGGCAAGCCTTTGGATAGATGGGTTCAAAGATGCATTTGCTGGAAAACTAAACCCCAAAGGGAGTGAAATGCTTAGTATAAAGTTATTTTTCTTCTTCTGCTTTTCATTTGATCTGGCTTGATTGATCAGACTTTGATATAACTCGAGGATTCTTGTTGGCTACTTTTGAGATGAGAATGGTTCCATTGTTTTTGCCGAGACTTTGTTTTTTGCCCACCCCCCTGCCCCACACTTAGCTTGCTGGGAAGTATCCCCTAATGATCCACTTTACATTCCTAATCTTTTCATTTGTTGCCACCGTAAGGATAATTCTGCGGCCTCCTTATCCATGTTTCTCCGTCGGCCTCAGAAAATGAGACACAAGTATCTTATTGAGAGGCTGTATCAAGTGTTCCCCAAACCAGCTGGGACAAACTAAATTAAATTTAAAGACTATTTATTCTAGCTCCAGCATTTTGAAACAACTGGATACATGGATGACAGGGTTTTGTTTTGTTTTAAGTTATCAGTTATTTTAAATATTCATATGGCACTTTTCAGAGGAAAATCTCTCTGAAGTAGCTTCTCGCAACACGTCAGAATTTATTGTTGTTGTTTAGTCGTTTAGTCGTGTCCGACTCTTCGTGACCTCGTGGACCAGAGCACGCCAGGCACTCCTGTCTTCCACTGCCTCCCGCAGTTTGGTCAGACTCATGTTTGTAGCTTCAAGAACACTGTCCAACCATCTCGTCCTCTGTCGTCCCCTTCTCCTTGTGCCCTCCATCTTTCCCAACATCAGGGTCAGAATTTATAGTACACAATAAAAATGAAGTGAATAAATAAGTAACCGTTGACCATGTTAGTTGGGGCTGATGGGGGTTGGTGTCCATCAGGGGTCAGCAAACTTTTTTAGCAGGGGGCCGGTCCACTGTCCCTCAGACCTTGTGGGGGGCCGGACTAAGTTTTACAGCTGTATTCACTGTGGATGTTACAGTTAGATCCTGTAGTTAATGCAGTTTTATTACGTTGGGTGTTGTCATTTTTAGGGTGTGTTGCTTTGTATATTTTTAGAACATATCATTTTGCACAATAGGTAGCTTTTTCTGGAGCACAAGCGTCATAGCATGTCTGATTTTCTGCTGGTGTCTGATCTTCCTCCCAGTCGCCTCTATGGCTCACTAGACTCTTCTGTCAAATGACGTGTGCAAGTTGACATATTTTTTTTGTACTTACAGAAGAAAGAAACAGCCCCTGTTATTTAAAAAAAATCTAGGATGATCAGCCCAGTAGATTTGAGGTTTTTAAGGGATTATCTGACCCTTTAATGGATTGTCTTGATTTCTAAGCACTTAATTGTTAATTAATTGATTAAATATATTTGCATATTGTAAATGAGGTACGTTGGCCATGAGGAGCAGCTCTTGAGCTTTGCAACTCAGATTTGTTTCCTCCTGTGCAAATGTACAATTTCTCTGCCTTAATAAAAACAAAACCAAGGAAAAAGTCATCATTCAAATGAATATATTGCAAGAAGGACTTGTTTAAACAGATGAAAGGGTATATTAAATAAATAGAGATACTAAAGGGCTTAGAGGAAGAGCCACCATTAATCACAACCGGGAAGAGACTTCTCAAACAACTTTACGGGCAGGTAGAGAGTTTCCAAATTGAAGCTACGATCACATGTTGCCGATAGAGCCAAGTGTATATTTTGACATATTGCTGAAAGCTACCTTCGGATACTTTGTCCCTAAAAGGCACCTTATGAATATTTTTAAATAAATGATAACTCTTTATCATCCAGGTGTTTCTTTGGCCAGCTATCTAATCAGTTAATTTACCCCACTTTTTGAGGCAAACCATCACAAACCATTTCGTAGACACTTAATGAATACAAATGGCCACCATCTTTCCTAGACTGTTTTACCCTTTTTTCTTTTGGTTCGTTAAGCTTCTGAGAGGTAGTTCAGATATCCCTGGCAGCGCATCTCTACAACCGCCGTTATATTTCTCTTTATGACTCCTCCTGGAATGCCACCAGTAGCTGTTGCTCTCATTGACTTTGTGTATCGTTAGCTGGCTGCTGGGTTGCAATAAAACTGATGGATCGACTGTAGCTCTGCCGGGTCAGAGGAACCAATGCACCGTGGGGCTTGGCGGAGCCAGAAAGGACAGGATAACCCCGAAGACCTTCTAACCTGAAGTTGGAAATATTTTAATATTTTGTTGGAAGCAGCCCAGAGTGGCTGGGGAAGCCCAGCCAGACGGGCGGGGTATAAATAATAAATTATTATTATTATTATTATTATTATTATTATTATTATTATTATTATTATTATTCCGCACGAAGCAACAAAGCACAGAGCTTGGCGCTTCTCAGTTCTTGTTTGAGATGTTATCGACACCATAGGGAAACAAGAGAACTGCCACTGGTAGGGAGATACAGTGGTACCTCTGCTTAAGAACTTAATTCGTTCTGGAGGTCTGTTCTTAACCTGAAACTGTTCTTAACCTGAAGCACCACTTTAGCTAATGGGGCCTCCCGCTGCCGCCGTGTGTTTTCTGTTCTCATTCTGAAGCAAAGTTCTTAACCCGAGGTACTATTTCTGGGTTAGCGGAGTCTGTAACCTGAAGCGTCTGTAACCCGAGGCACCACTGTATTGGAAGGAGATACGCAGGCATGCTGTTTGCAATGGGTGGGGTTTGTTTGTTTGTTTGTTTAAATCATAATCCCTGAATTCAGAGCCAGATTTATGTATGAGCTAAACAAGCTCATACATGACGGGACGTGGGTGACGCTGTGGGTTAAACCACAGAGCCTAGGGCTTGCCGATCAGAAGGTCGGCGGTTTGAATCCCCGTGACGGGGTGAGCTCCTGTTGCTCAGTCCCTGCTCCTGCCAACCTAGCAGTTCGAAAGCACGTCAAAGTGCAAGTAGATAAATAGGTACCACTCCGGCGGGAAGGTAAACTGTGTTTCCGTGCTCTGCTCTGGTTTGCCAGAAGCGGCTTAGTCATGCTGGCCACATGACCCAGAAGCTATACGCCGGCTCCCTCGGCCAATAAAGCGAGATGAGCGCCGCAACCCCAGAGTCTGTCACGACTGGACCTAATGGTCAGGGGTCCCTTTACCTTTTTAAACAAGCTATAGCTAAGGGCAGGGGTTGGCAATGTGTAGCCCATGGGCCGGATGCGGCCCACGAAGACCATTTTACCGGCCCACAAGCAGCCCCGAACCGAGCCGCCTGCTCAGCGAGTCCCCCTCCCCCCGCACTGCGCTAAACCGGCACAGCGCAGCACGGAGACTCTCTGAGTGGCACCAGAAATCGTGTCTGCACATGCGCAGATGCCAGTAATTGCGTCTGCGCATGACAGACGCTGAAAATCGCTTTTGCGCAGGTGTGATTATTGGTGTCTGGGCATGCACAGAAGCAGTTTCAAGCGGATATGCGCAGACGCGATTTCTGGCGTCACGGCTGCGCCGGTCTGGCCCATGGATGATCTCAATAGGAGTGATCCGGCCCATGACCGGTAAGCCTTGCCGAACCCTGGCTTAGGGCCCCACTCTCTTGTGGGTCCCAAAAACATTAAAAGGGAAAAAACTGGATGTACATTTCCAAAATATAAGATAAAAAACAAATAAAATAAAACCTACATGCAGAAACAGTGTTTTGCGTTGTGTAGGCTCCTATGATGTAAGTAACGGGCTCCGCCTGCTAGCATATATTCTACACAAAAAACAGCGGTGATTTGTTGTTGACAAAGGACAGCTGGGCATATAAAGGGCCGCATTACCTTCCGTAGCTTAGGGCCTCACCAAACTTAAATCTGGCCCTGCCTGAATTGCCCCCAAATTTCTTCCATTCCAGGCTGTTCAGAGAGATTCAGGATTTGTCTGAATCTTCTACACATGACCATGACAGGGCTATAGGTGATTTAGTTAAAGGCCCTATGTCCTTTAAAGTTCGTTTTTTAAAAAGTGGCATTATTAGACTAGAGAGAGAGAGAGAATCCGAGAACAGCAAAGTTTCCATTCCTTGAACTATGTTTGCAGTGCAGTGCCAGCACTAAATGACCCGGCGGGAATAAGGAGGCGTCATAATCTTGTTGATGATGCACCTTGTTCAGTAGTAAATAACAGAGCTGCCTGGATTGCCCTTCTTACAAAGGGAAATAAAAGTTTTTCTTCCATAAACTGCAAGTGAAACATCAGCAGTTGGTATCGCTGGGGATATTCCAACCTCCCACCCATGCTAACAAACAAACAAACAAACAAACAAACAAACAAACACCCTAATCCCTGGAGCAGATTCAGGGGGATACATGGGGAAGGGAGAGGCTGGGAAAGTTACCATATTTTTTGCTCTATAAGACTCACTTTTTCCCTCCTAAAAAGTAAGGGGAAATGTGTGTGCGTCTTATGGAGCGAATGCAGGCTGCGCAGCTATCCCAGAAGCCAGAACAGCAAGAGGGATCGCTGCTTTTACTGCGCAGCGATCCCTCTTGCTGTTCTGGCTTCTGAGATTCAGAATATTTTTTTTCTTGTTTTGCTCCTCCAAAAACTAGGTGCGTCTTGTGGCCTGGTGCGTCTTATAGAGCGAAAAATACGGTATATTGCACAGCTAATGTCATTGTACTAACGCAACTTTTTAGTTGAATACTTCCCCATACATTTTGAGATCGCTGGGGAGATTGATTGATTTTTACACCACTCTGGGATTTGTAGCTCTGCGAGGGGTCTCTGGACAACTCTTGGCAGCCTTCACAAATTAGTTCCCAGGGTTCCTTGAAGGAAGCCGTTCCTGTCGAAGTGGTCTAATAGTGCTTTAGATTTATGGTGCAGACGGTCGCCTGAGTTACAGTATTCCTTGTGGAGCAAATATTTCTTGGGCACCTCTGGAAGCAAGCGAAGCCGTGCATTTTAGTGAAAAACTGATTGCGCTCCAAAGTCAATATGATGGTGAGGCAGGAGTTGCAAAGGAGTTTTTTCTGTGACTCCAGATATGATGGTGAGTTAGTGTGAGAGAAGCTTATCCACCAGATCTCCCCAACGGGATCTTTAATTGGCTAAAAGTCAGCATTCTGCCCATAGAACCATAGTAGAGTTGGAAGGGACCATGAGGGTCTTCTAGTCCAACCCCTTGCAGGAATAATAATTAATAATAATAATAATAATAATAATAATAATAATAATAATAATAATAATATTTATGCCCTGCTCATCTGGCTGGGCTTCCCCAGCCACTCTGGGCAGCTTCCAACAAAATATTAAAATACAGTAATGCATCAAATGTAATGCATTAAATGCTTCCCTAAACATCTCTTTGCCCAATGTGGGGCTCAAACCCTTGACCCTGAAATTATGGGTCGCATATTCTATTGACTGAACTATCCCAGTGGGTCATGCCAATGGCAATGTCTTAATGCACCAGAGGAAGTGTTCGTTGGGAAACCACTCAAGAATTACAATAGCAATGTAGGTTTCAGCCACAAGCTTAGAAGGCTTCTCCCCTTTTTAAAGAGCCTTTTGTGTTTCTTTCAGCCTTTGCTGCCATGCCATATTTTCCACTGGTGGCAAACAAAGGCCTACATTGTGTCTTCAATAGACGGCCGGGCTTTGGACAAAACTGCAACCGCAGCACGTTTAACATTTTGTGCGATTGCCGCAAAGCATTTAAAAAGGAAATAAAAGTGGACGGTTCTGTTTATCTTCAGGCAGGCTCCTCTGAGAAATGGCTGCTTCCATTCTTTCTTTGGGTGACCAACATCCAGGAAGTTCACAAAAAGCAGCCTGGCTAAGATGACCACTCCAGCTTAAACTTTTGTCCCCAGCACCCCAGCGACTGCAACTGTGGTTTAAGGAGCCATTTGCTTGCTAGCTTATACAGTGGTGGTTGTTGTTGTTTAGTCGTGTCCGACTCTTCGTGACCCCATGGATCGGAGCACACCAGGCACTCCTGTCTTCCACTGCCTCCCGCAATTTGGTCAGACTCATGTTTGTAGCTTCGAGAACACTGTCCAGTATACAGTGGTACCTTGGGTTAAGTACTTAATTTGTTCCGGAGGTCCGTTCTTAACCTGAAACTGTTCTTAACCTGAAGCACCACTTTAGCTAATGGGGCCTCTTGCTGCCGCTGCGCTGCCAGAGCCTGATTTCTGTTCTTATCCTGAAGCAAAGTTCTTAACCTTTCTGGGTTAGGGGAGTCTGTAACCTGAAGCATATGTAACCTGAAGCGTATGTAACCCGAGGTACCACTGTAGATCTAAGTTTCTAACATTCCCTACTTCTGTCAAGTGATTTGCAGGCATTCCGTCATCTGGACATTGACCCAGACCTAAACCTGCTTAGCTTCAGCAAAGTGTTCGACTATATTGCTTGATGAGTCACTGCCCTGGTTTAAGTTGCCCCAAAGAGCCTCATTTTTGCGAGTGGCTTGGTACATTTTATGTCCTTTGTGAATTTTTGTTTGCCTGAAACTTCTGATGTAATTATTTCCACTTTTACTGCAAGCAGGTCCTTTTTTTTTTTTTTTAGGTAGGTTTTACTGTGTCAACAGTAAAAACTTGCTGATCTTCATTAGAATTAGGAAACATTGAACAGAAGTGGATTGATTTCGCAAAAGGATGTTTCACTGTAAAGTTTGCTTCCACTTAGCACAGTGTTTTCTCCATAAGTGACTTAACCTAGAAACTATAGGAGAGACTCAGTCCAGTTCAAATGAAAGGTTCAGGAGAGCAATCTTCATTCTGGGCAATTGAGCAATTGGAGAAGTTGCTAAAATGCTGTGCAGTTGCTCTCACAACAGGCTGAAAATTTTGGGGGCGGCTTTGCGGACTGGGTTGGCGAAACAGGGCCTGCTGCCATATCCAGAACACCAGTAGCAAAAACAGTTATTTTCTGGAGTCACCCTCAAGAGATGAAGTGCTCAAGCCCTGGAAAACTTTACTGAGATTTTTTGAAGGCAGAATGAGAATATGCGTACATTGGTACCTCGGGTTAAGTACTTAATTCGTTCCGGAGGTCCGTACATAACCTGAAACTGTTCTTAACCTGAGGTACCTCTTTAAGCTAATGGGGCTTCCGTGCAATTTCTGTTCTCATCCTGAAGCAAAGTTATTAACCCGAGGTACTATTTCTGGGCTAGCGGAGTCTGTAACCGTTTGCAGCGTGTGTAAGCTGAAGCGTATGTAACCCGAGGTACCACTGTATAAATATTGTTAGGGTAATGCCATAAAAACTTTTATCATGGTTAGTATTCATATAGGAAGGGACGCGGGTGGTGCTGTGAGTTAAACCACAGAGCCCAGGACTTGCCGATCAGAAGGTCAGCGGTTCGAATCCCCGCAACAGGGTGAGCTCCCGTTGCTCAGTTCCTGCTCCTGCCAACCTAGCAGTTCAAAAGCACGTCAAAGTGCAAGTAGATAAATAGGTACCGCTCCGGTGGGAAGGTAAATGGCGTTTCCGTGCGCTGCTCTGGTTCGCCAGAAGCGGCTTAGTCATGCTGGCCACATGACCCGGAAGCTGTACGCCGGCTCCCTCGGCCAATAAAGCGAGATGGGCGCTGCAACCCCAGAGTCGGTCACGATTGGACCTAATGGTCAGGGGACCCTTTACATTCATATAGGAGTTTTTCTAGATACTTGAAGTGCCTCAAATGCATTATCTTGTAAACTGGCCATCAACCCTGTAAGGTAGACCAATGCTGAGGAAGAGTGTTTTTTAAGGTACTCAGTTCTTGGCTGAACTGAAATTTGGGCAAAGTGCCCCCGCCTTACTGCTCATTCTCATCACTGTTCTGCTGCAAAGACTCCCTGTTCTGGAAACTTCTGTAAGCATTTATAATTACTTCCGTCTTACTGCTTCCTAGATTCTCAAAGTGCTGCATCAGCTTTTAAGAATGTTCAATTAGTTAGCATTTCCATGTGTGTGTGTATATATATATCTTTAAAAATGTCTTTCAAGTTGAAATCAAACGCATGGAATCTGCTGAGCCTTTCATGTCCGCTTTGTCCACTGTTCCTCTCCATGTATAGCACTTGTTTTATTTTATGTTAGCAGATATTTTCCATGAGTCATCACTCCAAGTGGAAATTGATTATGCTGGGCCTGGTATTAAAGAGCAACATTAATATGTCAACAAAATTCTTAAGCAGGGGGATGTGCCAAAGTGCTGAATCCAGCTAACACTGTCCCTCAGAGTTGGAGAAAGGGAGAAAGGGAGAGGTAATTTTGATTCTGCTAGAAGGCTGCCATTATTATTATTATTCAGCTCCCACGCAGACATAATTTTATGGGTTTTCTTTAACCATGGTTAAGTACTACAGCTGCATCGAGGAAACCATGGTTAAGGCAATTTCCTTCCCTACCTACATGCAAGTTATGAAGCAGATCCCGCTGGTATCTCTCTCTTTACATCCTCCCAGGGAAAGCTTGGCAGACTCAACCATGGTTCTACCATATGCTTGGGATGCTAACCAGTCTGAAGGTGGCAAGCCATGCTTACCATTAACCATGGTTCAGCATTATGTCTCAACTGAACCTTAACAGAATGGCTGTGCGTAGCAGTACTTTGGAAGAAAAATTGTGGTGGAAGCCACTGTCTTTTGTTCCCTGTGTTTCTAACATTGAGCAAAGGAATTTGGGATGTGTACAGTGTTTGCCTTGTGGGACACGGGTGCCGCTGTGGGTAAAACCTCGGCGCCTAGGACTTGCCGATCGCATGGTCGGCGGTTCAAATCCCTGCGGCGGGGTGCACTCCTGTCGTTCGATCCTAACTCCTGCCAACCTAGCAGTTCGAAAGCACGTCAAAGTGCAAGTAGATACAATAGGTACTGCTCTGGCGGGAAGGTTAGTCTTGCTGGCCACATGACCCGGAAGCTGTATGCTGGCTCCCTCGACCAATAAAGCGAGATGAGCGCCGCAACCCCAGAGTCAGTCACGACTGGACCTAATGGTCAGGGGTCCCTTTACCTTTACCTTTACCTTTACAGTGTTTGCCTACCAGGGTAGGAAGGTTTTCACTAGCTGGTGGGAAACAGCAGGAGAGGGGCACACTGAACTGGGGCAAGGTGATGCACAAACTGGGTGCTTCTACAGAGAACATGGACGGGATGCAGGTAAGGTCTTCTGCATCAGATATTCAGGTAGCAAGCATGCTGGTGCAGGAGGAGATAGTCCTTTCACTGTTGCATCCTCCTGAATATTCCAACTCTCTCTCTCTCTCTCTCTCTCTCTCTCTCTCTCTCTCTCTCTCTCTCACACACACACACACACACACGCACACACACACACCCTACACTTTCAGGGGAACCTAAGCTTTTGTCGCTCTTCCTCACTGATTCCGTTGCTCAGACGTTCCATTGTAAAACTCATTTCCACAGTTCTGACAACATCCTCAAACGTCACAGGTTGCTGCAGATGGAAAAGTTCGGTTTCGTTTGCATTTTAATGAGAAACAGCAACCCAGTTGGCACTCTTGGAACCAATACGCAAACCGAAACACAGCTAAGGTTTCAAAATGTGCACATCTCTGAGTTTTGCAACGTGCTTCTCCACCCAAACTGTGTGTCCAAAAATGCATTATGTTGCGGGAAATAGTTTGTAAAAATGGGCATATTAGTCAAAACTCCATACAAAAATGTAGTTTTGGTGGGGGTTGTGCTTAAACACTGAACAATTTTCATGAAGATTTTTTTAAATTAAAAAACCCCTTTGTGATGTGCTGCAGAAATGAATGATAGGGTTGAAAGGGACTCAATTCTGGAAGTTGCTCGTGCCAATTAGTCATGTAGGTGCATAAGAATTTAAAAAGGGTAGCACTTCATGAGAGCAAATCATGAGAGCAGACACTGTCAAAAATCACGATACAGGAAAAACCGGGAAGCCAGCCAATGCCTCTACTGAGCTCTGTCCTTATTTGAGACATTGTGATATATCGGAATATCACAACGTTGAAAGCCAGAGATTGCCCAGCCCTTGTCTGCAGAAAACCTGTAAGCAGAACGTGAGTGCAATTGTGGAAGTGCCTGCAGTAGATGAACACCGACGAAGCCTGCATTGTTTAAAACAACAATAGCAACATATCTGTGTCGTTTGGATGATTGTAGGGGATTTACTAGTCCGTAATTGCCAGGCTGAAGGTGGGTGGTAATAAAGGATCTGGAAGTAAGCATTAGTCTCCTACAGCTTTTTGCTGTGGCTTATCGCTGTGTCTCCCATAATTCTTTTTGTCCTTTAGTTTCGATGAAGCACAGAGTACCCAGAGCTGGCTGTAAACAAGGCCACCAGGTCGTCGATACATTCTGTTATTACAGCTCTCATCCAATGCTGTAAGGACACACCATGCTTAAAAGTGGGGCAGGGGAGAGGGAATCTGTTCTGGCCCAAATTCTGTCCCACACCCAAAAAAAGCTGGCGTTTGCAGGTCCTGTATAAGTTATGCACATGAAGCGGAATTTGCGTGGATTATGTTATAATAGGGAACAGAGGAGGAGGGGTAGAAGAAGAAGAAGAATTGCAGTGGCAGCAGCCAAATACTGCTGAATATTTCTTGCCACCTGTGTCCCTGGTCTGCACACACAGCAGAATGAAGTGAGAGGATGCTAGCAGTGTGGGGTAGTGGTTAGAGCAGGGATTTGAGCACTCCAGATGTTGTTGGAGTCCAAATTCCATGCGCTCCACAGCTGGCAGGACCAGTGGCACCAGCAGTTATAGGAGTTACAGTCCAACCAATTGCTGTCGTGGGGACAAAGTTTACCAAGTCCTGGGTTTAGAGGCCTGGATCAGAACTGGGAAGACTCAGATGCAATCTCCTACTCAGCCAGGAAGCTCACTGTGGGATCTTGACTGAGCAGACTCAGTCTACTGACCTGTCATGGTTGCTTTGAGAATAGAATAAGGAATAGTATGGCGTAATGGTTAGAGTGTTGGGCTATGACCTGGGCGACCGGGGTTCGAATCCCCACTCAGCCATGAAGCTCACTGGTCCACCTTGCAGTCAGTCACTGCCTCTCAGCCTAACGTACCTCCAAAGAAGAATGGCAGCTTAAGTTGACAGAATATGCGCAGCTTTCAGCCTTAACATATAGAATAAGAGAACAAGAAGAACATATGTTTAAAGAAGATTGGAAAATGTTTATTGAATGTATTGGGGGGGGATTGTGTACACTTGAAAACGCTGGCAGAATTAAGATAAAATCAACAGTGTAAATAAGTTTTGAGGGCTGTAATAATGGAATGCTGAATGTTAGTTTATGTAAAATATGCAGGGGTTTATGATATGCAAAATGAACCATGGAAAGAGAAGAAGGGAAGTCATTGATATTTTAAGGTTAAATAAATACTCTAAATTGTAAAACAGAATACAGTCATACCTCGGGTTACGGACGCTTCAGGTTGCATTTTTTTGGGTTACGGACCACTGAAACCTGGAAGTACTAGAACAGGTTACTTCCGGGTTTTGGCAGTCGCACATGTGCAGAAGCGCTAAATCGTGCTTTGCGCATGTGCAGAAGTGCCAAATCGCAACCTGCACATGCGCAGATGTGCCACTGTGGGTTGCAAACATGCATCCCACACAGATCACGTTTGTCCACTAGATACACACACACACACACACACACACACACACACACACAATCTCTGTGTGTGTGTGTGAGAGAGAGAGAGAGAGAGAGAGAGAGAGAGAGAGAAAGGAGGAGGAAAACTATCTACCCCACCTTGAGATCTTTGCAAGGTGGTATATAAATGATAAGAAATCGGGGAAAAAATCATGAAATAGTTTATCCAGCTCCATATTGTCTACACTGACTGGCAGCAGCTCTCTGTGATTTGAGACAAGGGTTTCTCTCTGGTGCACCTGGAGATCTTGAGGATTGAACCTTGGAACTTGCAAAGCAGATGTTCTTACCACTGAGACATAGCCCTTCCCCTGTAACTCAGTCGGGACTCTTAATCTCAGGGTCATAGGTTTGAACCCCATGTTGGGCGAAAATTCCTGCAATGACCCTTGTGGTCCCTCCGTGCCCGACAAGTCTATGAAATATATTAAATCTCTCTATATGCAGAAGAGAGCAGTCGGCGCAATAGCTCCTGCATTATGCAACATCTACCCGGGGGGGATGAGGCAGGTGCTGACATTATATAGATTTCGGCGTGCGGTGAAGATAGCCTTCTTTTAGCTCTAGCATATTAGGAATGTTAATTTTGATCTGGTCCTGTGTTCTTTTAGAGATCTCTATGATGGTGGGCAACTCATAAATCGTGAACAGAAATAACATAGACCAGACCTCAGTTTCCCTTGGGGATGTGTTGGAGGACGTGTGTTGCTGGTCTTGACTTTACAGAACAGATGGCGAAACTGGGTTTGTAGTTTGTTTGTTTTCCCCATCCAGAAAAAAACCAAAAGAAACTGCTTCTGCTCAGAACGTGGCATTGCCAATAAAGTGTTCTAGTAAAAGGGGTTTGTGTGCCTAATTCAATTGGAAATTACAGTCGAAAACCATTAGCTCAGAATGCTCTCCGTCACTGGAATGCCAACGCCACCGTCGGAATAAAAATGCAGGGCCAATAATCAGGACTGTGCAAAATTAAAATTCTGCAGCAAGGAGAAGCTGGATTCTGTGACCAGCATAAAGTATGAAACTTGAGCTGATTTGCCCATTTCTGCGCTTGTTTTGCGCAATATATTCTGCTTCTGCAAGGCGGGGAAAACTGCAAAGAACTATGCAGGTCACTGATGTGCTGCCATGTGAAATTCTTCTTTTGTTTCTGAGAGACACATAGGCTGCGTTCAGATGTCATGGTCAGGATCCTGCCTAACCCTGAAGAGTCATAGAGTTGGAAGGGACTATGAGGGTTATCTAGTCCATGGGTAGGCAAACTAAGGCCCGGGGGCCAGATCCGGCCCAGTCGCCTTCTAAATCCAGCCCGCGGATGGTCCGGGAATCAGCGTGTTTTTACATGAGTAAAATGTGCCCTTTTATTTAAAATGCATCTCTAGGTTATTTGTGGGGCCTGCCTGGTGTTTTTACATGAGTAGAATGTGTGCTTTTATTTAAAATGCATCCTTGGGTTATTTGTGGGGCATAGGAATTCGTGCCCCCCCCCCGAAAAAAAAAATATAGTCTGGCCCCTCACAAGGTCTGAGGGTCAGTGACCCCATGGAGAAGCCCCCACCATAATGGACCTGGAATTGTTCATGCAAGTCAGAGGCAGCCCAAAGTGCCTGGTCTCACGAACGTCTCAACTCAGCCTTGTCCCCGATAACCTCTCTGACCACAGGCCAAGCCTTAAAACCAGAGTTCCTACTTTGAGTGAAACGGCAAGTTGAAGTTAGTTGAAAATGGAAGTAGCTGCTTCCCGTTTCCTCATCTTGGCCGTACTGGAAGAAGAGACAGGATCAAGTTCATGCACATAATGCTAAACCTGTGATTTAGGGTTTAACATCCAAACCAGGTCACAGTCGCACATGTCTTAGCGAAAGGGGCTAGAAATTTGGTTTTACTTTCTTTTGTAAAAAGTTTAGATTCTCAGTGGAAATTCGTGGGTGTGTGTCAGATGGCAGAATAAGTATATCATGGGTATTTATTTCATAAATAAAGGGTCGTAGGAGAGAGGGAAATGAGGAGAGAGACCCTATAACCTTTGGCATTTGACAGATCATAGATTCCAGTCCCCCTCAGGCCAAACTGCCTCTGTGCCGTTCTCTAAATGAGTTTGCACCGGGTAAAATCTCTAGAAAGGAAAGCTACAGTGAATTTTGTCTGTCTGCCTGGACTCTTCTTCTTTTAAATGACTGGCGAGATTCTGACTTCGTTTTTAATATAATGTTGCTTCCTTTGAAGGGAAGGACGAATGCAGCCTGTGAGGGGGGAAACCTGAGATAAGACGGTTTGCTTTTATGATTTAGATCAGGGGTCTGCAACCTTTAAGACAAAAAGAGCCACTTGGACCCGTTTCCGAAGGAAAAAAAACCTGGGAGCCGCAAAACCATTGTGACATTTAAAACAAATATATCTCCAGAGCCGCGATCTGACAGCGGGCGGGAAGGTGACGTCAGGACTAATGCACGCACTGCCCCCATGCGATGTCACAGCCAGTACAGCGCCCGCCACAGTGGGGAGTGTCGGGGCGCACAATGCGCCTCCTCCCCTCGCTAGTATCCGCCCCGGAGCCGCGGCAAAGGTGTAAAAGAGCCACATGCGGCTCCGGAGCCGCGGGTTGCAGACCCCTGATTTAGATAGTGTCGTAAAGGCAACATTTTATGGAATAATCAAGGAGCCTCTTTCCTTCCTGTGCAGAGCGTGGCCGTAACAAGCCGTCCCGACCAGTTCATCTAACATTGCAGCTGTGTTTTTGTTCCGAAACAGGACCTGAGCGGAGCAAGTGATAAAATATGAGCTTAAATACCAGGGATGTTTCCCACTCTTTCTCACGGACATCAAGGCCTGGCCTTGCAGCTAGGGAGTGGATTGTATGTCCGGTAGAATGGAATCTCCTCTTTGGCCTCAGATTTCCCTTTGGAAGATTGAAGTGGTGTTTGTTTTAGTGCGGAACGGTTAAGAATTGGGATGGGGTGCAGTGTGGTGACTTGCAGTGGGTCAACAGATCCATGGGTACCAGTTTTGATGAATCTGCTCTGCCTCCGCAGTCAGAGGCATCGATGTTTCTGAAAATCAGTTGCTGGAAACGGAAGGAAGGCAGAGTACTCTTAGACAAGATGGGGCATTGGGCAGATCCAGCAGGCCACTTCTCATCCAGCTGGGATAGCTCAGTTGGTAGAGCATGAGACTCTGAATCTCAAGGTTGTGGGTTCTATTCCCACGTTGGGCAAAAGAACCCTGCATTGCAGTGGGCTGGACACTGATGACCCTTGTGGTCCCTTCCAGCTCTATAGCTTTATGATTTCATGTTCCTAAATCTAGCCTTGCCTTGGTAGCCAGCCAGAATTTGGTTTTGCCATGAGCCTCCTCTCTCCACTCTTCTGAGGGTCTTCTGAAATTACTGTATTTTTCACCTCATAGGACGCACCTGACCATAAGACACACCTAGTTTTTAGAGGAGGAAAACAAGAAAAAAAATATTCTGTGCAGAGCTTGTAAGCGGCTCTCGCTTTTTTTGCTTTAAAGCAAGCAAAGCGAGAGCTGCTTACATGGCTTCTGTCCCGCTTTCATAGAATCATAGAGTTGGAAGAGACCACAAGGGCCATCGAGTCCAACCCCCTGCCAAGCAGGAAACACCATCAGAGCACTCCTGACATATGGTTGTCAAGCCTCTGCTTAAAGACCTCCAAAGAAGGAGACTCCACCACACTCCTTGGCAGCAAATTCCACTGCCGAACAGCTCTTACTGTCAGGAGGTTCTTCCTAATGTTTAGGTGGAATCTTCTTTCTTGTAGTTTGGATCCATTGCTCCGTGTCTGCTTCTCTGGAGCAGCAGAAAACAACCTTTCTCCCTCCTCTATGTGACATCCTTTTATATATTTGAACATGGCTATCATATCACCCCTTAACCTCCTCTTCTCCAGGCTAAACATGCCCAGCTCCCTTAGCCGTTCCTCATAAGGCATCGTTTCCAGGCCTTTGACCATTTTGGTTTGCGCAGCTCTTACTTTGCTTGCCCATCCCTCCTCCCACCTTGCTCTACAGTGAGGCAGGAGGAGGGGCAGACGGGAGCCATGCCTCCCATCCTTCCCTCCTCCTGCCTCACTGTAAAGCCAGCAGAGCAAGAGCCACTGGCATGCTCTCCGTGACTCTTGCTTTAAAGCAAGAAAAGCGAGAGCTGCACAGAGCGTGTCAGCAGCTCTTGCTTTGCTGGCTTCACAGTGAGCGACAGACTGCGGAGACATCCCTCTGCTCACGACTGCAGCGGCAGCCGCCCAGTGCATTCGCTCCATAAGACGCGCAGACATTTCCCCTTACTTTTTAGGAGGAAAAACGTGCGAAAAATACGAAAAATTCCCTGCATGATTAGTGTTGAGGTTACCCTGCCTTCTTCAACAGCTGTGGAAAGAGGGCAGGAGATTATCTGTTTACAATTTATTTGTAAATATTCAATAAACCATTTCCATTCTTTTATAAAAAGTTTGTTGATTTCTTATTCTTCCGGTAACTTTTGCCATTTCTGCATATTCCATAAGTTTTTGTATCCATTCTTCCTTTGTTGGGACTTCTGCTTCTTTCCATTTTTGATCTTGATTTGGAGTCCAGGACACCCTTTATGGTCCTTTCTAACTCTGACTTTTGAACCAAAGGCAGAACTCAGCTTACATTAGTAAAGAAAAAGCGCTTTAAATGTGTTATAGCACGGCGACACCAGAGTTCCGTCTTTCGCCAATGTTATTTCCCATTATGAGGTTTACAACACGCTTTTCCTGAAACTTTTGTGTGTGTGTGTGTGTGTCTAGATCCAGCTGTAGTACAATCAGCAGTATAAAGAGACAAAGCTTTTCAAAGAACATGACACTTTGGGCTACAGAAGTGTGAGTCACATGCTTGTTTGCTAACCCCACATGCAAACATTCCCTGCACATAGAAGAGTAGCATGTCAAGGTGACTGGTGTGCTAATTTTCTATGTACAGGGAGGGTTTCTTTCCCCTCAAGAGGGTAAACCTGGCATTCAAACAAGCAGCCCTGTAGTGTGCAGCACACTTTAGGAAAAACCTTTATTAGTGTTTGGTTCTCCTGTTTACTGATCCTGGCTTTCTGTATTCTTTGCTGGGAAAATGCACTAAGGTTTCTCACATGGAACGCAAGAAGCAGAACTATCGGTTTAACCTTACCATAATAGCAAGATAAGAACACCAATTTGGGAAGGACAGGTGTTAAAAGGACTGCGCCGGCAACGGTTATCTGATAAGAGGCAGTGACTCAGGAAGATGAATTGTCTGGAAAGTGCAGTATCGTTTTTTCAGAACTCAGTGGAAGCATATAAAACGATTCCCAGCAGGCGAGAGTCAACATCCTGGGGCAGAGTAACACGTCCTGGCAGAATCGGGGAAATTTTTAAAAGTGAAATATAATCGTTTAAATCAAGCGTGCAGAATTTGCCTTGCTGAATAAACGGAGTACTTTTCTTTTTTGCCTGCAAGCTGTTAGGAACTTAGGGAATGCCTTTACACGGAGTCAGACCATTGGCCCATCCACCTCAGCATTGTGAGTCGAGGACCCTCCATAATAAGACACACAGACATGTTATTTTAGGTTAATGGGCAAAATTAGGCCACAGCTTTTATTGGTTACAGCATGTGAGTAGTATTGGCTTAGGCATTGAATGAAACAGCGATACAGGACTCCACCCCACACAGCCGAGAGTCATATCAGGGTTAACAACCAATGGGAGGAGCTTGTTGATGCAAATACAACTGGAAGCTCCCCCATGACATCACCGGGGGTCGTGCCATAGCCCAAGCCACCAGCAGGGCATTGGACAGGATCCACGACCGCTGGATTCCTTTAACGGAATACCCAAAAGAGGAGGGGTAGATGATGGCGCATACCCAATCCTCCAACACAGCACACATATTCCAATGCCTAACTGCCACCCGAGCCAAAAGGCTCGCCGCCAATACCCTCACAGCTGGAACCAATTCCTAATACTTCTGATGATGTCTGCCAACCACACATCATTTCCTTGATCAGAAAGATGGACGCCATTGTCACGAAACAAAAACACATCGCTGAGTCGGATGTCAGGGTGTGCAGTCATATGGCCATTCATATATAGCAGCTTGCGGGCCACCGCAACAGGAACAGGAACAGAATGAGAGAAGAGGGCTGCCGCGGCTCTTTAAATGCATTTAGCCCCGCCCACCAGCCAGCCCTATTGGTTGGCTGGGAGGCTTGGCCGCGGCAGCAGAACCAATCAGGAGTCTCCTCCTGCTCACAACCCCTCCCCTCTGGGAGGAGGAGAGGCTTTCTCAGCACTGACTGACAGCATCTCTGCATGGTTTCAGGCAGGTGACATTCCCAGCCCTATGCAGTGATACTGTGACTTGAACTTGGGACCGTCTGCATGCAAAGCAGATGATTTCCCCAATCGTCTGGAAGCCAGGATGCGCTTCTAGTTCTCCTGAACACCAAACTTTGCAGCTGAAGCTTTAGGTGCTAGTCATACAACTACATTCCCCTCGTGATTTAAACCGTGGTTAGAGAAAGTGTGTTCTCCTTCATGGAGAGCACGTGTTGCGGTGGGGGCCGCCAGGACACTCCAAAGTTGGGGGCGAGCTAATTGATTGTTGGCTACTGATGCGATTGGGGCTTCCCTTGTTGCTGGGAAGAAGTTAATGTTGCCATTTGTTGATTGACAGCCAGAAATTCTAAAACTCCTTGCAAAAGGCTAGGACTTCCTCTTTTCGCCCGTGCATCG
Source organism: Podarcis bocagei (assembly GCF_964188305.1). Lineage (NCBI taxonomy): Eukaryota > Metazoa > Chordata > Lepidosauria > Squamata > Lacertidae > Podarcis > Podarcis bocagei. Next base: position 77,508,975 of record NC_138133.1, on the reverse strand, counting down.
GATTGCTTGTCCCCCCCCCCCCTATTTAGGCTTGTTCACTTTGACCTTGCTATGCCTGTCATGGGGTCGTCTGCTCTTGGGGCAGGGGCCCAGTAGGAATTTTGTCCATTTGGCAGACTGGCTGGTGCCATTTGGTTTTTGCCTACTGCGTAGCAAATCGTCACAACTTGTAAGGTTGTGGTTAGGCATTGGTTTATGGTTTGGTTGGTTGAGGGGCATGGATTGGCTGTGCCTGCCCCTTTAATGCTGCTGCTGCAAGGGATTCCGTTAAAGGAATTTGGGGCTAACTATTGCTTGTCCACTCTGTCAAGGGGTCTCAGGTCATAGCAATGAGCTCCTGGTTGCATTTGGGGTGGGCTGAGGGCAGGTTCCCTGCTCCGACGCTACCCCCAAGTGTATTCTCCTTTTCTGACTTTTGCATCGTGCGGAATGTCAGTCTGTCCCCCCTGATGGGGGCAGATAGTCGCAACCAATGCCTAAGCAACCACTCACATTTTTGTATTTTAATAAAGTTGTGGCCAAAATTATGCCAAAAACCTTAAACAAAAAATTCTGTGTGATGTGTGAGTTATTGGGGTGGCCCTGGGGACCTCGACACGCAAACATTCTGGTTCCAGTAGTAGATAGGTAGCCGTGTTGGTCTGCCATAGTCAAAAAATAAAAAAAATCCTTCCAGTAGCACCTTAAAGACCAACTAAGTTAGTTCTTGGTATGAGCTTTCGTGTGCATGCACACTTCTTCAGATACACGGATATAAAGTGTGTATCTGAAGAAGTGTGCATGCACACGAAAGCTCATACCAAGAACTAACTTAGTTGGTCTTTAAGGTGCTACTGGAAGGAATTTTTTTATTTTTTAAACATTCTGGTGTCTTTGCTGCAAGCTGCTTCGCACCTGTGAGTCATCCCTTGATTGAAGTGGGAGTTAAGCGCACAAGTTGCGTGTGCAAACCACATATCTAAGTATAAAAACTTTATTGATTTTGGTGTGATTCACTCCTGCCTCACTTTCTCTGGATTACAGTCCGTGTTACAAACTCGGATATGCAAACTAGCCGCACCTTAAAGCTAGGTTGCAGTCGCCACAACAGAATCATAGCTAAATCATAGAATTATAGAGTTGGAAAGGGACCCTGAGGATCATGGGTCATTTAGTCCAGCCCCCTGCAATGCAGGAATTTGCAACTGTCCCATACGGGGATTGAACTTGCAACCTTGGCATTTTTCTCGGTGTTTCAATTTCTGGGAATGGAGTTGAGAGATGACCTAACCTGGGGAGAAAACAGCAAAGACCTGATGAAGAGAGCACAGCAGAGGTTATATTTTCTGAGACTCCTCCAGAAAAACAATCTCTCAAAGGACCTGTTGATGGCATTTTACCATTGTACTGTGGAGAGTGTATTAACTTATGGTCTGTGTGTGTGGTTTGGGAGCTGCACGGTCAGGGAAAAAACAATGCTGTCCAGGGTTGTAAAGACCGCGGAGAGAATAATTGGGTGCACTCTTCTCACTTTGGATCAAATCTATGCTTCCAGGTGCTATAAGAAAGCTGCAGAGAAAGAGATAGAAATGGTCTCTTTCAGCTTCTGCCTTCTGGAAGAAGGTACAGGGTTATAAAGACTAGAACTAGCCGCCTGAGAAACAGTTTCTATCCAAATGCAATTTTGGTTTTAAATGCAGTGTAAGGTAGTCTCTATGGGAGTATATTGTATTTAATTATGGGGTATCAGAGTTTTTAGGTGGTTAACCAGGCTGGGATAGCTGACTTGTTGGTTTTTGAATGTCTGATGTAGATTTTTTCAATTTCATTGTTCTGTATGGGACAATGACAATAAAGAGTATCGTATCGTATCATCGTATGTCTATTGCCATTTTCCCCACGGGATATTACTACTACTATTACTCTTACTATTATTTCTTCTATACTGCTTTTATATTTTAAATAAAAAAAACTCAGAGCAGTTTACAACACATTAAAACATCAAATCAAACACTTGGAGAAGGGTCTGGAATATTTTCCTTGAAGCTAGAATTTGTTTTATTCTGGATTTGATGTTTTAATGCAGGCATGTCCAACTCCCAGGCAGTGATCTACCCATTAGAGTGAGCTTTTTTTTGGGGGGGGGAGGAATACCCAAAGTTGTTGAGCTTCTATTGGGGCTTCACCGAAGTTGTTGAGGTTGTTGGGGCAATCACTCAGGATCACACGATCCAACAACGGCCTGCGATCGATTGGTAGATTGCAATCGACTGGTTGAACATGCCTGTTTTAAATGTGTTGTTGTGAACTGTTTTGAGATTTCCCCCCTCCCTTAAAAATATAAAGCAGTATAGAAATGGAATGAAAAATAATAATAGCAACAACAGATCTCACCAGGGAGGGGTGGGAATGGCTCCTGGACATTTTGTGGTGGCGACTGTAACCTATGGTTTAAGGTGCCGTTTGGCGTTTAGCTTATATGTCTGATTTTCTAACACTGGGAGCACCCAGGGAACTTGTGTGTGTGTGTGTGTGTGTGTGTGTGTGTGTGTTTTTGCAGGCAGGTGAGTGAGATCTGAGAAACTGCAGGTGAGAGACATTATAAATGTTAAATTGTTTATCTCGCTGTGACATTTGCAGAAAAGCTAGGACTTCGTTGTTGTCCTTTAAAAACCAGGAGACAAATTGACAGTGGCAAGGAGCCTAAAGGCCAGCTTGCTGATGGCAACTAGCACTGTGTTTGTTTTATTTCTGTTGTCCTTTCCTAGATGAAAAGGCTTCGGAGAGGATTGGGGCTGATATATAAGGCATTATACATCCAGGTGTATAATGGAATCATAGAATTGTAGAGTTGGAAGGGACCACAGAGATCATCTAGTCCAACCCCCCTGCAATGCAGGAATCTTTTGTCCAACGTGAGGCTCGAACCCATGACTCTTGAGTTTATAAGTCTCTTGCTCTACCAACTAAGCTATCTCATTCCTTAATAGTCAATGAGAGCAGTGCAATCTAAAGTATTACTCTCTCTCTCTTTCTCTGTCTATAATAATAATAATATAATAATAATTTATTATTTATACCCTGCCCATCTAGCTGGGCTTCCCCAGCCACTCTGGGCGGCTTCCCAAAAAAAATATTAAAATACTGTAATACATCAAACATTAAAAGCTTCGCTAAACAGGGCTGCTTTCACATGTCTTCTAAAAGTCTGGTAGTTGTTGTTCTCTTTGACATCTGGTGGGAGGGCGTTCCACAGGGAGGGCGCCACTACCGAGAAGACCCTCTGCCTGGTTCCCTGTAACTGGTTCCCTGTAACTATCTGTCTTTCTCTGGTTCATGCTCAGATGGTGAATGTGCTGGACAGAGTTGGTGCCCCAAGTTCATAGGATTTGAAGGGTCTCCAAGGGTCATATAGTCCAACCCCCCCCCAAAAAAAGCACTAATAGGTGCTGGACACCAGAGAGAGAGAGAGAGAGGGAGAGAGAGAGAGAGAGAGAGAGAGAGAGAGAGAGAGAGAGAGATTAAAGTAAGCAACAACACAAACTTCTCTCTGCAGGTTCACCATCTTTTAAAAAACGAGACAAAGGGTCAGGGAAGTTGGAGAATAAGGACAAACTCCAGATAGCTTCACAGCTAAATTTTTAAACTTCTTGTTAATGTACTTTTGGGTGGACTCAAGGCTTGTGGAATCTGCCTTGTTTTGGGGTGGTTTTTTTACCCTATACAGTAGAGAGAGAGAGAGAGAGAGAGAGCGCATGCGCACAAGGTAGCATCTTGTGTTGTTAATGCTCAGAGTAGACCCGTTGAAATTAATGGACCTGTGTGTCTACTCTGAGGATGACAAACACTGAATACAACCCAAAATGTCTTCCCCGCCTTCACCATTAGGTCCCCTGGCAGGTTGCGGCAACAGAATAGACAATTATAAAAAGATGGATTAAAGAGTCACAATTATAAAACAAGTAAAACAGTTTCAAATGGAGCAGAACAGCATAAAATCAGCAACAGAGGTGGGTCACACAGAAACAAAAATACCTTAATTCTCAAATACCCATGGGTAAGTGGCGTGTTTTCAGCATGGGGCGGAAGCTATACAATGAAGATGCTAGATTCATCTATTTGGGGGTGCGTGAGAGTCTTCCACTATCTAGAGCAAGGTTTCCCCCCAAAAGGATCGCCAGCTGTTTTTAGACTACAGTTCCCATCACCCTGGACCATTTGTCTTGCTAGCTAGGGATGATGGGAGTTGTAGTTCAGACACAGCTGGAGACCCATTTTGGGGAAGCCCTGATCTAGAGGTTGCCACAAAGATAGCCCTCTTCCAGGCCGCTTCTCCCAAACTTCTGATGGAACCTGGTTCAAAAGATGTACAAGTCAAAGTACTATTGAGTCCAGGAATTTGCTTTAAGCACCAGAACTGAACTGGAGGACACAGAGAAATGCACGACTTTTAGCTCCTCTCCAGCTAAAGACATGGGAATCAGAAATCTTTGCAAATCAGACAGAGATCTACCAGTAAATTAAATTAACTTGCAGTTCTCTGATTACCGGCATTATTCTGATGGTATTTGAAGAGTGGGCCTCTGTTCCTAGTCCTCAGTATGTTCAGGCAAGAGATTCCGAACGAATAATGACACTTGCCAGCTCATGCCGTACGGATGTAACGATAAGGGTTATCTGCAAGTTATGTAAGTATTCCTAACACCAGGGCTAATTGAGATAAACGGTGGTTGTTAGAAGGTAAGACAAATACTGTCTCGTTGCCAAGAACATGTGACATACAGGCGCCTCCGTTCTCCAATTTGCTCACTCATATAATCCCGATAAATGGTCTTACGGCAAAGTGAAAACTGGTGGAGGGACAAAGGGTTATCCTATGACGGCAGGGACCAAGAATCAGGAACAACTTCAGTAAAACACCCAGATTACATAATGTGTTTCCAGACAATGAAAAAAACCTGCCTAGACATATTAAGCAATTCCCCCCCCCCAGGGGAAAAGTCGTTGCAGTCCAAAATGCAGCAATTGGAAAGATCCTGTTGTGTGAGCATGCAAATGCCCAGAAATGGTGCACCGACAGGAAATTTGTCACAATCCAAGTTTGAACAAGGAAACTGGCCTCCAATCAGAGGTTGCCAGCTATTTTGGCTTGTGTGCACATGTGGATTTTAGAGCGAGTGTTGTTGGCGTCACCTCCTCTGATCACTCCCTCTCCCCTCCCCAGATCAGGTCACCCAAGGAAACACACATGCAGACATACTGCTTTTCCAAGGGATCTCGGTAAAAGGTAGCTCCGGTAGAACACATCTGAGCCTTGAAAAAGCACACAGAACTGAAAGAGGAAGTGGGAAAGAGTTTCGCTCATCCAACTTCCTCCTTCAGCTCTCCGCAGTTTTTACCGAGACCTTGAGGTCATCGTTAATAGCTCAATGAAAATGCCAGGAAAGGAATTGATAGTGAAACTGCCAATATCTTTTTTATATATACATTTTTATTGATTTTTTAACATATCCGTTCCAACATAACTTCTCAACAATATTTTAGACTTCCGTCAACACCTCTGATGATTTTCCGTTCTTTATCACTTATTCTTAATTTCTGTATTACATCTAATTATCCTTAACTAATAATTCTCTTCATAGTCTTTCTTGCAATATTTCAAATAATCCATCTTACAAAATTTATTGCAGTCCTACTAGCATAATCTGTTCATCACAATTACTTTTCAGATAGTTCATATATTTACTCCAGTCTTCTAAGAATCTCTGATCCTGCAGGTTTCAAATCCTTCCTGTTAATTTATCTAATTCTGCGTAGTCCATCAACTTCATCCTCCATTCTTCTTTCGTCAGTAATTCTTCTTGCTTCCATTTTTGTACCAGGAATATTCTTGCTGCTGTCATTGCATATAAAAACAATTTACAATCCTGTCTATTAATATCATCTCCTACAATGCCAAGTAAAAATGCTTCTAGTTTCTTTATAAATCATTTCCCAGAAGTTTTTCACTTTTTTACATTCCCACCACATGTGATAAAAAGTTCCTTCCTTTTCTTTAGTGAAACTGCCAACATCATAATGCCATTGTACAAATCTATGGCAGAACCGCATTTGGTATACCGTGTAAAGTTCTGGTTGCCTCGCCTCGAAAAGGATGTTGTAGAGTTGGAAAAGCTTCAGAAAATGGCAACCAAAAAGCTCGATTTATAAATCACAGCAATTTTAGGCCCTTTAGAATTCTCAGGCAACTCTGGTTCAGAAGGCAATTCCCAGGTACCTTCTGCCAGTCTGCTGTTTATTTTGCAATGTGACTCGTCTGCTCACTGTTCATTTGTACAGCTCTCAACGTATCATAACCCAATTTTGCATGGTGGTTTCCGAAGACCAAGGAGCAGGTTTGGGTCTGTGTTTGTATACAGTTGAATGCCATTTTAAATTAAGATGGTGGATGGATAGCTCAGTTGGTAGTGCACAAGACTCCTAATCTTGGGTTGTGGGTTCAAGTCCCATGTTGGACAAAAAGATTCCTCCATTGCAGGGGATGGGACTAGATGACTCTTGGGGTCCAACTCTGCAATTCTATGCTTCTGTGGAGCCTTTAAAAACTGCATTGATTTTAATCATTGATTAGGAACTGAGTGAATCATTTGCTTTCTTAGGATTCCTGAACTATACAGTGGTACCTCGGGTTAAGTACTTAATACATTGCGGAGGTCTGTTCTTAACCTGAAGCACCACTTTAGCTAATGGGGCCTCCTGCTGCTGCTGCATCGCCGGAGCACGATTACTGTTCTTATCCTGAAGCAAAGTTCTTAACCCGAGGTAATATTTCTGCGTTAGTGAAGTCTGTAACCTTAAGCGTCTGTGACCTGAAGCGTCTGTAACCCGAGGTACCACTGTGCTGGGTATGAGACTGCTAGTACATTTAAGCATGGGAAAGTGAAGTCAACATTCAGTGGGATGAAATTTGGGCCAAATACATTATTAGTCTGTATACAAATATTTGTCAGTGAGCTTTCATTGTTATGACCTGCCAAAGTGAAGGATCCTTTGCTGAGATGGGGTATGGTGAAAGGCGTTCATCTCAATAGGTAGTAGAAGCATCCTGTAGCTTTCATTGTTTTGTAGCATTATAAACCAAGTTCCTGGTTGTGTAAACTTACTGAACTACTTTCATCTTTCAATGCTACGATAGTGATTCATGGTCCCCCTCGCCCTCTTATTTTTTCTCTCCTATCTTACCTGAATTGATTTTTTAAAACTATTTTGGCTATGCTGGCAGGGGCTGATGGGAGTTAAGAGTCTAGTAACATCTGGAAAGACAGAGGTTGCCTACTAACTTAGGAATGAAATATTCAAAGGTAGGGGGTCCAAATGCTCAACATGAAATGAAATGAAGTATTTCAACTGTAGGAAGCATAAATTACTTTGCAGCCAAGAAAGGTTCTGAATTTACGGCTAGGTACCCACGAACAGAAAACTTCTTTTTAAAGTATTTTGCGAGAAGAAGTTTGTCTTGTTTCGCAACTCCTGGCGTTCCCTGCCATGCTGCTCTGCAAATATTTGAGATTCACTCAAACATACTGAAAGCGCTATGCCTGAACTCCTGGTATGTGGCATTTCTGCGCCGTAAAGGGCAAGTCCCTTGTGAATTATCAAGTTGCTCATCTGACTTGGTAAAACAGAAATAGGTTTTATGTAGTGAGGGAAAGGAGAGCACCGGAGGTCTCTCTGCTACCCAGTATTGGGGCCTTGGGGGGGCAGCTTTGCAAAGGTGGCTGCATGTTTTGCCCTCCGTAAACCCTTGTTAAACCTGGGACGCGTGTAGCGCTGTGGGTTAAACCACAGAGCCTAGGACTTGCCGATCAGAAGGTCGGCGGTTCGAATCCCCGTGATGGGGTGGGCTCCCGTTGCTCAGTTCCAGCTCCTGCCAACCTAGCAGTTCGAAAGCACGTCAAAGTGCAAGTAGATAAATAGGTACCGCTCCGGCTAGAAGGTAAACGGCATTTCTGTGCGCTGCTCTGGTTCGCCAGAAGCGGCTTAGTCATGCAAGCCACATGACCCGGAAGTTGTACGCCGTCTCCCTCGGCCAATAAAACTAGATGAGCTCCACAACCCCAGAGTTGGCCACGACTGGACCTAATGGTCAGGGGTCACTTTACCTTTAAACCTTGTTGCTTCTTTCTCAGGCTTCTGTGAATTTCTGCCATGTACCAGAGAGACCATTGGAGGAGATCCTAAATGCATAGGCTTTAATACTGGGGGTGGGGGTGGGGTTAACAATATGTGCTTCCCCCACTCAGCAATACGTGACAGGTTACAGAGTCTCCATGTTCAGGGGTAGTCTACCTGGTGCCAGGTCCTAAGCTACTGAACAGGGTTGGCTCACCTGTTTTGGCCCAAAGGTTGCACTGAGGGCGTACGTACCGATGGTGGGCGTTGACTATTGTGGGAAGCATGATGCTTGACGAAACCTGCTCCGATCCAGTCGGTTTTGATGGGATTCTGGCATTCTGCAGGCTCAAGGTGATCCTCCATCCCAAGTTTTTGGGTTGAGGAGGTTGTGGCCACCATCATTCATAGAGAACAGCCTTTACCAAAGGTGTCATGGTTCTTTGAAGACGCACGAACTCAGGACGAAAGGGAGAAACGTGCTTAGAGGAAACCACGCTTGGCAAACCCTCACTGTGATCAACTCCCATCCGTAAACCTATTTCCCCACTCTGGAAGGACTGGTGGATCCAGAATTGGCCTCCACGGTCACTTACATACTTGCTTTTAAAACTGTGTTTATGGAAGACAATCTTACTCGGCTATGAGTGATCGCTGAAGAAGAATAAGGATCTCAATAGGCGACTGCTGCCAAACGATGACTTCCTTTAAGCCGGGCTGATGGCTTTTAATCAGATCTTTGATTGATAATATTCTGTTTACATAGACAGCTCCAACTGGAGATGCCAGGGGATTGATCCTGATCTTCTACATGCAAAGCAGTTGTCCCACCCCTCAGCTACAGGCCCTCCCCAGACAATGAACTGTAGTCCCTTTTGTTGCTGCTTTTTGCTAACCTGCATGAGTCATAAGACACTCCAGAAGCTCCTTAGTCTGATATATTTGATCAAATTTGCCGTGTTGACTTCCCTTCGTTGGACGCATGCTTTTCTTCTATGCTTCCGCCCCCCCTCCGCCTCCCCAAATGTCAACTGCGAATAGTAACAAAGGATTAATTGTGGAAATGTTTTGGGGGCTTGGCAGGATTGCGCACAAATGAAGTGCTCTTTTGAAACAACGGCTTTGCCTTGCCTTGCAAAGCAAGCAACAATCGCCGAGCCCTCGGCAAGTGCCAGAGGATTAATTTGTTCAACTGCCGCTTCCTCGTTTCCTGTCATTTTCGGCGTGGAGGGTGAAAGTACCGGCAGTGGGGATGAGGAAGGAACTGAGCATTGGAATTTTAATTGCTTGACCGCAATATTATTGTTAAATTTTTTTGTAATTTGCCATACACAAAGAGACCGTGGATTATTAATTAGTATGTGATGATTAGAGCCTCTGCCTGAAAGAGTTGTGGGGTCAGCGATGTGAGTTTTTTAGATGGCGCTTTTAGCTTGCATGTGTCTGTAAGCGTCGGATCAGGTTGGAACCGAGAAACCGAGGAAGTGTTAGGAACCCAGATATGTAAGCTAATCGCCAAAGGGCACCTTAAACTTATAATAGTAATATATAATAATAACAATTTATTATTTATACCCTGCCCATCTGGCTGAGTTTCCCCAGCCACTCTGGGCGGCTCCCAATCAAGTGTTAAAAACAGTACACCTATGTTGCAGTCGCCGCAACACGAATGTCTAAGTGCCTTTTTTTGCAATGAAATTTATTTTTATTATTTGTTACATTTCTATTCCACTTTTTATTTTAAAGAAAAACATCTCAAAGCGGTTTCCAACTTATTGAAACATCAACTAAAACGATCCAGACTCAAACAAATTCAAGCTTCAAGAATTTGCTTTCGCCATGTTTATTTACCAGCTTAATTTATAGAGCTGCCCCATTGCAGAAGTGCTCCAGGAAGCCAGGGTGGTGTAGTGGTTAGAGTGTCGGACTAGAAGCTGGGAGATCAGGTTCAAATCCCCCACTCAGTCATGAAGCTCACTGGCCATAGCCTCTTAGCCTACTTCACAGGGCCGGTATAGGGATTCACTGAGGAATGGGGGTGAACCATAGACACCTTGGAGAAAAAGGTGGAATACAAATGCAGGAAATAACGTCTTCTGCTTACTTGCTTAAGAAAGTAAGCCAGCCAGATACAGATGCCCAGCCTGGAATCCACAGACCTCCATCTGGTTGCAAGTGGAGCCACACAAGTCGCAAAACGTGCCTGGCTAATTTCTAACACTGGTTAGGTCTAACCAACCGGGTGCCCTCCAGAAGTTTTTGGAGTACACCTCTTGCACAACTCCATGCTGGCTGGGGGGGATTTGTAGTCGAAAAGAACAAAAACCACCCAATGGGACACCAGGACTGGCAAAGGCTGTGCTAAATCGCAGCTTATTACAAATCATGACCCAATATCCATACAAAACAGAGACTGAGGCAGAGTGGGCATATCCTAATACAGTGGTACCTCTGGTTACGAACTTAATTCGTTCCAGAGGTCCGTTCTTAACCTGAAACTGTTCTTAATCTGAGGTACCACTTTAACTAATGGTGCCTCCCGCTGCCACCGCCGCGCGATTTCGGTTCTCATCCTGAGGTAAAGTTCTTAACCCGAGGTACTACTTCCAGGTTAGCGGAGTCTGTAACCTGAAGTGGTTGTAACCCGAGGTGTTTGTATCCTGAGGTACCACTGTACGGTTGGCTGTCAAAACACTTGGTGTAATAGACAAGAACGGATCCTGCCCGCTTGATAAACTTTATTGAACTTCTTTGAAAGCCACAATGCATCCTCTCCTGACAGGACAAGAGGCCAGCCAAGATGAAACTGAAATGTGGCCATCAATACAGTGGTGCCTCGCAAGACAAAAAGAATCCATTCCGTGATTCTCTTCGTCTAGCGGTTTTTTCGTCTTGCGAAGGAAGCCCATTGACGGATTAGCGCTATTAGCGGCTATTAGCGGCTTTTAGCAGCTTATCAGCTTATCAGATCAGCTGATAAGCGGCTTAGAAAAAGGGGGGGCAGGAAAACAACCCCGCAGGAACTCGGAAGACATTTTCTTCTTGCGAAGCAAGCCCATAGTTGATTCGTTTTGCGAAGCACCTCCAAAACGGAAAACTCTTTCGTCTAGCGAGTTTTCCGTCTTGCGAGGCATTCGTCTTGCGGGGCACCACTGTACCTGTCTGCATGTGGGATTTGTTATACAGAATTTGGCCTTTTAAAGTAGGAAGTGCAAGGAGGGAGGGCTTCTCATAACCAACCTCCCAGCCTTGCACCTTCAGATGGGCTGTAAAAATGCAAAGTTCATACGACAGATGTCATCATTATTTGCTGCTCTTTCATGCTTTTGACCCATCTGGAATTTGGAGACACCAGACTCACTCTGGTGTATCATGCTTCCTGTGTAAGACCAAAACGTCCTTTTACCAGGTGTGCAATCATAGCTTCGAAGGCAAAAATGATCTTCTGGGACGCCATCTTCCTGTTTTTTCTCCTGAGAGGACGGCCATTTTGGGCACTGTGATCTCACACAATTTCACACCGTGATCCCCTCCCCTTGAAAAAAGCATTTTATCAGGCACAGCACCCAAAAACACGTGTTTTGGGGCACCGTGCAAGATCACAGCCCCCCCCAGCACTTTTTCGGTGTGAAATCGTAGCATGAAATCACATGAGATCACGGCGCCCAAAATGGCTGCCATCTTCTCATGAGAAAAAAATGGGATGCCCTTCTTTTTTCCAGGACACTTTCGGGCTATGGTGTAACATAAAGCATTTAAAGCCATAGGTAGATATAGAAGCTTCAAGTTCAGAGAGGCAGTTGGAGTACAAGGAATAAAAATAGCTTTATAGAAAATCAGGTTGCTTGGACTTCAAATCATAAAAGAAACAGGAATGTATTTCTGAAAAATTCTGTACCCTTCGGGAAGATGTTAGGATCATTCACCGCTGACTACTGCCAGGTCTTCAGAGTCTGAAAAGGCTTGAAGGTATTTATAGGAATACTAGGAATATGTGCTGGAGCTGTCAGACAGTAAAGGCAGATATGGCCCCTATTTTCTGGTTTTGTTCCAAAGTAAGATATTTGGTATAGACATAATAAACAAAATTGAAATTATAACAGGTTATCAATTATTATTAGACCCTTTGATTGTATTGTTCAGTTTTGTAAAGCACTCAGTGTTGTCTGAAGGCATCACAATGTGAGAGCATCTTTTAACTGCTTCTCGAATGTTGATTACTGCAAATTGGAAGAAAATAAGAACTTCCAACAATTGATGACTGGATTGCGCACTTATGAGAAATTGTACATGTTTAAATTGACAAATATATTAAGAATGAAGGAAAGAAGGCAGCAGAATAATATTTTTATAGAGAAATAGAGTAGTTTTGTGGTATATTGGAGCAACAGAACTCCAGAAAATGCACAACCCTATGCACTATTGGAATCGTGGTAGCACAATTCAATTGATTTTATGTTAAAACGTGGTTATTCACACTCCTCTGAATTTTGCGTTGTGGTTTTCCTGCCCAAAAAAGTATATAATCTAAGCGCACACAAAAATCAATATATTAGTGATTAGTAGCATACAAAAATGTATCATATTCAAGGGAATGGCTTGCAAAAAAACAAAAAAGCCTATTATTGAGCAAAATTTCACACAAAAAAATCCATGCCAGTTTTCATGCAGGCTTTGCTTTTTTAAAAAAAATAAAATTGCAAATTGATGTTCAACTGGGACATGCTGCATTTAAGTATTGAGAAATGAGAAACAGGACCTGGGACTTGGCAGGGGAAAGTGGAAGGATGTTTTACTCTTGTTGACAATGTCCTGGGAACTGCATTCACATCTGAATGTTCCAGCCTGTTGTTTAGTTTTCAGTCTGAGTTGCGCTCTCTGGCTTTGGTCTCCCATCCCATCCCCTCTCCTCTCCTCTTCTGCATTTTAAAGAGCTTAGCTCAAGTTGCTCCACGAAGCATTAAGCTTTGCAAGGCCAGAAGTAGGTCTGCTTTGCAGTTGCATGGTGGCCGTACTGAAGAACGGTCAAAGCACGTCCTGCCTGGATTGACTTGTACGAAAAGCGATTCTTGCCTCTTCAAAACTGTTGCTAAGTCGACACAGTGTAAAAACAATTAGCAAACTGAGTTTGGTGTGTGTATGTTTGTGCGTAATGTTAACTCTGGATGTGTATCTTCAATTCTGACCAAACTATGCTTCCTAGAGCACAATATACACAGGAGGCTACAAACAAAGAGAGCCCCCTGTGTATATTTTGATGTAGGAGGCAAAGCTCAAGTACAGTAATACCTTGGTTGTCGAATGCCTTGGTACTCATACGTTTTGGCTCCTGAACGATCGAAACCCGGAAGTGATTGTTGCGGTTTTTGAGCTTTTTTTGGATGCTGAACGTCCGACGGGGCTTCTGCAACTTCCGATTGGCTGCAGGAGCTTCCAGCAGCCAATCAGAAGCCGCGCTTGGTTTCCGAACGTTTGGAATTCGAACGGACTTCCGGAATGGATTCCGTTCAACCTCCGAGGTACAACTGTACAGTGGTACCTCGGGTTAAGTACTTAATTCGTTCCGGAGGTCCATACTTAACCTGAAACTGTTCTTAACCCGAAGCACCACTTTAGCTAATGGGGCCTCCTGCTGCTGCCGTGCCGCCGGAGCACGATATCTGTTCTCATCCTGAAGCAAAGTTCTTAACCTGAGGCACTATTTCTGGGTTAGTGGAGTCTTTAACCTGAAGCGTATGTAACTTGAAGCGTATGTAACCCGAGGTACCACTGTATACACTTCCAGAGTTAATACTAAATACATTATTTCTGGTAAATGAGCCACCATAGCTGCTAGAGAGGGATATGACAATTTGTGTCTCAAGCTTTTTGGACTCTTCTGCCCATGTACTATCTGAAACGAAAGGGACACATGGGTTGCCAGATGCGAATGTATTGGTTATTTTCAGCTCTCCTACTCCACTCTACGTCATTGTGCGCTCCTTGTCAAGTGTGCCTTAACGTTTGTCTCGACTGGGATGAATTTGACCCTAAATGTTGGGTGAGGAAGTATCTTGAGGGGCTAAGCAGAGGAGGGTCATCTAGGCCAATGGAGGAGCAGGGAACCACATGAGTTACTCATGGTCTAGTGCTTCAGCAAAGGAGTGTTTGGCTCTCGGAACATTTTTTCGCTTACTCACCCTTCATTCTTCTTCTTTGCTTCTTTTCTACAGTGAAATACATGAGGGAAGCCACCCCCTACGTCAAGAAAGGGTCTCCAGTTTCCGAAATCGGCTGGGAGACCCCCCCACCCGAATCTCCACGGCTGGGGAACGCGTCCACCGACCCCCTGTCTCAGCTGTCCCTCTCCATCCACAGAGACAAGAAGACGATCCCGCTCAAAATGTGCTACGTTACGCGGAACATGGCTGTGTCGGACCCGGAAAACAGGTAATGGGGGTTGCCGGGGAAGTTGGCGGGGCAGGGGGAAGGTGTTTGACTTTTGGAGGGGGGGAGATAATATGTACTTACACAAAAGCGACAGATCAAAAGAAGCACCAACCCGATTGACATTTGTTCTGATTCAGCGGTAATCAGTGGGTTTTCCGGGGGGAAATCCATGGAACAAAAGAAGAACCTCTTGGATTCATGGGATAAACAGAAGTGTGGATGATCCCTATACAAAATAATAATAATAATGATGATAATAGTAATAGTAATAATAATAATAACAATAACAATAATAATACATATACATATACACTTACAAATCATTACACCTTCACTATTTATTATTATGATTCTTAAATACTAATACTGCTACAAATAATAATAATAATAATAATAATAATAATAATAATAATAATAATATCTGTGTGTGTATCCAGAATTCATAGAAACTCAGGTACATCCAAATCAACCTTATGTAATGTATTTGTGGCTCTACATATACTCCATTTTGAATATTAATATTCCAATTTTTAATTAGCTGATTTATTGATTCATTCATAGATATACAAAAATGCACGCCCATTGCAAAGTATCTTTTTTATAATATACTAAGAAAGACAACTACTTAGTCTAAACAAAGAAACAAAGTACAGTAAATCATAGAATGGTAGAACTGGAAGGGAACCCGGCGGTCATCTAGTCCAACCCCCTGCGATGCAGGAATCTCAGCCAAAGCATCCATGACAGATGACCATCTGGTTGGCCACTATGAGAACAGCATGCTGGACTCAATGGGCAACTTACCTGATCCAGCCGGCTGTTCTTGCTCACACGTGGAAGTCTATACACCAGATCTTTGTTCTAGGCCAGGCATCCCCAACCTTCAGCCCTCCAGATGTTTTGGACTACAATTCCCATCATCCCTAACCACTGGTCCTGTTAGCTAGGGATCATGGGAGTTGTAGGCTAAAACATCTGGAGGGCCGCAGGTTGGGGATGCCTGTTCTAGGCCTTAAAGTATATAAGAATTCACACAATTCTAGTGTGCTAACGAGTGGGTGTGATTTCTGCTGGCTGAAGTGAATCAGGTGAACACATTTTACCAGATTATCTTAACTGGGTGAAAATTCCCATGTTTTCATCCTGTAACAACCCCACTGTTCAGGAATCTCTTGGGTGTTCTGCAAAGACTTCGCCATGCAACAGGTTTGGGAAGCTTTTTTTTTGGCTCAGATCGGGAAAGAGTACAAGCAAATACACTTCTTAAAAGTATACCTAGCCTTTTCAAAGCTGGTCAACTTTCTTATGACTCACAGAAGGATGCTTCCAACATCCCTTTTTTCTTACACAGATAATATTTCTAAGTGGGGGCAAGGGCGGGGAGAATGCATGCCACAGCTACATCGTCATTCAACCACATTTGTTTGACTATGAAAGTATAAGAGGATCTCTACTGGTTCAGAAAAAAGTCCACGTAGAGCAGCCTTCAGCTCTCACAGTGATCACGAGAAACCCACATAGAACATGAGCATATCTGGTACATTTACAGGGAATATAGTTTACCCAGCCCTGCCTTATCCCCAGAAGCACCACACCCAAAGTAATACAGTGGTACCTTAACTTAATTCGTTCTGGAGGTCCGTTCTTAACCTGAAACTGTTCTTAACCTGAGGTACAACTTTAGCTAATGGGGCCTCCCGCTGCCGCCGCGCCACCACTGCATGATTTCTGTTCTCATCCTGAAGCAAAGTTCTTAACCCGAGGTACTATTTCTGGGTTAGCGGAGTCTGTAACCTGAAGCGTCTGTAACCTGAGGTACCACTGTAATGGTACCCATGATGCTCCTATGAATCACCTGACTGGGTCATACTTGAAGCTTCTCCAGGCCAGCTGATCTGCTGTTGAAATTGTTTGACGCTGCTGTAGATCATAGGCCAGCTGATTGCTTGGTGTTGCCGTGGGTCAGCTACCTACATTACTGCATTACGAGAGAATTCTGAAAAGAAAGAATGTTACGTTTTAGGCAAATTCCTCTTCTACGCAGTGAAACTAGCCGTTTGTGCAGTGCATTGCGCTTCTGGCAATGAAGCCTGCATTCAACAAACTGGCTGAACCGGGAAGATGCCACGGCATGATTGCGAACATTCCAACTGCATGTGGAAGGATGCTGCCAACGTTAAGTTTGGGAGGAGAGGATTGCGCTGTGTTGTATGGAAGTGGGGTGGGGGGCAAGATAGGAGCAGGTGGTTAAAGGAATTCGCGGATGGGGAGAAAGAACGTGATGGGGTAAAAAGCAAGTATCTGAAGCAGGGGTAGGCAACCTAAGGCCCACGGGCCACAAGCAGTCCATGGGGGTTGTTTAACCAGCCCACAAGCCGCCCCCAAACCAAGCCGTGGGGACTTGCTTCTGCGATGCCAGAAATCGCATCTGCTCAGATGCTGAAAATTGCGGCCCTTGGTACGCGATCCGGCCCATGGAGGGATCTCCGCTGGAGAGAACTGGCCCAAGCAAGGTAAACCTTGCCAACCCCTGAACTGAAGCAACAATGAGTGGGGGAGAAATGGAAGATGGATCAGGAGCTAAAACTGTAGGTGGTTTGCAAGAGAATCTCATCTAAGGTTTTGAGACAGGAGTAGAATCATAGAATCATAGAAGAGTTGGGCCATCGAGTCCAACCCCCTGCCAAGCAGGAAACACCATCAGACCTCCAAAGAAGGAGACTCCACCACACTCCTTGGCAGCAAATTCCACTGTCGAACAGCTCTTACTGTCAGGAAGTTCTTCCTAATGTTTAGGTGGAATCTTCTTTCTTGTAGTTTGGATCCATTGCTCCGTGTAATGGGTACCTCTAGAAATGGGTACCTCTAGAAAGGAAACGGGCAAGGGGAGAAGGCCCTAGGGCAGGCATAGGCAAACTCGGCCCTCCAGATGTTTTGGGACTACAACTCCCATCATCCCTGACCACGGTTCCTGCTAGCTAGGGATGATGGGAGTTGTAGTCCCAAAACATCTGGAGGGCCTGCCCTAGGGTTACAAGATGTAGAGTCTTGATAAGGCGGAGGGCCTAAAATCCTCATTATTTTGAATCACCTTGGCATGGGAACCTTCTGCTCACTAGGGAAGTGAGAAAGGCAGAACGGCACACGGTACTTCCATGGTCCTTTGCTTCCTGGCGCTAAAAATAGGGCAAGCTTGTTGGTCCCTATTTTAAACATCTGTGGAACCAGCTGCACCCCAGCACACGGCAGCTCAACGCCATTGTCTCTCTCACAGTTGCTAACCAAAAAGAAATAAAAGAAACCAATGAAGTCAGAGGAAGGAGAATATTCAAACCCCCCCCCCCCCCATATCACATCAATGAGCTTTTTGTTCCTACCCAGTACAGAGGCTTTTAAAGAAATTGGCTGCAAGTTCGCTGGCTTTCAACACTTCTCCGTCTGAAGGGGGCTTGAAAGCTGAAGTTTTTCAAGTTTAGGGAGAGGGCTAGGAGCATGGAAAGCAGTCATTCTCGTGACTTCGACAGCGGAACAGCTGGATCTCTCAAATCCTTGCGGAAATCCTTGGCTCAGCTGTGGCCACATCCACACCCTAAATTTAAAGCACCGTGATACCACTTTAAACAGCTATAACCCCCCAACCCCCCCCAAAAAAAACCAATCCTGGGAACGATAGTTTGCGGGAAGAAATAGAGGCCGTGAGAGATTTTACTTTCTTGGGCTCCATGATCACTGCAGATGGTGACAGCAGTCACAAAATTAAAAGACGCCTGCTTCTTGGGAGAAAATCAATGACAAACCTAGACAGCATCCTAAAAAGCAGAGACATCACCTTGCCAAAAAAGGTCCGTATAGTTAAAGCTATGGTTTTCCCAGTAGCGATTTATGGAAGTGAGAGCTGGCCCATCAAGAAGGCTGATCGCTGAAGAATTGATGCTTTTGAATTCTGGTGCTTGAGGAGACTCTTGAGAGTCCCATGGACTGCAAGAAGATCAAACCTATCCATTCTGAAGGAAATTGGCCCTGAGTGCTCACTGGAAGGACAGATCGTGAAGCTGAGGCTCCAATACTTTGGCCACCTCATGAGAAGAGAAGACTCCCTGGAAAAGACCCTGATGTTGGGAAAGATGGAGGGCACAAGGAGAAGGGGACGACAGAGGACGAGATGGTTGGACAGTGTTCTTGAAGCTACCAGCATGAGTTTGACCAAACTGTGGGAGGCACTGGAAGACAGGAGTGCCTGGCGTGCTCTGGTCCATGGGGTCATGAAGAGTCGGACACAACTAAATGACTAAACAACAACAAAAAGGATGCTGAGGATTGTCAATAGCCCCTTGCTCCTCTCACAGAGCTACAGTTGTCAGAGTGGTTTAATAATCAGCCTCTCTTCTGAGAATTGTCCTTACCTGGCCCTTTGCTCCATCCACTGCGGTGGCAAGAACCTCAGAGACTAATTGGATGACAATAAATTGAGGATGGTGCCCTCTTCCTCCAATCCATCATTGATGCTATTGCCATGAATGGAGCCAAGCCTGGGCTCTTAGGGCTTCAAAACAGACCATGACTTTCAGACCCTGGGGAAAGAGAGCTTCAGTCTCGCTCAGGTGTGAGACAATGCTCTGTTTTAGATAAGAGCTCACACCGTCATGAATAACCTTTGCTATCTGCAGGAAACAAGTAGTTTTGAGTCTCCCACACATTAAAAGAGGGTTTATCAGTTCTTGTGGCGTTTATTTCCTGTGGAAACTCTGAGCTCTCAGTTGACATCAGACGCCGTGCGAAACCTTGCTGTGTCCTGTATTCCCCCAAATGAGGGGAGAAGGTCTTGCAAAAACACTTTAAGAGACCCCCGCAGCTTCTGTAGCTCCTCCAGCCCAAATCAAGACATAACTGCAGCTTATGCGATGTCAACGAGTCTAGTTAAAATATTGGCAACTCCATTCTCGGTGGAGATCGATGGATGAAATCATTTTCTGTTCCAGAAAAAGCCAGAGCCGCATTTGGGTTAGGTCCACAGTGGTTCTCAACCTGTGGGTCCCCAGATGTTGTTGGACTACAACTCCCATCATCCCTGAGCTCTGGCCCTGCTAGCTAGGGGTGATGGGAGTTGTAGTTCAACAACATCTGGGGACCCACAGGTTGAGAAGGGCTGGGTTAGGATCTCTCCCTAATCCATTACTTCTCTGCTTCCTCTCTTTCCTTGGGGGGCATGAGGAATCATCGCAGCATGACCCCGTCTGCACTCTGATACCACTTTAAACACCCCTTGCTTCCCCCAAAGAATGCTGGGAGCTGTAGTTTGCTAAGGGTCCTGAGAGTTGTTAGGAGACCTCTGTTCCTGTCACAGAACTATAATTCCCAAAGTTCCCTGGGGGGACAGGGATTGACGGTTAAGCCATTCTGGGAATTGTAGTTCTGTGGGGGAAATTGGATTGGGGGTAGGTTATCTCTTGGCAACTCTCAGAACAAAGTACAGTTCCCAGAAGTCTTTGGGGGAAGCCATAAAAGTGGTATGATACTGCTTTAAATGTGAAGTGTAGATGGGGCCTAAAATATAGGATGTTGAATTGCGCAGCATTTCATCACCACAGACACTCATACAATCCAGACAATTCCTGTAAGACAAAAGTTGGCATCCTGTGGCCTTTTGTGGGGGGAGTCTCCCTGCAGCCCCTCAGTGATGTCTGATCCAGCAGAGGACTTCTTATGTTCATAAGGAACCTGTCCAATTTCAGGCCTCAATCCTTACAGGGTTGTTGTTTTTTAAGACCCTATACATGCCTCCCCTTGCAGAATGTGGCTTGTTTCCTCTATTCAGTTATCAGATAGTACCTTTTTGAACATTTTGCCTTAGGGAAAGGAAGGTAGAATAATAGGAAAGATATTCAAGTTTCTGCTTCAGATGTTCTGCTCAGGGAGCGTATAGAAGAGGAACCCACCCAGGGAAATCTCAAATATTGGAATCAAAACAAATGGTTTGTACAAGCGATGCAAATCTGCTGCTTAATCTGCATAATGTTCCTGGCACGGAGTTTGTTTTTTTGTCTTGCGTCAATGTCCCTGAGCATACCTCGCTGCTCCGATGAGAAGTGCTCTGCTATTTTAGAACGCAGCCCATGACATGTTCATGCTCCCTAGCAAAGTAACTTGGCCATCCATGCCCATAAAAGCAAAATCAGCCGGCTGACAGAGCCTATACACTTCAGCTATGTGCATAATAATACGTCTGGAAATCGTCTTTGATACAACTTTGAAGTACAGCTTGCATCCATATACGGAAGTTTTAAAAAACCTGAAGACGACCGTGGTGCAGCCATGGTATGAAATGACGTTTTAAAACCTAAATATTGTGTGTGTGTTTGTGTGTTGGAGCAATCCTGTGCGCAAGGAGCTGGTCCAAAGCAAGATGGTGTAAATTAAGCCAGCGAAAAGTTAACCCCGGATTGAAAACCCATTCTGCAGTGGGGCTGTTGCCGCTTCTCTGCACGAACATTGACAAGAGGGAAAGCAAGCATTGACCAAGCATTGACAAAGTGTCCTTTGTCAAGTTGGAGCTGAATTGATTTAGGATTCAGCCTAAGCTTCCCCCCTCTCTGATCCTGCACCCCTTTTTTTGGTGCTTACATTGGCTGAGCCAGGATGAGCAAGTTATGTTGGCTTCTCTTTGGCTGAGTCAGGCTTGGGGACTTGAGATTTCTGAGCTTGGCGGAGCAAGAATCAGCTGGTGCAGCCGGACATCCACTGCGTCCTCAGCTGGTCATCCCAGCAGATTTTGCCATGGGATCACCCCCTTTGTGTGTGTGAGTGTTGGGGTGAGGCTGTGGGAGCTGCAGAGAGTGTGGCTGGAGATGGGCTTCCTTAAAGGGACCCCTGGACGGTGAAGTCCAGTCAAAGGCGACTATGGGGTTGCGGCACTCATTTCGCTTTCAGGCCGAGGGAGCCGGCGTTTGTCCACAGACAGCTTTCCAGGTCATCTAGCCAGCATGACTAAACCGCTTCTGGAGCAACGGGGCACCGTGGCAGAAACCAGAGCGCACAGAAACGCTGTTTACCTTCCCGCCGGCAGGGTACAGTGGTGCCCCGCAAGACGAATGCCTCGCAAGACGGAAAACCCGCTAGACGAAAGGGTTTTCCGTTTTGGAGGTGCTTCGCAAAACGAATTTCCTATGGGCTTGCTTCGCAAGACGACAATGTATTGCGAGTTCCTGCTGGTTTTTCCCCCTCCCCCCCTTTTTCTAAGCCGCTAAGCCACTTATCAGCTGATCCGATCAACAGATAAGCCGCTAAAAGCCACTAATAGCGCTGATAGCGCTAATCCGCTAATCCGTCAATGGGCTTGCTTCGCAAGACGAAAAAACCGCTAGACGAAGAGAATCACAGAACAGATTCTTTTCATCTTGCGAGGCACCACTGTACCTATTTATCTACTTGTGCTTTAGTGCTTTCAAACTGCTAGGTTGGCAGGAGGTGGGACAGAGCAATGGGAGCGCACCCTGTCGCGGGGATTCGGACCACCAACCTTCCAATCAGCAAGCCCAAGAGGTCCAGTGGTTTCGACCACAGCGCCATACAAGGCACTCGCACAGGCCAGAGTTAGGTGTTTGTTTGATGCAGCCAGGAGAACAGAAACTAAATGCACCATGTTACAACAATGGGCATTTTTAAAGAAAGAAACCAATAATAGAAAGCTGGAGTGGTTCTGCTATGGACAAGGGAGGCTACGATTGTAATTTGCAGTTGCATATGTTAAATCCTGTTTGCCATTATGTTGTCCGTTCAACAACAACAATTTAAATTTGTATACTGCCCTATGCCTGCAGGTCTCAGGGCAGTACAACCACATAAAATTGCAATCTATAAACACAAAATACATAATGAAAATAAAAACAAGAAAAACCCAGTAATCCCCTGTCCCCCCCAACACATTTTTAAAAGGGTGCTGGATATCAATCAGCCAAAGGCCTCGTATAATAATAATAATAATAATAATAATAATAATAATAATAATAATAATGTATTATTTATACCCTGCCCATCTGGCTGAGTTTCCCCAGCCACTCTGGGCGGCTTCCAACTGAATATTAAACACAATACAGCATCAGATATTAAAAACATCCCTAAACAGGGCCGCCTTCTTTTAAAAGTAAAATAGTTGTTTATTGCCTGGTGCCTAAGGGTGTATCATGAATGTGACAGCCAAACCTCGCTGGGGAGAGCAACAAGGCCCTGTTAGGCTCTTCGCCTGATTATGGGAGGGCTAAATGCATGTCGGAGACAGGAAATATTTTGGAAGTGAAAGGTGGAATGCTGGGAAATGACCACTGGCAACTCGGACTCTTTGTTTTTGCAAAGTTAGCCAAACAGCCCCTGAGAAAACGTGATACCATTCCTGTGTGTATCATGGCAGCCACCTCGCGCTTAAACGTGTCATTCCTTTGGGCTGGTGTGGGTTTTATCGAAAGCCATTCCACATGCTGTGTTTGCATAACTGCGGTGGCGTGTGAGGATAAACACAGCTGTGGCACTGCCTGAAATATTTCTAGGCCAGGGAGAGTGGAAAAGGGAACTTTTATCGCCAAATAGCAGATAAACATAATGTTGCCTTTCAGAAGGCAGGTTGCCAAAGAGCGTAACACGTTTTAAGCCCTTTTCAAATCAGAGCTGTCCCGTCCGTTTGGCAAACGCGCTCTGCTTGCAAAACGTTTGCGTGGCACCGCGGCGACTGTGCCCAGCATATCAATGTATTTATCTGGACAGGATGGGTAGGGAAATCTTCTGTATGTGGAAGGGACACAGCTCACTGGGAGAGCTTCTGGTTTGCATGCAGAAGGTCCTGCGTTCAATCCCAGGCAACTGGAGACACTACCTGAAGTCCTGGACACCTGCTACTAGTCCATAGTGGTGTTTGTTATTGATGCATGGATAGCTCAGTTGGTTAGAGCATGGTGCTGGTAATGCCAAGGTGGCAGGTTCGATTCCCGTATGGGACAGCTGCATATTCCTGCATTGCAGGGGTTTGGACAAGATAATCCTCAGGGTCCCTTCCAACTCTACAAAGCCACTTCCGCGATAAACAAGGAGATGGGTTTGCGGGTGGCACGCCCCTTCCCCACATTCACAGGGGCTGGCTCCAGCCCCCGCGATACCTAAGGGAATCCCCGCCTGTGTCATACCCCGGGCCAGCCAATCGGCTGGCTCCAGGGGCGAGGCCTCGGCTATTTAAACCTGCTGCAGCCGAGGCTCCTCCTCTTTTCCTCCGCTGCTGCAGCTGACCCGGTTTTCCCTCTCATCCCACCCTGTTAGGAACTACAGTTCGTTGCCATCAAGGGGCCTGGTAGGAATTTTCCCAAATGGCAGATTGGCTCCAGCCATTTGGTTTTCGCCTACCTCATAGCAAACCATCACAACTCTTCGGTATTGAGCACAAGGTTTGGAAGCGGAAAACTTTCATTTCTACTTTTGAACAAAGCACATCCAGTTCTGTTCAAGTTCTAGTTAATTCAAGCCAACCACAACCAGCCTGTGATAATTCGTGGCTTGTTTGTTTCCTCTTCACTTCGCTAACTAGAATTTAAACTTCGCGACCCACACCCTGCGGTATTTTCATTTTCATTTCTTTTTGCTTTTTAATTTGTATACAGCCTACCTATATACACAAGGCGGTTTGCAGCAACAAAATATGCAATAAAGAACGCACACCTTCTAATAATCCGTTGCAGTACGAAAAATCATAATAAAACATAACTTTAAAGTGGAACGACTTGTAAAGTAATATTCAATAATCTATTAGAATATAATAGTGCAATTGCACAAAACATGACCTGCAGTGAGATAGATACTCAGATGGATATTTAATACTTGTATTCTAGCAAGGTTCATAGGACTGGGCTGCTTTGCAATAGCCACCCTATATATTTTGAGACTAAACCTCCAGCTGTTATCCTGATTCTGCTATTTTCCCTCCTGCAGGCTCGTAGAAGTTCATTCACCAGATGCCAGGCACACCCTGGTTCTAAGGAGTAAGGATTCCGCCACGGCGCAGGCCTGGTTCCACTCCATCCACTCCTGCGTCAGCGATCTCATTCCTAAGGCCATCTCGGAGGTCAAAGATCAGCTGGGCAAAGCAGGAATTGCTGGATCTCGAGAGATCAGGCACCTCGGCTGGCTCGCAGAAAAGGTAACAAATTCCTCATTTTGTCCACAGGCCTTCCCTTTGGGGCTTGCCGCTCAGATGTTCAGCGGTTCGAATCCCCACAACAGGGTGATCTCCTGTTGCTCTGTCCTAGCTCCTGCCAACCTAGCAGTTTGAAAGCACAACAGTTCAAGTAGATAAATAGGTACCCCTGTGGCGGGAAGGTACACGGCGTTTCTGTGCGCTCTGGCTTCCGTCACAGTGTCCCATTGCACCAGAAGCCGTTCAGTCATGCTGGCCACATGACCCAGAAAGCTGTCTGTGGACAAACGCTGCATCTTTGACTGGATTTAACCATCCAGGGGTCCTTTACTTTTTACCTTCTGAGCATCCTGAGGGAGCAGTGAGAAGGGCGCTCCAGGAGGCGGAGGCAGGCAAGAGCCCCCAGCTCAGCTTCCCCAGCTGGACTAGGCTCAGGATAGGTGAGGGTCACTGGCCTGGTCAAGCCCAGATGTGGCAATCAGCATGCAAGGTATAAAAGGGAAGCAGAACGGAGGTGCCGTGTCTGCTCAGCTTGCCCACATTGATGGACCACGGCTTGGTTGTTCCAGGAGCTCTCTGAGATGGTACTTTTGGGGGCTGTGTACACCAGTGGGAACTTTCTGCCAGGTATGCTGGGGGTTCGGGACAACAAATTTGTCAAATCCTCATTTTGAAGCAGCCCAAGTGGGGTGGCCATCACTGTCACCTTTGGGATCAAGTTCCATTGAGGTACTTTGCTGAATCTTCCAAACTTCGGCTTCGTTGCACGCACACAAGCTCTAGTGATACAGGAGAGGAAGAAGAGCTTTTCTGTTCCCACTCTTTCCATGCCATGTATAATTTTATAAGGTTCCCCCATGTCACCTCTGGCTTGCCTAAAATCCCAGACGCTGCAGCTCTTCCTCACAGGGGTCTTGCTCTACTGCCTTGATCATTTTGATCGCTGCACAGTTGACCCTGACCTTTGCTCCCATAGTTCTTGCAGATGTTTCTGGAGCATTGTGGGATCATCTAGGGCCTCCTGTGGATATGTTTAAATTACCCCCACATCTGAACATCTTTTTCTAAGGGTTGGGGACTCTTTGTTCATGATAGGCGTTTTTCCAGCTCACTGCATCATGGTTTTCTCCTCCTCCTATGGACTCCTAGAAGCAAAACGCCAAACTCCTCATAGCAAAATTTGCCCAAGCTGGTTACTTCCAGCTGCTGCTTTGAACTTCAACTCGCATCAGCACCAGCCCGGCTGTGTTGGCTGGGGCTGATGGGACTTGTAGTCCAAAACAGCCGGTTGGGGCAAAGGCCGCTTTATGGAAGAGAATGGGGTTCCACTAGAGTAACAGTTTGCAAATCCCAATTGGTGTTTGGCTGTCCGTCAATGCAATGTGCTGTTGCTGCATTAATGCTCAGGACAGCAGGCATTCTATTCTGTCGTGATCAACTGCTCAGTTGGAGGTGGTGGCAGTATATTTAGCAACGATCGCATGGGCACTTCAAGGTACCTCAGCTGTTCTCCCTGCCCTGGGTCCACGGACTCAGCATTCTTGATTAAGGCAGAAGCTTAGCAAGAGAAAGTTGGTCCCAGTGGATATTGAGCTCTTTGCCCATTTAGGGCTTTAAGAGGCATGGATCTTGGACAGGACCCAGAATTGAAAGCCGATGCCAACGTGTGATGCTTTCATAACACTTGGTAGTGCTTGGGGCTGGGATGCCCTTTGTGTGGTATGCACCTCGTGTTTGTCGTTCCAACTTGAAACAACCTGCGCCCTTCGCTTTTTCCTTGGAGGTCACTGCTTCTGATCTTGTGATGAAGTGCCAGGAGTTACTTACCACAAATAAACTGGGGCGTTGGTTTTGTTTGTTATTCTTGCAAGTGCTCCCCAGGACCCCTGAAACAAACTGGATTCTTTGCAAGGCTATGATTCTTTGATTCTTTTCAAGGCTATGATTTTTATGCTTTAAAAAACCCCAAAACGCAGGATTATAGCTCTTGGGACTTCAGAGAAGAACCTGACAAATTTAGGCAGCTTTTGCTGTAAAGAGCAATCCATGATTGCTACGGTTTGTTCATTTAAAACCCAAATTTAGTCCTTTCCTACAGAGTCTTTGGTTCAGTGTGGTTATCTACATGTGACTGCCACTGGTAAATATAATATGAGGTGCTTCCAATGATTCAAAAAGCAGGTTGTGTATAGCAAACTGGGATAATTTTCAAGATGTCTGTTTTCCAAGATTTCTGACGAGTTCTGCGTTCATGGCTAAAATTGGGCTCCACATATCCATGATTTCCCATGTAGTTGCATGTGTCTCGAAGAACAGCGACCAATCACTACCCAGATGGTAATTGGATCACAGTTTCATTTGCAGTTTTTGTTAAAAAAAGAAAGAAAGGTATATATGTTTCATGCACAACACTTCAGTTGGCAGTGGTCCTTTCTGGTCGCTGGGCTTAGCCAGCAGTAATTCACGTCACACTGCAAAGGTCAGCTAGTGGAAAAGAAGACCCATCCTCTTATTTACAAAGATGCTTTGAAGCATTGCAGCTTAGACCTTGCTTTAAGTCCCCTCCTCTCCAGGATTCCCCCCCAAATAATCGGAGACTGTGTCACCAATCTTCCCTCCATCCTCTTCATGCCTCTTCTGGTTCTGGCAGACGAGGGAGGGAAAGGAGCTTAGTTGCAGCAGGAGAGGAAGCCACCTGTATTTCTTCACCAGTCTGACTCACCTCTGCCTCTTGGCCTTCTTCTGGACTTCCATCTGCCACAGACTCTCTCTGCTCACTAAGCCCTGTTCCCTCTTCTCATTCCTACACCTCCTCCTCCCAGGCTTCTCCCTCTTCGTTGTCCCACCACCAGTCCCCAGGCTCAGGGCCTTCTTCCCCCGGCAGTTCCCCAGCTGGTTTCTCCCACCATTCCTCTGCATCCAACCAATCCATGACAACATGACCAGATGTTTTTGGAACCCTTTACAACATATAACCTGCAGGAGCATAGGAAGTTTCTTTACACTGAGTCAGACCACTGGTCTGTCCAGCTCAATGTTGTTTACACCGGTCCTGAAAGATCTTCATTGGCTCCCAGTACGTTTCCGAGGACAATTCAAAGTGTTGGGGCTGACCTTTAAAGTCCTAAACGGCCTCGGCCCAGTATACCTGAAGGAGCGTCTCCACCTCCATCGTTCTGCCCGGACACTGGGGTCCAGCGCTGAGGGCCTTCTGGCAGATTCCTTGCTGCGAGAAGCTAAGTTACAAGGAACCAGGCAGAGGGCCTTCTTGGTAGTGGCGCCCGCCCTGTGGAATGCCCCCCCCCCCATCAGATGTCAAAGAAATAAACAACTATTTTACTTTTAAAAGACAACTGAAGGCAACCCTGTTTAGGGAAGTTTTTAATGTCTGATGCTGTATTGTTTTTAATATTCGGTTGGAAACCGCCCAGCCAGATAGGCGGGGTATAAATAATAAATTATTCTTATTCTTATTCTTATTCTTATTCTTATTCTTATTATTATTATACCGGTAGCAATTCTAGGATTTTCAGCAGCTGTCTTTCCCAGCCCTACCTGAAGATGTTGGGAATTGAATTTGGGTCCTGCTGCACACTGAGAAGATGCTCTTACCACAGACCTGCTGTCCCTCCCCTAATGGATTAAGTGTCCTGTCTGAGACCCATAAGAGCTGCAGCCATTGGGTTAGGTGGACAAAGCATCTGTTGTGGTGTAAGGCTTATTGCAGCACAAAATATTCTCAAGCAGAGCTAAGAAGAAAGGAACTGGCCGCACCAGAGCTTCCTTTTTCTCCCTTCCCTGTCTCTCTTCTCAATTTTTAATGAGGCTCTGTATTAGTTGTCATTCCGCCCTTCCCCCAGTGATTAGTTCGAAAAGCAAAAGCTTGCAACATGTATCGGAAAGAACATTCTGCAAAGGTGCTGACCTTTCCTTTTGCAATAAACTCTCATTTGAGAACAAGTCCCAGGACTAAGCATGTGGTTGGATCAATCATGTTAGCTGGGGGGAGGGGGGTTGGCTTGGACAGTAATGCGCAGCTAATGAGTTGTACGCTGCGGACATTAACCTCAGACCTCAGGTGATTTAGATGCAGAGCACATTGCAAGATCACCTTAGGGCTTTTTAAAGAAGGAAGAAATACGCACCATGCTGGCATGTTAATTGAAGTGGGCCATTGGCACAGTGGCGCAGAACGCAGGTTTACTGCTTGTACAATGTAATCAACGGTGGGGAAACAAGTCATTTTCTGTCCCTTGTTTTTTTCCTAACTTTTCTTTAAAAAAAGATGACTACATCATGGAGGAACTTAAAGGGCTGTGAAACAGGAAGGAGCACCTGAATGTTAGCCAATGGCTGTGTTCAGAAGCAACAGTAAACCGTAGTTTAGTGCTTTGAGAACAAGCTTGGATCTCACTTGCATGTCCACAGAGCAGGTCTGTTTTCCATACTTCCTTTTGTAGTATGGAATACAATCACAATGGCAACGTGTTAAAAATCAAGCCTTAAGAGGAATGGTTGAAGGAGCCTGGAAAAGAGGCGGCTGAGAGGAGATAGGGACCCCTGACCATTAGGTCCAGTCGTGGCTGACTCTGGGGTTGTGGCGCTCATCTCAGTTTATTGGTCGAGGGAGTGGGCGTACAGCTTCCGGGTCATGTGGCCAGCATGACTAAGCCGCTTCTGGCGAACCAGAGCAGCGCACAGAAACACCGTTTACCTTCCCACCGGAGCAGTACCTATTTATCTACTTGCACTTTGTGCTTTTGAATTGCTAGGTTGGCAGGAGCAGGGACCAAGCAACGGGAGCTCACCCTGTCACGGGGATTCGAACCGCTGAGCTTCTGATCGGCAAGTCCTAGGCTCTGTGGTTTAACCCACAGTGCCACCTGCGTCCTCCAATATATTCAGGGTTCTTACATGGAAGAGAGGGACAGCTTGTTTTCTCTTGCTCCAGAGGCTAGGACCCGAACCAATGGCTTTAAGTTGCAAGAAAGGAGATTCTGACTAAATATCAGGAAGAACTTTCTGACAGTAAGAGCTGTTCAACAGTGGAACAGACTGCCAGGAGAGGTGGTGCACTCTCATTCCTTGGAGGTTTTTAAGTAGAGGTTGGATGGCCATCTCCCATGGATGCTTTTGTTGATATTTCTGCATTGCAGGGAGTTGGATTAGATCATGATTGGGGTCCCTTCCAACTTGGTGATTCTGTCATTCAGTGTCCTACGGGTGCAGAAATGCTTAAAGTGATTCATGCAGCCTATATGATGGAGGTTCACCCCGTCGTGGGGATTCGAACCGCCGACCTTCTGATCGGCAAGCCCAAGAGATTCAGTGATTTAGACCACAATGCCACCCGTGCCCTGTTGCTCTGTCCCAGCTCCTGCCAACCTAGCAGTTCAAAAACACAACAGTGCAAGTAGATAAATAGTTATCGCTGCGGCGGGAAGGTAAACGGCATTTCCGTGCACTCTGGTTTCCGTCACGGTGTCCCGTTGCACCAGAAGCGGTTTAGTCATGCTGGCCACATGGCCCAGAAAGCTGTCTGTGGAGAAACGCCAGCTCCCTCGGCCTGAAAGCGAGATGAGCCCCACAACCCCATAGTCGCCTATGTCCACGGGTCCCTTTACCTTTGACCTATGATGGGAGACTTTTTTGCATGCCTGTGCAGTGCAATGCAAACCTAATGGTAAAACTGTGAGCAAAGGTCTGGGCCTGAAAAACTTGCTTGCTAGAAAGTTGCAGGATCTGCTTTGTCCAGAAGTTTGTAAGATTTCTGATTTCCAACCACAGAGCAGCAAGCCCTGGGCTGCAGTCCCAGCACACAACAATGTTCTCCCTCTCTGCCATCTACCTCAATTTAAGGATTAGGAAAGAAAAACAAACACCGCACGCCAACCACACAAGCAAGGAGCAAACGAGCCTAAGCTGAAACCATCCGACGGCAGCAGGATGTTGGGCACACGGAGGTTAGAATAAGCAGAGGGCCAGCCTGCCAAATGCCATTCTAGGCTGCCTTGCCTGTCCATTGCTCACACTGACCAATAAGGACCAAAGGAATGTTGCCTTCTCAAAAGCAGGAACCACAGCTTAAAAGCCTGGAGCAACGAATGAATATAATGGGAATCTCTCTGGCTCAGCTCCCTGTTTTCTCACTTTCTTGGGCTCCATGATCACTGCAGATGGTGACAGCAGCCACGAAATTAAAAGACGCCTGCTTCTTGGGAGAAAAGCAATGACAAACCTAGACAGCATCTTAAAAAGCAGAGACATCACCTTGCCAACAAAGGTCCATGTAGTTAAAGCCATGGTTTTCCCAGTAGTGATGTATGGAAGTGAGAGCTGGACCATAAGGAAGGCTGATCGCCGAAGAATTGATGCTTTAGAAATATGGTGCTGGAGGAGACTCTGGAGAGTCCCATGGACTGCAAGAAGATCAAACCTATCCATTCTGAAGGAAATCAGCCCTGAGTGCTCACTGGAAGGACAGATCCTGAAGCTGAGGCTCCAATACTTTGGCCACCTCCTGAGAAGAAAAGACTCACTGGAAAAGACCCTGATGTTGGGACAGATGGAGGGCACAAGGAGAAGGGGATGGCAGAGGACGAGATGGTTGGACAGTGTTCTCGAAGCTACCAGCATGAGTTTGACCAAACTGTGGGAGGCACTGGAAGACAGGAGTGCCTGGCGTGCTCTAGTCCATGGGGTCACGAAGAGTCGGACACGACTAAATGACTAAACAACAACAACAACTTTTGCATGGATACAGAAAGTGGGACACCGGATGGACGAACTTGGAAGGCAGGCTGCCTAGCCACCGGTGAGACGGGGCAAGCTTTTCCTGTGCTCAGCTCAGCATAACTTCCAACGAAGGTGTCCAGAGTCTCATCCCGAGCTCTTTCCCAGCCTGCCCTGCAACTTGAATATTTAACCAGACGTACTACAAGGGCTCGGAATCTGGGACCTTTGACATCGCTGAGTTGTGGTCTCTCCCCATGAAGCCTATAGAAGTTGGGAGAGAGGGAATAAATAGCACAGAACCTCCAAGCAGAAGGCGTAATGGGGAGAGATGAAGGCAAAGGTGTTTAAAAATGGCCTGGGTATATTTTAGGAACAGCTAAGCAAGGAGCAGCAGGTGAAAGAAGCCTTTTAAGGAGCACACCAAGCGATCCTGCCCTGCTAAAGGAAAAAAGCTAGGGAACTTGAACATGGCGGCAGGGGAATGTACTAGATAGAAAAAAACCCTCGGAGGTCAATTGTCAGCACCGGCCTTAAACATTTCACACACAAAGCAGAGAGTCAAGGAGTTGCTCCCTCCTCTTAATCCACTACCATAGCTCCAGATCGAAGCATGTTTTCTAATGAGGTCACAAGACAGATTGGAGGAAGGAAGATGTTGCCCCCTTCCGTAACGTTCTGTGTGGAATAAGAGCGGACACCCCAATTGTGAGTGAGGCCAGAAGTAGACTTGTCTGTCAGAAATCTCAGCCATATTTGCACATGTATATTTGCATGGTTTTTACCATGCACGAGCAGTTTTTGCATCTGCTTGCCCTGGAAGATACAAACTATGGCCTGTGGTTTAGCACCGCATCTAAACCCAGGGAACATGGTTTGACTCACAAGAAACCACAACTTGTAGGCAAAGTCAGGACTTGGAGATCATGGTTTGCTTGGATGTCATGTTTAGCCAGGGACTGTGCTTTGAACTTAAAGGAGTTAGACAACCCAGCAATAAACCATTAATCATGGTTTATCATGGTGTGCAAACTGGGCAGTTTTCAGAAGGGCAAAGCAAACTGCAACCCCTGTTTTGAATGTGATACCAAGGCAGGGGTTATGGTTTATTACCTCCCAGTGTGAGCAACAAGGAGTCAAAGCTGCTCATGGTACAGTGTTAGCTATGGTTTACTGTGGTGTACAAACTTGGCCATTTTCAGAAGGGGGACTTAACACATACCAGGGGAAGGTGGAACATGAACCAAGGCTGAAGATTTATTGAGATTAAATATCAACAGATATGTGCCTAGAGAGGCTATTGGTAGATTTCGTAGTTCAGTGAAGTATGGTTGGCTCGAAGCCCAATTCAGCCTCACTGACCTCAACAGGAAAAACTGGTCTTAGACTATTTAATTATCTTTATTTTTAATTATGGTTGCAAACTTTTTTTTAATTGGCTTGTATATTTTAGTCATGTCTCTTCTATGGTTGTATACTGTTTGGAGATTGCAGTTCATATTTTTAAAAATAAATAAATAAAATACTTTCGTACTTTGGTTGTCAAATGCCCTGGAACTTGGACATTTTGGCTCCTGAACGCCGCAAACCTGGAAGTGATTGTTCCAGTTTGCAAATGTTCTTTGGAACCCGGAAATCCGACAGGGCTTCTGCGGCTTCTGATTGGCTGCAGGAGCTTCCTGCAGCCAATCAGAAGCCACAATTTGGTTTTCGGACTTTTTGGAAGTCGAACGGACTTCCGGAACGGATTCTGTTCGACTTCCAAGGTACGACTATAGATCTAAGCACAGGCCTTAAATGGTTTGTGGATCAGTCTGGGATCCTCATTTGCTTCCAGCTGAGACCAAAGTTTGGACCCATTTTATCCAGAAGAACATGCTTTGATTTTTTCAGGCAAATCTGGCCATTCTTATCGCAAGCTTATCATCAGGGGAAGGGGGTTTCTACAGTTATTCTTCGCACCCCCAGCTGTTTTGCATTTGGTTACCCTCAGATTTCCCAATAGCCTAAAGGAACATCCAGCCTGAGTTACTCCTTACATGGTTCAAAAGCGCTTTTCACAGCTGCCTGCATGTTTTACTAGGGATAACCAGCAGCTCTGGGATGTGGTTTGGGATCATATCCAGAGGAATGGGAAAGCCCCCCACATATTTAAAATGGGAACCAAATGCTGCCTGATAACGGTTATGCACCTGTTACCTCAAACGATTCGTGACCAGCGAGTTGGCTCCGAAAGGAAAAAGAGAGATCTGACTCAGAGATTTCAGAGCAAGGAAAGGAAAAGGAGAACATCTGCCAATACCAGCAGTTTTATTTTTAAAGCATGTATATATGTATTTAACCTTACAATTGCACAGATGAGGACCGCTTGGTTTAATGGGCTGATTAATCAACGGGTAAAACTTTAGGGACAAGTTTTATTATCCTCATTGTTATTATGGGCAGAATGAAAAAGAAGTTGGGAGATTACGGCAGATGAGTTACACGCAGAAGTTCCTAGTTTCAACCTTGCCGTCTCAAGGTGGAGCTGAGAGAGACGGCTGCCCCAAACCCTAAAGACCTGCTGCCTTTGAGTGGTTTAAAAGAGGATTGACAGGTTAGGCAGAGGGAGTAATCCTATGCACAAGAAGCTAGTGTAAAGCAAGCCAATGTAAACAAGCACCGGATTCTAATCCCCGTTAAACAGTGAGGTTTGCTGCTCTGTCACAGACTGGCCAACAAGCCTCTCCTTCGTTGGAAGCGTTTAAGTGGAGGTCGGCTGGCCATATGTTATGGATGCGTTAGTTGAGATTCCTGCCTCGCAGCGGGTTGGACTAGATGA
Source organism: Podarcis bocagei (assembly GCF_964188305.1). Taxonomy (NCBI): domain Eukaryota; kingdom Metazoa; phylum Chordata; class Lepidosauria; order Squamata; family Lacertidae; genus Podarcis; species Podarcis bocagei. Next base: position 77,474,671 of record NC_138133.1, on the reverse strand, counting down.
CCCTTGGTGTCCCTTTCAACTCCACAATTCTACGATCCTCTGCTTCTGTAAAATAGGGCTGTGTGCCAGGTTGCTAGGTGTCACGGTCCGGTTCACGGGCGATCAAAGTCCTGGCAGGGGATGTCAGGACTGGGGGCAAGATGGCGGGGTGGGAGCAGGAATGGGGGTCCAGAAGCCAGGAGTCAGGAAGCCAAGAGTCCAAGGGTCAGAGAGCTGGGAGTCAAAAAGTCAAGGGTCCGAGGATCAAGAAGCAGGAAGTCAAGAAGCCGAGGTTCAAGGATCAGGAAGCCCAAGGCAGGGAGCGTGTTGCTGTGGCAAAGAGCTGAAGGGAAAATGCTGACCTTATATCCCTTCCCTGCTCTTGCCACCAGGTGCTGTGAGTTACCAATCAGCCGCACCCTGCCTCTTCAGAACAAACTTAGGAAGGCCCCAGTCCTGCAGAGTCCTATTGGTCACAGGGCCTGGCTCCTGCACGCACTCCTGACACTAGGCCAAGTGTCCAAGCTGAATGGGCTTCAGATAGCCAGCCTAAGTCCCATCCGCAGAACGCCCCATTTTAGGGCTTGCATCAACCTTGACTAAGCCAGGATGGGACATTACGACAACAACAACTTGTTATTTATACCCCACCCATCTGGCTGGGTTTCCCCAACCACTCTGGGCGGCTCCCAACAGAATATTAAAAACACAATAAAACATCAAACATTAAAAACTTCCCTTTACAGGACAGCCTTCAGATGTCTTCTAAAAGTCAGATTGTTGTTTATTTCCTTGACTTCTGATGGGAGGGTATTCCACACGGCGGGTGCCACTACCGAGAAGGCCCTCTGCCTGGTTCTCTGTAACCTCACTTCCCACAGTGAGGGAACCGCCAGGAGGCCCTTGGAGCTGGACCTCAGTGTCCGGGCTGGACGATGGGGGTGGAGGCGCTCCTTCAGGTATACTGGGCCGAGATCCGTTGGCATATCTGTGGCTGGACTGGGGTTGGGGTTGGTTGAGCCAGGAATCAGCTGGTTGAGGCAGAGATGGCCTGCATCCTAAGCTGCTCAGTGGATCTTGCCGCAGTACAGCTCAGTTGGTAACTCTTCATCTCAGAGTTGTGCGTTCAAGCCCCAGATTGGGGAAAAGATTCCAGCAGTGTATGGGGTTGGACTAATGACCCTCACGGTCCTTTCCAACTCTGCAATTCTGTGATCAGTCCCCGCAGGCTGTCGATGGCTACTAACCCCGATGGCTGTGTTTTGTGTCCACTTTTGGAGGCAGCAGTGCCTTGTGAATCCCAGTCGCTTGGTAGTGGGAGAGTTCTGTTCTGCTTGTGAGCTTGCCATTGGCATCTTGGTTGGTCATTATGGGAATTGGATGCTGAGCTCGGCTTGCATTCTTAAGCCAGTCATATTAGACAGCATTGAACCAGGTGGTCCAATGGTCTGACGCCGAACAAGGGCAGTTTCCTGTGTTCCTAACATGATCTGCGTGTCAGAGGAACATGGCTTTTCAGATCATGGAATACTGCAGCACTGTGTAGCAAAAATTCGGAAAACACCCAGAGAACTGGAGAGCCAAGTTAAAAGCATTAAACTTTAGAGTCTCCATTGCAGATAGCATGTAATTTCCTAATAGGATTTCGGTTTAAAGATTGACAGCCTTAGCAATCTTCCATCGTTCAGTAATCTGGAGGAATAATGCTGTATTGGACTCCATCTGTTTGCGGTGTGCATATCTAATTTAAAACTCCACATAACTGTCAGGTAGGAGAAGATTAAAAATAAATAAAAAATCCTCCTGCTGCTACCTCACGTAGACTTGAGTTATAATGTCGAGAGTATCTAGCGTTTAGTTTGCAAGCAATGGTTTGTCTCAGATAATTGATTAAACCCAGTAGGAACGTAGATGCCGATTTTGGGGTTGTGATCTTGTCATCTCTCATAAGCCAAGCAGCAGAGAGAGATCCTGGCTGTGAGAGGTCTCCCCTAAAAACTCAGGAGAAAAATACAACAATAAAAATTTTTTTATGTGCAATGAGATGCTGCCCTAGATGACGACGACAACAACAATTTTATTATTTATACCACACCCATCTGGCTGGGTTGCCCCAGCCACTCTGAGCGGCTCCTAGCAGAATAGTAAAAATGTGATAAAACATTGAACATTAGAAACTTCCCGAAACAGGGCTGCCTTCAGATGTCTTTTAAAAGTCAGATAGTTGCTTATTTCCTTGATGTCTGATGGGAGGGCGTTCCACAGGGCGGGCGCCACTACCGAGAAGGCCCTCTGTCTGGTTCCCTGTAACTTCGCTTCTCACAGTGAGGGAACCAGCAGAAGGCCCTCGGAGGACAGTGTTTGGGGGTGGAGATGCTCCTTCAGGTATACTGGGCTGAGGCCATTTAGGGTTTTAAAGGTCAGCACCAACACTTTGAATTGTGCCCGGAAACAAACTGGGAGCCAATGTAGGTCTTTCAGGACCGGCGTTGTATGGTCTCAGCGGCCACTCCCAGTCACCAGTCCAGCTGCCGCATTCTGGATTAGTTGTAGTTTCCGAGTCACCTTCAAAGGTAACCCCACGTAAAGCACATTGCAGTAGTCCAAGCGGGAGATAAGCAGAGCATGCGCCACTCTGGCAAGACAGTGCACAGGCAGGTAGAGTTTTAGGCGATGTCCCAGACGGAGCCACCCTGGACACAGAATTAACCTGTGCCTCCATGGACAGTTTTGAGTCCAAATTAACCCCAAGACTTCACATAATGCAGACTTTCCTCCTACATATTCCACCCTATGCCTAATTTAATGTGAATCTTCACTTTGCTTCCTTGCTGCCATTGGTTTCCTCGACTTGCTGCCATTTCATCATTACCTACCTCCCCCTGTTTGCTTTGGCTTCTTTCTCTTTTCTAGAGTAAACCTAGACAATCAGGGAAACCTAGACAATCAGGGATCACATAGTGTTTTTATGAAGTCACGATGCTTTGCGGACAGTCTGGTCTGGCTACATGACAATGTCGCTGCAGTTAAGTGAAGCTGGTTTAAGAGTGCTCAGCTTGGCGATACAAACAAATTTGGACCACTACTTTTTATCAATCAATCAATCATTGCAATTATGCATTTATCTGCTGCTGTCTTCCCTGAGCATTCAGACTCCTAGCACCCAAATGGACCCACAGCTCAGGCTGCACAATCTCTCCCCTTCCCCACCTTCAACTCGCACCTCTTGTTTTCGTTAGGTACTTCCAGCAGTTCCTATTGTGCCCTGCGGGGAATTTTGTATGCCTTGGCAAATGCCCAGATCTGATAGCGACACAAGCCTGCATTGTAGTGCGCATTGGGATCAGGAAGAGATTAGCAATGGAAATGTAGCCGTTCGCTTCTTTTCATTTCCCTCTTGAAATAATTCTCCCAGTATTGCCTCCTTCGTCTGTGGCTGGGGTCAGAGGTATAGTGCGGCCCAATTTCCTGCCGCGTGGGATGTACCAACATCCTGTGCTTACGGCTGTCTGCTCTAATCAGCTCCACCGCTGGAAATCGCCTTGGTTTCAGTGAGTTCACAAATGCAGCTTGGAGGGAGACAGGACACTGTAGATGTCGTGCGTTTCTGCATTGCAGTTTATTTTGCTTCGGCCAATCAAATTTCATTATTTTTGTATTCAGAATCGCCTCCTGCACTTGAATCAAGATTATCCACTTAAAATAAAAATGTGGACGTTGTCATTAATCAACCAGCAAGAAAAGAAATAAAAATACATAGCCTAATATGTATTTTAACATCTGTCAAAACGGGGCCACTTCCACACTGTGCAGAGTATCCAAAGGGATTAGTTGCCTAGATGCGGGTGGTGCTGTGGGTTAAACCACAGAGCCTAGGATTTGCTGATCAGAAGGTCGGCGGTTCGAATCCCCACAACGGGGTGAGCTCCCATTGCTCGGTCCCTGCTCCTGCCAACCTAGCAGTTCGAAAGCACAAGTAGATAAATAGGTACCACTCCGGCGGGAAGGTAAACGGCGTTTCCGTGAGCTGCTCTGCTTCGCCAGAAGTGGCTTAGTCATGCTGGCCACATGACCTAGAAGTTGTACGCCGGCTCCCTCGGCCAATAAAGCAAGATGAGCGCCGCAACCCCAGAGTCAGCCACGGCTGGACCTAATGGTCAGGGGTCCCTTTACCTTTACTAATGTCAGAAACTCACTCCAGGAATATGGAAAGTCTCTACTGGCAGCCTTTAAGCAGAGATGCCTCCTCATAGTAGCTTTAATTCTGCTGCCCCTATACTCTGAAATGGGAAAAGGGGAAATAAAGTTTAAAGCACTGGTTCAATTCTTTACCTGATGTGTTCACCTGAGGAGATCACTTCATGAAGATTTTTATTAGGCGCTTGTCCAGAATGTCAACTTTATTTTAAACCTAGGCTTTGTTTTTCCTTTTATATTATTTATTTGAAAACATATTTTATTTTCCTATACGTTAAAAAATCAATGCAAATTTGTTGAAAATAAAACAACCCATTTTCTTTCAAACAGGAGAACAAAACAAAAAATAATAATCAAAATTTCTCTTTTTTTTAAAGTTTCTATTCATAGCTAGTTTGTAAATCTAGTGAAACATGGATTTTTATATTCTGAAAACTAGCCTTTATGAAACATGAGACTACCCCAAAGCCAACACACCCTTTGCTTAAATCTCACAGGCTGAATGCCTGGTGAAATTTTCAGCCTGCTGATACTGTTTAATTAGTTTAATAAAAAGGAATTATAATTGGAGTGGCCCTTTCCAATTAATGAAAAATAAGGAATGGCTTTTCAAAGCAGGACTGTAATTTAATTATCGATTAGCTTCACAGTTTGAAAATATGCTTTTAAACCATTTGGCAAAGTCTAGATTGCGTAAGTCACTTGATTTAAGAACAAAATGTATGTCCCGCAGGAAACCTGGAGTTTAGAAAGAAAAACATGGCAGCAGTAGCTATTTTTGAATGATTTGCCCGGGGTGGGTGGGGGAATACTTTCCTTAAAGGTGGGATACGTATTACTCTTAGAGCATTCAGTGGACAGTCCTGTAATTTGAAGGTCTCCCAGAGAATAGTCCTCTGCTTGAAGGCAACCTCTGTTTGGAGGGCTGTGTGGTCCAAGTCTGGTTTGAAGGTAAAGGATCATAAGAAAAGAGCAGAGGTCTTGTAGCTTCCCATAGCAAACCTGTTGGGTTGCCGGAACTCTGTGGTAGAGAACAAGCAGCAGATCCCTGGCATTTGCAGATCAGGCCGGGATTCTTCTCTGTCTGAAATACTGGAGACCTTCTGCCAGTCAGGCTGGACAGTGCTGGTTAGACTCAAGTCTAATGTAGCATCCCTTGTCATACCTAGACTGCAGACTGCATATGCCTAGAGAAGTGATTAAATCAATGAACTCATTGCCTTGCTGGCAGCATGTGCCTCTTGTCACCCCCCCCCCCACTTCAGACTAGCTAGCAACTGCAATCTTGACTTCTTTCCTTGCCATCATTTCACAGGCTCCATTTCTTCTTTTCCTCCCCAGGTGCTGGGAGAGAACGAGAGGCATTGGAAAGCTGTGCTTGTTGTACTGACTGAGAAGGATCTCTTAATGTACGAGAGCATGCCACGGATCAAAGAGGCTTGGTTCGGTCCTCTTCATTCATACCCTCTGCTGGCCACCAGGTACCTTTGTTGATGTTTTGTCATGTTCACAGGCTGCTCACTATCATCATCATCACCATTTATTTATACCCTGCCCATCTGGCTGGGTTTCCCAACAAAATATTAAAAATACAATAAAACACCAGACATTAAAAACTTCCCTAAACAGGGCTCCCCTCAGGTGTCTTCTAAAAGTCAGATAGCTAGTGATTGATAAGCTCTGGCATCACAGAGGGCAAGCCAGACCCTCGCTTGGCATGTTTGATGTCACAGAGGACATAAAACGCCTGGCTTAGATACCTGAGTTTTTAACACTGCTTTGGACTACATGAGCAAGGCTGAGAGGTGGAGGGTCAGATGGGCAGCCCCCAACCTCCATACACACTGCCCAGGCTTGCGCCCCGGGGAGGTCACTTCTGGCACAGCAGTTTGACTTCACTCCTAGAGGCTCACTCAATTGTCTCTTGAGACAGACAGATGCCAACAACAATAGCTCCCAGGGCCGATGGTCAGGGGTGATGGAAATTGTAGTCCAGCAACATGTGAAGGGCACTTTGTTGGTGACCCTTTCTACAAGGCAGATGGGTTTTGATGAGGCAGCAATGTAAGGACATAAGAAGAGCCTTCTGCATCAGGCCAGTGGTCCATCTAGTGCAGTACCTGTTCTCACCTTGGCCAACCAGATGCATTTGGGAAGCCCACAAGCAGAACATCAGCACAACAAGCCCACCTGTGATTCCCAGCGATTGGTATCTGGAGGCGTACTTCTGTAGAGATAGAACATCGCTTCCTTTCTTAGGAAGGGTTCGGAATTCTGTTCTAAGGTTAATGAGAAACATTTGTCAAAGCGAAACCCTCTTCACGTATTCTTAATTGGTCTTCTTCTTCTTTGGCGATCACTCATAGCCAAGTAAGATTGCCTTCCATAAACACGGTTTTAACAGTGAGTCTGTAAGTGACTGTGGAGGCTAATTCTGGATCCACATGTCCTTCCACAGTGGGGACATAGGTTTCCAGGCGGGAGTTGATCACGGTGAGGGTTTGCCAAGTGTGCCTTCCTCTTAGCACGTTTCTCCCTTTCATCCTGAGTTTGAGTGCCTTCAAAGCTCATGACACCTTTGGTAAAGGCTATTCACCAATTGGAGCGCTCGCAGGCCAGTGTTTCCCAGTGTTTACACTACACTTTTTTAGATTCACCTTCAGAGAGTCTTTAAATTTCTTTTGTTGACTACCAGCATTACGTTTTTCATTTTTAAGTTCGGAATAGTTGCTTTGGAAGACTATCATCAGGCATCCACACAACATGACCGGTCCAACGAATCTGATGTTGAAGAAAACTGGTGATCTTTCTTCTTCCAGTACACTGGCATTAGTTCACCTGTCTTCCCAAGCGATGTGTAAATTTTTTCAGAGACACCCTTGATGGAATCTTTCAAGGAGTTGGGAGGTGGTGTTTAATTTGTATCTGGGGGTGGGGGTGGAGCAAAGGCCTTCTGTGAACTATGAATGCATATATGGCGGCAAGCAGCAGGCTCTGCCTCCCTTTGTGCATGTCTTCAAATGCAGATCTGTGTGTATGCCCAGTGCTCTACATGGCCAGGTACCCTGGAAAGGCAGTGTTCCCTGTTGCATGGAGCGATGCCTATCACCTGTGTGACATCATTGCAGGGCATGCCTTTGCACACTTCTGCAGAGGCTGACCCTGTGTGTCCCTTGTCAATGCAGAGAATTTTCCTTGTGTCAAAACGGTTTTCGTAGCTCACGATTCCACTATTGGAAAAGAAGGAGAAGCAGAATTCTCCCCAGTCACCGTTTCTCTGTGCACTAAATGATTTTATAAGCCTGTAAGATTTGTTTTCTTTGGCTGGTACTCCATGTGTGCCTCGCTTTTGGAACCAGAATTTTGATTCTGTAACATTTAGTTCTGCTTGGGAGCATTATAATTTATTATTCCTGCTCGATTTCTGGAATTAATACTGCTGCCACCAAAGAGGCAGATCAGCCCTGGATATTGCCAAGCCCTCCAGAAACATTCCTGGTGTTGTATCCCCCTTGCTTCTTTCTGCTGCCAGCTGTTTCCACCAGAGATGCAAGCCTGCAATAAGGAAGACATTTCCCCATTGGGATAGGAGATAACAGAGGAACAGCTGGTTACCATAGAGTGTCAGGAAGCAAGAACAAGTAGATGGATAAGGTGGGACAAAGGGAACATCACAAAGAGCTGGCTTTTGGCTTATGGGCACACTCTAAAGCAGACTTCCTCAACCTGGTACCCTAGAAGTTTTGGGCTGCAACTCCTATCAACAGGCCAGCTAGTAAGTTAAAAATAATGACTTGTGCAAGGCCACTTCATTTTTTTCCAGGCTGCTGGGGGTTACAATGGGATGCTTGCCACATTAGACACGTGAAGCGCAAATGAATTAAAACGTGCAGAAAAATCCAAGTGGGAACTTCAGCCAGTTGCTGGTTAGAATCATAGAATTTAAGAGTTGGAAGGGACCACAAGGGACATCTAGTTCAACCCCCTGCAATGCAGGGATCTCAGCTAAAGCATCCCAGACAGATGACCATCCAACCTCTGCTTAAAAACCTCCAAGGAAGGAGAGATCACAACCTCCTGAGGGAGACCATTCCACTGTCAAATGCGCTCTTACTATCAGAAATTTTTTCCTGATGTTTAGTCAGAATCTGCTTTCCTATAAATTGAAGCCATTGGTTTGGGTACTACGCTCCAGAGAAGGAGAAAACAAGCTTGTTCCCTCTTCCATGTAACAGCCCTTAAGATATTTGAAGGTGGCTATCCCATCTTGAGAGTCCCATGGACTGCAAGAAGATCAAACCTATCCATTCTTAAAGAAATCAGTCCTGAGTGCTCACTGGAAGGACAGATCGTGAAGCTGAGGCTCCAATACTTTGGCCACCTCATGAGAAGAGAAGACTCCCTGGAAAAGATGTTGGGAAAGATGGAGGGCACAAGGAGAAGGGGAAGACAGAGGACGAGATGGTTGGACAGTGTTCTCGAAGCTAGCAGCATGAGTTTGACCAAACTGCGGGAGGCAGTGGAAGACAGGAGTGCCTGGCGCGCTCTGGTCCATGGGATCACGAAGAGTCAGACATGACTAAACGACTAAACAACAACAACAAAATCCCATCTCCTCTTACTCTCCTCTTTTCCAGGCTAAACATACTCAGCTCCTTCAACTGTTCCTCATAAGGCTTCTTGGTTCTTGGCCCACTTCTCAGTCCACGTTGCACCCCAAATGTTTCTGGAAGCCGGAGCCCAAACCACATCTGGCATAAAGCATGAAGAAGCTCTTTCCTAGCTTGATACCGGTTTACTGATAAAGATCATCGCAGATCTTTTCCATTATATCCAAACTGGTGCAGAGCAATGCGTTCGGCCAGTGTGAGGATTTCTACTTGCGCAATCAAACTCTCTCTCTCCCCCCCGCACTGTATGCACTCTAAATCTGTTCTGGGGATTTTCCCAACCCTCCAGAGCAGATTTGGGGCATGCATGTTGTGTGTAGAATTGCATTGCACAAGTAGCAATCCTTGCACTAGTGGAACATGTTAGTTGAACACCATCCTGTTTCAGCATTCGAAACTCCCATTGTTCTAGGCATGTTTTGCAACAGGGAACTTCACTCATGTGAGCAGTTTCTGAGCTCTGGGCGCGGTCCTGCACCTAAGATTTCAGATTAAAACTGCCACTGCTGGAAGAAAAGGAGGACCTTTTTCTGCCTATCCACTTCCAGCCACTCTCTTAAGGCTGGAGAAGAGACCCTCATAAGAATATTAGGGGGTGGGCAGGGGAAGCGTGGCTTTGTTTTTTTGCAGTCTTCAGATGAGGACTAGACCATGTGAAAAATGAAGATTTTAGCTGCAGTTCATTCATTTTCATATGTGTGTGTGTGTGTTTTAACATATCATTTACAACAATTATTAAACATACTTTTATATCTTACACAGTTTTTTTGACTTCCATCAATCACACCTGAAAATTTTCCAATCTTTTCACTTAATTTACATTTCTTACTTTCACTATTACATTTAAATATCATAACTAATGTCTCTCTTCTTTCTCTTCTTTGCAATATTTCATATATTTCTCCTTACAAAATTTCTTGTAGTCCTACTAGCATAACTTATTTATTACAGTTGCTCTTCAAATAGTTTTTATATTTCTTATAATCTTCTGCAAATCTCTGGTCCCGCAGGTTTCAAGTCCCTCCTGTCATTTTATCCAATTCTGCGTAGTTCATTAATTTTGTCTGCCAATCTGCAGTTCATTCATTTTCAGCTTTGTATTCTTATCATAAAAAGCGTGCCTAGACATTCCGTTGCGGCACCCATAACTTAGGTTTAAAGTGCCATTTAGCGCCTAGCTTTGATATCTCAGTTTCTAACACTGCCCAGTTCACCAAATGCATGGACCATTTCCTGGCTGAAGCCATGAGGCTCTGAACACAATCCAGTTAAAACACTGTGTACTACCAAAGGTACTCTTTGAGCACTTGGTGGCTTAGGGTATGCTCTCATGCGTCTAGCTTCGAGCCGGCCACATGTAGTGACAACTGCCAAGCTGTCGCTAGGCGAAACATCTCTCACGTATCGGAGGACAGCAAATGGAGACAAATGTGGAGGCAAGTGTTGGCCCCGGCTTGCAGAAGACTTAACCCACCCAAATAGTGCAGGATTCCTGCACTACGAGGAAGCAGCACAAGACACGAAGGTTCTCATGTTACAAGGCTGGCGAGTCGGCATGTTCCTGCTAGCAGTGGCGTGAGGGACTCTGTAGCCTCTCAGTGACCCCGAGCGAGTTAGTAAAGGCGTCTAGAACACCCAATCCCTTCTTTGTACTGGCAGGAGGGTTATCTTAGGACAGCCACTCAGGGAATGACAACTAAATTGCCACAAGCGTGCAGCTGTTTGTGTCAGAGCGACGGTGCACCAACACACAAAAATGGAAGTGCTTAGGAGCACAGCAAGCTGCCTTGCTGGAGGTATTTTAGCAGAGGTTGGGTGGCCATCCGCCATGGAAGCTTTCATTGCGATTCCTGCCTTGCGGGGGTTGGACTAGATGACCCTTGGCACCCCTTCCATTTCTACAGTTCTGTGATTCTATGAGTCACATAGAGCAGCGCACGGAAACGCCATTTACCTTCCCCCTGGAGCGGTACCTATTTATGTACTTGCACTTTGATGTGCTTTCAAACTGCTAGATTGGCACAAGCAGGGACCGAGCAAAGGAAGCTCACCCCTTTGCGGGGATTCGAACCACCGACCTTCTGATCGGCAAGTCCTAGGCTCTGTGGTTTAACCCACAGCGCCACCTGCATCCCTTGCCTTTCCCCTACCCTGAAGCTATTTGCATTTCTAAACACCAGTCTGTACCTCAAATCTAGCTGGACGATCCAGGCTGCAGGTAAGCTTGAAAAAGAATAGCAAGCGAGTTTCACCATCACGATGTGAATCCTCTGCAAGTTGCAGTACTTGAGGAACTGAAGACTCCTTGCCTATTCCAGCATGGGCTGATCTGATCCCAGACTAGTGTATGAATTGAAACTCGGTTATCCCTTAGATCCATTAGCGGTTCCCAATTGGTGGTCCGTGGACTGGCTGCTATATAAACAAGCAGATTAGTGATTCCTAACACTCTGGTTGTTTTGACAGCATTCTCACCTTTTTTTTTTTTTTTTTTAAAGGGAACCAAAAGGCATTTCAAATGTGTGTTGCAAGAGAGAATACTTTCAGGAATGCAGTGTCTTGAGTGACAATATTCCGATGCAGATTTAGTTGTGGGTTTAAAATGTGCTCAGGTTAATGCAGAAATGTGGGGGGTGGGGGTGGGGTGAGAGACACATGCAGAGAGGACATGGGCAGGAAATGGACTTATTCCATCCTTATCAAGCTTTAAGCATGAGCCATGGGTCTACATCTCCTTGAGTCCCATCAGGGGGGAAAGGGGGGGGGTACAGTGGTACCTCGGGTTACAGACGCTTCAGGTTACAGACGCTTCAGGTTACAGACTCCGCTAACCCAGAAATAGTACCTCGGGTTACTATTTGCTTCAGGATGAGAACAGAAATCGTGCTCCGGTAGCACGACAGGAGCAGGAGGCCCCATTAGCTAAAGTGGTACCTCAGGTTAAGAACAGTTTGAGATTAAGAACGGACCTCCGGAACGAATTAAGTACTTAACCCGAGGTACCACTGTATAAGTAAATATATAATAATAATAATAATAATAATAATAATAATAATAATAATAATGATGATGATGATGTTTCTTCTTGATCCCCATATTCCTGCAACTCTACAAGTCTATGATACTCAACATGCTGGAAAAAGCTGCGTTTGTTTTGGATTTTTAGCTCTCCTGTGCCCTCTGCTGGGAAGTGCCGGTCCTTGAATGCACACACCCAGGGCACTGTTGAGATGGACCTTTTACCTGGCAAAGCCTCTCCATCTGGCTAATCTTCAGGTGAGCTCTCTCACCAAGAGCTGAAAGCTCTGAGCTCATACAGTTCCCTGCAGTATATCAATTGTTCATCAACTTCTGAATGGCCCTGCTTATTGAAGGGTTAAAAAAACCCCCAAAAAAGCACTGCTACATGAGTAACAAGTGTTTTGGGTTTCTCTCATGCTACTAAACCCATGTGCAAAAATGCCTTGTGGCTTTCCCCCCTTATCTTCTGAATGCAACATCAACTGCTTTTAATTGAATTGGCTCACTTGGACCACTAAAGAAACATGAGTCCAAATGATTCTTTGGCTGTCTTTTCTCCTGCTGATCCTTTCCTTCCTTTTATCTTCTTCTTCTAACATCAGCACGTGATAAAGTATGTTGAAAATGAGCTGGATTCTAGGATTCTGGGATAAATCAAGCACTGCCAGGAGTTGTTTCTTTTTGTTTTCCAGTGTATTTCTTATCAAGAAACAATTTGGTGTGCCACGAGAACATTTTTATTCTGAAAGTGTGGCTCAGAGAAATAAGTTTGAGAACCACTGTATTAAACTAGTGTTTTATGTGAACACACATCAGGCTGGTACCTGCTGCCCTGCTTCTGCTGCAGTGTTGATGAAGCAAGAGTATCTGTGGAGAACAGGATGATGCCAGACTTAGAAAAGCCTTTGGTCAGACTCGTCTTACATACTTCTGCTCAAAGAGCTCAAGGGACAATTATTGCAATTACTTGCTGCAATGAGCTGGCCTCTCTCTGTTTCTGCAGAGCTGAAGCCCAATAGTGTCAGATTTGCAAATGAATTCTGACCCAGGGAGAGGTTGCGGGCTCCCTTTCCTTGGAAGGTTTCAAGAAAAGGAACAGGAGGTATGAGGCATGCATTGAGGATGGTCAGCCAGCTGCTGAGAGGCCGAGCTGGTTCCTCAGAGCAGTTTCCGCCGTGAGCCTATCAAATTTGAACCAATATGTGGCAAAGGTTTGCTTCTCCCAGTTTCCCTTTGAGTATAGACAGCTGCAAATGCTGTTAAGAGGTGTAAGAAAAGGAAAGAAATCACACTTTCATGGTAGACCTCCCTTTGGATTTTTGTTGTGACCTGGCTAGGCCCACACATATCCACTGTAACAGAAGGGCTATGGCATTTGAGGGAACCCTTCCCGTACTGACTTGCCTACCACAGAACCGCAGTTGAGCAACAGAACATTCTGGGCCATCTTCTGTCCTCAAAGGTGTGTATGGCTGTGTCTCTTACCCTGTAGAAACCCTCAGACTTTGTGACTTGCAGCCCCGGGTGGGAGGCTTCCTTACTAAATGGAGGCAATTAGTTAGAGACCTCAGTTGGTAGAGATGAAAACTGTCTGTTCAAAGGGTGCTATGGTGGAAACAGTACCTGAGAGCCCTGTGGTCTGGAGTCACGCTTTTAAGTTTACTTATTAAAATTACCTACGTGAGTTTGTGATGACGCAGTCAGTCAGATTGCAGAACAGTTAGCAAACTCTTTGGATTAGTTAGCATATTATTCAGGAAGAAAGTCGATGTACCCATTCCATGTTGACAAAGTTAAACAAGATTAAATCACGCCTCAGAAGTTCAGACCAGCACCTTTCCTAACAGTCCTGTCACTTGTTGTTGTTGTTTAGTCGTGTCCGACTCTTCGTGACCCCATGGACCAGAGCACACCAGGCACTCCTGTCTTCCACTGCCTCCCGCAGTTTGGTCAAACTCATGCTGGTAGCTTCGAGAACACTGTCCAACCATCTCGTCCTCTGTCATCCCCTTCTCCTTGTGCCCTCCATCTTTCCCAACATCAGGGTCTTGTCCAGGGAGTCTTCTCTTCTCATGAGGTGGCCAAAGTATTGGAGCCTCAGCTTCGGGATCTGCCCTTCCAGTGAGCACTCAGGGCTGATTTCCTTCAGAATGGATACGTTTGATCTTCTTGCAGTCCATGGGACTCTCAAGAGTCTCCTCCAGCACCATAATTCAAGAGTATCAATTCTTCGGCGATCAGCCTTCTTTTTGGTCCAGCTCTCACTTCCATACATCACTACCGGAAAAACCATGGCTTTAACTATATGGACCTTTGTGGGCAAGGTGATGTCACTATCAACTTCCAAGTTCAATGGCGCTCCAGGAAATGCTTGCTTCTCATCTAATCGTTTCGCCACCTTTAGATAAGTGTCATGGCTTTTGCAAGGAAACCTTGAATATACTTTGATCCGATCTCGTCTGCTTGATGCAACCTCCAGTTTAAGTGAAATTGAATTATATAGCAGATACTGCAACTGGGACCTTCTGCAAACCAAGCAGGGAATCTACTATTGTGAAACCCTCCCTCTAATGCCAACTTCTTGTTTTGTTCATTCCCCTTTAGGTTGGTACATTCAGGACCTGGGAAAGGCTCCCCCCAGGCTGGGATGGATTTGTCCTTTGCTACCCGTACGGGTACGCGGCAAGGAATCGAAAGCCATCTCTTCAGGACAGAGACCAGCAGGGACCTTTCACTGTGGACGCGGAGCATAGTTCAGGGTTGCCACAACGCTGCGGAACTCTCAATGGAAATCACTACCGGTGAGCCAAAGCCATAGGGCCACAGTCGGCAACTATACTTTGAAATAGGGGTAGGGAATCTACGGCTCCCCAGCAGCCCTGACCCCTAGGTGGGAGAAGAGGGCACAATATTGCTTACCTCTGGTCTGTTTGCTGTCCAAAATGGCCAAGGGGTGCTGAAGGTCCCTTTGTCTGCTATATCCAGGAGTGAGCAAAACGAAGGGTTCTCTCACAATGTACAGTGCCTCGGGTTACGGACGCTTCAGGTTACAGACTCCGCTAACCCAGAAATAGTACCTCGGGTTAAGAACTTTGCTTCAGGATGAGAATGAGCTATGGTGGCTCATTTACCAGAAATAATGTATTTAGCATTAACTCTGGAAGTGTATATAGTGGTACCTCGGGTTACATACGCTTCAGGTTACATACGTTTCAGGTTACAGACTCTGCTAACCCAGAAATAGTACCTTGGTTTAAGAACTTTGCTTCAGGATGAGAACAGAAATTGTGCTCCAGCGGCACGGCAGCAGCAGGAGGCCCCATTAGCTAAAGTGGTGCTTCAGGTTAATAACAGTTTCAGGTTAAGAACGGACCTCCAGAACGAATTAAGTTCTTAACCCGAGGTACCACTGTATGCTGCTATTTGCACTAGGGAGAAGTGTGTTTTGAGAGCCTTTTGCTCTGTTCACGCAGAGCTGAATTATATAATCTAGGTTCCAGTAGTGGATAGGTAGCCGTGTTGGTCTGCCATAGTCAAAATAAAAAAATTCCTTCCAGTAGCACCTTAAAGACCAACTAAGTTAGTTCTTGGTATGAGCTTCCGTGTGCATGCACACTTCTTCAGATACCTGAAGAATCTGAAGAAGTGTGCATGCACACGGAAGCTCATACCAAGAACTAACTTAGTTGGTCTTTAAGGTGCTACTGGAAGGAATTTTTTTATATAATCTAGGAGAACCCTCGAGTTCAGGAGTTCAAGCCACAGAGGCTGGGCTTATGGGGTGGGCTCCCAGACCCGCAATTGCCATAAGGAAGACTACAATACGATACGATAATCTTTATTGTCATTGTCCCATACAGAACGAAATTGAAAAAAATCTACATCAGACATTCAAAAACCAACAAGCCTGCTATCCCAACTATCCCAGCCTGGTTAGCCCCCTAAAAACTCTGATACCCCATAATTGAATACAATATACTCACATAGAGACTACCTTAAAGGTAAAGGGAGCCCTGACCGTTAGGTCCAGTCATGGCCGACTCTGGGGTTGCGCCACTCATCTCGCTTTATTGGCCAAGGGAGCCGGGATACAGCTTCTGGGTCATGTGGCCAGCATGACTAAGCCGCTTCTGGAGAACCAGAGCAGCACACGGAAACACCGTTTACCTTCCCGCCGGAGCGGTACCTATTTATCTACTTGCACTTTGAGGTGCTTTTGAACTGCTAGGTTGGCAGGAGCAGGGACCAAGCAACGGGAGCTCACCCCGTCACGGGGATTCAAACCAACCTTCTGATTGGCAAGCCCTAGGCTCAGTGGTTTAACCCACAGTGCCGCTCGTGTCCCCTAAGAGACTACCTTACACTGTGTTTAAAACCAAAATCGCATTTGGATAGAAACTGTTTCTCAGGCGGCTAGTCCTAGTCTTTATAACCCTGTACCTTCTTCCAGAAGGCAGAAGCTGAAAGAGAGCATTTCCGGGGTGTGCACTATCCTGCGCTATCTCTGCAGCTTTCTTATGACACCTGGAAGCATAGATTTGATCCAAGGTGGGAAGAGTGCACCCAGTTATTCTCTCTGCAGTCTTTACAACCTTGGACAGCGTTGTTTTTCCCCTGACTGTGTAGTTCACTGACCAGGTGGTTCCTGGTTTGTGTCCCAGCTATTGTGAGCCAAGGCGCCTGTCACAGAAATCGTGCCTGGCTAGGACCAATTTGCAGGTTCAGAGAGCCTATTAACCCCCCATGCTTTTAATTATTACTATTATATACAGCTGCAGTTGGTATTACCTCCTGCCTTCCAGGTATATTCTCGGCTCCTGCTGATGCTCAGCCACGTATGCTGAAATATTAGTGCTACGCTGTTTTCCTGCTTGCAGTCATCGGAGCCTGTTTTCAGTTGTCATGGAGCCAATTAGTTCCCTATCCCCAAGCTTCTCTGCAAGCTAGAACCAAAATATTCAAAAGCCTTCAAATAGGCTCCTGACTACCCACCCATTAACTATTACCAACTCATTTGTGTTTTTCCCTTCAGCTTGCACCTACAAAAGCCAGGAATGCCGTCTGACCATTCATTACGAACATGGATTCTCCCTCGCAGCTGAACCCCAAGATGGTGCCTTCCCCAAAACCATTCTACAGTTTCCCTACGAGAAGCTAAAAATGTCCTCAGACGATGGGATTCGGATGCTTTACTTAGACTTTGGAGGAAAGGAAGGAGAAATTGTAAGATTTTTATTTTTGTATTTCCCCCGCGTTGCTATGAATATAGGTTGTTGTCATTTGTAGCATCTGATCCTTCGATAAACGTTTTGTTACTGGGTGACAGTGATTGTGCAGCACTGTGCTACGAATTAGGTGCTTAAGAATTTGGAAAGTCTTTGAAAAAGCAGGTGTCATGTCACAATTCCTAGAAATCAGGAGACAGCTCCTTGCAGGCCTGAAGGTAGATAGGCAAGGCTATGTGTACGCTACAGGTTTTTTTAAAGATGAAGTTTCTGATCCTGGGCAACACAAATTTTGCAGCAAGAATATCTGCCGCTTGTATAAAATATACAAAACCAAATACGCACAGCTTTCGCTTGATTGAAGTATTTATAGGCCTACCATATAGCAAAGTAATTTAAGTCACAGGTTTAATGTGCATTACCATTGCACAGGGCCAGTGAACAACCTAGAGGGAGAAACGATGGAGCTTGACTGCAAAGTTCCCATTATCTTTTCCTGGTAAATGAACGGGGATAGCTCAGCTAGGGGAATCCCATTTCTAAGCACACACTCATTTTCAGCTTAGGACAATTCATCTCCTCTTTATCCATAGTCAGATGGGCAAATGCTCCCACAAAGGGTAGGAGTCAATGTCCTATTCCTTTACTTTGAAACCGGCTACTGGAGGTGCACCTAAGGTTAGCTTCTCCCCCACCACCTTGCTCCAACTACCGAAAGATCAGCAAAAACAAGGATCAGCTGCATAGTTGGGAGAGAGAAGAGCTACATTTGACATCTCCAGCCGTTGCTTTGCAGAATTGCTTTTTTGCAGCCCTATGGACCACCTGTCTGATTTAGCCTGCTGCATAAGTCACCTTCAAAGTGATGCTTTCATTCTAGTTTTGAGCTTACTGTAAGGATACTGATAACTTCCCTCCCCCATACGATCAAAAATAAAATTGTGGGTTACATCGAAAGATCCCATTTCTGCTTACGGAACCATTCGTTTTGTTAGCAAGGCACCTTCGGATGCAACCCAGATTTCCTTCTGTGTACATCCTTTATTGAGTCATACTTCTTCTCTCTTCTGATTTCAGCAACTGGACCTTCACTCTTGTCCAAAGCCAATTGTGTTCATCATTCATTCATTCCTTTCGGCCAAGATTACAAGACTTGGGTTGGTAGCATAAGCACAGTCTGAAGGAAGAACGGAGAAGCTGCCTGCACAATCTAAATGGCAAGAGACATCTCGGCAACAGCAGAAGCTGCTAGGGATATATATATATATATAAATATTCTGCACAGGAGCAATGCCCACGTTTGGACCAGCTACAAAAACAGAGCACAGAAAGGAGGAAGAGTTGCCGAGACGTTCAAGAGCAGGACATTTGCTTCGACTAACACACTGCAGGGGAAACAAACCTGATTGCTTGTAAATAAAGGAAATAAATAAATAAATAATTGAAGGAGTAAATAGCTTAATACTACAGCGTGGCATTTCCAGTATACATAACTGTGCCCGTAGCAGTGCTAAGATAGCAGTGGTTTTCAAACTGGGCTCTGAGAAACTGTGGGATGCCTCAGTTAGAAAATCAGCAATGCGAGAACAGCTCCCCTGAAGTCTACCATTTTCCCTGGCATCGCCCAGCCGCAGTGGAGCAACGGTCAACTTTGGGGTGCCCCTCTCTGATTATGTAGCATGACAACTGCTCCCCACAGATGGGGCTGGCAGTATTTGTGGACTGATAAAAGTGTGTCCCAAAACATCCCAGAAATCTGCAGTCCATTGTGGGTAAGGAGAATCGGTTGAACACAGATGTGGGCAGGGATTCTGAGAGTATGCAGTTTGGAAACCGCTGCTGAGTGAAACTAAGGGCTAGGCAGATAGACAGAAGATCTGGCGAAAAGTTGTCAAGCTCTTGTGCATCCGTGGACTTTGTATCTGCTGAGCCATCTTTCCGTTTTCAGAAAACTCCACTTTCCTGCCATGAATGCACCAGCCAGAGTAGTTTGCTTATCCAGACAAAGGTGGAAATGGTTTGGAAATATAGTTCTCTGTGAACATTGCATGAAAGGGCACTATTCCCAGGTGGAGCGGTCAGACTGCGGCAGCGTTGCCAAGCCAGACCAGAGCAGGAGGAAACCTCAGAATTGTCCTTAGGTACTGTAGCTTAAGGGTTACAATGGCCACATGTAACATTCGGCTGTAGAAGCCGCTGTGCCCGTTTAGTTAATAAATCCAAGATAACTATAGTAAAATGGAGTTGCTCAGTTAACAGTAGTAACTTGTGGTAAGAGAAACAGTCTATATGAAATTATGTGATGCATTTCAAATCATTTTACTCTAAAGACATTGAAGGCAGCGAAGATCCTTCTGGAAGAATTCTAAGATGGGGAGGCTCATTTTGAATTGAGCTTCGGCTAAAGGTCCTTCAAGTGGTGATGCTTTTGCTGACAGGCTTCCCATGAGCCAAGGAACAAGGGAAAGGTTCTTTAATTCCTTCCTTCCCAAGAAGAAACTTTGGCAACCCTATATTATTGCCATTTCACTCCCATTTGCTGGCTTCTTGACCCAAGTATAGATCCGAACAGTTGTGGTGTAAGAACACCAGCAGCACTCGGGAGCAACCAATCGCCATGGCAAAGTACTGTTTTATTGGGCTGGAGCAGACCCAGGGAAGCGGGTGGACTTAATTCAGTAATGACTAACTTGTCCATCAATGTCAATGGGTCTCCTCTGAGTATGACTTGGTTGGATATGACCCACAAAGAATCCTGCTTGAATGCAGTCCTCCAAAAGCATCAACACTAAAACCCTATCTTGTACACACACACACAAAGAGGCAGAAAATGTGATCGGGAGACCCTGAGCTGGTGGCTTTCAGTATAACAATTATCCTTATTATTCATGCTTCCTGGAACACTGCTCATTTTTTCGATGTTGATTCCCTCTGACAGACAAAAGGGAGCTCAGTTGTGTTTCATTTTAATTGTGTTCCCTGGAAGTGGGGCACAACAACTAAATCTCTTTTTAGAGTTATTTTTGTACATGGGGGAGAAATACATTGTTTTATATACAGAAGATACCGAACGGGATCCGTATTACGGTGCAGATCTTAACCATGGCTAACGGAGCAAATGTTACTAAGCACATCATGCACTTAACTTCATCCAGAACTGAGCCTTAAGCCAGAGTTTCCTAACCAGGGTTTGAAGCTAATAATAAAACCCTGGTTATAGAGTGTTTGCTTGGTATTAATAACAGCTATGCCTGGTACTGGTGTGATTCTTAATGAAGGTAAATGCAGGCATGGTGCAGGCAGAGGATGGAAATTACTGAAGCCCTTGAGATGGGAGGGATATGATAATAGTGGTCTTCCAAAAAGATATCTAACACACAACCCCTTTCTGTCAATGTAGTATTTCCCTGATCTAGAGCTCCATGTCCCACTCCAGTGTGCACAGAAGACTCTATGGGCTTCCATGTTTCACTTGAATGGACTTAGGAGTGGAATGCATCCAGGGGTAGGTCTCGTTCCTGCATTTAAAGCATAGGAACACCTTTGCAGGTAAGAGATCTCTGTAAGTGGAATAAGGGTGTCCATGTCAGTTGAAGGATGATAGAGGGATATGTGAGGCTGGGCTGAATTTTTTTCCTTTTGTGAAAACTAAAGGAACATGCAAATATACAGATGGAGAGCCATCAATCCATGCACTTGCCAACGTCATGCAAAATACAAGTTCTTCGTTCAATACAAATGAAATTGCAAAGGGAGAGCGTTTGTGGATTTGAATGACAGAAAATAACCCAGAATTACTGTGTATTGTAGGGAAAGTAAATGCATGTGTAAATTATACTGTCCCTAAACACTTTTTTTTAAAAATCACTGGAATGTTATAGATATACCTGCATTGTAAATAATCAGAAGTTATCTATTAGTTATCAATTAATAAATAACACAGTATGTCATGTAATTTACGGTGCTCAGATTACAATATAAAGAATAAGCGAATAATTTGCAAAGAGAAAAAAATGTTATATATTTATAGACAAATTAAATACAGATTTTGGATCGACTCATATTTGGTTGGAGTTGATAGAACGAATTATACGGCGCTACTCAAGATTTGTAAGAATTTAGTTTAAAATATTTATATTTTAGAGGAAAAAATACTATATTTAATAAAAAATTCATTTACTGGAGCTTTTGTGGGGTTTTAATTTATATGGCAAGAACAGAATGCTTTGAGAAAGCATTATAGTCACATTCAGTGACGCTAGCTTGATTAACCCCAATGGAATTTCTACAACTGAGTTTTGGCTTGATAGAAGCAATTATTCTAGCTAAGTCTCCTTTTACAATTAGCTCCCTTGAATCTTCTGAAACTGGTTGAAACTTATTGTGCGCATCTTTGCTTTGACTGAGGCATTCTGGTTCATCTTGGTTCATCTATGGGGGTCAGCAGTCAGGTCTAGAGGAAGAATATTCCTCCTGGTGGGCTTTTGGTTCAGGATTTTTCAACAAAAACCACTGTTCTTGACACTTAATTTGTTATCAAGCGCAAAAGGGTTTTGTCTATCTTGTAAAACTTTTATGGCTAGTTGGTTAACCACAAGGAAGGTACTGACAGAGTTATGCGTCTAGTAAATCAGGCAAACAGGAAAAGAAGATAACACTGTCAACCACTTAGAAACCTGGTTTTTATTTTCTAAATAAAAAAGCTGTACAAGCCACATATATAAAAAAAAGCATAGAAGATTTGATTGTGTTATTTATACAGTTTGAAATAATAAATGTGTGTGTGTGTATATACACACAGAGAGAGATATATACACATAAGGCTCAATTCAAAGCCATTTTTTAAATGTCAGAGATCTTTGAGGGTATTACACTGCAGGAATCACTGGGTTTAGGGACTTCCACAACGTAACAAGGCACTCCCACGCTGTCCACTTAATGTGCTGTGCTTGCTCAAAATTGCCATCCTGGAATAGCAATGGTTTTAGCACCTGTCATTTCTCCTTGCTCTTGTCTAAAACCCATTCAATGACCTGTAAACACATCCCAAGAAATGCACTTAGAATTAAAAGTGAACATAAAGGTGTAATTAAGAGGTGTAAAATGATGCAATACAGAAATGTTGAATCTAATTAATACTGGGGCGGTTCTTTATAATTCAAGGATCTTTAAAAAACACACACACACACAAAAAAAAAACACGATAGCCAACAACTATTACCAAACTCTGAATTCTCAAAAAAAAAAAAAAAGGCAGATATTCTGCTGGGCAAACAAACCATTTTACAGGTCACATTCCACAAATTAATACTAAGGGGACAATTTGGTCATCTTACAGACTCAGCCAGCAGCCCAATGAAGCCACTATTTGAGGCAATTCAATCTAGATAATCCTGAGAACCACTTTGATAAGCCAAGCCTCAGTATGATTTGTAATATTCTCCAGTACAGAAAACATAATCTGGACACGTAAGAGTGTCTCACCTGTTTAACATTGCTGGTTGCAGCTTTCTTCATTTCATCAAATAGTCCCCTAGATGTTTTCAGATCCTAAATAGGAACCATATTGCATCACAAGCGGAAAACTTAATGGATCGCAGTGTTAGATTTAAGGTTAGCAAGAAGGAACATATGTATTAATATTCTGGAAAACAAAGCACTACAGTAACACCAAAATGCATAAACTTTAATGGATGGCAGCTGGCCTGTAGTTCATAAAAGCTTATGCCATAATAAATGAGTTACTTTTTAAGGAGATACAAGCCTCTGAAGGAGCGTCTCCACCCCCCCATCGTTCTGCCCGGACGCTGAGGTCCAGCGCCGAGGGCCTTCTGGCAGTTCCCTCATTGCGAGAAGCAAAGCTACAGGGAACCAGACAGAGGGCCTTCTCGGTAGTGGCGCCCGCCCTGTGGAACGCCCTTCCAGCAGATGTCAAAGCGATAAACAACTACCTGACATTCAGGAGACATCTTAAGGCAGCCCTGTTCAGGGAAGTTTTTAACATGTGATATTTTACTGTATTTTTGGTTTTTATGGAAGCCACCCAGAGTGGCTGGGGAGGCCCAGCCAGATGGGCAGGGTATAAATAATAAATTATTATTATTATTATTATTATTATTATTATTATTATTATTATTATTATTTACTGCAAAGAGACTAACACAGCTATCCCACTGGAAATGGCAACAAATGGTAGTAAAAGCTGTACTAAACATCTCCAAATTTTGATATTCCGCAGCCAAACAAACTAGTAAAATTAAACCCCCCAATGCTCAGTGTTTTTATTTATTTTTACTCCCCTGGCTACTGAGTCCTTTTAGCATATTTTTGACTCTTGTCTTTGCACTCCTCTCATTTGTCCACATTGCTACTGAACCCAATTTGCTATTTCAACCCCCAGATTTCGTGTGTGAGCATTTCTGAAATCATTCTGCCAGGTGAGGTGTTGCGATGCTTAATTAAAATCACATGGGTCACCCATGCAATGAAATGGTAGCATGGGCTAATGGGGCAGAGCGGGGCTGAGGACCGTTAGAGCACAGGTGGAGGAAAATGGCACAGAGGATAGTATTCAACCAATGTGCATTTGATTGCAGCAAGTGCCCAGAAACGGCCACTTTAATAGAATGAAAAAGGACACCGTAGAAGGCACTGCATAATACTCTTAATCTCAGGGTCCTTCCAACTCTACAATTCTATGTTTCCAAGTCAGTAAAAGCCAGTTTGAGGGCAGAATACTGTACTTTTCTGTGTATAAGACTTGGTTCTTTTCTTTAAAAATAATGCTTAAAAGTGGGGGTCGTCTTATACATGGATAGTCCAGAGGGTGGGTGCTTGATTGGTTGCTGCTGTGGCTGTCAGCGGCTATTGGGCATGTTACTGGTTGTTGCATCAATGGCTGGTGTTGATAGGCTGACGCTGTGGCAATTGGGCGGGCGATTGGTAGATTCTGCTGGCGAGGGACAGATGATGAGAGGCAGATTTTTGGATGCGTGTGGGTGAACGATTTCTGGCATTCCTCCCTAAAAAAACCTCAACAACCCTCCGTAACCCCCCCCCCCAAAATGGGGGCATCTTATACATGGAAAAGTACGGTATATCACACAGGCCACCCTTCCTTGTCAACATATCAAACCATAACACAATCATGCACTGTTCTGCGCATGCTGGAGAAAAGTACCTTTAGATAATACTTGGATATCTCAAACAGACGCTGGCTGCACGCCGCAAAGCATTTGTGATCTTCAACAATGCCGTGCTCCTTGAGGGTTTTCGCCACCACCTCCTTCAGCATCTTGAAGAGAAGCATTGGCAGTGTATTGCACTTCTGATGCCCAACACCCCACTTTCAAATCCACATTTTTTATCGGAGCAAAACCGTGCTACTAACGAAGGGGCCTGGGCCCCAGCATTTCTCAGCTCAGCCCTGCTATATAGTCAGTGCCTGCAGCATTTTCACAGGTAACACATCTAAGCGAAATTTAGGCTTACGATCCGCTCAGAAGGAAGCTGCAAAGATCAAAGCTGCCTGATGAATATAAACTGTACGTTGCATGTGGACATCTACACACATTTTGCTGCAATCGTATCTTTGCAGGCTTAGGTGCCAGACTAAAACATGATAAACGTCCCAGTGAAAGATGTAATTATGACGTGACCCCCTCATGCTAGAGCAAGTAACAAAACTTGCTCCGATTCTTTTTTTATTTGAACAAGCAAACAGATCGCTTGTTTACCTACCTCACAGGAATATGAATAAAATATTCATATTGTCCTTTGAAGATGAAACACTAGCTGCTAGGCATTAAAAAAATAAAAAACCTATCACATACACACACAACATCCTTGTCTGGATTTTTATTTAGTTGTTGTTTTATCCTCCTTTAATATCTCCTCCCCCCCTTTGACTAATTACTTAAGCTGACAGTTCCCTGTACTGAAAGTATTCTCCATCTAGGTATAAAATGGATATTGTCTTCTGCTGCCTAAGTGCATAAACAAGCATTTACCAGAGCTTAAGAAACTGTGCACTAACTCTGTAATATGAACTATTTATAATGCGGTGCTATTATAACAAAACTAAAAAACACGTATCCTTGGGGCACGTGCAGAGTACGAGCAGAACTGAGTTTCTTGGCAACAGGAGCAGCATGGGAATTTGAAGAAGAGACTCAAAAGGCTGGCCAAAAAGGATGGCAAGTAATTTGTTGTATTTATGGGTCTAACACACAAAGCTCAAATCTTCCCCCTGCCTTATTCAATCCAGGGACAGCAAAAGCAAAGACAGAACTTCATTTTTAGCTATCTGGAAAAGCTATTTACCCGTGTATGCTTCTGAGATCTCGATTCCCTTGTGGGCTTCGATGTTTCTGGCTTTCCCCCACACCTCTGGCTTGCTGAGCTGCTCTTTAGGGCGACTTTATGCATCCGACTGTGAGACTGTTTCACAGCTACTGAAGGCAGAGAGGCTGAAATCTCCTGGCACTGCCTTGTGACAACTCCTGAATGGCGACTCCCGCTGCTTCCGCTTGCCTGGGACAAGAGAGAATCTGTACTTTCAGATTTCCGCAACCTAGAAAGAAGAGTGGAGGGAACAAAACAGATTTTAAGATTATTCTGTTCTGTGCGTAGCTCGATTTGTCATTAAAACACCTCAAATCATGTCAGACGCCAGCAATTAAAAATTATCCATCTGAACCAGGAGAGAAAACACAACACATTTCTGCATCTTATCTTTCATCCAATCTGGCAGTGATTTATCTAAACAGAACCAGTTTGGTGGGGCGTGACCCTCACTCAGCATCTTGCATCACGCAGCCCTATGGAGCTTAAGCAAAAGTGCCTTTGGGTCCTGTTTCAACATATTCAAAGCTAACGAAAGGTTATCGCACAGGAAAAATAAGGCAGGGAGGGAGGAATTAGCAAAAGAGGATTAAGATTATCTGAACATTATGCCACAGAAATCTCTTCGGAATGAAAAGAGAGCTGAATTTACACATACTCAAAATATCTCATTTTTTTTTTAAAAAAAGTGTAGCATATTACCACTAGCATAGCTGGGGTTGGGGGTGCACTGGGCAGCCACTTACCACTTGGGGGGGGGGGCAGCGCCTGCAGCACACCCGAGCCTGAATGCCTGAGCAGCTAGCTACACTGCTTCATATTACCTCTTGTTGGGATGAAAGCTGTCCAGGTCCTTTGATCTGCGCTGTAACCTGGATGCCTCTGTTTGCAGCTCCCTTTGCAAAGATTCCCCATCGGGGACACTCCCGGGCTCTGACAAAACTGCAGGAGATGGCAGAGGGCTCAACGCACAGGGCACAGGACAGGACTCCTTTGTGCAGGTAGTCTGCGTTTCGTAACGGATAAGGCGAGTCTGAAGTTCAGCAAACGCCACGTCTCTCTCCAAAGCTCTCCTGTTGTCCAGGCAGTATCTAAAGCAAAACATGAAACAGCTTCAGAAGCCTGAGAGGAGCACTGAAGAAGAACGGAGGTGTTTTCCTAATTAAGGGATAACTTAGTACCCCTTGTTTACGCTTCAGTATGAGAATGTCTGCCCTTATTTGAATTGCTAGTGAAACTCTGAAAAGGTCCTCCTGCAGTCTGCTATGATATGGGGTAAAAACCAACCTCATGGATCAAACCGCCTTCCACCTTAGTTTCAGAGTACCACACCTCAACCCACAATTCACTGGCATCAAAAAGAATGCTATTTGTATATCCTATGCATGCTTACTCAGAAGTAGGTCCCACTAGGCTCAGTGGAGCTTACTTCCTAGTCAGTGGGTTTTGGATTCCAGCCTAAAACAAGCCAAATGGTTTACAACTGTTCTCTTGCTCAGCATGTTTCCAGCAATGCTGTTACAAAGCTGTAGTTTTGCTGTGTTATTATGAAATTGTTTTTGTAGTGTTTGTTTGAAATGCACCCCGGTTTCTTTGTTGTAAGCTGCTTTGAGCATGGTGCGTGTGTGTGTTCAGCGTACAAATAAAATGAAGGAATGGATATTCCATCTATCAGATAATCCCCCGCTTGAACCCGTATCTGCCATGAATGAACTCATTAGATGGCCTTATGCAAGCCTCTGTCTCTTGGCCTCAGTCCTCCCCATCTGTAAAATGGGGGATAGTAATGACAGATCCTGAAGCTGAGGCTCCAAGACTTTCGCCACCTCAAGAGAAGAAAAGACTCCCTGGAAAAGACCCTGAAGTTGGGAAAGATGGAGGGCACAAGGAGAAGGGGACGGCGGAGGACGAGATGGTTGGACAGTGTTCTCGAAGCTACCAGCATGAGTTTGACCAAACTGCGGGAGGCAGTGGAAGACAGGAGTGCCTGGCGTGCTCTGGTCCATGGGGTCACGAAGAGTCGGACACGACTAAATGACTAAACTACAACGACTTGCCTTAACAGTGATGTTGCAAGGCTTACAAGTAGCTATTCGTAAATGCTTCGCATGCACTATACAAAAGTATTATTAAGTATTATCCCTCAGAGGATTGTTTTAAAGACTCACTCAGATGAGGAGATGGCATGTGTGTGATGACAGCTACTGTGGAGTCCCATACTGAGGCGAAAGAAGGTCCTTCTACAAATATTTGCTGCCTACAGGCATGGATGAATCAAACTCAGAGCACAAAGCAATCTCAAATATAGCAATCAATGGAGCACATCCACATATGGATTAGAAGAGTTCTGCTGGTTTAGACAAGTGACAAGCATTCTGAGTCCAAAAGTGACCGACCAGATGCCTCCAAGAAGTACACAAATAGGACCCAAGTGCAATAACCATTCTCTGATCATTTGTTCTCTCAACAGGGAGGTTCAATTTCGCCATTATGCCTAAAAGCATATACTTTCCACTTTAGCAGATAAGATGGGCGGGATTGGCTTGCCTGACAATTCAATCAACATGGAGGCACATGGCTATTATAATTATCTGAGCACCAGTACATCGCGCTTCCACCAGACTGTCAGGACAAATCAAATCATTTTCTGTTACCAAGATAATATTGTCATACATAGCCTGAAGTCTATTCCCTCCTCTAAAAAGAGAGTTTTTAATCAACGTAAGTAATGAATTCAATTTTGCCACTAGAAACAAGCTCATTATCTGATAAGACAAAAAAACTTCTTGCTTATCCATTTCATGGTATTTTGAGTTGCCTTGTTTGTATTCTGAGTTAAGCTTTGCTGCCCATTCTACAGAGCTGACATATTAATTTATCCTGAGTAATGCTGTCACTTTGCTCACTCTTTTTATGGCAACATCTTCCTCTCCTTCTCTTCTCCCCCCCCCCCAATCCAGCTGTGTCTGATCATTCATGACAATGGGAAAATGTTATGCAAATTGGTTTTGATCAGGCGCAGCACCAAAGAAACGTAAAAAAAAATAATCAAGAAATTCCAAACTGCCTTTTTTTGTACACAGCCCCACTAAAATGTTCGGGTGCTAATAAGCATTCCACAATCTGCTGAAGATGGTGTTTGGCTCTCCCACCCCATACCAGCCACAATGCACTTTGCACCTCTGGTTCTCGTCACTGAATTGCCAATGCCACTGCCATCATAGAACACTAAATAGTGAAATTAAATGGATTTCATAAAGTAATGGAAAAACAGCTGACATTACTTTCCAAAATACACACACACACACAGAGAGAGAGAGAGAGAGAGAGAGAGTGCTGCAAGTCCCAGACACTCACTCACTCACTCACTCACTCACTCACTCACTCACTCATTTATTTATTTATTTATTTATTTATTTATTTATTTATTTATTATACCCCGCCCATCTGGCTGGGTTTCCCCATCCACTCTGGGCAGCTCCCAACAGAATATTAAAAACACGATAAAACCAAACATTAAAAACTTCCCTAAACAGGGCTGCCTTCAGATGTCTTCGAAAAGTCAGGTAGTTGTTTCTTTCGTTCACATCTTGGTGAGAGGGCGTTCCACAGGGCGGGCGCCACTACTGAGAAGGCCCTCTGTCTGGTTCCCTGTAGCCTCACTTCTCATAGTGAGGGAACTGCCAGAAGGCCCTCGCCGCTGGACCTCAGTGTCCGGCCTGAATGATGAGGGTGGAGACGCTCCTTCAGGTATACTGGGTGTAATCCAAAAGGATTACAAGCCCTATTGAACTGTGGAATGGATGCAGTGCCCTGGGATGAACATCCAAAAGCAAAACATTTGACCAGCAACAGTTAATGCAGCGACGCCCAATTGTTGTCGACTATAGCTCCCACTGGGAATTGTAGTTCACAATTCCTGGAGGGCACCAAGATTGACTACTCCTGAATCTGAGTTTAGGTCCCATCATGCAAATAAAATAGAGGAGGGCAGGTAACCACCTCATGCCATGGGCTCTGCGCAGCTACAGTGCCATGGAAGTCTATTTGGAATTATGGAGGATGCGGTTTGTTGCTTACCCCAAACTGCCTCTTTCATTTGTATTCAGCTACTGAAAAGAGCTTCTGTAAGAAACTAATGCTGCTTCTCAGTATGCACGTTGCGCTTCCCAACCCTTCAAAGTGTTTAACGATCAATGACAACCACCAACTTAGTCCATGAAAGCTTGGGGAAAGTCCTTTGAAGTAGATACTAAACCGTCTGAAGCAGCCTGTTCTACTTAATTCTTCCTCTATTTCATACTTCAATAAGGCAGGCAATCATCACAACAGACCAACTTATCCAGGACAAAGGGGTTAAGGACTAAACTTCACCCATTCGTACTCGGACTTCTCGGGTAAGATGGGCATTTCGCAGGGAGAATAGCAGAAATACCCTGGCTCTAATAAGACGTTCTTGGAATGTTCCACCGCTGCTACTATGCATTGGGCATTCTTGAGATTTACCTTCATCCTCACAGTGGAAACTAAAACAAGCACAGGGCACTGTGGGATTCCCAGAAAGGAATCCACTTTGGACATTCTTGTGCCATACTGGATACCTAGTGAGCAGTCCGATACATTCAGAGCATTTTCCACTAGTAAGTTAGAGCCATATTCTTCTCCCCACCATCACCCTCTAAATTTTTATTGGAATTTTATTTACAACATAACATAAGCCCCCACCCCCCCAATACACACAAACCCACCCTCATTAAACGTGAACGTAACATACAAGGGAGCATAACATACAACAATACAAACAATCAAATAAAAGACTTCCTTTATCCTGTATCTGGCCTCCTTATTTACTTCTTATAAACTGTTTCCTTTATGAATAATTATTAAGATTTTTCTAATTATAACTTAAATATCCGCAAAGTCTCCTGCAGACATTAATCGAAACAAGTCCAGGTGTGTATTTTAGGGCACTGTTTTGTGAAGTATTCTCTGCATTTCCCCCATGCTTTTTGAAACTCTTGTCTAGTGTGATCTCTAATTGCCTCTGTTAATCTAGCCAGTTCAATATACTCTAACAGTTTGAGTTAGAGCCATCTTCATGTCAAATAGGGTACACTACAGTAGACTCTATGACACCCACTGTGATAAAACTATCACAGAGCTTTTTCTAGTGTAGAGAACATGGTCAACCTGCTACAGTGGTACCTCGGGTTAAGTACTTAATTCGTTCTGGAGGTCCGTTCTTAACCTGAAACTGTTCTTAACCTGAAGCGCCACTTTAGCTAATGGGGCCTCCCACTGCCACTGCGCCGCCGGAGCACGATTTCTGTTCTCATCCTGAAACAAAGTTCTTAACCCAAGGTACTATTTCTGGGTTAGTGGAGTCTGTAACCCAAAGCGTATGTAACCTGAAGCATATGTAACCCGAGGTACCACTGTACTTCTAAAGAAAATGGTGGTTGCTCCTCTGTTATCTGATAGGGGCCCTGTTTCCAAGCATGGAATGATTCAAAAACGCCAGAAGCCCAGGACAGCTGTGCTTCCCATTGCAGGATCCAGATGTAGCATAAATACACAGCAGCCTCTGTGAGTATGCAGAGCTGCTGTTAGAGAAGATGTGTGTGGAGCCTCAGCCCATCACTGGGCTCAATATCCTTTAATGCAGGCACCACAGCATATATTCTCTGTCCCAAGGCCTCCTCTGCTGTCTACCTCCCATCCTGGCATAATAGAACCGCAGACTTAATTCATGGGCTGTCAGCAATTTTCCTTATTGCTTTGATTTGAAAGTGAAAAGTTACTGTCATAACATCTTAAGCACCCATTACCATAAAAACGTATAACTATTCAAATCAAAGGCATAACGCTTTCATTCCAGACAATTAATTATTGCAAGATGCTAGCAAATTCAAATGATGCTTCCCCTCGCATAATAATAAGACCAAATGTGAAGTGTGTGTGTGTGTGTACATTGGATATACACTGAGTAAGAGGACCGAGTTCACATCACTCACTTATAAAGGAACTTACTCGAGGCCGTGATAATGGCAGCCAGCAGCCTTTTCAAAGGGCAAGCTTCTGAGTTTTCGAGGAGTCAGCTCTGGCGTCAGAAGGAAAGTATTTTCACTGAACAGGGTGGGGAGGGAAAAAGAATTGATTTTAATTTGCAGCTATGGCTTATTTATAGAACGGAGGATAACTTTTTTTACAGGAAGAACAGCAACTGTCTGCCACATTGGCACCATATTATTAAAATTACTCTGGCACAGTTAAACCTCAATTCATAGTATGCAACAGGTCTGCCCATGGTCCAATCTTGGCCCGTGAGGCCGTTTTCCCCAAACCACACCCACCTTTCAACCGGTGGGTGTCACTTATGCTGTCAGCTAGCGGGCGGGAAGATGGGGTTCAATTCAGCATTGGTCCTGAGTGCCTGCCTCACAGCAGGCAACAGGCATGTGCAGCTAAAGTAGGAGGAGTTAACACCCAATTGACAGCTGACAAGCCAGGGTTTAATCCTGCTCAGTTTAGCTGTGCACACCTGTTCCCAGCAGAAAATAACAACAACAACAACAACAACAACAACAACAACAACAATAATAATAATAATAATAATTTATTATTTATACCCCACCCATCTGGCTGAGTTTCCCCAGCCACTCTGGGCGGCTCCCAATCAAATGTTAAAAACAGTACAGCATTAAATATTAAAAGCTTCCCTAAACAGGCATGCGCAGCCAAACAAAGAAAGAAACGCCCTTTCTGCCCCCAACTATAGACTATTTGAGAGAAAAGAGACTTCCTCACCACACCCCATGCCACCCAAGCCAATGCTTGGAAAAAAACTTAGAGCTTGCAAAGTGCTTGTTTCTGCACTCGCTCTGGGAAAGAGCGCCAAAATAAGAATACTTTACAGGCTTTCTTGGGCTATGTGTGCCTATTTCCAGCAGGGAACAAGTGTGCACAACGCAGCAGGATAAGAATAAGAATAAGAATTTATTATTTGTACCCTGCCCATCTGGCTGGGTTTCCCCAGCCACTCAGGGCGGCTTCCAACAAAGATTAAAAATACATTAGAATGTCACACATTAAAAACTTCCCTGAACAGGGCTGCCTTCTGATGTCTTCTAAATGTCAGGTAGTTGTTTATCTCTTTGACATCTGGTGGGAGGGCGTTCCACAGGGTGGGCGCCACCACCGAAAAGGCCCTCTGCCTGATTCCCTGTAGCTTTGCTTTTCACAATGAGGGAACCGCCAGAAGGCCCTCGGCACTGGACCTCAGCGTCTGGGCAGAACGATGCGGGTGGAGACACTCCGTTAGGTATACTGGGCCGAGGGCGTTTAGGGCTTTAAAGGTCAACACCGACACTTTGAATTGTGCTCGGAAATGTACTGGGAGCCAATGTAGGTCTTTCAAGACCGGTGTTATGTGGTCTCGGCGGCCGCCCCCAGTCACCAGTCTAGCTGCCGCATTCTGGATTAGTTGTAGTTTCCGGGCCACCTTCAAAGGTAGCCCCACGTAGACCGCATTGCAGTAGTCCAAGCAGGAGGTAACTACAGCATGCACCACTCTGGCGAGACAGTCCACGGACAGGTAGGGTCTCAGCCTGCGTACCAGGTGGAGCAGGCAGACAGCTGCCCTGGATACAGAATTGACCTCCATGGACAGCTGTGAGTCCAAAATGACTCCCAGACTGCGCACCTGGTCCTTCAGGGGCACAGTTGCCCCATTCAGGACCAGGGAGTCCTCCACACCAGCCCGCCCCGTCCCCCAAGAACAGTACTTCTGTCTTGTCAGGATTCAACCTGCTGGAAACCTGACAAACAGCTGGGTGAAATCCTGCTCAGTTTGGCTGTGTGCACTTGTTCCCAGCAGAAAGCAGGCAAGCACAGCCTGTAAAATGCAGGCTTCATATTCCCTGCTCCCTTCAGGGGGAGGGAGGGGGAAAAATGATTTGCCAGCCCTACACTGAGCACTTCCGAACTGCAATGCCCCTTGCGCTGCAGTTCTCAAGAGCCTGACGGGCAGCTGGCATGTGAGTACCCCACGCAAGGGATTTTGACAAATGGTTGGGGCAACCCAACTCTCAAATGATGCCAGGTGATTGACAGGTGGGCAGCCTCACCCACCCGTCAAACTTGCGCCCCCCCTCCAACCCAATCCTGATAAGGAAATGGTCTATGGAGCTGCAAAGATTCCTCACCCCTGTCCCGTTATTGATTTTGCAGGTGTGGTGCACACCTTCAGCGGCAGAGAAATTACTATTAGGCACCTGAAGGAGGTATTAGAAAAAACATCTCACATAGATTCCAAAAGGCAATCCCAACCTTCAGGATTACCATCTTAAAGAATGAACTATTTAACAGTGCGCTGTGTGCCTAACAAGGCCTTACCTTTTTTGAATGTGTAAAGGCTGCAGATCCCCAATGGGCAGGCCTTCTGGGGTGAAATACTTCAGCAGCTCTCTGGCATCAAGTGATATCGCAGGGCCCTTTTGGCCTTCTTTACGGGCAAGTAATTCTGAAACCCTGGCGAGGGAAACAAAACAGATGAATAAAAATCACTAACTACACCGACAGCTGATGCTGACTAGGTAGTGCGGTTTACAAAAAAACTGCCAACATTTAAGCCATGTTAATGTTACCTCGCTTTCTGTTTAATTTTTTCAGTGCTTTCCAAGTTCTGCAGGACGTTTCTTTCTGGCCACTGCAAAGGATTTGAATCTTTCAACTCTAAATGTGAGACGTTGGAGGTGGGGCAAAGGGAGGGGGGAGGAGGAATAAAGTCAATAATACCATAACTCACTGAAAAATCTAGATGTAGCAGAGAATCTACCAGCTTCCCATTATACCTCATGGGAGTCATGTATAACTCAAAAGTTTTCATTTTTCTAAGCTTTTTGTACAGATTCTACGCCTGTGGCAACTACTGCGTACACCATTATAATGAATCCTATTAGCTCTGACTGTACTTTGCAGCATCAACAAAAGCAAACAGCTGGAATGATCAACGAAGAGCGTTAGAACATAGCAAGATCAGAAAAGCATCTTAAAATATTAACTTTTCTCTAAAACATGTGCTGTGCATTTTGCTTTATGCATTTTGTACAGTGGTACCTCGGTACAGTAGTACCTGCCAACCTAGCAGTTCAAAAGCACGTCAAAGTGCAAGTAGATAAATAGGTACCGCTTCGGCGGGAAGGTAAATGGCATTTCCGTGTACTGCTCTGCTTTGCCAGAAGCGGCTTAATCATGCTGGCCACCTGACCCGGAAGCTGTACGCCGGCTCCCTCAGCCAATAAAGCGAGATGAGCGCCGCAACCCCAGAGTTGGCCACGACTGGACCTAATGGTCAGGGGTCCCTTTACCTTTACCTTGGGTTACAGACGCTTCAGGTTACAGACTCCGCTAACCCGAAATAGTATCTCGGGTACTTTGCTTCAGGATGAGAACAGAAATCGTGCTCTGGTGGCGTGGCAGCAGCAGGAGGCCCCATTAGCTAAAGTGGTGCTTCAGGTTAAGAACAGTTTCAGTTTAAAAATGGACCTCCGGAACGAATGAAGTACTTAACCCGAGGTACCACTGTACTTGAATGTCGATCTTAAGTTCTGCCCAACCGACTGGAATAATGGGATTCAAACAAACAAATCAACCGAACACCACTTTTTTGGTAACTCATTAAAAAGGCACACTTCCCCCCCCCCTCATGACTGGTCTTGAAGACTTGCATTGCACCTCTTTCTTGGAATTAAGCCGCTTATTTCCCCCCCACTCCCTCTGTGTTTGTGTACTGTGTGTGCCCCATGAGCACATGCTGGCGCCCAGCCCTCAAGAAAGGTGGTGAACCCTCAATGTGGCCTTCAAGGCGAGAGAAGTCAGCCACTGCATCCTATATCTCTGCGTTTCTAGTGCCAGATTAAGGCACACTTGTTCTCCCAGGCTGTTGGAGGAATCTGATTTGATTGGTTAACGCCTGCTGCTTTAATTCTGCTGGCATTGTACCAGGGTGTTGATGGCCATTCCCTTTAACATTTTTGGTGGTGGTTATAGTGGTCGTTTTAACTTTGTAATCCATGTTTTATTGCTTTTAGGCTGTTTTACATGACACAATTGTAAACCACGCTAAGAGCTTGATTTGAAGGAGTGTGGTTCAAAAGTTGGATGAATAATAATATTAAAAAGCCAAGATACAAACAAGCTGCTTTTACTCGCTTCACTCCAGCCAAGCCAAGAAAGCTGCCGTTTACTGCAGCTTCCGGTTACATCTGAAGAGGGAAAATATGATTAGTGGCTTCTAAACAAGCCAGGATATTAAATCAGCTTTAAAAAATTTTTGGAAGTCAATGTTAAATCACATCGTCACATTCTGGCTTGCTTAGTTCTCTAGTTTTCGCTGCTCTCTAGCTTGTTTCGCTGCTCTCGCCAAGGAAGGAGAACACTCACTGATGTCCTTAAGGGAAAGAATGTCATGATTGATAGGTACAGTCGTACCTTGGTTTTCGGGCAGCTTAGTTCTTGAATGTTTTGACTCCTGCAAACCCAGGAGTGAGTGTTCCAGTTTGTGAACATTCTTTAGGAACCTGAACGTCCGACGGGGCTTCCGCAGCTTCTAATTGGCTGCAGGAGCTTCCTGTAGCCAATCAGAAGCCGCGCTTTGGTTTCTGAATGTTTTGGAAGTCGAACGGAAGGTACGACTGTGCACATATTGAGGATGATGATGATGATGATTTATTACCTGCTCTTCACCCTAAGGTCCCATGGTGGGTTGCAACATTGAAACACAATATTAAAAACAGCTTAAAACAACTGACAATCACAGAAATCAGGTGGGTCCTAAAATATACACCTCAAGTATCAAAAGCCAGCATTTTCCCAAGTGATAATAACTATGCAGCCAAATTATGCCTACCACAAGCTGTACCCTGGACTTTGGCTTTGACAGGGGCTACAGGACGATTTAGCTGGCTGGTGCTCCACAACTCTAAATAATGTTCTCTGGTACATGTCAGCAGGGTTTTCAGTTCGTTGCTTGAAACCACCGGGAGCTGTCTGGCAGATTCCTGCCTTTCTGCAATAGAGAACACAAAAACTCAGCTTTTCTTCTTCTTTGGTTACTGACATGGTACTCTCAACGCGAGGTATATAGTGATGTTAATCAATAACAATTTACTAAAGTAACAACATCACCTCCGACCGAATGTTGCTGCCAAGAAAAGAAAGAAAAGCAATCTGGAGGCAAATGTGAATCACCTTTACAAAAAGCTACCAAGGAAAAAATATGCATTTGTTCCAGTAATCTCTTCTCATTTGCAGCCAATAACAACAATAAATGTTTGTCGTTTCTAGCAGACAATTAATAATGCACTTTCCTCCAAGGTATTCTTTTAATTAAATAAAGTCTTCATGATTCACTGAACTAGATTAAGGCAAGCAGTGATTCCAGTGTAGCATGGAAATCAGAAGGAACCAGTCAAGAACGAATTGTCAAGCAATACGGATAGAATTCCCATCTCTCAGTTGTCACAAACCTCAACAATATAATCTACATAACATGCAAACTGTTCACTAATTCAGCAAATGAGGCATATTAATTCATGAATTTTGTGTCTACTTCCAACAGTCGCCACAGGAAGTTTGGGAAGGAGTAGTGGGAAGTGTTGTTGTTTTTTAACCCAGCCATTTGCTAACGCCTAGCTATTTGCTCTGGGACGCAAGTGGCGCTGTGGGTTAAACCACAGAGCCTAGGACTTGCTGATCAGAAGGTCGGCAGTTCGAATCCCTGTGACAGGGTGAGCTTCCGTTGCTTGGTCCGTGCTCCTGCCAACCTAGCAGTTCGAAAGCTCCTCAAAGTGCAAGTAGATAAATAGGTACCGCTCCGGTGGGAAGGTAAATGGTGTTTCCGTGTGCTGCTCTGGTTCGCCAGAAGTGGCTTAGTCATGCTGGCCACATGACCCGGAAGCTGTACTCCGGCTCCCTCGGCCAATAAAGCGAGGTGAGCGCCACAACCCCAGAGTCGGCCATGACTGGACCTAATGGTCAGGGGTCCCTTTACCTTTAGCTATCTATCAATTCACCAAAGCATGCAGGAAACATAGCTGGTGGCTATAGTCTCACCCTGCTTCTGCTGTTCCTGTAGTTGAAGGCTATGGGACAGCTCCCCACATATGCTTAAAAACGATTTTGCAGGGGGTGCTCCTTTTTCCAAGGCCTCACCTGGAGCTTTTGTCAAATGGGTACCAAAAACAAAATATCCTCCCTTAGCGCTTAGCTTGTTGTTCAGAAGAAAATGGAAGGTACTCGTAGTCAGCCGAAATAAGATTCAGGCAGCATTTTTTATTTATTTGGAAATACCCACATTGATCTTAGTGGGGTTCATTGGAACATACTCCTAAGTAAGGCTGTATAGGATTGCAGCCTTAAAGCCAATCTTAACGAGGTTCACACAGATTGAGAAGAAAGCCAATGGTCCCAATGGGATTGAATTACAAGTACAGCTGTACAGAGGCATTTATTTCCTTGACTGGAATCAATCCATGAGGTAGGGAGAAGAATAGCAGCTCTGCCTCCCCTAGTGTCCCCCCTCCCAGGAGCTAGGTGACAATCTGAAGTGAGCCTGTTCTGATCGTTTACACGCCTCTCACTGTGTAGAGCACTGGGTTCATGACTTGCCCTGTTTTCTATTTGTTGCTTGCTAAATGTTTTTATTTAATCTTCGTATTACGTTAGCTCCAATAAGGAAGTGATTATTTCAACAATATACAACAAACCACTTATCCTGGTGTTCCTACAGACTACTTGTGCCCTGTTGAAATGACAAAATCTCTACTGGGTATTTGGTTTTCGTTTTGAACTTTCATCGCACCCTCCGATTCATCTATCTGCCCTGCAAGCAGGCAAAGACTCCCCTGCCCTCAAAAAAACAAAACAGAATATGTGATTTGAAGTAATTCGGGGATGACGGGACCAATTATCCTAAGCCTGGTTTGAGTTACCTGATGTGCAGTTGCAATTTTTCTTAATGACAACGCTTTTAAACAATATTTGAACTTATGAGCTTCTCCGGGGCTTATAAATGTAAATAGTGTCAAATTAAACTCCAAATTAAGATAAATGTGGTTTATATCAGTTCTCCCTGTTACTCACTCCGGCAGTGATTCAAAGCCAATGCTTGGGCACGAGCCAATTTCTTCTCTCTCTGTAAAATCTGTTCCCCGCAGAAATGTGGGAGAGATCTGATGAATTCTTCAAACAAACCTGTGTTGATAGGGAAGGGGCAGGGAGATGAGAGGTGTTCTTAAAAAATGCTGATCAAATTAGAATCTTAGAATCACATGAGAATCATAGAATTGTGGAGTTGGAAGGGACCCCCAGGGTCATCTATTCCAACCCCCTGCAATGCAGGGATCTCACCTAAAGCATCTTGGGCAGATAACCACCAAACCTTTGCTTTAAAAACCTCCAAGGAAGAAGAGTTCACAAACTCCCGAGGGAGTCCGTTCCACTGTCAAACAGCTCTGACTGTCAGAAAGTTCTTCCTGATGTTTAGCCAGAATCTCTTTTCTTGCAACTTATTGATTGGTACAAGTCCTAGCCCCCAAAGGAGGAGAAAACAAGCTTGTTCCACATTCCATGTAGTAGCCCTTGACATATTTGAAAATGGCTATTATATCTCCTCCCAGTCTCCTCTTTACCAGGCTAAGCATTACAGTGGTACCTCGGGTTACAAACGCTTCAGGTTACAGACTCCGCTAACCCAGAAGTAGTACCTCGGGTTAAGAACTTTGCCCCAGGATGAGAATAGAAATGCACAGCGGCGGGAGGCCCCATAGCTAAAGTAGTACCTCAGGTTAAGAACAGTTTCAGGTTAAGAACGGACCTCCAGAACGAATTAAGTTCTTAACCCAAGGTACCACTGTATATTGAATTATGAAATCTAACAATGCGACTGACAATGCTTAACAAGATGCCTAATAAGTACTACTATTAACATTCAATGACGTATTTCTATATTCAGACTGATCCCTTTCTATACCTGAAACCCCCTCCCAAAAAAAATTGGGAATAATATGAATAGGATGCTTATTAGCAGCTTTCCGAAACTGTTTGATCCATCAACAAACACGGGAAAAGTCACCATTTGTCCTGTCCAGCTCTAGCAAACCCCCTGCAATGTTCTAATTCTGAGACATATTTTGCTGGGAAAAGCAATAAAAGAAAACAACTAACCCCATCTTTGACAACCTGGTGCCTTCTGTTTGTTTTGGACCACAACTCCCACCAGGAGGGCTGCAGACTGGCAAAAGCTGCTCTAACCCATGCAATTGTAATACACAGCAGTGTGTATAATAGCTATTCCAAGATCTGTCTCATCAAAGTCAGTGAGAAAACACTCAGGAGAACAAGCCTGTACACAGATCTCATTCCCCGACGGAAAGAACTAATAGGCAAGCTCACAGGCTTGATTAGTTCTTAGACGTTAGAATTGGTTAAAATGATTAATATCCTTATTATCTTGGATCTAAGACTCCAAACATTGAATATATTAGATCTCTGTTTTTAAAAAGAAATTGGTGCAGTCCACATCTTGTTCTACTTGGAAGGAAAGTAATGCGCCATAATACTTACATGCTTCACTTTCTCCTGTCTTTGTGGTAAATTTTCCGGTTGTTTTTGCAAGAGTGAGTGATCCATTGATCTGACTGGCTGAATAGATCAATGTTGCTTTGCAACCTCCACGGCCGTTGCCTTGTACCAAGAAATAATAGTTGCAAGTTTCTCCTTTCAGTTCAACTTCTGGAACTAATTAGAACACAAGAAGTTGTGCAAGTAAAGGCTTCAGACCTTACTAAAGTAAACAGTAATTTGTTCAATAAACACATACAGAAAATCTAGAATAAATATTACTAAGTTATAGATTTAGGATAGCCAGGGTTCCTCTAATAAGAGAAGTAAATACATTTGAACTTTCATTAATTAACACACACACACACACACACACACACACACACAATTTCTTCATAAATTTAAAGAAAACCTGATAAATTATTCAGATTAATATATTTAGGCTGCAATGTTATATCCGCTGGCTAGGAAGCAAGCCCACTGAATACACTGGGGATTACTCCAGAGTAAACACATATAAGGTTATGTTATTAGGTCATCCTAGTATGTGAGCTCTTATTTGTATACTTAAGGAAATAGAAGCATTTCTTTTTTTATACTGCTTTAAAAAAAGCTTCAAAGGAGGTATTATTTTTATGCAAGGTTCATATACAATCCATAAAGATCTACCAAGAGTTTCAAGAGAAAAAAAGAGCAATGGGGGGCAGGGGTAATGGAAAAAGTGGGCCAGCAGGACAGGGAAAGAGTGCAAATGTAGGAAAGAAAGACAACTTACCATTAATGAGTCTGGGTTTCTGGGCTATATATTCCTTCCATTTTTTTGAGCTCAGCTGCGCGGGTAAAGGAACCAACATGCTGCTTACTCTGCAAGGCAATAAAAATAAGGCTCCTACCTGCAGAAAAAGCATATGTACACTTTTCTATTACCACGTAAACATCATAGGAGAAATATTTTTAAAGGGTCAAGTAGTATGATTGATCTTTCAAGGACAGTTGAAACGATGACAAAAGAACGCTGCTCTACCACAAAAATGGGGGGGGGGGGAACCATGGCTTCTCTAGTCACAAAAGAGCAACTTCGCTAATCCCTTCCTCCTGTGTTTGGGGGGGGGGTCATGCAAACAGGTCACTTGTGTGAACATTTATCTGCACATGTTAAGATGGCTGCCATAATGCATTACTTGTTCTGAATCAAGTGAATGCCACAAGATCCAGACCAATAAATCTGCTTGATTCTTCCCCCCCCCCTTTTTAAAAATATATCTTTAGTAATTTAAAACAAACACATTTATGAAGAACAGACGTACATACAAGTAAACAAACGTACAATCAAACAAACAAATAACAGAAAAATCAAACAAACCACCACACTATAAGATATAAGAAGACTGATATAATTATCATCATATATACTCCTGGTATTGAACTCAATTATAAAATTTATAGAAAAGAAATTTAAAACCGACTTCCAATTAATCTCACTGTACTTTGTCTATTCATTACTTATACTGCACAGTTACATATTTCTTATATAATTTCTTTTTACCTCCCTACAAACTTATATGTATACACTACAGAGGCCAACCAAAACAAAAAGTATATAAGGATTGGAGAATATTTAGAAAACTATGGAATAAAAGGAAACATCTTGGGAGAATTAGACTGATCCCAGTATTGTATAAATCTGCTTGATTCTTGTTGCAAACTGCAGCCTCACTTTAGGGCACATATTACCCTGTATTTTGGATATGGAAGATACTGAACTTTTATGCCCATTTCTCTTTATTCCATGCATTTACAACCCTAGGCATATGGCTCGTAATTTAGAAACGATGTGCACTTTCCAGTAAAAACACTAAACTATTGTTGAGTATTATCTGAGCGAGCCTAAAGGAGCCATGGGCTCATGCACTCTCTCTCTCACCTCTGCTATAGCTGTGAGAAGTGGGGAAGCTTTCATTTTCACTTTTAAACGAAACCAGAGCAAACCATTCTAACTGAATTCATGGAAACCATGGTTAAACTACGGTTCATTTAACCATGCCAGGTTCAAACCATCGTTTGTGAGCTTTGGCTTGCTGGCAATAGTTTAGAGTTACATTCATTAAATCAATGCTTCTCAACCTTGAGTCGCAAAGCTGTTGTTGGACTACAACTCCCATTATCTCTGTCCACTGGTACTGCTAGCTAGGGATCATGGGTTTTGTAGTCCAACAATAGCTGGAGACCAAAAGTTGAGGAACACTGCATTAAATATATAATTTATACTTAGAAGGTTTGTGAATAGTTCTCAGATACTACTGTGCTACAAAGCAAAGCACTTGCTATCTTTCCAAGAAACTCTCTACCCCAAATGGAAACTATGCTTATTTGTATTTAAGCTAATGTGCTCATTACTCATATTTACCAGAGAATAAGGTGACACACCAGAGACCAGAAGACATATAAAACTTAACATTATACTTGATTTTTCCAAGAGACCAGTGCTTTTTTTCTTTTAAAAAATGTTTAGGGGTACTCTTATTTTCCTACTCATATTGAAATACTGCCCCTCAATGAGGCCAAACTTAGATGCACAAAATGTTTAGGAGTATGCGTTCCCCCCCCCCCCAGAAAAAGCACTGCAAGAGACAAGATACCTTTCCACGCAGAGAAGAAATCTGATTCCAAAATAGCAGAGATTTCTCCTCCACATCAGTTCTTGCCAAGCTCCTACACAGAGAGTTAAAGAACCATTTTGTCAGGTGCTGGTGTGGTTGCTCAAGAGCAAACAGGCAAGGCTCCAACCTGACTTTTTCAGGCTTTATTATCTGTACAAACTATTTACAATGCAGAGCGTTGCAAGTCCATGTCTGCTCAGTCGCTAGCAGAATCTGGGAGTGGGTGGTCCTTATACCTTCCCCAGCATAACAGCCGTGTGGCCTCCCCTCCCTGCGCCAAAGACTACTGCACAGAATGGGCGCTGGCAAAGAGGGACTTGCCTGCCCTCCGGTTTGCTCAGGCTCGGTGTTGAGGCTCTCCCTAGCATCTTCTGATCCCAGCACCCCCTCCCCACTGGAGGTGGGGCTTCCCTCCTCGCCAGAGGAAGAACTGCTTCGCACGATCTTCGGAGGCTCCCTGTACCACACCTGCCCTTCCACCTCTCGCCTGAGCTGATAGCAGTTCCCTGACACATTTCTTCACAGAATCACAGAATTGTAGAGTTGGAAGGGACCAACAAGGGTCATCTACTCCAACTCCCTGCAATGCCCAACATGTGGTTCGCACCCACCACCCTAAGATACAAGGGTCTCATGCTCTACATCAGTGGTGTCCAAACTTTTTTTAAAGAGGGACAGATTTGAGGAAGTAAAGGGCCGTGGGGGCCAACCAAAGTTGTTAACCTTTTTTTAGGATTTTACACCAGGAAATAAACTGCCACAGGGCCCGAATTAAACCGACCGGCGGGCCAGATTAGACCCCCCCAAAACAGATTTAGGACGTGCCTGCTCTGCATGCACTCAAAGCATCTAATTCACACAAAATGAGTCTGGTAACAAAAGGATACAGCTCAAACTGAAGACCCGACACTAAAGATGAAGGCAGATGTGACAGCATCACTATCTGTACAAATTTCAATGCAGGGCAATAATAATGGAAAACCTAAGAAGAAATTAAGTTGAAAGGGTTATTAGGCAAACACATATACCACCAATGCCTCTAAATGAGATGATTCTATATGTTTGTGGCCAGAATATTAAAAAAAAAACACCTGTACAGAGAGATTTCTGTACTTCCTTTTCTCTTGCACAGTCGAAAAGCCCCATAGTGAAAATACCCTCTGAAACGGCCAAGTCACAAGGTAATGGAAAGGAAAATCAACCATGATGAGCACAACCTA
The DNA here is from genome assembly GCF_964188305.1 of Podarcis bocagei. NCBI lineage: Eukaryota > Metazoa > Chordata > Lepidosauria > Squamata > Lacertidae > Podarcis > Podarcis bocagei. Next base: position 77,430,734 of record NC_138133.1, on the reverse strand, counting down.
GGCTCAACTGAATTCCTTGACCAAAAATATATTTTTTTATCCCCAACAGCAGCCACGCTTTAAACACATGTTGCTACATTTACTTGCATTTCTCTTCCCTAATTTTCATGTGATTAGGTAAGTGTGATCTTTCCCCCCTTTTCAGCACAGAGAGAACCTGCAGCCAGATTTTCAAATATTCTCTTTCATTTTTGCCTGTGAATGTTTTCCAGTCTCCTTAAAACAAATCTTCAATTTTACCGCATGCCTATTGCCTAGATTTAGCCACTATTGATTCCTAAAGAGGAGAAGTGCCGTTTCAAAGACACGTAAAACACAGGCTTTACCTCCGACAAACAAGTATTAGTATTCTGCCTACGTCCAGTTTCATCGGCAGTAAAGTAAGAATTAAAAGCCAAGGTGCCGAGCTGCCTTCCTGATGCAGTGCCTTTTATACAGAAGTCTGGAAAAGTAATTTCAGATCCAAACTGAAGAAAACAAAAAAGAAAAATGTAAGTGCAAAAATGTCTATAGTAGGAGTTGCATTTGTTTCTTTTTAAATTAGTCAAAAACACTTAAGGTGAAGAAAGAAAACACGACGAATGGAATTAAAAACAATGCATTACTAGATTTTTTGATTTTTTTAAAAAAAACACTTTCAAAAGCTTTTTCCTTGCTTGTGTGCTCAGATAAGCTGGTCCCACCTACATCCCCTGCCCTTCTTTCTGGGGAAGGAAGTGGATAGCAGAGAGTCCAGATCTGAATGCTGAATAATAGTAGTAGTAGTAGTAGTAGTAGTAGTAGTAGTAGTAATAATAATAATAATAATAATAATAATAATAATAATAATAATAATTCTACCCCACCCATCTGGCTGGGTTTCCCCAGCCACTCTGGGCGACTTTCAACAGAACATTAAAAACAGAATAAAACTTCAAGCATTAAAAACCTCCCTAAACAGGGCTGCCTTCAGGTGTCTTCTAAAAGTCAGATAGTTGTTTATTTCCTTGACATCTGATGGGAGGGCGTTCCACAGGGCGGGCGCCACTACCAAGAAGGCCCTCTGCCTGGTTCTCTGTAACCTCACTTCTCGCAGTGAGGGAACCGCCAGAAGGTCTTCGGCGCTGGACCTAATGCTTCTTTAAATGCACAAGTATTATTCTTCACCCCAACTCAAAATCTCCTGCTGAGATAAGAAGAGAGGAAGGCATGTGCACAACAGGAAGTGGGAGACCTGCTTCCTTTGTGTGCCTCATGCCTCTTTACTGTTTAGATGCTTCTCTATCGCCTTCACTTCTCTGTCCCTCTGTGTTGGTATCTTCACCATCCAAGGTGGATATACAGTAGTACCTTGGACCCCAAATGCCCTGGAACTTGGACGTTTTGGCTGCTGGACGCTGCAGTGATTGTTCCGGTGTGCAAACGTTCTTTTGGAACCCAAACGTCCGACGGGGCTTCTGTGGCTTCTGATTGGCTGCAGGAGATTCCTGCAGCCAATCAGAAGTCGCAATGTGGTTTTCGAACGTTTTGGAAGTTGAACGGACTTCCGGAACGGATTCCATCCAACTTCCAAGGTACAACTGTACATGCAGATTTGGGATCTACACACTGTGCTTGTAGTGACTGATGGTGCTTAAATGAGGTTTCTCTGGCAGGGAACTTGAAGCATGCCATCGTCGGATAGCCCTATCATCTTCTTTTGCCCTATCTGGCACCGGGCTTTGTGGGCTCTGCCAGTGAAGCAATTTGACAACTGGGGTGGGAAACATTTTCTGGGTTTGCAGCTCATCTGCACGATCAAGGACAACCAGAGTTAGCATGCTTCGGTTGCTATCTCAAATCTGCAAGCTCTGCCCACCCAAACCAGAATACTAGGCTGTTTCAGCCACATACACCTTGATCACTATGCTTAAAGGAACACATTTTTTTCTGTGATTCACTAAATTCAATCAAGAGCTTTGAAGCCTTTCCGTGTACGAACTTAGCATGCATTTTTCATTAGTTTGATACAGGTTGAGTCAACATGCACCCACAGAAGGTTTCACACTGATACCTTTCGCTCCCATATCTGAATCTTTCCTCTCCACAAGTCTCTGGAATCAATGCTGTTTTTTAGATTCTCGGGAGCCACAATATCTGCAGAAAGATAGCATGCGATTTTCTGCCAACTGTTGCAGAAAGAAAACATGAATGAGTTGTGCGTTTTTTACTCAAGTCTTTATATCTTTACAACTTCAGTGTTTAAGACAACAGTACAACACCAGCTATCAGCCCAGTACTGATTTATCTTTTGTAAAAGTCATATATCTTAGTAGTTGCGGGCATTATCTATATGCCTTCATTTAACCAAAGTCACTCAATGATCTTATAATTCAAATTCAGTGGTCTCACAAGTCTCCCTTAGCATTCAGTTGTCTAGCTCAAGGCTTCTTAACCCCCTAGGAAATCAGAAGGCAGCTTGATGGGCATAACAAGTTCACTTTGACACCTGAGAACATGATTCATTATTGCCAGAAAAAACTCAAACCCCGTATAAAATTTCAACATAAATCAGGGCAGAGAAGAAATGTACAGTGGTGCCTCGCGAGACGAAAAGAATCCGTTCTGTGATTCTCTTCGTCTAGCGGTTTTTTCCGTCTTGCGAAGCAAGCCCATTGAAGGATTAGCGGATTAGCGCTATTAGAGGCTTTTAGCGGCTTATCTGCTGATTGGATCAGCTGATAAGCGGCTTAGCGCTATTAGGGCTATTAGCGGCTTTTAGCTGCTTTTAGCGGCTTATCTGCTGATCAGATCAGCTGATAAGCGGCTTAGCACTATTAGCGGCTTATCTGCTGATCGGATCAGCTGATAAGCGGCTTAGCGCTATTAGCGGCTTATCTGCTGATCGGATCAGCTGATAAGCAGCTTAGCGGCTTAGAAAAGGGGGGGGGGAACCAGCAGGAACTTGCAAGACATTGTCATCTTGTGAAGCAAGCCCATAGGAGATTCGTTTTGCGAAGCACCTCCAAAACGGAACTCTTTTCTTGTCTTGCGAGGCATTCGTCTTGCGTGGCACCACTGTACCAGAAAGATACAATGCAAAGCTTTAGTCAACGTTTTGGAGGTGTGCTGCTCTTGTTTCCTCTTTAGGTGCAAACTTACATTTTGTTTATAAGAGTGCCTGCCAAAATATTACAATTTATGAACTGAGACGTTAAAATATTTTTACATAAAGTGACACAAACGCTAAAATTAGTTCTCTCGTTTAGATGGCACTACTCACATTTTGCTTTCACTTGCTACAATAGTTATTTTTGCTCCATGCCATTCTCTCAGGTGTTTCAAGGCACCGATGGCAGGTAAGCAATCTTTTAATCTAGGGGCATCTCTTTCTGAAGAATGCAATATGACATCAACCATTGTTCTTCCTGTAGAAGCAATTTCAATAGATAAAACACACATGTACAGCAAAACCCCTCACTATTAAGCACACGATAGGGTAAAGCCGTTTTATCCCCCAAAAGCTATTATCAAGCAGTTTGTCAAAATTTATAGGCTTGTTTGCAGCATTTCTCAAACATCTGGTTGCAGAACACTCAAATTTAGCAAGATGCTTTAAGAGACGCAACCTAACTTAGACATCACACCTTCACTGCTATTCTCCATCTTCTACAGATAACCCCAGAAAAAGCTGCATTTAAGCTTCTTGATATCTTTGCAGTTCCAATTTTCCTTCCACTGTATATCAATCTTCTTACTTCATGACCCCCCCCTTTCATTCCTCTAACACAGATCTGTAAATATGCCCTGGAAGGCACAGATAACTCAGTGATATAAAAATGGCTAAATAAATGTCGTCCAGCTCTGTTTGCAGCAAGCATCATCATCTTCCAAGTCCATTTGCAAGTCTATCACAGTAGCCACAGATAAAGTGTTGACTTCTTTCCATTTTGATTCCTGATCACCTTTAAGTTTTTTAAAAAACTAAATTTTGCCATACTGTATTTCTAGCAAACTGCTTTGCTGCAGAAACCTATTGCCATTTTGCTCCCAGACTATGAATGCTGGAAATACATAAGCGGAAGCACAACACCAGCTGGTGACAGTATCAAACTTTCCAGTAATGCAAAACTACTTGCCAAATACAAGAGGATTATATACAGGAGAGTCAACATGCATGCTTACTTGAATAAGGACCGCCATACGAAAAAAACTGGAATAGATCTGTTATACCCCAAATGCATTTTAAAAAAAGATATTTCAGGGGAAAATATTTGATTATTAAAAAAAGATTACCAGGAGCAGGAAGCTTATCTGCTAACAGATGTATACTCTCTGCAGACTCTTCATAGAGACTGAAACACAAACATTGAAAATAAATAAGCTATCATCTTTCAAGAATAAAAATGCTTTAAAATATTCCAAGCATTATGCAATCCACATATTTGAACTGCAAAGTATCAACATGTTTTCAGTGAGTGAAACAGATGAGTAGGCTCGCTTCTTATTTGATGTCTGGTACCAATGGAATGATGTCTGGTACCAATGGAAGTGAGAGCTGGACCATAAAGAAGGCTGATCGCCGAAGAATTGATGCTTTTGAATTATGGTGCTGGAGGAGACTCTTAAGAGTCCCATGGGTTAGGGAGGCCATAAAGATCCTATGAAAACATCCACACTAGGATGATTTAAATCAGGGGTCAGCAAACTTTTTCAGCAGGGGGCCGGTCCACTGTCCCTCAGACCTTGTGGGGGGCCGGATATATTTTGAAGGAAAAAAAATGGACGAATTCCTATGCCCCACAAATAACCCAGAGATGCATTTTAAATAAAAGCACACATTCTACTCATCTAAAAACACCAGGCAGGCCCCACAAATAACCCAGAGATGCATTTTAAATAAAAGGACATATTCTACTCATGTAAAAACACGCTGATTCCCAGACCGTCTGCAGGCCGGATTTAGAAGGCAATTGGGCCGGATCCAGCCCATGGGCCTTAGTTTGCCTACCCATGATTTAAATTTTATGTTTTTAAAAAATTATTCACTGCTTGTTAGAGCAGCCATATGCTCTAAAAAACTCTAAAAATGTCCCTCTAACAAGTCATTTACTAACACTGTTTTGCTACTTATAGCACAACCCTATGTATGTTTATTCAGAACAAACCTAACTGAGTTCAATTGGGTTTATTCATAAGTATGTACGTTTAGAATTTCAGGCTAAAGTGATGAAGCAACTTCTGTTTGACATGTTTCAGTGATCAACACACTGGCTCCCCCTTGTGTTGGCATTTAGAGTTTTCTTGTAAAATTAACGACACCTGCCATGCACCATTTATATCTGAAATAAATAATGTTTTAACATTCAACTAGTCAAAACCTCTCCAAGAAACTGCCAGGCTTACAAGGCCAAGACCTATTCAAAACTGCTGTTGTATGCAGCCTCATAACAGCCTAACATAATCATGCTTTCACAGCCCATGAATGCATTTCACGTGTTCTGACAACCGAAGAAGCTAGCCAAGTTCTCAAAAGGCATGCCCTCTTTGTAATTGCTTCCGTATCACAATTGCGTTGTAAAACTGGCGTGCCTGTATTGTCTCACTGCTTATGCTTCCTGCGAATTATCTTGAGGGACTCATTTGGTTGAAAATAAAGTTATAAAACACACACGGGCCTTCTGACCTCAGCATGGCTATTTCACTGTTCTCACTCAGCTAACAGCATCCTAAGACAAGCTATCTTGCCCTTGTTCTCCCCTGGTAAGGATCCCAGCTTCATTTTTGTACAGTGGCAATAAAACTACAGTGGTGCCCCGCAAGACGAATGCCTCGCAAGAAGGAAAACTCGCTAGACGAAAGAGTTTTCCGTTTTGGAGGTGCTTCGCAAAACGAATCTCCTATGGGCTTGCTTCGCAAGACGACAATGTCTCGCAAGTTCCTGCTGGTTTTTCCCCCCTTCCCCCCCTTTTTCTAAGCCGCTAAGCCGCTTATCAGCTGATCCGATCAGCAGATAAGCCGCTTAAAGCAGCTAAAAGCCGCTAATAGCGCTAAGCCGCTTATCAGCTGATCCGATCAGCAGATAAGCCGCTAAAAGCAGCTAAAAGCCGCTAATAGCGCTAAGCCGCTTATCAGCTGTTCCGATCAGCAGATAAGCCGCTAATAGCGCTAAGCCGCTTATCAGCTGATCCGATCAGCAGATAAGCCTCTAATAGCGCTAAGCCGCTTATCAGCTGATCCGATTAGCAGATAAGCAGCTAAAAGCCTCTAAAAGCCTCTAATAGCGCTAATCCGCTAATCCTTCAATGGGTTTGCTTCGCAAGACGAAAAAAACCGCTAGACGAAGAGAATCACAGAACAGATTCTTTTCGTCTTGCGAGGCACCACTGTACTTCCCCTCACCTTTGCATTGCCCCCTGCCTAGGATGCTGTGCTCCACTGCAGACTCTCCAGGTGAATTATGTGCAAGCCTACTAAAGTCAATGATTCCCATGGTTTTCTGGTTTGCAGCCTAGGTTTTCTGGTTCTGAAACTGTACTATTTGGGTGTATTATCAAATATTGAATCAGCTTACTCAATCAGGGATAGGGATTCCCGGCTATTACTGTCGTCGTCCTCAAAACTTTGAAAACCGCCAAGGCACGCTTCAATATTTCTTTGAATAGAGATTTTGCTTTCATCCGCCTCCAGGTCAAAATTGATGTCCTCCCAGTCACAACTGCAAAACTATCCAATCAGAAGGAAATTCCGTAAGGGTCGGGCCAAGTTATATTAACATTGTAGATAATGATGCAACTTGTGCTAACTCACCTGAGAAAACCCACATATTGACTGAATTGCAAAATACCATCCCTTCACACCTGGAGTCCCAACAAGTGAACATGCTAAAGAAAAGAAGGAAAAGAAAAAAGAAAGAAAGAAAGAAAGAAAGGGTATTAGTAGCTTGTATCCAAACCCTATTTCCTTCTTCAGATATGTTTAATGGACTGCAAAGGCTGAGTCAAGAACTGCAAGATGCTTTGTCAAAAAATATACACTAAGTAACAAAATGCAAAATATTACTGTAAACAATTGTCTTTTTGTTGCATTCTTAACTATCCTCTCTTTTCTCCCCATCACCCCAGCTCTTGCATGAAAAAGGTTTGTGAGTTGCTGCTGTTTTCCATTGTTTTCTAGTGGCCGTATACAGTTAACTAAATCTGTGAGGCCCTCAATAAATGACTGCTGTGACTTTATAAATTACCGTAACTGGCATCTCAAGCACAGACCTGAAAACATTTAAAATTTATAGAGATTTTTCTGTTTTCAACAGTGGCAAGTCAGATGCTTCTGGGAGGGTCACAAGCAACACAGGTTGGACCTACCCATTCCCTGCGAGTCCCCAATGTCTGAAAACATGGCATATGCTAATATTTGCTGTTTCACTTACCTGGGAAATCTTCAACTTTTGTGTTTAGTGAGGTACTGCAGTTTGTTTCTAATAAGTTATAAATACTTTCAGCAGTCAAACCTGCAAAATACAAATTTTATTTTATGTGCAAGAAGCATCATAGGAACACAAGAATCCACATTCCATCCTTATTAAGCATTCCTTAAATTTACAGTACCATGCATGCCAAAATATCTCTAGTATATAGCTATGAACCAGGATGACAATAAGCAAATGAGGTTCACATGCGTACACATAAATGAAATCTGAAATAAACATGACATTCACATGCATACACGTGAATGAAATTTGCAATAAACCAAGAAGGTCCACATGCATACACATGAATTAAACCAGCAATAAACACATGAGGTTCACACATAAATGTGAATGATACTGCAATAAGCAAACGAGGTTCATATGCGTACACATTTATTGAATATGCAATAAACACATGAAGTTTACACACATACATGTGAATGAAACTTGCAATTAACCAATAAGGTTCACACACATACACATGAATTAAACCGGCAATAAGCAAATGAGATTCACACTGTACACTTGAATTGAACCAGCAACAAACAATAGGTTCACACTGTACAAGTGAATTAAACCTGCAAAAAACACACAAAATTCACACACATGCACAAGAACGATATTGCAATAAGCAAATGAGGTTCACATGCCAATATGGGAGGGAGACAATATGCAAATACACATACACGTGAATGAAACCTGCAAGAAACACATGACATTCACACGTATACACGTGAATAAAACCTGCAAGAAACACACATTCACACGTGTACACGTGAATGAAACCTGCAATAAACACACGACATTCACACACGTATCAAACCTGCAAGAAACACACGACATTCACATGCATACACGTGAATTAAACCTGTGATAAACACACGACATTCACACGCGCACACGTGAACGAAACCTGGCATAAGCCAGCGAGGTTCACGCGGGAGGAAAGCGCGCACCTGGGCGGCCTTCGGCTCCGGCCTCCCCTCGCCGGCCTCGCCAGCTCACGAAGAGGAGGTGGCGGTCCATGAGGGCCCCGTCGCCGGGCGCCCGCTTCCCGCCTCCGCCTCTCCCTCGGCGGCGCTCCCGCCTCGCCGCCGGCGCCGCTTCCGCTTCCCGAGGAGGAGCTACAGGCCTCGGCCGCCGCACGCCGCCCTCCTTCCGCTGGCGGCCGGCAAGAGAGGCTCCTTGGACGGCGAGGCCTCAGCCTCCGGGAGCCGCCATGGCCAGCTTCACCAAGGCCGCGCAGGTACCAAGAGGGAGCCCCGGCCTTCCCCTCGGAATCCCGGGGCCGGGACGGGCTGGCTGCGCGCCTTAATCCGGAGTGAATCCGCATTCTTTAAGGGGGGTTGTCTTTAATGTATTGCAAAAGGTCTGGAGGGACTCGGCGCGCTGCAAATGTGTCTTCCGTTTTAAATCGGGCAGCTGGGGCGTAAAGGGATCTGTAACCGTTGCTGAAATGTGTTGATGTTGTCGTTAAGAATAAAGTCACATGGTTATTATTATTGCTATTAACTGAATTGTTATACTGTACCACCCTTCCTCCTGAGATCACAACGATAATAATAATAATAATAATAATAATAATAATAATAATAATAATAATAATAATAATAATAATAATAATAATATGCTTAGAGCAGAACAGGTGATGCAAAATATATCCCATAGTGGAACGCAAGGTTTTTATTTGGTACCAGATATGTCAGATAATCCATGAACGTTACCAAATAAACTCATATATATTTAGTGGGAACGTGTGATTGCTCGGTTGTATAAATCGCAAGCCCAAGCTCTTTAGGTAAAACCATGTTCTGCCTCCAGCATTGAGGTCGGGGTGTCATATAACAGTGTCTCCCCATTTCCTTCTGGGTGTAAAAATGCAATGCTTATTGGTTTCCTTCTCTTTCCTGGAAGAGTAGGCTTTCAGGAGCACCTCCTTGCGTAGACTCCCCAGAAAAGTGACCAGGAAAGGACAAGGGACTTGCGCCTTCTCTTGCCTGGTCCTTGCGTATTTCAGCCAAAATGTGCTGCCCTCCACTGTCGGAGGCAGTATGCTGGGGAGTTGCACTTGTTGACCCTCCAGATTTTTTTGCTGGACTACAACTACCATGACCATTGACTGTGCGGGGCTGTTGAATGCTGCGGAATCAGTGAAAATCTGGAAATTGCCTCTGAGTCTCGTTATGCACATTTGCATGTGACAAGTGGTGTGTGACACCCCCTCCCGCTTAACTCGTTAATTGAAGGTTATGTTAGGAACTCTAATTATGGCATATACCATATGTATTAACGTGCTACAGAACTTCATTTTTATTATAATGTTGTTCTTTACATCTGAATTTGTTCTGAATGACATTTAAAAATATGGCTTCAGCCTTATTCATGCTTACTTTGAACTGATTCCCACTGACTATAATAATAAAAAATAATAATAGATTTTTATTTATATCACGCTCTCCCTGGCCAGAGCTGGGGTCAGGGCAGCTAACACCAGTAAAATCACAATAAAAACATAATAGGGGAGGAAAGGGGGAAAAATTAAAATATGGGTTAAAATACAATTTAAGATGCAGCCACATTTTAATAGTAGCCCATAGTTCAAAACCATAAGGGGAGGGAAACATAAGGGTCAGACTGAGTCCAAACCAAAGGCCCGGTGGAACAGCTCTGTCCTGCAGGCCCTGCAGAAAGATGTCAAGTCCCGCAGGGCCCTAGTCTCTTGTGACAGAGCGTTCCACCAAGTCGGGGCCAGTACTGAAAAGGCCCTGGCCCTAGTTGAGACCAACCTAACCACCTTGTGACTTGGGACCTCCAAAGTGTTGTCATTTGTAGACCTTAAGGTCCTCCGCAGGGCATACCAGGAGAGGTGGTCCCGTAGGTATGTGGGTCCTAGGCTTTAAAGGTCTTACTTCCAAGTAGGTGTGTGCGGTCTATGCAGAGTTAGGTGCACTTAAGCCTATTATTTTCAGTTATGTTGGTGCACCTATACTGCATAGGATTGAGGTTAAAAAAACCCTGGAGAAATTATGGTATGGGTGCCACTGTTGCTTTCCAACTCCATGTTGGAATCTCTCATTGTTGACCATCTTCTGTGTCCCAGGGCAGAAAAAAATGTCTCTTTAGGCACGTTGGTGTTGCATTTTATTTTAATGCAACCAGTCCTAATAGACAAACCACAGTTCTTAATGTCATATGGATCAAGGAATGTGCGCTGGGGATGGCTCACTGAGATGAGCACATAGATTTTTGTTTACTAGGAATAATAATATTTCTATATGTTAACCACGACCCATTATTCCTTTACAGCAATGGGCCACATTTGCTCGAGCCTGGTATCTTATAGATGCGAAGATGCAACCACCAGGAAAAATTGCAGCCATCACTGCCATCAGACTTCAGGGGAAGCATAAGCCTGTGTACCATGCACTAAGTGAGTTCTGCTCGGGATTCAAATGTTTGATATATCAGCACTGATTTGTTTTTATTGTTTAAAGCAGGGATCAACAATCTTTTTGAGCCAATGAACACATTTTCAGGCTGGAGGAATTGTGGGCACCACAAACACTGTCACCTGTTCTAGAATTCTTTCAAGCCTAATTTCAGAGGGAGTGCAAAGAGTGGACTCTGAGGGCATCAGAGGGGGTCTATGGGCACCACATTGACAAACCCCAGTTTAAAGCTGGAGTGGAATGAATTGAGTTTTGCATTACCCTTTTGTTGTTGTTGAACTGGAGTCCTCTCAGTTAGCAGTCTGCATGTAAAATTTCAAAATAAGTACATTGCATGACATCTCTTTACTATTAAACGTAAAGGGACCCCTGGCCATTAGGTCCAGTCGTGGCCGACTCTGGGGTTGCGGCGCTCATCTCGCTTTACTGGCCAAGGGAGCCGGCGTACAGCTTCCGGGTCATGTGGACTAAGCCGCTTCTGGTGAACCAGAGCAGAGCACGGTAATGCCATTTACTTTCCCGCCGGAGCGGTTCTTTTTGACGTGCTTTTGAACTGCTAGGTTGGCAGGAGCAGGGACTGAGCAACGGGAGCTCGCCCCATCATGGGGATTCGAACCACCGACCTTCTGATCAGCAAGTCCTAGGCTCTGTGGTTTAACCCACAGCGCCACCCGCGTTCCCTCCTTACTATTAAGGCATAATTAATCTGTGTTGAATGATCCCGGGTATGCCTTCTTTCTTAAATACTTTCCTGAATCTTATGAAGGCTCATCTAATTCAGCATGCTTTGCAAGAATCCCAGCCACTTATCCGTGAAATACACCCATTTTGATGTAGGATAACCAGTTGCTTATGATCAGAATATATTTTGCATGTAGTAGATCTGAGAATATATGCAGAGCAAATGCAGAATTACTTTCATGTTCTCTTCTCCTTTAATAATAATAATAATAATAATAATAATAATAATAATAATTTATTATTTATACCCCGCCCATCTGGCTGGGCTTCCCCCGCCACTCTGGGCGGCTTCCAAAAGAATATTAAAATATTAAAATACTATAATACATCAAACATTAAAAGCTTCCCGAAACAGGGCTGCCTTCAGATGTCTTCTAAAAGCCTGGTAGTTGTTGTTCTCTTTGACATCTGGTGGGAGGGTGTTCCACAGGGAAGGCGCCACTACCGAGAAGGCCCTCTGCCTGGTTCCCTGTAACTTGGCTTCTCGCAGTGAGGGAACTGCCAGAAGGCCCTCGGTGCTGGACCTCAGTGTCCGGGTAGAACGATGGGGTGGAGACGCTCCTTCAGATATACTGGACCAAGGCCGTTTAGGGCTTTAAAGGTCAGCACCAACACTTTGAATTGTGCTCGGAAACGTACTGGGAGCCAATGTAGGTCTTTCAAGACCGGTGTTATGTGGTCTCTGCGCCCGCTCCCAGTCACCAGTCTAGCTGCCGCATTCTGGATTAGTTGTAGTTTCCGGGTCACCTTCAAAGGTAGCCCCACGTAGAGCGCATTGCAGTAATCCAAGCGGGAGATAACCAGAGCATGCACCACTCTGGCGAGGCAGTCTGCAGGCAGATAGGGTCTCAGCCTGCGTACCAGATGGAGCTGGTAAACAGCTGCCCTGGATACAGATTTGACCTGTGCCTCCATGGACAGCTGTGAGTCCAAAATGACTCCCAGGCTGCACACCTGGTCCTTCAGGGGCACAGTTACCCCATTCAGGACCAGGGAATCCTCCACACCTGCCCGCCTCCTGTCCTCCAAAAACAGTACTTCTGTCTTGTCAGGATTCAACCTCAATCTGTTAGCCGCCATCCAACCTCCAACCAACTTAAAAAAAAGTTGACATGCTGCTGCTGCCGCTACTGAAACCAAAACCAAATGCATGCTTCACAAATTGAGTAGCTTGTTGACTGCACATTGCATACCCCTCTGTAGCCAATGAGGGCATGACTTATAAGGAGCTTTGCCAGTACAGTGGTATCTCCATTTACGAACTTAATTCGTTCCGGAGGTCCATTCTTAAGCCAAAAGCGTTCTTAAACCAAAAGCGTTCCCTAATGAGGCCTCCTGCCACCGGTGCCTTTCCACCGTTTGGCTTCCGGGGCAAAGTTTGCTAGCCGGAACACCTACTTCCGGTTTTGTGGAGTGAATGTGTTGCCCGAATTCTTAGGTCGAGGTACCACTGTAATGGATGCCATGAAAACTAATGCTTTTGATGCATGTTTCCTTAACATTGCACAGGATCATAGATAGTTCCTTGATATGGGTTCAGTTCGCACATAATGCTAAGCCAAATCATGTTTAGCATGAGCACACAAGTTTGCAGGCTCCTGAAGAGGAGGTAATCACTATTGTGCTCCTCCTCAGGTCCTGTTGCTGTTGCTGCTGCTGCACTGCTGTGAACTAAGCTATGGTTTGACTTAGTGTCTTGCCCTTGTTTACAGTTTATGGTTTGTCCGGAGGAAATTGTGCTATACACCTGGAGTAGTTTGGTGGCTGATGATCCTGTTAACTGAAAACCTTTTTCTTTCTTTTTTTTAGGTGACCTTGGAGATCATGTTGTCATAATAAACACAAGGCACATTGCTTTTTCCGGCAACAAATGGGAGCAGAAGGTGTATTCATCACATACTGGGTAAGCTTTCAACATCTTAAGGATTAAAAACATGGAACAAATCAGTACTGTTGGTAAAATACGGATATACTGTAAATGGCTTTGAATGTTGTTACTGATAGAAAGTCGGAAAAGGGAAGCTTTGTATTTTTAGCATAAGATATGCTAATATTTATTGGAAATGCTTGTGCAACTCCCATAGTAAAGGGTGGGGTTTTTTTTAGCAAATAGCCCAGTGACAGGGTGGTCTACATTTTTGCTCACTACAGCAAATGTGCTGCCATCCTTTAGCAACCATTCTAAGTCTGAACCTTCCTTCTAACCTTGGAGTTGCAGAAGGGGATGGAGACAATTGCCTCTCCAGCTCCAAAGCGCAGAAGCAGGCAAGGGGATGTTTGGCTGCTGCATTGCTGAGGCACACAGGGCCAATCCTGCATGCCCTGCCTTCCTTTCAGCTCCAAACTTGGAGCTCTCATAACATAACATACAAATTATTAATATTATTCTTATCTGCCCTTCACCAGCAAGTCCCAGGACAGGATACAGCCATTTAAAATTCAATATGGAAAACAAATTTTAAAAATTCCTTCCAGTAGCACCTTAGAGACCAACCAAGTTTGTTATTGGTATGAGCTTTCGTGTGCACTGAAGAAGTGTGCATGCACACCAAAGCTCATACCAATAACAAACTTAGTTGGTCTCTAAGGTGCTACTGGAAGGATTTTTTTTTATTTTCTTTTGACTACGGCAGACCAACACGGTCTACCTGTAACTAGAAATATGGTTAACACAAATATGGTTAACACAAATCAGTCACGTGAATATGGTTGGTTCTGAAAATATCAATGAAACGACGAGATGATATGAATCAACATCAATAAAATACTTATAAAACCATAAACAATGCAATTCACTAGCGAGCGAGCTTACATTGAGCATATGCATGTTTTTATTTGCAAGATGGCAATCTTTGCTATCGTTCTCTTATTTAGATACGCTTCTGAATTTCCTTGTCATTTTGTATTATAGATACCCTGGTGGCTTCAAACAGGTGACGGCAGCTCAGCTTCATCTAAGGGACCCAACCGCAGTAAGTGAGCACGTTCTCTCGTCCTGCCTTTCTAAATGACTTCTCTTTGCAATGTTCTGCCTTCATTTCAAGTGGACCATATTGCAGGCAGAGTGCTACAGTGGCATGTGCTCTCATCTTGGGGGTAAAGGTAAAGGTGAAGGGACCCCTGACCATTAGGTCCAGTCGTGACCGACTCTGGGGTTGCGGCTCTCATCTCGCTTTATTGGCCAAGGGAGCCGAAGTACAGCTTCCAGGTCATGTGGCCAGCATGACTAAGCCGCTTCTGGCGAACCAGATCAGCACACAGAAACACCGTTTACCTTCCCACCGGAGCGGTACCTATTTATCTACTTTGAGGTGCTTTCGAACTGCTAGGTTGGCAGGAGCAGTGACCGAGCAATGGGAGCTCACCCCGTCACGGGGATTCGAACCGTCGACCTTCTGATCGGCAAGTCCTAGGCTCTGTGGTTTAACCCACAGCGCCTCATTTGCCTCCCACATGAAGCAGTGGCCAGGTCCTAGCATTGAGAGCCTTCCCATGCAATCATTAAGAGACTGTCACATCTTTGCAGTTGAAGGGGCTTGCTGCATGAGATTAGAATGATAAAACGGTGGTGTCTCCTGGACATAATAGTTGGTGGGTAACCATGCACACCATGATCAGCTCTCTTTTTTTGCAGGGGTGGGGAGTGACATTATGAGGCTAGATTATATGGGACTAAGAGGGTGGTTAATTACATTGCAGGCACTATACAGCAAGTGCCCACAGTGCAATGCAATTCAAAATGCCATGTGTCTTATTTCATTTCTGAAGCTGCAGCCGCCCCAGTCAGTTTTCTGGTCCTCATTTTACAGCTCTCAGTCTCTACACCAAACTTCTTATCATCAACATTTCATCATTTTTAATTGTATACCGCCTTTCTATCATACAATACTCAAGGCGGTTTACAAGCTGAAGAAACAAAAAATGTACGTCTTATAACAATCTAATGCAATACAAAAATGTGATAATAAAACATAACTTTAAAATAGGCAGTCTGCATCAAAAAGTAACATTCAACAATCAAATAGAATAGTATAAAACAATAATATCAACATATAAAAGTTAAACAGAAATCCACTCTACAGTTACAATAATATCTAAACTATAATCAATAAAACAACAGCAAGCCACAGTACATAAAACAATACAATACACATTGAGAAGCAGAGGGTAGAGCAGGGCAGGTGGAAGGAGGCCTTGCCTCTCCCCTCACCTTAACTTTCTGTTCTCTCCCATGTGGCCGTTCTCGACGCTTCTGTACCACCAAAACTCATTTCCATGCTTTCTGCCATGCTGTTCCCTGTGGCTGAATAGCTTCTCTATCTCTTGTCAAACTGCCTTCCCTCCTCTTGTTATTCAGATTCTGTGGCGATAGCCAAATTATTTTGAAGAGAAATTTCATAGTCATCTTAATAAATACTAAAAAACCTTAAATCCGGCTTTTTAAATCCTTGATATTTATCACACTTGTTAGGGGCCATGTTTTGTCCATGTTCTTTGGGGTACTTGGTGTATTGAGTCTGAGTGATTTGTGTAGGGTTTACTCCTGGGCCTCCCCCCCCCCCCATGGATATTCCGCATGGTAGTGGAGGTTTAGAATCAGAGTTTTCTTCTCCTAGATGAGCTAACTGGTAGTTGCTGGTAGTTGTACTTTTCCGTCTGTAAGACGCCCCCATGGATAAGATGCCCCCTATTTTTGGGGACTCAAAATTCAGAAAATGGGGGGACATTACACAGGGTTGTTGAGCTTTTTTGGGGGGGTTGACGTAAATCGCTTACCCACACGCGTCACAAAATCTGCCTCCCGTCTGTCCCCTCGCCAGCAGAAGCTGCCGATCGCCCGCCCAATTGCTGCAGCGTCAGCCAGTCAGCACCACCCATCAATACAGCAACCAATCACATGCACAATAGCCACTAACAGATGCAACAGCAACCAATCAAACGTCCACCCTACTCACTATCCATGTATAAAAAGGTAAAGGGACCCCCGACCATATTAGGTCGAGTCGTGGCTGACTCTGGGGTTGCAATGCTCATCTTGCTTTATTGGCTGAGGGAGCCGGCGTACAGCTTCCGGGTCATGTGGCCAGCATGACTAAGCTGCTTCTGGTGAACCAGAGCAGCACACGGAAACGCCGTTTACCTTCCCGCCAGAGCAGTACCTATTTATCTACTTGCACTTTGACGTGCTTTTGAACTGCTAGGTTGGCAGGAGCAGGGACCGAGCAACAGGAGCTCACCCCGTTATGGGGATTTGAACCGCTGACCTTCCGATCAGCAAGTCCTAGGCTCTATGGTTTAACCCACAGCGCCACCCGCGTCCCATGTATAAGACGACCCCAATTTTTTAGCATGATTTTTCAAGAAAAAAATATAGTCTTATATATGGAAAGGTACAGTAAGTCATGTAGCAGCAGCAGCAGTAGTAGTAATTATGATGCAGTTTAAAATAAAAGTTTTTAGAAACCGACTTGGTGCTTACAGATGAATGATAGATTCTTTGACTAAATCAGCCTTTTGTGACAAATGGGTTTTCAGTTTTATTTTTTGTGTCAGTTGCACGTGTTGGCCAGTGAACACTTGAGGGCAGCAGAACTTAACATGCCTCAATGTTAGACACAGAAAAACTGTGCTGCTGCCATTTGCTCTGGATTATGCGCTGGCAGTGCAGTTTTTAAAACCCACCTTAGATCATGTCAGGATCCAAGCAATGTAATAGACCAGGGATGTCCAACTTCCAAGAAAATGCGATCTGCTCCCAGATAAAAAAACTAGCAGTGATCTACCCATGGGGGGACCTAATATGTTGACCTTTTTTTTTAAGGGGAGTAAGCCAAAGTCGTTGACCTTTTTTTAGGAGAAACAGCAAATACTTCTGCCTATTTTTTTGGGGGGGGGAGCACCATATTTCGTTCTTGAAATCGTCCGCAAATACAGGAAAGAGTATTCTTTTCCCGCAGAGGAAAATGAGCCCGCGATCGACCAGTATCAACCAGAGGTTGACCTGTCAAATCGCGGTTGACCGGTTAGACATCCCTGTGATAGACTATCCCAGTTAATAACTTTTCAGCAGAGACTTGCCTGGACTAACAGAGGGACAAGTGGAGAAAAACCTTGTTCCAAAAAAATCATTAAAAGGTCTGCTTTTAATATCGAATGGGCTCTGGTTTTGTCTTCCTCTATCCCAATATTCAGAGCTGAGTACAGTGGTACCTCAGGTTAATTTGTTCCAGAGGTCCGTTATTAACCTGAAACTGTACTTAACCTGAAGCACCACTTTAGCTAATGGGGGCTCCCGCTGCCGCCGTGCCACCAGAGCACGATTTCTGTTCTCATCCTGAAGCAAAGTTCTTAACCCGAGGTAATACTTCTGGGTTAGCGGAGTCTGTAATCTGAAGCATATGTAACCCAAGGTACCACTGTACATTGATTAGCAGAGCGTTTTGGAGAAAGAGAGCTCGGGGCAAATAGCAAGGAAGAGCGAGATCAGCTGGGGGACTAGTAAACGAAAATGAAGCAGGGAGATGGATGTGAAAGGGGCTTTGGAGAAAAGGACATTGGGTGGTGGGGCACACTGCACACTGCAGTTGCCTAAAAGTGCAGAATGTAGCATCAGTTTTGAAAGTAAAATTTGGAATAAATTGTGTAAGGATCAAAGCTGTAATCAGCTGTGTTGTTTAAGAAGTTTGTCTTCTCTCGGAAAGAGCTCCATTCATTTGGGAATGAATGTGCACTTATTTCAGCTGTTCTCCCATAAAAATTGCTTATCTTCATGTATTTGGAAGAAGGTATTGTGGGGGAAAGATGCAAACTTCTATTCCACCATGCGATAATTGCAATTCCCTTCTTGAAAAAAACACTGCTGCACAACTCTACTTTAGAATTCAAATTGTTTGGTAGAAGAAATCCAGAAATAAGGCAGTTGGAACTAAGGTCTATCAAATTTGGCATGCAAGTCCATTTAGCTTAAAGCTATAGTTTTTACAAGTGGAAAAGTAGCCTAAACCTCTATAACGTGTCTCCCCCCCTTGCAATTCTATGTATTTCAGAGAAACTGTGCCTATATTACACTCCTTGCTATATACATTTTTTTTCTTTTAATTTCTCTTCTCTAAGATAAATCTCTTCTGCTTATGTAAGACAGCCTCTCTGCCTAAATGTGCACCCATTTCGTTATTCTTTCCCTATAGTTCTTCTGGGAAGGTGAGGTTTCCCAGTCTGAGACTAACCTTTAACTACAAAACCTATGACTCAGAAGGGCAGTAGCATAGTGGAAGTCTACACTTTGCACACAGAAAGACTCCAGTTCCATCTATGGCATTTCTAGGTAGGGCTGGAAAAGACTGGCAGTGATTCTCAAAGGTTTCAATCAGTGAAGATACTGAACTTAGATAGACTAGGGTGTCCAGTTTGGTTTAAGGCACCTTCTTTTTCATTCCTTGCACTTCATTTTACTGTATTTTTTCGTGTATAACACGACCCCATGTATTGTTGTTGTTGTTGTTGTTGTTGTTGTTTAGTCATTTAGTTGTGTCCGACTCTTCGTGACCCCATGGACCAGAGCACGCCAGGCACTCCTGTCTTCCACTGCCTCCCACAGTTTGGTCAAACTCATGCTGGTAGCTTCGAGAACACTGTCCAACCATCTCGTCCTCTGTTCTCCCCTTCTCCTTGTGCCCTCCATCTTTCCCAACATCAGGGACTATTCCAGGGAGTCTTGTCTTCTCATGAGGTGGCCAAAGTATTGGAGCCTCAGCTTTAGGATCTGTCCTTCCAGTGAGCACTCAGGGCTGATTTCCTTCAGAATGGATAGGTTTGATCTTCTTGCAGTCCATGGGACTCTCAAGAGTCTCCTCCAGCACCATAATTCAAAAGCATCAATTCTTCGGCGCTCAGCCTTCTTTATGGTCCAGCTTTCACTTCCATACATCACTACTGGGAAAACCATAGCTTTTACTATACAGACTCCATGTATAAGACCCCTATTTTTGGGAGCCCTCAACAGTTGTTGAGCTTCTTTTGTAAGTTCACTGAGCTGTTGAGCAGCTTTTTGATGATCCCCCGCTCTGGCTGACAGAACTGGTGCAGTAATACACTGCATAATGGCACTCTTCCTAAGCCGGGAAGAGCGGGTAAGTCGCCTCCTCTCCGACATTTCCCTGCTACCGCCGCAGCACCAGCCCTCATTTACTTAGCACATTAACCTGTGTATAAGACGACCCTCAATTTATCACAAAAAAAATCAGAAAAAGGTTGTCTTATACAGTATATGGGAAAATATGGTATTTAGGGCTGATGCAGGCAGCTTTTTGGTTCTAATGCTTCCATTAGTCAATTAGCAAACCAGCTCTCACCAGCATATTTAAAAGAAGAATGGCACTTTATCCAAAGACTTCCACCAATAACTGGGTTTTCTTTTCACCTTTTTTTGCTGATACCATACACTATCTCTCTTAACAGATCACTTTTCCAGTGGTTTTTTGTGTGCTGGAATCAGCATTATTCAATTTTTGAACCATATTTTTCTTCTTGAATTTGCTTCATTATACCAATGTCTTCTCAAATAATAATGAGTCGGCCAGATTTTCTTGGAAAGTTTAGTTACTTCTTCCAGATCTCTGCCTTTCCAACTATTATATGGGTGTATTTATATATACACATTTTAAAATTATATATATATTATATATTTTCTTCACAGCTGTCTGTTTGGCAGTTTTATTAGTTCCTTACTAGAGAGCTTGTCCAAACTTTTCAGGAACTGCTTAATGTTAGTATTTTGCTTTTTTTCCCCTGTTGAGTTTTTATATTATATTTTAGAAGAGGGATAAGCAACTAGCAGCCCAAGGACTCAATGTCCTGTCAAGGGGGTTCCCCATCTGATAGTCCCTGATTTCAAGGAGTTGGACTTCCTCACCCAATAATGCTTCTCAGCTGCTAATTCCTATGTACAGGCCAAGACACATGTAAATAGAAATGCAAAACTGAAGAACCACAGAACTACTTTTTTGAAGAATGTCAACCAAATGAAATCAAGAGTTGGTTGACTCAGCTAGTGTCTGCTTTGTCCTGACAATGCCCCACACCATAATTTGGAGAACTGAGAAAGGGTTCTTCCCCTCACTCCCTTTGCATGTGGTTTACTGTCTACCATGATGTCTGAATTCAGAAACTATGGTTAGTGCTTGTCTCCCATACTTGGGTCAGTGACAAACTATGCAGAAGGTGACAAACTATGCATGGGTTGAGAAAGGGATGCATACGCCCACATCTCATTTGTGGCTTAAATTCATTTGTGACTTACCATAAATTTTTCCCTGCTTTGGTTAATGCATCTAACTCCTATTCACAAGTTGTGCCACGATCCAGCAGAGAGCACGTTTCACTTAAAGAGGTGGCAATTTGTTGCTAAAGAACATGATAACAACAATTAAATAAAGATGAAATAGATGTTGCCTTATTAACTGATGTTGCTATTCTGATGTTATTGGGACTGACAGTGAGTCCTGAGGATATAAGCAACTGAAAAGTCTCTCTTCCCACGTTCTCCTCCTGCTATAAGTACCGTATTTTTCGCACCATAGGACGCACTTTTTCCCTCCTAAAAAGCAAGGGAAAATGTGTGTGCGTCCTATGGAGCGAATGCAGGCTTTCGCTGAAGCCTGGAGAGTGAGAGGGGTCGGTGCGCACCGACTCCTCTCGCTCTCCAGGCTTCAGGAAGCTATCTGCTAGCAGAGGGAGACCCAGCTCTCCCACCGCTAGCGGAGCGCTGCATTAATCCCGAAGCTTGGGGCGTGCGGAGCTCAGCACGCCCCAAGCTTCTGGGTGCCGGCAAGGTCTCCGCTAGCCCTGGGAGAGCCCCGCGACGTCGCACGGCTCTCCCAGGGCTAGCGGACCACTGCGCTAATCCCGAAGTTTGGGGCGTGCGGAGCTGAGCGCGCCCCAAGCTTCTGGGTGCCGGCAAGGTCTCCGCTAGCCCTGGGAGAGCCCCGCGACGTCGCGCGGCTCTCCCAGGGCTAGCGGACCACTGCGCTAATCCCGAAGCTTGGGGCGTGCGGAGCTCAGCACGCCCCAAGCTTCTGGGTGCCGGCAAGGTCTCCGCTAGCCCTGGGAGAGCCCCGCGACGTCGCGCGGCTCTCCCAGGGCTAGCGGACCACTGCGCTAATCCCGAAGTTTGGGGCGTGCGGAGCTGAGCGCGCCCCAAGCTTCTGGGTGCCGGCAAGGTCTCCGCTAGCCCTGGGAGAGCCCCGCGACGTCGCGCGGCTCTCCCAGGGCTAGCGGACCACTGCGCTAATCCCGAAGCTTGGGGCGTGCGGAGCTCAGCACGCCCCAAGCTTCTGGGTGCCGGCAAGGTCTCCGCTAGCCCTGGGAGAGCCCCGCGACGTCGCGCGGCTCTCCCAGGGCTAGCGGACCACTGCGCTAATCCCGAAGCTTGGGGCGTGCGGAGCTCAGCACGCCCCAAGCTTCTGGGTGCCGGCAAGGTCTCCGCTAGCCCTGGGAGAGCCCCGCGACGTCGCGCGGCTCTCCCAGGGCTAGCGGACCACTGCGCTAATCCCGAAGTTTGGGGCGTGCGGAGCTGAGCGCGCCCCAAGCTTCTGGGTGCCGGCAAGGTCTCCGCTAGCCCTGGGAGAGCCCCGCGACGTCGCGCGGCTCTCCCAGGGCTAGCGGACCACTGCGCTAATCCCGAAGCTTGGGGCGTGCGGAGCTCAGCACGCCCCAAGCTTCTGGGTGCCGGCAAGGTCTCCGCTAGCCCTGGGAGAGCCCCGCGACGTCGCGCGGCTCTCCCAGGGCTAGCGGACCACTGCGCTAATCCCGAAGCTTGGGGCGTGCGGAGCTCAGCACGCCCCAAGCTTCTGGGTGCCGGCAAGGTCTCCGCTAGCCCTGGGAGAGCCCCGCGACGTCGCGCGGCTCTCCCAGGGCTAGCGGACCACTGCGCTAATCCCGAAGTTTGGGGCGTGCGGAGCTGAGCGCGCCCCAAGCTTCTGGGTGCTGGCAAGGTCTCCGCTAGCCCTGGGAGAGCCCCGCGACGTCGCGCGGCTCTCCCAGGGCTAGCGGACCACTGCGCTAATCCCGAAGTTTGGGGCGTGCGGAGCTGAGCGCGCCCCAAGCTTCTGGGTGCTGGCAAGGTCTCCGCTAGCCCTGGGAGAGCCCCGCGACGTCGCACGGCTCTCCCAGGGCTAGCGGACCACTGCGCTAATCCCGAAGCTTGGGGCGTGCGGAGCTCAGCGCGCCCTAAGCTTCTGGGTGCTGGCAAGGTCTCCGCTAGCCCTGGGAGAGCCCCGCGACGTCGCGGGGCTCTCCCAGGGCTAGCGGAGACCTTGCCGGCGCCCAGAAGCTTGGGGCACGCTGAGCTCCGCACGCCCCAAGCTTCGGGATTAGCGCTCCGCTAGCCGTGTCTAGGCTGCGGATAGCAGCCTGCTTCCCGGAGCGTCGGGCGCCCTGAAAGCAGAGCTCCCGGCGCTTTGGGAACACATCCGCAGCATGGGGACCCTTGCAGGAGCTCCCCGCAAGCTTCCCCACGCTGCGGATAGCAGCCTGCCGCCCGGCGGGTGGGGCACCCTGAAGCAGAGCGCCCCTCGCGCCAGGCATACATCCGCAGCGTGGGGAGCCCTGCAGCAGTTCCCCACAAGGCTCCCCAAGCTGCGGATAGCAGCCTGCCGCCCGGCGGGTAGGGCGCCCTGAAGCAGAGCGCCCCGCGCGCTAGGCAGACATCAGCCAGCCCCACAAGCTCGGGGGACAGCAGGGAGGCGCAGCGCCACTATCCCGCTGTTCCTCGACCTGGTTCGGTTTCCCTGACCTGCTTTTGGGGGGGAAATAAAGGGAAAATTTTTTTCCTTTATTTCCCCCCCAAAAAACTAGGCGCGTCCTATGGTCCGGTGCGTCCAATCGTGCGAAAAATACGGTAAGTAGGAGTTCATAAATCTCTGGTGGTGGTTTTTCTGTGTTTTATTGATGGGAGTATATTTATTAGCTGCTTTATAGTTTTCATTTTTCTTGCAAGCCAACCTGGGAACACACTGGTGATGAGTGAGGGGTATGCATTTCTAAAATAAATATGACCCTCCAGTCCAAACCATGTCATCAAGAGGGCACAACTGCATGTTACGTGAGAAAACTCTGTGATTGAATCTCCTAGTGTATTTGAGGGTGGCTCAGCTTGGATCAGGAGACTGGAATGAACCCATGTCCCAAAAGCGGCTATAAAGTTTAGAGGGGGAAACATGAAGGCAGAATACAGGGGTGCAATTTGAGTAGTATTGGGGATCGTTGCAGTACAGGGCGAGGATTGAATCTCTTTCCCCCCGATTCAAGGTAGCGCCCCAGGAGCCTGATTTGAACAAAAGAAAAATACCTTGAATCTCCCTTAATTTAGCCAAGGTGGGTTCTTTAAGCCAACTGTAATATGAGGTGCAATTGTGTGAAACCACTCTGCCGGCATATGTGGAAACATATAGAGCTCTCTCCTTTGTATTTGAAAGAGGAGCCCGTGACCACTTGAAGCTTGGAAGTGAAAGTTTCTGGCTTTTGACTTGTGGCTTTTATGTTCCTTCCAGATTGCATTGCTCTTACTGGCTTTGTAAACTGTCTGTTGAAAACTAACATTTATGGCATCTTTTGTGGCTTTTATTCAGGATTTAATGCGCACACACACACACACACACACACACACAGAGCACCTGAAAAATATAGTAGTTTCTACTGTAAACAAATCCTAGACGTAAAACCGTTGAAACTGCCCTGACGAGAAAGAAATTCCAGATGCAAAACGACACAGCAGTTCTTACTATAATGCACTCCAAGAGTTCTTAACTCCAAATCTGAAGGCAGGTTTATGTAATAAAAAAATAGTAGGCGTTTTAAAACAAAATGGGCAAAATATTTTTCAGTGTGTTATGCACACAGGGGCTGAAGGATCTAAAGGACTTCAATTCTGGGGTGTTCATTAGAAAAGCTGGGGAACTAAACCATGTTCAGAATGGGAACACCAGCAATTAATATAGGTTTCTTATGGTTCTCATATGCACTTGCATGGGAGTAAGTAAGCTCTACTGGAAACAGTAATTTTTGAGTAAAAAGGAAGAGGATTGTGTTGCTCAAGAGATCTGACAAGTATAATAGAACTTGCACTCGTCATGAGTTTTTCTGCATATCTGGTTATTGGGAATTGAAGTTTAACATTGATATGCACTGCAAAAAAAAAAAATATTGAATCAAAGGATCCTCTCTCCCTCTCCCTCCAGAGTTTTCCAATTACTTTTGTTGACTGTATTCCAGAATTGTGTAGTGACTATTAACTGCAGAGGAAGTTACATTAGATTAGTTCTGCTATTAAATACCTTACACAGGATATTAAATTACACACATACCAGCATTTTGCAATGACTAATGTCTGTTCTGATTTTCACAATTCCGATTACTTGCTGGTTATTTTTTCCATCACTTTATTTCGCACTCTTCAACCTAAGCTGCAGGCACATATCTTGATCACGTAAGCTGATCTTCAATTGCTAATTGCATTTTTTTTTTAAAAAAGTACACCCTTTGACAGATTGGTGCAGTACAGCCACAGTTCTAGAATTAAAAGTCCTCTGTTTTGAGGTTTGCTTTTATATAACAGTTTCCCTTTAGGTAAAGTCTGTATAGCTTTCCAGTTTTGATGCAAAGGAGCATATCGGCATACTCAGATCTTTAGGGCAAAGTTTTTAAGGTGTGATGTTTTACTGTGATTTTATGATTCGCTGGAAATCTCCCAGAGCTGGCGCAACCCAGTCAGATGCAGTGTTCGGAATTAGCCAGGCACCTGGTGTATTTTGCACCTGACTTTTGACTGCTTGAGTCCAAGTGAAAATGCCTGGGTGCCAGAATGGGCCTGACATCTCCACCATCTGGACTAATACCACATCCTGTAGAATTCTATCAGTTATTTTTTATCTGCACAACTGGAATGAATTTCTGGAACCAAAATGCATTTTTTCTGTGCAGGAGGTGTCGCCATTAAGAAATAGAGGTTGGAATAGGCCAATATCTGTGTGGACTGTCCCTGGATCAAGTGACTTTTCTTTAAGTTCTCAAAGTTCTCAGCCTAGCTCAAGGTAGTGATATGAACTAGCCAGATGTTTAACGGAGAATCAATCGCAGTCAGTCCATCATTTGAAAAATACGACTTTAGAGCCGTCTTGCCCCAAAATGGCAACGAGACATTCAATTTAGAGCCTATAACCTTGTTTAAGGAGCCATTTGGCCCCTAGCTTAAATATCTGAGTCTCTTAACACTGGTCAGATGGCCGGCATGATGTTGTTGTTGTTGTTGTTGTTGTTGTTGTTGTTGTTGTTGTTGTTGTTGTTGTTGTTAGCACTCAGCTGTTGTTCCTTTGTATAGACGAATATTGGTCCATAGATCTTATTCACCTTTGCTATTAATGGGCCTGTTCATCTTGAGCAAACCGCTAAGCAAATAATTTTCATAGGCTTCAATGCCCGCAGTTAAAGACAAAACTACACAGTACCTCAAAACTGGGAGATGTGTCCTGTATTCCCCACCTGTCGCTGCCCTTCTTTAATATCTGGTTAAATTTGTTTTGTGTCCTATTTATTATGATTATTATTTATTCATTTGACATCCCGCCCTTCCTCCCCCAAAATAACTTGAACTATATATGTTCAACTCCATATAATGATAATAGGATACAAGGTGAGATGAACGAGACATTACTGTGTTTTGTGTGATTTGTGGTGCTGTCTAAGGCTGCAGTCCTAACCTCACAAAGAAGGAATAAGCACAATGGAGTTCCAATGGGAGCTACTTCAGAATAGACATGGTTAGAATTTCAGTCCTTCTGCCATTCTTCAGGTAGGCAAAGTTGTCTTTCTAGAAACAGAGATCAAAACTTGAAATTATTCTAAAATGATTTACATTTTAAAAAAGAAGCCAGGTCTGTGTATTGCTCACATGTGATGCTTTAAAAATATTATTCAGATAAGGGAGGCACAACATATTATATTTTAGAAGGGAATTTATGAGTGTGTAGCTACATGGGGTGCAGGCTCTGTTTTTAAAACTGAAACCAAATACACTTGTACATTTGGAAAGAATTATTTGGATAAATGTATCTGTCTTTCACCTCTAAATATTTACAGTATAGTCAACATTTACTTATAATGAATAAATGGGGATAGTCAGAAATAGCCATTAACTGTCCAATCCTTAGTGTGTTGTGCCAACAGGATTGGAAGAGAGAGAAAAGAATTGAAAGTGCTTTGTAGCTCAGATTAGTTAAGGCCAGTGTTAGAAACTGGGATGCAAAAGCTAGGAGCATCACTGGGACTTGAATTGTAGGCGCAAAAACAGAATGTCTAGTCACTACTTTTTTAAATTATATAGGGATTTCCTTTGTAAAGACACTGCAGGTTTTCTTTATTTAAGAAACAGATTTTGGCACACATTTAATCCAGGCATGTTTAATAACATGAAAGAAACAATAGTTTAGCATGGATTTTTTAATGCAGCTATGTGAGTGTCATAGCTACCTGGCAAGAGCGATGGGGGGAAGCCCATAATGAAGGCTCTTGTCATTTCCAATAGTAAACATTCCCTTCAGGAATATTTGTGGAAGAGAGCCTGCTAGGGGAGATGCAAGCGATTCATTGCAAACAGTGATGAGGTGGGCTGGGGAAGATGATACAACAGGAAGCTCAAAGGACTGATTCTTCCTCTTTGAAGGCAGAGCCACTTCCGTCCTACGGAGGAGGTGGGGTTGCGGGCTTCACAGCCCCACCACACGTGCAGCAGCTAGACTCCAGCCGCTGCGCGTTTGGGGGGATTCCTGGCCACGTTACCCCCTGGCCAGCCAATCGGCTGGCTCTGGGGGTGTGGCCTGCCCTATTTAAGGCAAGACGCGGCCGGGGATCTCCCTCTTTGCTGCCTCCAGCTGTTCCTGTTTTCCCACCCTCCCGCCCTATAAGGTTTTCGTTCCTTGACCTTGCTATGGACCTCAGTTGGTCACCATCGAGGGGCCTGGTAGGAATTTTTCCGCTTGGCAAATTGGCACCAGCCACTTGGCTTTCGCCTACCTCGTAGCAAATCGTCACAACTTTCTGGGTATTGGCGGTTAGGCATTGGTATTGTTCTGTAGATGGAAGAGGGGAGGTAGAACCATCACCTGCCCCACATATTGAGGGGTAGTCCAATGAAGGATTCCGGGGGGCGTGGCCCTGTCTGAAGCCTGGGGAGGTGAGGTCCCAAGGCACGCCCCCCCAATCAGTGACCCCGGGGGAGTTCCTAGTTGATGTGCATCAGCAGGACTCCCCCTTACTGGTGGTTAACCCTTCCCGGACTTCAAGCAGACGGGCTGAAGTCGGTTAGGACCAATGCCTAAGCCAATACCGCTCATCACCTGTAACCAATAAAGTTGTGGCCATATTTAACCCATTAACCTTAATAATTGTGTCATGTGTCATTATTTCCACCTGGGGGGCGGGAACTCGCCACACAACCTGACATTCCCAGCCACATTATAAAGGGATGAAGAAGGAAGCATGGACACACAAGCATTGCTGTCTATGACTTCTTTAAAGTGCCCAAAATAGCAAACAAAAGTGTGTTGTTGTTGTTGTTTTAAAAAAAGGTAGGTGCAGATAGAGCTTTGAGAAAACATTTTGTAGGTTTAGCTAGGGGTTCAAGTCAGGCCAATTAAGAAAAGTGGGTGTTTAAAACTTTATCTTTTTTATTTAAAATGAAAGATAAAATAAAGTTCTCTTATTTAATTCTGTATTAGAAGGCTGAAGATTTCTGAGACCTTGAGATAGCCAATGTTATGTGTTTTCTTTTGCAGATTGTAAAACTGGCTACGTATGGAATGCTCCCCAAAAATCTTCTCAGAAGAACTATGATGCAAAGGCTGCATATCTTTGCAGATGATGTAAGTTAGTTGCCAGTATTGTTTTTTGTGTACCAATCTCGACTGTACCCATGCAAATTCTAACCTACATTTTCAGTCCATGTACAGTGGTACCTTGGTTCTCAAACTTAATCCGTTCTGAAAGTCCGTTCTAAAACCAAAGCGTTCCAAAATCAAGGCGCACTTTCCCATAGAAAGTAACGCAAAATGGATTAATCTGTTCCAGACTTTTAAAAACAACCCCTAAAACAGCAATTTAACGTGAATTAATAACAAATGACATCCCCATAAATAAGAAAAGGATATTCTTATATGCATCCGCTGCCGCAAGAGTTCTTATAGCAAGGAACTGGAAGGGAGACAAAATGCCCACAACAATAGATTAGCAAATCAAACTTATTGAATTTGTTGAATTGGCCAAAATGACGGCAGCTATCAGAGGTCAAACAAATCAAAATTTAATAAAATAATGGAGTTGCGTGAATGAATATATGAAAAAACACTGCTCCGGCACAGAAATATTGATATGTAAAGAACAAAGTTTGTAAGGGGAAAAGGTTACAAATGCAAGTAAAATCTGAATATTTGTCAAATACAATATAACAACACAACTGTAAAGATAAGTTATAGAGTTAAGATCAAGCAACGATGGAAGGAAGTCAGATTTTAACTCACATTTCGACTTATGTTGAACCAATGGTGGTGGTGGGGAGTGAGGTGGTGGGATGCTTTGTGTTACTAACATGTAAGGTAAAGGTAAAGGGACCTCTGACCATTAGGTCCAGTCGTGGCCAACTCTGGGGTTGCGGCGCTCATCTCACTTTACTGGCCAAGGGAGCCGGCGTACAGCTTCCGGGTCATGTGGCCAGCATGACTAAGCTGCTTCTGGCGAACCAGAGCAGCGCACGGAAACACCGTTTACCTTCCCATCGGAGCGGTACCTATTTATCTACTTGCACTTTGACGTGCTTTCGAACTGCTAGGTTGGCAGGAGCAGAGACCGAACAAGGAGAGCTCACCCCATCGCGGGGATTTGAACCACCAACCTTCTGATCGGCAAGTCTTAGGCTCTGTGGTTTAACCCACAGCGCCACCCGCATCCCGTTACTAACATGTACATATGTGTAAACGTTTCTTTCTGTTATTTTGTAGAGATAAAAACTTCAATAAAAATTAATTTAAAAAGGGGGGGGGGAGTGGGCAACCTGTGGACTTTCAGGTGTTGTTGGGTTATGTCTTTCATCATCCCTGACCATCACTGATGGGAACTGGAGCCCCGCAGCACCTAGGTTGCCCTCTCATGCTTCAGAAAGCAAGTGATGTAATGGATGGCCGGTGGCTGTTTGCGTTTCCCTCTTCCTCAGGTTATCCCCGAAGAAATACGCAAGAATCTTGTAGAGGTGCTTCCGCAGCCCCGCAAAGTGCCCAAGAGGTTTGATGAATATACGCAAGAGGAAATTGATGCTTTCCCAAGGCTCTGGAATCCGTAAGTGTCTAAAAGTCCTTGCACAGGGCTTTTATAACCGCACATGATGGATTAGCTTTTAAAGAATGCGTTAGCCTCTAAGCGGCTAGAGAAATGTTTTAAAAATGCCTTTGAAGCAAAGATGAAGACGGATACGCCATATAGATTTGTCCCTTCAGTTTTTGGATTACTTTGAGAGTAGATTTTGTTCTTATTTCGTGAGAGAGGGTGTGTGTGCGCTCATTTCCTTTAAAATAATAGAAATCAAGGCATATCTGGTTTTGGTCCTCAAGGGAAATATTTTCGGAATAGTTTTTTAAACACAATGGTCTAACCTATAAAATATAGTAGCCTGCTTTCGCGTGGAATACTTTACACACAGGTATTTGTAAGGCTTTGGGTGGATTAAGTTGCAGCCTTGAAAGCAGTCCATAATATGCGTCTTAGGCTTTATTTACAAAGAGAAGAAAGCAGGAAGCTGAGGAGATATATTCCTTTACCAAACCAGAATGCAATCTTGAAACCAATACTTGTGTCAAGTATTAAGGGTGTTTTGTGAAGCACACTGGAGCCAAATCTAGCATGCAGAACAGACCTTCCGAGTTCAACATCTACCCACTAGAATATTGCCTTTTCGGTGGCATTTGAGGTGATGCTACCCAAGCAGAGCTTGTTTTTAAGTGCAGGGTAGATGCCTCTTTTCTTCCCACAACCATCTTTCCTGCCATAGAAGTTTTACCATCACTGTGTCTGTAAAAATATGCCTGTGCAATTGTAATCAGCAGCGGTCTGTATGAGCTCTATGTATTCTTCATGGTGCTACCTTTATGAATGACAATCCGGGAAGCAACTGGGCCTGGATCCCCGCCTTTGACCACCTCAGAAATCTGCTAGTAAAAGACCCGCTGCAGAGATATCAATGTACAGTAATGGTGCAGGAGTAAAATGTATTGCAAAACATTTGATGAGCTTCCTGGAACATTATATGATTACACTGGTACACCATGTTACATACTTAATCCGTTCCGGAGGTCTGTTCGTAACATGAGGCGCGCTTTCACTAATGGCGCCTCCCATTGCTGCTGCGCCGCCAGAGTGTGACTTCGGCCAGTGTGGTGTTGTGGTCAAGAGCGGTAGTCTCATAATCTGGTGAACCGGGTTTGCTTCCCCGCTCCTCCACATGCAGCTGCTGGGTGACCTTGGGCCAGACACACTTCTCTGAAGTCTCTCAGCCCCACTCACCTCCCGGAGTGTTTGTTGTGGGAGAAGAAAAGAAAGGAGAATGTTAGCCGCTTTGAGACTCCTTCCGGTAGTGATAAGGCGGGATATCAAATCCAAACTCTTCTTCTTCGTCTTCTACCGCTCACATCCTCAAAGGTCGCTACAAGGGGCATCTACTTCCGGGTTAGTGGAGTGCGTAACCCGAAACATTTGTAAGGGGGATGGTACGTAATACGAGCTACCACTGTAGTAGCAAGGCCCATACTTCAGAGTTCTAAATAAGAATTCTATACTGACCTTACTTTCACTTCAGATTCTCTGCATGTGATATAAGAGTGATGGGAGAACATAAGAAATCAATACTCTGCCTCCACGATTGGAAGCAGTTATGCTTCTGAATACCAGTTTGCTGGAAACCACAGGAAGGGAGAGTGCTCTTGTTCTCAAATCCTGCTTACTGGTCTTTCACAGGCTCTTCGTAGGTTCTTATGCTACAAAATATGGCAGGGACGGAGCCTCCCTTTCACTGCAGTGCTTGAAATAATTCTGCCTTACCTAAAGAAAGTTATTTTGCTCACTGAATGAGTCTTCACCTTCATTAACTGTTGAGCCTTGGACTTCTTTTTTAAAAAAGATAGTTGGGCATTGTGGTTGTAGGAAGAAAGGAAAAGTTAAAAACATATTCCTCCTCCGTGGGTCTTCTGCTGGTTCCCTCACTGCAAGAAGCCAAGTTACAGGGAACCGGGCAGAGGGCCTTCTCCATAGTGGCGCCCTCCCTGTGGAACAGCCTCCCTTCAGATGTCAAGGAGATAAAGAATTGCAGAACTTTTAGAAGACATCTGACAGCATCCCTGTATCAGGAAGTTTTTAATGCTGGATGTTTTGGTATTGTAATGGGTATGGGGTTGCTCGTGCGTAAGTTGCCGCCTCTCCTGGTTATGTTGCCTTGTTAAACCTTTCTGTCTGGACAGCCCTTCAATTCGTGGCTGCCTCAGTCGCTAGCAGAATCCGTCAGTGGGCGTTTCTTAAATCTTTTCCAACATAAAAGTTGTTTGACACCCAGTCTCCTCCTGCTCTCTCTGCGCGGAAGTCTTCTGCGCAGGGTGGGCGTGGGTAGCGGAGGACCCGTGCTCTCCCCGCTGGTGTCCGGTGAAGAGTCCTGGAGCCCTCTCGCCGATTCCCCCATCTGCCCCCCTTTATCCCTGGTGTTGCGCTGATTTGCTTCCCCATCTGCGGAGCTGCCTCTCTCCCTGCTGGGCCCTTCTCCAGCATCATTTGAGAGCCTTCCCTCCGCCTCTAGCTCCGATGTCAGTTCCCTGACATCCATGTTTTTATATATGCTATAAGCCGCCCAGAGTGGCGGAAACCCAGTCACATGGGCAGGTTATAAGTAATAAAATTATTACTATTTTATTTATTCAGTATATTATATGGGCTTAATTTCTTTTGTTTAGGGAGGAGATAAAAAGTGTTTTGGAAACTTAGTGTGATCCTACCTCTTTCTCAATCCTGCTATACTGTTATAATGAGCAGAATTTAAAATGTACTGCTGTTTACAAGTACGGTATTTCCATCTTATTGAGGCATATGCAGAATTATTCCATCCTGTAATTACGTAGGACAGAGAGAATCAGAAAGACAGAGACCACCCGAAAGAGAATTCTCAAGAGCTGGAGCTGGTTCCCTATGAGCCTGATTATTTAAAGCCATTCTCCTTCCAAATGGGACTTTACAGTCTGCTAACTTTGGAATAACGACGAGTCAAGGAAAAAGTTCCAGGAGAGTCCAGGTGTCTGACCCTTTCCCCTCTGTGAAACATTTCACCCTTCTAATATTATCTGGTGTAGT
The DNA here is from genome assembly GCF_964188305.1 of Podarcis bocagei. Taxonomy (NCBI): domain Eukaryota; kingdom Metazoa; phylum Chordata; class Lepidosauria; order Squamata; family Lacertidae; genus Podarcis; species Podarcis bocagei. The sequence continues at coordinate 77,397,692 of NC_138133.1, read as the reverse complement.
GTATGAACTTAGAGTGTGAGCCAAGACATCTCAGAATTTCGCCACAACTACAAACTCCCTTAGCTGCTTATATCTCGCCTTCTGCGGTCCACTATGTCAGAACAGTGATACTGAATGGCCATGTAGCCCTCTTTGGTTTATAACATAGGAAGGAAGCTTGTATTTGAAGTACTTTGAACATCTATTAAAAAAACAACCCAATATATAAATGCTGAATATATATCCTTATGTCTGCACCCAGTGTCTGGAACAATGGAAAGCATGCAGATTTCCATAAACTAACTTCATTTTGCATACTTTCATCTGGCTATATTACTGGTTGTTTCAAAATCCAGATACCTTGGTGAGCACTATAATAGCTAAAAGGCAAGGAATTAAGACTCTACCAGAATTGATGCCTGAGCTGCTGGTTCCTTCACCATTGGTTCCTGGCTGTCCTTTGCCTCTTTCTCCTTTCTTTCCTCCTTGGTTGCCTAAAATGTTTGTTTTTAGATTGTTGCCCACAGAGGATGAGAAACAAATAGATAACTGGTGTTGTGGAGACAATTCCTCCCGAGGCTGTGTGAGAGCCACAACTCGGTGGTTACTGTGCATGACATACGTGTATCTGACAGTGTTAGAAATTCAGATATTTAAGCTAGGGGCCAAATGGCTACTTAAACCAAGGCTATAGTCTCTAAATGGAATGTCTCGTTGCCATTTTGGGGCAAGACGGCTCTAAAGTCATATTTTTCAAATGATGGGCCGACTGTGATTGATTCTCAGTTAAACATCTGGCTAGTTCATATCACAACCTTCAGCTAGGTTGAGAACTTTGAGAACTTAAAGAAAAAAGTCCCTTAATCCAGGGACAGTCCACATAGATATTGGCCTATTCCGACCTCTTTTTCTTAATGGCGACAGCTCCTGCTCAGGCTGCACAGAAAAAGCATTCTGGTTCCAGAAATTCATTCCAGTTGTGCAGATAAAATATAACCGAGAGAATTCTACAGGATGAGGTATTAGCCCAGATCCAAGGATCTGCAGGCATGCACCTCCAGATGGTGGAGATGTCAGGCCCATTCTGGCATCCGGGCATCTTCACTTGGTTGCAAGTGGTCAAAAGCCAGGTGCAAAATGTGCCTGGTGCCTGGCTGATTTTGAACACTGGTACAGTGGTACCTCGGATTAAGAACTTAATTCATTTTGGAGGTCCGTTCTTAACCTGAAACTGTTTTTAACCTGAGGTACCACTTTAGCTAATGGGCCCTCCCACTGCTGCTGTGCCACTGCCGCACGATTTTTGTTCTCATCCTGAAGCAAAGTTCTATTTCTGGGTTAGCGGAGTCTGTAACCTGAAGCGTCTGTAACCCGAGGTACCACTGTATCTGCCTCTTGACCACTGGATGCCTTGTCCTGAACCCCTTTGGTATCTGAGCAGTCAGAGGTCTTGGCTTAGCGTTTCCCTTCAGAATTGAGATGGGGAGAAATATGAAGTTTATCTTGTTTCTGCAGAAGTGTGCAGAAGTGACTGTTACAACTGTTAGAATTCCTGCTCCATGATTTCAGTCACAGGATTGTTGTCTATCACATGATGGTGTATATTTTGACTCCACAGAGTGAGAAGTGACGGAGACAGGATGTTTGTGTTATTGTGTTCCATGAAGTGGGGCTATTGTCCTTTGTTTTTTTCTCTTTGTTGTCTGATACTAGAGAGAGAGGGAGCCATGTTGCAGTGCTCCGTGTGTGTTTATATGTAAATAAAGTAGATTAGCCAAAATGCTGAGTTGCTGAGGTCTGTCACGCAAGCTGTGAAGACTCTGCGGATCCCTAAGTGTGCCGGTGTCTGTTGGCATCGGTCGCTGTGATGTTCTGGCTGAAGAAAGCTTTTGAAGCTCCCGAACAATTGATCAGGAGGGAGAGAACATGCCAGTCAGGCATGTGTCTCTGCCAAGGTCCTACTCGAGTGTAGGACAAGCTCCTGGCAACAACACTATTAGGCTTGACTCTCCTTCAGATTCCCCCTCCCCACTCAAGAAACATTTAAGTATCTTGCTTAGCCCAAAAGAGGAAGTGAGAGAGGAGGTCAGAAAGCTTTTCTTCCCACTGCTGAGAAAGGGGGAAAGCACTTGACCCCTCGTTGGGTAAGAACAAGGAAGCAATCAAAGCACTACATACTTGGGGATTAAGAGGCGGCAAGATTCCTCATTGCAGAAAGGAGAGTTCTGAAAAAAATATGGGGGGGGGAGGGAATGGTAATGGGTTGGGAGATGCCGCAAGACTCCAGCCAAATTGATATTGATGCTTCTCCTCATATGGAAGCCAGGAGATGTTTTCCTAAAAATCCTGCTAATGTTAGACCTTCGCAGTTTTATGCTGTGAAATTGGAGTCTGTTACCACCACAATTAAGAAGGTTACAGGAAGCCAGTGGTTTTAACGCAGAGAAATGCCATGTGGAATTAAGCAGGGAAATGGTACTTAACGGCACAGCTTATAATTAGTAAAATGTGCCTGAAAAGTGTCTTGCCTTCAGTTGTGAATATTAGGCACCGTTTTAACTGGGAAATTACAGGCCCCTTTCACTCCAGCTGCCTGAGAGAGACTGAGCATAAAATATCTTGCCCCAGGGAATCATGCACGGCTAAAAATACTTCTGTGGGAGTGCCTGCTTACCTGTTTTGTTTGTTTTGTTTTGTTTTGTTTTGTTTTGTTTTGTTTTGTTTTGTTTCTTCAGAGGAAAGATGAGCTGAGCGTGGCTGTGTTACCTGGTTTCTCTATAGCAAAAGAATAGTCCAAATTCATCAGGAAATAAGGAGTTGTTTTAAGTTTTGCATGTGTGCTAAAACTCAGTCTAAGTTTGTTTGGTTTTTAAAAAAGCTTAACCACATCAGTTAACAAACATGGATACATATGCTATATAAATCCAAACTCTCTATAATGTTATTGCTTTAGTTAAATAAATTGCTTAAATTGTTATTAAGTAAATGATTATTTTTCTCCGTCCAATAAAGTACAGCAGAAAAGTTGTCCCAATATAAACAGTTAACTTCTTAAACCTCACAATCATTTCATAATTATCTGTCTTATGTATTTCTAATAGTATAACCAAGTCAGTAATTTTTGATATAACTGTAAAAACTACTCTGAAAATTTATTATTCCAAAAATGAAACCTTCATCGGGTTGTAAATATTAAGATTATACCAGCAAGAAGGAGTCTTTATTTTTTAAAAAAATGATTTAAATTAAGTCTTACTGACTAGTGATTTAAATCGTGATTTAAATTGATTTGATTTAAATTAAGTCCACCCTGCCATAAAGTATCCTCAAAGTTTTGTTTTTTAAAAAATTCCTGCCAGTGGTGAGATGGGCAGAAACAACCCAATTCTCCCTACAAAGAAGGAACTTACCACTGTTAAGTACCAACGTTCGCTTTTCCCCCTGGGGAAGCATTGCACAGGTAATCAGGTACTTCAAAAGAGACGCTCTCATTCCCTTGGAGTCCTCAAATTTGCCCAGTGGCCAGATGCCAGAGTGTTGCTCTAATATGAAGGCTCAAAATAAAATTTTAAGAATCCGAAAGGTCAGCAAATCCACATATAAGCCTCTTTTTGGCTGTTTAAACTTAATCCCATGATTTCTTTATCCATGTAGTGCACCCCTCTTTAAGTCTAAGTCTTCCACTGCCTTTCTCTCTAACCTTTCCCCCAGGTTAAAATTCCAGTTTGCAAGGATGTCTTTGTTCCTGTCAGATGAAGTGCATAAGCACTACCTAGTGAACCATGAGAGGCGCATCAAAATAGTAAAATATTTACAGTCTCTTGTAGTTAAACAGATACAGAAGGAACTGAAGCAGGAATATTGCTTGGTAAAAAATAAACAATGCATTGATTTCCCGCGCCCCCCCCCCCAGTATATTCTTGAAAACTTTGCTCTCTTAATGTTGTTATCATAATATATGCAATAATTATTATTATTATTATTTATTTATTTATTTATATCCTGCCGTCCCCACCCGAAGCCGGGCACAGAGCGGCTAACAACAGTAAAAATAACACAGTTTACATAAAATTACAATCAATTAATTGAAATACATTCTAAAATCAATTCATTCTAAAATCAATTCAGAATCAAATTAATGGCAACCCTGCATTTTCCCCTGATGGGGCTCAATATGCACAGGACCTGTTCCAGTCTGGTTTTAATCTGGCCTATGACTATAGAACAGTACTACCATTTTGGCTCTGTCTCCTAAAGGGAGGTGGGATGTGGGTGGCGCTGTGGGTTAAACCACAGAGCCTAGGATTTGCCGATCAGAAGGTCGGTGGTTCGAATCCCTGCGATGGGGTGAGCTCCCACTGCTCGGTCCCTGTTCCTGCCAACCTAGCAGTTCTAAAGCATGTCAAAGTGCAAGTAGATAAATAGGTACCGCTCCAGCAGGAAGGTAAATGGCGTTTCTGTGCGCTGCTCTGGTTCGCCAGAAGCGGCTTAGTCATGCTGGCCACATGACCCAGAAACTGTACGCCGGCTTCCTCGGCCAATAAAGAAAGATGAGCGCCGCAACCCCAGAGTCGGCCACGACTGGACCTAATGGTCAGGGGTCCCTTTACCTTTACCTTTATGATTTGGCTTAGTGTGGTACGTGACTGATTACATTGACTGAAATAAATTGGTATATACATTCCCGCCCCCCTCTCTATATATACAGATGAAATAGAACATTAAAGAGCCTGATGAAAACATATTTTGTTAAGCAAGCCTGAAAGAGAAGTAGTCACACGTTATTACAGGGCAGCCTTGCTGTCATCAACTAATAATAACTCCACATTCTTGTGAGCATGGCTTTCTCCTTGATGGTTTTTAATTTCTCGACTGCAGATAGAACAAAGACTGGTGTAAAGCAAAGCAAATGGCCTGATTCGATCTCAAGTTCTTGAAGGAGATGGAATTTCTTTTCTCCTTGTCATCAGGAACCGCCAGGGCCAGTGCAGCTTTGAAGGGGGCATTTGGGGATCAGACTGTGTGTTCCCTCCATTCCATACTCAATTCTGTTTGCAGAAAAATGTAAACCAGCGACGGCACAAAGATCTTGATTCTTCAGGTCCCTAATTCTTCAGGTCCCTTTTCGCCCTAATAAGACCAGAAGCTCAAAGATGCATACAGTGGTACCTCTGGTTGCGAACGGGATCCGTTCCGGAGGCCTGTTCGCAACATGAATAGAATGCAACCCGCAGCGGGGCATCTGTGCATGCGCAGGTTGCGATTCGCCGCTTCTGCGCATGCACGTGACATCATTTTGCGTATCTGCGTCTGCCATGCGCGAGCGGCAAAACCCGGAAGTAACCCATTCCAGTACTTCTGGGTCGCCGCGGAACGCAACCAGAAAAAACGTATCATGAAGCAAACGTAACATGAGGTATGACTGTACTAGACATTTCAGCGTTGGTTGGCCATTTTGAATCGTGCAGATTTTTGTCTCTTTCTCTTCCTTTCAAAAACCTTTATTTTTGCACTCTGCTTAGTCTCCCCCACTTTCTTAGCCTTCTTCCTCTTCCTCCTCCTCTTCCTCCTCCTCTTCTTCTGCGATCACTCGTAGCCGAGTAAGATTGTCTTCCATATAAACACAGTTTTAACTATGAGTCCGTAAATGACTGGAGGCCAATTCTGGATAGCACAGATGAGAGGGATCTCTTTCAGGTTGCACACTCTGCGCACCATTCTTTGGCTCCCTTCCCTCTTGCGTCTCCTCTCCCTTCCAGTTTTGGCTGTCCTCCTGCTGTACTAGAACTGGGCAGGATTCATATGTAGCTCAAATGCCTAGTATTCTTTAACCACCCAGTCTTCAGACTTCAGCAGATTTTTCTGCAGAAATTGTCCAACTACTAATTTCAGTGCAGAATTGGTAGAGAGAGTGCATTGTTATTGTTTTTGTTTGTTTGTTTGTTTGGCAAGACTGGCATTGTCCTCAGGAGCCAGCCACGGATTGTAAAACACTTGGAAGTTATTTCTGCAAGAAATCCGCATGAATGGAAGTGGGAGCAGCCCTGTGGATGAAACAGTTGCACAACTCTGCAGAGACTTTCTGAGTGTCTGTCTCGATTCCATGTCTGGAAAAGTTGTCCCAGCCATTCACCCAAACCGGAGTTCAGACTCATTAGTGCCCTTTTCAACTTCGCGTTTGTCCTGTTACTTAATCTCTTCGTGTCAGATTTGTTGGTGTACACCGCTAATAGGTTAGCTGCAAGGCACTGACCTCATGCAGTGCTTCAGGAAAACTTAAGCCCTGTCAGAAAAGTCAGGTTTGTCCACGGCAAGGAGGTGATGAATACCTGCCACTCACTACATGGATGGGAGTCGTTTTTCTCACTTGACAAGAAGAGGGGGTGACCTGCAGGCAAATAGAAAAAATGCCATTTTGAAGGCTTCAAAGTCGTCATGCCAGGTGCATATTGCTGGCTTAGTAAGCAACTTCTGCTGACAAATTTTGGTATTCTGTATTTGTGGGGTAATGTTTCATAGACTTAAAGACAGCTAAGAAAGCTGTGATAGTCTTCAAGTACGTGTTAGAAGTGAAGGGGAAATTGGTTGTGCTAATTTTGACATAACGTTGAATATGTTCCTTGATGTTGTGATGTAATGGAGTTTTGAATGAAAATAATCTGAGAAACATTTTTAAAGATTCCATTACAGTGGTACCTCGGGTTACAAACGCTTTGGGTTACAAACGCTTCAGGTTACAGACACCGCTAACCCTGAAGTTGTACCTCAGGTTAAGAACAGTTTCAGGTTAAGAACGGACCTCCGGAATGAATTAAGTCCATAACCAGAGGTACCACTGTACTTTTTGAAATCTGGACGCCTTCTGTGTCACTATAATACAGAAAGAAGGAATAACTCCCATTTATCCAAGTAAAATGTTGGCTTATCTTTCTGTGTTGGATTCCATTTGGATAAAGACCTATGCCTTGATTTCCTCCGCTCTTGTATTTTCGTAATTAGGATGGAGAAGAGGGTTTCACGATCCTTCTCAACTTCCATGATAGTTAATGTGATTTTTTTTTTGGCATTCTTTAAAACGAGCTTTGCATAGGAACACAGGGATGCATCCTTGCTCTCTTGGGCATTCTTCCTGCCTTTATACAACACAGTTCCAGTTTTTATCAGCCCTTTTGCATTGAAATAATGTGGGGATACGCCTTGTCATTGAAGGCTGCAGAGTTTTGTTAATTATGTTTACTATGCTGTTAAAAATAAAATAGGCTGCCACTCCCACCATACAGCTTCAGCCAGACTCCAGCTTTTGGTCTGCAGAGCATTGCTAGGCAAAAAAAGGGTCACCTTAACTGGAATGCGCTGCCTGCGGTTTTGCTAAGGAGCAAATTCCACAGTGACTCTATTGAGATTGGGCTAAAAACTACCACCGTTTGCTTTCACTTATTTCAGCAGTTTCATCAGCAAATTTTCTAGCGCACCTATTTTTTGTACACACTGAAAATACGTTTTAACAAGGCTCAGGGGGTGTTAAATAGCATCGTACACAGGACAGGAAGACAGTGTTTAGTTTGGGAAGTTTTTCCCCCTTTAAAATAGTGGCTGTCGAACATACAAAACTGCCTTAAAGCGAGTCAGTCTATTGCTTCATCTAAGCCAGTATTATCTACCCTATGTGGCTGTTCATGGTTTTGGAGAATGTTCTTTCCTGGCCCTGAGATCATTTTTAAACTACACGAGTGGCCAAAATTGTGGGAACCTTTAGGGAAAAGTGTATTTCTGAGGTTTGATGGCTCATAGCACCACTTTCTTTTGGAGTAATACCATACAATTATATATCAGTGGAAAGATAATTTAATGAAGAATGTAATGCAATATCTTTTATGCAGAAGAAATCCATAGCAGAAGCAGTACCTGACGCAGGTCTCTAGATCAGTCCATTGGGCTACTTTTTCAAAGCTGCAAGTTATTAATGCTTGATGAGTTAAATTAATTGCGATCACATCAGGTGGTTCTTTCAGTTATAGCTTTCAGTTATGGGCACAGTAGGGTGGTAAGGAACTGGTAAAACAGACTGGCCCTCATCACAACCCACTTTTTATCCTCTTATGAAGACAGAAGCTTTCACAGGCCCTATAAGGCATCCATTTATTCATAAATTCTCTAAACCAGTCCCACCCCCCCGCAATTTGCCCAGATTTCTAACCCACGGCTTCCAGTTGTCAAAGGTCATGTACTTTCTTCGGTTACACTGTGCTGACTTGTTCCAAGTGCAGAATAATTTTTATATTTTGTTAAGGGAAACTCAGAGAGTGAAAGAGGAATGCCCCAGGTTTCATACGGCCATCGCTCATAGGGATATCAATTAACGCTCTTAAGGGCTTTCTTGGGATTAGAGATGTTTTGTTTCGTAAATCTATATTCCTGCCGACAAAACGCGGAGACTTCCTCTGCCAGAAGCAATCTTCTTTGGGCCTGGGATGTATTTGTGCCTTAAAGTCTTTGGAAAGGACAAAAAAGTACCAGTAGTTTTTGAAAATCATAACAGGGTTTCAGAGAAAGGGATTGGTCGCCTTTAATTTTGGGCCACATTAACTCTTTCTCTGCAGCTCATCCAGAAGTTCCGCTCACTTCTGTTAAGTTGGAAATGGATGCTTGTGATCTTTTTCTTTAAAGCTATCTGCAAAAAAAAAAAAAAAAAAAAAATTCTTTTTAAAGCCTAGGAACTGAGTTTACACAGTTCCTGCCACCATTGCCTGACCCTTCCCTCTATTCTGTCGCCTGCTGTCAAACTTTAGACTCCTGCAGTTCTGCCAAATTCCACATGCTTGGATGGCTCTATATAAAGTTAACTAAATATAAATGAACACAGATTAATTATATTCCATGAATATCGAGCATGTGAGTCTTATAGAGCAAAAAATACGGTAAATACAGTGGTACCTTGCAAGACGAATGCCTCGCAAGACAAAAAACTCGCTAGACTAAAGGGTTTTTTGTTTTTTGAGCTGCTTCGAAAGATGATTTTCCCTATGGGCTTGCTTCGCAAGACAGAAACGTCTTGCAAGTTTGTTTCCTTTTTCTTAACACCGTTAATACAGTTGCGACTTGACTTTGAGGAGCAACTCATAGAACGCGGTGTGGTAGCCTTTTTTGAGGTTTTTAAAGACTTTGGTGATTTTTGAAGCTTTTCCAAAACTTTCCTGAAACCGTGCTTTGCAAGACGAAAAAAATCGCAAGACGACAAAACTCGCGGAACGAATTAATTTCGTCTTGCGAGGCACCACTGTATGTGTAGATGTAGCAGCACCTGGTGAGCATCTACATCACAGTCAGTCTATGTCTAACTATTATAAACACTTTTTAATAACTGCCATATTTTTTGGGGGGGGGGGTTAAATAGCAGGGTCTGGCCTCCAGATCATTGGAGAGCTTGTGTGGTATACTGATTTGAGCTGATGCATGCAGCCTTGTTTCATTTTTATCAGCTGAGCAATGTGGTTGCCAATTTCTGCATTTCCCATCTGCTCAGCAGAACCCGGAGCTCTCCTGGGTCATGGGAATTGGGAGGCTCCCTCCCTTCTTGTATTTGCGAAACGAGATGATCTGATGGTGCTTTCCAGTTTTCATATCCAACATACTATGCAGTTCTCGGCCTGTATGTTCAAGCTATCTCATTTATCTCTGCTAATGGCTTGTTTATTTCCTATGAGTGGTGGTCAACTAAGTTTTGCTCACGAGTAGGTCTCTTGAAATTAATGGACCTAACCTGAGTCATACCCATTAATCTCAGTTGGTCTGTTCTGAGAAAAACGCAAGTTGAATACAGTACACTCTCGGGTTACGTTACTCTCGAGTAACGTAAACTTTGGGTTACAAAAGCGGCAGACTCAAAATTATTTTTCCAGGTTTCACCGCTTGCGCATGCACAGAATCGGCTCCTCTGGATGCAGATTTTTTGGGGTCTGCACGGACCCCTGGAACAAATTAAATTTGTATCCAGAGGGTCCTCTATATTTCATTTCAGGTTATTGCGTCCCAAAGCATCTTTAGCTGGAGAAAGAGAGAGAGAGAGAGAGAGAGAGAGAGAGAGAGAGAGAGAGAGTTTGGTTTTGAGTGGGATGGGAACAGGACTACAGTTCACTTTGCTAGTTTCCTTATTTGAGCAGAAATAAGTTACGGGAAACTCCATAAATGACCACCTCCTATTTTTTCTGCTTGTTCTTTGGTACATTTTTTCACATATATTTTTTCCATAGCACAGACTGATGCACTGTTATTTTAGCTGCCAATATATTAAGGGCGAGGAATGGCCACAGGTTCCCAACCTGTAATAAGAGTAATATTACCACCGTAATAATAGTTTATGATCTTTTTATTTCTTCTTCTTTGTTTTATTTGACAAGCTGTCCTAGCATATTTATTCATCCCTGCTTTTTTTTTATTTACAGACCTAAAGATTTTCGACCATCATAGCAGGAAGACTGTGAAAGAATGGGAACAGGAGCCTACATGCTTCGTCTTCGAGAAGATAAAAACCATCCAGCATTTCACAGTTTAGTTAATTGCATAAAGCTTTAATTGTCTGCTCTAAAGCAAACTTGATTTTTTTCCCCAGGTTTAGAGCAGTATTACTTCATTTGTTTATGCTTGGTAATCCCCTTTTTCTTCCGTGGACGGGGGAACGGGGCTGACAATAAAAAATACTTTTCTGAAATTAACTGCAGTATCTACATCTTTTTATACAGTGTTCTGGCCTTTGGGTGAACTTGTTTTGTGGCACGCATAACTGTATAATACGTAAAACATTTGAGCAAGTGTGCTGGCTGTTAGATTGTCGTATTCCTGCTGAAGCCTGCAGTTAGCCAATGATCTCACACTTAAGTTTAGGCGTCCTGCTCTAGCAAAGACTTTTGTACACACATCCCCTTACTGGAGCGGGAACTGTGCATGCGGAACAGGATTGATAGACAGCTAGGACTGTCATTAGAGACAGTGCTGTGCTTCCTTCTGCCAAAAAAGGAGAGTGAGGTTAAACTTGGATTCAGGTTCCCTTGTCTCACCTGTAAGGTAGATTACCGGTGTACAAGTTAACATCACCAACCATTTATTGGGTAGCTAGCCATAGTTGGAATCGGTTTTGTTTGCTGCGCTTTCTCCTTAGGCCCCTAGAGCAGCATGCATGCAGGTAATTAAAGCAGAAACAATAAAAATGTATGCAATTAAAGTACAAACAAAAATAAAAACCACAGCAATCCAGCACAGTACACCACAATACAGTAACCAGTTACCATATTTTTCGCTCTATAAGATGCACCCAACCATAAGACGCACCTAGTTTTTAGAGGAGGAAAACAAGAAATAAAATCTCCATCTCTGCACAGCATCTCTCCAGCGAAGCGGGAGGAGAAACAGAAGGGGCTCTGTTTCTCCTCCCGCTTGGCTGAAGAGGCGCTGTGCAGAGATGGAGAGCTGCGCAGTGCCATTCACTCCATAAGACGCACACACATTTCCCCTTTTTAAGAGGAATAAAGTGTGTCTTATGGAGCGAAAAATACGGTACATAGAAGCAAGGAGACTAGAGAAGGAACACAGCAGCATTCTGATGCCCCACAAAAGAGAATGGTTTTCACCATCCACTGAACGACAAAAGTGTAGCGACAAGTAGATAACAAACACTCAGCACACTGCTGTTAGGTGCATAGCTCTGGATTGGCACCAGTGTAGTTAACTCGGGGTGTGGCTCTGTTCCTGAGGTCCTCTGGGCTGAAAACCCTTGAAATGCCATTCTGCCTATGGGGAAAGTTTTGCAGCGGTGAAATGAGAGGTCTACTGTCGGACCCCTCCTCCAACATATTGGAACAGTTCCAGAAGACTCTTGACAGCAAAATTCCAGCCATGGAACGCAAGGTGTGTCTTGGCAGCAGATGGAATGAGCACACCTAGACTGAATCTGAACTTCTTGTTCGGCAGGAATTTTTTGAGAGGACAAGATCTGGTGTAAGTACCGTATTTTTCGCTCTATAAGACGCACCAGACCATAAGACGCACCTAGTTTTTGGAGGAGGAAAACAAGAGAAAAAAAATTCAGAAGCCAGAACAGCAAGAGGTATCGCTGCAAGAGGTATCGCTTCTGGGATAGCTGCGCAGCCTGCATTCGCTCCATAAGACGCACACACATTTCCCCTTACTTTCTAGGAGGGGAAAAGTGAGTCTTATAGAGCAAAAAATACGGTAATTTCCCTCCCATTGACTTCCAACAGATGATTGCTTCTCTGGCCACACTATTATGGAATCATAGAGTTGGAAGAGACCACAAGGGCCATCGAGTCCAACCCCCTGCCAAGCAGGAAACACCATCAGAGCACTCCTGACATATGGTTGTCAAGCCTCTGCTTAAAGACCTCCAAAGTAGGAGACTCCACCACACTCCTTGGCAGCAAATTCCACTGTCGAACAGCTCTTACTGTCAGGAAGTTCTTCCTAATGTTTAGGTGGAATCTTCTTTCTTGTAGTTTGGATCCATTGCTCCGTGTCTGCTTCTCTGGAGCAGCAGAAAACAACCTTTCTCCCTCCTCTATATGACATCCTTTTATATATTTGAACATGGCTATCATATCACCCCTTAACCTCCTCTTCTTCAGGCTAAACATGCCCAGCTCCCTTAGCCGTTCCTCATAAGGCATCGTTTCCAGGCCTTTGACCATTTTGGTTGCCCTCCTCTGGACACGTTCCAGTTTGTCAGTGTCCTTCTTGAATTGTGGTGCCCAGAACTGGACACAGTACTCCAGGTGAGGTCTGGCCAGAGCAGAATACAGTGGCACTATTACTTCCCTTGATCTAGATGCTATACTCCTATTGATGCAGCCCAGAATTGCATTGGCTTTTTTAGCTGCCGCGTCACACTGTTGGCTCATGTCAAGTTTGTGGTCAACCAAGACTCCTAGATCCTTAATTAATGTGTCTCTCTTGAGGTGGGGATGTTTGGACCACCGGTAGACTGGGAGCAAGGCTCAGTGCTGTTGAGATTCCCAAATTTCCAGTCTATTGAAGAATGTATTTTGAACTGCTTTGGCAAAACGCAGCATCTTTTCCTAAACTACAGTGTAGGTGTTTGCATTAGGCCCTCTCAGTCGTTCCTCCTGTGTTAAATGCTTCGGAGTTGCTCTGACTTCTTAGAACATCTGGCAAAACCGGCAACTCTCCTAAGATTAAAAAGTGACTGGGTTTTGGAAGAAATCTTGAAGCTACACATCTGCCTCTTGCTTCTTTTGGCACATGTATAAAATGATAAATAAAAATGTTCTAAAATTTGCAAAACGGGCATTCTTACTGAACTGTTTTCAGAGGGCATGAGGTTTTCTCCTTTCCTGGGTGCAACACAGTTTTCCTATGATTGTCCAATTATTTGAACAAATCGAATATAGTTATCAAGACTACAGGTATGATTTAGTTCTGACACTACAAAAAGTCAATCCCAGTGGCCATAACAAATGTTTTGGCAGTTGTTCCTGTTTTATGACATGCACTTAGGTCTTAACACTGTTGGCTGGAGTTAAAAAAGCCAAGTTACGAGTGATAAATTTTGGTCAAGGGGAAAGACCGTGTGAGATTAATATGCGGCGTGAACTTCATACAGCCTGCATAGCACAGCCGTCATTAAAAATTATAGCTCACTGTTCATTATGATCATTCTCATGCAAAAGCTGCGACTTGGGCACGCTGCCCTCCTGGCGAACTACGGTCAGTTTCTCTCTGAGCATTTTCCCAAGTCTACTCAGTTGTCCACATAACTGTGCTCTATTGCTTCTTGAAAATCTTTGATACAAGCTGGTCACACAGAGGAATGTGTTACTTTCCACAGATAGTGAGGAGGAATTAAAGAACCTTTTAATGAGGGTGAAAGAAAAGAGCGCAAAATATGGTCTGAAGCTCAACATCAATAAAACTAAGATCATGGCCACTGGGCCCATCACCTCCTGGCAAATAGAAGGGGAAGAAATGGAGGCAGTGAGAGATTTTACTTTCTTGGGCTCCATGATCACTGCAGATGGTGACAACAGTCACGAAATTAAGAGACGCCTGCTTTTTGGGAGAAAAGCAATGACAAACCTAGACAGCATCTTAAAAAGCAGAGACATCATCTTCCCAACAAAGGTCCGCATAGTTAAAGCCATGGTTTTCCCAGTAGTGATGTATGGAAGTGAGAGATGGACCATAAAGAAGGCTGATCACCAAAGAATTGATGTTTTTGAATTATGGTGCTGGAGGAGACTCTTGAGAGTCCCGTGGACTGCAAGAAGATCAAACGTATCCATTCTTAAGGGAATCAGCCCTGAGTGCTCACTGGAAGGGCAGATCCTGAAGCTGAGGCTCCAATACTTTGTCCACCTTGTGAGAAGAGAAGATTCCCTGGAAAAGACCCTGATGTTGGGAAAGATTGAGGGCACAAGGAGAAGGGGACGACAGAGGATGAGATGGTTGGACAGTGTTCTCGAAGCTACCAGCATGAGTTTGACCAAGCTGCAGGAGGCAGTGGAAGACAGAAGTGCCTGGCGTGCTCTGGTCCATGGGGTCACGAAGAGTCGGACACGACTAAACAAGAACAACAAAAACATAGGTCCTGCTTACGGAATGCAATGTATTCCCTGGAAATCATTGGGCGAGTGTTTGCATAACAAATCCACGATTCCCATTGATACCTTTGGGAATATTTCTAATCTCTGCTTTTTCCAACCTCCCTCCCTCCCTGCATGGTCTTTGCCTGAAAATGATGGACGCCAAACAGCAAAGCACAAGCATGTAAGGAAATGGGCAAACTCTAGCTGTTTGGATATCTGAATGTGCAGAGTATTACAGCAAGGTTTGGGCATAATCCTATACAGTATCTTATTTTACTTTCTTTGTCTTTCTGAGTTTCCCCTCTGCTTGCTGTTGGATAGTGAGCCATACTCAGTGAGGAAGTTTTTCAGAGAAAGTTCTGGCCCTCTCCTATTGTCAATCCTGCATAACTGTTTATGCAAATATTTACATTGCAGGCCATTTAGCAAATTGGCCTTGCACTGTGCGTAATCCTGCACAGCATATGAAATACTAGGAGCCATTCCCTCTCACGTTTAATTTACACTGCTTTCAGATTACTGTATGCTTAGCTAATAGACCAGATATTCATCTAAGGTAAATCTTAATCACTGCAAAAAAAACACCCACCAGCTGCAATATTAGGTCATGATTTTGTGGGGCGCTGGGTTAAAACATACTGTCAAAATCTTTTACAGGATATTATGGAGTATGTAATTTTAGGAACCTTACCGGAGCAACAAAAATCAGCATCAAGGAACATAATGTGGACCAATATGTGTGTCTACTGAAGCAATTTGGGTGCAATTTGGCTGGTGGGGTGGGGTGCATACCAATTCAAGCCACTATACAGGGATTCCATTTCATTTTGGGTACAAAATTGATCTTTAGCCTACAAACTGTAAGATGTCTTCATTAAAAGGCAGCACTGATTTATTACAACTTCTAGTGCGTTGTTTTCCAGACTTTGCCATCTGGTGCAGTGTTTTTCCCTCCAAAACTGAAACTGGAGCCACACTTAATTCCCTTCATATTTGAAGGGATGCAGGTGGCGCTGTGGGTTAAACCACAGAGCCTAGGACTTGCCAATCAGAAGGTTGGCGGTTCGAATCCCCGCGATGGGGTGAGCTCCCGTTGCTCGGTCCTTGCTCCTGCCCACCTAGCAGTTCGAAAGCGTGTCAAAGTGCAAGTAGATAAATACAACTCCGGCGGGAAGGTAAACGGCGTTTACGTGTGCTGCTCTGGTTCACCAGAAGCGGCTTAGTCAGAGCTGTACTCCGGCTCCTTCGGCCAATAAAGCGAGATGAGCACTGCAACCCCAGAGTCGGCCACGACTGGACCTAATGGTCAGGGGTCCCTGTACCTTTACCTTTATTCATATTTGATCCAGATTAACTGAGTTTCACTTCGTTTCATACCATCGTAGAACTGCAGCGTTGGAAGGGACCCAGAGGGTCATCCAATCCAACCTCCTGCAATGCAGGAATTGGCTAAACCAACCTTAGCTGGGAGCCAACCAATATATCTGCTTAATTTGCCTGATCAGTTTCCACAGCAATGGGGAGAACTCCTGGCAACTGTAGGATAGTGCCAGCGGCGTAGCGTGGGTTGTCAGCACCGGGGCAAGGCAAGTAATTTGCGCCCCCTAACCCCTAACCTGCTGCCGCTGCCAGCTTCTTCTTGCTGCTGCCTGGTCTGGTCTGGTGTGGTTCTCTCCCGCGCTCAGCGCTGCGCTGGGCGGCCGCTGCACTGTCCCTCCCCCAGATAGTCCCTCGCTCTCTCTCCGCACCGCACGCCTGGCACCCACCCCCTCCACAGTGGGCGGCGACCCAGTGGCTCGGATCGGATTCGCACAGCCAGCACTACAGTGAGAGAGAGTGAGCCAGGTAGGGGCAGAGAGCTGCGAGTGCGTGCGCCCCCCCAGATGTAGCGCCCGGTGCGGCCGGGCCCCCCTGCACCCCCCACGCTACGCCACTGGATAGTGCACTTAACTAGTCCCTGCTAGCATCCTCCTGTTCCATTTGCCATAGTCCTTACTGATGGGTGGATCCTAATTTGGGCCAATGGTGACGTTTCTAGGGCAACCCTCCCTGTGCTAATCAGATGCCGTGCAAGCTGTGCTATGGCAACTTGGGTACCTCCTTACTCCCACTTGATGATGCATGTATGTCGGTCTAGAGGAGGCAGATCACGGCAAGAGTATTGTTAGCCCAGAAATGGAAGCAAGAAGAAATCCCAACGAAAGAAGAATGGCAGATGAAATTAATGGACTACGCAGAATTAGATAAAATGACAGGAAGGATTTGAAGCCTGCGGGACCAGAGATTCACAGAAGATTGGAAGAAATATATGAACTATTTGAAGAGCAACTGTAATCAACAAATTACGCTAGTAGGACTACAAGAAGTTTTGTAAGGAGAAATATATGAAACCTTGCAAAGTACAGAAAGAATAGAGATATTAGTTATGAGATTTAAATGTTATAGTGGAAGTAATAAATGTATATTAAGTGAATAGATTGGAAAATTTTCAGATGTGATTGATGGAAGTCAAAAAAAATGGTACAGTGGTGCCTCGCAAGACGAAAAGAATCCGTTCTGTGATTCTCTTCGTCTAGCGGTTTTTTCGTCTTGCGAAGCAAGCCCATTGAAGGATTAGCGGATTAGCGCTATTAGCGCTATTAGCGGCTTTTAGCGGCTTATCTGCTGATCGGATCAGCTGATAAGCGGCTTAGTGGCTTAGAAAAAAGGGGGGAGGGAAAAAAAACCAGCAGGAACTCGCAAGATATTGTCGTCCTGCGAAGCAAGCCCATAGGAAATTCGTTTTGCGAAGCACCTCCAAAACGGAAAACTCTTTCGTCTAGCGAGTTTTCCTTCTTGCGAGGCATTCGTCTTGCGGGGCACCAGTGTATAAGATTTGAGAGTATGTTTAATTATTGTTGAAAATGATATGTTGAAAAATGAATAAAAAATAATATTAAAAAAGAGGAGGCAGATCAGTACCAAATAGGTTCTCCTCACTCTCCCCAGTCCTGACTCCAACGCTTCTGACAGCCATAGAGTGCTGGCTGCCCAACGTGGTGGTTTACTTTTCATGGCACATATCAGGCCCTCTTGCAACATCTCAGTTTGGGAAACACAGACATGGACTTATTTCAGAAGCTGGCACTCGTCTGACCTCGGGAGACAATGGGATGAAGTCAAACCATTGGAGAGCTACAATGTCTGCTGTGGCTGTAGAGACCAATGTAGGAGAGGCATGTTTTGTTGCAGCCAAGGCAGGTGAAGGCCTCCGGTTGTGCTGATACAGGTGTACCATGGTGTTTCTTCTGTCTGCGCTCCTCCTAGCCGTCATTCCTCTGCCGGTCACTGCTGCAGATGCACAACCTGGCTGCCTCCAGGCACTGCGGTCGTCTGCAAGGGATTCCCACACAGCAGGGTTGATGTTGCTAGCCTTCACGTCTCGTTTGCAGACATCCTTTCTGGCCTTTTAGACCTTTCCCATGGGTTGGATGAGCGTTGCTCCCGGGAGGGAGGAAGGAGTCAATGGACACTGAGGGTTGGTTCAGAGAAAGAGTTTATTTCTGCTTCCTAGGATAGCAGAAAGGCACTGCGTGATCAGTCACAAGCAAGCACACCTAAAAGCAGATGCATACAGCTTATATTCCCTTCAAGTCCCCTTTCCCCCTTCCCCAGGAATTCAACCTCATAAGTTTGCATCCTTGAGCATGTTCCTGTACTCTTATCTTAGGGCTCCTGGCGCCCTTCCCAGGCATGGGGGCTGACACAGGCCTGTCTTGCAAGGTCTGTGCATCAGTGTGGTCAGGATAGTTACAACTGGTAAGATAAGACCATCCTGTCTCCACTCGGAACTGACAAGGCCATCCATTACGTCTTCATGGACTGATAAAGGAGAAGGCTTTGTTTATGCAGCTAAATTTGTGTTATACAGCTCAAGCTAGTGGAGTTTAGCTAATGAATCCCTGGAGAAAGAATCAGGAAAATTTGGGGAAAATTTGGGGCCCAGTTTGGGTGCCTGCACAGTCAGGTTTGGGTAACCTGTTCCTTCACTTTGTAGCGCAGAGTTGGTCTGCCAACAGGCGTTGTACCAGAAGCCAACTCCCTGCAGAGCACATCCTTGGAGATCTTGCCATCTTCCATTCTGGGGAGATGACCAAGGCAGCACAGATGAAACAAGAATGTGAACATGCTGGGAATGTGGACTTGGGAAAGGACATCTTTGTCCCTGCTATTTGCACTGGAAATAAAAGTTCCTACTGGACCAAATGGAAGCTTTACCCCCAATGCAAATAGCATTGAGGCCTGATGATCTGGATTAGAACTCTAGTGCATGGCAAAGGGCCAAGGCCTCCTGTTCTAGAGCCCAGTGTAGATCAAGCTATTGGGCCACCAATTTGCTTTTAAAATCTAGAAGAAAGACCCTCGTTCATTTCTTCTGGTGTGCAGAAGCTTGAGAAATCAGCATTTTCTGGCAAAAAATAGCAGCATAAGAATGTACATACATCATGGCATGAAATGCAATCAGAATCAATTAATCTATACTATATGTTGCCAACATTTCTGACATAAATTATCAGTGGGGGAAATAATCAGAGTCTTTCAGCAGCCTCAGATTTCCAACATATTCTGACCTAATTATAAGAGAATGAGAAGAATGAGTTGGCTACAAGGGACACCATTTCTGGAATAAATATGCAGCACATAGACATATGTGGCCATCTTGCTGGAAAATAGCTCATGGCAGTCTTTAAGCAAGTTTTATATGGGAAAAGGTTTTCACTTGCAGGGGAGGTATTTTCCTATAGTAATGCAATATACAGGCACGAGGCATCTAAAACACTCAAGGTGAGCATGACTTCAGATAAACAAGATAGATGTTTGTAGCATACTAGGCTGGGAGGAAACAAAGAATGGATGGGTGATAAGGGGGAGTTATTGCACAACAAATCCCTGGGTGTTAAGCCGCAGAAAATACAAGTTGCTTACCTGCAACTGATGTTGTTCGAATGGTGCATTTGGGATCCATGCCAGCCTTGTGGGAAGTGCCAAAAACTCAGCAACAGCATTGCCCCTCTGCTACGGCAGAGAAACCCTCTGAAAACTTAGTGTGCCCCACCAAGGACACAGAAGGCACAGGGATGGTTGCCTGGAGCACAAAATTGTTAGGAGGTGCAAAATTTCAACACCCGGTGCTGTCTCAATACAGCTGTGTGCTTCCGTCACTGGGCTCTGCTGGGCTTTTCCATGTGAACCAGGAAGTGACCTCTCCGGACAACAAAATGACCCCTCTTTTCTTATCTCTGTGGCTGCGATCTCCTGGGTGAGGCGGATGCTGTTAGGCAGTTAAATGCACATGCGTACTCCATCCCTTTCCCTCTCTCCCACCCCCTTGGGTACGGGCAACCCACGCTACACCACTGCCATCAGCGCAAGGATTTATGCATGTACAGCAGACCTTCCTGTCCCCTCTTTCCCCCGTGCATGCAACATACTCTCCCAAAATCTGTCCAGAACAGATTTGGGGTTGATGCAGCGGAGAGGTACATCTTGTGAGCTGTGAAATGGCCCCGAACTGTCTGACATATGTATCCCAATCCAGCAAAGGAAAACCTGTACACTGAATTAGAAGTCGTTCCATTTTAAGCGAAGTTTGAAACTTGTAGAATCATCTAGTCCAGCCCACAGCAATGCAGAAATCACATCTAAGAGGCAAGCAGAAATGGTCCCATGGACAGAGCAATCTCACAACTGGAACTTGCAAGGATTGTGTGATGGTGTGTGTGTGTTTTTTTTTATAGATCTCAGGGACCCCCAGATTAAACTTCATACCACAGTCGTGGGCTCTTAAAAATAATAAATACAACAGATGAAATTATTTATAAAAGTTTGCCACGTTTATTTGTATATAAAATAGAGTAGTGATAGACCCACAATAAATTATTAGTGTGTTTCTAATAGGTATTTAATAAGAATGCTGTGGGAAGAAAATCCCACTTTATATAAATCTTCGAAGGAAATGATTAAAAATAAAATAAAATCAACCAACACAGTTGGCTTCAGAAGGGTTACTTTGCAAGTAAAGCACACAATCAAAATTCAGGCAGAGAAATTCAGAAAGCAAGAAACAGTGGAATGAGCTCCTTGACTTATTCAGATATAACAGCTGGTGATGGAGTGTTTTGAAATGTGCATCGAACCATTCTAATACAATAACTACAAAGATCTACAGAAATGTCCCTTGGAGTTTCCATCTAACAATAAACCCCTACAAAGCTAATAACTTCTGGCATGCAATGTAATTAGCTATCCCCCCCCCCCTCGTTCTGCCAAAGTGGTAATGTACAATATATTTTTTCCCCTTTAAGATATGAGCCTGTAAACAATTCTCACGACAACATTAGGCAACTGGACAGAGGCCTAAAAGATTCATGTATATAATGCACACAGAGAGAAAAAGAAATAGTTCGTTAAGAGGTTTTCTTAACCTTCCTCTTGAGCCTCAGAGAACTGGCGCTTCTTTTGGAGATTCGTCTTGAAAGGCGACTTATTCCGGGGGATCTCAGTTCGAGAGCGCCCATTTCTTCCCGCACAGGTGTGAACTCTGGCTGAGCCAAGCGAGGTGCTGGGTAGGGGGACTGCGGGTGATGGTAGGATCCATGCACTAGATAAGGCTCTTGATCATCGTCATCGTAAAGGTCCTCGGAGTCATAGAGCTGGTAGGAGCTGTGCGGTAACGGCACGACAGGGATCTCTTGATCAGTTGGGTCCCCATAGCCACCTTAACTCGCCAAGAGGAGCCGCACAGTTAACGCAAGAGGAAAGCAAAATTGAAGCAATCGTTAGGAGCTTGGTTGAATATTGCTCTCTATAGAGCAACTTTCTTTCTCAACTTTGGGTCCCCAGATGTGGCTGGACTACAACTCCCATCATCCTTGACCGCTGGTCCTGCTAGCTAGGGATGATGGGAGTTGCAGTCCAATATCATCGAGTGGGGAGCCCAAGGTTGAGAAAGGCTGCTTTCGGCTGCTTCTTCTTACAAAGCAGTCGGCCTTGCAAGATTAAATCAGCACCAGTGAATCGGGGAAGATTTATGATTATCTTCCTGTTAGTTGGAAACCGACACCAGAAGTAACAGTGAGCTAATTGTATTAGATATGAGTTGTCTGTTACACAGCATGGTTAGGGGCAGGGGGAACATGGAGCAGCTTAAGAACCAATAGACACAGCCCAGCCCTGATTAAGTGTGTTTAGCCCTCATTTATTTCAGTGGGGAAATGATCCTGATTCAATGGAGAATCCTGCATATAGGATCTGGCTGGCTTGCTGGAGGCCTAAATAGGAACACTCCAACCTGCAATATTTTGTTGCCGCTCCCCTCTGTTTTGCTCTATCTCAAATAAGTGAAGCGCTCCCTTTCCAAAAGCTCTCCCAGGGCTTTGATACAATCCTGTTCTGGATAACAGCCTGTCCAGTGGTTGCTTGTGCCTAGCAATGCGCATCATGGAGAAATGTGCCAAGTGTTTTAATTCTAGCAGAAAGCATAAGAAAACCAGAGCAGGCATCCTTTGTTAGTGGTGATAATAATAATAATAATAATCAGTGTTGCTGGTGGGAAAGCATCAAGGCTGTTCAGTAGTTGCCATTCTGACCTTCATCCATATGCGAAAGAAAAAACAGACTCTACCCGATTTCACCTTCCGTATGGGTAGCCATTGTAAGGGAATGAGCCTTCGGAAATCGAAAACGAACCAAGATGAAGGGTGGGGGGAAGAGGGGAAGAGGGACAGGAACAGGTGAACAACAGAGAAATACATACAGATCAGTAAAACAAACAAAGGTCTCCAAGGCCAGTTCAACTACAGGTTAATCTTGTGACTTAAGCTGTAACCAAGACTGAGTCTCAAACTAATAAGTACAACCTAAGGCTTTGCTTCATGCTTTGCAAACCGAAATAAGAAAGAATAAAAAACATTCACATGCAGTACATGAACTTGTGTCAAAGTTCCTACACCTTCCTTCCATGGCCCCTTGGATACCAAACAGTGTTTTCCAAGGTCCTCGATGAGTTTTTCCATGGGAATGTTGCAGAGAATTCTGACGCTTGGTTGACAATTCACCCAACAAACACACACACACATATGTTTGGCAGAAGGTGATAATGCCAACAGTGGGTGTGGCCAAAGGCAAAAATGGGTGGAACCAGTCAAAGATAATGCTCTCAAGGAACACCATTTGAAAACCACTGTTCAAGAAACATCGTCAAGACACAATCTCTCCATGCAATGGGGGTATTTTAGTCCGATTTCTTTTTTTAAAAAAAGACTGTCATTCATGAATTACAACTATATGCACTGCCGATTCAGATTATTACAAGAAGCTGAGTTAGTGACACTCAGGTTTCCCATGCTGTTTAGACAAACATGAACGAGGAGCTTCTCAGCTAGGGATCTCCCAACCAACCAACCAAGGCAGATCAGGTTAAAACCAGGAGATGGATGACACAAACAAGACATTCAAGAAATTTGGACTGGGTTATTTTAGACAATGTGACAATGGCACATGACAAGCACAAGAGACGAAGAAACAAAACACCCTGCACTTCACACGCTCTTTGGCTTTTATATGGGGTTTTAATCGCTTCAGTTACAAGGTTAAAAGGTTGTTTTTCCTCTTTGAATGAGATAACTGGGCATGTTCCTGTTAGAATTCCTGCTCCATGATTGCAGTCATGGGATTGTTGTCTTTCACATTTTGACTCCACAAAGTGGGAAGTGACGGAGACAGGATGTTTGTGTTACTGTGTTCCGTGAAGTGGGACTATTGTCCTTTGTTCTTTCTCTTTTTGCTGTCTGATGCTAGAGAGAGAGGGAGCCATGTTGCAGGACTCCGTGTGTGTTTATATGTAAATCAAGTAGATTAGCCAAAATGCTGAGTTGCTGAGGTCTGTCATGCAAGTTGTGAAGACTCTGCGGATCCCTAAATATGCCGGTGTCTGTTGGCATTGGTCGCTGTGATGTTCAGGCTGAAGAAAGCTTTTGAAGCTCCTGAACGATCGACCAGGAGGGAGAGAACATGCCAGTCAGGCATGTGTCTCTGCCAGGGTCCTACTCGAGTATAGGACAAGCTCCTGACAGTTCCCTGACCCAATGAAGTAGACCACAATGTTTATGATTCCCCTCCTCAGCACTGTGGCTGTGCATGATTAGCTCTAGCTAGATATAGTGTTTAGAACTTACTGGCTGCTTGACAGGGACTGAGTCCCGACCATTTTCCTTTCCCTGCCCAACAGGCAACCAGAGCTATTCAAATCTGCAATGCAGACACACAGGTGTAGTTATGGCTGCTTAGCCTGTGTATGTGGTTCACACAGGGGAGCACTTCAGATTAATCAGTAGTTTTTTAAAGGTAGGCCTGATGATTTATAACCATGTTTGGCAAGGATGCCTCTTCGTCCCCGCAGATGCAATATCATTTTACGATGGTTCCCCTACTGTCACTCTCCAAAATAATTCCTGCATTTCTGGAAGAGCACAGGGCAGAAGAACGACAAGGCCGTTCCGACGTGCTTCTCTGCCAAAATATCTCGGCGGCATTTCTAAGACCAGGGGAACATGAACATTTGGACACACGTAACGCTGGGCGCTGTGACATCAGGGCTGAGTTGCAGTTAAGTGACGTGGCAGAGTTTCAGAAAGTTTGGGGCTTTTTAGTTTAGAGAAAAGGCAAGGAAGAGGTGATATATTGGAAATGTATAAAGGCATGGAGAAAGTGGATAGAGACGAGTTTTTCTCCCTCTCCCACTAACACTAGGACTCATGGATAGCCAATGGAGCTCAATGTCAGAGGATTCGGGACATATAAAATAAAGCGCTTCTTCAGGCAGAGGGCCTTCTCGGTAGTGGCACCCGCCCAGTGGAACACCCTCCCACCAGATTTTTCTCAAAGAGAAAAATAACTACCAAACTTTTAGAAGACATCTGAAGGCAGCCCTGTTTAGGGAAGCTTTTAATGTTTAATAGGTTATTGTATTTTAGTGTTTTGTTGGAAGCCGCCCAGAGTGGCTGGGGAAACCCAGCCAGGTGGGCGGGGTATAAATAATAAATTATTATTATTATTATTATTATTATTATTATTATTATTATTATTATTATTCAAACAATGCAGACTTAAACTAAGCAGGTCGCTCCCATAGGAGACAGGGATGGCCACCAATTTAGATGGCTTTAACAGAGGATTAAGACAAATTCACAGAGGAGAAGTTCCTTTGAGCCTCCTATGTGAACAGTATGATCAGTTGACATAATTTTCTCCTGCCTTACACTAACGCTGCCACCACTGCGAAGGAAACCAGCAAGGGTTTTTTAGCTCGGTGGCAACAGATCTCTGGAATTCTCTTTCCTTGGAATGGAAGCCAGCCTCAGCATTATGTTCTCATCTTTGGAACTCCCTGATTTGGGACGGCCACCCTGGCTACTTTACTGACATTTATAAAGATTAAAAGAAACCCCAAACTTCTCTAGGATTCCCAACCCCCCCTTCAACTAAAAGTCCCTACAGTTAAGAAAATATGCTCTATGCTCCATGGTTCTGTGATTTTAATATGGCTTTGTTGCTTTTGTGCACATTGAGATTCTGTACTTAGATTTCTTTTGAAATGTTTAAAATGGTATTGACGACTGATCAGGAAATGATTTAT
Organism: Podarcis bocagei; assembly: GCF_964188305.1. Lineage (NCBI taxonomy): Eukaryota > Metazoa > Chordata > Lepidosauria > Squamata > Lacertidae > Podarcis > Podarcis bocagei. The sequence continues at coordinate 77,372,426 of NC_138133.1, read as the reverse complement.
TTTTATATGTGGACACAGAGGGAATGCTCAGACAGGTGTGCCTGTGGGGAAGAGGAAACCCACTAACTTTGTATCCGTAGTGGCCCAGATGCACATTTGTGTCAGAATACAAGGGTGTGTACCTGTGCGCACACTGGTATGTGTCCAAATGCACTTTTGAGGGTCTTCTGAGAGAAGGCAGTGCAGTTCTGTTTGCCTTCGCTGCCGTGACCAAGTAGCCAAGCTGGTTAGGTTGCACGCCCCTATGGCACCATCACATTTACAATGAGATCCCTGGTGGGCTGGGGCAATTACAGTGGTACCTCGGGTTACATACACTTCAGGTTACATACGCTTCAGGTTGCAGACTCCACAAACCCAGAAATAGTGCTTCAGGTTAAGAACTTTGCTTCAGGATGAGAACAGAAATTGTGCTCCGGCGGCGCGGTGGCAGCAGGAGGCCCCATTAGCTAAAGTGGTGCTTCAGGTTAAGAACAGTTTCAGGTTAAGTACAGACCTCCGGAACGAATTAAGTACTTAACCTGAGGTACCACAGTAATTACAAGGTTCTTTCAGGTAAAAAGAATAGCTCCAAAATCACTTGGGAGAGGAACGGCTGCAAACAGGTGCAACTAAGGGGTGTGTGTGTGTGTTGTTTCTGATTTCACAGATCCTTTCCCTCGTTCCCGGAGCCACAACTTACTCACTGAAAATTGAGCATCACAAAAATTCAGTATGGCGCTAGGATTGTAGAGTGGGAAGGGACCACGAGGGTCAAACCTCCTACAATGCGGGAGTCTTTCACTCAATGTGGGTGTCAGGGAACTGCCATCAGCTCAGAGGCAAGAGATGGAAGGGCAGTTGTGTTACAGGGAGCCTCCGAAGATCTTACGAAGCAGTTCTTCCTCTGGAAGAGGAGGGAAGCCCCACCTCTGGAGAGGAGGGAAACCCCGCCTCCAGTGGGGAGGGAGTGCTGGGATCAGAAGATGCTAGGGAGAGCCTCAACACCGACCCTGAGCAAAGCGGAGGGGAGGCAAGTCCCTCTTTGCCAGTGCCCATTCTGCGCAGTAGTCTTCGGCGCAGAGAGGGGAGGAGAAGGTTGGGGGTCACACGGCTGTTATGCTGGGGAAGGCATAAGGACCGCCCACTCCCAGATTCTGCTAGCGACTGAGCAGACATGGACTTGCGACGCTCTGCATTGTAAAATTGTGCAGATAATAAAGCCTGGAAAAGTCAGGTTGGTGTCTTGCCTGTTTGCTCTCGAGCAACCGCACCAGCACCTGACAGTGAGACTAGAACCCACGACCCACGAGTTTAAGAGTCCCATGCTCTACTGACTGAGCTACCTCATTTTAAAGACGTGTGTGTGGCGGGAGGAGGCTAACTTAGAAAAACATACTCACCACCTGTTCCATATCCAGCACAGGAAGAGGGATCACAGTATCCCGGTTGCCCTGAGGCGCCATGTGGCCCAGGAACACCTGTATGGCCAGGTGGTCCTCTTGGACCTGGTGAACCTGGTGGTCCTGGGGCGCCTGTACGGCTTTCGCCTGGAGGCCCTGCACAGAACACAGAAACGGCTGTCAGAACATCACCTTGCCACTGCTGCAGAACGAGAGAGCAACGTCAGGTAAGGACTACCTGAGTAACCAAACGTGATTTCACACGTGTTCTTTATTATACAGCCACTCTGTGTAAAGGAGCCAGACTTTACTTGTCCCGACTATTGTTTATTATGTGTGGGAATGCACATTTAATTGTACTGACCCTTGCATATCATTTGGGCATATGGTCACGACGGCGAATTTACCTGCTGCCCCTGGTGGGCCCCGGGGGCCTTGGGTCCCGACACCTGGGCTCCCTCGCTCTCCCTTCTCTCCCGATAAACCTGTTAAGAGGAAAGGATAAAAATCAGAACAGATGGGGCGGGAGGGGGGGGAGTTGATTAATGCTTCTCCATGAGCATCTTTTATTAATTAAGAAAAGGAAGGGAGGCCAAGGAGAAATGGCTCTGTTGCGTCTTCTGTTACAGCCTCGTTGGAAGGTGTTGCTATAGCTAGTTTCCTGTTATACAGTGGTACTTCAGGTTAAGGACTTAATTCGTTCTGGAGGTCCATTCTTAACCTGAAATTCTACTTAACCTGAGGTACCACTTTAGCTAATGGGGCCTCCCGCTGCTGCCGCCGCTTGATTTCTGTTCTCATCCTGAAGCAAAGTTCTTAACCCAAGGTACTATTTCTGGGTTAGCGGAGTCTGTAACCTGAAGCGTCTGTAACCTGAAGTGTCTGTAACCTGAAGTGTCTGCAACCCGAAGTACCACTGTAGTGGCTCTTTACAAAGTCCTGTTGGGCCACTTTAGAAGACATTGCTGACATACAGCAAAATAAAGACCCTTCCTGGATACAGTAGTCAGAAGTTGCTAACGTATTTATATTAAAGCTATGTCGATTCACACAACAGTTCTGGTTTGGCCTCCACTTTCCCATTGCATGATCTCCTCAATCTTCTGGTTAAAGCATAAATCCCAGTTTTGTACAGTGGTACCTCGGGTTATAGACGCTTTAGGTTACAGACGCTTCAGGTTACAGACTCTGCTAACCCAGAAATAGTGCTTCAGGTTAAGAACTTTGCTTCAGGATGAGAACAGAAATTGCACAGCGGCGCGGCGGCAGCGGGAGGCCCCATTAGCTAAAGTGGTACCACAGGTTAAGAACAGTTTCAGGTTAAGAACGGACCTCCAGAACAAATTAAGTTCTTAACCCGAGGTACCACTTTACGCTATTGTTGACATTTGTTTTAGCAGAGAGAAGAAACGCCATGGTGCATCTGCAGCGGCACAACCGGATGCCTTCATCTGCCCCAGCTGCAATAAAACATGTCTCTCCTGTATTGGTCTCTACAACCATAGCAGGTGCTGTAACTCTCCAACAGTTTGACCTCACCCCAAATAGGACACACCTCCGCTGTCTCTCAAGACAGGCGGACGCCAACAATAAAACTAACACTTTCCAGAGAGTTTGCTGTGTTAGTCTTTAGCAACAAAAACTACAGAAGTGTCTTGTGGCACCTAAAAGACTGGTTGGCATCCCACTCCTACTTGAATCACACACATATACACACAATATGATCCACATTTAAGCTTAAATAAGAATAAATTATACGTAAAGGGTCATTCTTCAACAGATATTGCATTTATTTGGAATGCTGTCAAACTGATATTTATTTTTATTTCAGTATTTGTTTTATTAGAACCACAGAAATATATTTCATGTAGATTTTTGTGGTTCCAATATTTACATATTTAAGATAAACAAACCAACAAATTTCAAATGGACAGCGTTCCAAATACCTGCATCTGTCAAAGAATCAGCCTTGTTGCTCTGTTTATTGAACAAACCGCATTTTCTTAAGAATGTTGTTGTCTTTCTTTAACTCTTAAGTAGCTAGACAGTTTTGCTATAATGGCATGCTCAAGGATTTTATTTTCCTCCTCTAAAACGGTAGGAATATCAGAACACTTCCCATAATTTGATGTAACAGTCGCTATCGGATGTTCCTGTAAGCGCAACTCATTCCTTAAGCTGCATAGGGATGGTTTTGTTGGGAAAAAGCAGCAAGGCAAAAGCCAGCTCCAGATGGCTGGAATGCAAAACAGGATGTTGTGTTTTGCAGATGTACTGCTGGAGAAAAGGTGGAGCCTATTCTCTGTACTGAGCACCGGATGTTAGCTCAGAGTGTCATATGACCTGTGCTGGAAGTGCAGGAGAGGAAGAGTCTCTCTTCTGATGGAGTCTGAAGGGAGCAGTAGCATTTCTATGTACTGCTGAGTGACAGGAATAAAACATGTAAAAGGACTCCTGTCTGTCTCATTTCCCCTCCCTGGGGACAATGCAGGGAGGGAGAGAAGAAGAGGAAAGCAGAGGGTGTGTTCTTTCTCACGTCTAATGAGAAGAATCGCCGGGTTTGTTTACCTGCCGGCAGTCGCAGACGGAAGGTAAACACAGTATCTCACTCAATTGCCTCGGGGGAGGCCACGTACCTCTGCCTGTGAGCCGAGATACTAACATATGGCAGCCTTCGGATGGTTCCGATTCATCGGACATCTGCATGAGAGGCTGGTGGATTGTCCTCCTCTGCTCCAAGGGAGAAGGCAAGCGTCTGACAGAAGCCAGAGGCTGAACAGACCCAGAGGAAAGTGTTTCCAAGCAACAGAGCTCAAGGTATGCTGCACATTTCGGGCTAAAAGTGTGAACGCAGGTTGATTAATTCCCTGGTTCATGGGAGCTGCGTTTTGGAAAAACAAAAGCTCCGAAAGAGAAGAGGCCTGCAGCTCAGAGGCTGAAGCCTGCATTCCACAAATTCCTGTGGTTAAGATAAGAAGTCCTGAATGCACTCTTGCTAAGTAACGGTAGTGGAAAGTTACTGGCAAAGGGGCTGGACTGTGAGGCTAAGCTTGGGAAAAGCGAAACAAAACCACGGAGTGTTTTGGCTACAAGTTTACGAGCTCTTGGAGGGACTTTCCATAGCAGCCAGAGTTTAGCTGCCAGGTGCAAAGAGCGTAAACAACTTGCAGTTTGCCTGCCTGAGAAAGAAAAAAAAAACAACTGTTGGATTTTACAGCTTGTTTGAGAGTGTGAGCTGGAGGCTTGGCTTCAAGATGGATGCCAAGAAAGGGGGAGCCCTGCCCTGTTCATCTCCCCTGACCAGAGACAGTTATTCATCATGGTCTGGATGGATAACTACCCCAGAAGGGGTGAGCCAAGATGATGCTGGCCAAGTTCCTAAGAGCTCATCGAAAGCTGAGGAGAGCTTTGACCCCAGAGGGGAGAGTGCAGGAACTGTGGCTGTTGGAACTGTTGGTGTTCCTGAACAAGGTGCAATGGGTGTTGCTGACAGGGGGAGGGAAGAACAGAGTTCACATCTCCCCACTGATAGTGCTACTGGAGAGCATGGAGTAGCATTGAGTGCTGTCCGATGCTACAATTGTGGACAGACTGGGCATCTACAGTGGAACTGTAGGAAGCCGCAACAGTCAAGAGGAGCAAAGAGCAGCTCTGCGAAGCCTGAGGCGTCAGGCAAAAGCCGTTCCAAGTGCCAGGTGAAACCTGCAAAGGCTATGATGGCGAAAGGAACCACGCCAGATGTTGGGAACGCCTTTATAATCGACACTGGATGTACAAAACATTTATGCCCGCACAGACAACTGTTTTCGACGTTGAAGAAGCAAAGCTTCACTGTGAAACAGGCCAACGGTCAAGAGTTGGAAGCAACCGGAATTGGGACTGTGTATCTTGAAAGTCTGAACTTGACTATAAGCGATGTTTACCTGGTTCCAGAACTGAGATTTAATCTGCTGAGTGTGTCGCAGATTGCAAAGAAAGGACTGAAACTGTCCTATGATGCTAAAAGCTGCAAGATCTACAAAGATGGAGAACTGTTTCTTACTGCCAAAGAGAAAGATGGACTGTATTTGTTGACTTTTGATCAAAGTGATTACATGAAATGTAATTCTTCTGATTCTAACGAAATCTCTCTTGCAGGTGTGGCCAGTGTGAGCACCAGGAAGGTGACCAAGAAGGTCGAAAGAGCATTTCAGCGGGTGTATGCTGATGTGCTTGGTCCTCTAGAACCATCTAGGGGCAGTGCAGAATATTACCTTTTGTGTGTGGATTGTTTCACTAATTATTCTTGGGTTTATATGATGGAGAAACCGCAAGAAACTTTAGAAAAGTTTCAGGAGTTTTGTGACAAGGTTAAAAATATGCATGATGCTAACATTGATTGTCTTTTCACAGATGAGAAGCAAATTTTTCTGTAAGAGAAGTTTCAGAAGTTCCTGGATGGAAAAGGGATAGACCACAAAATTGCTGTTTCAACTGAAGCGTGGAACAGGGGGGTCTGTGTTAGGGTGAACAAAGAATTGCAAAAGGGGATGAATGCGCAATTGCTGAGTTCACATTTGCCACATGAATATTGGGCCGAATTGCTAGCGTCCTATCTTCATGTGTGGTTGAGAAAAGTCTCAAAAGAGTTGGGAAGTTCTCCTTTTGAGAAGCTGTTCCATAGAAAACCTTCTGTTGCCTATTTTAAGGTTTTCGGGTCTCATGTGAGAACAGAAGCTCCAGGTGGAGTAAAGAATGCCAAAGACATTTTTGTGGGATATGAAAAGGGTCTCTACAGAGTAATTTTGTCTGAATCTGGTCAGGTGATTCTCACAAAGTTTCTAGAGAGTGCTCCGGAACAAGAGCGGGTTGTAGAACAAACATTTCCCACAGGTGGCAATTCAGATGATGATGATGATGATGATTTTTCTGATGTCACAGATTACAGTGGTACTGATGATGATGACACTGATAGCTCAGAGAGTTCAGTTGTAACAGTCATTGAGAGAAAATCTCACACAATGGATAGACCTTCACAGATGAAGGAAGAACCACTGTTAGCCATTGCTACTGGTTCTCAACAAAGTCCAGAGGTTGAACCAGTGAGCAGAAAGGATCAGCACCTCGTACGCAGGTCTGAGAGAGTCACAAAGGGTGTACCACCAAAGAGGTACTCAAAAGAGTTTGCTAACTTAGCTGTTGCATGTGTTGCTATTGTTAACAACTCAAAGCAGGTTAAAGCAGTGTCTAAGTCAGAGACAAAGACACAACAGAGAGTAGCAAGCCAAGGTAATGCAGAAGCCTTGGAAGCCAGACAACCAGAGAGGTACACTGGTGGAACCAGTGGTGGGGAGTTCCAAGGGTGGAACTGAAACAACAGGGGACTGTTATATGTATAACAACTGTTTGTTCTCTTCTCTGGATCATGTTTTGCCAATTGATGCTTTTGGGGGAGGATGTTGGGAAAAAGCAGCAAGGCAAAAGCCAGCTCCAGATGGCTGGAATGCAAAACAGGATGTTGTGTTTTGCAGATGTACTGCTGGAGAAAAGGTGGAGCCTATTCTCTTTACTGAGCACCGGATGTTAGCTCAGAGTGTCATATGACCTGTGCTGGAAGTGCAGGGGAGGAAAAGTCTCTCTTCTGATGGAGTCTGAAGGGAGCAGTAGCATTTCTATGTACTGCTGAGTGACAGGAATAAAACATGTAAAAGGACTCCTGTCTGTCTCATTTCCCCTCCCTGGGGACAATGCAGGGAGGGAGAGAAGAAGAGGAAAGCAGAAGGTGTGTTCTTTCTCATGTCTAATGAGAAGAATCGCCGGGTTTGTTTACCTAGCCTGCCGGCAGTCACAGACGGAAGGTAAACACAGTATCTCACTCAATTGCCTCGGGGGAGGCCAGGTACCTCTGCCTGTGAGCCGAGATACTAACAGGTTTTAGAATATTTTTAACAAAAAGTAGAGCAGGTGGTGCAAGCTCTGCCTGTTAAACGTAAAAATGATGTCTTCCTCCATTCCCTTTCGCCGCTATAGCTTTGTGAACTCACTAATCAATGCCAGAAGGTGCAATGGCTCTCATTTATGGCTCGAATGTTTCAGATGCGCAACTCCTTTGCACCCACCTGTACACAGTTTCTGCAGTGTTTTAACTGCACAGTGGGAATATTTCTTCCAATTCAGCACAGCGCTAGACCCGGGTCAAGAAGAATCACCTCACTCACAGCCCACAAAAGATGCTGAGCAGAGAAGGTGTAAAATTCTAAACTTCCCCTCGAAGAATAAAAACGCTGCCGGCTGCCAAAATGACTTTGTTTAAAGAATGTGTTCCGACTCCTTACAGCTTTCAAAGCACAAACCTACACGTGTCTCACCAGATCACAAGCGCCAATGAGCACAACGGGTCTTGACCCCCAAGTACATGGGCAAAGGATTGCAACTTGAGGGGGGGGGGAATCTTCAAAAGACAACCAAGGGACCATGAAGTTTTCAGGGATAGATGCTGAAATTAGAGACTGCTCCTGTTGAAAAGTGACAACAGCCACGAAATTAAAAGATGCCTGCTTCTAAGGAGAAAAGCAATGACCAAACCTAGACAGCATCTTAAAAAGCAGAGACATCATCTTGCCAACAAAGGTCCGTATAGTTAAAGTTATGGTTTTCCCAGTAGTGATGTATGGAAGTGAGAGCTGGACCATAAAGAAGGCTGATCGCCGAAGAATTGATGCTTTTGAATTCTGGTGCTGGAGGAGACTCTTGAGAGTCCCGTGGACTGCAAGAAGATCTAACCTCTCTATTCTGAAGGAAATCAGCCCTGAGTGCTCACTGGAAGGACAGATCCTGAAGCTGAGGCTCCAATACATTGGCCACCTGATAAGAAGAGAAGACTCCCTGGAAAAGACCCTGATGTTGGGAAAGATGGAGGGCACAAGGAGAAGGGGACGACAGAGGACAAGATGGTTGGACAGTGTTCTCGAAGATACAAACATGAGTTTGACCAAACTGCGGGAGGCAGTGGAAGACAGAAGTGCCTGGCGTGCTCTGTTCCATGGGGTCACAAAGAGTCGGACACGACTAAACGACTAAACAACAACAACCTGTTGAAAAAACACTTGCAACATATCCCTTCCAACCACATCCTCTTTCCTATTATCTTTGCATACCTAAAATGAGTGGCCAAGATCATACACTCTCTTTCTCTTTTAATTTTGCTTTTTAAAAAAATATAAATAATAAGATCACACTCTCGTAGGCCTCTTACAAGGTATGGTTTGTAGCAACAGTTCCCAACTTAAGCAAAATATATTAAGACTGAATTCATGTTGACACGGATAGTTGCCTTAAAACCCAAACTAACTAGTGGACAATAAGCTCCCGGGCCTCATCTGGGCGGAGAATGAGGCTGAATATCTTACAGTGTCGTTTCAGAGGCAAGACACAGTCAGGTGATTTGGCACAAGCTGAGCAAAGCTATTAGCAGAAACCAGGCCAAGCTCCTAGGCTGGTATCCCAGTGTTTTTGGAGTTTTTTTTCGTTTCTTTTTTTTCCTTTTTTTTTTTTTTTGGACCGATGCTATCATATTCAGGCTTACAGGAAAGCTGAGGTCATGGCTTTCTGTTATAATTAAAGATTCAGATATGCATTCAGGAGGCCAGCTTTATGAAATGTGTGCTTTTAAACTCAGAAAGCAGGGAGTACAGGCAAGCAGTGAAAGCACCAGAGTGATTCTCCAGACCTCCGCCTTGGACCCAGCGCTATTTGAAACATTTCTATTATTTATACGGTAAACTTTCAGCATTACGTGACCCCAGAGCAGGTGACAATTCCATTCAAAATATAAAACAATTCTAACAGAATAAAGAGCAAGGAAAACACAGCACACCCACAAAAATCAACCGCAAAATCTTCAGCTCCATCTTACTAAAAAAACAACCCGAAGATCGCACAAAAAAGAAACACCTACCTATTTAAGAACTGTAAACAGATAAGAACACTGGTCTGTATAGTTAAAGCTATGGTTTTCCCAGTAGTGATGTATGGAAGTGAGAGCTGGACCATAAAGGCTGATCTCCAAAAAATTGATGCTTTAGAATTATGGTGCTGGAGGAGACTCTTGAGAGTCCCATGGACTGCAAGAAGATCAAACCTCTCCATTCTGAAGGAAATCAGCCCTGAGTGCTCACTGGAAGGACAGATCTTGAAGCTGAGGCTCCAATACTTTGGCCACCTCATGAGAAGAGAAGACTCCCTGGAAAAGACCCTGATGTTGGGAAAGATTGAGGGCACAAGGAGAAGGGGACGACAGAGGACGAGATGGTTGGACAGTGTTCTCAAAGCTACTAAAATGAGTTTGACCAAACTGCAGGAGGCAGTGGAAGACAGGAGTGCCTGGCGTGCTCTGGTCCATGGGGTCACGAAGAGTCGGACACGACTAAATGACTAAACAACAATAATGGGTGTCAACATCATGAATTCAGTCATAGTCGAGCCATTGAAAAGTTGCTTGCTCGCTCGGTCGCTGGCAAGCTAACATAGTTTACCTCTCAGAATTACTAACTTTTATTTTTTAAAAAAACAAAAATTTGGAATTGTTCATGAGTATTAAAAATAACTTCTTATAAAGGAAGCATGTGCTTAGTGACACTAAACCGCTAATGCAGGAATGAATTGTAAGCTATCTAATTTGGCAGAAGCACAAAAAAGGACTTCAGAGAGCCTTTTCCTTCCTTTGCATCATCTTGATTTCATCCCGCCTCTTATCTGCAGTGACAGGGCAGAGTGATGGTGCTTTTCGGATAGGAAAAATGCTAATGAGGAGCTCATTTGCAGATAGGAACCAGAGGGAAGCGAAAAGGGAGAGAGCCTCCTTTCACAACAATTTCCCCTGCTTTATTAAAACATACATTATAGTCTTGTTTTACTGCATTTGGTTTAAAGATTAGCATTTTGTGGGCGTAGGAAGGATCTGAGAGTGTGCAGTACCTAAATAATCTGGAACATTATATAGGAAAAGGTGGGATATAAACGAAATAATCAAACAGAGATCAAGGAACACCTCTGCTAAATGCATTCCTTACCAGAGCAATGAGCCATCCGGGTGAAAATTCATCCCCTTTTGAACAGAACAGTTCTTCTAATAGTCCAAACGCCTCTCTGCTCCTGCCCCAACTTCAACTTTAGCTGGCTTCTCCCAATTCCTTTTCACCACCTCGCCTTGAGAGTTACCGCTTCTCAGGCTGAGTGATTGCCCAAAACATGCATATCCAGGCAAATGAACATCTCTTAGCTATTTCGACATTATTTATGGCTTGTTTCTCTCCCCCCCGCCTCCACCCAAAGGACATTGGGTTCCAAATTCTCAAACAGCCTAAATAAAATTTTAGGCAGGAGACTCGCTGAGATCATATCTAGTTTTAACAACAAGAAAGAATCCAGCTTGGGGGATGTGAAGCTAGCAGCCTGATTCTGTCCTTTTGCTAGGACAACACAGTACTTATACTGGGGCTGCCATATGTCTGAAATTTTCTGGACATAGTCAGGATACTGCAACTGGAAGCAGTGGCCGGGTAAAGGTAAAGGTAAAGGTAAAGGGACCCCTGACCATTAGATCCAGTCGTGACCGACTCTGGACGATCAGAAGGTCGGCAGTTCGAATCTCCACGATGGGGTGAGCTCCCATTGCTCGGTCCCTGCTCCTGCCAACCTAGCAATTCGAAAGCATATCAAAGTGCAAGTAGATAAATAGGTACCGCTCCGGCGGGAAGGTAAATGGCGTTTCCGTGCGCTGCTCTGGTTCGCCAGAAGCGGTTTAGTCATGCTGGCCACATGACCTGGAAGCTGTACGCCAGCTCCCTCGGCCAATAAAGCGAGATGAGCGCCACAACTCCAGAGTCGGTCACAACTGGACCTAATGGTCAGGGGTCCCTTTACCCTTTACCTTTAGATGGGCTTTTGGTGTGACTCATCAGACTCTTCGTAACATTCAAGAGGAAATAATGTCCCCCACAACACAAAACTAACTTTTGTGCTTGCCTGCCAGAAGATGTAGCAATGACTGCTAAGTGACTCTGGCTGTGCCAGATTAGGCAAATTCATGGAGAGACAGGTCTGTAAATTAAGTTTTGATAGTTAAAGGGACTCAATATTCAGAGGGGTGTTGTCTTCAAGCCCTGCTTGTGGGTTTTCCAGAGGTGTCTGGCTAGCCTCTCTGACAGTATAATTGTTATTGTTATTTGTACCCCAACCATCTGGCTGGGTTTCCCCAGCTACTCTGGGCAGCTTACAGCACATAAATTGTAAAACATTAGACATTAAAAATTTCCCGATAGAGGGTTGCCTTCAGATGTCTTCTAAAAGTCAGATAGTTGCTTATCTCCTTGACATCTGATGAGAAGGTGTTCCACAGGGTGGGTGCTACTACTGAGAAGGCCCTCTGCCTGGTTCCCTGTAACCTCACTTCTCACAGGGAGGGAACCATCAGAAGGACCTCAGAGCTGGACCTCAGTGTCCGGGCTGGATGATGGGGATGGGATGCTCCTGAGGATGCTCCACTAGCTGAACCCTTGATCTGATCTACCAGGTCTCTCCTTATGTTCTTAATGGCACAATCAACTGGGAGGTTCAGTGCAAGTCCCACCAAAATGAACTGAAACTGTGCAACAAGCTCAAGGGTGCTTATTTCCACGGGACATTTGCAAGTCTACTCTGACATAAGCCGTTTTTAGCCCAAGGTCAGCTTTCTGAACTATGCAGCGTAGTTGGCCCTACTTCTGCGTTGGCCCAGGACCAGTTTTTGACATTAGAAAGCATGGCCATGAATGCTGGTGAAGATGTTCGTATATATCAATTCCAAGCAAGTCCTGCCAAAAAGTCTCTTTTGCTTTGACAGCTGTTTTAGCAACAGAAATAACGAGAACGAGGGAACTTTGATCCCATGCCTTCTTCTTCTTTTCGTTATCGCAAACTATCGCTCCTTTGCAGAATTCCCTGGCAGGCTCCCTGCAAGCTACAGACAAGGCTATAAAGTTTGTTGTTGCGTGTTTGCGAATTATTACTACAATCCGAAACATCGTTTGTCCTCCTTTATCTTGTACATCTGCCTAATCCTTGCGTTAAGTTCTCCACACTCCAAGACATTTGCTTAAGTGGCACAAATAATTATGCTTTTCAGGCAGTTCCTCCAGCATCCCACAACTCTTTAGCCCACCCCCTTTAACAGTGAATCGGTCCCTTTCTTGTCTCCAACTTCCCCTTTCCCTCCTACCTCAACGCTCTTTTCCCTTATACCACCAAACAATGTCACTCTTTGTTCAGCTTCACCATAGAAACCCGGGGCTGACAAGCTCGCCCTCCTAAATCTTTTCTCCTCTTACACTGAAGTAATTAGAATTATGGCCTCAGAGACTTTGGTTTTCTTTCCTTTTTCTCCTTCTTTTAGGTGGGAGGCAGTCTCAGAGGTCACTAAAAGGTTTCCTCATCAGAGCCAACAGCATGACTACAGAGCAAGATGTTTGACACGCAGAAATAACCAAAGAGCTGCCATTACAGCATGCAAAATGGCTTTCACATGCAGGGAATATAACACGCAATGCAACCCCCATATTGTGCACTCGAAGTCACTTAGGCTGTAATACTATACACATGTTTACCTGGGAGTAAGTCCCATTGAGCCCTGTGGGACATACTAGCATCATTCTGTCAGTTGTATTTGCTCCCAAAAGACTCGCGGTTCAATCCTTTGCATGTCTACTCAAAAATAAGCACCGCTGGGACATTTTTCAACCACATTTTACTGAAAGGAGACCCAATGAAAGTAATGAGCACGACTAAGTTGGGTCCAACAATTTCAATAGGTCTGGGTAAAGCTTAGTTGAATACCAGTTATTGAGTTTAATGCAGCTTACTCCCAGGAAAAGTGTGCATTGGATTGCAAAACTAAAGAAGTATCCTATGCCTGTTTACTCAAAAGTAAGTCCAAGCCTCTGTTGGAATGGTTAAGAATTTTGGACCAGTCACAGGTTCCAGATTGTTTCTCAATGCATTGTAATAGTCTAGACCCAGGGCTGTGTGTGTGTGTGTGCAGTATTTAAGCCTTAAACTAGTTAAGTGTCAGCAGGCTTAAAACTCCTTGAGGATATTGCCACCTCCACACAAACACACACACCCTTGCTTTTGTGGCCTCTGTACTGCTGCCCCTATAAGTTATTTTTGGCACATTACAGAGCAAACAACTAAAGCAAAACTACCTCAAAGAGCTTATTAGGAGGAAGGTGAGAGTTAAAGGTAACGATGGATGGACATGAAGACTTAGGGCCGATTAAAAAAAACCCTACTTCTTCACGCAATGCATAAACTATGGAACTCACTCCCACAAGAGGCAATGGGGACCACCAATTTGGATGGCTTTAAAACAGGATTGGGCAAATTTGTGAAGGACAAGGCTACTGACAGGTTCACGCCATGATGCCTATGTTCTGCCTCCACTGTCGGAGAACTACCTCTGAATACCAGTTGGTGGAAATTGAAGGCAGGCAGGGTGCTGATGCGCTCATGTCCAGCTTGCAGGATTCTCTCAGGCATCCGCTGGAATCTGGATGCCAGGCTAGATGAGCCACTGACCCGATCAAGCAAGCTTGTCTTACGTTCTTAAGTGAACAAATGCAATCGCAGGTATAGGTAAAGGTAAAGGGACCCCTGACCATTAGGTCCAGTCGTGGCCGACTCTGGGGTTGCGGCGCTCATCTCGCTTTATTGGCCAAGGGAGCCGGCATACAGCTTTCGGGTCATGTGGCCAGCATGAGTAAACCGCTTCTGGCGAACCAGAGCAGCGCACGGAAAAGCCCTTTACCTTCCCGCCGGAGCGGTACCTATTTATCTACTTGCACTTTGACGTGCTTTCGAACTGCTAGGTTGGCAGGCAGGGACCAAGCAACAGGAGCTCACCCTGTCGTGGGGATTTGAACCGCCGACCTTCTGATCGGCAAGCCCTAGGCTCTGTGGTTTAACCCACAGCGCCACCTGCATCCCAATTGCAGGTACTTAGGATTTATTTCCACTCATCATGAGGACTCTAGGCAAAGTCATGTGGTCCATGGACTCCTGGCGGTCTGCAATTTTCATCTGGGTTGTCTGCAGTGTGTTTGTGGTTGAAAATGAGAGGCAACGCATCCACCGCTTTAAATATTCACCTACATAAATCAATGCCTGGGGTGGTGGTGAGATAATTAAACACAGATTGTTAGGCAATGAATTTAAAGAACTTAGTTGCCAAATCAGGGACAGTGTCTGTGCAAGTCTTGGGGTGGTACGATGTGGATAGCCAACGGCGACTTATCTCTTCCACTAGACCAACCTGAATCAACGCAGGGCATACATGTGAGACTGAATGTGCTACCTTTGGCATTGCTACAGGGGAGATTCCAGAAAATAGCACTCGCAGAGAGACGACGCCTTTCTGGACAAAGACATATAGCAGGCTTCCTCAACCTTGGCCCTCCAGATGTTTTGAGACTACAATTCCCATCATCCCTGACCACTGGTCCTGCTAGCTAGGGATCATGGGAGTTGTAGGCCAAAACATCTGGAAGGCCGAGGTTGAGGAAACTTGACATATAGAATCAGTTGTGCATGTTCTTTTGCACTGCCGCTTGATTCAGACAATTCCATCTAAGCTCATTAATCAGGTGGTTCTTAGCAGGGAGTGGCATTCCTTAAGGCAGCCTTCCTTAGGTCTACTTGGAATGGGGTTAAGATGGAGATAGCTGCCCGATTTCTGCAACACGCCTTGAGGATTAAGTGGATGTTATACATTATCTTAGGACGCAGGTGGCGCTGTGGGTTAAACCACAGAGCCTAGGGCTTGCTGATCAGAAGATCGGTGGTTCAAATCCCCGCGACGGGGTGAGCTCCAATTGTTTGGTCCCTGCTCCTGCCAACCTAGCAGTATGATAGCACGTCAAAGTGCAAGTAGATAAATGGGTACTGCTCCGGTGGGAAGGTAAACGGCGTTTCCATGTGCTGCTCTGGTTTGCCAGAAGCAGCTTAGTCATGCTGGCCACATGACCCGGAAGCTGTCTGCAGACAAATGCTGGCCTGTAAAGTGAGATGAGCACTGCAACCTCAGAGTCGTCCGCGACTGGACCTAATGGTCAGGGGTCCCTTTACCTTTATCTTTACCTTTATACATTATCTTAATTGTTAGATGCAGATTTTGCTGAGTGATTTTACTGTACTGAACCTTCCTGGAATCTTGTCTATATGCCGACAAAGGTTTGGGAATTGAGAAATATTCACATAGATTTTTAACTGTACAGTGGTACCTCAGGTTAAGTACTTAATTCGTTCTGGAGGTCTGTACTTAACCTGAAACTGTTCTTAACCTGAAGCAACACATCAGCTAATGGGGCTTCCTGCTGCCGCCGCTAGAGCACGATTTCTGTTCTTATCCTGAAGCAAAGTTCTTAACCTGAAGCATTATTTCTGGGTTAGCAGAGTCTGTAACCTGAAGCGTATGTAACCTGAAGCGTATGTAACCTGAAGCGTATGTAACCCGAGGTACCACTGTATTTTCATTGCTTCTTTTATTTCTTACCTTGCATTTTTATTGTACTGCGATTTTGAATTCCGGCGAAAAATAGCTATACCTGAAATACCTTCTTTCCCTGTCAAAATCCATTCCTTCCACAAAGCGTTTTTTTTGGATAGCACAGACTGATTCTGTCTTCAAGTTACTTCAAGTTACTTCCCCCTTGCCATGCCCACACACCCTCATTCCGGGGGAATGGTGGAAATCATTCACCATATAAGATCCATCATTCACAAATGGGGCAGCAATAATTTCAGGAGGCATATTAAAGGGAACACACACAGACTCCAACTTCCCTTAACTATCAATGGGAAGTAGTCAGCTGAAACTGCCTTAGCTCAGTTACAAAATCCCACCTGCTGTAAAGTTTGGGAAACAAGTTCCTTCCTGTTCAGCCTCAGTGCTACTGACTGGTGTTCAACTTTTATTTGTAGTTACTAAAATTACAAAATGAAACCAGGCCATAAAAATTAAGCAATTATATGAGAAAGACTGCACCAGCGAAGGAAAAATACAGTTCACTGGCTTTCTACTGTAACTATTTCCACTATTTCCACAGGAAGAGCAGTGTTAGTCTGTTGCCGCAGAAAACAGCAGAAGATACTTTTGGAGCACCTTAATGTTTTATAATGGCATAAGCTTTCTGATGCTGCCGATGAAATGGACTCTAGTCTGCAAAAGTATGTGCTAGTTTAAATTTGCTGGTCTTTAGAGTGCTCCAAGACCCTTTGTTGTATTTGGGAGAAATTCAACATTGTGCTAAAGTGATCGTTCCATCGTAGGAAGCATTTGGGCATGCCAGGTGGAATCCCCCCCTCCTATGGGGCAAGGGGGAAAACCCCATTGCATAAGGAACATCCTTGAACAGGGCCTTCTTGGTTGCTGCTCCCAGGCTTTGGAACTCGCACCCTAGAAAAGCTAGACCGGCTCCTTCCTCATTGTCCTTCCACCAGCAGATGAAGAACTTTCTTATTCCAACTGGCTCTGGGGAACTGACTGCTTTTAATGAAAGAGTTGGTGCCATGCTGTTTTTATGGTAATTATCTGTATGGTTTTTATATATGTCTATTGTTTTAATTCTATCAATGTTTAATTATTTTTTATATATTGTTTTTCTGTGTTTTTACCGGATCCTGTTTGTATCTGTAAGACATCTTCAGTCCCATCAGGGATAAATTTATTGGCATTTATTTATTTATTTATTGGCATGCATCTGTCTCAAGTGATAATGGAGTGTGTCTCTGAAGTCAAACTGCTGCATTAGCAGCACTGAAGTGACCTCTGCAGGACACAAGCCTGGGAAGTGAGTCTGGAGGTCCTGGGCTGCCCAGATGACAAGACCTCTTGGCCTCACTGATGTGGTCCAAAGGAAAACAGAGCAATACTAGTTTGGCTGCAGGAGTTGCTGGAAGGAGCCATATGAGGCGCCATCCAACCGTTTTAGGGACTTCAGTCCAGATTTGTGTAAGGTTTACTCCTTAGCCCTGTCTTTTCCTGAATATATCCTTCAAGGCAGCGGAGCTTTAGGATTAGAGTTTTCCTTCTCCTAGCTGGGCTACCTCCGCAGGTGGATGAGCCCCATCAGTCCCCCACTTCCCTCTACAGCACATGCAGAAACTGTTAGAATTCCTGCTCCATGATTGCAGTCATGGGATTTTTGTCTTTCACATGACGGTGTATTGACTACACAGAGTGGGAAGTGATGGAGACAGGATGTTTGTGTTACTGTGTTCCGTGGAGTGGGGCTATTGTCCTTTGTTCTCTTTGCTGTCTGATGCTAGAGAGAGAGGGAGCCATGTTGCAGTGCTCCGTGTGTGCTTATATGGAAATAAAGTAGATTAGCCAAAATGCTGAGTTGCTGAGGTCTGTCACGCAAATCTGTGCAAACTCTGCGGATCCCTAAGTGTACCGGTGTCGGTTGGCATCGGTTGCTGTGATGTTCGGGCTGAAGAAAGCTTATGAAACTCCCAAATGATTGACCAGGAGGGAGAGAAATCGCCAGTTGGGCATGTGTCTCTGCCAGGGTCCTACTGGAGTGTAGGCTGAACTCCTGACAGAAACTGCCTTCAGAGGGTCTACTCTAAGCACGACTTAGTTGAATGCAACCCCTAGGCTACAATCCTAACCCTACTTTCCTCGGACTAAGCCCCACTAAATTCAATTCAACTTACTTCTGAGTAGACATGGTTAAGATTATACACACATACACACCTATTCAACCAATGCCATGTAAAAAGGAAGGCTTGAGAGGCTGTTATCAAGCAATTTGACCCCATTTTCACAAATGCTTTATACAGAATTATACTTGGCATGAAATACTCTTTCTGAAAGGCCAGGTCCCAAAAAGAAACTCTTAATAGTGCTGCTCAGAGATTAATTAATTTTGGAAAAAATCAGCATGGTGGTTTTTTTTTATCACACTTAGTGCTATCCAGGAACTCAAAGCTATTTATATCTCACCCACTTTCCATGTTCCCTCTGATGTCAGACACAAGTTTATTGTGTTTGGTATCCTTCATGCAAGCTCCAGTTTTATAAATCTCGATGTTCACAACTCACCTCTTTCACCAGGTCTTCCAGGCTGGCCAGGACTGCCTGGAAATCCTGGCCTCCCCGAAGATCCTTGTTCTCCTTGAGGTCCAGGTAGTCCTTGCCTCCCTGGTTCACCGGGGGGTCCAGGGACAGTTCGTGTTGAGACAGACTGGCTTGGGATTTGATTTAAGATGGAGTTATACCTGGCCAGGTGACCTGCAAAGAAAGGCAGATCCTTAAAACTTGCCCTTCAACAACTGGTCCCAACAAAGCATTATTTTGACAGCCACCATAATTGGGCTGGTGGGTTGTTTGATCACAACTTCCACAACTGTGTTTTAGAACTGTGACATGGAAATTCTTCGACAGTGTTCAACAGTGGAATTTGCTGCCAAGGAGTGTGGTGGAGTCTCCTACTTTGGAGGTCTTTAAGCAGAGGCTTGACAACCATATGTCAGGAGTGCTCTGATGGTGTTTCCTGCTTGGCAGGGGGTTGGACTTGATGGCCCTTGTGGTCTCTTCCAACTCTATGATTCTATGATTCTATGAAATTCTTTTTACCCACCTTGGATAAGCTGTTCACATACTTGACGGGCTACTGCCCGTACCATGGCCTGGGACTGGAGGTCTCCCTGTGTGGTAAGAACATTGTAATAACATGTTAACACCTGCTGGCTCCTTTAGATGTCCTTTAGAAGTCCCTTCCAAGTCTACAATTCTATGATTCCAGATTAACGGTTAATTGAGCCTTTGTCCTGATTTGTTTGCACAAAGTTTGCCATGGTAACCTTTGGCTTTCAACAGTACAATCTTATGCAATGTCTGCTTAGAAGTAAGTCCCACCGAGCTTCTCAGGACTGCTTTGGATGAAAGGTGAGCTGTAAATATAGTAGGCAAACAAATAGATTTTTTAAAGAATTAAAAACTACAGTAATTCATATGCCTGCTGTGCTCTCTGTACAGTTCTGTATTTACAATGCACTTACACGTTCACCCCTCTCGCCTTTTGGTCCAGGAAGTCCCTGCGGGGGAACAAAAAAGAATAAAAATTAATTTGTGCACGTGCCCTTTCTTCTGTGATTAATAGGGTTGTTTTTTA
The DNA here is from genome assembly GCF_964188305.1 of Podarcis bocagei. Lineage (NCBI taxonomy): Eukaryota > Metazoa > Chordata > Lepidosauria > Squamata > Lacertidae > Podarcis > Podarcis bocagei. The sequence continues at coordinate 77,352,856 of NC_138133.1, read as the reverse complement.
ATGCAGTGACTGCAGGTCAGTGGGCCGAAACCATATTATAGGAGTAGTTATGGCAATGGGATTGAATCGTATCTCACTGCATATTTCAAACACAACTTCAGAGTTTGGCAGGTGAAGGGCTAGTATGGTATCATTGTGAGAAGCTGCAATGTGTCCATGCAGATGTTTAGTTCCCTTGATCAAGGAAGGGTTTCCCCCCCCCCAGCCTAAGGGCCACATTCCTTCCTAGGTGACATTTTTGGGGCCAGATCTACTGGGAAGAGTTGCTGTGTTCATAAGGCTTGGCATCACTGAACAGCTCTTGTTTCTTCTAATAAAGGGTTAACTTCACTTACTCCGCGTGATTTATTGCTGACCTGCTCCTGACACCACCTAGGCCCTGGAGGGAAGTTGTATATGCACTGTTGGGAATCCTAAGGTAGAGCTTATCCTGTGTACTGAACTTGTGGTAAATATCTCAAAAAGGATGGCCATAGCGATACATTCAGTAAAGTGTTCTACTACTTACAGGTGCTCCAGCATTGCCTTGTGGCCCAATATTGCCGGTGACTCCTGGTACACCTGGAGCACCAGGTATTCCCTGCACAGAGAGAACAAGACAACACATCCATATACCAATTGAACTATACAGTCCCATACAGATAAAGTTCATACCTGCCAAGGGCCCTGGGGGGAAAAAACCAGGACACCTCTTTTTTTGTGCAAGATTGCAGCTGCCATTTTGGGTGCTGTAATCTCACATGCTCTCACGCTGTGCTCTTGCCCTGAAAAAAGTGCTTTTTGGGGGGCCATGGTCCTGCGTGGTGCAAAAAAAAATGCACATTTTGGGATGCCATGCAAGATCTTGCCCCCCCAGTAGTTTTTTGGCATGGGTCACACCCAGAAGCGCATTCTAGAAGACATGCACCACATTTTGAATCTCCCAAAGTTGGATGGTATTAAAGCTGTGTTTCGTTTAAGTTTCCTAGTTGGCATTTTCTGACTCCAGAACTGAGGATGCACTCAATACGTCTTGAGAATATGCCTAACCACTTCTGCAGAAGATGGTGAGCTGTAGCCTAAATTTAAGTTTGACACAAGTTAACAGGATGATGCACAACCCCAAAGTAGCTTATTCATGGAGGCTTCCCCTATATCCTCACAACACCAAATAGCTGTATGTTCTGGTGTTTAGCTAGAACATACCATGCTGTAGACACCTTTAAAAGGTAAAGGTACCCCTGACCGTTAGGTCCAGTCGTGGACGACTCTGGGGCTGCGCGCTCATTTCACTCTGTAGGCTGAGGGATCCAGCGTTTGTCCGCAGACAGCTTCCAGGTCATGTGGCCAGCATGACTAAGCCGTTTCTGGCGAACCAGAGCAGCGCACGGAAACACCGTTTACCTTCCCACTGAAGCGGTACCTATTTATCTACTTTCCCTTTGACGTGCTTTCGAACTGCTAGGTTGGCAGGAGCAGGGACCGAGCAACAGGAGCTCACCCCGTCGCGGGGATTCGAACCGCCGACCTTCTGATCAGCAAACCCTAGGCTCTATGGTTTAGAGCACAGCGTCACCCACGTCCCTTCGTAGATACCTTTACATAGTTAAATAAACATGTATTTCCTACCGTATCAAATACTCAATCCACGTTACCTAGAATTTGGTGTATTTTTACTTACCACAGGCCCTGGTGGCCCTTGAGGGCCAGTGGGTCCGTCTTTGCCTGGCAGGCCCTGGATCAGAGGCAAGTACATAAATTAGAGTATTGCTTTTTATCCTGCATAAGACGCAGGACCAATTTCCCATAGACTAGAACAGTATTGTTCACTAGACAAGGAAGGCCACAATCCCAGACTCCACAGAACTCTTGGTGTTCTCTACAGGATGTTCAGGACAAGCACAAATCCAATCCATTCACACGGCCAGTTTTTTGAGCATTAAACCTGATTCGTTTCTGCAAAGTTTTCGGGGCGGTTAGATGATATTGGCTTTTACTGAGCGTTTGTTCTGATCAGTTTACGGGGAGGTTATACAGTGGTACGTCTAGAAGCGAACGGGATCCGTTCCGAAGCCCCGTTCACATCTAGAAGCAAATGTAACCAGCAATGGCACGTCAGCGCGCGTCGCTTTTCATCGCTTCTGCGCATGCGTGTGCCGTCATTTTGAGCATCTGCACATGCGCAAGCAGCGACACTTGGAAGTAACGCGCTCCGTTACTTCCAGGTTGCCATGGAGCGCAACTCGAACGCGCTTATCCTGAAGCACATTCAACCTGAGGTATGACTGTATATGATGTTGCATCAAGCAATTGTTTATCCTGCCCTTTCCCAATTGCTTTCTTTGTCACCACAAGCCTGTGGGGGGGGGGTTTGGGGGGGAGAAGCAGGTTTGTTGTGCAATCAACTTGAATTGTGCAACCTGGTATTGTGCTGGTTTTCGATGGAATCCCACTTGAAAATCACAATTGTCTGGAAGTCTCCAAGGTCCAAGAAAACTCCAAAAGAACTAGGGATTTGCACATGGGCAACATACAACACTGATGTGAGCTGGGCAGTCACTGTTCAGAGGCAACAAAGTAAGTTAGGAATCTGTTTGTCCCTTTACCTGTTGGTGCTTGCAAACCACAGTGCCACCTTCAGTTCTTTGAAGATGGGGGTGAATTAACTTTTCTGCCAATTCTTCTTCAAATGAGAGTGAAAAGATATGCTTCTACCTGAGTTTCTTTCTAGCTTTCATTTAAAAAGCATACAACATGATACATTTTCAGGTTTTGCTGCTTTCTCTTGTTTAGCTGCTAAATAATATATCCATGCAAGCCTTCCGGGCATGTTTACTTTGGCACTGTTTCTGTATCTTTTGGCCCTTGACGAATTTCCTCCTACTGTATTTTGTTAGGTGTGAAAATGGGTCTTTGAAGTTGGGGGAGCAGCACTGCTTCTGCAGTCCCTCCAACAAGAGATACATGCCAGCCTTTAGAAACTTTCAGAAGTTGCTACGAAATGTTGTTTCTCGGATTATCAAACGGCAGGTATACATCTTAAACCAGAAATGCAGACTGCAGAGAAGGAAGGGGAATGCGTTTATATTGGGTGACTGCACCATCGCGCTAGATCTGTGAATTAGTGGGAAATATGGGACTTTTCAGATGTTAGAAAATAAAAGAAATTCTGTTCTTTCCCCTTAATGCTATACTTGCATTAGCCTCAAACCAGCTGTAGCAGCACAATACTTCATTCCCATTTATGATTTTTTTTGGGGGGTGTTAGATTCTAAGATCAAAATTGGACCGTAAGCAGCAAAATGGGGATTCCCAGTTCTGTATTTGCTGGCAACCCTGCCTGTGCAGATGGGAGGAAATCTGCAGGGAAGAAGACATTGCAATATATTTTTAACCCCTTCCCACCCATCGGTTTCCACCAGATTTGTTTTCTTCCAGCCAGACCTCTTTCCTGGCTCAGACTCTTTCAACATCTCCATTAGAATGCATTCAGATCGGTTGGATTCTGCACTCTGACCTCTGGTATGTCTCCCATTTGTGCAGAGAAGAGAGCGTTCCTTTCTATTTCTTTCATCAGTGATGCTATCTATTTGGATACTGTTCCTTGAAGCAAGCAGTAGCCTTCAGCTTTTTCAGACCTGGGATCCAACCAAATCTGCAACAAGGCCCACTTTGACTTTTTAAAAATATGTTTTGGTTGGCCCGCCAGCCTCCATCTGTGTTTCTCCTAACCTCTCCTTTGTATTCCATCTTTTTCTTTAAATAAACGCAAAAGGTGGTTGCAAATGCCGGGAGTCCCAGCCAACGAGCTGGAGCAACGAAGGAGATGAAAAGTTCCAGTGTGGGCTCAGGACCGTATCAGCTGCCACTCAGCGTGGCTGCGTTGACACAGTATTTCTGGTAAAAGACCCAAATCCAGGCGTAGGAACTCGCTCAGTGCTGTTCTTGGAGCAAGGCACAGAAATTCTTGACTAAACGAAACTAACGTGGTGCGACCGCTGCCAAGTCAATCTTGGATAGCATCTGCTGTCCAGAAACACACACACACACACAAACACAGGCACACACCCCTCATTCACAGCAGCGCCATTGTCTACTGAGCTGACGGACTAATGCAAGCCCTCGCTTCGCACTGCCTGAATGCAGCGAAAGGCCCGCTACAATAACTGCATGTGGCAAGAAAGGGATTAAGCAAAGAGAGGCTTAGGGAATAGATCTATATTACCACCTTTCTCATAAGTAACAGATGCCAGAATTCCCCTTGCTTATTCTTCGTGGTTTAAAAGCTTAATTCCAGAGGAGGTTCAGCAGGGCATATATAAGTTGAGTGGTTTGAGGACTGCAGAGGGTTTTTTTTTTGTGATGTTGAAATGAAGGGAGCAGAGAAAGAGCAAGAGGGAATTGCAGGAGCCCAAGATCTGTTTCTAGATGTAGTCTAAGAGCTGATTGTTTTGAACAGCCCTGCAGTCCTGCTCTTAAAAAAAAAATCTCGTGAAATTGGTACCATTGGTTTAAACAGAACTTCTTTCCATATTTCTCTGCTTAGAATAATTACCTTAATGTGAGTTTGGAATGTGGTCTTATTTAATCCTGTTACCTGATATGGTTAAGTAAACTCAAGAGTCATACCTCTGAAATCAAGGGACTTCTTAAAGGTAAAGGGACCCCTGACAATTAAGTTCAGTCATGAACGACTCTGGTGTTGCTTCACTCATCTTGCTTTACAGGCCGAGGGAGCCAGCGTTTGTCCACTTCCTCAGACAGTTTTTCTGGGTCATGTGGCCAGCATGACTAAGCCGCTTCTGGTGAAACCAGAGCAGCGCACAAAAATGCCGTTTACCTTCCCGCCAGAGTGGTACCTATTTATCTACTTGACATGCTTTCGAACTGCTAGGTTGGCAGGAGCTGGGACTGAGCAACGGGAGCTCAGCCCATCGTGGGGATCCGAACAGCTGACCTTCCGATCGGCAAGCCCTAGGCTCTGTGGTTTAACCCACAGCACCACCTGCATCCCTAAGGGACTTCTTAGTTGTGCCCATTGTTTTTTATGGGTTTGTTCCTCAGTGGATTGAATCTAATTAAGGACAAAACCCCTCTTAAGGGTTTCTTACATTATTTTTTTAAAAAACAAAAAAATTGGCTTTTACCATTTTGAATCAGTCTCGAAACTGCAATCCAATCTGCCCTCAGCTATATATTTTATTGTATGTGCAATCCGTCATGAAATTGATCTGTTTATTTCTGCAGGCTAGCTTGGGGAATGTGTTATAACTTCTTCCTTGTTGAAAGCACTAATCAGAAAACTTGAGATTAAAAAGAAAGAAAGAAAAATAAATCAACAGAAAGCGATTTCTGTGATCGTATAATTACAGGGTGGGAAACAGCAGTAAACATTCACAATCTTTTTGCTGCTTGTCATATATTTGATTGCATGTTTTAAAACCTTAATGTAATGTGTATGGGTTGCTTGTGCGTAAGTTGCCGCCTCTCCAGGCTTTGTTGCCTTGCTAAACCTTTCAGTCTGGGCAGCCCTTCACTTCATGGCTGCCTCAGTCGCTAGCAGAATCCTTCAGTGGGCATTTCTTAAATCTTTTCCAACATAAAAGTTGTTTGACACCCAGTCTCCTCCTACTCTCTCTGCGCGGAAGTCTTCTGCGCAGGGTGGGCGTGGGTAGCGGAGGACCCGTGCTCTCCCTGCTGGTGTCCAGTGAAGAGTCCTGGAGCCCTCTCGCCGATTCCCCCATCAGCCCCTCTATATCCCTGGTGTTGCGCTGATTTGCTTCCCCATCTGCGGAGCTGCCTCTCTCCCTGCTGGGCCCTTTCCAGCATCATTTGAGAGCCTTCCCTCCGCCTCTAGCTCCGACGTCAGTTCCCTGACACTTAATAATTAAAGCAAAAGAAACAGAAAGCAAAAGGCAACTGGAGAAATCTTCCATCCAAGTTGGCAGTAGTGTTTCTCTTCCGCTCAAGCGGGTTCACATTGCTGCTTCTGCTATTTAAATAATGCCACTAACGTGTAATGAAATGACAAGGTTTACACTTGACACTGGATGGGGGTCCACTTCCTTTCATCTGTTTTGAACACTCTGCTCCTGCCAGTTACATGGGACATCTGAGCTGAAGGAAGGCACAGACTGGTCTCTGCAACCACCCATGTGACTTAGGGCCACTGAGAGGCTGCATAATAGCAAGGGGGGAGGAGATGAACCTGTCCCCATTCATTAGCCAGTGAAGAAGCAACTGCTTGTTTCTTCTTCTTCTTCTTCTTCTTCTTCTTCTTCTTCTTCTTCTTCTTCTTCTTCTTCTTCTTCTTCTTCCCTCCCCATTCCTTTTTCCTTTTGTGTCATGTCTGTTAAACTGTGAGCCTACAGTAAGGGATTGTTTTAAGGGGTGCCATGAGGTGTGTGTGGTGGTTATGAGAAATGAAGGAAGATATTGGTGTCAGAAATGTTTGTGGGGGGTTTTTTGAAGAAAAAGTGAGCCAGAAGTGGAGCTATATTTCAGGCAGCAAAATGGCTCATGCTGGAACAGGGCACAGCTCTTTAGGCAATATAGCAGAGCACGGAGAAGAGCCCCTTTCTCTCTCTCTGCTCCATATTTCACACTCGGAATGAAATAATCTACTGCAATGTGCTCTACGTGGGGCTACCTTTGAAGGTGGCCCGGAAACTACAACTAATCCAGAATGCGGCAGCTAGACTGGTGACTGGGAGTGGCTGCCGAGACCATATAACACTGGTCCGGAAAGACCTACATCGGCTCCTAGTACGTTTCCAAGCACAATTCAAAGTGTTGGTGCTGACCTTTAAAGCCCTAAATGGCCTTGGCCCAGTATACCTGAAGGAGCGTCTTCACCTCCATCGTTCAGCCTGGACACTGAGATCCAGCACCAAGGGCCTTCTGGAGGTTCCCTCACTGTGAGAAGTGAGGTTACAGGGAACCAGGCAGAGGGCCTTCTCAGTAGTGGCGCCCGCCCTGTGGAACGCCCTCCCACCAGATGTCAAAGAAATAAACAACCACCTGCTGTTTAGAAGACACCTGAAGGCAGCCCTGTTTAGGGAAGTTTTTAATGTCTAATGTTTTATTGTATTTTTAATATTTTGTTGGAAGCTGCCCAGAGTGGCTGGGGAAACCCAGCCAGATGAACAGGGTATAAATAGTAAATTATTTTATTATTATTATTATTATTATTATTATTATTATTATTATTATTATTATTAAGATATTATAAGATGAAAGGCAACACACAGAAGGAAACATAGGAGACCGCTTAGATTAATTTCAGGCACTTAAACGTAGCTGGAATTTGTGCCAGTTCCTGGCACAAACCTACAGTCAGTGCGTTGCTGGTCCAGAAAGGGATAAAAAAAGGAGCCCCGGGCCAAGCCTTCCCTCTCCAGGATTTCTTGAGAAGCAGCCAATGTCACATGCACAAAACTGACTCACAGAAGTCCTGGGGTTGGAAGATTAACTTAGAAAGGACGACCCAGAGGAAGGAGAAGAAGCAAAAGAGGAGTCACTTGTCCAGTCTTACCCTTTGGCCTTGGCTTCCATCTCGTCCTGGGGATCCAGATGCTCCTGGGACCCCCTGCATGAAAGATAACACATTTCAAAAGATACAACAACATTCACCCTCTGCTCAGGGGCGTCTTGCCCATAGAGGCAAGTGGCGCAGGGCAACAGGGCGCCAAGTTCTGGAGGGCGCCAGGGAAGAGGCAGAGGCTGGACATGGCGCCTCCTGGCATCAGCTCGCTGCCCTCGCCCGCCTCCGCCATGCCACACCAAAATAGTGCTGCGCCCGGAGCCTCTGCCTGCTGTGGCCACCGCAGCACGGGCGCCAGGGAAGAGGCGGCGGCTGGGCACAGCGCCTCCTGGCATCAGCTCGCCACTCTTGCCCACCTCGCAGCGCAGTGCCTGGAGCCTCTGCCTCTTCTCCGCCAGAGGAGCCGCCCTACAGTTGCTGCCCGCCTCCTCCAGCCCCGCAAAGCTGCCGGGAGTGCCGTAAAAAGGTTGGCAACTCTGGGAAATGGGAGGGCGGGGCACCGAATATACTTAAGACAGCCCTGCCTCTGCTTGCAATTACAATGAGACAAACGGAGTCTCATGAACAGGCATTTCCAGCAGTTTGAGAGCTGGGAAGCAGAGTCATACCAACCTGTAGGCCAGGGCGGCCCATTTCTCCAATTTCTCCCTTTTCACCAGTTGCTCCCTGTTGATAAATGACCACAGAGTTAATCATACCAGTGGCACATTGTTTGTCCAGCTATCCTATTTCTTCCATCAAAAGAGAGGTACAAAACTGTGAACTACAGATTTATTTCTGGGGAAGAAGAAGGGGGGGAGCAAAGGTGAGCTACAAACACGAGGCATGGTCTAACCAAAGTTTTAGATTCTACTGATTTCACGAGTAAAGCAAGCTCTCAATTCTCCCACTGAAATCAATTGGAATTGAGCTTTTCTGGATGAAAAACATGAATAAAAAAAGTGCTTTGAATGTGCTTTAAAGGTACAGTGTGTACTGGCAGCCTTATAAGGGATAATTCTGTTCCTTTTTTTTTTTTGCTAAAGATTTGGGAAGACTTTGAAAGGCTCTCGAATCAGAGGGCACTAAACAAGATCCCAAATCTGCCTTCAACCAGGGCTTGAACTGTGTAACAAAATTCACCTGGGTCTTCCCGGTTTTGGTCAAATATTGCCACCATAGGGAAGACCCCGCCCCCCATCCTCTGGGAGCACCTTGTGATTCTAGCATTGCTTTTTTGCAGCTCAAGTATTGCACTGTTTTGCAAAACCCGGCAACTCTAACTGCTATGTTGCAAATAAGACCGGGCTGTCAACTGTCCAGAACCTACCGGAGGTCCTTGGATAGAGTGCCCACTTGGTCCTTGGGGTCCAGGAGGTCCCTGAGGACCAGGAGCTCCAATTTCACCACGAGGTCCATCTGGTCCCTGGAACAAAAAAGGTCATCATATCATGAATCTATATTAGAGGAACAGGCATCTACTCTGACTAGAAAGCCTCCAGCTCCCTCCAAACTAAACTAAAGTGACACATTAATTAACCCAACTGAGGAGATCTAAGAAAGTTCTCCACAAAGGCCTGGTTGGATCAAGCAAAATATTTACTGCATGTAGATCTGCTCCTAAATTAAAAATATTCCAGTGAATATGTAATTCCAATGAATGTAATTCTACATTCATAAAAATATTTCAGTGAATGCAATTCTACATTTTTTCTGTAGAAATCCATGCAGTTATTAAAAACTCTTCCTCTCATCACCCTAACAGACAATGAAAGTTTCTGCAAATAGCATCTGTGATTGAGGAAATGCAGTGGAAAAGAGAGCAGGTACAAGTCATAAGTATCCCTTGCATCAAGGGCAAAATCCCTATGGACCAGGATTATACCTACAGACTATTCAAATCAAATTTTTTACTATGCAATCACAAACCCATTAAAGAAGAAGCAACAGAAGAAGCAACACAACAAATTATGTTACCTTTGGGCCAAGGTCGCCTCGGCTACCTTTTGGACCTCGGAGCCCTGGACCACCCTGCAAAACACATTTAGAGTTAGGAGAAAACCAAGTGGCTGCACATAATTTCCTTGAAACAGGTGGGCTCCTGTTCAGGTTAAAGCCATGCCTTTCTCCAGGAAACTCCATCCCAATCACTTCCTGTTTTGCCTTTCAGTTGACCCTCAGCATCCCATGGCTACTGAATCTTCACCATCCTCAACAGGCTGTCCTGCTTTTAGGATTTGTTGCCTTTCAGCAAATGTGCAGGCTCCCCAGTGCATGCTGTTACTCCTCTCTTGGTTCTTTGTGTCCATGTCTTGGCTCCAGTCCTGGAGACACTCAGCACCCAAGTTCATTTTTAGGGAGAGTGATGATATCCCACTATCCCCAATACCTCCATTCTTCCTTTTTAAAGAAGAGTACATATTATTTTCCTCCCTAACTTATTGAGGAAAGCAGTGCTTCAATATTTGATAAAATGCCTCAAAAAGAAGAGACTGGGGAGTCTACTAAAAGCAGGTTATCTCCTCACATCAAGTTACGGTGCTGCTCTACAGCAGAGACCAGCAGACACATGAAGCTCAAACAGAGATTTTGGGGGGGTAGGGAGAGGGATTCAGTTCCCATTTTCATGGAAATATCTCTAATTCACATTTCTCGAAATAGTGCACAAACTGAACTGCAGCCCTCCTTTTTATTTTCCTGAATTTTGCAATTGGGTCGTCTGACTGACTTGTACACAAGTTGTAGATTTGTATAATTGGATTCCAACCCACTGGATGAAATCCAGTGCTTTAGGATATATCTCTCCCTCCCCTTTCCCAGTGCTCTTTCTCTCCCTGTGTGCAACCAGCTCCCAACAGTCTGTCAAACCTAAACATGACCAATAGCCAGAATTCGGAATGGGCCTTTACAAATGGAGGCTGGATTGCAAAACTAAGGGACATGGGGCAAGTGGTTTTTTGTTTGTTTGTTTTGCTATTTACTCTTCCGAGGAAAAGTAAACCACAAGGAACATGGTAAGTGAGACCAGTGGGTGTAGGGTAGTATACAAATTTAATTAACAACAGCAGCAGCAGGAGGATTTTCTGGGCTCAGTACATTGTATACAAAAAAGACACAAATTTAAAATTTCCACATGCTTCCACCTTGATTTGCCTGCCGACACACATGCACATAAGTGCATAGCTCTAAAAACCTGTATTTCTTTTTCCACATTTTGATTTAATTTGCTGAACTTAGACCAACTCCAATATTATTAGAGGGAATAAAAAGTCCAAATCACACTTGTTTTCTGTCCAAATTGAAACATGACGAGGAATTAGATTCCCTTCCCCCACCTCCGCCCTGTCTGTCTGGCTGATTTGGGTGGAATGAATGAGACATTTTATCTCCAGTGAAAATTTGTGGTGCGTTTCTCATGGGACTTTACTTAGCGTATCAGTAGACTTGAGAGTTTTTTTACAAGCCACAAGCATGCCAGCAAACCAAATTGTAACGCTTAATGTGTTTTAAAGGTATAGTGTGTATGCAGCCACAAATTTGTTTTAAAACATTTTTGGTCATCGTGTAGGATGACTTCTGTCAGGAGAGAGACAGGGGATATAGGTTCCCACGTGATGGCGCTTGATTTCGACTTCAACCATCAGGTCAGGTTGATTTGATTCGTCTCCTTGTTTCCAAATGAAATCTACACTCACCCCTTCTTCCCTGGCAGTGGGTGCCATTTTGTGGTTTGCCTCAGGTGGCAAAATGTCTTGGCTTGGTCTGGCTAAACTGCAAACCAGCTGAGTCAACATAAACCACCAAACATACAAAACTATACAGTGGTACCTCGGGTTAAGAACTTAATTCGTTCTGGAGGTCCGTTCTTAACCTGAAACTGTTCTTAACCTGAGGTACCACTTTAGCTAATGGGGCCTCCCGCTGCCACCGCCGCACAATTTCTGTTCTCATCCTGAGGTAAAGTTCTTAACACAAGGTACTATTTTGGGGTTAGTGGAGTCTTTAACCTGAAGTGTCTGTAACCCAAGGTACCACTATACTCAAAACATACTCAAAGCATCAGACCTTTCTTGGTTCAAATAAGTTCATGTTCAACTTTGTCAAGCATGAGATCAAACATGACATGCTGGTCCATGGCAGAGAACCAAAGCAAACACATTATTATTATTATTATTATTATTATTATTATTAAAACCTTACTGGTGGTCCAGGGGGTCCATTAGCTCCCTTGCTGACTTCAGAACAGGAGCAAGAATGAGGTAGGGCAGGGCAGCTTTCTTCATCCCTCTGGAGAGAAAAAGAAGGCCCTGTCATGGCTGGTTCGGTAGATTCCAAATTAGGCATTAATCTGCATCAGTCTTAAATTAAATTAGAACCACATGCCACCAAACAGAAGTTTTAAAAAGCGAGAGCTTACCAAAGCTGGAAGTTCACAACATTTATCTCTGTTGGCCCATGAAGTGGTGCAGACGATGTCAAACATCTGCAGCTGGAACTGGTTTGGAAAAAGGGGAAATATAACATAAGATGTAGCCGCTTCAGAAGATCAGTGAAGGAGAGCCATCTCAAACAATAAAGGAATTGCCTTAGATTGGAGGATGGGGAGGGACCCTCCTGCCTACAGACCTAATTTGGTCTTCCTCACTTGCAGAGGCGTAGCAAGGTGAGGTGGTACCCGGTGCAGAAATTTTGTCACGCACCACCCCGTTTGTGACTCCCAAGCCTACAGTAAGCCAGGGGAAGGAAGGGAGCTTTGCCACTGCTCGCTGTAGGCTTGGGAGTCACAGGCAGGGGGCTGAATGTCACACCCCCCTCAGGATGACACCCAATGCTGCCCACACCCCCTTGCTCCACCCCTGCTCACTTGACCCACAAGGCTGTTTTGGCCAAGGCACACGCATCTGACCTCATATGTGATGTCAGACATGAAGCAGGTGGAGACATGTCTGGGCCAAAGGCACTTGCACAAGGCAATATAAGCACGATAAAGGTATTGACAACCAGCTGATCCTTGGTGCGTCCATGGTCCTTTGCAAGCCTCAGTTTGCAAAGCATGGAGCTATGCAGCTGCTGGCACAGATAAGGTAAAGGTAAAGGGATCCTTGACCATTAGGTCCAGTCATGGCTGACTCTGGGATTGCGGTGCTCATCTCGCTTTACTGGCCAAGGGAGCCGGCGTACAGCTTCTGGGTCATGTGGCCAGCATGACTAAGCCGCTTCTGGCGAACCAGAGCAGTGCACGGAAAGGCCGTTTACCTTCCCGCCGGAGCGGTACCTATTTATCTACTTGCACTTTAACATGCTTTCAAATTGCTAGGTTGGCAGGAGCAGGGACCGAACAATGGGAGCTCACCCTGTCGCAGGGATTCGAACCTGCCGACCTTCTGATTGGCAAGTCCTAGGCTCTGTGGTTTAACCCACAGCGCCACCCGCGTCCCTGTTGGCATAGATGCTTGGCTTTTAATAGTGTAGTGGTTTTAACTTGAAGCAATGCTTGCTCATCTGTACTGAACATTTAAAGGGGTATCATACCAGATTGAGCAGTCGTGGCTTCTCCCCCAAAGTATCCTGGAAACTAGTTTGTTAAGGCTGTGGCAAGATGTTAGGAGACCCCTGTTCCCCTCAGAGACCCACAATTCCCAGAAGGGTTTAGCAATCAATCCTTCTTCCCAAGGAACTTTTAACGTACTCCTTCTTGCTTTATGGCAGCTTCTTGTGTATAGGATTGCTTCCACAAGATCCTTACATTTCACATATTATAATATTTTTACAAACTTAATAAAAAGAGTGAATTTTAAAACTAGTATTTAGAAATATGTTCTATGTAAATCCTGTGTGTGTGTGCGCTTAGGGGAATCACAGACTAAACATGATAAATTATTTTTTTACATCTTTTCAGCTGTTTCACATAATACGCCTCTTCTTGATACTTCTGGGTGCTCACAGGAATTCATCCCATCACAACAAATGAAAATGATATGCCCTTATTTCCTTATTGTATTTATTTATTTCACAACACTTTTATACTCCTTGTTTGTAATAAAAACCTCAAAGTGGGTTTCTTCTGTTTCATGGGTTTGTATTAATCAGACTAAGGATGCAATGTGATATTGCATTTTTTTTTTTAGTAAATTACCAAGAAACAGTGGTTTGAATTGATTTATTACATTGATGCTGAAACCGGCTGAATCAGCCATTCTTCTGACTTTAAACTGTGACCTGGGTTGCTCTTTTTTATTCCAGCTGAGTTGCTAAACAAAGGTATCTTTGTTTCTGAGGCATTTACTCGTGGACATTTACATTTAAACTTCACGTGGTCAAGATTCAGATGCAGACAAATCCATAGAAATCTGTGAAGGATTGGACCGAACAGCAGTAAAACTCATGTGTGTGATTTGGACAGAATAAACAAACAGCCTCTCTAGGGTGCTTTAAGGAACACAACATAAATGCAAAAAAATATACTGCCCTAATTTGCTGGTGTACACATGCAAGCTCTTGCATGTGCATAAGCAGACTCATTCATGGAAGGGAGAGGAAAGAGCTCTATCTGAAGATGCAGAGAGGTCCTCTTCAAAGAATATAAATAGGGAAGCCTTTTTGTGGTCAGAGTATGTTCGTGTGAGCATCACAGTCTGCACATATGAAGGGATCAGTTGTCTGGGGTGCTCTTTGAACTTGATAAGTTGATTTAAATATCACAAGGCCTAGCCATCATTGTTGTTGTTGTTTAGTCGTTTAGTCGTGTTTGACTCTTTGTGACCCCATGGACCAAAGCATGCCAGGCACTCCTGTTTTCCATGCCTCCTGCAGTTTGGTCAAACTCATGCTGGTAGCTTTGAGAACACTGTCCAACCATCTCATCCGCTGTCGTCCCCTTCTCCTTGTGCCCTCCATCTTTCCCAACATCAGGGTCTTTTCCAGGGAGTCTTCTCTTCTCATGAGGTGGCCAAAGTATTGGAGCCTCAGCTTCAGGATCTGTCCTTCCAGTGAGCACTCAGGTCTGATTTCCTTCAGAATGAATAGGTTTGATCTTCTTGCAGTCCATGGGACTCTCAAGAGTCTCCTCCAGCACCATAATTCAAAAGCATCAATTCTTCGGAGATCAGCCTTCTTTATTTTTTTTATTACTGAATATTAATGCTGCTTTGAAAGCATTGCAGTAGATTACAGCAAGTTTGAAGACGTTGGAGCTGCTGGAGTGCTATTTATTTTGATTAACAATGATTTCCGCTGCATTTCTCCACAGTAAGATAGTTCCTAATTTGTAATCAAGGTGCCAGGCATAGTTGAGAAAGCCACTTCCGACCTCAGGAGGAGGTGGTGTTGTGGGCTCCCGCCCCCAACACTCGCTCGGAGGCTGGGTCCCAGCCCTGCATGATCTGGGGAATCCTCTGCTGCATCATCTCCCTGGCCAGCCAATTGGCTGGCTTGGGGGGGGGGGTGGCTTGCCGCATCTAAGGCAAACGCAGCACGGGAGCTTACTCTTTGCCGCCGAAAAGGGACTAGACATCCCCCTGGCTCACAGAAGACATGAGCACATCTGGGGGTTTACCTGCCTGAACCTTAGAAAACATTAAACCTTTGGATCCTTGAATTTTCATCATACAGCACAGGCTTTATTAACGTTTAGGATAACATTGTAACTGATGTAACTGAGTGTACATTACAGAGCTGTGTTTTGAAATGCATGCTTGCAGACTTACATAATCACCAACCAATTCACTTGAAGGCAACCAGCATTTTTCTGTGGGTGTAGATTTTGCTATCTCATTTATCCTTCATACAGTTCTGATTCTCTTTAACAAAAGCCATCATTTCTTTCTTTTTCTTTCTACAAAAGGCCCTTTAACTGCAACCTTTTATAAGTTCATCTTTGTCTTTTGCTCTTGGAATGTAGTCACAAAGGTTGTTTTGTTCAATTGTTCTGTGAGGCCTGATGTATTCATTCGCATATTTAAGCCTGAGGCCTGAAAGCAATTCTTCTTCTTCTTCTTCTTCTTCTTCTTCTTCTTCTTCTTCTTCTAGCATAATTTTGGGATAAATATTCCTGACAGGTCAAGAAGCAGTAGGTCCAGTGCTTTTTCCCCCTAAAAAAATATGTTTGGGGTACTCTCATTTTCCTACTCATATTGAAATACTATCCCTCAAGAAGGCCAAACTTAGATTCACAAAATGTTTAGGTGTATGCACACCCCTGCGTACCCCCAGAAAAAAAGCACTGAGTAGGCCTATTTTGAGTTTTTGTCCTATTATGTTTAATGGAGCTTAGCTGCTCAGGAAAGGTCAAAGGCTACGGGTAGATTGTCCAACTTTGACACAAACCCACCTCTCCTCCTATAGCTTCAGCTTATTTCATTCTCTAATCCCCAGAATGCAATGGTACTGTTCCTGAAGACATTTTTGGGGATGATGAATGGGAGATCCAGTCTTGATAAGAGAAGGAGGGTTTGGTGTCTTGCAAAAGGATGATATCAAATCATTTGGAGGAAACAACAGTATAAGGGCAATGCTCTTCTTAGAATCACAAGTTTATGAACACAACTTAAGAACTCATTATCAAGATGATGGTGAAGAAGCAAGAGGGTCATCCAGTGTCCCTTTGCAAGAGCAAGATATGTTGGTACCTTTGGTAGCAAGCCAAGACGTATTTGCAATTTTGATAAAATTGCTCACATTCACCACAATATGGACTCCGTACTTAATGAAGTTCAATCTGTGAAGGCATCCAAAGCAAATGATTTTCAGTCTTCAAGCCTTGAGGCTGTTAACAAAGGTGCTTGGGAAGTCCACCTGTATGCTTAACCCTTTCACTTCCAACAAGTCGGTGTTTCAATGGGTCCAGGAGAAGGTAAATGTCTTGTTAAAAGGGGCTTATACCACTTTCATGAAAAGAATCCATAATTCAGCTACCACTGAAGACCCTAACCCAGTCCCCAAATAAACTATTGTTGTTATCGTTTAGTCATTTAGCCATGTCCAACTCTTCATGACCCCATGGACCAGAGCACGCCAGGTACTCTGGTCTTCCACTGCCTCCTGCAGCTTGGTCAAACTCATGTTGGTAGCTTTGAGAACACTGTCCAACCATCTCATCCTCTGTCGTGCCCTTCTCCTTGTACACTTAATCTTTCCCAGCATCAGGGTCTTTTCCAGGGAGCCTTCTCTTCTCATGAGGTGGCCAAAGTATTGGAGCCTCAGCTTCAGGATCTGTCCTTTCAGTGAGCACCCAGGGGTGATTTCCTTCAGAATGGATAGGCTTGATCTTCTGCAGTCTACGGGACTCTCAAGAGTCTCCTCCAGCACCATAATTCAAAAGCATCAATTCTTCAGCGATCAGCCTTCTTTATGGTCCAGCTCTCACTTCCATACATCACTACTGGGAAAACCATAGCTTTAACAATACGGACCTTTGTTGGTAAGGTGATGTCTCTGCTTTTTAAGGTGCTGTCTAGGTTTGTCATTGCTTTTCTCCCAAGAAGCAGGTGTCTTTTAATTTCGTGACTGCTGTCACCATCTGCAGTGATCATGGAGCCCAAGAAAGTAAAATCTCTCACTGCCTCCATTTCTTCCCCTTCTATTTGCCAGGAAGTGATGGGACCAGTCGCCATGATCTTAGTTTTTTTGATGTTGAGCACCAGTGATTGACATCGCCATTCTGGGCATTGTGCTCAAGCAAGTGGTTGCCACACAACTCCAGCAACAATTAGATGGGACTAGTTTTCTAGATCCACCTTGATCAGGTTTCAGGTTTGGTTGGGGGGGGGATGGAAATGGTCCTATGGGATGACTTTCAACGGGACAGGGAGAGCATGACCCTTAACATGCTAAGGATGAATGTTTTAGATTCTCAGCAGCTCCCATTATCACTGTCCATTGTGCCCTTCTGGCGAAACTATTCAATGTGGGTGTTGTAGGCATCAATGTATCTAGGCATGGGATCATCCCTAGCATGTTAAGAACTTATTAAAAAGAGTTTTCCTGATACCCATGGCAGATATTTAAATCTTCTCACTGTCAGCTTTCTATATGAGCCAGAATTTCTCAGGCAAACATTTCTTTAAATAACCAAATAGCAGCTTTTTTTTCTCATTACACGCATTACATCATGAACATTATATTAATATGGCAACCCTTTAAAAAAAAGAAAATGCTCTCTTTTAGCTCGAAACACCAAGCTGCTTCACTTACTGGTACAGAGTTGTCCCTTGGCCCTCTCGATCGAACCATTCTTCCCAGTACCTCTATCCCATCAGAAGAAATATTGCCTGCTGCATTGATCATCTTCTCACCCACTTGTTTGCAATCAATCACAACTTTAGCTGTAGTTTTGCTGATGACAACATGCAACTGAGGGAAGAAAATTATGTGTTTAATACCAAAAAAAGAAATGAAAAGAAAAAAAGCCCAGGAAAATACATATAGTTTTTTTTTATAAAATCAACAACAGATACACCTCCTAATTCCCCATTTTAGCACTACTTTCGGTAGAGACAAAGAAAAACCAGAAAAAAGTATTCAGAATATTATCACTTCTTTTTACACGATCACATCCTTTCCCCCCAAATGTCTCAGCAATTCTCACCTTATGGAAACTTCCATAAAATATTTTCTTTATATCAGGTCCTTCAAAAGTGACAGTCTGGAATTCACCTTTGTAGTCGTAATTGAAGAAAGTCAATGTTTTGCCACCATCTGTGGAGCGTGAGACAGAACATGTTTCAGAGATATATGCGTACAGTGTTTTTTAAAGGAGGAACATCAACTTAGATACCTTCGAGTAATTTATTTTCTTTAAAGGCTTCATCAAAATGATAAAATAGAAAATAGAAATAGGTTCTCATAAAAGGGTGTGGGAACAATGTACAGGGGTACAAGTTATAACTTTATTTTGGGGTGTGGCAGGGAATTCAGTAATGGCTTCCTTTGTCTCCTTGAATGGGAAGACAGAATATAAACGAACCAAATCAATCAATCAAGGTCTGAGATAAAGACACAATGAACATACTATCCAAAATAACTCCAACCAGTGGCTCATATTCTTCATTCAGAATCTCCCAGAGAGCAAACGGTTCCTCGGGCGTTTCAGGGAGTATACGGAAGAGAAACGTAATGGTATAATCTGAAGGAAGTCCCTCTGGGTGTAGATATCTGTAAAAGGAAAATAAGGCTCCAGAAACTGATGTCATCACAGGAAATGGGGTCCTGAAAGCACACTTCCGCCCCACGCCCCAGTCGTAATTGCTTCTATCTTTTTGAATTAGCACTTCTGAGGTAAAAGGAAAGAACCAAAGAGCACTAATTTCAAACTGCTGCTTTTTTACTGTTAGGTTTGTTGCTAATTTTTGTGGTTTATATCTTTTATTTGAAAGCCACCTTATGTATGATTTTATTATATGACGATGCATGCATGCATGCATACATATTTACATATGCATACACTCAACATGTACATTACCAAAAAGCAAACATAGTTCTCAATGCATTTGTGATATGGCCCTTCGCTGATCATTGGATGACAAAACCAGAAGGTTATGGAAAAGAAGACTGCTGCACATAGGAAGTCTATTCGACTGAGTTTAGAAAGTAGTACAATACTCTCACTGGCCTCATTCCAAAACGTTTAAACTAGGGAGCCTACGGTATTCTCAGTTTTACATATATCCACCTATTTCTCCTTTAAAACTTTTAATTAAATGACCTGGAGGACTGGTTACAGTAGACTTGCCTATTCTAGTTAAGCTGCCCTTAAGCTGTTAGAAGATGAGTGGCCGACTGCCGCAAACTTTTTTATAATTATATTTCTGATGTCATTTCACACATCTTGAAACTGACATGCAGAAAAGAGTCTAACCACATTGCAGCCTTCAGACTTGCTCCCGTGGGGCAATTTCATCTCTTCAGGATGACTCCAGAGGAAGTGGTTTGAGGAGGGCAGCCAAGAAGAGATGCTTAATGCCTTTGCTGAAGCGAAGCCTATGATACAGGAACCGCATTTCATAGGATTTCATTTCCTCCTCCAGTTACTTGACAGAGACCAACCAGAGAGTTACTGTGAGAGCTATCCACCTTGTGCACAACCCAAGACTCAACACCACTTAAGCAAATAAAACATCAAGCACAGCGTTGCGTCCCAGGTAGCATTTGCCGCCGTAGGGTTGAATTTGAACCCGTTGTGTTTCTCTGCAAGCACTGGAACACAGAATCCGAATTTCAGCGCAACTAAGCTGCACACGCCTAATCAGGTACGGCCCAAACTCAGTGGCAGTAATTTGTTCTCGCATGAATAAAGCAAAATAAAAAAATTCCTTCCAGTAGCACCTTAAAGACCAACTAAGTTAGTTCTTGGTATGAGCTTTCGTGTGCATGCACACTTCTTCAGAAACACTGAAACTTGCCAGTTGCCAGATCCTTCTATATAGTGAGAAGGTGGGGAGGGGTATTACTCAGAAGGGTGGTGGGAATGGGAGATTGGCAGATAGCTGAGATGAGCCTGTTGACGACTCTTAACGAAAGCTCATACCAAGAACTAACTTAGTTGGTCTTTAAGGTGCTACTGGAAGGAATTTTTTTATTTTGACTATGGCAGACCAACACGGCTACCTATCTGTAAATGAATAAAGCAATCTTTTGTCTTGCTCTTACCTCAGAGGTTCAGAGGATCTTTCAAGAACATGTTTTTTAACAATGAATTAAACATATAAGACAGGGAAAAGGGCATCTTGTGAAAGGAATAAAGACATTTCTTACTGTCTTTAACTCTCAGCTTGGGGAAGGCTGAAATAAGGGCTGTGTGTGCAGTGCTGACCTGTTTCGTTCCGGCTAAGCATGACTTACATTTGAAAAACAACATGGCATGCTCTACAGAAGGGATGGGGAAATATTTTCAGCCTATGGGTCACATTTCCTTGTGAGAAACTTTCCAAGGTCTGTTTGCCGGTAGTGTGGGGGACCAGAGGCAAAAGTGGGCAAAGCCAAAGGCAAAAAGACACAGGCCTGTCTCTTAACCTTTGTACACTAGGCTACATTTCTGTCACATGAAAGCCAGAGCCTTCTAAACCCCAAAACACACACACCCTCTCCATCCAGGCCAAGAAGGGGAATTATCACAATCACATCTAGTCAAGGAAAAGGAGCCACGCAAGGAGGAGGCAGAGCAAGATCTGTAAAGGGTGGGGCCTGAGGAGAGGGAGAGTGGCCTGGGGAGCAGGTGTGTCCTAGGGAGAGTTCTGAAGGCCACATTTGGACCCAGTCCTAAGGTTCTCCACCAATGCAAGTGGTCTTGGGCAGGATTCACCTAACAAGCCTCGTCTGTGGTAAAGATTTCTGCTTGTGCAGAAAAACAACCCCGCAAGGACTTTTGCGGGGAGTGGATGGTTGTGGAGCATACCCATGGTCCTCACTGGGACAGGATAATACTACTACTACAACAACTACTACTACTGCTACTAATTTATTTGTACCCCGCCCATCTGGCTGGGTTTCTAAACAGAACAGTAAAAACACGATAAAACATCAAACATTAAAAACTTCCCTAAACAGGGCTGCCTTCAGATGTCTTCTAAAAGTCAGATAGTTGTTTATTTCCTTGGCATCTGATGGGAGGGCATTCCACAGGGTGGGCGCCACTACTGGGAAACATTAAAAACTTCCCTAAACAGGGCTTCCTTCAGATGTTTTCTAAAAGTCAGATAGTTGTTTATTTCCTTGACATCTGATGGGAGGGCGTTCCACAGGGTGGGCGCCACTACCGAGAAGGCCCTCTGCCTGGTTCCCTGCAACTTCATTTCATGCAGGGAGGGAATTGCCCTTGGCACTGGACCTCAGGCTGAAAGACGGGGTGGAGAGGCTCCTTCAGGGATACCGGGCTGAGGCCATTTAGGGCTTTAAAGGTCAACACCAGCATTTTGAATTGTGCTTGGAAACGTACTGGGAGCCGATGTAGGTCTTTCAGCCACATTGGGATACAGCTTCCTCCCATATGTCTCCTGCATCCCCTGAAATTGGCTTGAGTGTGGGAGCAGGAGAACGCAGAGAACAGTGAACAGGGGGAGGGGAATATTCCATCTGGCAAGCACAAATCATTGTGCAGACAGAACAATTGGAACTGTGCCATGCTGAACCCACCCTGTAAGTTCCCACTTCTTCCAGCACCGAATGCCACGTTACAATCTGTGCTCTCCCACAAGCCTTGACTTTTCTAATCACCACCATTTTCAGAATCCACACATGGGTTGAGTTAGCTTTATCTCTCCACTTAAGCAGCGTGCTTCCCTTCCCAAGTTAAATCCTGCTCTTGGACTCAACTTTCTCTGAAACTCAATATGCTCCTCTCTCGTGTTTTCAGCACTCAACCCTCATGCCAGAGTGTGACACATGACGAGGGGTTTTAATGAATATATATATATATATATATATATATATATATATATATATATATGGGGCAAACATGTTGGTTTGGCCAAGGTAAAGATTAATACTGGTAACATTCCAGAGGCAGTTCGGGCAGACTTGCGTTACAGGAGAGATGCTTACTTTAAATGTATGGAAGGAGGGTTCTGCCCACCACTTCTTCTTGGGAAGCAAGCCAAAGCTTGGTTCAAGAATAATAATACTATAGCTAGATGCCCTAATTCAGACAGCTCCGAGAACAGTGCTACTCACAGACCTTCCACTCGACCCCTTCCCCTGTCAATCAAATGACTGGCAGGAGGCAGGAATGTGACATCTGGAGAACTAAGGAAATCCTCTCTCGCCAGTAGTGGGGAGGGATTGTGCCTCCCAAGCAGATTTTGGAATTGGGATACTTATTTCATAATCAACCAGGTACACTGGGAGTGGGGAGAATTCCATAGATCTAGAGAAACTTGCACATATGATGGGGGAAATTCTGCACATGGAAACATATTCTGTTGTGCCGAAGATCTTGCACTTGATTGTGCTCAGAGATGATAACGCTGGGAAACACTGAGCATGTGAGTAAGTAACACACAATGACCACTCCTCGCATAAAATGGGGGCGCCCTTTGCGTGGACGCATGCAGCCCCTGGATCTGGAGCGGCTCCATCAACACAGGCTTGGCTTCGCCTTCCCCCAGGTGGGATACCTGGAAGTCTCCGCCTACCTCAGTCAGTTGTCCAATCCCGCCCGGGGGAAGCGTTGCCAAGGAGACCAGGCCAGGTAGGGGAGGGATTACCTGCCCACACAATAGAGGGAGGATCTTACCTGGGAATCCTCACTTGGCTCCAGAGCTTCTCCCACCCTACCCACCCACCCTCAGTTATGTCTTATTTTGCAGGTTAACTTTTCTTCACAGGTATGCGGGCGCTGCTACGTCAAGGTCGCTGTTAAAGGGCCGGAAAGGAATTCCCCTGCTTTGGCAGGTTTTGCCTTTCCCTTAGCAAAACGTCACAACTTTGGTGGTATCAGGCCTTGGGTGGAATCCTTTAGTCTTCCTCTTTGCAGTGGCGATACCAGGGTTCCCCGTTAAAGGGGTTTTCTGAGGTGAGGCTCAGAAATGACGCCGAGAGGTCATCATTGCTCTCCCCTGCGGCGGAGGCGTAACAGGGGCAGCAATCTCTGCTTGAACATATGTTCTCCAGAGCCGGCCCATTCCCCCCCCCACTGGATAACCCTGATGTTCCCTAGGTCCCCGGCTGGGGACTAGGGAGGGATAATGCCCAATGCCTGAGCCAAGGTCTACCCACATCTGAAATATAATAAAGTTGTGGCCAATTTAATCCCATAGCACGCTGTCTTGAGTCGTTATTCCATATGACCGGGGGGGGGGGCGGGATCTGGGGGACTCTGCCTGTCCACACAAATAAGTAACTCACTACCATTCTGCATTTTCCTGAACTGCAAGGTGCTGCAGTTTCTTCATTTCTTTTCCCCAAAAAACACTGTCCTGTTTGCTTAGTGAGATTGCTTCATTTGCATCCATAAAACCCCTCACCTTTTCACCAGTGAAAACATTTACCGCCATGCCCCCAAATAACTTGAAACCTTCAGAGCTTCTGAAATGGGCCCTATATATTTTGCTACCTGAGGCAGAAACTCAAATGTCACTCTCTGTTACTCCAGAGGTTCTTCCAATCATTCAGAGCAGATTTTGGGGGTGCATAGTGAGGCTGCAGAGGGAGGAGAAGAATGAAAAGCCCCATGGGATCTCACTCACAATTTGTCACCCAAAATCTGAGCTTGAGGTGGATTGCCTCTCTTGCCTAATGGTAGGGCCCGCTCTTACAAATCCAGTATTCAGATGCAGATTTAGAAAATGTTGCTATGGTTTAGCTTCCATGAGCTTTGGCTACAATTACACCAACATATTTTAAGAATACATCTAGAGTTCATACTTGGTTGGCTGGGAAACCAAAGCATCCTTATGCAGTCTGTAGCAGGAGTAGGCATTAAATGTTCCAGGCTCCATAGAAACCCCTTCCACAGTTGCAAACTCTTTTTCCACCAAACCAAACATCTCCATCATTTTGAATCCTGAAAAACATAAGACGTGTCGCTGACTTCTCTTAATGTGGCTTGGGAGTGAAAATGACTGAAGATTTATACCACCGCTAAGTTTACTAGCATGGGCACATTTCCCTGGGAACTTTCAAATCACAAAACCCTAT
This sequence comes from Podarcis bocagei, assembly GCF_964188305.1. Taxonomy (NCBI): domain Eukaryota; kingdom Metazoa; phylum Chordata; class Lepidosauria; order Squamata; family Lacertidae; genus Podarcis; species Podarcis bocagei. The sequence goes on along the minus strand of NC_138133.1, from coordinate 77,328,726 downwards.
AAAATAATGTAAGAAGGTGGTTGTCAATTTGCTCAAGTGTCATTCATTCATTCATTCATTCATTCATTCATATGTTTTAATGGTGCTTGAAAGGAAAAGTGGAAAAGGTTGTCAGCTAAAAGAGATTGACGTTGCATGGTGCTGAGTCAGGCCATTGGTTCAATTAGCCCAGTACTAAATTCTCCTCCAGCTGAAAGCTGCTGACCAAAATGGCAGGAATTGGCGGCGGCGGCGGCATCCATCTGTCTAGAGAGACAATGGAGTGTGCCTTCAGGGGACAAAGTCAAACCATTGCATTAGAAGCACTGAAGTGACTTTCTAAGGTATATAAGTCTGGGCAGCATGTATGGAGGTCCTGGGCAGCCCAGACGACAAGACCCCTCTCTCAGCCTCACTGATCCGGTCCAAAGGGAGGCGAGCAATACATTTGGCACCAGCTTGGCTTAAGGAGTTGCTGGAAGAAGGTGTACAAAGCATCTGACAGGAATTAAACCTTTTGAAATCCAAAGCATGAGCTCTAGAGAATGCATATTTATTTATACTGCTGTAAGTTGAGCAGCAGCAGCAGCAGAAAACCCATGGGGGGGAAAATAGATTTGCAATAGAACCATTATGGTCTTTCATAGCTCAGGTTCTCCAATGGAGTTTGTGCATAAGAGGCCAGCTTGGCCCTGAGAATGAAGTATTTAGGCTGGAGACTTTGTTCCAAGGTGCTTAGTCTTCCCAAACTCTCCTATGTGACCTTGACCAATCATTGACTGCATTCGGTGTAATGATAAACTATAGTTTATTGGTACCAGAATGAGTCTCATGCTCATGTTCTCTGCCTTCCCTGCTCCTGCAGTGTAGCTCTAAAAAGGCTGGAAGATTTCAGTTCCGTCTTCAATTAGCCCCAGTTTAGTATTACATCTGAACCCTGACTGTGAGTACTCTTGACTATGATTTATTGAAAGAAGACAGCTTCAGAGTTGGCTTGTTTCAGCAAACTATAGTTAAAACTAACCACCAGTTTGATCAGTATTGGACAAGGCGCTAAATTGCAACTAGTCAAACGTAGAAGCAAAAGCTTCTGATCTCCTCAAGCCCTTGCCAAAGGGGAATAGAGGAGAGAGGAGAACATGAGCCCAAGGTTTGCCCAGACACGTTCAGGCAACCATCAGCCATAAATCATTACTTCCAATGAAGCTGCTGTCTCTTATTATCTGAGCCCAGCAGTAATTTCCTAACTAGATTTGTTGCAAGCTGAAGTCCTGTAGTGTGTGTGTGTGTGTGTGTGTGTGTGATGCCATGAATGATTGACACGGAACTGGCAGAGTGTGCCAGACAGTCTCATTATGTGACTACCTCTTTTAACAGTTGAACAATAAACCTTTCCAGAGCAGTAGTATTTTTAATGTATTTTTAATTTGTTGTTGGAAGCTGCCCAGAGTGGCTGTGGAAACCCAGCCAGATAGGCGGGCTATAAATAATAAATTATTATTAAATTTGTTATATACTGAGCTGAATCCTAGAACAAAAGGATCCAGAATGCAGCAGTATGATTGGTCCGCAGGAGCCACCCAATCCAGCTCCAGGTGGAAGTGAATTAGAGACCTGATTGGCCTGCAGGAGCAGCCAATCAGGCTTCTGGAGGAGGTGAATCCGCAACCTGACTGGCCTACAGGAGCAGCCTGGAATTAGCCAATCACGCGGGGGCCATTGTGTAAATAATGTATATAGCTAGACTTTTGGGGAAAGTTCCATTCATTGCTACTATGAGCTCAATAAAGAGCATGAAATTCACACTCGACTCCAAGTATATTTCAAAATTATTAGTAGTAGGCATGTCAGTTAGGGAAGTATCTGCAAATGAGAAATATAATTCTTTAAACAATTAACAGAAGATGAAGAGTCCAAGGGAGTGTTAGGGAAGCAGATACAGCGAGGTCTGCTCCTGTCAGTCTCTCCCCACTCCCAGTTTCACATGTTTAAATTTGTGCTTTAAACTTGTAAGCAACCTTGGGTGGCTTGGCAGGAAGGCAATATAGAAATGCAAATGAAGGAATGAAGAAGGAATGCATAGAAATACTATACCTGCTAGGCTGTTGCCATCTTTATAAACCAATGGGCAAGCTGCAAAAAGGAAGAAGAGAATATCTTTAAACCTCGAAAGAGAGAAAAAAATTGTTGGCTACACGACACATTTCTAAATGGAAACCAAAATCTGTGCTATGAGATCAATAGACACCAGGACCTTGATGTGCAGTAAGACCACATGCATGCACACACACAAAACAAAAGCCCCAATGAACATCTAACCTCCAGTAAACAATGATAGTTTTACACTGTTGGTTTTAACTTCAGTCTGCAATAGTATTGTTTTAAACTGGTTTTTAGCTACCGTAATTTTACTATTGTGATTCACTCTGGGCTCCCTTTGGGGAGGAAGGGTGGATTATACATTTTAATTAAGGAGCAATAAAAAATAGTAAGTGCTGTGGGGATCCTCTGTTTTCATTCTAGTCCCTGTTAACTGTGGAAAAACAGTGCCTCAGAAACATTCCAGGGCTGTGGTTGTCATGACTCTCTTGACGCCTTCAGGTTCAGATGAGGAGGCTGCTCCTTCCCCTCCTCTTGTGGCAGAGAGAGCACTGTTGGAGTCTGGGCATGACCAAAGCCACTGCCTGGGGTGGCTGCACAGGACTCAGTTGGAGAAGAGGGTCTGACACTCTCTCCCCAGACAAGGCAACACGTCTGGAGAAGGAAGAAGATGCATCCACCCAAACATTGTGCCCGCTTGCATCCCACGGGAATAGAGATTCTCTCACCTAAGGGCTTTGTCCCAACCTAGCTTTAAAGGTTGGCAGGTGAGCATGAATAACTTGTGCAGTCTCGACGCTGAGGTCCAGCTCCAAGGGCCTTCTGGCGGTTCCCTTCACTGCGAGAAGTGAGGTTACAGGGAACCAGGCAGAGGGACTTTTCGGTAGTGGCACCCTCCCTGTGGAACGCCTGCCCATCAGATGTCAAGGAAATAAACAACTATCTGACTTTTAGAAGACATCTGAAGGCAGCCCTGTTTAGGGAAGTTTTTAATGTTTGATGTTTTATTATTCTTTTATATTTGTTGGAAGCCATCCAGGGTGGTTGGGGCAACCCAGTCAGATGGGTTCAAATAATAAAATTGTTGTTGTTGTTATCTTGGACTCGTGAACCTTGACCCCCGCTCCTGGACCAGGCCAACTCTATGCCTTGCGAGAGCTCTGAGACCGAATTGGCTCCTTTCCTGCTGCCTAGTCTGTACCATTACTCTGCTTCAATAAAAGCCACTTCCTTACTTACAAGTAAGAGCATCTGCTGTCATGTTTTGGAGCCAGGGCAGCAGCGTGGAAACAACCCTAATCTGAAATGTGACAGGAACCACATTCTGCTACATAGGTTTGATTGCAAAAGGATCGCAAAAAAGGTGAAGTTCATAATTGTTCAGCAGCTTTTCCTTCGAATGCACAGAATTCAACTGTTACTATCATACTGAAGGAGTATCATACACTATCACAGTTAGCAAAGCATCGTTTTTATACACTGTTCAGGTAATAAACAGAAGCAGATAAAAATGAAGACTTAATCGCTAACTTGCTGATGCTGTCTCGCAGACAAAAGTGATCAGTTCATCTTCAATCTTCTTAAAGGCATCAAAGTCGTCCACAAAGAAGACATGCCTGTCACTAGGCTTGCTGCCAATGTTAACCAGTTCTGAATAATCAGCATCAGCTACTCCAATGGCAAATATGCTGAACCCTAGGTTGGAGAAAAACACAAATAAAAAAAAGCCTCAGATGCAACGACCGTTCTTCCTCTTGCAAATCTTTTAACTAAACACAGTACGGAAAAATAAAACCAGTTTTCTCCATCGCGCACCAGAAGGCACAAATTCACTTCTCCACCCCAATAAACATCACCAGATTACTCTTTCAGCACTTTCATAAAAGGACTCTCCCTTTAGCCAGCCAAGAAAAAGGAATTCTCTCCCTTCAACCAGCCAAGTTTATTTTAGGAACAGAAACTACGTAGTGTGTCCAACAGACAAAGAAGCACACAGATTAATTTCCCTTTTTTCTTTCAATAACGTATGACCTAATTCTAACACTTGCTTTGCCAACACACCAATCCTGAAAGTTAGGGTGTCTTGACCATTGTGCCAACACAATGCAACAGACTAGGGGCTTGAGCCGTTGGTGCACTGAACCCACAATTTTATTTTATTTTTAAATTGGTGGATGCTAGTTAATAGCCCATGCCCCAGATACAGAAACTACAGCGTCAGAGAAGAGAAAGAGACCTGAGACTCCAATAATTGCAGCATCTTCTGCATTTTATCCCACACTAGCAAAAATCACTGACACAAATACGTTGAGAATGCTCATTTGACTCTCTCTACCTGACTTTTATGAGAAAGTGTGTTCTCCTTCATGGAGAGCACGTGTTGCGGTGGGGGCCGCCAGGACACTCCAAAGTTGGGGGCGGGCTAATTGTTCATTGGCCACTGATGTGATTGGGGCTTCCCTTGTTGTTGGGAAGAAGTTAATGTTGCCATTTGTTGATTGACAGCCAGAAATGCTAAAACTCCTTGCATGAGGCTAGGGCTTCCTCTTTTCGACAGTGCATCGGATTGCCCGTCCCCCCCTCCCTAGAATTAGGGTTGTTCGCTTGACCTTGCTATGCCTGTCATGGGGTCGTCTGCTCTTGAGGCAGGGGCCCAGTAGGAATTTTGTCCATCTGGCTGATTGGCTGGGGCCATTTGGTTTTTGCCTACTGTGTAGCAAATCGTCACAACTTGTAAGGTTGCGGTTAGGCATTGGTTTATGGTTTGGTTGGTTGAGGGGCATGGATTGGCTGTGCCTGCCCCTCTAATGCTGCTGCTGCAAGGGATTCTGTTAAAGGAATTGGGGGCTAACTATTGCTTGTCCACTCTGTCAAGGGGGCTCGGGCCATAGCAATGAGCTCCTGGTTGCATTTGGGGTGAGGGCAGGTTCCCTGCTCCGCGTAACCCCCAAGTGTATTCCCCTATTCTGACTTTCGCATTGTGCGGAATGTCAGTCTGTCCCCCATGGTGGGGGCAGATAGTCGCAACCAATGCCTAAGCAACCACTCACAAATTTGTATTTCAATAAAGTTGTGGCCAAAATTATGCCAAAAATCTTAAACAAAAATTCTGTGTGATGTGTGAGTTATTGGGGTGGCCCTGGGGACCTCGACACGCAACACCTATAAAAGTGACAGGTAGGTAGCCGTGTTGGTCTGCTGTAGTCGAAGCAAAATATTTTTTTCCCCTTCCAATAGTACCTTAGAGACCAACTAAGTTTGTCATTGGTATGAGCTTTCGTGTGCATGCACACTTCTTCAGATGCATGCACACCTATAAAAGTGGTTAATGGATGGTTGAAGAGTCTGCATATATCAGCAAAAGAGAAGCCCGAGAGAGAGAAAAGCAATTATGTGCCTTGCAAATTGCTTCCTTTCAAAACATACATCAAGCAAACCAATCACATGGAGCACTGCTTTGCCACTTGCTTTTAAATTTTGTATTTTATGAAAGGCCTCCTGAGACAGTTAAGTTGGAGCAGGTACTTCTTAAGAGAATGGCCATTTACCACCAATATCAGAGGGAAGATGGGCAACAGAAGCCTATTGCATTCATGTCCTGCTTGGGGAGTTTGGCCTGATCAAGGTGAGCTTTCCTTATGTCCCGATCTTCTTACCATCTAGCTGCATCTCTCTGGCGACTTTGTTCACATCATCCTGTGATCGCCCATCTGTGATCACTACCAAAACCTTTGGGATCCCCTTTCTGGTCCCTGAGTCAATAGTAAATAAGGCCTGTTGGGCATGTTTAATTGCCTTGCCTGTAAAGAAGAAGACGAGAGTAACATAAACAGCACGTAGAAGTGTATTTATTTAATTTCTATCTCTCTCCATAAAAAACATGGCCCCAACGACGCCCTATGTTGAAATCAGCAATGACAAAATCTACCTGTTTTGGTATTTCCTCCCTTGTATGCTATGTGCTGGATGGCCTCCAGAAGTGTTTCTTTTGTTCGGTAGGCATTCAGTTTAAATTCTGTCCTGGGATCGTCACTGAACTGAGCAATGGCCACCTTCATAGGAAAAAACATCTCACTCATTTATGGCAGACACAGCAGGGGCAAGTGAGAGCTGGTTGGGATCCACACTCTCTCAGACACACTTACACACCTCAGGTAGCGGTAAATTTTGAAGTTTAGAAGCCTCATCATGAGAGCCACCACAGCGACACCTCCAACGAGAGTCCCAAAATGCAGGCAGTTGTGTAGATCCATTATTACACAAACATCAGAGATCAGTAATATATGATACCAAAGATATTAGGATCAGCATAACTTCAAACTTAGACGTAGTTTCTTGCCAGTAAGCTCCACTGCCCTTAGTGGTGTTTACATCTGACTGCATAGGTTCAGCTTGTAGAACACATTGAGCTTTAATAAAAGATCTTCAGCCAGTTGAAATGCAACCTTTAGCTTTGAATTTGCAAAGAAGTGTTACCCTTTCAACTGCTGGCATGAAGCAGGTAGCCCATCAAAGAAAAAGAAAGAAGTAACCAGCCTCTGCTTGACTATTTCTCTTGTTCCTTATGCGCTAATCTATCACAAACAAATTTGAAAGCCAAAGTGCCAAAGGAAGGAGGGCATATCAGTTACCCTGGTACTCTGGCAGATGACACAACCAATCTTGGTCTGCAAAGTCCCAGGAAATGCGTTCCCTTGCACTACACTGCTGCCCTCAAGATCTCTATAGATCAGATGCAAGAAGGATAAAGTGGCAAACCCAGCCTACTCACTTCCTGCTTGGGTCACAAGAAACGCGGACACCAGGCTCCATTTTTCTCATGTGTCCACCTTTCTAAAGACCACCATCTAGTCAAAGAAGAATGGATCAGTGGCAAGTGGGAGATAAACTGAATGGGCGTTTACACGGAATCCTCCTCCCTTGAACAAAGGTGGCCAGTATAGCTTACAGCTGCTCTCTATGATACTTTGCTTATCAACGCGCCTCACTGAATTCTGTGTAGAGAAAGACGCTTATGAAAGGAGCTATGTGAACATCTGCCATCTCCCAGTCGTGTTGAAGTCAGCTTGTGTGGCCCACTTTGAAGACCACAGCAAGCCTTCAAATTTCAGCAGACTTGCTCGGAAGTGTGCTATGCAAAAAATAACCTACGTCATAAACTTACAGGTGGGTGTGTTTGGAATTGAGGTGTTAGGGGAATTTCGGTAACACAGTGAGTCTCTGTACAGGAATTAATGACACTCTGGAATATAAATATTTACAGATCTAAAGAAAGATCCCACCACATGCTTTTCAAAAGCGTTCGCCATAATGTCGTATTTTCATTCATCCCATTCCAAGCCTCCTTTGAATTAGATGTTTGCTCACGTTTTGAATCCTGTTAATTCTTTCTCACACTCTCTCACTCACCTGAGTTCCATCAGGGCCAATCTTATCAAGAGCTCCAACAGTGCTGTACAGGAAGCCAATTATTTTGTTGAAATTGTCATCTCCGATACTCCACGAGCCATCCACCAAAAAGACAAGGTCAGCCTTCGCAGCTTTGCAAACTAAAGACATACAAAGTACTTTGGAATCAAAAAAGATAGCAGGTTTCCCATCCTAAAGTGATGCCCCAATAAATGCTAGGATCTCACTGAGTAACTATGAGCTCTACCCTGGAGAATAATAATAAAAAAACAGCTTTCAAAACAGAAGAATCCTTAAGATAATCATTGCATCATTCACACCTGTTACTCTGCTACAGAAAGAGCTTACCTTCCTTTGCAGGAGGAATTGTAGGCTGTGGAGTGGTGGTTGAAGGAGTTGGTGGTGGTTGGGTTGGGAATGGCACTAGAAACAGAAAAAAAAGAACAGTAAGAGGAAGCTTGACTGTGTAAGCAGGTCAATTGTGAAAGCATTATTCGAATATTGGGAGAATGCAGAAAATGTGAATGTTTTGTTATATGCCCAGCTCATATTGTACTGAGCCCAAAATTTGGCTTGCTGAGAATCTCAGCTTTCCTCTGTTTCAAAAAGGAGTTGCAAGCCCTCATGGTTGCAAAGATTCACCTAAAATCTGGAAGGCCTCACAGTCCATCTCCACTGGCAAAGTCTAAATGCATATAATTTCACTGACAAAAGAAAACCTGCAGTGCTCCTTCTGGTTCATCTTGCAGGGTTGGTGCAGTCTTTAGCGCCACACAGGCATTTGAGTCAAGTTTAAGGTTATGACGTAAGGTGAGAGCAGTTTGATACTTATCCCCAACAATCAATACTCATCCCTAAGGCAGAGGGTAGGAAATGGGAGTTTGGAGGGGGGATTTAATCAATATTAGATATGCATAATATTCGGCCCAAACACACATCAGTATTCTTTGTGTCAAAGCCAGACCAGGGCTGTACTGAAGCATTTTTCCACCGGTCCAGAATCCCTGTGATCTGGAATCCCGCTGACATGGTGAAATACCATAGCTCAATATAGTAGAGCAGCCTTTCTCAACCTTGGGTCCCCCAGATGTGGTTGGACTACAACCCCCATCACCCATAGCTTGCAGGATCCATGGTCAAGGATGATGGGAGTTGTAGTCCCACAACACATATGGACCCAAGGTTGAGAAAGGCTGTAGTAGAGCATCTGCTTTGCATGCGCAGTGGCCTAAGGTTCAGTCCCTAGGTAGGAAAACCATGTCCCCCATCTGAAACCATGGACAGCTTCTGCCAGTCCCTGTAGACAACACTCAGCCAGATGGATGGATGAATGGACTTTCCTGGTAAAAGGCAATCTCTGATGTCCGGTATTGGAACTGAAGGCTTGCGGTGTAACAGGGAAAAGATCCTGCTATACTGACTAGGCAAAAGTCAAAAAGCCAAGTTCCTAGTGCCTATATCAGGCATAGCCAATCCAGAGGCTACATGTGGCCTACCAGTCACAGAGGTCAGTGATGCATCCTTCTGTGTCTGAAGAAGGCTCTGTCTTTGAGGCCTAGCCATGCAAATTCCCAGGTAGCCTCTTAAGCTAGACTCTATCCTCAGGTCCTGAGGTACTTGCCTCCAGCCACGGAGTCCCTGATGCAATTGTATCAGATAATGGTGCCAGGTTTAGGAAATCAGGTGCGAAGGAGGTCTTAGTGCCTATGTCTGATGACAGCAAAATGAATTGAATTCCAATGGTATGTATACTTACAAGTGGTCTCCATTATGCTAACAGCAGGCCCCTCTATTTCTTGAAGCTGCGTATGGATGCTGATTTTATATTCTGTACCAGGAATGAGTTCAAAGAAGCAATGCCTAGGAGTTCCTCCACCAAGTAATGCTTCCTCCTGTGTCCCATCTGAAATTAGAAATGGAGCTGTTTAAAGATTAGGACTTTGGTCTAAAATAAAGGTAACACAACGAAGTGAAGCACAGCGAAGAAGAAGAAGAAGAAGAAGAAGAAGAAGAAGAAGAAGAAGAAGAAGAAGAAGAAGACGACACTGAGCTGGATTCTATTAGCTGGTAATGCTAAACCAAACTATGACTTAGCAAGAATGTGCAAGCGCACATGCTCCTGGAGAGAACGCAAAGCATGTTCTCCTTCATGGAGAGCACATGTTGCCAAGGGGTCTTACAAGACATCCCACTATTGCTGGATGGGTAAAGGTAGTTGGCCACCCTTGCGATTGGGCTCCCCTTGTGGTTGGGGAGAATTTGATGTTGCCATTTTATGATTGACAGCCAAGAAGTTTTATATTCCCTGCATGCAGCGTTGAGCTTCCTCATTTCTCTGCACGCATCGGATTACCAGCCCACCCTCCCTATATTTAGGGTTGTTCGCATTGACCTTGCTATGCCTGTCATGGGGTCGTCTGCTTTTGGGGCAGGGGCCTGGTAGGAATTTTGTCCATTTGGCTGACTGGCTGGTGCCATTTGGTTTTTGCCTACTGCGTAGCAAATCGTCACAACTTGTAAGGTTGTGGTTAGGCATTGGTTTTTATGAATTGGTTGGTGGAGGGGCATGGATTGGCTGTGGCTGCCCCTCCAATGCTGCTGCTGCAAGGGTATTCCATTAAAGGAATCCAGGGGATCACCATGCTTTTGTCCAAACCCCTGTCAAGGGGCTAGGGCCACGCCGGAGCCCCTGGGAGCATTTGGGGAGAGGTGAGGGCATGGTTCCCAGCTCCATCTTTCTCCCCAAAATGTTTTCCCTTTCTGACTTTCGCGTGCGTGCGAATGTCAGTCTGTGCCCGGGCGGAGACAGATAGTCTCACCCAATGCCTAAGCAACCACTCACATTTTCTGTATTTTAATAAAGTTGTGGCCAAAATAATGCCAAAAACCTTACAAAAAATTCTGTGTGAATTGTGTTTTATTGGGGTGGCTTGGGGACCTCGACACGCAACTGCTTTTCTCGTTCTCCAGTCCTGCTGCCGCCGCACTGCTGTGAGTTAAGCCATGCTTTGACTTAACGTTTTATCTGAACCCGGGACTATGATTTGTTTCATTCCAGACAAACCAAAAGCCATAACCAAGGAGGACTGTGGGAAGAGTACATTCTTCATGATCTTTTCTTTGGGAATCCTCACGTTCCGTGCAAGGTGGGTCACTTTCATGAGAGTTAATCTTTGTTTAAGTTTCACTATAATATGGTAAGCGGATATTAATCATGTATCAAGCAACATAGTATATTAGTAGTTGACAGGCGTTATGGCATCACACTGATGCTATGTCCTTATGACTTACCAAGAGGTGATTCGATCACAACCCTGTATGCTGTTGCATGTCTTTGAAGTTGCCACTGAGCACAGATACTTGTCATGCGGACTTGATAAGCACTCGGATTTGCCACTCCCAAGTACACTGAAATGGAGTACAGGGATAAAAAAGCATTCGTCATTTCTTTAGATGCAGAACCTACTTGTCGTTGATTTAAAATTTGGGTTTTCTCACGCTTGTCTGTCTTGTTTGTTATTAATATTGTTCTGTGCGTTTTACTTTTATATACCTTAAACTTGAAGTAAGAACTTCATGCAGAAGAGCAAGCAAAAACATTTCCTTTAGGAACAGCGCAAAAGAAAAGTGGTTGAGTTCGAGATTCTGTTCAAGGCTAAGGTTGCCAATGAAATATGGTCCATGGGGATTAGAAATTGGATAACAAGAAGTTGAGGTCTCTTACATGTTTTGGCTACGCCAGCTAAAGCATCGCTGAATCCCGTTGAGTAGGAAGCAAATACTTTAACGCTGTATTCGGTTCCACTGAGCAAATTCAAAATAAGGATGGTGCTGATATCATCTCCCACAAACGTCTCCAGGGCTGGTCCAGGGACTGCAAGAAGCGAGAGGAATATAAATGACTTAGGCAGGGAAACACAGCTTGAAGACACTGTGAAATTTCATTACTAGCTTCTGATCACATAAAACCATGCTCATTCTTAGAATGAAATATTTTTCTAACCCACTTTATTTCAGTTTGCAAAACAGACACACACACACACACACACACACACACACACACACACACTGCTAGTTTCTTAAAGGCAATTCTCATTTGTCATGAGTGACTTCAGCATAAATAACCTTGGTCTAGTTGACAGTAGATAAGATGGTATACCTCTGTCTGGACTGCGGTTGGGAATTTGCATGACTGAACGCTCCCCCGTTATAAAAAATAAAAATCCCTGCATGCAAAAAGCTAGCATGTTAGGAAGAAGTGCTCTAGCCCAACATCATCCTGAAATGCTTGTTTTCTATGGCCAGGAATCCTTTCTCGTGGACAATCAGACTGAAAATGGGATCTTCTCAGGATGGAATTATTGTAACTCAGGTTTCCCACCTTATCTTGTGAGAACTATACCTAGGCGATTTGCATTTACACACCTGATTTAACATATTTACCCCACATTTAAATAAGCAACCATTTTAGACACTCACTGTTCACAGGTTTATATACAATCCTGTATCCCATTGTGGGAGATGGAGGGGCATCCCAGCTAATCCGCAATCGGTTGTACCATTCGTCAGACACCCTGAGATTTTGAGGTGCAAACAGGGGCACTGCAAAATGAAAACGTATTACAAATGAAATGGTTCTCAGTACATCCTGGAGAAACAGCGCTTGCTTAAAAAAGGGACAGTTGCTTATATTACGACTTTTGCAGGAAGAGAAACCTTTGTACTCACATGTTTTCCCTGGAGCTGACAGACTGACACCTTCCCCGTCAGAATAGATAGGGGTAACCATAACTTTATATTCAGTGTCTGAGAGCAAAGGCTGAAGAAGCAAACTGTTTTGCCTTGCAGGAACCATTACCTGGTCAGGGGAAACAACACAAAGAAAGAAAGCTATGGGGCTAAATGGGCAGGCAACTTCTAAGCATTTTATGTGATATATTATGGTATGGCTACCTTATCTGTATTTCCTGAAAGGACAAATGCTATTTGTCCTTTAATTAGACAGCAGCAACAGCATCTCTGTGTTTATATGTGTGTGTGTTGGTGTGCGATCTCCATAACCAGGATGTGCAGAACATGGTTGACTTCTTATGGTAAGCACAACATTGTCAACAGTGGTATTCTCTCTGCTTTTGTGTTATCCCACACTCCCCATGGCAGCCATTTTGTGACTGGCACCCCTGTAACTCCCTCAAAACTTGAAATGCGCCGAATAGTCCATAAAAGTTGCCAGTTGCTGGCTCCGTGAATATGCTGGAAGGGCAGAATCAAAGGAAAAGATAGAAGAATGGAAAATAGGGCTCTGTGGAGATGGAGAGAATGACCACAGATTTTAAAAGCTGAAGGGGTGGGGTGGGGGGAGGGGAGACCAGAAGACGAGAGACAAGGTAAAGGAGTCTTGGAATATTGCTCCAAACAACCTTTATGTTGTGATCAAAGCAGGCAGTTTTAGTTGGAGTTGTTCAAAACCAGAGTTTTCAAACTGTCCCAGGAGAAAACAAGGGTTCCTTGGAAACTTATCAAGGGTACATAGATGGAAGAATAATTAATGACATATAAGCATATAAGTCTGAAGACGTGGGTGGCGCTGTGGGTTAAACCACAGAGCCTAGGACTTGCCGATCAGAAGGTCGGTGGTTCGAATCCCCGCGATGGGGTGAGCTCCCGTTGCTCGGTCCCTGCTCCTGCCAACGTAGCAGTTCGAAAGCACAGCAAAGTGTAAGTAGATAAATAGGTACTGCTCCAGTGGGAAGGTAAACACCGTTTCCGTGCACTGCTCTGGTTCGCCAGAAGCGGCTTAGTCATGCTGGCCACATGACCCGGAAGCTGTATGCCGGCTCTCTCAGCCAATAAAGCAAGATGAGCGCCGCAACCCCAGAGTCGGTCACGACTGGACCTAATGGTCAGGGGTCCTTTACCATTAAGCATCCCTGAAATACAGCTTGCTCACCATTTACATGTACAGTGGTACCTCGAGTTACAAATGCCTCAGGTTACAAACGCTTCAGGTTACAAACTCCGCTAACCTGGAAGAGTTACCTCAAGTTGAGAACTTTGCCCCAGGATAAGAACGGAAATGGTGTGTCGGCGGAGCAGTGGCAGCAGCAAGAGGCCCCATTAGTGAAAGCACGCCTCTAGTTAAGAACAGTTTCAGGTTAAGAATGGACCTCTGGAACGAACTAAGTTTGTAACTAGAGGTACCACTGTAATGGGCAGACAAAGGGGGAGTGCTTCAATGCATTTTGGGGGCCTATTCTGTGTTTCATGCAGGGGTGACAGTGAGGCTGAACAGGCACTGCCAGCATCCTTTGTCAACAGAGTGTGCACTTGTCTAGAACATGGCCCAGAATCCTTTGCAATGTGCAAGAGATTCCATGGCAGACGCTCACTGGGTTTATTGGCCTTCAAGACGATATGGAATTGTTTGCTGAAGGTAGGACTTGGGGAGTTAAGAAAACTAACCGGCTGCTTTAAAAGGTTGCAAGAGTGCTAAGCGATATCATGTGCAACCGTCAAAGGGAAGAATACAAAGCTCCAGCCTTTGTGACTTTATGGAACTGATTTTTGGTTCACGTTATTCATGAAAAGGCTTGGCAATGTGCAGCGTAACCACAGCAAAAGCCACAGAGGTTTGGCGCAACTGGCCACATCGCACATCTGGAGAGCAGCAGCAGCACATTCTAGAACCAAATGCATCGGTCTGAAGCCACACATGACAGGAACAAATAGAAATTTCAGCTTTACAAAAATGACAACTGTTGTCATCCGTGAACAAAGCATTTCTACTGTTTAAAAAAGCTGGACAGAAGATTCTCTGCTGCAGGTGGGGCAACCTTTGGACCTCCAGATCTTGTTGAACTCTGATCTCCCATCAGCCCATCAAGAACAGCCAATGGTCAGGCATGGTGGGAATTGTAATCCAACAACAACTGGCAGGCTACCGGTTCCTCAATCCCACTCCACAACCAGCTCACAGAGATGCTAAATCAAGTCCAGGACTGTATGCTACAGCAGCAGCAAGAATTCTCATCGCAAAGCATTGGAAGACACAAGATCTACCCACCTTGGAAGAATGGCAGATGCAACTAATAGACTATATGGAGATGGCGGAAATGACTGGCAGAATCCGAGACCAGGGAGAAGAGTCGGTGGAAGAAGATTGGAGGAAATTTAACATTTATTTGCAGAAACATTGTAAAATTTTTGAATGTTGATGACATTGAAATGAATTGAAGGGGCTCTAGTAACAAGGTAAAAAGTATAAGGGGACTAATAATAGATAAACTAATAGATCAGGAATTTTCTGAACTAAATTTAAAAGGGATACAATAATGGGAGATGTGAGGAGGTCAGGAAAATAAGTCAATTTAAAGTGGAGAGATTAAGAAAGAGAGAAATTTTGTTTTTCTTCTATATGTGTTTTTTCTTCTTTTTGTGTTTAATGTTTGTAGTTTTGTATTTTGTATTTTTGTGTTTTTGTATTTTGTATTTGTTTTGCATTTGCCTTTTGTGTTTTTTAAACTTTTCTACTGTCAAAACCTAATAAAATATTACAAAACAAAAAAATAAATAAATAAAGTCCAGGACTGTACCACTTCAGACTGCAGCTGGGGTCTCGCATGATTAAAGGCTGATAATTATACAATACCATTGTTTACAAGCTTCTCAAATATTTTTTTGGAAGTTTGCACACTTTTTTTTACAACCCAGGGAGAAGCTCACATTGCTTTGACAGACTGCTTTTTATTATTATTGTTAAAAAAAACGCTTTCTACCAAAGCCTCATAAAACCCAGAAGAAACTGAAACAAAAAGGGAGAGATCATCAATTAACACCCCCTGCCATTTGACGTTTTTATTAACAAGAGCTTCCTACAAAATAGAGATCTGATTAAGACAGCAGACTGCAAGAAGAAACATGAAGCACTATTCCACGCAGCGAATAATCCTTTATATCTGCAAATGTCTGACGAGAACCTCATCAGAGCACAACAGGCTAGCAAACAAAGCGGAGAGATCAAATTGCATGGCGGGTCAAGGTGGGAGGGGAAAAACTCACATTTCATGGTTGGAATTGTAGAGTTGGAAGGGACTATGAAGTTCAACCCCCTGCAATGCAGGGATCTTTTGCCCGATGTGGGGCTCCAACAAACGACCCTGAGATTAAGAATCTAATACTCTAACAACTGAGCTGTACTCACACGACATAATAATAATAATAATAATAATAATAATAATAATAATAATAATAATAATAACAACAACAACAACAACAACAACAACAACAACAACAACAATAATAATTTATTTATACCCCACCCATCTGGCTCGGTTTCTCCAGCCACTCTGGGCGGCTTCCAACAGAATATTAAAATACAATAACCTATTAAACATTAAAAGCTTCCCTAAACAGGGCTGCCTTCAGATGTCTTCTAAAAGTCTGGTAGTTGTTGTTCTCTTTGACATCTGGTGGGAGGGCGTTCCACAGGGTGGGTGCCACTACAGAGAAGGCCCTCTGCCTGGTTCCCTGTAACTTGGCTTCTTGCAGGGAGGGAACTGCCAGAAGGCCCTCGGCACTGGAGCTCAGAATAAACAATTTGCTCTGTTTTTACAAAAGGAGAAGCATTTTTAGTTGTTCCCGGGGAGACAAAAAGATGTCACCAGCCTTACAGGTAATGTAATCAGCCTTACAGGTAGGTAATGTAAGGAATTCCAGAGTTCTCTGTTGTGATCCTCTAGGCCTGGAACTCACTCCCTGATCCTGTACTTCTTCTCTTCACTCAAATCCCTTCTTAAAAACCCACCTTTCCATGAGAACTTTGGCTTCACCCATTAATCAGTATCCCAATTGCAACAGAGACCGCCATCTGCAACCTGCATTTAAAGCAGAATCATACCACTTGGAACAGTCATGGCAACCTCCGAAAGAATCCTGGGAACTGGAATTTTTTAAGGGTGGTGAGAGATGTTAGGAGACCTTGGAGTTCCCTGGGAAGAGGGATCTGTTGCTAAACCACTCTGAGAACTGTAGGTCTGTGGAGGGGAGTAGAGAGTAGCTCTCTGCACCTTTAACAAACTACAGTTCCCAAGATTCTTTGGGGGAAGCCGTGACCATTTAATGTGGCATTTGAGGAGGGACGCGGGTGGCGCTGTGGTCTAAACCACTGAGCCTAGGGCTTGCCGATCAGAAGGTCGGCAGTTCAAATCTCCCGTGACGGGGTGAGCTCCCGTTGCTCGGTCCCTGCTCCTGTCAAAGCGCAAGTAGATAAATAGGTACCACTCCAGCGGTAAGGTAAACGACGTTTCCGTGCACTGCTCTGGTTTCGCCAGAAGCGGCTTAGTCATGCTGGCCACATGACCCGGAAAAACTGTCTGCGGACAAACGTCGGCTCTCTCAGCCAGTAAAGCGAGATGAGCGCCGCAACCCCAGAGTCGTTTGCGACTGGACTTAACTGTCAGGGATCCTTTACCTTTACCTTTTATACTGCTTTGAGTTCATAGTGCATGCAAGGCCCAAACTGTACTTGCTGTCCCTTGCTATCCTGCCAATTTTTTGCTGCTTCGTCCCTTGCTATCCTGCCAATTTTTTGCTGCTTCGTCCCTTGCTATCCTGCCAATTTTTCACTGTTGAAACTGCAAAATACTACATGCGCTGATGACATCGTAAGCATGCAAGTATAGTGGTACCTCGGGTTAAGTACTTAATTCGTTCCAGAGGTCCGTTCTTAACCAGAAACTGTTCTTAACCTGAAGCACCACTTTAGCTAATGGGGCCTCCTGCTGCCGCCACGCTGCCAGAGCACGATTTCTGTTCTTATCCTAAAGCAAAGTTCTTAACCTGAAGCACTATTTCTGGGTTAGCGGAGTCTGAAGCGTATGTAACCCAAGGTACCACTGTATCTATAAACTCACAAGCCACACAAGCATAATTATGTGTGAGGTATATCTCAGGGCGTCTGCTAGCATTTAGCCATTGTAGGATAAGTCATTTGCCTCCTTGTTATGAAAACTAAGACTCCAAGCTGAGCCATACAGAAAATTCATACCAACCGTTCTTACCGCTTCCTCACCCCGATCCCCATCAGCGGTGAGGTATGTCACCCTGAACTGACGAACATTGTAGTCCGAAATGTCCCATTTGACTCTCAAGCTTGAGGTAGTTTCATCATCTATGACGAGATTTCTTATTCCTGTTCGAAAGACTGAAATGATATCAAACATGCGTTTGTTTTCAAAATCTTTTTTAAAAACTGAATTTTATTAATATCACAGAGAGTTGAGGCCCACACAATACCATAGTTGTCTAGCTCACGGAGACATAACAATAAAATGCAATAATTAAGAAACATTATAAAACCATTGCAGTGCAAACATTTCCATATAACCGGTAGGGTACAGATTCAGGTTTTAAGATCACAGGTTCTAAAAATCTAAGTGGATAATGAGGTAACCCCTGGGACCAAAAAAAAATCCATAAAGAATGGACCAGGTGAGCCTCTCTGAGGAGACTTTTCCATAACTGGGGTGCCACCACCAATAAGACTTTCTCCCTAAGAGCCATCAGCCACACTTGCAGGGCCTCTGAACAGAATTTTAAGTTAGAGGCGGGGATGTGTGAGGAAAATTCGCATTCTGAAAATCTGTTTGAGACATATTGGCATGCTTTCCTTTCCTTTCTTTTTTACTTTTGCCAAAAAAACAAACAGGCCCAATAAAATTGAGGACAAAAATCGGCTGTACAAATATTTACGATATTTTCCATCTTCTAAATAAAAAAAGTAATTTGTACCTGCTGTTGAAGGCCGGAAAGTTGTGGTACTAGTCGTGGTTATGGTAGTCATTTCAGTAGTTGTTACTT
This sequence comes from Podarcis bocagei, assembly GCF_964188305.1. Classification (NCBI taxonomy): domain Eukaryota; kingdom Metazoa; phylum Chordata; class Lepidosauria; order Squamata; family Lacertidae; genus Podarcis; species Podarcis bocagei. The sequence goes on along the minus strand of NC_138133.1, from coordinate 77,310,381 downwards.
CAACTGGGGGGGTGGGGGGAAACAACACAATATGGAACCTTTCATGCGAAACATCATTTTAGCAATCGCATCTTCATGCCAGTCACATACATTTATCTAATGGCTGTGGAAATATAGGATCATTTTAGTGAATTCAACAGTCTCACAGGCACTTATACCTTAATACTGCACTTTAAAATGTGTAAACCCTTTTTCTTTTTTTAAGAAAAGCAGCTCCAGGAGAGGGGAATTTGAGGAGGAGGAGGAGTGTTTAAGCTTTGCCCTGTCTGCAGTTTCTCTATTCCAAATTCTACCACCCACAACACTTTTTCTCCTGTAGCAATACACCTTATTAATCCAGTAGAAGTGGGGTAAAGTTGCAGACTGGCAGAAATTAAGCAACACACACAACCACAGCTTCTCCATTCCAAAGCTCCCGCTTTTTAAACCTGTGACAGGGTTTCCTTCCACACATCCCAGATATTTTGGTCCGCACAATGGAAGAGAGGATGGGTGAAATTATTAGTTAATTGATAATGCCGTTATTTAACATGAATCAATGCTTGATACATATCCTGGCATAAAGGTAAAGGGACCCCTAACCATTAGGTCCAGTCGTGGCCGACTCTGGGGTTGCGGCGCTCATCTTGCTTTATTGGCCGAGGGAGCCGGCATACAGCTTCCGGGTCATGTGGCCAGCAGGACAAAGCCGCTTCTGGCGAACCAGAGCAGCGCACGGAAACGCCGTTTACCTTCCTGCCGGAGCGGTACCTATTTATCTACTTGCACTTTGACGTGCTTTCGAACTGCTAGGTTGGCAGGAGCAGGAGCAGGGACCGAGCAACGGGAGCTCATCCTGTTGCGGGATTCAAACCGCCGACCTTCTGATCGGCAAGTCCTCTGTGGTTTACCCACAGTGCCACCCGTGTCCCTGATATCCTGGCATACCAGAAGTCAATTCTGAATGCTCAGCCTTATCTTGGAATGCATAGGAACATGGAAAGCTGCCTTTATATTGAGTCAGACCATTGATCCCTATTGCTCAGTATTGTCTACACTGACTGGCAGCCCCTCTCCAGGGTTGGCAGAAGACTTTCCCAACCTTGCCTGGAGATGCTGGGGATTGAACCCAGGACCTTCTGCGTATAAATCAGATGCTCTACCACTGAGCTACGGAAGTTCCCTAAGTGGAGAAAGAGGGAATTGCGCTTGAGAAGGCGCCAAGTGACTGCAAAGAGTCATCCCCACCCACCCACCACTCTGTGTATCAGCGAATTGTGGAATTGTGTTTTTGCAGCTCACAGGGCAGTGTTCCCAGACAGACATCTCCCTTTCTAGAAATTAAGCCCTTGGGGAGTGAGGGGGAAAGGAGGGGAAGAGAAGGTTGCAATGTTTTTTCCTGTCGTACGTGTGGTCCCAAGGACAGCAATGACGTCGCTTTCGCTTTCGTCGTCAAAGATGGCCACCAAGGACACCTCATACTCTGTACTTGGCAGTAGGCCTTCGATCTCGTACGTGTCCACCTCTCCGCTGAGGACGATCTGAAGGAGACAGAACAGCAGATAGAAAGACATACAGTGGTATCTCGGGTTAAGAACTTAATTTGTTCTGGAGGTCCGTTCTTAACCTGAAACTGTTCTTAACCTGAGGTACCACTTTAGCTAATGGGGCTTCCCACTGCCGCCGCACAATTTCTGTTCTCACCCTGAAGTAAAGTTCTTAACCGGAGGTACTATTTCTGGGTTAGTGGAGTCTGTAACCTGAAGCTTCTGTAACCCGAGTTACTACTGTATCATCCGTCTCGGCTACTCAGTGGGATTTGTTACTCATACATACAACTCTGGGACCTGCAATAACATGTTGTGGTGTGGATTGCTCATTTGTCATGCCCATTTCCAGAATACTCCGTTCCATTTCATCGCCTTCTCCCTCCTCCAGTTTTCCACCCACATCCCCACTCCTTAAAAAGTCTGAATTCCATGGCCACTGAATATGCTCAGTCCTCACCAAGCTCTTTTGGGTTTCCCCCCTGCTTAGAGTTGTCCCCCCTCCCCCATCATTGGCTCCCAAGACATTTCCGAGCACAATTTAAAGTGCTGGTGTTGACTTGTAAAGCCCTAAATGGCCTCAGCCCTGTATACATGAAGGAGCATCTCCACCCCCATCGTTCAGTCTGGACACTGAGATCCGGCTAGGAGGACTTTCTGGCGGTTCACTACGAGAAGTGAGGTTACAAGGAACCAGGCAGAGGGCCTTCTCGGTAGTGGCACCTGCCCTGTGGAACGTCCTCCCATCAGATCAGGAGTGCTCTGATGGTGTTTCCTGCTTGGCAGGGGGTTGGACTCGATGGCCCTTGTGGTCTCTTCCAACTCTATGATTCTATGAGATGTCAAGGAAATAAACAACTATCTGACTTTTAGAAGACATATGAAGGCAGCCCTGTTTAGGGAAGTTTTTAATGTTTGAAGTTTTATTCTGTTTTTAATGTTCTGTTGAAAGCCGCCAAGGGTGGCTGGGGAAACCCAGTCAGATGGGCAGGGTATAAAAAATAAATTAACATTAAATATTAATATTAAAGGGGTTTTTTTTGTACTTCTGCAAATCTTGCGTTTTCCTGCTCATAGTTCTCTCTTGAGCATGGATGTTGTTGTTTTGGCCAAAAGAGAAAGGACCAGTACAGTCGTACCTTGGAAGTTGAACGGAATCTGTTCTGGAAGTCCGTTCAACTTCCAGAACGTTCGAAAACCAAAACACAGCTTCCGATTGGCTGCAGGAAGCTCCTGCAGCCAATCGGAAGCCACAGAAGCCCCGTTGGACGTCTGGCTTCCAAAACATTTGAAAACCCAAAGCAGAGCTTCTGATTGGTGGCAGGAAGCTCCTGCCGCCAATCAGAAGCCACGTTACACGTCGGCTTCCCAAATAATGTTCAAAAACCGGAATTGTTCGATCATTCGGGAGCCAAAACATTCAAGAACTAAGCTGTTCGAAAACCAAGGTACGGCTGTACTTGGAGCATGAGCTTGCTGTTAATATACAGGATACCATATGAGAGGTAAGAACAGTCACCTCTTCGCCTTCTTCCCCACCCAGTGGAATCCATGCCAGTCGAAGAAGGGCAACGTCTGAGGATGGCAGTTTCCAGCTGACCGTAAAGCTATCTGTGGATACTTCGTTGATTTCCAGATACTGGGGAGATGGAACTTTTTCTGCAAGAGAGTATCGCATCGGAAAGAAAACCTGTTATAAGGATCACTGAGATGATTGAAGAGAAGCACTATGAAAGCTCTCCAAGGCACCCTATAAACATGGTAGAATTAATTGGGCTGTATTTGTTCCATTTCCAAAAACTAGAGCAACCAAGGCGAGGAGGACAGAATCCCATGGAGTGATTTTCAGTTCAGTTCTTTGGCCCAGGGGATTGCTTAGCCTGAAGAGGTTCAAATTTGACTGAATTGTGTGTTTTTCGCGGTTGAGAACACCCCAATGCAACTGAAATGCTGGAAAGAAACTTTTCTGAAAGGAATTCTGAGGGGTTTACTTCATCTACATAATTTATTCAGCAAACTGGCAAAACCCAACTTGCCTCCCAGCTATCCAATATTTAAATGCCTCTCTTTCTTTCTGTAGCCACCATAAGAAGATATCGGACAAAAATGCCTATTTGCATTTCTTTTAATTTCAAGTTTCTAAACTGTCGAGTGAATGAAAAGTCGAGGGGTTATTACGTTCCCTTTTCCTTAAAAAAAATAAAATCGCAGTGCGAGACTGTTGCAATTACTTTTCTTTCCGGAAAAGCAAAGGAATATTACGGTTGTGCTTGGATAGCTTTCAGAAATGCAGCCAAGACTTACTGGTGGTGAAGCTGCCAGTGAGTGCCTCAGACTGCCCTTCGTCATAGAGGGAGAAAATAGCAACAGTATATTCAGTGAGGGATGTCAAGCTCTGCAGAGTGTGTGTTGAAACACGGCCAACCTCCTCCTGCAAAATAAAAGGAGCCCCGTCAATCAGAAACCATGTGGAGAGTCTCAAGGCAAAACTCAGCTGGCTTGCACCGTCTACATCAGGATGCAAAAGGCAGGCTTGTATTGAGCTGTGTGAGTTTCCTAACAGCTGAAGAAAGCCTCCTGGGCGCCAGAATGTACCCTTCAGTGGTTTGGCAAAAGACTCGTCTTACAGCAAGAAACGGATTGCTTCCTCCCCCCTCCTTCAGCTACAGGGGAGAGACGAGGGAGAAAAAGGGGGTGCTATACGCCTCTCCTGTTTACTGTCATAAAATACCAGATCCTGCTGCTGAAATGGACCACCAGGGCTTGGAAGGAAGGGAGAGCACCTGTACGACATGTGTTTCTAAAAGAAACAAACCGCAAAATGGCGCTTCTGTTTCAAGAGTCGTGCAGTTGCTCCTTAGCTGCCTTTGGAAAGGTTCGCCCTACCTTCCACTCACAGGGCTGGTGGCGAGGAAGAGGAAAATCTGGCTAACAGAAAATAAAGCTGGACTCAGGGAGCAAGGGTGGAATCCAGGTTATGTACGTTTTTCAAAGCCTTGAAACACATTTTTCAAACAAAATGCAAGTGTCTCCCCACTTAGGCAGGGGTTATGTTCCTGGGCCCCATGCATAAATGCAAAATCGCATATTTTTTTGGGGGGGGGGGGGCCTTCTAAAAAGCTTGTAAACACCATCCAATTGGTCCCTCCAAACTCCTTTCTCGAACTCGTAACTCTCCACAGTCCTCAAAGTTCAGTGCAAAGGATCGTGGGATTGCAGTTAAAAATACTCCTGAGATTGTTAGCTGTTTTCTTGATCTTTCTGAGTCATTTTTGCAGTTTCCCCCCTCTCTTTTCAAGCTTTTTGCTGTTTTAATTGATTTATTTAAATATTTCATGGCGTCTTCTGAGTTTCTAAAAGGTTATCTTGTGAGTGGCATCCCTTGGCATCTCTCTAGGCATGGAGCTTTCTGTAGGTCTCTGAAGTGGTTCTTAACCCAAAGAGAAGTACTTAATCTAATTACAATATCAGTAACTGGCAGATTGCAAACAGGATATAGGTATTTCATAATACATTTGCTCCTTAAAAAAACACAAAACCTGTTTCTAAAAATTTGCTTACCTCATTGGTTTCTGTTCCATCTGTTTTCACATACATAATCCTATAGCCTTTCACTTTTTTAGAAGCAGGATCCCATGTTACCTTTGCTGAATTGTGTTCCACATTTGAAAACATCAGGTTCTGTGGTGGGCTTAAAGGTACTGCAGAAGGTAGAGGGAAGTTCAAATTACAAACTATTAAAAAAAAAATCTCTATATCTCTTAAACATGTAGAAAGAAAAAACACATTGAAAAGAAAACATGAACTTCATATGCTTGAATTCAAGCTGAATTAGTCCCAATGACTTCAATGGAAGTCAGCAATCATTCCAACAGCTGGTATGTAATCAGCCCCTGGAAATGTTGTCAAAATGTGCAAGTTGTATGCTTTTTTCTTCCCGTGTAACGAAGTGCATACATGCCATATAACGCATTTTTCCAGGTATAAGACTAGGTTTTTTCATTTAAAAAATATGTTTAAAATTGGGGATCATATTATACATGGATACAATCTCCTCCCATTTTCTTAATTTGGAGTCCCCCAAAACAGGGGGCATATTATACACAGGGGCGTGTTATACACGGAAGAATACAGTATGCTATTTTTTCTGCATTGAGGGTTATTTACTTGTTTTCATCAGAGGGAATCCAAACATACAAATCCCTCTTTCCCTGGCAGTCTAAAGCAGAACTGTCCAGGTAGGGTTTTTAGTGTGGTTTATGTACACCAACACTTACTCAGTGGCCCTCTCGACCAAAATTATGGCTCTGTGTCTGCCACATCCCTCTTCTCATGGAGAAAAATGCATCTAGAATTCAATAGAGCAAGGAGAGGAAACCAGAAACTCTCCAAACTGATTGGACTACAGCCCCAATTATCTCTGGCTGCAAACACAGCATACAGTGGTGCCTTGCAAGACGAAAAGAATCTGTTCCGTGATTCTCTTCGTCTAGCGGTTTTTTCATCTTGCGAAGCAAGCCCATTGACGGATTAGAGGATTAGCGCTATTAGCGCTATTAGCGGCTTTTAGCGGCTTATCAGCTTATCGGATCAGCTGATAAGCGGCTTAGCGGCTTAGAAAAAGGGAGGGGGAGGGAAAAAACCCTGCAGGAACTCGCAAGACATTTTCGTCTTGCGAAGCAAGCCCATAGGAGATTCATTTTGCGAAGCACCTCCAAAATGGAAAACTCTTTCGTCTAGCGAGTTTTCCGTCTTGCGAGGCATTCGTCTTGCGGGGCACCACTGTACATGTTCCACAGGGCGGGTGCCACTACCGAGAAGGCCCTCTGCCTGGTTCCCTGTAACTTGGCTTTTCGCCATCATACATGACTCCCCCCAAAGAATCCTGGGAACTGTAGTTGGTCCAAGGTACTGGAAGCTGCAATTCTGTAAGGACTAAACCACAGTTCTCGAGATTATTTGGGAGAAGTCGTGTGCTTTAAATGGTATGATGTGTAGGTACCCTTAGACTTCTGGATGAGAGCTGGAGTCCAGCAATATCCTGAGGACCACAGTTTCTCCCATCCTTGCTATAGTGAAGAAAGCAGTTGCAAGTAATTATGAGCAAAAACAACAACAACCCAGTCAGCTGGGAAAGGATGAAGCACTGTATTACCCCTCAGAAAAAAACCACAGTCTCACAAGGCTGTATTATTTACATTTTTTAACTTCTTTTCCTTGCACACATTTGTAACGTTGCATGCAACTCGTTCTCTGATTTCATGACTACATGTTTACTAGCATAAGCTGTTTTGAATGAAAAAGTCTGGATCCTTTCATAACACAACAGAAAAACGTGCCAGCTGAGAAACTTCTGGCTTTAGACACAATTTTCTAGGAAAATGTTCAGCGCAAGCCACGCGAAAATGAAAACACTGGTTTGGCATGAAATCAAAGAGACGGCACATGAGATATTTCCGCTGGAACTGTGCCGTACATGTAACACACATGTAATGACAAGGTTAAACCACAGAGCCTAGGACTTGCCGATCAGAAGGTCAGCGGTTCAAATCCCCGCGACGGGGTGAGCTCCCGTTGCTCGGTCCCTGCTCTTGCCCACCTAGCAGTTCGAAAGCACGTCAAAGTGCAAGTAGATAAATAGTACCACTCTGGCGCTGCTCTGGTTCACCAGAAGTGGCTTAGTCATCCTGGCCACATGACCTGGAAGCTGTACGCCGGCTCCCTCGGCCAATAAAGCGAGATGAGCGCCATAACCCCAGAGTCGGCCACGACTGGACCTAATGGTCAGGGGTCCCTATACCTTTAATGACAAGGACCTAAGGAGTTTCACATGAACCTCCCCCATGAATTGAAAGAGTACATGATGGGGATCAGGGGCCTGAGTGGTCTAGCCAGGACTAACCCTACCATTAGGCAAATTGAAACGACTGCCTCAGGCAGCGGATGCTGAGAGGAAGAAGCAATCACTTTAAAGGCCCCTGACCATTCCTTTGTGATGGAAGACAGAGAAATGTATGGTACCCAGCTTGCCTAGCCACTCCAGACTGTCATGTTTGTTTCAGGTGCAGTGATGTAAGAAGAACTGCTAGTCCAATTGGCTTCTTTATATGGAATGGGGAGGGGAGAACGGCTGCCAATCAGTCCAGAGAATACTGAGTTAGATGGACCAATGATGTGACTCAGCATAAGGCAGGTCTCTGTGTTCCAGCACAGGGGGGCAAAGAAAATATTTTCATGGAGGGTAAAATTAATATAATAGTAATAATATTTTATTTATTTATACCCCGCCCTTCCCGGTTCAGGAAACCGGGCTCAGGGCGGCTAACAACAAATTTAAAATTGATGCAACAAAAAACAGCATAAAATACAGTATAAAACGTGAATAACAATAAATTCAGAATTCAAAAATCAATTTAGGGGGGAAATCCATCCAATAAACATTAGATGATCACCAGGGCTAGCTGGCTAAATTAGTCCTATTTGGGCCAGCGTGGAGACCAGGGGAGAATTAGCTGTGGGATCCGAGAGCGGGTAATCTTCATAAAAAGGGGAGGGGGAGGGAAGGAAGGGGAATAAAAGATCAGGCTAAGTTCAAATTGAAAGCCAGGTGGAATAGCTCTGTCTTACAGGCCCTGTGGAAGGAAGTTAAATCCTGCAGGGCCATGGTCTCATGGGACAGAGCATTTCACCAGGTCAGAGCCATCACTGAGAAGGCCTTGGCCCTGGTGGAAGATAAATTAGCAGGACAATGCTCTTCAATATCTTAAAACCAAATACAAACAAAAAGAAGAAGCAATGCATTGTGGTTACTTTGTTCTACTCCATCATAACCAGATAATTTGGTGGTTCTGGGGGATATTCATAGATGGTGCCCACCTGCCTTCCCTAAATGATGCTGTGGGAATGAATATTCTATGCCTGAAATTCATTTTCAAACACGCAAACCTCTCCTAGAGTTTTGCTCCTGGAGCACTGAATCACCTACATGTTGTTTCTTGTCCTGTAAGCGGGTCACTGGCTTCCTCTCCAAACATGGCGTAAACTGTGACCGTGTATTCTGTGTTGGGCAGAAGACCCTCCAGTTCGATGTCTGTCGAGCTTTCTCCAATTTTCATCTGTGGGTGAAACAAAGGGACGGTTCATCATATATAAACCAAGGAAGCAGCATAAAAAGGGGAGAGGGAAGGCCTTATTTATTTAGTCAATTCCGGGTGCTTGAAAGTCTCCTCTGCCAAGCCAAGTAAGGAGGGCATGGAATCACAGATCCAGAACTCTTGGGTGAAAAATGACAACTGGGTGGAGGTGTGTTATGGGGGAAATGTTAAACACCCCTTTGTCTGCCACTTCCCCTCATAAATCATTGCCTCTTGATACAGTTTTGCAGAGGAGAAGCAGCAACTGATGTTTGAATATATGAAATTGAGGAAGAACACACAAGGCCAGCCTTGCCATGCATGAGAGTGAAGAAATCTGCCTCAGGGACCAGTACCAAGATGGAGAAAGAGACAGGGGGAGGTGGGAACCGGTGTCTTAATGGTACAAAAAGACTTTTGAAAGTGTTGGCTTTATCCAGGGGTGGGAGTACCATTTGGGATCTGGTCTTGAGTCAGAACCAGGTACATGTTGTATTGCCCATAGAGACACAGTACAATGGTTTGTTTTAAGGACTAGAAATAACCACCCAGTATACAGGGGACGCAGGTGGCACTGTGGGTTAAACAACAGAGCCTAGGACTTGCCAATCAGAAGGTCAGCAGTTTGAATCCCTGCGACGGGGTGAGCTCCTGTTGCTCGGTCCCAGCTCCTGCCAACCTAGCAGTTCAAAAGCACTTCAAAGTGCAAGTAGATAAATAGGTACCGCTCCAGTGGGAAGGTAAACGGCATTTCCGTGCGCTGCTCTGGTTTGCCAGAAGTGGCTTAGTCATGCTGGCCACATGACCCGGAAGCTGTACGCCAGCTCCCTCGGCCAATAAAGTGAGATGAGCGCTGCAACCCCAGAGTCGGCCATGACTGGACCTAATGGTCAGGGGTCCCTTTACCTTTACCTTTATACAGGTGAGGGGAGGAGGAGGAGGAGACCTCTGCACAAAAGGCCTCAAGGTTCCTCTTGTGAGATTGTGGTTGTTCTTGCAACAGTAAAAGAAAACACACCTCAAAATGGCAGCTGGAACCAGATGGTTGTGGAGATGGCAGCTATGATTAGTGCATTTAAGAATTATTTCCATAGGGCGAGGTTTAGTTACTGCTAATGCAGTTTGCAATTTGAAGTGAGTCTTTCTGTCCCCTTGAGCTTCTTCACTGGGTGTAGTAGTAGTAATAATAATAAAGACTGACTTATTTGTTGAAAATCTGTCTATAGGGTGAGGTTCTCGAGCTTGCTGATTTCAGCAAGTTTTCATTGAAGGGGGTACATGCCCATAGCTACAGATCATGCAAAGAACAAAGCACAAGTCTATGCGAGCTCTCTACACCCTCACCAGAGCCTTGCATGCCTTTGCATGTTGTTAAGTCTCCTTCTCTGAATGGGAATAAATGCAATTTCAAACACACAAACTGAGCAATGGGGCAGAGATGGTGCCCCGTCACACTGTCTAAAGGGGCAGGTTTTGTTCACCAAGTCAAGAAAATGCATACTGGTTCTGACAATGGAGGGAAGGATCTGTAGAGTTCAATTCTCACAGTTTCTCATTCTGCTGATCTTAAATTCAACTCTTTACATTTTGCAGCTATTTGTGATTTTCTCACCCTTTAAAAAAGTCCTAATGAAAATTCATCAGCATTTCAATGAAGTTTTATCCTAATAAATACATTTTATATGTCATCTTAGCTAATGTGAAACATTTCTGCAAATAATTTCCCCTAATTTAATGCATTTCGGTATGCTGTTTTCAATAAGCTCTTTATTTTTATGTACACTTTCCACTAATATATTGTTATTGTTGTTTAGTCATTTAGTCGTGTCTGACTCTTTGTGACCCCATGGACTAGAGAACGCCAGGCACTCCTGGCTAATATATACATACGCCACTAATATATACATTATTTTAAAATGCTTTGTTCAGTTGGAAAACCGCATCGCAAAATTCAGATGTGTGGAAATTTCAAGGGATAGCTGTGCTTCGATTTACATGTAGTTTCAGAAAGTGCAATTTTTGGGGGGGGGGTGGTGGCTTTAAATGTGTAATGAATCAATACTCTGTCTCTAATTCTGACTAAATCTTAGAAATTACCAAGGGCCAAACAACATGTTTCATGTGTAGAATGCAGCTACATCTTTGGTTTTTCTTTAATCGATTAATTACAGGTATGGGGGTCTCAGTGCTAATTGTGAGCACAGCAAGATGGGAAGGGAGGAGTTTTACCTCTCTCCTCTGCAGCCACAATCCAGAAAAAAAAATCTTCACACACCCATCCACACAGCTCAGGCATGGGCAACATCCTGCTTTTAAAGTAAAGGTAAAGGGACCCCTGACCATTAGGTCCAGTCGTGACCAACTCTGGGGTTGTGGCACTCATCTCGCTTTATTGGCTGAGGGAGCCGGCGTACAGCTTCCGGGTCATGTGGCCAGCATGACTAAGCAGCACATGGAAACGCCATTTACCTTCCTGCCAGAGCGGTACCTACTTGTCTACTTGTACTGGGGTGCTTTCGAACTACTAGGTTGGCAGGAGCAGGGACTGAGAAATGGGAGCTCACCCCGTCGCAGGTATTTGAACCGCCGAACTTCCGATCGGCAAGCCCTAGGCTCTGTGGATTAGACCACAGCACCATCCGCGTTACTGCTTTTAGAAGAACATATAAGTCCTAATAAAGTGTCCTGTGAAGGCAGTGGAACTTTTCAAGAAAATAGGCACACGCTTTGATGAGAAGATTCATCATGTCCTTCAAATCATAGAGTTGGAAGGGCTCGCAATGGTCATTTAATCCAACCCCCTGCAATGCAGGAATCTTTTGCCCAACGTGGAGCTCGAACCCACGACCTTATTCCACGAATATTCATATTCCACGAACATCTCTTCTGGTTGATGCCAAGCTCACCTCCTTTTCATCTGCAGCCAGCCCGTCCGTTAGAGGAGCATACAGAATCATATAGCCGGTTGCACCAGCTACTCTGTTCCATTTCACTCTCATGCTGCTGTGAGACACGTCATACAGCTCCAGATCTGAGGCCATTGGCAAGGCAACTGCAAGGGGTGGGAAACAATATGCAATTACTTAGAGGAGAGTAGCTGAAATAAAAATTATTCTCTAACAGTAAATTCAATGCTTTGTCAGGAATGAACAACCAACTTTGTTTGAACGGTGCTGACCAGGACGACCTGCAGCAAATTATCAGTGCGAGGACTTTAATATGAATGCGGCACAAAATAGCTTATTTCTTTTTGTGCTGCTATATGCATGGGAGGTACTGCCTGAAAATATCATTGCACTTCTAATTCTTCTTCATTTTGGATCATAGAATCATAGAATCATAGAGTTGGAATAGACCACAAGGGCCATCGAGTCCAACCCCCTGCCAAGCAGGAAACACCATCAGAGCACTCCTGACATATGGTTGTCAAGCCTCTGCTTAAAGACCTCCAAAGAAGGAGACTCCACCACACTCCTTGGCAGCAAATTCCACTGTCAAACAGCTCTTACTGTCAGGAAGTTCTTCCTAATGTTTAGGTGGAATCTTCTTTCTTGATCATGTTTCTTGTTTTTCTGTTAAATTCCTCATTTATCTTACTGGGATGAATATGGTGATAGAGCCATGTTGCAAAAGGTTTAGGTTTAGTAGATATTGGGATTTCATTAGAACTTGGATGTTATAACCGGGATATGTTATAAGACAGTCTCAATGTGTAGAAGAAAGGGGGTTATGAGAGGGGTTTGTGGGGGTTTAATTAGTGTGCAAAGCCTGTGTGCCAGACTTTGAGAATGCAGTCAAGATCAGGCATAGGCAAACTCCGGCCCTCCAGATGTTTGGGACTACAATTCCCATCATCCCTGACCACTGGTCCTGTTAGCTAGGGATCATGGGAATTGTAGTCCCAAGTATCTGGAGGGCTGCAGTTTGCCTATGCCTGGTCAAGATCCATGCATAAGAAGGAAAGTGTGGACCTACTTCTGAGCATAAGCAGTTAGCATGTGAAGAGTTAATTAACCTGGGTAAACTCTTAAGCCTTTGATCCCAGTCAATCAACAAGTGTTGATGAAGTCAGTTTTGTTAGCTAATGCTTGAGGGAATTAGCCATTAGTACTTCAAAGCATCAAAAGAACTGACCGTTAGAATGCACACAAATAAAGGAGGCTCAGTTTTTAGGAACAGCAGAATTAGGAGATGATGATGATGATGATGATGATGATGATGATGATTTATTTATACCCCAGCCACTCTGGGCAGCTCCCAACAGAATATTACAACCATGATAAAACATCAAACATTTAAAACTTCCCTACATTTCGCCAAATATGTTACCATATTGTGGTAGGAGTCAGAATACAGATGTAGCCTTGGATGAATTTTAAAGACAGGCAATTCTGTATTTAGGCTTTTTGCACTCTGTATATACATATGATACAAGCAGGGGAATGTCACATTAGCATAAGTATTATTATTATTATTATTATTATTATTATTATTATTATTGTGGTTTCCCCAACCACTCTGGGCGGCTCCCAACAGAACATGAAAAGCACAATAAAACATCAAACATTAAAAACTTCCCTAAACAGGACTGCTTTCAGATGTCTTCTAAAAGTCAGATAGTTGTTTATTTCCTTGACATCTGATGGGAGGGTGTTCCACAGGGCGGGCACCACTACTGAGAAGGCCCTCTGCCTGGTTCCCTGTAACCTCACTTCGCGCAGGGAGAGAACAGCCAGAAGGCCCTCGGAGCTGGACCTCAGTGTCTGGGCTGAACGATCAGGGTGGAGATGCTCCTTCAGGTATACTGCCTTGGTCTCAAGTGCTGTGGGGAACAAACCCCTCTTGAGAGGAACATGCTGTAAGATCTGGAGTCCCTCCATCTAAACTCAGGTGTAAATATGTGAATAAATCATATTCCTTAAAGCTACAACAGTCTTGATTCTCCAAAGCAGCACAGAACCTGGGTGAGCGCCTGGAACCTCCCTGAAATCTTGCTACCACTTGGTAAAGTGTTGGCATGGCACCCAACTTCTGTAACAATATATTCCAATTCTTTGTTTCCATAGTCCAACTGAAGCATCACACCTATCTGCATGCTGAGAAACTGGCTGCCCCAGGTATGGTACAAGGATTATCAAACGTTAGCTGCAAAAAACAACAACCCATGACTGCCACATTCCAAAGGGTACTAAGGCATCTTCCAAAACAGGAACATGTAAATTGTAGTCCTCCGGATGTTGTTAGACTACAACTCCCATCATCCCCGATCCCCAGCCATATTGGCTGGGGTTGATGGGTGTTGGAGTGCAAAAGCATTCATAGAGCCACACACCTGTTCAAGGATCAGGTTACATTCACACGCAGCATTGGCTGAGCTTGTTGAATCCCTTCACCTTGAACTTATGGGGATTGTGCCCCAAGGGCTCCCAAGACTTCCCCATAGGTGCAACACAAGAACTGCAAACAATATAAACAGCTCAGTCGGTAGAGTATGACACTTTTAATTTCAGGGCTGTGGGATTTCTGCATTGCAGGTGGTGGAACTAGACGATCCTTTCCAATTCAGTGATTTTTAAAAATGTCATTTGTAGTAACATATTCATTTTTATGCCCATGTTCCTCTTATATATGCAATTTTGTAAACATTGGTTGATTGGCGAACTACATCACAAAATTCAGATAAGTGCAAATTTTGAAGGATGGATGCTTCATATTGCTTTGGAAAGTGTGACTCTCGTATATTCTCATTTAAATGCAAACTAAATCCAATTTCACACACATACCCCATCCCAAGGCCATACTTCCTTCAGGTGCTCTGGAGTGTGGAGTTTGGAGTTTACAGGGTTAAAACTCCTTGGTGTCCTGTATCTGGGGAGTGGCCTGACGCAGGGCCGTAAGTCACAGGCTTTGTCTTTGTCTGTGAGAGTTGGTTTCACTTTAGACTGAGAGACGCTGCAAGAAAGACTGTGTGTGCTTTTAGCACGGGAAAGATGCCGGAAAGCTCCGATGGAATGAGACTGATTTATGGCTTGTAAATAAACGCTTTTTAGAGATAGCAACGAACTGTCTCTGGACTTGATTTATCCCTCTATCTCACACGGACGGCAGGACCGCTGTGACTCTGTCTTCCTGATCAGGTCGGCCTCAAGCCCCAAGCAGAGCTGCGCAGGGGAAGAGCTCACTGGACGGCAGGATTTAATTGCCAAAGGTTATGGGCCCAGCACGCTTCCGCTGCGCAGCTCTGCCATGATGTTATTGTTGACCACTTCTCTCTACACAAGGGCAGGAATCTGTGGCTCTCCAGATGTTATTGGACTCCCAAGTCTCAATAGCCTCAGCCAGCACAACCAATGGTCAGAACTGATGAGATTTAGAGTCCAGCAATATCTAGAGTAGTGGTTCTCAACCTGTGGGTCCCCAGATGTTGTTGAACTACAACTCCCATCACACCTAGCTAGCAAGGCCAGAGCTCAGGGATGATGGGAGTTGTAGTCCAACAACATCTGGGACCCACAGGTTGAGAACCACTGATCTAGAGAGTCACAGTTTTTCCATCCCTGGTCTGACCACCCCACCACCAACACCAAGTATGCACTTATCTTTAACATTTTCCATGTCTCAAATGCTTGTGGCATGAATTAATTTATCTCTACGGCTGGCTGCACTGTTCAGTCGAGATTTCATTTCCTGCAACCTATGCACAAATGTGTGGGTTTTCATATTTGCCGTTCATTTTAATCTGTCACCATCTTCCAACGAGGTCAAAAATGTAAACTATATTTCCCCCCGCAAACTCCCAAAGGCAGCATTAATATAGATATTTGAAATGGAGTGATTAATTATTTGCACATTTCAAGAGTATTGCCTTATGACACTCAAGCAAAGATTTGTTAAAACGGCGCTTGGAGACATTCAGCCTTGGGCAGTTGTGCGATCAGTTCTGAAAAATGTATAGAGATGGGCTTAGTCAGAACTTGAAAAGTGACTTTGAAAGTGCGCCAGGTGCTATGGGGTGGGATGTTACTGCGTCAGTATGCGGCAATATTACCACGGAGTTACTCATTAACCAAATCCTGACCGGGATGGATCACATCCTAGCCTACACATAACTTAATTCTTATGCAGTGCAATCCAATGCATGTCACCTCAGGAGTAAGTCCCACTGGGAACAATGGCGCTCATTTCCAAAGAGGCATACATAGCATTGATGCCCTAGTTCAATAATTATGACAATAATTATGTCAATGATTAATAAGCATGACAACCCAAACAATCCACATACACAAATGTTGCCCGCAGTGTTGCTGTATGATTCACTGCCCCTCCCTCGGTGGGAGGCATTTCTGTTGTGTGTGATTCAGGTGTGATTGGATTGAGAGGTGCAACAGAGCAAGGTATAGCTAAAAAAGGTAAAAGACCCCTGGACGGTTAAGTCTAATTGAATTCGACTATGGGGTGCACAGTATGTATCCATTCTTAAGAAAATCAGCCCCAAATGCTCACTGGAAGGACAGATCCTGAAGCTGAGGCTCCAATACTTTGGCCACCTCAGGAGAAGAGAAGACTCCCTGGAAAAGACCCTGATGTTGGGAAAAATGGAGGGCACAAGGAGAAGGGGACGACAGAGGATGAGATGGTTGGACAGTGTTCTCGAAGCTACGAACATGAGTTTGACCAAACTGCGGGAGGCAGTGGAAGACAGGAGGGCCTGGCGTGCTCTGGTCCATGGGGTCACGAAGAGTCGGACACAACTAAACAACAACAAATGGGGTGCAGCGCTCAACTCTGCTTTCAGGCCAAGGGAACCGGCGTTTGTCCACAGACAGCTTTCTGGGTCATGTGGCCAACATGACTAAACTGCTTCTAACACAATGGGACACTGTGATGGAAGCCACAGCACAGAGAAACCCATTTATCTTCCCGCCACAAAAGTACCTATTTATCTACTTGCACTGGCGTGCTTTCAAACTGCTAGGTTGGCAGGAGCTGGGACAGAGCAACAGGAGCTCACCCCCATCGCAAGGATTCGAAACACCGACCTTACGATTGGCAAGCCCAATAGGCTCGGTGGTTTAGACCAAAGCGCCACTGCGTCCCTGTGAGGGCAGGGTATAAGCTCAGAGGTAGACCACCTGCTTTTCAGGCTCAGTCCTGAAATGGCATTGAATGGCATTTCCCATTAAAGGTTTGGCTAGCGGATGATGGGCCCCAGAGCTTCTGCCAGTCGCAGGAGACACAGGCCTTCATTTGTAGGCAGATTCTTTTGAGGTTTGCACCGAGGAAGCAGCAAGATGCAGGAAATCTCTTGCATCCAGCTGCCCCCATAAAGCAGCGGTATTCATCAAAATAGCTTTTTCCAAAAAGAAAAGAAAAGAAAAGAAAAGAAAAGAAAAGAAAAGAAAAGAAAAGAAAAGAAAAGAAAAGAAAAGGAAGAAATATAAAACTGGGTCCGTAGGTAAGAGCATGTCAAGACACAAACCTCTTAAAAGCATCTGTGGCATCCCTAAAGATACATGCTTAAGCATAAATAAAAGCCTATTCTGCATGCTGCTTGGACTGCAGAGCACACGCACACTTCTAGAAAGACCATGCTAGGCACTAGCACCACATAATTACTCCTTCCTGGGTGATAGCTGAGGTTTGGCGCCAGGTATGGAAGCAGACCTGCCATTCCCTTACTCACACAGCCTAGAATAAATCGGCAGAGAGGAGTTGGAGTGCAAGCTCTTATCAGAAGGCCTGCTGGTTTGCGTCTGGAGGATTAATCTCACTAGTCAGCAACAAGCAACAAGATAAAAGCTGACCCCCAAGGACAGGTGTGCTTTTCTTGAGTGAAAGCACAACTAGTCTGTGATCCAGTGCATATTTACTTAGGAGTAAGTCCTAAGAAAAGGGACGCGGGTGGCGCTGTGGGTTAAACCACAGAGCCTAGGACTTGCTGATCAGAAGGTTGGCGGTTCGAATCCCTGCGACGGGGTGAGCTCCCATTGCTTGGTCCCTGCTCCTGCCAACCTAGCAGTTCGAAAGCACAGCAAAGTGCAAGTAGATAAATAGGTACCACTCCGGCGGGAAGGTAAATGGCGTTTCAGTGTGCTGCTCTGGTTCGCCAGAAGCGGCTTAGTCATGCTGGCCACATGACCCAGAAGCTGTACACCGGCTCCCTCGGCCAATAAAGCGAGATGAGCGCTGCAACCCCAGAGTCGGCCACAACTGGACCTAATGGTCAGGGGTCCCTTTACCTTTAAGTCCTACTGAATTTTATGGGACTTGGCATGGGCCTAGGCTGGTCAAGTGAGGCTTCAGAGTTGATTCTGGCCACTTGTTTTTAGTGCAGAAACCAGAGTATAGGAACTTGCACTGGAGGAGGAAGAGGAGTGCGGGGGGAGCGCACCGCCCCTGGCAGCACGATCCTGGCTGGGTGCCATCGCAGCGGTCCCCCCTCCCATGCTGGGCGCTGTGCCCCCAGGACGTGCACCAGCCCCGCCCCCTCCTGCTCTCCATCCCCCAGTGCTGGAGCATGAAGCTCCGCCACTGGGAACTCGTAATGCAAATGTGGGTTATGGCTAATGTGGGTTTAACATTCTCATCGCAAGCCAACTGGAACAAGAAACACTTTAAACCTCATGCATGGTGCAAAGTCAAACTGAGGCCAGAGCTACAGTACTTGGGGTTCTTTTGACAGCAAGGTAAGCCTGTGGTTAATTTTACAAGCACTTCTTACAAGGGGTGGCAGACTTCACCTGAAAACAAAGAAGTTACTATGTCAGAGAAAACAGTTCGTATGCTAACAATTTTCCCGATGCAGAAGCTTTTAGGTTATTCCCAGAGGGGTCTATCTCATGCAAGTACCACTCTATTTGAAAGTAAGGTGGTCAGATCCCAATGAATGGGCTTTACTGCCTCATTAAGAAAGTAAAGCATTTGCTCTGACATGACAGGATTGCCTCTGATTCTCCCCCGATAACTTTTCTTGAGAGAGCACCCATCGCCTGTTCAGATTTCACATTTTAAAAGCAGCATTATGTAGCTTGACCATAGGAGAGGGGCACCTTCACAGGTAAACTTATCTGGAGGAGAATGACAGGGGGAAGGAAACAGCAGCAGCCCAAAAGACATGAAAAGAAGCAAACTTTCAAATCTGATTCAGTATCAGACACAGGTTTCACCCTATGTGGGCTTCCCATTGGCCACTGGGAGAACAGGATATTGCACTAGATGAGACACTGGCCTGATCCGGCAGGTTCTTCTCATGCTCTTAAACCTGGAGTTACCAAATGTACTAGAAGCATTGCAGAAACCCTGTTCAGGTGTTCTAAATCCTTCATGCAATGAATGAGAGAGAGAAAGAACCAAGGTGTGGCATTTGCCTCCTAGGATGGGTCATAAGGAAAGGGTTAAAATAGGTGTGATGTGATTAGCCAATGAGAATACAAGGGGGGAATAAAAGTTAGAGTGGGAGGTTTTAAAAGTCAGTTGAGGTTTGGGAGTTGAAGAAGGAAGAGGAAGGTTTAGGTGTGGGTTGGTAGAGTTGTATTGTGAGAGAGTGAGAGGAATTGTTAGGTGGAGTCAGATAGATAGTTGGAATAATCAGTTTGGAGTTGTTAGGAACTAAGAATAAGAAACTGACAAGAGAAAAATTAACTGAAACCATAAGCTTGTTCCTCCATTTAAAAATAAACTTGATTGTTTGTTTATGTTAACAACTGACTGGACTCCATGTGTCCCCGTGAGATACGGGGTGGTGGCAGCGGAAAAAGCAATCACAGTGGTGGCACAGGGTCAATAGACCGTCAAATGTCCGGGGCCCTGTGTGTGATCACCACACAAGGTACCAGCTTCATCAACCAAATACATTCCTGATTCAAATACATTCCTATCACCCTCCACCAGCTGGAGGGAGAACTTTTGAAGTGGGGAGCCTGTTTTTAAACCCATGGAAGCTCTACATGGATTCCATAACCTGGATTTTCCAAGCAGAGAAGGCTTTCCACTGCAGATGTTTGCCTCTAACTTGTGGAGGGTAGTCGGGAAGGCTATGGGGGGGAGGCAGGCAGAGCTAGCGAATTGTCACTGTTCTGTCTCATCACATCAAAGGTTTCGAATGCCTGATTAGGGCCGAAAGAATCCAGCTTCAGCACAGCTCAGAAACAGATACACACCGACTCTTTGTTCTGTTCCATTACTTACGCGTAGTTTCAGTACCCCGGAGGCCCTCGCTGGCAGAAGTAATGTATATGGCAAAAACAGCGATCTGGTATTCGGTTATAGACATCAGGTTTTTCAGCACTGCCGTTGAATCGCTGCCATGCACAACCACCTGTAGGACGAGACGGACCAAATCAAATCAAGTACTTTAAAAAAATTCATACCAAATCAGGTTTTCTCCTTTGCTTGGAAATGAGCCTTAACACGAGTCCAGGAGAAAGAGAAGTGACTGGTGAAAGATAGAGAATACCAGTTGATTAGCAGTCACTAAATATTTCCACCTTTCCCCCCAAAAGAGTTCTCTACTCATGCCCTGCCCAAAATAGAGGCATCCCATAACCCACAAGTGTCCCAGAAAAAAAGGGGCATCCTGTTTTCTCGCGCAAGAGCATGGCAGCCGTTTTAGGTGCCAAAGTCTTGTGATGTTAACATATGAGAGTGCTGGAAGTGAAATAGTTAAACAAGTTACTCAATCAGAACCCAGGGGGGTGGAGTCAGAGGGACTATAAAACCAGGGGGGAGTTCGTTGGGAGGTTGGTTGGAGTGGGAGTGAATTGGGATAGAGTCTGTGGGTAGGTTGAGTTAGTGTAGCGAAATAAGCTGAGTCAGGAACAGTTAGGAGCTAGGAAGACAAGTAAATATCTGAGAGGTGGTTTAGTGAGTGAGAGCAGGTAGCGGAAGTTATAGGTCTGGATAGGCACCCCATGAATGTAATTGACCGATACCGTCTATGAAACCACACGCTTGTTAAACTGCTAGCATTGTCCCAGGTAGGGCCTGGGTGGTGGCAGCGAGAAATAAAGTGGTGGCACAGGGATCAATAGACGGTGAAACGTCAAGGGACCCTGTGTGATCGCCACAAGTCTCACCCCTAAAAAGCCATGAAGTCTAACAGATTGATTGGGCCAAAAGCAGATAAAATGGACCTGATTGTAGGCTTCCTGAAGACACCTTGAGTGGCCACAGGATGTTTGATTACATAGAAGTCTTGGCCAACTCCATCAAGGCTGTTCTTAGGATTTTCTAAGGTGGCGAATTCCATCTCTCTCTCCCCCTCTCTCTATTGAACACATTGAGATGATTAAGTGCATGAGCATTCATTGCACCATTACCTCCTCTGGCTGTCCTCCTCTTGTGGGGTAGTAGACAACTCTGTATTTCTCCACTTTGCCTGGCGCATGAGTCCAGCTCACACGGAACCCTCTGGCTGTGACCTCGGATGTGACCAAATCTGTAGGAGCCCCCAGAGTGGCTACCAAAGTTCCTAAGTTTTAGGCAATTAAAAACAATCATTTTAACCACATGAAATGGAATGCCGTCTACTCGTTGGGCTCTGTCGTAAGTTTCCTCATTTACCTTTGATTTCCTTTTCCTGTTCTTCAACTCTCGAGCACACGGTCTTGGTAAGACCTTCCACAATGGAGTTCATGAAGCTGAAGTCGGCAACGTTGTAGACGTGAGTGCTGTCTGGTTCAGAGGCAATTTCCTTCAGTTCGTTTTCGTCGGCATTCTTTACACCTAGCATTTGAAGAAACACCACAAGTTGCAAGCCTCAGTTCAGCCTCAATTCACCTTCGCACTCGGGATTCCCAGCCATCACCCCAAATTCCCATATCTGGTTGGCCACTGTGAGAGCAGAATGCTGAACTAGATAGGTCTTTAGCCTGTTCCAATGAGAGAAAACACTTTCCAAAGCTAATCAATAAGACAAGAATACACACCAATAGCAAACAATTCAATGCCAGCATCTTTCAGGTTCTTGGCAGGCGGGATGACATCATCTTGGGATTTCCCATCAGTGATCAATATCCCGATTTTGGGGACCCCGGGTCTTGCACCTGCTTCAGGCTTAAAGTTGTTTTCCAAAATAAAAGTTAAGGCAAGGCCTGTGTGAAAAGGAAGAGAGAGGAAAGCCTTACCCAAATTGACCATACATATAGTTAAAAGCTTCTGGCTGGTTGTTACATGGATTGATAGCAAATAGCCCAGAATAGCTGGCTCATGTTTCATCAGTTGGAGCTAATGGTTAATAGATAGCTGGGATTGTCACTGTGTTTAAATGAGATACTGGAAAAGATGGTACCCTCCCTCTAAGGCAGAGGTGGGAAGATGTTATAGGACTTCAGTTCCTATCAGCCACAGCCAATTATTGGATTGTTGAAAGAAAAAACATCAAATACTTCCAATGCAAAGGCCCAAGTACAACTTCCTGCTCAGCCAGAATGACCAGCAACTACCTCTCAGTGTAACTTACCTCACAGTTATAAAGATAAGGAGTGTGTGGTGGGTTATGCTTGGAGGCATCTGTACAATGTTGTGTGGATGCCTGATTAATGTCTTCCAAAGCATCTTTCTCATTCACTCCCCCCCCAGCATAAAAAACAGTTCACACAATGGCATAGTAAAAGGTAAAGGGACCCCTGACTGTTAGGTCCAGTCGTGGCCCACTCTGGGGTTGCAGCGCTCATCTCGCTTTATTGGCTGAGGGAGCCGGCGTTTGTCCGCAGACAGCTTCCGGGTCATGTGGCAGCATGACTAAGCCACTTCTGGCGAACCAGAGCAGCACATGAAAATGCCGTTTACCTTCCCACTGGAGTGGTACCTATTTATCTACTTGCACTTTGATGTGCTTTCGAACTGCTAGGTTGGCAGGAGCAGGGACCGAGCAACGGGAGCTCACTCAGTCGCGGGGATTCGAACCGCTGACCTTTTGATCAGCAAGTCCTAGGCTCTGTGGTTTAACCCACAGCGCCACCCGCGTCCATATATAACACAATTAAAACAAACTGAATTGTATTAAAACAATTTCAGATCCAATACAGAGACCGATTAGCATGCAAAGCACATGCTCTACTACTAACTCCTCAGCAACCTTCCCAAAGACAACCGGGATGTTGAAAAGTGAAAAATTTAATTAAATCAAGGATTTGGGAACGGGATAATTAGAGGAATATGTATCCAAATGCTGCTCACTGGGGGAAGGGGGAGCCTGTGGTATGTTATGTCAGTGGGAGTGTGGAGCTGGGATTCCACATGACTAATTGAAGGTCTGAGACTCTTAAGCCTGGTATTGTGAATAATCATTACTCATGGGAAAGACTGGATCTTGTTCAGGGCAGAATCATGGATTGCAGTTACTCAAGTGAAATCCTTTAAGCCTCCTCTTTCAGCTTTCTAAGATTCTAAAGCTAACAGGTATTACTCAGTATCCTTTTAGATGGGCTGCAGTCAGCCTGAGCGAAACCAAACCAATCTGGGATGCAACCTGGTGCTCCAAATCTCCTGCAGCCTTAGTCTGGACATAATGCTAAAGTTTAGCAGCTAAACCGTGGTTTGGACTATGCAAGAATTTCAAGCTCAATATTCTCATCTCTTCCTCTGGCACCTAGCAGAGTGGGGGAATGGAACCATCTAAGTTCCTTGTTTAAACTAACCACAGTTTGTAAGTTTTGAGCAGGGAACTGTGATTTGTTTAAACCGCATGTGTGGGCATGCAACATTTTCTCTCAAGGGTTGCATTCCCTTGAATGTAACCTATCAGGGGCTGCATGCTGGTGGTTTGTGAGAAAGAGCCCAAAGTGGGTGATGCTGGTTTCTGTGTGTTGCCACTGTTCAGTGCTTGGAGTCACAAGACTCTGTTTTGCATTCCAGACATTCCAGGCTGTAGCAAGTCTCACGGAAGACAGGAGACGGGTGTGATGTTTACTGGTTTCCTGTTCCTTTGTTTCAGTTGCTCTCTGCTTTCACAGAGAGAGGATGTTTCTTTTCTGTCTGCGTAGTTAGAAATAAAACCTAGCATGTAGCTCATATTTCTCGTCTCTTTCGCTGCTGCTTTGATACTCTGCGTAATGAGGGAACGTGCCTGGAGCCTTATCAAAGGCTCAGGTTGTTAATCACCGTCGGAGGACTCAACCGGAGGATGAGCTTTTCCAGCTCGGTTGTAGCAAAGATTCCGACAGGTGGTGCCAACCCTGTTCTCCTTTGCTTGCTCCCAGTTCAGTGGGCTGCAGGGGATGTCAGAGGTTAGAACCAATCGTCTCATCGAAAGACGGCTGTTGAACTTTAAGCTGAGGGTCACAAACTGCCCGTCCCTTGTTTAAGCCATCATTTAAACTAACCACAGTGGTTTGGATGCGATGATGAACTGTGGTTAGTTTAAACAAGAAAGCAGATGCTGCCAACCCCTCCTTTGAGGTGAACACAGGGCACTGTGTAGTATGCAAGCCCTACAGGAAAGGTGGCATTTAACCAACATGTTCTGTACAGCTCCCAGCACGATGCTGCTGGCTAAAATAAATAACACATCAATGCAGTAAATTAAGCGGGCACCAACATTTTGTAAGATTGAAATAATATAACCGATTTGCATCAGCTTGAATAGCTGGATTGATGTTTTCCTTTCCTGCCTCCTTTAATGTAGTGTAGTCCTTACTATTATTATTTTAAACCTAATGACACTATGTAGAATGATTTAGAGTTCGGCACATGAATTCCTGCACATACTGCCGACAATAAACCCCCGCCTTTCACTGACCTTATAACCAAACTACAGCAATAACACAGATCCATTTTTACTCCTTGTGCGAAAGAATGAATAGAATAACAGATCAATAGGATAACTGGGGAGCTCTGCACATTATTGAAGTGCATAAAACCATACTTGTACCTGTCAAGGTGTTCCCACCCTTATAGGGTAGGTTGCGCACCGCATCCAAGACAGCCTCTTTTGTGCTATAGGCATTCAGATGCCACTCTATCCGTGGGTCGCCGCTGTATTGTGCAAGGCCTGGGGAAGAAAGGAATGCACATCATCCCATAAGAAAAGTTTGGAAGAAGAGTTTGGATTTGATATCCCGCTTTATCACTACCCGAAGGAGTCTCAAAGCGGCTAACATTCTCCTTTCCCTTCCTCCCCCACAACAAGCACTCTGTGAGGTGAGTGAGGCTGAGAGACTTCAGAGAAGTGTGACTAGCCCAAAGTCACCTAGCAGCTGCATGTGGAGGAGCGGGGACACGAACCCGGTTCCCCAGATTACGAGACTACCACTCTCAACCACTATACTACACTGTTTACGATACTAACAAAATACCCATCGTTATGTTGGGCGATATGGCAAGTCTTCATTCGTATAGTGAGGTTTGGCACAATTCTCTGCGTTTGGATAATTGAAATTTCATATAATGGAGCATTCCGATAGTGGGACCTGCAAGTATAACATTCTCACCCGTTATTTCAGTGAGAGCTTGAAGGCCACCCTATTTTGGCTAATTACATGCAAACAACAAAAATACAGACAAACTCAAACGAGCAACTCAAGTCACAAGGGGCTGAGTTGCCTCCCCTACACACAAACTACATTTTGAAATATTACCTATTCTTGTTTTTTCAGATCCCACATTGAAGGCAGCAACCAGGTTCTCCAGGAAAAGACGCACAAGCCGGAAGTTGAATCTACCGATACTCCAGGAACCATCCACCAAGATCACTATGTCTGCGATGGCTGGAGTTTTGCATTTAAATTGGTTTTCTGTCAATTACAAAACAGCAAGCGAAAGAGCTTACTCCATGAAAATTTCCCAACCGAAGGTTTTTCCCCTCCTCTTCCTCCTCCTTTTTTCTAATATAAATATATATATAATACTTCTGTAAACACATAACAGTTCTTGACTCCAAGGAAGGCTTGCAGAAATTCTCTGCCTTGTCAAGAACTTGTTGGGGAGAAAGCAACAACAATTCATTGTAAGGTCAGCAGCTGAATTTTCGCAGGAGCAGCCTTCTTGTTAGTCTAGGTTAATGGCCTTGTTATATTAATGGGCAAGTCTCCTGCAGGTGACAAAGGAATTGCTGTTCTGTTTGACCCAATGACCTTGAAGCCCCAGTTTATAATACTGAGCCTCAAGTTAGCTGAGAAGGCAAAGACTTTTAACAAATAAAGGTGAGTGGATGGATTTGAAAGGAACAGCAGACGAGAGGGACACCTGCCAGGTGCCTGTGAAGAAAGCAACAGAAGTAAAATCAGAATAAAATCCATGCACAGTTGGTCAAATGCAATATAAGAGCAGAGAGTCAGCGACAGCAGTTGAAAGGTCAATACATATGCAGCCCTAGGACACTTAATAAAAACTATTAACACCTTATCTCCAAAATGCAGCACTGTCAACACAGCATTAATATTGCTGGCATTATTTCGAAAACAGTAAAAGCAATCTGATGTGCAGAAGGGCTTTGGAAATGGAGGCAATAGCCACCGGTCTTTATCACAATTTATCTGATTTTTTTTTTAAAAAAAGCAACAATGATAGATAACAATGGATGACGCAGAAGAGGTAATTGTTAAAAGCATATGTGTTTTATCTGTAAAGTATTAGTTTAATAATGAATGACTTAATGTCGCTTTATTTATGATTTTCTTTTTTCTTTATTAAGATTTAACTGATATGTTTCCGTTTTTCTTTTTTCTTTTCTTTTTCTCTTTTCTTCTTCTTTTTGTAACCTTTCTTAATTTCTTTTCTCTTTTTCAAGTTTGTAAGTTCTGATTTGTACGTATTTGCAAAAAGAAAGAAAGATAACAACAAAGCAAGGACATAAAAGCTAATGCAAATACACAAACATGTTGCAATGAAAATGATTTTGTTATAGACACTTACAGCACGCAATAGGTTAAATAAAGTACAATAACCGGAACAGCTTGCAAGTGTGCAATTGTGGTTAGGGTATACAACAGGGATAATCTGATGCAAGAAAAGCAAACATGATCTCATTTTCACAATTTTAGCGGACGCATGCTGCGATGGAAGAAAAGGGAAGAATTAATCAATACCAGAAGTGTGACTGTAAGACTCAAGTGGAACTCATAGGAAGGGGTTCATGACGCCATTCTAAAGATATTAATTTCAGTAGGGATCAGAGTGGAGTGGAGCTGATGAACAAGGTTTACACCCTAAGCAGCTTTTAAAAATGTGTATATTTTCTTCCTTTATTTTTATTGCTCTATCTGTAACATAGGCACTGAAAAACTGTCTCAACGAAACCACTGAAAAACCAGTCAGCAACCTCATGCACTGATGCAATTCTTAATATAAAGGTAGGTGGGCTATTTGGGTTCATAAAACTGGCATACCCCAAATAGTGAATTTTTCATGCTGAGCTCCGCACGGAATTGACATGCTTGTTTCAGTGCAGGAGCTCCACACGGAATTGACATGCTTGTTTCAGTGCAGGATAATACCCAAATGATGGTTTTACATGGGATATGGGGACCAAGCTAGAGAACAGGTTGTTTTCAGCTCAGTTGAAGATGAATAGGTCTAACTATGGCACCATCTGTTTCTCAAACTTGGGTCTCCAGCTGTTGTTGGACTACAACTCCCATCATCTCTAGCCAGCAGGACGTGTGGTCAGGGATGATGGGAGTTGTGTTCCAACAACAGCTGGGAACCCAAACACGGATATTCTATGCAATACATTTAGAGCAGTGTTGTGCCATTAAAACAGTCATGGCTTCTCCCACAGAAACCTGTTAGCTACACTTAACAGTCAATCCCTCTTCCCAGGGAACTCTGGGAATTAAATCTCCAGGTTAGAACAGGTAATGCAGGCTGAGAATCAACCACCTAAGCTGGCAACTCGCTGTATCCTAAACTGTGCATCCCAGTGGACCTTGCCATAGGATTCCCCCCTAAATCAAATGCATCAAATTGTACTTTAATCAAATTGAATTACCCCATCAGTAAGAAATGGGACCAGGTTAAGCTAAAATACTTGTTTCCACCTATGTATTCAGCCTCAAGTAATAAGGAGCAAAATGGTTTAGATCTAATTAATTAATTTTAAGAGTGCTTTGGATCAAAGCATTAAATCCCTCATATTCCCATTACAAGTAGGCTAACTTTGGAGTCCACTCATTCTTAGCTCAGAATTATCTGCTTCTTAAGATAGTTACAATCGTTGTGGTGTGTGAAGCTATTACAATTATGCAGAAGAAATAAATTCAGCTTGGTTATATAAATCATTTTGCAAAATGACAGCAGCCGAGAAAATTTACAACTGCGTTCCTCACAATATTTTATTTCAAAATTATCAGAACAAAGCAAGCCATTATTAAATCCCACAAGATTTATATTAACACCCAAGCATTAGTGACTTTGTTCCATATCATATTGCGCTTCCACAGAAGTCTGGAACGTCTATAATTCTTCGCAGTTGCAATGAACTTGCTCAAAGCTTCTATTCATAAAACTTTTGCTACTTCCGCACACCCACTAAGTTTATATATTTGATTTTCTCCTAGCATTTCACTTGAACTTATCATCAGGTGTTGAGAGATCCTAAAATGGAATGACAATAGTGAGATATTAAAAACTGCAGATTTATATACAATCACTGTGCTAACGAAACACCAGAGAAAATATCTTCATCAGAAGCATTTGTTTTTATTTGTTTAAACACCTCAAAAAATGCACTTTCTGACATTTTAAAGTCAATCCCACTTAAGTCATGCTGTAAAAAAAATCCATTATCAAACAGTAAAGTGGTAGTACAGCAATCACAAACTGGTGGTTTGCACAAACAAAATTCTGGCACATGGAGCTACTCAGTCGTTATGTGTCAAATGAATAACACAAGCTGACCCACAAAGAGGTTGGTATCAATACTGCACACATGACCTCATGGCATGCTATCTACAGCATGTTCTACCTGGAGCTCTTGACACAAGTGACTGCTTGGGTGAAGCCCCCTGTTATTGCATTCCTACCTGGAAACCTTTCTACTAAGAGACAGCAGGGATTGTACCTGTGACCTCCTTGACAGGAGCGAGCCAGCAGTAAATCACACTGAGTAAGTTCAAATTAACTCTTTATTAGCAAAAACGGGATCTGCACAGGAGTGTCGGGCCTAATGAGCAAAGCAACTCATCTCCAGTCGGTCTTGCCCCCATGAAGCAGTTGCTGAGACTGAAGGTTCCTGCCTCCTGACAGTCGTCTAAGTCCCCTCCTCTCCAGTGTTTCCCCCAAGCAATCAGAGATTGCACCTGAACAAAGCTAACTTCTCCTCTGGCCTTTTCATGCCTCTTCTAGTTCTGGGAGACAAAGGGGAGGGGAGCTTGTTGCAGCAGGAGGGGCAGACACCCCTGACTCTTCACCATCCTGACCCACCTCTGCCTCTTGGCCTCCCTCATCCCCTGCTTCAGCCTCTGCCTCTGATTCTAGACTTCTCTCTGCCACAGACTCTCCCAGCTCACTAAGACCTGTGACCTCTTCAGTTTCCAACACCTCCTTCTCCCAGTCTTCTCCCTCTGACCACTCATTGTTGTCCCACCACCAATCCCAGGGCTCCTGAGCCTTCTTCCCTTGGAGGAAGCCCAGCTTGTTCCTCCCACCATTCCTCTGTGCCCAACCAGTCCATGACACTCCTACAGATAACCAGGGCTTTTTTTCCAGCCAGAACCCATCAGAACTCGGTTCCAGCACCTTTCAGGTGGGCACCATTGCCACTATAAGAGAACAAGGGAGGTGTTCGCGGTGAGTTTCGACACCTCTCTTCCTAGAAAAACAGCACTGCAGATAACACAGCTCCTTTGGTGACTGGTCCCAAACACTTACATCTCACACTCTAATGCAAGGGTAAGGAACCTCCAGATATTGTTGCAACTATAACTCCCATAATCTTTCCCACAATGCCATGATGACCATAGACCATGCTGGCTGTGGTTGATGGGACTCAGAGTCCCATCAACATCTGGAGGACCCCAGATGTTTCCATCCCTGCTCTGCTGGATGATGTCTTCATACTATGCCCATCCACACTGTTGTGTATGTTAATAAATATTTTAAATGCTGGTCAGGGTATGACCAACCACAAAGATAGCGGCTTGCTAAATATGTGATTTCTAGAGAAAGATGAGCAGGGCAATAATTGTTTTCTCTTTGTTGGCATGTAGATAAGAGAAGGTTCCACTGTAAGATTTATGGTCTGGTTTTACTAATCATTCATTGATTGCTGCAATTGGCTGTTATTCAGTACCAAGCTCTGAACAGCTATCAACACAGTTTCCAAAAAGGAGTTATCCAGTCCAGAGCAAAGTGTTGCTTCCCCCTCTTTGAAATTTATGGGTAATGCTTCGCCTAAAGATAGGTGAAAAGAATCCCAAATATTTTTTTGTAAAATGAAATAAAAAGTATCTATAGACTGAACTGATGCACGGTTGTTAACAGTCAGCACAGCAAATAGGCCATTAATCCACTGAAGATTTTTCTGAAGCTATGGAGCTTCTACGTCCAACTACTTTTCTTAGGCTGGATTCCAACTCAAACTTGGGTCTTCAAAGCCCTTCATATTTCTTCTTCTTTTCAAGGTGGTGACAGAAGGCCATCTATTTATAAGACAGAAGGGCAGGGCAGGAGGGTAGGTGCTTGAACTGTCCACATAACAGCCAATGAAATTCACTTGGGAGAAGAAGGACACAATGCAACACAACTTCAATGCATGTCGCTTCGCCTCAAAATCCTGGACAGAGAGGTGCATTTTCACCTGGCTGCAAAATGAAAACAACGTTGAAGCATGACAGCTAAACAGAGCCTACAGACTGAGCCAAGTTTTGTCTTAATTCCAGGCACTGTGGGCAAGGGCTATTGCTTCCATGAGGGGTTCTCAGAAGCAAAGTGGTTGGCCTTGGTTGGAAAAAGCATATGCAGCTAGGCAAATATTTAGTCTGATCCAGGAAAGCTCTTCTTCTGGCTGGGTTATTTCCTTCTGCATGCTCCTGGGCTGTGCCACCACTATTCCATGAGGGGGCTCAGTCAAGACTGGAAGAGGAAGGAAGCTAGAAATGACTGGCCTACATCAGAAGATGTCATAATGGACTGGCTGGACATAGAGGAATCATGGGAGGGACCAGCTGGGGAACCACCAAGGGAAGAAGGCTCAGAGTGGCGGTGAGAGAATGATGAGTGGTCAGAGAAAGAAGAGTAGGTGTCGGAAGATGAAGAGGTAACAGGGCTTTGTGAGCGGGGAGAGTCTGTGGCAGAGAGCAGTCAAGAAACAGAGGCAGAAGCTGAAGCAGGCAAGTGGGACGAGGGAGGCCATTTTAGGAGAAATGTGAACTAAAATACTATTTTTTGCAAGGATTTTTTTTCTGCAAACTGATGCAGAAATGCAGCAAACTGAACTGAAGACTAGAAAAAATGGGAAGCAGAAAAAAACCGAAATTGCCAGATTTGTTCATCCCTTGTGCTAGATTACTTGTATCTTGTGCTTTTAATTGCACTTTACCATAAATCACCCCAAGCCATGATAAATTCCTGCTGCACCAATCTGAGCTCGTTGTTTTGTGGGCAGTATTTCAACTGAATACGTGAGATGTCTCTTTTGTCAATAATCTAAAGCAAAAGCCTCCTCGGAACAAAAGTCACATCTGCCTCTTGCAAGCAGTGCAGCTTGTGCGATGTTGTTTTTAATTAATGTTTCTCTTTCCCAGTTTTCTTATAAACGGCTGTGAATGTTTAACTAAAAGTTTAGACTGTAAGCTTACGGAAAGTTGCCAACACTAACTTTTCACAACCCTCGAACAACAACTGACAACTGAATTGATTTAACGATCCAATAGGGAGTTTTGTTTTTTTCTAACATTAGGACTGCAAAAGGAATCAGTTAAAAAAAAATCAACTTGATCAAAATTGAAATAAGATTAATCACCTTAATCCAGGTATTCCCTAAGGATTGGACTACAAGTCCTATCAGCCCCCAGTCAACACTTCTGTGTGAGGTGTGATAGGAAATCTGCCCCCAGGTGCACAGAAAAATGGTACAAAATGGACAGGGGTTGTTGAATCGTAGAACTGTAACATTGGAGGGGACTCCAAAGGCCATCTAGTCCAACCCACTGAAATAATAAATATGTTCCTTTCCTCCAGTGGGGCATAATCACAGTTTTACCAACGAAAGCAAATAGCAGCCTTAGGAGTGGGTGCTTTTCAGTGGGAAAATGATAGGGCAGGGGATTAATTCCCCTTTCCTTGTGTCCTGCGGTCCGGACCCAGAGTGACTTCTGGAAGAAATTTATATTACATTTGAAAGACAACTGTAAGCACTAGCAGGGTTATCAGAAGATCTGTAAGATGAAACTGCTACCTATTCAGGTTGAATAATATAATATTTTAGGTAACGATATAACAAGGATGGGAAACAAAGTGAAATGTAAAGATGTAAAACCAATAAAAAACATTTTAAAAAGAACCACAGTCACTTCCTGCCTCCCCCATTTTTTTATCATTGCAAAAAAAAAAAGTTTCAGTTTTGCAGAAATACAGAAACAGAAAACAAAAACAGTTGCAGAATATCCACATCACACCTGGTTTGGTTTTTGACGGAGGCAGCAGCCATGTAGAGCGGCATAGTCTAGCACGTGCTCCCTGCCTTTGTGCCTGCATCCTAACACAGCACAGCGCATTCTGCTTGCTAATGTAGTTTCCAGGGTTGAATAATGTTGGCTGGGAAAAGATGGGGGGGGGGGGAATCAGAGGCATGCAATTCTGGGCTGCAGCTGCTGATTAGAGAGCAGCCACCAGCAAACGTTTAAAAAAAAAAAGCGTTTCTGAGCAGAAGCAGATTGAATGCCATGAGCCCTTGGAATTTTACCAGAAGTCTTCCTCGAGGTCCACATTCTTCTCTCCCTCCAGTTTTTACTAATGACTCCCACAGGGGTCTGCGCAAGGATAACTCCTATTTTATACTTTTAACCCTTTGCCGCCATATATATATAGTGGTACCTTGGGTTACATACGCTTCAGGTTACATATGCTTCAGGTTACACACTCCGCTAACCCAGAAATAGTGCTTCAGGTTAAGAACTTTGCTTCAGGATAAGAACAGAAATCGGGCTCCGGCGGCGCGGCAGCAGCAAGAGGCCCCATTAGCTAAAGTGGTGTTTCAGATTAAGAACAGTTTCAGGTTAAGAACGGACCTCCGGAGCGAAATAAGTACTTAACCTGAGGTACCACTGTATACACACACACACACACACACACCCCAAGTGCGATTTTTGTGGCTCTGATTCCAGGAGGATATTCTGAGCCTGCCCCAGGCATAGAAAGAACTGTTGACAGCACTGACCGTAGCTGTACTTCCCTCCTCCTCCAAAGATCAGCACCCAGAGGGCAGGCAGGTGGTGGCAAAACTACAGCAGATATTTCTGCCTGAAAAAAATTCACACTTTATCATGCTGTACTGGTAATGTAAACTTATAATAATATATTCACTTACCTACGAGACAGAGAGATACTAATAGTGCATTAACCTGCTTCACTTGTGCTGATACTGTACTGTAATGTGTTACACACACATTTTCTCTCAAACCATCCGACAGTTGAAGTAGTTATGGGCACTTCGCGACATGCAAACAACAAATTAATTAAGCCTGACAACATTCTTTGGAGACAAGTATTATCATGTGCTTTAAACGCAAGGGTGAATGGACATATCAAGTCCAGCCTTCCACTAAAAGCTGGCAGCTTAAATTAGATGTTTAGTCTATGTCAAGGATGTCTTAAGATATATCTTGTGTTTTCTTTTCTTTACTTATACAATTTGGACAGGGGGACTCTGTGCAGCCAGAAAAAAACACATTGCAACCTACATACGGGACATATTTGTGAAATAGAATGAGTCTAGAGTTCAAAAAGTATACATATACAGAGATAATGGCTCAAGGATACAACAATGCAAAGTTTGTGGTTTATTTTCTGTATAGTACACACCGCAAAAGCGTACCAAACAAAAATCTTCTCATACTAATATATGCTATTCTAACGATCAAGAAAGGGTTGCCCATTTTGTTCTCAATATTATCAGAGCATTTACTTTCCTCTGGGATTAGGGCATATGTTACCTGATTGGGTATGTGTGTGCATGCTCAGATTAAACCTGAGGGATAACTTAAATTCGTTTTAGTTTAAATGGAAACCCCAACAAGTAACCAAGATTGTATTTTGCAGCTCTGTCATACTGTAATCTTTCTGAGGGCACTTATAACCTTGCCAATTGGGTGAAAAGGTTTCGCTATAGTTTAATGTTTTAAGGAGAGGAGTTGCTATCCTTTCAACGGGTACCCAGTGGCGTAGCGTGGGGGGTGCGGGGGGGCCAGCCGCACCGGGCGCAACATCTGGGGGTTAGGGTTAGGGGGCGCAAATCCATGGGTTAGGGGGCGGAAATCCACGGGTTAGGGGGCACAAATTACTTGCCTTGCCCCGGGTGCTGACAACCCACGCTACGCCACTGCGGGTACCTTAGCATTAAGTGCACAGGAGGACTAAAGGTAAAGGTAAAGGGATCCCTGACCATTAAGTCCAGTCATGACTGATTCTGGGGTTGCGGTGCTCACCTCGCTTTTATTGGCCAAGGGAGCCGGCGTACAGCTTCTGGGTCATGTGGCCAGCATGACTAAGCCGCTTCTGGCGAACCAGAGCAGTGCACAGAAACGCTGTTTACCTCAGACTAAAAAAAATCAACATACAGTGGTACCTCGTGTTACGCACCATCCCCGTTACGAATACTGCGGGTTACCTGCTCTGCTAACCTGGAGGTAGATGCCCCTTGTTGCGACATTTGCCCCGGGATACGAGTAGAAGTCGCGCTCCAGCACCGCGGCAGGAGAGGGAGGCACCATTAGTGAAAGCACACCTCATGTTACGAGCGGTTTCCTGTTATGAACGGATATCCGGAACAGATTAAGTACGTAACATGAGGTACCACTGTACTGCTCCAAAAAGTGGTCCTCCAGCTCCTTCCTGGAAGCCTACATGCAGTTCAGGAATGCAACAGTCAGTCCAAACGATGTGTTAGGCTTAATGTACAATGGAACCTTGGTTCTCAAACTGAATCCGTTCTGGAAGTCCATTTGACTGCTGAAACCATTCAAAAACCAAGGCGTGGCTTGCAATTGACTGCAGGACTTTCTGCATTCAAGCAGAAGCCACGTCAGATGTTCAGCTTCCAAAAATCATTTGAAAACCGCAACACTTACTTCTGGGCTTTTGGCATTCGGGAACCAATTTGTTCATCAACCAAGCCGTTCGAGAACCAAGGTTTGACTGTACTAGGTAAAGATAAAGGGATCCCTGACCATTATGTCTAGTCACAGATGACTCTGGGGTTGCGACGGTCATCTCGCTTTATTGGCCGAGGGAGCCGGCGTACAGCTTCCGGGTCATATGGCCAGCATGACAAAGCCACTTTTGGTGAACCAGATCAGCGCACGGAAATGCCGTTTACCTTCCCACCGGAGTGGTACCTATTTATCTACTTGCACTTTGATGTGCTTTCGAACTGCTAGCTTGGCAGGAGCAGGGAGCAATGGGAGCTCACCCCATTGCGGGGATTCGAACCGCCAACCTTCTGATTGGCAAGTTCTAGGCTCTGTGGTTTAACCTACAGTGCCACCCGCGTCCCTTTCAGGGTTTTTCTTTAATCAATTACAAGTGTGTGTGTGTGTGTGTGTGTGTGTGTGTGTGTGTGTGTGCAACACACACACACACAGAGAGAGAGAAGTTGTTACTGGAATGGCTGCACAAAGGGACTCTCTCTCTAGCTACAATCCCAATAAAATCTTTCCCTCCCCCCCGTGGTGTAATTAGCATTCAGGGACAGGTTGGCATAGATGGGAGCTTTTTTCTAAAACTAACTGTGCAAAGGGGTGGGGGGAGGGTTGTTGAAGTGTTTGTTGTTTGGGAGGGAAGGGTTAATCCATCCCACCTCATGTGTTGAGGACTCCACGAGAATCCGGGAGGCTGTTGTCTAGTTGTTGTTTTTAAACCCATGTTTTAATCATTCTGAAAAACTGGGTGTCATCAACCTATGAACTTGGCTTCCTCTTTCATTCCAGATCACTTATGAATCCCTTAATAAAATGTTTATAACTCATCATCTGAAGGAGTGCAAACCAGACACCGAGGTCCTCCTCTGAGGGTCTTCTGCTGGTTCCCTCACTCCGAGAAGCAAAGTTGCAGGGAACCAGGCAGAGGGTCTTCTCGGTAGTGGCACCCTGCCTGTGGAACACCCTCCCTTCAGGTGTCAAGGAGATAAAGAAAGACATCTGAAGGCAGCCGTGTATCGAGAACTTTTTAATGTTTTACTATGTTTTATATATGCTATAAGCTGCCCAGAGTGGAAGGGGAAACCCAGCCACATGGGCAGGGTATAATTATTATTATTATTATTATCATTATGTCAAAAATGATCTCAAGGCAAGGCGCACAATTCAATCAAAGCAGCAGGTTTAGCATCAGAGTTTCCTTTTCCTAGATGGGCTCCCTTTCCAGCTGGGCAAGCCCCTTCTGCCCCACACTTCCCTCTAGGGCACATTCAGAAACCGCCTTCTTGACCATTGAATCCACCGTTGGTTTCATCCGCTCAATCCGGTGGAGCCTATGAGGTCCCCAACTCACCAAAGGACCAGACATATGAATAAACATGTGAGAATACTTTCACACTGCAAATGTTGGGTGTGCCCGTCCCTAGTTTCTGTTCCAGCGATGGCAAACCTGAAGCCTTCAAGATACCGTTGAAATCCAGCAACAGCAGAGCAACATCTGGAAGACCACAGGGTCCCCATCGCTGTTCTCCATCACACTGCTTTTTCCACAGCTTGCGTGTGGAAAAGAAACAGCCATAAATACACTGACATATGTTGATTTCTTTTCCATACAGAGAAGTCTATTTTGTGCCTGCATCATAATATCAGGGGCAAGTCCTTTAAACAGAATTATTATCCCTTGGCCTAAAGAACATAACTAAGTCTCGCACTGATAGTTAAGCCCCCCCCCCCAAAAAAACACATTTTTATATGTCTTTTTTAAAAAATTGGAACTTGTACAACTTCTAAATGAAAGTGATGCTCTAAATGAAAGAGCCCCTGCGGCTGTCTGCCAAGTTAAGTCTTGTTCCACCGAAATAACTGGAGCAACGTAGTTGGAGAACCATGACAAGACAACCAGACACAAGGCAACACAAAAGGCTTTTTTGGAGAGGCACCAAAGGCATTTAAGAGTTTCATGCCACGTGTACTCAGGAACGGTGAGAGCAGAAAAAGCCCACTGCCCCTTTTATCTTGCACAGAAAAGATTTTTTCAATGCAGGGAAGCTCAGGAAAGCGACCAAAGGAATCGCTCTCTTGTTTGAAGAGAGCAAAATGACTTGACTGGATTAATGAGCCATTGAGTTTAAAACTGTGGAAGCGTGAAGAGAAGCTAAGTGCCTGGCCAGGGAAGGTTGAGGATAGAAACCAGAAGAACAGAGACGCTTTTGATGATTGAACACACTATAAACCGTGGTTACATTTCCAGGGAGCTCCCATCAGTCATTAGTAAAGAAACCATTTGCCTTTCAGGACATCAGAACTGGGCTCACCTGTCCAGGTCAACGTTCATCATTAGCTTTCCAATAGCGGCTACAAAAAAAGGCCTCTGAGCTTTCTAAGGCCGAACAATTTCTCTTATTATGTAACCTATTCTGCATTTCATGTTTTCATTCATAAATCGACCAGGCTACATTCATTCTGAAGGGTGGCGTATCCTCTGGTTTCTCTTCAGATCATATAAATCTTTCACCTTTTACATTCCAAATAATGACTAAATAAAGGCGATTGCTTTCCTCCCTTTGGCCCCAGCATGTAGTATTCATTCAAAGTGATACCAACTCTGTAAAAGGGAGGTTTGGCTTTGCCATTCTAGCCTCTTGCCACTGACGGATCAATTCTCCACGAATCTGTGTAACCCTGTTCCCCAGAGAGCAGTGCTATGCATGTATACTTGAAAGCACCATCTCACTGGGGTCAATGGAGCTTACTGCCAAGTAAGCGTGCTTAGGACTAGTCTGGTGGAGCAATCCAAACCACAGGAAGCCAGCCTGATATACGCTGAGCTAAACTATGCCAGTGTGTTGTTGTTGTTTAGTTGTTTAGTCGTGTCCGACTCTTCATGACTCCCTGGACCAGAGCACGCCAGGCACTCCTGTCTTCCACTGCCTCCCGCAATTGGTCAAACTCATGCTGGTAGCTACGAGAACACTGTCCAACCATCTCGTCCTCTGTCGTCCCCTTCTCCTTGTGCCCTCCATCTTTCCCAACATCAGGGTCTTTTCCAGGGAGTCTTCTCTTCTCATGAGGTGGCCAAAGTATTGGAGTCTCAGCTTCACAATCTGTCCTTCCAGTGAGCACTCAGGGCTGATTTCCTTCAGAATGGATAGATTTGACCTTCTTGCAGTCCATGAGACTCTCTAGAGTCTCCTCCAGCACCATAATTCAAAAGCATCAATTCTTTGGCGATCAGCCTTCTTTATGGTCCAGCTCTCACTTCCATACATCACTACTGGGAAAACCATAGCTTTAACTATATGGGCCTTTATTGGCAAGGTGATGCCAGTGTAACTCACCTGTATTCAAAACTCAATTCAGGAGCAGAGCTACTTCCAGCTGAGCCAACCTTTATTATTATTATTATTATTATTATTATTATTATTATTATTATTTGTACACTAGCCTTCATCCCAAGATCACAGGGTGGTTCACAACATAGAAATACAAAATGAGAACAAATAATACATAATAAAGCAAAAACTATTCCCCTCCCAAAAACACAAAGGTCATATATTGGTTAATCAGCCAAAGGCCTGGTTATAGAGGAATGTTTTCACCTGGTGCCTAAAGATATGTCATGAAATGCCAGTATCTATGGCTGAGACAGCTCAGTCAACCTATTCCAAATCCCTGGGGATCTTCAGTTTGGATTACTTCCTGAATCCATCTAAAATAATGGCCGATGGACATATCTCTGGGTAGTGAATTCTTAGTAAGTCTCTGGCGTGGATTCTGGACACATCTCTCTATGTATGCCTTCTGCATTTAAGATACTTACTTGACACTTTAGTATGACCAATACTGCTCAAAAGCAAAGTATTTTTTACTAGTAACCCCAAAATAAGCCAGACTCTCTCCAGCATGGAATAAAAGAGATAAGGACAAATTTTCCCCACCAGCATACAAACCTGAAAAGACAGAGGGTTTCAGAAGTCTTGAGGTTGGAAATATTAGGCTCTTGCATGTGCTTATTCTTTGCAAATTACTGCTAATGGGGTCTAATTACTTTGGAATGCTATTTTTTTAAAAAAGGTGTTTTGAATTCTATAATAGCATGAAAAAATACCTGATTTGCTCCCAGAAGCTATTTAAGCACAAAGCGTGTCTCATTATAAACATACTCTACACTGGCACACAAAGATACCATTACCCCTGACAAACCTAGTTTGTTAATCAGAAAATGACATCATTCTCACAACAAAAGTGCTCCCTTGCTCAAGGCTTATGTTGACTGGCATGGAGTTAAGCTTGCTGTTTTCCAAGGACACATTCCTGTTGGTTTTTATCTTAATGGACAACTCAACATCCTAACCTTACTTGGCCAAGTCTATGGATGGGGGAGGATTTGGGTTCTTTCCACAATTTGAAGAAAACTTCCCAACTCCACATCTGGTGGACCATGCTCAGATTGGAATGTAGACTTGCAGAACAGCTCTACTTTTACAAACACCACTCCTAAATTTCTGCTTTAACAGGTGTGCAGAGCACTGAAACTGAACCAAAATACATTATCGTTACTGATGTGTAGCATTTTGTTCTCATAATAATTAACGATGTATTTAAGAAGTCGCCGACGTGAGTAATGGTTGAGAAAGAACAAAACGAAATGTTGGCTTGCAACAATACCCACCGTGTATATTACAATGTGGCCTGTTTTAGAAAACACAGAAAACATTGCCATGTTACATTCCTTCCCCACAAACTCTGACCTTCTACTTCTGGAAGTTGTGTACTTTCAATATCCTTCGTTGGGGTGGCAGGCTTCACCTTGGGTTTTCCTGAGGTCTCCTTCTTCTTCTCAATATCTTTAACTGCAAAGGTGGACAGAGTTAAAACAGGAACACCTAAGCATAACAAACCCTGCATCCCAGTGATTAAATGGGCTTCTTTAGATGAAATTACCATGTTGTGCTACATGAGGCAGTCTGCGTTCCATTTCTCCCATGCTCTAATTTTGAATTCTGTTGTCGCCAACATATGCATATTAAATATATTAAAATGTTTAGGCTTCTTTTTGGGTCCGTAGCAGCTGCCAAATCATTTTTTGGCAAAAATAGAATAAAACAGTTGTTGTTTTTTTTAAAAAAAGAAAGACAACAAAATAAACGGTTCACCAGCAAAATGAGCAGAATTAGCAATTGGCAGGCATCAGGTCAGCAAAGGCTAGTCTCACTTAGCACAATGCGTGACTGAGGCCCAATCTGCACAAGACATTTAAAGCAGCCAACAAGGATGCAACAGAGCTTAACTCTAGCACCAGCCCATGTGAAAAGAGTCTTCAGGAGTCCCAGACTTGTGGGACGGATGTCACAGATTCCTCTGTCTGAGCCGTCAATGTCCAAATCTGGTGAGCAGAGAACCAACTCAAAAAGGCACGGCTGATTTGAATATTCAGAGACTGAAATGGGACAAAGGTAAAGGTAAAGGTAAAGGGACCCCTGACCATTAGATCCAGTCGTGACCAACTCTGGGGTTGCGGCGCACATCTTGCTTTATTGGCCGAGGGAGCCGGCGTACAGCTTCCGGGTCATGTGGCCAGCATGACTAAGCCGCTTCTGGCGAACCAGAGCAGCGCACATAAACACCGTTTACCTTCCCGCCGAAGCGGTACCTATTTATCTACTTGCACTTTGACATGCTTTTGAACTGCTAGGTTGGCAGGAGCAGGGACCGAGCAATGGGAGCTCACCCCATCACGGGGATTCGAAACGCCGACCTTCTGATCAGCAAGTCCTAGACTCTGTGGTTTAACCCACAGTGCCACCCTAAAAGGCTTTATAAACCTAAACCAACCCCTTAACTATTGGCTAACAGTGAATACAGTGCTAATGAAAGTCTTGTCTTTTTTCCAAGCTGTAATGAAGAAAAATGGTTCTTGGCGTTTCTGCCGAACTATTTTAATGTTACCCTTATCTGTTCTTCATTAGACTAGAAACAACCCTTTCAGATGCTTCTTATATCTCTGGATTCTTTTAAAGAAAAAACCAACACCCATTGTCGTCAGTCTCCTCTGAATCCTCTCCAATTTGTACAGTCTTCCTGAAATGTGGAAAACTAAATATAGTCTTACTGCAGCAAGACCATGCCTCTATTATTGTGTAACCGACTTAATAAAAGCCATCTATTTAAAGCATTGTTGGGGAGGAGGTGGCTGCATCTTATTAAAAAATCATGTTCTGCTCATGGCCCTCTTTCAGTCATGCTACTGATCTGTCAGTTATACATTTCCCCTTTTATATTTTTCATCCTTCCTTTGGGCCTTTTCACATATTGTAGCTTGCTAGTGAAAAGACGCTCTTAAAGGCATCACAACCAAACCTTGGTTACAAAGTGAGGATATACGCAATACATTTAATTTGCAAACACAAGTTTGTAAAACTCCAGTTTGTTCACACATTATTTTATTCTCTTGTTACTTGGGCTGCTTTAAATATGCATTAGTATGCATTTAGTAATGTTTTCTTTTGAAATGTTTAAGGTAGCAAAAATTGTTAACTTTGCTGCGTTTAATGTGCATTCCGTAGCTTTGTAATGTTGTATTTGGAAATCTTTGAGATGATATTTTAGTTTCCTGTTAGTTCTGTTGCTTTGAATGTATACTTTCTTCAGTAATGGTTTTATTCTGGATTGTTTTCTTTCAGTGTTTTAATGTAGCTGGTAAACCGCTTTGAGATTTTGTTCTTAAAAAATATAAAGCGGTATAGAAATGAAATGGAAAAGAATAGTAACAATAATATTTATGTGAATCAGCCACTAAAATAAAGATGAATCTCAGTGGTCTTAAGAAATGTTAACTATATACCACATTTCTCAGAGAGTTGCTGCTTGTCTCTTGAAGCAAAAGCAGTCACAGGGCACCTTAAAGACTAACAAATTATTAAGTTTTTGTGGACTGCAGTCTACTTTAACAGATGTATGACCTGTTATCCTGAGTTTCAAGTATATCTACACTTGGGGTGGGGGTTGGTGGGAAAATTATTTTATTTTTTAGATTTATATACTGCAATTCATCAAAAGATCTTGGGGCATTTCACAAGGTAATGCATTATTCATCGTGCTGCATGTGTTAATTGGCTTACCGATGTTGGTACACCTGTGTTGTCAACAGAATTGTGTTTATTTTTTTGTGAATTACCACTGTTAATAAGACACTTATCACTGCGTCTACGTTTTAGCATTTCATTTCCCTTTGACTTCGCTGTTTCCCACCTCCTCCCAATGCCAACCATGTGTACATATTTACCTGCAACTCAGGACAACAGTTGTCTGCAAAAGCTTATGACATGGCAAACATGTCAATAAACACACAAGACGTAACTGGCTGTACTTTTGAATAAATAAGGTATACTATTCATTGTATCAAACTGTAGATTTCAACAGAAGTAGCTCATAAAGTTCAACAAAAAAAGCAGAAGACCCAGTGGATCAGTTCATTCTCTAATCAGTTCATGCATAAGGTCCATATATGTATAAGTGTCTATTGTACCTGTGTGTTCATCGAGTCCAACAATCCACATGAATGGTTGTTACAGTTCCACAGAATCCTTTCACAGAGTCTAAGACAAGGATTTCCAGAATATTAGCCTTGTTTCGCCATCCTGGGCCTCATCAGTAGTACAAACTCTAGGTAATGCTTTATGAGCTACTTCTGTTGAAATCTACAATTTGATACAATTAATAGTATACCTTATTTATTCAAAAGTACAGCTGGTTACGTCTTGTGTGTTTATTGAATATGTTTCACGTAACCAGAGGTTTGCTGTTGTTTTGCAAATGGCAAACATGTCAGTCTTTAAGGTGCCCGCAGAACTCTTTTCCATTTACAGCACATCCACATTTAAGGCGGGCTGTGAGAGGCACAAGATGTCTGATTTCATTCAGACAAGCCGTTATGCTTCCATGAGGACGTCTCGCTGCAGCCAATAAACACAGACCAAAGCCAAGCTTTGGAATATACTGTCAGCCTTGCATTCTAAATCACACTGTCAACCTTGCTTTTCCGGTGGAATTAAGCAACTCTGAAAACAACCACAGCAAATAACTCAGAGCCTGGATCAACCATTCAACAGTTTGCTCTTTAACTTAAAAGCAGCATGTGGCTTGGCGGTTTTCTTGCATCGGGGTGTTCTATCAAATAATGCAGCCAGTTACGCTGAGAAATGGCTCTGAGAAAGCTAGGCCCAGCTTCTCTTCATCAACAGTCATCAGGCCTCTGCCAATGGATGCAGGATTTCCTTCTGGGTCCAG
Organism: Podarcis bocagei; assembly: GCF_964188305.1. Classification (NCBI taxonomy): domain Eukaryota; kingdom Metazoa; phylum Chordata; class Lepidosauria; order Squamata; family Lacertidae; genus Podarcis; species Podarcis bocagei. The sequence goes on along the minus strand of NC_138133.1, from coordinate 77,267,142 downwards.
ACTCATATATTTTAGGAGTCACTGCCAGTGACCCACCCAGGGCCGTAGCTAGGGGGTGAGGTGGGCCCCCGCCAGGGGCGCAGGCAATTGGGGCGCACAAAATTGGCTAAAAATATGTTCATAAATATTGATTATTGCCTGATAAGAAATGGTTTCACATAGAGGGTGGATTGAATGGGTGGAGGCTGGGTTGAAGGAGAGGCGGAAAGAAGAGCTAATTTGTCTGTGGCTAGGGGGCGCAATCTGGATGGTTCTGCCAGGGGCACAAGATCACCTAGCTACAGCTCTGGACCCACAGCACCAATGGGCACAGAAATGAACTAGAGAGAGGACTCGCCTCAAGAGGCAGAGACACGGAAAGGAAGATCTGATTGCATACCAGATAAGCGTCCAAGTCACACCACTCGGTTGTAGCAATGGAGAGCCTGCTCTGTGAGTTTGCCAGGGATGTTGCAGGCTACCAAAATCTCTGAGCAAATGCACACACCACACATATTGGATCCCACCTGTACTCTGGTTTACATCTGACGGGAGAAGTCCACTGGTCCATACTTGGCTCTGCACCTAGAGGGTATATGCTAGGGCTGCCATTCGTACGGGTTTTCCTCGAAACATCCAGGAATTGGGAAGGAAAATGGCATCCAGGAGTATTTTTGTGCAGAATTGTCAAGGGGGGTGATTTTTTGTTGTTGTTAAATCCTTTTAAAAAATCTGAAAAAGCTCAACAACTTTGACCTAATAAAATAAAATTATAAAGGCTCAACAACTTTGTCCAGATTTTCCACTTTTGGGAATATGGCAAGCCTAGTATATGCTCCAGCTCAGAGTTTTTTTAAAAAAATCAGTGTCTGGAGTTGGGAGAACTCAGACAGGTACCTTAGGACTCCATACAGTGGTACCTCGGTTTTCGAACATCTCCATTGACGAACATTTTGGTTTTCAAACGCTGTAAAGCCAGAAGTAAATGCTTCGGTTTTCGAACACGCCTCGAAAGTCAAACATGCCACGAGGCTTCTGCTGAGTGCAAGATCCTGCACCCTAACTGTTGAGTTTTCAGTTTTTGAATTATTATTATTATTATTATTATTATTATTATTATTATTATTATTTATTTATTTATTTATTTATTATTTATACCCCACCCATCTGACTGGTTTCCCCAGCCACTCTGGGGGCTTCCAACAAAATATTAAAATACAATAGTCTATGTTTGAGAACTCGAACAGTCTTCTGGAACGAATTACCTTCAAAAACCGAGCTACCACTGTACTGTGATTGGCACATAAGAAAGACAGAATCTGCCATATGTCAATTTGGACTGTTGGTCCATTTAGCTTAGTATGGTCTACACTGACTGGCAGCAGCCCTCCAGAGGCCCATACAGGGGCAGCCCTAGCTGGAGATGCTGGGAATTGAACCTGCAACCTTCTGCACGCAAAGCAGGTGCTCTACCGCTGAGCTAAGGCCCTGGCCCAAAGGCAGTGGTTCTCCAGAGTCTTATGCAGGGGTCTTTCCCACCACTTATTAGTTAGTATTTTAAACTATCTCTTTCCCCATCCTCATTTCTTATGGTGTAAGGGATTGAATTGGAACATGCAAAGCATGTGTTCTGCCACGGAGCTATGAGCCGGAACTGGAGAAGCTGGAGTTCTCTAAGTATGAGATAAAGTATGGCTGCATTGCCCAGGGAAGAGTTCAGAGGGTGCAAATCAACGTCACGCTATTACAGTCATTCCATAATCAGAAGCATTTCTGCTTGCCAGATGGAATGAACTCTCCACTTTTCCTACTACGCACTGTTCTGGAGGTTCTCTTGCCCTTCCACCAAGCTGATTTGCGGGTTGTGTTGGAATTGGTGGGTAAGCCCCAGTTACACTAGCAGGACTCATTGCAGTGGCTCCTGCTAACACAACTGTTTAGTTGAATCTGGCTCCCCATGTCTGCACCATCCTTGGGGGCTTTTCTTTTCAACTTTGGATCCTTGATTCCAAGACTCTGCGGTGTGATGACAGGCAAGAAAGCACACATTCCACATTGCAAAACACATTTCAAATGCTCATCTCGAAAACCAGCCTCTTGCAAAGCCCTGTGAGAAACGTAGATAACGGGAGAGAAAACATACTTCGGAACTGGCCTTGAGCCGCTTTGCTTTCCTGATCCTTAGCAAGCGCCACAATCTGAACCGTATAGCCCTGATCGGGGATAAGGCCTTGAATAATTGCTTTGTTTGCATTGTTTTGAAGAGTGAGCTCGTTGGTTTTTCCACCTGCCGGAAAGGAAAAAGAAAGAAAGACCAGAGTTGCATTTTTAATTTAAAAACAAAAATAGCACAGGGATCCACGTTTTTGTATGTGCATGCAATGTTCCTGTTTCATAAAGGCAGCATAAATCCACAGTTAAACTATATAAACATGCAAAGCTGTCTTATAACAAATCAGAACGGTCCCATTTGTTCCAGAACTTTTTTGTGTGTAACTTTCCAAGGAAAAAGGCACTGCATTCCATTACCCGCACCCCACCCAAACCCCTCCAAAATCCTAAAGTAGTTATTAAAGCCTCTTTAGATTCCAGCTTGGATATGGAGATACATAAATAAGTTGCTCTATGCATTCATATATTCTTCAACACAATACGATACTTCCTTGGCATAAGTTGGAACATACAACTTTAAATCGTGTTTCTACCTGTCTCTTCACTGGGAAATTACTCATTAATCCTTTGCAATCATAGGCAGCAAAGTTACAGAGCCTTGAGCAATCTGGGATCCCTTTCCATAACGTGAAGCACTACAGTTGAAATGTTTACACTACAAAACAAAAGGGATGGAGTCTGTATGGCTGGATAAAAGGTAAAGGGACCCCTGACCATTAGGTCCAGTCGTGACCAACTCTGGGGTTGCGGCGCTCATCTCGCTTTATTGGCCGAGGGAGTCGGCGTACAGCTTCCGGGTCATGTGGCCAGCATGACTAAACCGCTTCTGGCGAACCAGAGCAGCACACGGAAACGCCGTTTACCTTCCTGCTGGAGTGGTACCTATTTATCTACTTGCACTTTGACGTGCTTTCAAACTGCTGGGTTGGCAGGAGCAGAGACCAAGCAATGGGAGCTCACCCCGTTGCGGGGATTCAAACTGCTGACGTTCTGGTCAGCAAGTCCTAGGCTCTGTGGTTTAACCCACAGCGCCACCCACGTCACTATGGCTGGATATAAACCCCAAATAAAAAGTGCTACTTATAGAAAGCTAACATGTCAAGAAGAAACATTCCTAAGGCATCATTCAAGCATGATTGCTTGACCCACATTATGAAGCTGTACATACAGATCCTGCTTTATGAATACAATACATTTCCTGGAAGTCGTTCATTACACAACTGTTTGCATAGCAAGTTGACGAGTTCCGTTCACATAATGAGTTGATGAGTTCCATTGATTCCTATGGGGAAATTTCTAATGCGTTCCCAACCACAGAATCTGCAGTGGTTTGGCTACAAATTCCTTGTGTTGGCATGAGTGAATTTTTGCATAGTGAATATTCGTAAAGTGGGACCAGTGTCTATTATTTTTGAGAATTCATACCTGCTGAACTTTAGAGTCATCTTGGCATGCAGCAAGAGGGCATCACTCACCACCCCTAATATCACCAAATGCAAACAGACAAGGTCTGTTTATAAGGGAATAGGAAATGGTGGAGAAATCTGATTTGGCTACATTTAAAGTCAAATCTATCAAATGTGGACTTCCTGGAACTATATGTGAAATTTGCACTTATCGAAATTTTGCAATGCAGTATCCCAACCAAAAAAATGTTTATAAAGATTCATGTAATGGGGAAAGAATGAATTAAAATGATGGTATTATTGAAGAATAACAAATACACACTACATTAAGGAAAACTGCTTGCAAAAATGTGTACATTAGTCAAAACTGCATACAGCCGATGTGTTTATTAGGAGAAATTCAGACTAAAATGCTGGTGAATTTTATGAGGATTTTTAAAAAAGTAATTGCAATTTCTGCAAAATTTGAAGAACTGAAATTTGAAAGAATGAGAAACTCAGAGAAATGAAATTGACAGGTCCTTCCATCCCTATAAGTGGGTGGCTTGCAAGCCTTCACCTCCAGAGAAGACTTATCTGCATCTAACACCTGTCTGTTGCAGAAGATTCTGGTGAAACCAGTTCTATGGCTAGAGAGTGAGGGCTCCTTACAGCCTCCTAAGGGTTCAAGTCTCATGAAAGAGAAAGGAACAGAGACTCTGGCATAGCTTGGATTGCAAAGAATGATAGTTTATTTAGGCATGGACATAATTCTAGAAAGGCAAGCTTAAAGTTGCCAAATAGTGACTCTCAAAAACTTATTATTATTATTATTATTATTATTATTATTATTATTATTATTATTAAAATGGGTGAAGGTTAAACTTTTTGGCAGCTGGGTCAAAAGCTGTACAAGTCCCATATACCCTCGGAGGCAGCAGAAGCAAAGTCCCAATCTGAACACTGTGGGAGAAATGTTTGCATCGATTCATACAGCTAGCATAGCAAGAAGCTTGCGACCATATTGATGGGGTTGGTTGCAAAATGTCTGGTCTTTGGAATTGCTACATGACAATGGCAACCTCCCACCCACAGCCTTGGTGAGGCCTGCCAGACCTCCCCATGAGGCTGTCTCAGCCAAGCCATGCCTTATGTATCATACGACATCAGGTGTGAGGAAGTTAAAGGCAGGGCTTTGAGGCATCATTGATCGGTTGCACCTGGAAAGTCCAGCGCACCAAGTTCTGCAAGCCCAGACAGTCAGCTGATCACTCAGGTTTGCAAAGCATCAAGTGCAAGTACTGTCCCTTTGCCCTAATGGTTTGGTTTTATTCAGCTCCGTCTTTGCAGTTCAAAACGGCCAAACTCTTCAGAACAGAACAGCATGTTGCAGACATAAGGCATGCTCTCACTGAACAGCCTTTAACCTAATGCAAACATTGTTTAACTAGGCGAAAGAGTAGGCTTAGAGGAATAGTCCAAATATATGTTGTTCTCCCCCAAATATACCTTTGATCACTGCATGATGCAAGTACAACTTCTTCAGTTTCTTTACAACTAGAGTTTCTGCAGCAACAGTCAGAACAATATCTCTTCAGCAAACACTATCCTCAAGGGCAAACTACAAGTTACACACAGATGTGTGCAAGGAAGCGCCAACTGTTTCTGGGTTGTTTTTTAAGGGCTTGCTAAAGGCTGCAGTTCTGAGCTCAGCAGCAGCAGAAGCATGATGCTGAATTTCTGCTGAATTTTAAAAGAATCCAGGCTGCATGATGTGTATAGCATGCAATTTCCCCCTCAGTTACAATAATACTGTGAGTATTGAGCCAACGGAGTCTTGCATGCTGGCATAATGGTAATTCCAACTTCAGCTGTAAACCTTTTCCAAGGCCTTTGCATGAGCAGACCTTGTGAGTGAACAAGGTACCTAGGTAGGCCTGGTTTGCAAGTCTCGCCAAGCCAAACCATGGTTACAGCTTGCGGTTAGCCTGGACAGAGTTAAACCATGAGCCCGGGTTCAGTGTGCTATCCCATACTATTCAGAGCATTTCCCTGTCACCAGGGGTGCCAACTTACCATACTTTTCCGTGTATAAGACAAGGGTTTTTTTTACTCTAAAATAATGTTTACAAACGTGCCTCATCTTATAGGTAAAGGTAAAGGGACCCCTGAACATTAGGTCCAGTTGTGACTGACTCTGGGGTTGCGGCACTCATCTTGCTTTATTGGCTGAGGGAAATGGCATACAGCTTCCGGGTCATGTGGCCAGCATGACTAAGCTGCTTCTGGCGAACCAGAGCAGCACACGGAAACGCCGTTTACCTTCCCACTGGAGTGATACCTATTTATCTACTTGCACTTTGGCATGCTTTCAAACTGCTAGGTTGGCAGGAGCAGGGACCGAGCAACGGGAGCTCACCCCATCACGGGGATTCGAACTGCCAACCTTCTGATCAGCAAGCCCTAGGCTCTGTGGTTTAACCCACAGCACCACTCGCCTTATCTTATACATGGACAGTCAATGGGGGGGGGACTGCTGATTGGCTGCAGCCGTGAGCAGGATTGGGTTGCTGGTGGTTTGCTGCTAGAAGAGCTGCTTTGGATTGGCTGCTGCTGCTCTAATTGGGTTGGTGATTGGTTTCTGCAGCAAGGACTGCTGTGGATGGGCTGTCGCTGCCGTGACTGGCAGCTGCTGTTCTGGGATGCGCACGATTGTCAGCAGACAGCTTTTCTCAGTTGGATTAGTGATTTTCTGGGTCCGTTGGTGATCGGCTGTTGCTGCGGCAAGTGGGCAGTGAATTGGCGGCTGCTGGAGATTGCCAGCATTGGTGCTGCGGGCGAGCTATTTCCGGCAATTCCCCCCCCCCCAAAAAAAAATATAAGCTGTACATCTCTGGGTAACCCTACCCCAAAAAAGCTCAACAACTCTAAGCCACCTCCCCCCATTTTCTTAAAATTGAGTCCCCCAAAATAGGGGGCATCTTATACATGGGGGAGTCTTATACAAAATAGGGGGCGTCTTATGCACGGAAAAGTACAGTAAATAAAATATAGGGCAGGGGGATTATGCCCTGCATAACTGATCACATGACGGGGCTCACCCTCACTATTTGAATGGCAATGTCCATCAACTTTGAGGGGGCCCAGCCCTTTCATATATCTTATTGGGGGGAGGAGTTTGGATTTGATATCCCGCTTTATCACTATCCTAAGGAGTCTCAAAGTGGCTAACAATCTCCTTTTCCCTTCTACCCCCACAACAAACACTCTGTGAGGTGAGTGGGGCTGAGAGACTTCAGAGAAGTGTGACTAGCCCAAGGTCACCCAGCAGCTGCATGTGGAGGAGCGGGGAATCGAACCTGGTTCACCAGATTACGAGTCCACTGCGAAGGGAGGCGAAGGGACCCCAGCCCCTAGGAGTGGACTCCGATGCCTGTTGTTTTCCTTAAAGCAAAGCATCCAACAGGAAGTGGGGAAAGAGTGGCTTTGTTGTTGCTGCCAAGACAATAGCGTAGAATGAAAGAACAATGCCTCAGCAATGCCAAGTGTAGAACCAGCCTAGGTTTTTAGCTCAGTGACTTGTAAAAATAAATAAATGGGTCTGGGCTGGGCTGCTGTTGTCCCATCTTCAATGGACAAATCGCTCATCAGGTTCTTTGGAGCTCAGCTTGCAAACTGCCAATACAGGGGAAAGGTAGCATTTCATCCCCCCCCCCTTACCTGCATTTGGCGTGACGAGGAGTCTATATCCATCAATCTGCCCTTTAGGGGCTTTCCATGAAATCTGAACACTGTCATGAGCAACAACAGTGTATCTTAATCTCGACGGTGGGGCCACTGAAAGGGAAGCAAAAATATAAGCACTGAAGGACTTATCGCACTTTGTTTAAAACTTGAGATTACAGCACATACAGACATTCAAATTAAACAAGAGACGACACAATTTTCAGACAAGACAAAGGATGTGGGTTATCAGGAGAGTCCCGTGATGAGCGTCTATTAGTTTGTAAAACGACGTTGAAATACGTCAAGGTGAATTATCAGTTCCCAAAGACATAAGCTACACAGTAAATGTAAAAAAGCACTATTGTCCCCACAGGGAAAGACAAAGAAACGTTGGGGTTAGAGGTTAAAACATCCTAGTTTAGCAAGCAAAGTCAATGTGCAAACTTTATTTTGGTGTGTATTATCTGTTCTTTGTTATGTTATGGTGCAGGGAACATTCTAGTGGGCTCTTTCTAGCTTTCGGGGGTCTCCTGGAAGGTAGGGAAGTGGAGATTGCTCAAGGTCCTATTGTGAAAGACTTGGGAGGGCATGAATTTTGAGTATGTTGTAGAGTGCATGCAGGGGAAAGGAGAATTGTAATTTTCAAAGGGTGGTAGGTGGACCAAGTTAACAACATGGAATACACTGATTTGCTGGAGCTCCCGAGCCTACCTGCAATTAAGAGTGCTAGAAATCCCTTAATTTTAGGCAGAATGTCACTTAGAATAGGTCTACTCTGTAACCGCTTTGCAAATGACTAAATTTTTAACAAAATAAACATAAATCTGCCCAACTGACATGGCTTCCTACTGATGGACCCTACAAATTTAGTCCTCTGAAATTCTGTTCCAAAGAATTTCCAGACTGTTTAAAATTGCCAGAATTCCCATAAGAGGTGTGGAAAAGCCATAGCAGTTAATTTATTTGACGTGGCTGTGTAGGCGATCCTGTATGCCGGTATGTTACAATGTTTTAAAAAGACGTTCCACAGTGCACATACCACCCCCACTCCCCGCCAAATACATGTATTCCTGATATCAGAATCACAGATCTGCCTGTAGCCAAGCGCTGCACAATTTGCAATCCACTCAATCAAACCAGGAGCTTAACAAGCTCTGGTTGGGTGCTGCTTGAGGCTGTAGAGACAGTAGGTTGTCAGAGATCTAGAAAGCCATCATACGCAGCTGGTGAGCTGGGTTTGGCAGGGGAGACAAGTTGTGCAGACTTGCCTTAGAGCTCAAAATAACTAGCAAGGCACAAGCCTTGCAAATTGCCTGGAGTGTGGTGGCATACAAGCAACTCTCCTTCTCCACCCAGTACCACGCCTTCCTCTGCTAAACCTGGCAAACCTCCAAGCAATCCCACCTTCACCCTATGCCTGCCTCACTCATCCTTGCCAAACCAAAAGCTCCAATTTCCTAACCCTGCAATATCCTCAAGCTTTCCACTGCAATGTCCTATTGCTCCTTCCCATCTCAGCCATTCAACTTGGTGAGGTTGCTGCATCGTCAGAAAAAGGAATGGGAACCCGATGTGCTTGAAATGTTATTAAAAGGCTTCTTCTTCTGGTGTGGGTCCGTGCACATCCATGCATGAACTGATCAGGAGCTGCAAAAGTCTCACATGAGGGCACCTTTTGGGCTTCCTTCTCTGTGCCTGGACATCCCAGCAGTTCAGAGCAACTTCACATAATTGATTCCTTCCAGTAGCACGTTAAAGACCAACTGAGTTAGTTCTTGGTATGAGCTTTCGTGTGCATGCACACGAAAGCTCATACCAAGAACTAACTCAGTTGGTCTTTAACGTGCTACTGGAAGGATTTTTTTTATTTTCATATAATTGATGTATGTGTTAACTTTTTTAAAATAATGAAGCTGAGCCCCAAAGCAAACCAGAAAAGTAGCATGTACGTACACACACACACACACACACACACACACACGGCATACATAAATCCTACCATTAAAACATCAGGCCAGTTTAATGGCCAACCGCACTTCCCCCAGTTTATCTGAGAAGTGACTGGTCTTGTATATAGCCTCAAAAGGAATTTAATATACATGACAGCAACTGAGCGATTCAGGCAAGCAGAGACAAGCAACTTGAGCTGGATAAATGGAGTCAGAGAGAGGAATTACAGAGAATAGGCCAGCTTTGTCACATCTCAGTTAGGTGTGCTCCCAGCAACCAAGCTACATGACCAGCAGAATCACATCTGAGATAGCTTTTCCGAGCTCTGCCACTCCAGACATATTTGAACTGCCTTTAGTGTGACATGGTGCTCTCTTGCTCTCACACACGCATGAACAATGAAACATACAATCCCTTTTCTGCAGTCTGAGTGGTACAGTTTAGAAAGAGTTGCACTATGTGATTCTGTCGATGAAGGTGAAAATGCCCTAATAATGGGGTCTTACTATCACCACAGGGATTAAACCACAGAGCCTAGGACTTGCTGATCAGAAGGTCAGTGGTTCGAATCCCCGCCACGGGGTGAGCTCCCGTTGTTCGGTCCCTGCTCCTGCCAACCTAGCAGTTGAAAGCACGTCGAAGTGCAAGTAGATAAATAGGTACTGCTCTGGTGGGAAGGTAAACGCCGTTTCTGTGTGCTGCTCTGGTTCGCCAGAGTCATGCTGGCCACATGATCCGGAAGCTGTAAGCCGGCTCACTCAGCCAATAAAGCGAGATGAGCGCCACAACCCCAAAGTCGGCCACGACTGGACCTAATGGTCAGGGGTCCCTTTACCTTTACTATCACCACCCCAAGCTTTTGGGTAAGCCATACCTATGCATTTAAATACAAACAAACAAGACTGAGTACCTGAGCAATCCATGCTTATTCAGAATCTGGTGGAACAATGGTGGAACTGCCCATAAAAAGGGGGGGGGAGAGAAGGATCCAAAACCAACAGCACTTGAGCTCTCAACTAGATGCCAGGGGCAACCTCACTAAGCAATTGAGACAAAACTTTTTAATGATTTGTTTGTGCGGAGGTTAGACAACGTTGCATCTGGTGGAAGTGTCAGGGTGCAACTCAGCTTGCGTTGCAGGCTGATGTACCTGCGTGAGAAAGGGTAGGTAGAAAGAGGAACCAGTTTGCTTCCTCGAGTGTCCTGAGCTGATCTCGCTTCACTGTTAGACTGATACTGAAGTCACTTCCTGCTTTGCTACATTTCCTGTTTTTTCTTCAAGTGTCAGGGTGCAACTCAGGATACTTCCAACAGTACATTTCCTATCACTTTCCTTGTTATAAAAATACCAATGCAATGCTACAACCTGAACTTGCTACAAAATGTGATTAGATCCTACAGCAAAACAGCAACAGGAGCCCCCAAGTTGGAGGGGGGGGCGGAGCGGAGATCACTTCTTAAGACCTGCCATTTGCATTTCAAAGGAAGCTCACAGTCCTGAGGTTGCTCAGGCTTTTTGTGGCAATTTACATAAAACAGGCATGACCAACAGGTAGAGCGTGATCTACCGGTAGATCACTGGACGTCTGCAGTAGATCGCTGGTAGATCATTGGTTCCCCCAAAGAAGCTGAACAACTGCGGCTCCCCTAAAACAAGCTCAACATTTTTCCTCCTCCCTGAAAAAACTCAACAACTTTGACCCGAACCCCCCCAAAATGGGCCTTCCTCCTTCCTAAAAAAAATCTCAACAACTTTGACCTGAACCCCCCAAAAAGGGGGTAGATCACTGCCAGTTTTTAACTGTGAGAGTAGATCACAGTCTCTTGAGAGTTGGCCACCCCGACATAAAAAATATGTACATTAATTGGATTAACACAAGTACAGTGGTACCTTGGGTTAAGAACTTAATTCGTTCCGGAGGTCCGTTCTTAACCTGAAACTGTTCTTAACCTGAAGCACCACTTTAGCTAATGGGGCCTCCTGCTGCTGCTGTGCCACTACTGCGTGATTTCTGTTCTCATCCTGAAGCAAAGTTCTTAACCCAAGGTACTATTTCTGGGTTAGCAGAGTCTGTAACCTGAAGCGTCTGTAACCTGAAGTGTATGTAACCCGAGGTACCACTGTAACACATCTAGTATGCTGCCACACTTACACACTGACTTGACAAGAGCTGACAGCGTCATCAATTAGCACTCATTGGGGCAATGGCCTGACCCTTCCTTACCAATAAATCCACCTTTCAAATCTGCAGTGGCAAAGACTGAGGAATCGGCCCTCTCTTGGGTGACCAAGAGTTCAGAGGGGGGTTGTGCTATGCTCAGTTGATCAGGGTCATGCTATGATTCTGGTGATCAGCAGTGGCACAAATCATTATATAGCATGCTGATGACTGGTGGTTGCTGCTAAGAGGAAGGGTCCTTCCACTTGGCCGTTGCAAAATCTTGGGTTATGCAGAGGTTGGTAGTGGCAGCCTCTGGAATCGGAACAAGATGGTCTGTCCAAATCAATTCACATCAGTATCTGTGAGATTAAAAGGATGCCTGACCTTCTCTGGAATGTGCTCATGGCTTTGCATTTTGGTCATGCTTAAAAGATGCTCACCACACCCACAAATATCCATCAACTGCAAGGACCAATGGACAACCTTGGGCCAAGAGGGGAACACACCAACCACCTCCACAGATCTTTGAAAATTTGGACCTCTTTTGGGGCAGGGGTGAGGGGATGGAAGGAGAGGCAAAATATAACAACAATGAGCTACCATAAGGGACCTCCTGGAAATTTAGTGTATCAGATTCATATTGAAGTAACTGCGGGATTCTCTGACACATTTTAGAAAACTCAGCTGTCTGCTGTTACAAAAGGCAACACTGAATTCATTTTCAAAGCGTGAGACTCTCAATCTCAGGGCTGCGAAGTTTCCTGCATTGCAGAGGGTTGGACTAGATGATTCAAGATCTCCAAGGAGAGAGGGTGAACCAGAGAAGAATGAACCGAGAGATATGACTAGCACCAAGAAAGGTTCATTAAAATATGAAATTACATTGACTAATTAATTCACTTTGTCCCTCTTAAGCAAGGGGGAACACAGACCCCCCCATCCTGTTGATCATCTGACATCATAAATAGGTCAGCTGATTGACAGGTGGGCCATCTCACCCACCTGCCAAAGTTGACCCATTGGGGAGGAAGAGATAGTAACCAGGGAAGCAGGACTGAGCAGGGCTGAGCTCTCTGTTCATCAGCTGGAGAGCAGAGTTTTCAATCCTGCTCTCTGCAGGGGTCTGAGCAGGATTTAACCCTCCCTGGAAGCTGGGAGGTTAAATTCTGTTGCTTTGGATGCACACAGTAGTTTCCTGTGGGTAACTGGCCAGCTCAGCCAATGGAGAATTGAACTGTGCCCATCAGCTGACAGCACCCACCCATTAGTGTGACACTAGCTGATTGACAGGTGGATGAAATGGCCTTGCAGGCCAAATTGACCCGTAAATCGGAGGTTCCTCACTCCTGCTATTAAGCGTAAGCCTACTGAGAAGCAGAGATTTCAGTGGGCGTTGGCTTACTCTCAAGTAAAATTGGTATAGAATTACAGCCTAAATAAACCTTTGGAGCAAGCACACAAAAATGTTTGATGCTTTATTATGTTTAATGTATTCTGTAAACCACCCAGAGTGGCTGGGGAAACCCAGCCAGATGGGCGGGGTATAAATAAAATAGATTATTATTATTATTATTATTATTATTATTATTATTATTATTATTATTTCAGGGTGTTTCCTCACCCTCCACAGAAAAGAAAGAACGACAATGGCAAAAGCATACAATTGTTGCATTTGCCAGGTAAAACAGTATGGGGGGGGGAGACCTCTCAAATTAAGTAGAAGCAAGGAGAGTTTTCTGGATATAAATTAAGAGACCTTGCACTTGCTGGCCAGACGCAGTCTTGTAATTAATCACTTGCCTGGCAGCCATTGGCAACAATGAATTGAATTCACTTGTTCTCTTCTTCCACCTCCATCCCTTTTTTCCTTTTGTGCTGTGTCTTTTTAGATAGTAAGCCCAAGGGCAGGGACTGTGTTGTTTTCACTGATAAGGAAGCTGCTCTGGAACCTTCTGGCTAAGAGCAGGATACAGATACTTTGAATGAATGAATGAATGAATGAATGAATGAATGAATGAATGAATGCAGGGGCACGAGATGCTAAGCCATTGAAGGAGTGGGGGTGTGTGTGAAAGGATGCCGTGGTCTGTCCCTCCTCTGTGGCCAGTATAGGAACCAGGTGGGCTGCCAGAGGGCGAAAGTCCCCTTCCTTTTCACCCATTACAGAAAGTCAAAGGCTACTGTGTGAGGGGTGTAGCTCTCCATCTGACAGCCTCCAGCAGGCTAGCAAAATGTTTTCAGCTAGTAACTTTTCTAGGCTCCTTTACAAAGCAGCCTTAACTGATTTCATTTTGATTCCCACCCCCCTGGCAAGTGAGCATAATTCGGCCACATACTTAAAGCACCACGGCGCCACGTTAAGCAGCCATGGCTTCCCCCAAAGAATCCTGGGAATTGTAGTTCATTGAGATTGCGGAGAATTGTTAGGAGACCCCTATTCCTCTCACAAAACTGCAATTTCCAGAGTGGTTTGAAAACATATCTATCTTTGCAGGGAAATCTGGGGATTGCAGCTCTGTGAGGGGGGGGAACAGATGTCTCCTAACAACTCTCAGTATCTGTAACATACTACAGTTCCCAGAATTCTTTGAGGGAAGTCATGACTGTTACTGCTTTAAATGCAGAGGGTCGATGGGGCATCAGTCATGTATTTGGCTGAACAAGACTAGTTTTCACTGACCTGGTGCCACCATACGCCAGTTCTGTTGTTTAGCATTTTTGCTAATGAACCGTTTATTTGTTTATTTTTCAATCTTTTTAAAATATATATATATATTTAATTTTCCAAATTTTGAAATTTACAAACAATCATCAAACAACCAAAATAAAAAGAGAATTCCACAAATTCCCATGGACTTCCCTCCTCCCCTTTGTGGATCCTTATATTAAGCTTTTTCCTCCTGCGTCTTCTCTATTAATCCAATTCTATTAAATCTCCATTACAACCACAGGCGTCATTCCAATCCTACTAATAATTTTAATGGTTTGCAATGATTTTTAAGATAAATTATATCTTTTCCCCATTCCTTATTTTTAAAAAATGATCTTCCTGATTCCTAATTCTTCCGGTCATTTTTGCCATTTCGGCATAGTCCAGGCATAGGCAAACTCGGATCTCCAGATGTTACTACAACTCCCATCATCCCTAGCTAACAGAACCAGTGGTCAGGGATGATGGGAGTTGTAGTCCCAAAACATCTGGAGGGCTGAGTTTGCCTATGCCTGGCATAAAGGTAAAGGTAACGGCACCCTTGACCATTGGGTTCAGTCATGGACGACTGTGGGGTTGCGCGCTCATCTCGCTCTATAGGCCAAGGGAGCTGGCGTACAGCTTCTGGGACATGTGGCCAGCATGACTAAGCTGCTTCTGACGAACCAGAGCAGTGCACAGAAATGCCATTTACCTTCCGCTGGAGCAGTACCTAGTTATCTATATGGGTGGCGTGCTTTCGAACTGCTAGGTTGGCAGGAGCAGGGACCGAACAATGGGAGCTCACCCCATCGTGGGGATTCAAACCGCCGACCTTCTGATCGGCAAGACCTAGGCTCCGTGGTTTAGACCACAGCGCCACCCGCATCCCTAGGCCTGGCATAGTCCATCAGTTTAATTTACATTCTTCTCTGGTAGGGACGGTGTCTTCTTTCCATCTCGATCTTTGTGTTTTAAATGGGCAATGCGCATGCCATCTTAGATCGAATAACAGCCGTTTCTTTCATAGTACCGTATGTATGTAAATGTACAACGCAACTACTGGTAAATACGCACAATACGCAAATACACACCTGCCTCTTACTGAGTTAGATCACTGTACCCCAGGGACTTTGCAAGGTCCTTTAAAAAAAATAACTCAATGTGCAACCCCGCAACACATATTTGCATATGGTCATTTATATGTATAGAAGCTGCCCTGTATGCAATGTAATATTTCTGAAAGGGGGTGGGGAGAAAGGAGATCTTGTGTTTGGTGTAAAAATCCTGGGGCTTGGCCCCAGTGGCGTAGCGTGGGTTGTCAGCACCCGGGGCAAGGCAAGTAATTTGCGCCCCCTAACCCGTGGATTTGCACCCCCTAATCTGTGATTTGCGCCCCCTAATCCATGGATTTGCGCCCCCTAACCCCCAGATGTTGCGCCCAGTGCGGCCGGCCCCCCCTGCACCCCCCACGCTACGCCACTGCTTGGCCCAATAGATCATTTCTTTTTAAAAAAATAATAATCATTTTTCTTAAATTTTCCACTTTAACAATCCAATCAAATCATATTAAATATTCCAAATTATACATATACATATACATATACATATACATATACATATACATATACATATACCAAATAATCCAAATATTGGCCCAATAGACCATTTCACCCAGGATTTTCTACTCTGACTGGCAGCTGTCCTTCAGGCCAAGGTTTTCCCCAGTACTGTTATTGGAAGAGATCTTTTAAACTCTAGATCCGCGGTTCCCAATATGGGGCATACGCCCTACAGGTGGCCGATTTGATTTTTAAGGGGGGCAATTTGGAAGCTTCTTTAGACTAGGCTTCCTCAACCTCGGTCCTCCAGATGTTTTGAGACTACAGTTCCCATCATCCCTGACCACTGGTCCTGCTAGCTAGGGATCATGGGAGTTGTAGGCCAAAAACATCTGGAGGACCGAGGTTGAGGAAGCCAGGTTTAGGCCAGTTAATGGCCCTTTAGGCTTCCTCCATGTGAATAGGAGTTCATTTTTTGAATAATAAGAATTATATGTCATGGGGGGTGGGATCAGGATTTTAGAGATGCTTAGGTGGGGCATGGCCAAAAAAATGTCAGGAACCACTGCTCTAGAAGCAAGGGACTCTACATGGGTCCTTCTACTGAGCTATGGACCTTTTCCTATCAGAGAAACAAGAGCACCAACATCACTGATAAGAAGCCGTCACCAAACAAACCACATTTCCAGAACCCCTGAACCAGTCACTCGTCCAACACAGATAGGAAAAGAAAGACTCAGTCAGGTGTTTCTGTGCATATACTGGAAACCTACAACACAACAGTCTAGAAGAAATGTGCAGAAAAGTCTTTACATAACTAGATTATCTCCACCAAGCGTTCGCTTGTTTCTTCCAATGGAAAGAGAGAAGAAACGAGAGCCGACAATTTCCAAGCCGATAACTGACCTTATAAGGGCCAAAACAGTTCCTTAAAGCAAGCGTTTAGCTTAGTTATGCAAAGACTATCGTTCCTGCACAAGAAAGCACATACAACTAGAGAAAGTTGAAAATGAAAATAAATCTAACTCTCGGACAAACACAACAATATATTGATTGGAAGGACTTTAGTGCCACCAACCTGGAGAGGGAATCTTTATTTCTGTGGAGCACCTTTATAGCCTGTGGAATAAAATCTCACTTCTTGCAAAAGAAGAAAAAGAATCAGTCTACGTATCGGTGAAGTTAGCTGATAAAAATCAGAAGCTCAAGCTTGTTAAGCGATTTCGCAGGAATGTGCAAGCGTATGGCCGGCAGCGACATTAAAGCATTCATCCAGAAGGAGGCGAGAGACAAGTTCAAGGCCTTTGGGTTTATGCAGATCATATCGAAACTTGGACATTTTTCATTGTTGTTGTTAGTGCTCCAGAAACATAATTCCTGACGACAGACGTGGAAGGTGGTCTGAAATGCTCAGTGTGTGAATCAGAAAGCTGGTGGCTTTCCTTACAGAAGAGAACCTCAATTTTTTAAAAAACAGCTTTTTTCCTTATATTGTTTGAATTGCAGAGTGTGCAGAGAAGCAAATGCAGAGTCTCATTCCGGTTGCTAGCATTGCCATTCCTGGCCCACCTCGCTTTTCTGCCTTACATTTTCCAGAATGCAAGTGCAGGATGTAAATTCAGTAGATTCAAATCAACATAATTTCAAGTAAGCATACATAGCACTGGACCATAAAGTGCATAAGATCTTGCACTCGTAAAGTAGATTAGTAGAAATAAATTATGAACTTAGGAAGCACTTGAGAACACATATAAACAAACATGCCCAGCTCTTTCCAGAAGGGTAAACATGTATTAGTCTACCAATCCTGCTGCTGTAAAGGGTCAGTGGTCTTATTCTGCACACATTTAACAGACAGTACATTTTTCATTTGATTCCAGCTTTTAGCTTTTTGCGCCAATGTGTTTATATACCTGGCAGCTGATGATGACTCATTGTGCATCCGATGAAACGGACTTTATTACGTCATAATAAATTCGTTAGAGTGCAATCCAAACCATCTCTACTCAGAAGTAAGTCACATGGAATATAGTGGATCTTACTACCAGGTAAATGGGGTTAGGATTGCAGCCCAGATTTTCTAAAGTACCAGGAGAGTCTTAGTTATTTATGTCCACCTATATTGATAAATGTAAAGGAATAGTCTTTTGCATACCCCTGCACACATCCAGTTGTCAAAAAGGGTCACAATTCCTAGACAAACATGGCTGCAGTGTTGTTATATTTGTTAAAAGTAAAACCAGCTGTTATGGAACCAAGCAGAAGTGATCAGTTATTGAAAGCAGGTGCTAGAAAACAGAAACTTTGAACAATACGGAGGGCATGCGTTAAACTGGCAAAGGCTGCATACATTCCACACCTGTTTCATGGAACTGGCAAAAAATAACTTGTTGTAAGGTAGAGGAAGAAGGTAGCCTGTTATCCAGACCTGCTTCCTAGCACAATGGTCCACATGCACTCAGAGGTACAGTAAAACGAATAGTATGACCTGCACAAAAACACAAACACGGCATCCTGTCTGGGATTCAAAGTGGCCACTCCTCCAATCGAAACCTTCTCGTTTGTCTAAATCAGGGGTAGCCAACATGGTGTCCTTGCAAAATTCTGGGACTACTGCGTTAGCCATCGTGACAGGGGATGATGGGTGTTGGAGTTCACATCTGCCAGCACCAGGTTGTCTTTCCATGATCTAAATGTTTCCATATGCACTGCTTAATGAGAGAGCGTGAATTGTACACAGGAGACCCTTTTCTGCACATCAGAGAGCCCTAGTGAAATATAATGGTTTCTTAGAGATAAGTTTACCTTGACCCCGGACGTGCGTCATTAACTGAGCTGTGATGGCTATGAAGACAAAGGGGGACCAGCTCAGCATCTTGAACCAGCGGTGGGTCTTCTCTCTTGTCATCGGATGTATGTAACATCAACAAACCTGTAATCACACAGAAGTATTTAATCAACAGATGTTGCGGCCACCCTTTGGGATTTCAGTTGTGGCAAGCAAGATTCTCGTCAAGGTTATTTTCCTGTTAGCTGAGGGGGAAAGGGAAATACAAACGCTATAAACTATACCGTATTTTTTGCTGTATAAGACTCACTTTTTCCCTCCTAAAAAGTAAGGGGAAATGTGTGTGCGTCTTATGGAGTGAATGCAGGCTGCGCAGCTATCACAGAAGCCAGAATAGCAAGAGGGATTGCTGCTTTCACTGCGCAGCGATCCCTCTTGCTGTTCTGGCTTCTAAGATTCAGAATATTTTTTTCCTTGTTTTCCTCCTCCAAAAACTAGGTGCATCTTGTGGTCTGGTGCGTCTTATAGAGTGAAAAATACAGTATATATTGTCACATCCACAACATATATTTAAAGCACATTTAAGGACATGGCTTACCCACCCCACAAGAATCCTGGGAATTGTAGTGTACCCCTCACAGAGCTACAATTCCCTTAATAAATTACAGTTTCCAGGTTTCTTTGGAGGAAGCCTCGTGCTTTAAATTTATGGTGTCGTTCACAAACAGCAAGACTTACTTCTTGTTGCAATGCTACACTGTCCAATGAACCCTATAGCTCAGTTTTATTCTTTGGAAGAGACTGTGCATGCCCACCCCACTTTTTTTCTCCTGCAGCCCTCATCTAGTCAGAACGACTATTTTAAAACTGTAAAATAAATAAATAATAGGGAAACAAGGAACAAAGCTATCCCCTGCAGCAAAAATATGCCCTGTGCTCTATAGGTGGAGGGGACATCACATATTTGCGATTTTTTTTTCCTTGCTAGAAGCTCAAATATTGTTAGGGCATGCTTGGTGTCTCGTCATGCAGAAAGTCTCATTAGCCTAGTTCTCAGTGAGGTTGTCAACCTGTGTCTGGGCTGAATCACTTTAGACAACAAATGGGTTGGGTTCTTTTGTTTTTTGTGGTTGAGAGCATGGCACACATTAAACCTCCCTGCACATATTCTAGACTTCTCTAGAATGCTTCTCCCTGACATACTCCTTTTCTTCATGCATGGATATTTTTCTCCTTCTTCTTTTTGGTATGGAGGACCATATCAGCAGGGGATTTCCCACCAGAAATCTGACATGGTTGTCCAAAGTGATTTATCGCCTTAGCGATAGCTCAGCCTTAGAATGGGAGAAGCCGAAGGCAAACAGTTTAAGAACAAAGTGCTCCATCCAGCTAAGATCTACTCAGAGTTAGACTAAGGTTACCAGACGTCCCCGTTTCCCAGGGACAGTCCCCGGATTTACAAATCAGTCCCCTGACAAAATCTATCCATTCCGACTGAAGTTGAAAAGTGTCCCCGGATTCATTGAAAAAAATCTGGTAACCTTAAGTTTGACCCATTGAAATTAATAGACCTAAGTCTTAGCAGAGCTACCACGGGATGCAGCCCATAGAGCTGGGCAAACCATAAAGGTAAAGGTAAAGGGACCCCTGACCATTAGGTCCAGTAGTGGCCGACTCTGGGGTTGCGGCGCTCATCTTGCTTTATTGGCCGAGGGAGCTGGCATACAGCTTCTGGGTCATGTGGCCAGCATGACTAAGCCGCTTCTGGTGAACCAGAGCAGCGCATAGAAACACTGTTTACCTTCCTGCCGGAGTGGTACCTATTTATCTACTTGCATTTTGACATGCTTCCAAACTGCTAGGTTGGCAGGAGCAGGGACCGAGCAATGAGAGCTCACCCCATCGCGGGGATTTGAACCGCCGACCTTCTGATCGGCAAGTCCTAAGCTCAGTGGTTTAACCCACAGCGCCACCCGCATCCCTTAGGGCAAACCATAGTTTTTTTAAAAAACAGAAAGCAAAAAAGGTCTGCCTCTGCTTACTCATCCCCATCCCCAGAATGCTAATAAGCTCTTAAGTCACTTCTGGGGGATGCATTTGGAGCTGACAAGGGGGACAACATCAACACATGTGGTGGCATGGTTGAATTGGGACAGCAGTGATCAACCTCTCGCCTAATCTTGGCCAACAGGCCTCCCCATTCAGACCATGGGGCCATTTCAGCCAAGCCACACCCATCTGCCCTACATCTGACAGTACACATGACATCAGCTGTGGGGCAGCTAAATAAATGGACGCCTGCTAAGTCCTTGGCACTGGGCTTTGCAAACCCAGACAATCAGCTGATTGTTGCTGCACTGTGAGCTGCGATCTTTGCACCTGCGATTCCGCTGCAACATCCGGCAGGTGTGCTGTCCCACCCACCTGTCAATCTTTGCCTGCAGAGTGGAGGTGGTGGAAAGATAATGATTTAGTCCCCTGTCTGGACCCAGTTCTCCACCCCTAGGCTAGGACCTGGGAAGCCAGGGTTCAGATCCTGCCGTAGCTGTGAAGCTCAGTGGGAAACCTGAGCTGATGTTGCCACACCATAAGATGACAGGAGCCAAGCCTAGGATCCCATCCCATAAAGGAAAAGGTAAAGGGACCGATGACCATTAGGTCTAGTCATGGCCAACTCTGGGGTTGCAGCGCTCATCTTGCTTTATTGGCCGAGGGAGCCGGTGTACAGCTTCCAGGTCATTTGGCCAGCATGACTAAGCCGCTTCTGGCAAACAAGAGCAGCGCATGGAAACACCATTTACCTCCCCACCAAAGTGGTACCTACTTATCTACTTGCACTCTGATGTGCTTTCGAACTGCTAGGTGGGCAGGAGCAGGGACCAAACAACAGGAGCTCACTCGGTTGCAGGGATTCGAACTGCCAACCTTCTGATCGGCAAGCACAAGGCTCAGTGGTTTAGACCACAGCGCCACCCACATCCCTAGTGAAGGGGATATGGATTTCAAATTAATTCACTACTAGACCTTCAGCTGCCAGGATAAACATCATTTCTCCAGGTATTAGGGATACGAATATGCTAGGGGGCAGAATAGCAGAACGGTTTGGAATAGAACCGTCAAGGGAAAAACAAGGTCAGGTCAAAAATGTTTGAGATTTACTCCTAGGGCCCAACAGTCTCTTGTTGTAACTTGAATGGTTTACCAAGGAAGCTTTCACAAACGTGATGTAAAAACCAATGTAGGATCCAAAGATATTGTCTCTGGGAGCATGACCAGCCCAAGGGAGGAATAAAGCTTTCTGCACCATCTGTGTTATTTCAAGTTAAAGTGACATTCAATTTGAAGATTTTAAACTCCAAAATTCACTATATATATTTTTAATCCCAGCTACTTAATTCAAACTACTGTATGAGGGTTATATATACACACATAGCAGGAAAGTTGAACACATTGCTTGGTAAGGTTTTCAGGATTTTAACCTGAAAATCCCAACTCATCACACCTGGGGCGATGGAGGCCAGAAGGACAGGTGTGCAGGTGCCGATGGATTGCTTGTGCTACTTTAAAAACCAAAAAACACGCACATCATTTGAATGGCAATGCCCATCAACTCTGGAGCCTCTGTCCCCTGGCTCCCTCAAATATTTTAGCGGGGGCGAAGGGACCTCAGCCCCTAGGAGTTGGCTGCTATGTAGCACATTGTTGAGGGTGAAATGGCTTGAAACAGCAGGCCTTTTGGAAAATCTGTGAGTGGCAGAGATCTCTTCAGAGCAACACCACGCACATTTGCTTAGAAGGAAGACAGGCATTCAAACAGGAATAGGATTGCATCCTTAAAACCTGACAACTGATGTACGGCAGGCATGGCCAAACTTGGCCCTCCAGCTGTTTTGGGACTACAACTCCCATCATCCCTAGCTAACAGGACCAGTGGTCAGGGATTATGGGAATTGTAGTCCCAAAAACAGCTGGGGGACCAAGTTTGCCCATGTCTGATTGTATGGTGTCCTTGCCCACCAAAGGCACTGGATACAAAATACTATATCAATAATATAGTAACACTTGTGCCTGTTGTTCAGGCACAGGAAAGCTACAACAATCTTAGCAGTATCATTCCCCCCCCCACACACACTTTTTTAAAAAAGCTATTCCACACATGTTGGAAACTCATATAGGACAGGTGAAATGCAGCCCTGCTGTTTCAGCTGCTGTGAAGGTTCTCGGAAGCCAACGAGGACTGGCGCCAGCAATGCACCGCAACGGGAAGGCTGGCAGCGGTGATCAGAACAGGAGGGGCAAGACTTTTCTCTGTGCATCTGCTGAGCAGTTGTGTTCATCACACGGTGGCCACACAGGAGAACTCTTGAGCGATGTGTATATGGTATGCTATGGGGGGAAAGCCAGCTGTGGGCAACTTGAAGGGAATGCAGAACCGATGGACGCGAGCCCTTTCTGTAAGTGCAGTACACAGTCCAGATCATACCATTTATGTTTGTTTGTTTACTCCACGGGTAGGCAAACTAAGGCCTGAGGGCTGGATCCAGCCCAATCGCCTTCTAAATCCAGCCCGCGGACGGTACAGGAATCAGCGTGTTTTTACCTGCATAGAATGTGCCCTTTTATTTAAAATGCATCTTTGGGTTATCTGTGGGGCACAGGAATTCGTTCATTATTATTTTTCTCAAAATATAGTCTGGCACCCCACAAGGTCTGGGGGACAGTGGACTGAAAAAGTTTGCTGACCCCTGCTCTAATGGCATTAAAAGTTCTGCACTCACTATTAGATCACCAGTAGGAGACAGTAGGGATGCGGGTGGCGCTGTGGGTTAAACCACAGAGTCTAGGACTTGCCCATCAGAAGGTTGGCGGTTTGAATCCCCGCGACAGGGTGAGCTCCCATTGCTTGGTCCCTGCTCCTGCCAACCTAGCAGTTCGAAAGCATGTCAAAGTGCAAGCAGATAAATAGGTACCACTCTGGCGGGAAGGTGTGCTCTGGTTTGCCAGAAGCGGCTTAGTCATGCTGGCCACATGACCCAGAAGCTGTACGCTGGCTCCCGCAGCCAATAAAGCGAGATGAATGCCGCAACCCCAGGGTCAGCCAAGACTGGATCTAATGGTCAGGGGTCCCTTTACCTTTACCTTTACCTTTAGGATACCACTCGTCATATTACCTGCAACTCTGAATCAAAAGAGAGAAATGCAGCCTGAGTACATTCAACAGGTAAGCTTGCACACTTTTAAGTTTAGAAATATTGGCCTTCGTCATGTTAAGGTGCGGGGCAGGCCAGGTGCCAGAACTGGAAGGGAATGACAGGAGACCCTTGCAGGATATTATTAAATAGTTAGCATCCCCACAAACAATTCAAAACGAATACTCCTTAGACAGCTGTCATCTAATCTCCCTGCAAACTAACCGTGATAAATGTACAATAAACAGGCCATCAGGAAGTTCCCTCAATCAGTTTTTGGCACTTCCCACATCTGTCATGTGAACACAGAGCTTCCAGAGGAAAGAATGTGCTTGAAAAACTCTCTCTATTCCACTTTCTTCCTCGAGTTAACAGCATTAACAGACTGAAGGGCAAAACTCCCCCCCCCAAAAAAAAATCCCCCAAAACATTTCCACACATGATACTCAATGTGTTTCTTGCATTTACCACATGCTGCAGAATGCAAATATAAAAACCTAGGGTGGCTGGAATGTCCATTTCATTTCAAAAAAGCCCCCTTCTGCATTCATGCCTGAATTAACATTCCTGCATAGTTACAAAACAAAACAAGGGGGTTACAAGGTGCTATTTGCTACACCTGTGACAGGTTCGGATAATCAAGGCAAACATGAGGACGGATGGGCAGAGACGCTGTATTGACCTTTCTCAAAAAATTGCAAAAACATTCCCACAAGTTACTTATTTTATTGCCTTCTCTAGTCTCAAAATAAACAAATGGCTTGAATCCCAACAACAAATCCTTGCATAGTGCTGAGGGAAGGCTCTCTGCACATGTTCAGAGGCACTCTGTACTTTCTTATCACTGCACCGACATAACAGTGGTGTGCCCTGCCACTGAGAAGTGAGGGGGTGGGGGAAAGACGTGCAGGTTCAGCCCGGGTTCAAACGAAGCCTTGCGCATCTCGAGCGAATGGGCGCGCTCTGCACGTGCGCACTGGCACTCTCGCCTTCGATACGGCTTCACTGACGGCCGGGGAAGCGTCCTGAGGGTTTCCCCCACCCGCTGCGGCTCAGATTAAGCCTCGAGGGATTATATTGGGACAGGATCCGTTTCACACAGCCAGCGGGCCTGGCAAGCTCTCCTCCACCATCATCGCCGGCAGAATGGCAGAGCCCCAGGCGCCGAGAGAGGGCTGTTGCTTGCAAGGAAGGAAAGCTATCCATTTATCTGGCAAGGCGCGCTTTTACGCATTTCTTGGCTATTCCGATTAGGCAGCCGCGCTCCACAGAAAGCGCACAGCACACCCACCCACCCAAATACACAGCCACGTCTCCAAAACCTACAGATGGAGATATTTCTCGCTTTCCCTTTAAACGAACGCGCGCACCCGCTCACTCCAAATCCCCTTCCCTTCCTTATCTACATCTCGCTGGGAAAATTATTTCTATACCCCATCATTACAGGGTTCACAGATGTGTCTTTGTTCACTGATGAAACGAAGGTAAGAAGAATAGGAAAGGGAGTGGGGATTAGCTATTTAGAATGTTTCGCCTTTCTTTCCCACCCCATCCTCTGTTAAGGTTTTTTTTTTTTTTTTAGACACACCCAATTACTATTTTATTTCATTTTTTAAATGGTCAAAGCCGGATGGGTTGGAAATCAAACGAACCTTTGCAGCCATGAACAATTTTGCTTTATAGCATTGCAAAGTGGGTGCAATTCCCTGCGAGAAAACCAGTCTTTGCAGCAGCAGCAGCGCGCGCGCAAACTCAAGACCAAGCAGCAAACTCTTAGGAAAAGTTTGTGTCTCTCCCGTCAGTTGCCCTTTTCTTCTGCTTGATCCGCAGCAATGGGAGAGGAAGAAGGCAGCCGGTGAAAGAATAGAAGGTGGAAATGAGGGGAAAGAGGAGAAAAGGGGGGGGGCAGCGAGGTGTGTTGGTGGGGGGAGAGATATACAGCGATTCCAAGACACAAGAATAATCCCCGGCACCCATTCCCTCTCTCCTTCTGCAAGCCCTCACCCCAATCCCTTACCTTCTCCACTCCGCTCCTGAGTTGAGGAAGGGCAGTCCCGCGGGAGGAGGGGGGTGTTGCCAGGTGTACAATGGGAACGAGGGAGAAATGTGAGCCTTTTGGTTCAAGCGAGAGGGTTTCTCCAAGTATGGGAAATGGGCTTACAAATCCATTTTGGGAGGAGAGGGGAGTGGTCTTTCAAAGGCACGGTTCCCACAACATTCGTTTGGCACATAGACAGCTGTCTCCCCCCCCCGTCCCAGGAGGGGGAGGAAATCAAGGCATTTTTAAACACTTCGGGTTTTTAAACTGGTTTAAGCTGCTGCACTGCAGCCCAACTTCGAAGTACAAGTACTCCAGCATTTTCTTCTGAATAGAAATGTATAGGATTGCAGTGTTAACCTTACCTAAGTTCAGGGGTATTTCTCTGTATCCTCCCTTAATTGGAATTCTCATGGGGAGGGGGAGGCTGGGGGGGCTGTCACAGTGAAATTGTTATAAACACTCATAAATGCAGTGCTTTTTTTTCCTGGGGGGACGCAGGGGTACACATACCCCTAAACATTTCGTGAATCTAAATTTGGCGTATTTTAATATGGGCAGTATTTTAATATGGGCAGTATTTTAATATGAGTAGGAAAGTGAGAGTACCTCTAAACATTTTTTTTAATAGAAAAAGCACTTCATAAATGTGTAGCATACATCTGCCCTAAGTGATGCCCAAACAAACATTTTTTAAAAAAATCCATTGCTATTGGAATGGAAGCATGCAAGCTTTCCAGTTGCACAGGACTCTTCAGCAAGCAGAATTCTTCATTTATTGGTTGCTCATGGCTGGGAACCAAGTTTCATCCACCTGATCCCCATCCCCACTAAGCAGTTGACAATTTACATTTTAACATTAGGGGATGGAAGAGAGAGAACTGCATGTTAGCAAAGCATTGATCTATTTATGTGTTTTGGGGGCTTGGTTAGGGGCTGGGAATGAGGACTGAGAAAAAATGCCGAAGGTTTCATGGAAAGGGGAGGGGGTTAAAAGCAGATTTCCCAACTGCACGAATTCTCTGCCAGACAGCCCTGCATAAAGGTAAAGGTAAAGGGACCCCTGACCATTAGGTCCAGTCGTGGCCGACTCTGGGGTTGCGGCACTCATCTCACATTATTGGCCAAGGGAGCCAGCGTACAGCTTCCGGGTCATGTGGCCAGCATGACTAAGCCACTTCTGGTGAACCACAGCAGTGCACGGAAACACCATTTACCTTCCTGCTGGAGTGGTACCTATTTATCTACTTGCACTTTGACATGCTTTCGAACTGCTAGGTTGGCAGGAGCAGGGACCAAACAATGGGAGCTCACCCTGTCACGGGGATTCGAACAGCCAACCTTCTGATCAGCAAGTCCTAGGCTCTGTGGTTTAACCCACAGCACCACCTGCGTCCCTAAAGGCACACAAAAGCCAATGAACATAAAATTGCTTTGCTTTACACCCAGTGCTTTCTTTAAAAAGAAAAAAGGTGCCAGAACTCACCATTAAATTGTTGCTCTGGCTGCGGGGGGGGGGGGAGCACAGATTACACCCTGTATAAGAGGCCATTTCACCATAGAAGTCATTCTGTGATTCGTTCATGAACCTGCCTTGGTTCAGTAATGTCACCTGTCCAAAGAAGAGGAGGTTCTGGCCAAAACAGAAGAAGGTGCTTTAATACGAGCATCTTGTTTTAAGTGTGGAAACTGCATGCATTCCATCCATGTGCAATCTGTGCACACACAGTCCCTGATATTGCCTGTCATTTAAGGCAGTGGTTTTCAACCAGTGTGCTGTGGCAGCCTGGGGTGCCTTGAATGATGGTCAGGGGTGCCGTGGGCAACAGTGGCTTCTGTCCCTCGTTCCTTCCCTCCCTCCTCTGAAGCCCTCTCGTATCTCTGCCTCCCAAAGGCTTGCACAGCTGTTTGTTGCAGCAGCCCTGACTACAGGCTCCCCAGTTGAATGGTGCCTCTGGGGCTGGCCAGGGGGTGCTGGTTGCCAGGAGCTGAGGTGGCCTCAGAGTAAGCAAGCATGTGGGTGAGGGAGCCCAGCCAGTCAGCCATTCCTCTAGCCCTTGCTGTTGGGAATGGACAGTGTGAGGAGTCACCTCTCTTTGGGGCAGGGAGGGGGGCACCTCAGAGACCAGGGGCGGTAGCAGCGGCTGCCTGGAGGACTTCCCAGGAGAAGGGAGAAGAGAGGAGGTCGAGGGAGCGCTCCACAAGGGAGAATGTTTGAAAAAGGGCAAAAGGCTGCCAGCTCTGCAGGCAAGACGTGACAGAACTGGGCTCCTGAGTGCCACAGGGGTGCCACAGAAAGAAGAAGAGTTTGGATTTGATATCCCGCTTTATCACTACCTGAAGGAGTCTCAAAGCGGCTAACATTCTCCTTTCCCTTCCTCCCCCACAACAAACACACTGTGAGGTGAGTGGGGCTCAGAGACTTCAGAGAAGTGTGACTGGCCCAAGGTCACCCAGCAGCTGCATGTGGAGGAGCGGGGAAGCGAACCCGGTTCACCAGATTACGAGTCCACCGCTCTGAACCACTACACCACACTGGCTCAAAGAATGTAGTTGGTCAAGGGAGCCAAGGACTCGAAAAGGTTGAAAACATCTGATTTAAGGAGTCTTAACACAGTTAATAAGCCTAATATGTCTAGTTTCCCACTCAGTTTTTCCAACTTCACATTATTAGTGCTCCAACTGCACAACCTATTTTTTGACAACTGCACATTTGGTGTCCAACTGCACGCCTGGAGGGCCACACCTCCAAGAGCAGCCTATGCACCCATCTCCCAGCCATATATGATCCAGCATTGGATGCCTCAAGACTCTCAGAGATGCTTATCAGTGCTTTGGTTGGGTGGATGGGTGGCTGTTCGCACAAGGAGGTGTTTGTTCATGGACAATATTTGCCACTGCACTGCTATGGACCAAACAGAGGCTCCAATGTGTTAATGCAGACTTGCATTCTCCTTCTTTGGCGATCGCTCGTAGCCGAGTAAGATTGTCTTCCACAAACACAGTTTTAACAGTGAGTCCGTAAGTGACTGTGGAAGCCATTCTGGATCCACATGTCCTTCCACAGTCAGGACATAGGTTTCCAGGCGGGAGTTGATCACGGTGTGGATTTGCCAACCGTGCCTTCCTCTTAGCACATTTCTCCCTTTGGTCCTGAGTTTGAGTGTCTTCAAAGCCCATGACACCTTTGGTAAAGGCTGTTCTCCCATTGGAGCACTCGTAGGCCAGTGTTTCCCAGTTGTCAGTGTTTATACTACATTTTTTTAGATTTGCCTTGAGAGAGTCTTTAAACCTCTTCTGTTGACCACCAGCATTACGCCTTCTATTTTGGAATAGAGTAGTTGCTTTGGAAGACGATCATCAGGCATCCGCACACCATGACCAGTCCAATGAAGTTGATGCTGAAGAATCAAGGCTCTGCATGCTGCATCCTTGGTCCATCCAGGAGCTTAGAATTGTCTACACTGACTGGCAGCATCTCTCCAGGTTTCAAGCAGATTGGGAATATTCCCTGCCCTAAATGGAGACATTGGGGATGGAACACCGTCTGCCTATTGTTAACTAATACCTTGCGTGAATTAATCCAGCCCCGAGAGGCATAATCCAAAACAGACCCCCTTATCTCCCTTCTAAAAATAGAATAAAAAGCACTGCATTCCATGCCCTCTTCTGCAGTACTCTGTGTGGAAATTGAAAGAAGGCATGCCTGGGTTTTTCTGCCCCAGCCCTCCCTCTGATGCAGGAGGACTCTGGACCATTTATTTTCCTCTCTGCAACTGTCACAAGGAACATTCACTTCAAATGCCTGAAATTGTTGCATGCAGCTAAAGAAAGGGAGGGGAAAGGGAGAGGGAAGGAAGTGAGCAGGTTTAGCCGCAGCTTCCTGAAGTGTTCATAAGGATGGAGAGAGAGAGAGAGAGAGAGAGAGAGAGAGAGAGAGAGAGAGAGAGAGAAGTAATCGGGTTCATGCATGGTTGCTGCTTGATGCCCAGTTTCTAATAGAATGGCTGGGATTCTGAAGGTACTTCCAGGAACTGAAGTGAGGGAGGAGGGCCGGATTTCAAAGAGGAAAGTCTCTGGCGCCCTCTGCCTTTTGTGCCTTTAAAAGAGAGAGAGATAGGAGGAAAATGGGAAAGTGTATGACTGCCACCTTGTGTCAGATTTCAACTTTGTCCTGCCAGATTTCTTGCAATTCACTGCTGCAGCACATTTCAATGTGCAAAGAACTGTACATTTCTAATCTTCCCAGGATTGTTGTAAAATAGGAGAGAGAGAGAGAGAGACTGATTCACCCAGGACTTGACCAGAGCCAGCCTAGGCCTTAGGCTCTGATGCTATAATTCAGGCTTCCTCCACCTCGGCCCTCCAGATGTTTTTGGCCTACAACTCCCATGATCCCTAGCTAGCAGAACCAGTGGTCAGGGATGATGGGAATTGTAGTCTCAAAACATCTGGAGGGCGGAGGTTGAGGAAGCCTGCTATAATTCTATTTTCTGCATTGCAGGAGGTTGGGCTAGATGACCGTCGGAGCCCCTTCTGACTCTACAATTCTATGATGCTATTGAGTCCACTGTTTCATTTGCTATTGTATTGAAGTGGCAGTAGGGTAGGCTGTATGCCAATACCCTTCTCATTCCTGGATCCAGCGATTGTAGGCATCTAAGTAAGGATTGAAAGTGACGGAACAGCCAGGCAATCTTCTTGATAATGGCCTTCTAAATATGGGGCATTAAGGTAACAAAGGAAGTGGCTCTGTGCCAGATGAGCAGGGCATTAGAAAAGAAAAAGGCCACAGGTGAGTTGCATGTGTGAGAGCTAGATGCTGGGGGAAGAAGCAAGCAGAAGCCTGTGAGGCAGAGCTATGCGGCCCAGTGCCGGATTTACATATAAGCTAAACAAGCTATAGCTTAGGACCCCGCTCTCTTGGGGGCCGGAAAAAAAATGAAAGGGGATAATAATAATAATAATAATAATAATAATAATAATAATAATAATTTATTATTTGTACCCCGCCCATCTGGCTGGGTTTCCCCAGCCACTCTGGGCGGCTTCCACAGAAACCAAAAAACACTAAAATATCATACATTAAAAGCTTCCCTGAATAGGGCCGCCTTAAGATGTCTTCTGAATGTCAGGTAGTTGTCCATCACCTTGACATCCGATGGGAGGGCATTCCACAGGGCGGGCGCCACCACCGAAAAGGCCCTCTGCCTGGTTCCCTGTAGCTTCGCTTCTCGCAATGAGGGAACCGCCAGAAGGCCCTCGGCGCTGGACCTCAGTGTCCGGGCAGAACGATGGGGGTGGAGACGTTCCTTCAGGTATACTGGGCCGAAGCCGTTTAGGGCTTTAAAGGTCAACACCAGCACTTTGAATTGTGCTCGGAAACGTACTGGGAGCCAATGTAGGTCTTTCAAGACCGGTGTTATGTGGTCTCGGCGGCCGCCCCCAGTCACCAGTCTAGCTGCCGCATTCTGGATTAGCTGTAGTTTCCGAGTCACCTTCAAAGGTAGCCCCACGTAGAGCGCATTGCAGTAGTCCAAGCGGGAGATAACTAGAGCATGCACCACTCTGGCCAGACAGTCAGCGGGCAGGTAGGGTCTCAGCCTGCGTACCAGGTGGAGTTGGTAGACAGCTGCCCTGGATACAGAATTGACCTGCGCCTCCATGGACAGCTGTGAGTCCAAAATGACTCCCAGGCTACGCACCTGGTCCTTCAGGGGCACAGTTACCCTATTCAGGACCAGGGAGTCCTCCACACCAGCCCGCCTCCTGTCCCCCAAAAACAGTACTTCTGTCTTGTCAGGATTCAACTTCAATCCATTAGCCGCCATCCATCCTCCAACCGCCTCCAGGCACTCACACAGGACCTTCACCGCCTTCACTGGTTCTGATTTGAAAGAAAGGTAGAGCTGGGTATCATCTGCATATTGATGGACACCCAGTCCAAACCCCCTGATGATCTCTCCCAGCGGCTTCATATAGATGTTAAAAAGCATGGGGGAGAGGACGGAACCCTGAGGCACCCCACAAGTAAGGGCCCAAGGGTCTGAACACTCATCCCCCACCACCACTTTCTGAACACGGCCCAGGAGAAAGGAGCGAAACCACTGTATAACAGTGCCCCCTGCTCCCAGCCCCTCTAGACGGTCCAGAAGGATGCTATGGTCGATGGTATCGAACGCCGCTGAGAGATCCAGCAGAACTAGGAAACAACTCTCACCTTTGTCCCTAGCCCGCCGGAGATCATCAACCAGTGCGACCAAGGCAGTTTCAGTCCCATGATGAGGCCTGAACCCTGATTGGAAGGGATCCAAATGGTCCGGATCCTCCAGGCGTGCCTGGAGTTGTTCAGCAACCACACGCTCAATCACCTTGCCCAAGAATGGAAGATTTGAGACTGGGCGATAGTTGGCCATACTGGCCGGGTCTAAAGATGGTTTTTTAAGAAGCGGTTTAATGACCGCCTCTTTCAGCGGATCTGGGAATGTTCCCTCACAGAGGGAAGCATTCACCACCCCGCAGAGCCCATCGCCCAGCCCTTCCTGGCTAGCTTTTATAAGCCAGGATGGGCAAGGATCAGGGAGACAGGTGGTTGGTTTCACTCGTCCAAGCAGCCTGTCCACATCCTCGGGGGTAACGGATTGAAATTGATTCCATGCAACTTGACCAGACAGGGCTCTAGCACTCTCCCGCCCCAGCCCTGCTCCCACGGTGGTGTCTAGCTCCTTCTGAATATGAGTGATTTTATCTGCAAAAAACTTTGCAAAATCGTTGCAGGAGATCTTGGGGTCTTTACAAGGCCCTGGTGGTAAAGGTGGTTCCGTTAAATTGCGGACCACCTGAAAGAGTCTCCTGCTACTATTTTCTGCAGATGCAATAGAGGCGGTGAAGAAAGTCTTCGCCGTCGCTATCGCCACTTGGTAGGCTCGACGTACACCTGGATGTACATTTCCAAAATATAAGATAACAAATAAAATAAAACCTACATACAGCAACAGTGTTTTGTGTTGTGTAGGCTCCTATGATGTAAATAATGGGCCCCGCCTGCTAGCCTGCTCCCTAAAATATCACTGGTTTGCTCATTTCTATATATAGGGTGCCTACATTCTGCATGTGCAAATGGCTTTAGATACCTATTAGGTCCATAAATTACTATATAGCATATATTCAACACAAAAAACAGCACAGACAATTTGTTGTTGACAAAGGACAGCTGGACATAAAAAGGGCCCCATTACCTTCAGTAGCTTAGAGCCTTGTCAAACCTAAATCCGGCTCTGGCTATGCCTGATTTCTGCTCACATCCAAGGCTGTGACTATGGGTGAAGCAAGACCCTCTTGGGGTGTTGATGCTATGAGCCCCTCCACTGTAGGCTCAGGTTGTATATAAACCATATATCCTAAAAACACCACAGTTTTTGCTGTGCCTCATTCCAAAGGGAGCATGAACCCTGAGTAATCGCCTGCAACCAACCCCCGGAATATTGCACTGGTCAAAGATTTTTTTGGGGGGAGGGGTGTCGTGCAACATTATTCTTGTATTATTTTTATTCCTAGGGAGCGCAAGAAGTGCTTCTGGGATTTCCCACCTCAGGCTTGGGTATTTCATACCTTGAATTTATGTCAGGCAGCAAAATGTTTTGGTCCAGCTTTGCCGGCATGTGATGTATGGAAATGAGAGCTGGACCATAAAGAAGGCTGATCACCAAAGAATTGATGCTTTTGAATTATGGTGCTGGAGGAGACTCTAGAGAGTCCCATGGACTGCAAGAAGATCAAACCTATCCATTCTGAAGGAAATCAGCCCTGAATGCTCACTGGAAGGACAGATCCTGAAGCTGAGGCTCCAATACTTTGGCCACCTCATGAGAAGACTCCCTGGAAAAGACCCTGATGTTGGGAAAGATGGAGGGCACAAGGAGAAGGGGACGACAGAGGACGAGATGGTTGGACAGTGTTCTCAAAGCTACGAAGATGAGTTTGACCAAACTGAAGGAGGCAGTGGAAGACAGGAGTGCCTGGTGTACTCTGGTCCATGGGGTCGCAAAGAGTCGGACACGACTAAACAACAAGCAAAATTGTCTTTTCTATGGGAGGCAGTAACACAATGACAGTAAGAAGCCCGTTTCAAAGGGCATTTAAAGACATTTAAAGACTATGGAGAATTTTGGTGGCATGGGTGGGTGTGTTCCTGTTAACAACCCTCCCCCCCAAAAAAAAAATCCCATTTAAAAATACATGCATTCTTGCACACACCTTTCAGCTAGAGAACTGCATCACAAAATTCAGAGAAATGTGAATTTCAAAAGGTAGCTGTGTTTCAGTCTGCAAATTATGTAGGTTCCTATTGCAAACAAATTCTCTCCCCGGACACCCCATCACTAGCTGTTGAGCCAGACATGTAATTAATTTGTCACATAAAAGCATAATGAAGGGGGCAGAATTAGTTGAAAAACCTAGCATACTAACTGAAACAGTAAATCTCCCAGTGTTTTCTTTCTGCGTAAACTACTCGCTCCATGCTGTCATTTCCGGAGATGTGAGGTTTTTATATCAGTACACGTACCTAGGAATCTGACTGGGAAGTTCACTTTTTCTTCTCCTTCCCTCACCCCTTTTATTAGTTGAAACGCTGGTTGCCTGACTCATTTACCTTAATTTCCTCCATGGATTTTACGAGATCTCATCATCCTCAGCTTCTTCTGAGTGACAGAAGTGACGACTGAGCTGTGTTGTACTTGCGTCAATATGAAATGTCATTTATTAGGTAGCAAAGTGGTGAGGTATGTGTGGGAAAAAACAGGCCGCAATCAAATCAAGTGCAGTCATGGATTAAATAGGAGTGCGGCTCTGACAAATCAGCCACAGAGGCCTATTGACTCCTTCACAGGTTTTTGCTGTATTTTGCCATTATAGAATGATAGAATTGTAGAGTTGGAAGGGGTTCTGAGTGTTAAGTTGTGGGTGAACATATCAGACGACACAGTGATTCTTCAAACAGCTCTTGTTTATTCACAGGCCAGAACAGAACTGAACTGCTTATACAGTGGTGCCTCGCAAGACGAAAAGAATCCGTTCTGTGATTCTCTTCGTCTAGCGGTTTTTTCGTCTTGCGAAGCAAGCCCATTGACGGATTAGCGGATTAGCGCTATTAGCGGCTTATCAGCGGCTTATCAGCTTATCGGATCACCTGATAAGCGGCTTAGCAGCTTAGAAAAAGGGGGGAGGAAAAAAAACCCGCAGGAACTCGCAAGACATTTTCGTCTTGCGAAGCAAGCCCATAGGAGATTCGTTTTGCGAAGCACCTCCAAAACGGAAAACTCTTTCGTCTAGCGAGTTTTCCGTCTTGCGAGGCATTCATCTTGCGGGGCACCACTGTATAGAGCTCCACTACAACGCAACAGTAACCACTTTCTGTAACTACCCAATCACTGAACGTCACTTTCAATCCCTTATTAGCATATGTGGCCCTGAGTGAAAACTATCTACACTATCCCCTTGCTGGCCCAGGGTGGGAACTTCAGTACATAACACTGAGGGTCATTTAGTCCAACTCTCTACAATACAGGAATCTCAGCTAAAGCATCTGTGGCGTTCGTACGGAGCCCCCGGTTGTCTCACAGACTATTGACCCGTACACCACTAATCCGCTGCCACCAACCAGGTCCTCCCCGATAAATCATTTAGTCTCAGTCAGGTTCTTAAGTTAACAATGAAGATTGTAGTTTATTGCAAACACAAATAAACTTTAAATGCATTTGAAACACATTTTCTTCTGTCTCTAACTCTTCTACCTCCCCTCACACAAGAACCAACTGTACTAAGTGTCCCTCTATTTCCATCTGTCTGCCAACTGCTTTCGCAACTGCCTTTTCCCAACCAACCAACTAACCAACTCACTCTCTAAACCTCGGGCTAAGCCCTTTTTATAGTCAAGTCAAGTCAAGTAAAGTAACCTTTATTGGCATCACATAGGAACATTCAGAATACCGTATTTTCGTATTTTTCGCTCTATAGGACGCACTTTTCCCCCTCCAAAAATGAAGGGGAAATGTGTGTGCGTCCTATGGAGCGAATGCAGGCTCCTTGGCTTCAGCGATAGCAACGCGAAGCCTCCAAAGCGCAGAGGGAGAGCTCCCCCCGTGCTCCGGAGGCTTCACGTTGCTTTCACTGAAGCCGCCTGAAGCCCCTGGAGCGCAGGGAACTCCCGCTGCGCTCCGGGGGCTTCAGGCAGCTATCCACAAGCCTTCGGAGCGCAGCAGGAGTTCCCGCCACACTCCGAAGGCTTGCGGATGGCCGCCTGAAGCCTAGAGAGTGAGAGGGGTCAGTGCACACTGATCCCTCTTGCTCTCCAGGCTTCGCTTCGCTGGAGAGGCGCTGCACAGTTTTCCCTCTCTGCGCAGCGCCCCTTTAGCGAAGCGGGAGGAAAAATGGAAGGGGCTCTGTTTCTCCTGCCGCTTCGCTGAAGGGGCACTGAGCAGAGAGGGGGAGAATTTTTTCCCCCTGTTCTCCCCCTCCTATGGTCCGGTGCGTCCTATAGAGCGAAAAATATGGTACATTCAGAATAAATAGGCCAGTGCGATCTCGTCGCCATTTCAACAGTACAGTCATTTGCCAAACGGAAGAAGAGGCAAGCAATCTGTATCATCTCTGTGGGTTTCCAGCAAGGGCAGGATCCTGTAGCATACTTTGGCAACAAAAAAAATCAAATAGAGGAACTTAGCTCTTGGTGAGCTCCTGGTCTCTCCCCATTAATAAGAAGCGTATAACCTCCGTCTCTGGTTTCCATGTTGGAATACATAGATGGTCTAGAAATTGTTGGCAGAGATCATCATACCTTTTACATTTAAGGGCCATGTGAGCTGGAGTTTCCACCAGGTGGGCATCGCATGGGCAGATCCTATCTCCTTCTGCCATACCCACAAACCTACCCCAAAGGAGGTTAGAAGGATTAGAACACGCTGAAGTCACAGAGAGAAAGCTGAATTTCAACCATGGACAGGTTGAAATGCTGGTGGGAGGAGAAATTAAAACCAGCAACACTTCCTTATAAAACATAAACTTACCCTACTAATTAAGCATATATTATTATCCTGTTTGGCACGCTTGTTACATTTAAATATATAGCCCTCATAATGTTATCAAAGCAATAATTACATGTATAATTACTTTTAAGAGGGAAAGGCTCCTGAGCCTCGTATATCTGGTTCGCATATATCTGGTTCATCATATGCAAGAGCTTCTTTTGTCACTTCAGATTTTCCCTGGAAAAACGGAGGAGCATATTTGGGGAGGGTATGTAGCACACATGAGGTGGAGTCCCCCCCCCCCACTGCGCAAGCCAAAATTCTTGCACTGATGGGATGTGGAATCCCCCCCCCCATAAGATTTTATTAAACCTTTTCCATGATGCAGTACATTGGTACCTCGGGTTAAGAACTTAATTCGTTCTGGAGGTCCGTTCTTAACCTGAAACTGTTCTTAACCTGAGGTACCACTTTAGCTAATAGGGCCTCCTGCTGCTGCCCTGCTGCCGTCACGCAATTTCTGTTCTCTTCTTGAAGCAAAGTTCTTAACCTGAGGTACTATTTCTGAGTTAGCGGAGTCTGTAACCCGAGGTACTACTGTACTGTAAAAGAAGCTAATTTAAATAAAAACAAATGCAGAGAAAAAGAAAAGAAAAGGCAGAGCCCTCTCTCAAAGTTAGCTCTTAACCCATGGGTAGGCAAACTAAGGCCCGGGGGCCAGATCCAGCCCAATCGCCTTCTAAATCCTGCCCGTGGACGGTCCGGGAATCAGCCTGTTATTACATGAGTACAATGTGTCCTTTTATTCAAAATGCAACTCTGGGTTATTTGTGGGGCCTGCCTGGTGTTTTTACATTAGTAGAATGTGTGATTTTATTTAAAATGCATCTCTAGGTTATTTGTGGGGCATAGAAGAAGAAGAAGAAGAAGAGTTTGGATTTGATATCCCGCCTTTCACTCCCTTTAAGGAGTCTCAAAGCGGCTAGCATTCTCCTTTCCCTTCCTCCCCCACAACAAACACTCTGTGAGGTGAGTGAGGCTGAGAGACTTCACAGAAGTGTGACTGGCCCAAGGTCACCCAGCAGCTGCATGGGGAGGAGCGGAGACGCGAACCCGGTTCCCCAGATTATGAGACTACCGCTCTTAACCACTACACCACACTGTTCATTCCCCCCCCAAAAGAAAATATAGTCTCCCCCCCCCCCACAAGGTCTGAGGGACAGTGGACCAGCCCCCTGCTGAAAAAGTTTGCTGTCTTAACCCTTGTAACCCACAGAAAGTGAGCCCTCCCAGCTCTAACTGGGGAGCTTTCTTTCTTCTCCCAGTCTCTCATCCCAGGAGATCTTCCCTTCCCCACCTCTCACTCAGGGTCTTTCCACCAACCATCTAGGGATGTGGTAGCTGAATAGTATTCCTTCACTTGACTGGAGCATTGTGTTGCAAAATTCAGAGATGTGCACATTTTGATAGATCACTGTGTTTCAGTTTGCATATTGTTTTGGAAGATGCGAATTGAGTTGAAAATTTCTCCTCCTTTCCTATCAGGAGAAACTGGTGTGCATGTGTGTCTTGCCACTATTGCCTTCCCAAACATCCCATCACCTGATGCTTGAAATGGCCACTTGGCTCTGCCTAATGGTAGGACCGGCTCTGCCAGGGAATCAATATAGTTTTAGAAAAACTAAAGGCTGTTTGGGACGCGGGTGGCGCTGTGGGTTAAACCACAGAGCCTAGGACTTGCCGATCAGAAGGTTGGCGGTTCGAATCCCCGCGACGGGGTGAGCTCCCGTTGCTCGGTCCCTGCTGCTGCCAACCTAGCAGTTCGAAAGCACATCAAAGTGCAAGTAGATAAATAGGTACCGCTCCGGCGGGAAGGTAAACGGCGTTTCCGTGCCCTGCTCTGGTTCGCCAGAAGTGGCTTAGCCATGCTGGCCACATGACCTGGAAGCTGTACACCGGCTCCCTTGGCCAATAAAGCGAGATGAGCGACACAACCCCAGAGTCGGCCACGACTGGACCTAATGGTCAGGGGTCCCTTTACCTAAAGGCTGTTTACGAAAACAAAGCATTTGTCCACAATTCCTCTTTACCCTGATCTTGATTATTATGTACCAATTAATTTCCAAGAGCTTTTCTCATTGTTCCACAGTTGCACCTAGCAAAAATCCGATCTTATCCGCTCAATCGGATATTATCAGATGCTCAGAAAATCTGAAGAGAGCTTTTTGCTTAACTGAGCTTCAGTTCAGCAGGTAAGATTGGGTTTTCTCAAGGCAAAGCCATAGAACAGCAAGAAAAGCTTGTAGACCCAGAGAAATCAATCGGTACGCAACGCGATCAAAATGCAGGTCATGTGAAAGTGTGGCTGGGCTCTAAGCTTTTGAAAAGTCGTTGCATTTGTAAAAGTTCAGAAGCATTTTAAAGCAGCAGAGGGCAGCATTGTGTAAAATCTGATATTCAGGTTATTAACAATGCAGTCCTATAAGGCTCACTAAGCTCAGTGGGGTAAGTGTATGTAGGGGTAACACCCTCCCAAGGGCTCTAACTTCATTGTTAAAGTTCTGTGCTGGGAATATGCAACAAGATTCTGAAAAGTAATTTTTCAAAAAGAAAAAGAAAAAGAGAGAAGCTCTTTGCTTTCCACTGGGCAGGCAAAAGGTTAAGGTAAATATGATAAAGGTAAAGGGGTAAAGGGACCCCTGATCATTAGGTCCAGTCGTGACCAACTCTGGGGTTGCGGCGCTCATCTCGCTCTATAGGCCGAGGGAGCCAGCATACAGCTTCCGGGTCATGTGGCCAGCATGACTAAGCCGCTTCTGGCGAACCAGACCAGCGCATGGAAACATCTTCAAATATCTATAGGGTTGTCACATGGAGGCTAGAGCAAGCTTGTTTTCTGCTTCTCCCAAGGCTAGGAGCCAAACCAATAGATTCCAAATGACAAGGAAGGACATTCCTACTAAACATTAGGAAGAACTTTCTGGCAGTAAGTGATGCTTCACAGCGGAATGGATTCCTCCAGAAGGTGGTGTACTTAAAACAACCACCACAATGCATATTTGTAAAAAGTATCCTTAGCAATTCAATAAAAGCAGATCTAACATATGGGGCTGCGAACTTTAGTAGATGAATCAACTAATCCACTTTAATCGATCTGTTGATTAGTAGGGAGCTTTTCTGATTGGTGAAAGCACAATTGTTTGTTAAAGGGACCCCTGACCGTTAGGTCCAGTCGTGGCCGACTCTGGGGTTGTGGCGCTCATCTTGCTTTACTGGCCGAGGGAGCCAGCGTACAGCTTCCGGGTCATGTGCCCAGCATGACTAAGCCGCTAATGGCGAACCAGAGCAGCGCACAGAAACGCTGTTTACCTTCCCGCCAGAGTGGTACCTATTTATCTACTTGCACTTTGACGTGCTTTTGAACTGCTAGGTTGGCAGGAGCAGGGACCGAGCAATGGGAGCTCACCCCGTCACGGGGATTCAAACCGCTGACCTTCTGATTGGCAAGTCCTAGGCTCTGTGGTTTAACCCACAGTGCCTCCCGCGTCCCAATTGTTTGTTAGGTCTGCTTTAAATAAAGCACTAGGTCAGTCAACGTTTTTTGGTTTGATACCACTAGTGGGCACTCAAGAAACTGTTTATCTGTGTCCTGTATTTGTCTAGAAAGCAGCAAACACACCATAAATGGGAAGTGGGAGGACCACAGCTCAGCCAATGATCATCAGCTTGCATGTAGAAGGCCCATAGTTTGATCCCTGGCATCTCCACTGATCTATATCTGGAGTGGAACAAGCAAGAAAAAAATGGGGTGCAGGAGAAACCAGGATTTTCAAACGAAGCAGATCTCCACATATTTTACACGAAAACTGTCTTGTACAGCCTTTTGCCTACCTGGCACGGTGCTGTCTGTTCTGGCTGGCAAAAGGTCTGTTTTGAACCTCTGTCTCCTGAGATTTTTGAGCTGGGGATCTAAGAGGCTGAACCAAGAACCTTGGGCATGCAATGCGTATGCCTTCTAACAACCAGCCATGACCCCTGGCCTTCAATTTAAAACATGATATTAATCACATTATTGCTAGAAGTGAAGATTGCCAATCTTTCCCCAGCTCAATCTGCTGACATTAGCAGGTGACGGGGGACAGGGGGGGAGTCACGTATGGATTACTGCTTTGAAAGTTTCTGGAGCAGCTTAGGGGCTGATTTTTCTGAACATTTGGCAAGCCAGGAAGAAGTGTTGTGGAAGCAGCTTGGCTCGGGTGAAAGCAACTGGGGTTATCAGGTTTCAGAGCTGATCCGCTGAAAATACATTTGAGGCCGTTGGGGTTGCCCTGCGATGTTTATTTTAGATTGCGTCTCTGTAAGCAGAAAAGGACCATAGCTTGGATAACAACCAGGTCAAGCGCCAGTTCAGTACATGCTTCCTGGCATGCAGTCAGAGTTGAAAACAACCGATATAAAGTAGAAAGTTGCATGAGTTATAAAACAGCTTGAGAAATGGGTGACGTGAGGTCTATGCGCTGATGGTCCCAGGACTTGCCTCTCGTTGGTAAAGATTGTCCTTATATTTACCCAGTTTTGAAAACCTGGGCTTTACGGTCATTGACTGAGACCCTGCTCTCTGCTTCGTTGGGAAGAGATGCTAGGTTAGCAACTATCAAGGACGGGGCCTTTTGGGTGTGGGCCCACCGTCTGATGCTTCTTCGTCTTTAAACCAGACTCCTTCAAAGAGAGGACTGTTCTCTGACAGTCCTTGAAATAGAGGACTGTCCTCTTTAAAGCTGGGTGCGTGGTTATTGTACTCTGTTCCCATGGGTGAATGTTGAAGGCAATAGGTGCTTTCAGACAACCTGTTTATTGAGCATTCATTCTGATTTGTTTGCAGGGAGGTTAGATGCTGGTTGCATCAAAGCAACCCATCACTTTCCGGGTCACCAAAAGTCTGATCTTTTAGGGAAGCGGGTTTGTGGTGCAAGACCTCCCGTGCAATCTGAATTTGCAAATATGCGATTGACTCCAACCCCTAAACAGCAAGAGTCTGGATGCACCCTATGAGCTTAGACTCACGAAAACCCATATTTGCCCTGCAATTGCTGGCTGGGTTATGTGATTTGTTGAAAGTCTGCACAGTATAGCAAAGGTTGTTGAGAAATGTGGGACATTGCTCTCTCCTCCCACCCTCAGTTTTGGTTCAAAGCCCACATTCTGAGGAAGGGAGAAGAGGGGAATTGCATATCTGGAGTTCAGGGTTCATCCCGGAGTGCCATGTCTTTTGTTGGCGTTTGTCTGTCTCAGAAGACAATGGAAGAATGTGCCTTTGCAGGTGAAGTCAAACTGTTGGAGAGTTACAGCAGCTGCTGTGGCTGTAGAAACCAATACAGGAGACACCTGTTTTATTGTAGCTGGGGCAGATGGAAGCATCCAGTTTCGCTGTTACAGGTGTACTGTGGTATTTTTTCTCTCTGCGCTCCTCCCAGGAGTCATTTCATCTGAAATAATTACGTGTGTGTGTGTGTGTGTGTGTGTGTGTGTGTGTGTGTGTGTATATATATATATATATATATATATATATATATATATATATATATTCATAAATATACCAACCAAGCACGTACATCAATATATAAACCACATGTCTGAAACCCCACAGAAAGTCCTGAAACCATTTTGTCCCTCCCAAATTGACCTCAAACATTTCTCTGCAAGGTCGAAGGAAAATGGAAAAGCCTCCCCATGGTCTCCTCCTTCACAAATCCTGTCTTAAGGGTATGTCTGTGTATGAATAGGGTGAGCCTGTCACCTGGCTCAGGAACTAAGTATTTATCATTACAAAAGACTGGCCAGGCTCCCCACCGTATCCAATCAAATAAGCAGGCAATCCAATCAAGTGACCATTAAACAGGTAACCTGTCAGACGAGATAAACAAGTCACTCAGATTTCTGTTGTAGACCACCCTTTCTGTGATGTAGGTATGATGTTTCTGGGGGTGGTCTTGGACTCCAGGGTGGGCAATTTAAAATGTCTATATAAGGGCGGGCACACCTTGGTTCTGGGTCCTCCTCCTTTTTCCTGCATGTGAAGGGGCACCCTGTTGCAACAGTTCAATAAAGATCAGGCTTACGAGCTGCTTTGCTTCTCAATATTCTCTGGCTGGCCTCTGTTATATTCTCCGACCGATAGAGAACCTACAAAGGACTCTGTAAGGGCTCTTGTGTTCCCCATAAGGGAATAAGGGCAAATTTTTGTTTATTACACATTTCTGGAGTCTGGGGCCTATCCTGAAGGGCCATGCCTTTAAGGCAAGATAAACATCTCACTGCTGATCAGATGCTCTTTGGGATGAGACCAAATAAAATGCAACTGCCTAGAAAACAGGCCATAGAGTCTATGTAGTGAAACCAGCTCTTATGAAATAATAATAATAATAATAATAATAATAATAATAATAATAATAATAATAATAATAATAATAATAATAATATTTTATTTATACCCCGCCCATCTGGCTGAGTTTCCCCAGCTACTCTGGGCGGCTCCCAATCAGTGTTAAAAACAGTACAGTGTTACATATTAAAAACTTCCCTGAACAGGGCTGCCTTAAGATGTCTTCTGAATGCCAGGTAATTATTTATCTCTTTGACATCTAATGGGAGGGCGTTCCACAGGGCGGGCGCCACTACCGAGAAGGCCCTCTGTCTGGTTCCCTGTAGCCTCACTTCTCACAATGAGGGAACCGCCAGAAGGCCCTTGGCGCTGGACCTCAGTGTCCAGGCTGAACGATGGGGGTGGAGATGCTCCTTCAGGTATACAGGACCAAGGCCGTTTAGGGCTTTAAAGGTCAGCACCAACACTTTGAATCGTGCCCAGAAACGTACTGGGAGCCAATGCAGATCTCTCTCACCAGTCTAGCTGCCACATTCTGGATTAATTGCAGTTTCCGGGTCACCTTCAAAGGTAGCCCCACGTAGAGCGCGTTGCAGTAGTCCCACAGTTAAAAACTGTGCATTTACCACAAAGGCAAATTCCAAGTCACACATTTTCAAATAGAACTACCGCAAATAAGAGAGGGTTACTTGCACTTTGTGTAAACAGAAAGCAGGAGTGTTTCGTTTATAAAAGTCACATCGCGACAATCTATCGTAATTGTGAGGGGTTTGGTTTTGTTTTTTTAAAAAAAAGGAGTTTGTTCATGCATTCAGATTCAGAGCTTGTAAATAGCTGCCATTGTCTAAAGAAACAGGGTTTGGCTGAAGAAAAACATTGTTGAGAAAAGGGTCATTTATGGGTCGCAGTGCTG
Source organism: Podarcis bocagei (assembly GCF_964188305.1). Taxonomy (NCBI): domain Eukaryota; kingdom Metazoa; phylum Chordata; class Lepidosauria; order Squamata; family Lacertidae; genus Podarcis; species Podarcis bocagei. The sequence goes on along the minus strand of NC_138133.1, from coordinate 77,223,180 downwards.
TTGTCTTGTGGCACTGTGAAGTTGAATCCAGAAAAGTCAGCAGACAGAAAAGTCAGTCCAAGGGATCTTCTGTTTAGCGGAGTGGCCTGCCTGCCCTGCCACCCATGCGAGATCTAACCTTTTACAGCTACTGAAGCAATGCTGGAAGACCAGCAAATGAAGGCACAATCACAACCAGGGATCTACCGGAATAAGAAAGCAGTGCCCTTTCTTCTCTTTAAATCTCACAATGTTCTCTCTGTAACAGAGAGCCGGTCCCATGTCACGTGAGAGGTCCCGTGCCTCCCCATTCCTTTTTAAGTCATGCAAACAAACACACCTTTGTGTGTGATTTCACACAGGGAGGGGTGCACCTGTCAATGATTGTTTCTCTCACTTTCTAATTCCTCAGTTCCTGTGTTCACTTCCTCACATTGCCACATCTGTTTGTGAATTTAGCACAGTCCTCGTGAAAATTCAGCAGCATTTTGGTAAAAATTTCACGATATACTGTTCTATGCAATTTTGCCTATCGTGACATTTTTTGCAAAGCAATTTCCACTAGCATAATGCATTTGGGTATGTTATTTTCACTTGCATGTGCATATTTATGTGTAAATTTCACTCTAAGGTAAAGGTAAAGGGACCCCTGACCATTAGGTCCAGTCGTGGCTGACTCTGGGGTTGCGGCGCTCATCTTGCTTTATTGGCCGAGGGAGCCAGCGTACAGCTTCCAGGTCATGTGGCCAGCATGACTAAGCTGCTTCTGCGAACCAGAGCAGCGCACGGAAACACCGTTTACCTTCCCGCCAGAGCGGTACCTATTTATCTACTTGCACTTTGACGTGTTTTCGAACTGCTAGGTTGGAAGGAGCTGGGACTGAGCAACAGGAGCTCACCCCGTCGCGGGAATTCAAACTGCCAACCTTCTGATCAGCAACTCCTAGGCTCTGTGGTTTAACCCACAGCGCCACCCGCGTCCCTTTTCACTCTACTGTATGATTATTATTATTTACTTATTGCATTGTTTCTTTCGCTGTGGATTTCCTTGCGAAATAACCATCTGATTTTATTAGCACTATAGGCAGGAATGGCTTCGATCCTGCATGCGTTTTTCCCATATACTTTCCCCAGTCTGTCTTTAACCTCAGGCAGGTGAGAGTGAAACTGGAGTTTTAGCCTCCATTTTACTTCCGACAACTGGAAAAAAATAATAATTATGCACATTTACTTCTCTGCTTCTACATGACTTTACTCCTCAGCCAACACCTGCATAGCCCAACTTTATACGAGAGACCATTTTCAAATTTATATTATAAATTATGAAAATTCGTCAGCATTTTAATATGTTTTTTCCAAATAAACATATTTTATATGCAGTTTGCTTTATTTGCATTTTTGGAGGCTTACATTTTGGGGGGCCCACATATAAGGAAATTTGATATATTATTATCACTAATATATGCATTATTATGTACACCGTAGCTCAGAATATGCATGTTTGTACACAGTACTTGACTGGAAAACTGCACTGCAAAATTCGTAGGTGTGTGAATTTCAAAGGCTGGCTGTGTTTGGGGGGAAAATGTGAATTAAACAGTTTCTCGTTGAAATGCAAAGAAAGTTTAATTTCTGCCCTATCTGAGAACACAGAACGAGGTACAGTATAACGTGAATCAGCAGGCAAGCAGATAATTCCCAGAGGGAATTATACAAGGACCTATAATAACATGCACAAATTCACTCACCCTCACTTTATGGCACTGCAAAGCTAAATTGTGACCCATTTTCCCTGAGCAGCAGAGGGGGAGGGGGAATGGCAAGAGATTATTAAGTAAGTCACTGGATGATATTACCTAAAAAGAAATAAATAAATACAAGAGCCAAACTGAGAGTTGGAGGAAAATGCTAGATTGTCTCAGGAACAAAGAAAGCCGGAAGATTTTATGCCGGAGAATAAATTAAGAGACGCCAGAAAGAATATGCTGAGATAAGCATTATCCATGCCCTTGCACTGTGCAGTTTCCCTTAATGGAATGCAGTGGGAACAGTACCAAGCCCCTAAATACTTCATAAAGATGTCATCTCACATAGGCATCAACCATCAGGCAGCTGACTCTGTGAAAGCCCCTTTGCTTAAGCTCTTTTTAAGCCGTAAAATGTACTTGGAAGAAGGTGCTGCACACATCAAACTGTTTCGCTGCTGTGACAGCGCTGGGATGGATTCCTTTGCAATGCAAAGAGCGACGCTTCGTCGTGTCACAGAGAATGCCGTTTCCTGAAACCGTTGCAGATTTTGCCACTGGCTTGAGCAGCAGAGGAAAGGTTGCATCCACCTCTTTCAGTGGCTCTTATTTTTGGCGTGTGTGTGTGTTATTGGGTTATTGTTTTTAGTTTGATTTTATATATTGTGATCTTATATACTGTGGCCGCCAGGACCACATAACACCAGTTCTGAGAGATCTGCATTGGCTCCCAGTACGTTTCCGAGCACAATTCAAAGTGTTGGTGCTGACCTTTAAAGCCCTAAACGGCCTCGGCACAGTATACCTGAAGGAGCGTCTCCACCCCCATCGTCCAGCCTGGACACTGAGATCCAGCACCGAGGGCCTTCTGGCGGTTCCCTCATTGCGAGAAGTGAGGTTACAGGGAACCAGGCAGAGGGCCTTCTTGGTAGTGGTGCCCACCCTGTGGAACACCCTCCCTTCAGAAGTGAAGGAAATAAGCAGCTATCCTATCTTTAAAAGACATCTGAAGGCAGCCCTGTTTAGGGAAGTTTTTAATATTTAACGCTGTATTGTTTTTAACACTTGATTGGGAGCCGCCTAGAGTGTCAGGGGAAACTCAGCTAGATGGGCGGGGTATAAATATTATTATTATTATTATTATTATTATTATTATTATTATTATTATTATTAATTTATTTGTTATCTATTCTGTGAACTGCCCTGAGAGTCCGGGTATAGGGCGGTATAGAAATCCAATAAATAAAATAAAATGAAAATAATAAATTGTTCAGGGTGTGTGCAATTGCAGAGGAAATCAGCCCAATAGCTGAAGAACTGGTCACTTCATTTTCACACGCACCAACCTCCATGGGCTTAACTGTGTTATTATCCCTTCTATGTTTTTTTTAATATATATATATAAATTTTTATTAGTTTTCAACATATCATTTTCAACAATAATTAAACATACTTCCATATCTTTTTTTGACTTCCATCAATCACATCTGAAAATTTTCCAATCTGTTCACTAAATATACATTTCTTACTTCCACAATTACATTTAACTCATAACTGATATCTCTATTCTTTCTCTACTTTCCAATGCTTCATACATTTCTCCTTACAAAACTTCTTGTAGTCCTACTAGCGTAATTTGCTGATTACAGTTGCTCTTCAAATAGTTCGTGTATTTCTTCCAATCTTCTGTAAATCTCTGGTCCCGCAGGTTTCAAATCCTTCCTGTCATTTTATCTTATTATCCCTTCTATGTAACCCAGGGCCGACCCACCCATTAGGCAACTGCCTCAGGCGGCAGGATCCACTGGAACAGCAGATCCCAATGTCAATCTCCTTCCGCCCTTGTTCCTGATGTAGATATTCCCTCACTCCCCCTTCCACTGAGAGAAGCACCATTTTGGAGTCCACCTCAGGTGCCCAAATGTCTTGAATGGCCCGGTATGTACCTCATAAGTATATCAGGACCCCAGTACTTCAAAGACCGCCTCTCCCCCCATGAACGAACATGGACCTGCGTTCATCATCAGAGGCCCTACTTTGTGTGTCCCCTCTGAGGGAGGTGTGGAGGTGGTGACAACAGTCCAGACCTTCCTAGTGGCAAACTCACCCTTTATGGAATGCACTCCCCAGGGAGGCACGTCTTGTGCTGGGATGCTGGTGGCGATGTGGTCTAAACCACTGAGTCTCTTGGGCTTGCTGATCGGAAGGTCGGCGGTTCGAATCCCAGCGATGGGGTGAGCTCCAGCTGCTCCATCCCAGCTCCTGCCAACCTAGCAGTTCAAAAGAATGCCAGTGCAAGTAGACAAATAGGTCAACACTGTTTCCATGTGCTCTGGTTTCCGTCACAGTGTCCTGTTGAGCCAGAAGTGGTTTAGTCATGCTGGTCACATGACCCGGAAAGCTGTGTGTGGACAAACGCTGGCTCCCTTGGCCTGAAAGCGAGATGAGCGCTGCAATCCCATAGTTGCCTTTGAGTGAACTTAACCATAAAAGGGACGCGGGTGGTGCTGTGGGTTAAACCACAGAGCTTAGGACTTGCCGATCAGAAGGTCGGCGGTTTGAATCCCCGCGATGGGGTGAGCTCCCGTTGCTCGGTCCCTGCTCCTGCTAACCTAGCAGTTCGAAAGCACGAAGTGCAAGTAGATAAATAGGTACTGCTAAGGCGGGAAGGTAAACAGCGTTTCCGTGTGCTGCTCTGGTTGGCCAGAAGCGGCTTAGTCATGCTGCCCACATGACCCAGAAGCTGTACGCCGGCTCCCTCGGCCAGTAAAGCGAGATGAGCGCCGCAACCCCAGAGTCATCCGCGACTGGACCTAATGGTCAGGGGTCCCTTTACCTTTATCTTTAACCATAAAAGGGGTCCTTTTTACCTTTTACCTTCATGCCTGGTGCCATCAGTATATTTTTTGGGGGGGGGGCAGGCAAAAACAATATTGTTCTGTCATGTATTTGAATCTGATTTTCTTTTATTACATTTTAGTGGGATGGGATTGAGTTGGATTTTGGGTGGGTGTGTTGTCTGTCCATGTTTTTAATGTTCATATTTTTTCGTGCCTTTGTGTTTTGCTTTTCTGAAAAAAAAGTGACTAATAAATATAGTAAATAATGAAATGATAATTCCTCACTCATGGGAAGACATCCTATGGGAGGTGTAGCCGATGGCTACTATAGAGAGAGGACCTTCTCAGTGATGGCACCAAGAGTAGAATGAGGACCCAGACAGGCTCACTTGCCTTTCAGCAGCAGGCAAATACATTACCCCCCCCCTTTTTTTACTTATTTCATAAAAAAATTCTATACTGCTTTATTTTATTTATTTTCATTTTCAATTTGGTATTAATATTTTATCAAAAGCATTTTGATTATGAAGAAAAAAAGGGATACAGAAAAAAAAGAAAGCAAGAAAGAAAACAAAGAACAAAAACGTGTAGGAAGAAACAAATACAAACCTGCAAATGACTGTAAAAACACCGACACAAAACCTCAAAGAGGCGTTATCACTGATCCTTATGAACATTAGTTACCAGCTGAAAACAGTTTCTTTCACACAAGCATTTTCCTGGTTAAGAGTTTTGGGTTGTTTTCTGATTTATTTATTTTTATTTGGCTTTTATTTTTTATTTATTTGGTTTTATTGTTGCTCTGGTTGCTGTCAGCTACCGATGACCTTGCTTTCCGATGTTTTGATGAAATGGTTCCATTTTTTTTAAAAAAAATGGTTTTTATCGAAACCTTCTCTGGGATCACTTACCGCTTAAATAAATAAATAAAACCAGTGGGCCAGGAGTCCATGCCCATTTGCGCTGCGATACGCATTCAGGCGCAAGGTCTCCTGTCACCCAATACACCTGTCACTCAAGCACTGCCACAGGTAGCCACAACACGGACCACCCCACCCCCCAAAAAGAGGGGGTCAGTGAGTATACAGAGCACTCTTGACAAAAGCTTCTTGGTCACGGTAATATGAATATACAAGAGATCTTTGCTTATATGTGAGCAAAACAGTGGGTGAAATTAAGGCCACTTTAACCTTGAGCTCTTACTTATTACAAAAAGTTGGGCCTTGTTAAAAATTTATTGATGAACATGGCCGTGTATCAACATGGCATTTTAGCTACTAATTTTGCGTTCACCCTTTGCACATATACACAATAAAGTTGCTGTGTGACTGAGGGTGGAGAAGCCTTCTGGCTTATCAGAATGAGGCCAAATTTGACAAGCAGAAAAATTCATGCACAATTCTTGTGCACCCAAACTGAACAGGATTGAACCTCCCCACACACCAGCCAATGCATGGTCAACCCTGCTTTGCACAATGCTTCAGAAGCTCCTGGCAACTGGTGTCTGCAAAACCCTTTTTGGCCGAATCCTGCCCCACAGGGTGTGGCTTGCAAAGGGTGTGGGTTGCCTCCAATGTCCCGGTGTGCCAAGTTTGGCCCATGAGCCAAAGATCTCCTTTGCTAGAGAAGAATGCTGAGATAGTAACGTTTTCTTTTGCACGTGGCCACAAACAAATCACGTTTTTAAAAAGGTTTATTCAAAAACTCAGCTAACATATATAAATCGAACAGTACCAGAATACCTTTGCTATGTATAGCTTACACGGTCTTGTGGAAAACATATAAATATGTATACATTCAAAAAAAGTATGGCACACCTTTCCTCATCGGAGCGAGAAATTACAACGCTGGCGCAAATATTTCCCCCTTTTGAAATTTATCACATTTTACCGTAGCTCAAAGCAACCCTATATCCAAATGTGCATTTTCCCTGCACAAACAGGAGTGAATTTCTCTAAAGTCACATTTGAAAGGGTCAAGTACAAGTATTAAGTGTTTGAATTTTGCTATTGAAGATACGCTGCCAAATTTTAAACACACACACACACACCCCTTTCTAAAAGCTTCAACCAGAAATTGGGTTTTAAAAGGGGGATTCAGACATTTCAATCTAGGGGCTTCATCATGATCTGTGAATCCGAATTTATGCTGAAAATAGACAATATTTTGGATTTGGACCTAATGTGAAAAACCTGCTTATTGCAGCAGAAGTTTCCACATCATGAGAAATAATTCATCCCCCCCCCCAAACTACCTTCAACACCCTGAAAAAACAACAACCTCCAAATCCTGTTGCCTAACCCCCTTAACATTTTGCAAAATTGGCTCTAAGGTAGGATTGGCTCCGTGGTTTGACGTAGCTCATTCAGCATTCTCCAAAACAATGATTCGGATGTGAGTTTACAAAAAGTGAAAGCTCTGCTCTTTTAAAAGCAAGCGCGTATTACTCAACAGTGAGAGAAGCACATTTTAATGCAGGTATGGCTGCAGCTTCCTCTATTTTTAGCGTTTCGAAAACGAGGCTAAACAAAGCCCCTCAGATCCAGTCATTCCACCCAAACCGTATACGTAATAGGCTCTTTTAAGCCACTGAGCATCATACTGTTAGTTATCGATGTGCTATTAAAGCCACGCTTTTCAAGGAACTATATGGCCTGTGAAAGCTCAGATAATGCACGAGTTTGAAGGATTTTTACATTCACCACAATCCCGGGAGGTAGATCGTTATTGTCCTCATTTTTAAGATGCGGCATTGAGACTGAAAAATATTTTATTTGCTCATATTTACATCCTGCCACTTCTCCAGAGCTCAGGGTAACACGCAAGGGAGTTATCCCATCTTAGCCACACAATGATGCATTGACATGGGCTAGGATGAGAGATAGTGACTTGCCCAGGAAGCTTGAGGAGAGATGCAAACCCAGATCCTTGCAGTGGATCTCTAGGGTCTCTGCCAGAAGCTTTTCTCATCGCTATTTGCTTGGCTGTAGCTGCCAAGAGTTGAGTCTGGGACCTTCTACATACAAAGCATGTGCTCTGTCATTGAACAATGGTCAGTGGATATAGTATGGGACACTTGGTCTCAAGGACGTGGGTTCAAGGCCCCACATTGGGCAAATGTTTCCTGCATTGCAGAGTGTTGGACTAGATGACTCTCGGACCGATTCTGCAACTTAAGACTTAACAATGCCAGAAAAATGCACGGGATGTATCCAAATTGTTCACTTAGGCCACATTTGCTGTATGGCGCTGTGGGTTAAACCACAGAGCCTAGGACTTGCTGATCAGAAGGTTGGCGGTTCGAATCCCTGCGACGGGTGAGCTCCCGTTGCTCGGTCCCTGCTCCTGCCAACCTAGCAGTTCAAAAGCACGTCAAAGTGCAAGTAGATAAATAGGTACCACTCCGGCGGGTAGGTAAATGGCGTTTCCGTGCGCTGCTCTGGTTCACCAGAAGCGGCTTAGTCATGCTGGCCACATGACCCGGAAGCTGTATGCCGGCTCCCTTGGTCAATAAAGTGAGATGAGTGGCGCAACCCCAGAGTCGGTCACGACTGAACCTAATGGTCAGGGGTCCCTTTACCTTTACACCTCCTTTTAATTTATTAGAATTTGATGTTCTGTTACAGCATCCTGAAGCAATGCACACACACCACCTGGCAATGCTTTCAATTGGCACATTACAAGTGCGAATGAAAATATACGATGCTGCCCAGTTACTAAGGTGAAAGTCCTTCGGATGATCTCAGCGGCGGCTCCGTCACAGCAATAAAATTGTGAAGGAAAAGAGGAGCGGCATAGCATTGGGGAAACCTGCAAGGATGCAATTCCTGACATGATTCTGACCCTTCTGTTGGTACCACAGCCATCTGTGATGCAAGCCACCTGAGCTGGCTACATCCCGGATATGCAGTTGGCCCACAGCATAGCGCAGGTGAGTCTGCACATCAGTACCATGGGCACAAACATTGCCTGAAGAGCGTATCCACTCAAGTATTTATTACTGGTAAACTGGGGGTGGAGGGGAGGGAGGAAAGTACTTCGAAGGCAGGATAATTGTTTTGCACAAGGTATATGTCCTCATCTCAAAGTGTCCTCCTCAAGGCTCTATCTCCTCCATCACTTCCATGACGATGGTTCGAGGACCAGTCAGGATGAGGTTGCTCACTGTCCTGTAGTCTGCATGGAGGACGTTCAGCCCATTCACCGAAACCACAAACTGGCAGACCTAAAAGAAATGGGGGGGGGGGGAATGCAAGGATGCTCTTAGTGATGGGCGAAGGCAACACATTCTGCTCCATGGGCCCAACACCAAATGCAGCAGAAAACACTTCGAAACTCACAGACAGTGCGGGATGAACCATGTCAGCAAAACGTCTGCCGTAATCTTAAATCCCAAGCACTTCTGGCCATTTGAAACCCATTAACATTACATGCCATTTAATGTGATACACTGCTTACTCAAAGAACCCTGTGAATTTAAACTTTCGCTCCTTTTTTAAAAAAAAGGAAACTTATGCTCCTGTAATAAATTTGTTAGTCTACATAGTGCCACAAGATTCTTTTTGCTACATGGGCTACCCCTCTGAAAATTGTTAATAAGTTCAATGTGCTAAGCATGAGAGTTTATAATGGCAATAAAATGAAACAAAACAAAGGCTAGGAATGTGGAAGTCCTTGGAAAGGGCAAGGCTGCAGCATTGCATCATTTAACTGGAACAAACCCAAAGCACGTAATTTTACAAAGCTTTTGGGCAAATCTTAACCCATAACTTTTTAATATTCGGTTGGGAGCCGCCCAGAGTGGCTGGGGAAACCCAGCCAGATGGGTGGGGTATAAATAATAATAATAATAATAATAATAATAATAATAATAATAATAATAATAATAATAAATCATTACAGTGAGCCAAACGATAGTCACCAATGTCAGCATGAACTACTGTCAACAAGAGCACCTGGTTGTTTTCTTGTACAGCAAGTCAGGTGGAGAAAGGGAGGAATCGGACACAACCTTATTACAATTCAGAACGCGAGCACTTCTGTCGGAGAAGCTTCAAAGTTACTGACTGTGGAACCTGAACAAATGTCTGTAAACCTAACGCTGATTTCCCATTATATGCAACAAGGAAGCAATTCCCACCACCGCCTTGGTTATTCCCGGAGGGCCTCTTATTAGAACTGGCTGTAGAAAACCTCAAGGCCAACAAAAATATATTATTTTTAACGTCTTCCTCTCCAACAGAATGGTCAGCTTGCAAATCTGGGATGCTGTGCATTTCCTATGAAAGTTTCATTAATGAATGAATGAATAACTAAATGTATTTATATACCAGCATCTCACGAAATATCAGGGTGGTGTTATTAGTTCTGTAAATTTTAAGTACTGCAGCTTCTCCTGCCCTGTTCTTCTACTGGTCCCCTTGCCTGCCCTTCCCCCAACTTGTTATGGGGCAAAAATCTGACTCCTTATTTTATTTAAAAATTACTGCTACAGTGAGGGGGGAAAGGGGACTGATGGAGAAACAGGGCACACCACAGCTATTTCACAAATACACTAATTTGTGGTTCTCTGGAGGCAGGGATCAGGCAGTGTGACTGACAATGGTTGCCCAGAAATATCATCTGGAGAAAAATATTGACTACTAATTGATGCCAGTTTGTTGTTGGCACCCATCTGTCTTGAGAGACAATGGAGTGTGCTTCCAGGGGTGAAGTCACAGCGCCTGCTGTGGCTGGAGAATCACAGCGCCTGCTGTGCTGGAGAATCACAGCGCCTGCTGTGGCTGCAGAGACCGGCAATTCGTGAATGCTGCCTCCCACGTTGTTTTTGTTGGCTTAAAGCTGTGCAGTGTGTATGTAGGTCCTGGGCTGTCCAGATGACAAGGCCCCACTCTTGACCTTGCCGCCGTGGTGCAAAGGAAAGAAGAACAATACATTGGGCACCCCTTTAGCAGGAGTTTCCAGAAGGAGGCATACAAGGCACCATCCAACCACCTTAGGGACTCCACTCTGGACGCCAGGTTGTTGGAACATATTACGCCAGTTTGCACCTGTTTGTGCTCATTGCAGATATGTTCCTGGGCTCAATTCAAAATGCTGGACATGATTTGTTGGGAAACGCCCTGGGGTCGCCTGCAAACCCCCCAGAACTCCGAGCATCCTCCAATGTGCGCAGCACTGGAAAAGGCATCTCCCTTCTTCTCCAGGGAGCTCAGCGTGATATACAGTGGTACCTCTGGTTACCAGAGGTCCGTTCTTAACCTGAAACTATTCTTAACCTGAAGCACCACTTTAGCTAATGGGGCCTCCTGCTGCCGCTGTGCTGCCACCACGCGATTTCTATTCTCATCCTGAAGCAAAGTTCTTAACCCGAGGTACTATTTCTGGGTTAGCGGAGTCTGTAACCTGAAGCGTCTGTAACCTGAAGCGTATGTAACCTGAGGTACCACTGTATCAGCTTGATATATGCACACTAATTTTCTGGCATAACAGCAAGAAGAGCGAGACATCGTAGATCTAAACTACTATTTATTTACACACTATATACAGACTACAGCATAATGGCGACCGTTCTCCTCAGCTCCGAGAAAACACAAAAAAGTGAAAGTTCGTTACAAAGTACACACAGCAGAAGAGAGATAAGGCTGTCTTCCGTTCCCACAGTCTTCTCAGACAGGCGTGTGATTCACACCAGTCACATTTGAAGCATCGGCTGCATGAAACACTAACATGATCTTCCCTGTTTCTCCAGATCAGTCTGTTAGGACCCTAAGATTGACATCAGAAGGTCTCAACTGAAGTGTCTGCCAGTGAAGAAGAGCTGTGGGTGGGTGGGTGGGTGGCATTGCTCACAGGGCCTTTTTGGTGGTGGCCCCACAGGGCTCATCCATAGCTGCCTAGGCCTTGAAGGCCTCTCTCTTCCCTAAGGCCTTTGCTTTCCTTTGTGGGTTGTTAGGCTTTTAATGTCAGGAAATGGCTGTTTAAAAATTACTAGAGCTCATTTGAATCTCAATTACATTTTATATCTGTTGTGATACCACTTTGTTGACCATAGTTCTCAAAGTGTGGATCCTAAAGCAATAAATAAATGAGTGGGGCAGGAGCATGGCCCCACTCTCTGGCAAGTAATATGTGAAAGAGACTTATATGCTTGTCTAAAGCATCATATAAACCTTTTGTGTGTGTGCCAAAGGTCTAATCTGATTAGTCTGCAGAGAACTCCTTCCTTCTTCCTCATCTGCAGAGTGAAACTTTCTGCAGACAGGGGCTCATTCGCCATGTTCTACACCAGTAACATATTTTGCTCCCCATTCCTTTAAAATCCACCCTTAGGAGGAATCTTTTTCTGCATACTACATTTTACTGTGTATGTGAGTATGTCTAGCTAATGCGCCATTGGCTAAAAAGAGTGGGTGGTGTGGGTGCAGGCAGCAATCCAGCTCTTGCATAAACACAAGATTGCATCTCCAGAGAACTGGCATTCGCTTTCAGCCTTTAAGGCTCAAAACATGCCTAGTGTCATGTTCGAGACTTTCTGCAGAACCCTTGCTGCAAACCAGGTTTCAATTTGTGGAGGTGAGAAAAAAACTTTGTCTAAGGAGAAATAAATAAACTCCTGTATTATTACTCCTTCTGTCCCGAGGTGCTATTTTCATTCAGATAAAACCCATCACTGAGTGCCTACTGCTTTGGTAAAAGGGAAGAGAAAGCAGCCTGTTTGTAGGAAAGCCGCATTGAGAGCTAAAACGTCTACAGTTTGCATCCAGTTTGCTGAGTCAAGGCAATGTTGGAGTGCCAAATGGGGAGGGAATATGCATAGACAGGTTAGAACAAAACAATGGTTATTTACCACGAACATTCTCAACAGGGGCATAGAGGAAGCATCCAATAAACCATCGGACAACACCCCCACTGCCCTGAGTTTCCGCCTCCTGTTCTGAACATATCTGAGCCAGAGACAGAGCAGGCAGAGAAGTACAGGTGGACAAAGGCAAGAAGACAGCCTAAGAAAGAAGCGAGGAGGAAGTAATCCCTCTGAACAAACGTGGCACAAACCAAATGCTGGTAGTCAAGTCCGTATTCAACCACCTGTATAGGGTGGGTAGGGCAGGATGTTTAGAACTTGCCTAAACGAAGCTTCGGGTGCGATGCGGGTGGCACTGTGGTCTAAACCACTGAGCCTAGGGCTTGCCGATCGGAAGGTCGGTGGTTCGAATCCCTGCGATGGGGTGAGCTCCCGTTGTTCGGACCCAGCTCCTTCCCACCTAGCAGTTCGAAAGCACGTAGTGCAAGTAGATAAATAGGTACCACTCTGGTGGGAAGGTAAACGGCGTTTCTGTGCACTGCTCTGGTTCGCCAGAAGCGGCTTAGTCATGCTGGCCACATGACCCAGAAGCTGTCTGTGGACAAACGTCGGCTCCCTCCGCCTATAGAGCAAGATGAGCACGCAACCCCAGATTCGTCTGTGACTGGAACTAACGGTCAGGGGGTACCTTTACCTTTAAACAAAGCTTCATTGGAAGCACATGACAGGTGGCTATCCTAGAATGCTGCACCAGCCATTCATTAGCTGGAGTACCAGCCATTCAGAGAAGTAGTCCATCTTCTTCTGCAGGGGTTGGTTACTACGCCTATCTGAGCACCATTCTTTACAGGGCGCCTTGGGATCTAGCTGCCATGTGCCATGAGTCACGGCTTTCTGATAAATCTCCAGAACTGCTGCCTCTCTCCCTCCCGGAGCATCAAGCATCTGGGAGATCACATAGATACCAGACCGGACCAACTGTTTCTCCTGGAGGAGGAGATTCGGAAGATAACTCAGGAATGTCCTTACTCAATGCGTAGACTTCAAAGGATCTGATGAGTTTACCTGACTTCCCAGGCTCAAGATATCCTGCACTAAGGATTTCACACACTCCCATTGTAATAGTTGCTCTTGCCCCATCAGCCTAGCACCTGCCCCCTCCTCCTGAGGTTTGCCACTCCTTCAGCTGAGGGAAAGATCCAACTACAGTGGTACCTTGGGTTAAGAACTTAATTCGTTCTGGAGGTCCGTTCTTAACCTGAAACTGTTCTTAACCTGAGGTACCACTTTAGCTAATGGGGTCTCCCGCTGCTGCTGCTGCGCGATTTCTGTTCTCAACCTGAAGCAAAGTTCTTAACCCGAGGTACTATTTCTAGGTTAGAGGAGTCTGTAACCTGCAGCGTCTGTAATCTGAAGAGTCTGTAACCCGAGGTACCACTGTAACCTGTTGAAAAGCTCACCGCTTCATGATCCTTCCTGGATATTGCGGGTAACCAGTGCAAACTTCTGACGCCCCAGAATTTCATTTCAATGTAAAAGCCTAATTAAATAATCCTAATGGCAAGGGTGCCTTTAAACATGTGAAAAATGCCTTCTCCCATACACTCAACAGTCACAACAGAACCCACACATCTGGGATTATAAGGGAAGATTTACAGGTCAGAGGACGCCAGTTCTAAGCAGGGGTAAGCCTGGCACTTTCTACTTTAAAGATCAAGCAATTTTGTTAATACTATTGTTTAGTTAATTGATATGACGCCAAACCAGAGTTTCTCAGATTAGAACAGTAAGGCTAATGAGGCTCCTTGAAGTTCGCCGACATTGATTTCCAAGTTAACAATTTGGGGAAGTAAACATGTCAGGTAAACAGAACATGAGCCGTAAACCTGTTGACCTAATTTAATGCGCAGGTTGTAAATTTGACGGCGTAATGGTTAGTCTTTGGGTTGTTTTTTTCAGAGAAATGACTACGAGAATTGTTGTTTTCATTTCCTGCACATGTGAATGAAGCGGGTGGGAAGACCCAAATGGATCACAGCATCCATTTCATACACACTAGTTCATTTCTCCTTTCCAGTGGGCATTAACAACACCCACAGTTTATGATAAGACTAACCCTGAAATAATTGTAATAAATAATTAAGCTTTTGGTTCCTTTTTAATAAGCTGTAGCAGGTAATTCCCCCTTTACTTCATAACCGATTCACACTGTGTTGCTATTCTCATTGAGTTATTTGCTCCAGCCTCAAGATCTGCACTGCAGGGGGGCTGGGCTAGATGGCCTTGGGGTCCCTTCCAACGCTATGATTCTGCTTAGCCACCATCAGTTCAGAGCCACCAGTACATCATGCAGCACATCATGATGTGGCACAGAGGAGAAGGCTGTATCCTCCTACCTCTTTGGCAAAAGCCCAGCAGGTGGACCTCCACACAAGGTACATTTTCAACCTTTGCTGATTCTCCTGAGGGCTGAACACCCAGTGGCGTAGCGTGGGGGGTGCAGGGGGTGCCGGCCGCACCGGGCGCAACATCTGAGTGGGGGTGCGCTCGCACTCGCAGCTCTCTGCCCCTACCTGGCTCACTCACTCTCTCTCACTGCAGTGCTGGCTGTGCGAATCCACCCACTGTGGAGGGGGTGGGTGCCAGGCGTGCGGTGCGGAGAGAGAGCGAGGGACTATCTGGGGGAGGGACAGTGCAGCGGCCGCCCAGCGCAGCGCTGAGCACGGGAGAGAACCACACCAGACCAGACCAGGCAGCAGCAAGAAGAAGCTGGCAGCGGCGGCAGGTTAGGGGTTAGGGGGCGCAAATTACTTGCCTTGCCCTGGGTGCTGACAACCCACGCTACGCCGCTGTGAACACCTGCATGTAGAAAGGGAACAGGTGAAATTCTCCCCATCTACATGGTGGGTAAAGAGAAGAAGAAGAGTTTGGATTTGATATCCCACTTTATCACTACCCGAAGGAGTCTCAAAGCGGATCACATTCTCCTTTCCCTTCCTCCCCCACAACAAACACTCTGTGAGGTGAGTGGGGCTGAGAGATTTCAGAGAAGTGTGACTGGCCCAAGGTCACCCAGCAGCTGCATGTGGAGGAGCGGAGACGCGAACCCAGTTCCCCAGATTACGAGTCTACCGCTCTTAACCACTACACCACACTGGCTCTCAAAGCTATACCAGTAGAATTTTTGCCTGGCATAGCAGGACTTCAGGAAACAAGAGGTGGCAACCATAACTCAAGGACAGCAACAGCAGGGCCAAAGAAACCGGGGTTGTCTACAACGCTATTAAGTTTCTGCATGAGAACAACACTCTTCCCAAACTTCCAGTGTCCAAATTGTCTTCCCGTTTGTTATGTACTGAGTTGAATAGGATCCAAATTGCAGCAGTCTGATTGGTCCTAGAACAATAGGATCCAGAATGCAGCAGTCTGATTGGACCACAGGAGCCACCCAATCCAGCTCCAGGTGGAAGTGAATCCGCAACCTGATTGGCCTACAGGAGAATCCCGGAATTAGCCAATCACGTGAGGCCCATTGTGTAAATAATGTATATAAAGCAGACATTCTGGGGGAACTCCCATTCCTCCTCACTACTATGAGCTGAATAAAGAGCATGTAATCCACACTCGACTCCGAGTATTTTTCACCATTGCAGCAAAAGCTGTTGGCCAAGGGCTATTTTAAGTAGTCAGCAAATGCTCCGAAAGGGCAAAAGGTCTCAGCTGTGCAGTCTGGCAACACGATGCATCTGTAATTGGGCTGCGGCTCAGGCAGGAATTTACAAGCTGAATTAACACATAAGCGCAGCACTGTTTCTGCGCTGGCTTATGCACTCGGAGCAGCTTCGCTGCAATTTGAATAGGTACGGCTGTTGCGGCTCCCAGAACTCATGACGACAAACAGCCCGACATGCCTTCATATCTTATGCATTCCTAATCTAAATGGCCCTCCAAGCATCTTCTTACAAAAACTTTTAGAAAAAGTACTGTAGCCTTGAGATTGTCCTTGTTTAAAACTAATCTGAAAAAGATAAGTGGCTAGTAACAGTCCTGTTGGTTTGACATAAGCAAGCCAAAATGGTGGGTTTATCAGAATTGTTATGCTTTTAAAGGTTTTTTTAAAAGAGGGGCACCGCTGTGATCCACACACGGGGGCCCCACTGTGATCCGCGCCCGGGGGCACTGCAGCAAGCTGCCCACAGCGTCTGCCTGGCAGACGCAAGCCCCACGCTGCTGTTTTGAGCAGCGTGGGGCCCTGAGTCACTGCATCACTCCCAGGAAGAAGAAGAAGAAGAAGAAGAGTTTGGATTTGATATCCCGCCTTTCACTCCCTTTAAGGAGTCTCAAAGCGGCTAACATTCTCCTTTCCCTTCCTCCCCCACAACAAACACTCTATGAGGTGAGTGGGGCTGAGAGACTTCACAGAAGTGTGACTGGCCCAAGGTCACCCAGCAGCTGCATGTGGAGGAGCGGAGACTCGAACCCGGTTTCCCAGATTACGTGACTACCGCTCTTAACCACTACACCACACTGGAGAGATGCGTGGCTTGGGCGAGCTGCAGGCCAGGCCCCCCATTAAGTGCTGCCCCCCCCCCACGGTGTGCCATTTGGTCACCCCCTCACGGATGACACCCGGGGAGCACCGCCCTATGCCCCTGGACTTCATAATAAAATAATAATAATTTTTTATTTATACCCTGCCCTTCCCAGTTCAGAAAACCGGGCTCAGGGCAGCTAACAAGAAATTTAAAACAATTGATGCAATAAAAAGCAGCATAAAAAATGTTATAAAATGTGAATAACAATAAATTCAGAATTCAATAATCAAAAATCAATTTAGGGGGGTGTCAGGAAACTGACATCAGAGCAACAGGAGAAGGAGAGGCTCTCCGATTCTGCAGGGGAAGGTACCAGCACTAGGGGGAGACGCAGCTTGATAGAGGGGGAAGGAAATCAGCGTAACACCAAGGATCCAGGAGAGCAAACGGGGGAAGAGGTGGAAGGGCTCCGGGATTCTTCCTTGGAAGTCAGTGAGGAGAGCACTGGTCCTCCACTACCCACGCCTTCCCTGCGCAGGAGACTCCCGCGCAATGAGAGGCGGAGACGATTGGGTGTCAAACAGCTTTTATGCTGGCAAAGGTTTAAGAAACGCCCACAGACAGATTCTGCTAGCGACTGAGGCAGCCACGCTGAGATGGGCTGTGCATTCAAGACGGTTTAACCCAGGCAGTTAAGCTCCCCGACGGGGACAGTTTACGCACGAGTAACTCCAAACCACTACAGAGGGAAATCCATCCAATAAACATTAGATGATCACCAGGACTAGCTGGCTAAATTAGTTCTATTTGGGCCAGCGAGGAGACCAGGGAAGAATTAGCTGTGGGATCCCAGAGCGGGTAATCTTCATAAAAAGGGGAGGGGGAGGGAAGGAAGTGGAATAAAAGATCAGGCTAGGTTCAAATTGAAAACCAGGCAGAATAGCTCTGTCTTACAGGCTCTGCGGAAGGAAGTTAAATCCTGCAGGGCCCTGGTCTCATGGGACAGAGCATTCCACCAGGTCGGAGCCATCACTGAGAAGGCCCTGGCCCTGGTGGAGGATAATCCTTAGGGCCCAGGACCTCTAAACTGTGATTATTCATGGACCTTAAGGTCTCTGCGGGGCATACCAGGAGAGGCGGTCCCGTAAATACGAGGTGGCATTAGCTACCCCTCCCAGTTTGCAAATTCGATGAGCATCCCCTCAATTCCTTCATCCAAGTTGTTTATAAAGACAAACAACAACGGCCTAGGACAGAACCCTGCAACACTCCACTTGTAACTTTTTTCCAGGATGACAAGGAATCATTAGCAAGTACAGTTTGGGTTCGGTCCATTAACCAGCTGCAAATCCACCTAACAGTTACCTCGTCCAGCCCACCTTTTCCCAGCTTCTTTGCAAGAATATGATGTCACCGGAGGAAGGACATGACTCAGTAGCACTTTGCTGATTAATAGTGTTGTAGCTATATATCAAAGAACACTTATAAAGATTCTTCGGCTGTGCTCATTCTCTAGTGTAACAGCAGGTGAAATCTATTATACTCTTGGCAGAGAATACAACTGATAGAAGAAATTCAGAGCCAAACTGCACAGTCAGCAGTAATCTGGAGACATTAAATATCAAAAAAAGGGATGGAGGGAAGGTGCCATTTAGAAAGGAGAAGTAGCAGTGGAAAATAGAAGTGAGCAATCCTTCTTCCATCTTCCACAGTCCACCTGCATCTCCCTTCAGCAGATGTTTCTGTCTCTGATGCATGATTCTCTGGAGCTTCTTAAATGTGTGGGGTGTGTATACGATTTGCAGACTCAGAACTTCTGCCAAAGCTCCACTTTGGTCCTCAAACCAGCTGCAAAAGTGTTACTAGACCAATGCCCGTTCTGTTTCATCTGTCATACTATTTAAAGAAAAGCCATCGAGTAAAACCGTATTGGAAAACAGCTGATGTTTGTTCAAACTCCCAGACAACAACCAAAAAGTAGGAGAGATGTGTCACCCAGCTTACACTATCTGCTCTGTCTCCAAAGTAAGAACCAATGCTGTTTTTCATTGTACAGCTAGCATATTGGCCATATTTAGCAACACAATGAGATTAAAATAGCCCAAAACTAAACCCTGAGCAGGTGGTTTCACAGTTTTCATGCTGGAAACAGACGGCAGGCCTTATCGTGTCTATTTCTGTGCAATCTTTACATGGTGTGTCTTTAACATAGGGAGTCAGTTGCTGGTGTTTGCTGCAATCACAATGTTATCGCTGTGTCAATATTTACCCCACTTCAGTTTCAGTCTTGTGATATAACGCCCAACCCTGTAAAGTGAAGGAGGAAAACAAAGAGAGTTTTCCACTTCTCACCAGACTTATTTTCAAAGAGCTTGCAAGGACCTGGTGGGAAGACAGCCAAAGAGCCTTTCCAGACCTGCCCAACCTCCTCTGAACTTCTTTCTGCAAGAAGCAGTAGATCCACTCCATTGCCAACAGCAGAAGGCAAATGCTGTCCTTCTGCCATGGTTTTTTCACTCCTCTGGCCACATAGCCCATGAGCAGAAAGGGAAGAGGAGGGGCTATGCAGGAGCAATGCCAGCAATTGCTAAGGATCCAGAATCTGCTTTCAATGCCAAAGACTCGCTCTCATCCTTATGAAAAGCCACCCCACCGAGAAAGTACAGAGCACATTTCTATCACCACTAGGCTACTACAGAGTTGTGCACACACCACAAATGAAGGCCTTCCAGACAGACCCAAGACTCATTTTTCTTGAAATTAAAATCCTGGCAATTTTCCTCGCCGTCACAAAGGCTTGGTTCAGGCCTCTCTCTTTGGAATCCACTGAGATTGATGGCTTTTGAATAAGTCGTCTTATGGAATGCAAGACACACAGCGCTGGCTTTGTAAGTATATCTTCCTTACAGCTTTCTGGAACAAAAGGCCTTCGAGTACACATGCGGAGCGGCGGGCCAAAAGTCCTGCCCCAGGAGTTTGCTCCACGCAGTGCAAAGGAGAGAAGCGTAACATGCGGAGCGTGGAGGGAACGAAGACTGCAAGTTTTCTAAACAACCGCAGCATGCAGCCAACGTCCAGAAATGTGTAGACTTCTGGGTGCATCTCAACAAGGCAGGGAAGAGGGTGTTGCCGCAGTGCCAAGGACACTTCTAGAAAGCAAAACGCTGAGCTTTGGCTGCTCTTCAAATTCTTGCCCTTTCCCTCTTCGCCAAGTATTCTTGGTCTGGTCTCTTTTGGTTGGTTGCTCCAAGCAATTCTGGCAGACAAAGCTTCTTAGAGCAGGACGGATTCTTCTTCGCTGCCAGCTCTTATTACTGTTGCGCTGAGCATAAAGAAGCCTAAAGGAGACTCGCGTCAGGAAAGGAAGACGCAAACCTGGCAATGTCCTAGGCCAGCTTAAAACTCCTACAGGAATACATTTCTGCCAGGAAGGAGTGTGAAGATCCCACGTAGATAGTGACACAGAATGATGGGGAAGGGCTGTAGCTCAGTGGGAAAATATCTGCATTGCATGCAGAAGGTTGAGTCCCCAACACCTTTAAGGCAGGGCTGAGAAAAGACCCTAGTGAACTGCTGTCAGGCAGTGCAGGCAGCACTGGGCGAGATAGTGCAATGGTCTGAGTCAGCATAAAACAACGTCCTGTGTGGCAATATGTACAGTGGTACCTCGGGTTAAGTACTTAATTCGTTCTGGAGGTCTGTTCTTAACCTGAAACTGTTCTTAACCTGAAGCACCACTTTAGCTAATGGAGCTTCCTGCTGCCGCCACGCCGCCGGAACACGATTTCTGTTCATATCCTGAAGCAAAGTTCTTAACCTGAGGTACTATTTCTGGGTTAGCGGAGTCTGTAACCTGAAGCGCCTGTAACCCGAGGTACCACTGTAATTACACTCATACCTCTTGTTACGTTTGCTTCATGATACGTTTTTTCAGGTTGCGTTTTTTCAGGGTTTCACCACTCGCGCATGCACAAAATGACGTCACACGCATGCACAGAAGCGATGAATAGTCCCTTTACCTTTACCTAATTACTCATGGAAATCCTTATATATGCTTCAAGTGTGCCGATTTCCCCAGGACAGTCCTGGAATTACAGAAACCATCCCAGTTCCTGATTTGATCCCAGAATGTCCTGTTTCCCACCAGTGGCGGAACATATGTCCACACTGCCCAGGACGGGTGCACTCCCAAGGGGGGCGGGGCGTGGAGGGTGCCCTCCCAGGCACGGGATAGCCACTCGGGTCCACAGAGTGGCACATGCGCCCTGCAGCCAGGGGCAGAGCGAGCCACCAATGGTGGACATTCGGTGCGCTGCCCACCCGCGACTCCCAAGCCTCCCCCAGCTGTCAAAACGAAGGGGGAAGGTGGGAATGCTGCTGGCAAAGCGGCGCAGTTCCCTCCTTCCCCCGACGGCTCGGGGGAGGCTTGGGAGTCGCGGACAGGCGGCGCGCCAAATGTCACCCGGGGCTGTTCACCCCCACCGCACCCTCCTTCCTCCGCCCGTTTTCCCCTCCAGTGTCGCTGCCAAGCTCAGGGAGGAGGACAAGATGGTGCTTGCTGTGATGCTGCGCTTTCACAAAAGTCAGCTGGCTTCCACAAGAGCATGTCAGGAAAAGACATGCGTCCTGATTCTCATCAGAGGAACACTGGAGTTTATGTCCCCACACCAGGTGTATAGAGCTGTGTTGCGTGGTGTAGTCCTGACGTAGTCCATGAAGTAGTCCTGACTTCATGTCAACACATCCCCTCCCCCTTTTTAAAGTACTTAACCTGCATTCGTTAAAATTACCTTCATTCCTGCTGCAGCTGCAGGGCCGCTGGGATCCACAGCTTGGACGTGGCAAGGCTTGTTCCCACGCACCACAAATCCCCACCCGACGGCATCGCCTACAATCTTGAGAGGGAACAAGAAGGTGCGACAACGAATGCTTTAGCAATTCTCTTTGTTGCTGTTTTGATAGCAAGCCAAAACAACCCAAGCACATTCTTGTGAATCCACCGTGATTCACCGGATTCTAGGGTCGCTCAGGGATTTTAGGCAAACCAAGCCACAATTTTAAGAAAGCTGGCCTGATTCACACACTTCCTGGACTAATAGTAACGCTGTTTTCACAGTCCTTCAGATTTTGTGATTAAAAACCCTGGGCTCAAAATTGTACCAAAATGCGAATGAAAATATTCCTTTATCTATTTTTGCATCCGTTATTATGTCTGAATAATGGATCAAAATGTCATAAAGTGCACTACACAACAGAAGATAATTGAGATAATTGGAGACATACTGTGAAGGTTCTTCTGGCATATGGTGCCCCAGGCATCAGAAGTTCATCAGGAGTCACTGGTCTCTTCAGTACTGCAAATACACAAGGAGGATGTTAAGTAAAGACTTTCACAAGAGCTGGGATTGCTTAGTCTGGAATCGCCATGTCTCCTTTACTCACATTGTCAACGACATTGTCATCCAGTTGTGATTCTCCTATGTTGCTTCCACATTAAAAAAACAAAAACCAATCTTCTAATTATCACTGGAACATTAAAATATTAGCAAAATATTGCTGAAATGAAAAACTATTGCTGCAATATTGGTGGGGTAGGAGAGCGGGGAAAACACACCAACACACCTGGCAACCAATGCTCGCTTTGGGTTTCAGCCTCCTAGAATACAATATACATCAGGGAGGCTTAGTATGGTCAGAATCAAGTATACACTTCCAGAGTTAATGCTAAATACATTATTTCTGGTAAATGAGCCCCCCCAGCTACTAGAGGGCTGTGAAAATTTGTGTCCCAGGCTTTTTAGACTCGCCTATGTGGGTGGCGCTGTAGGTTAAACCACAGAGCCTAGGGCTTGCCAATCAGAAGGCCGGCAGTTCGAATCCCCGCAACGGGGTGAGCGCCTGTTGCTCGGTCCCTGCTACTGCCAACCTAGCAGTTCGAAAGTATGAAGTGCAAGTAGATAAATAGGTACCACTCCAGCAGGAAGGTAAACGGCGTTTCCGTGAGATGCTCTGGTTCACCAGAAGCGGCTTAGTCATGCTGGCCACATGACCCGGAAGCTGTACACTGGCTCCCTCGGCCAATAAAGCGAGATGAGCGCCGCAACCCCAGAGTCGTACGCGACTGGTCAGGGGTCCTTTTACCTTTACCTTTTACCTATGTACTATATGGAACCAAAGGGGCACATGGGTTGCCAGGTGTGGAATACACTGGCGTTATTTTCAGCTCTCTTACCTATCTATCTATCATCTATCTATCTATCTATCTATCATCTATCTATCTATCTGCAAAGATCTTTTCTCTCAATTAAACACTTGCAATCTAATCTTTGGATCTAAAATGAATGCTATACCCTTGTTTCTTGGCACAAGGGTGGATTGCAGTAGGCAATAAAGGAATGATTGCTTACTGCTAAATAAATAATTTGTGCTTTTGTGTTCCTTTTAGGTGCACTTCCCCGCCACAAGATATAAAACAGCAGAGCATCGCTGACAGGTACAGTTTCTGATTTTTGCTCACTTTTCAGAGGCCAGCGTATTCACTCCCACACTTAACTGTGCAGCCAGGACGTGCCCGGATTCTAAAGAACGCAGATAAACAAATTTTAAATAAAACCACGACGAGGGGGAAAGGAGAGGGAATTGCACCATTAATCATGTGTGACATCACAAGCGCTGTCCTATAGTTGCCGAAGACACGCCTGCACCGTGTTGTACACAGGGCAAGGCTTCAATCCTATCGCTGCTCACTTGAGCTGGAGCCCTCGTATTCGCAGGTTAATGCCTTTGCAGAGCTACTGAAATCATCTTCAGAACACGCCAAGTATATTTATACGTAACTGAAGGGAAGACTGAAGTGAGAAAGGAGAGCGTGAGAATTCCCTTTGACATTCCGTTCTCCCTTTGAAGCAGATAACAGTGTGGATGGGAAAATGCATATTTCTTTACTGCCCTCCTCCGCCTTTTAATATCAGTCGGAAGGGCACAAAGGGGGGGATGTTTCATCTTTCTAGAGGCACAGGAAATAGCTTAGAAAGAAAACAAGCTTGGAAGCCGACGGTTTTCATCTATCATAGCTGAAGTATTCCTAATTCCTCTTAGCAAACAGCTGGATCGCATCGTTACTATCCCCTTTCCTGTGCTGACCTCATTTATTAACGGCTTGAATAAAGTAAATGTCTTCACATGTGGGCCACTGCTGTCACTGTTCTCTCTGCGTAATGGAGAAGAATGACAGATTGATCTATAAACTGTTGCTAAGCGGGTCAGAAAACTTGGATTGTCAGCCAATTTAGGGCTGGTTGCCACAACCAGTGGGGGTGTGAAAGCGCTTGGTCGAGCAGCTGGTTTCATATGCCTAAGCTGACAAGGTACATAATTCCCTTCCATGTTTACTTTTAGCCGGTTGCTGAATTCTGGCTATATTAGGTCTAAGGAATACGCAAATATTCCATCCATTTTTTAAAAAGGGAACTGGCCTGATTCATTCACGTATATAATTTAGAAACCGCTTAATATAAAAAGAAAGCTCTGAGCAGTTTACGTAAGAGGCAATGTGGAGGAAAGCGGAGGAAATTCACAAAGCGCAACAACAATCAAACCGAAGCTTTCAAAACTTGGAATAAAAATGGAATAAAACTATACGCCATTGATTAAAACCTGAGTCTTGCACAGAAAAGCTTAAGAATTAGGAATCCAGGAGTACAGGAAAACTTGGACAGCTTTTGAGAGGTCTGTGGCTGGGCTAGACCAATTAAGCTTTGAAGACGAACGCTTTCACGTGTTAAACTCCTGTATATTCAAACATAGCCTATTAGAACTCTGGTCTAGCCTTTCCTTAGTTTTCAATGTACAAAAAAAAATATTATTTTTTAAGATGAGGGAACATGCAAACACTTAGTCCTCCCCTCCTTAAATGTAAATTTTGTTGTTGTTTAGTCATTTAGTCATGTCCGACTCTTCGTGACCCCCTGGACCAGAGCACGCCAGGCACTCCTGTCTTCCACTGCCTCCCGCAGTTTGGTCAGACTCATGCTGGTAGCTTCGAGAACACTGTCCAACCATCTTGTCCCCTTCTCCTTAATTAGTTTAGGCCATATACACATTGTACATTTAAAGCACATTCAAAGCACAATATTTCCCTCAAAGAATTCTGGGCACTGTAGTTTACCCCTCAGAGAGTTACAGTTTCTGGCAACCCATAAGAAACAACGGTGCCCAAAATTCTTTGAGGGAAATAATGTGCTTTGAAAGGGTATTTGGTTTTGCAAAGGCATGACCCTTCATTAAAAACAAATACACTCCTGCTATCTCAAAGCTAAATTGCCTGGATGTCTTCTAAGGGGTAAAGTATATGTGGATTTAAATGCATATGTGCATTTATAATGCAGTTTACAAAAATACTAACAGTGGGTGCTGAGGGTAGGGAATTACAGAAGGCTGACAGGGCGGGGGGTGCGTTTAATCATTTCTTCCCCCTCAAAAGCTGCTATTTGCATTGGTAGGAAAATCATTCCTCGAAAGCTGCTATTTGCATTGGTAGGAAAGCTAATAGCAGCTTTGGAGGAGCAAGCGTCATCCAGACTGCAGCCCCGTCCTTTTACAGTCATTCCAATTATCATATCAGCAGTTGCTATTTCTGGTTTGTTTTGTTTTTAAAGCATGCATGTGCAATGCGAAGGTGCATCTAAAAAAGTGCATGGTGTCTAACTTGGCTCCAACATTCGCCAATGAAACAAGTCTTAGCGATCCTTACCAGATTTGGGGTTGCACAGAACTGGAGGACTGCCGCTGATCGTTGGGCTGCTGCTGAAGTACCCACTGCTGCTACAGCTACTCATACTGCTCCGTCTGACTGCTGAGACAATCTTTATCTCCTTGGTGGGGCTCACTTTCCCAAGCAGAGGAGGAGGAGGAAGGGAAATAGGCAGGAGGTCATAAATTAATTTCTCTCTCTCTTACAATTCTCTTTACCGTCATTCATAAGAGGGGCCAGCAAACTTTTTCAGCCGGGGGCCGGTCCACTGTCCCTCACACCTTGTGGGGGGCTGGACTATATTTTGGGGAAAACAATGAACAAATTCCTATGCCCCCAAAATAACCCAGAGATGCATTTTAAATAAAAGGACACATTCTACTCATATAAAAATACGCTGATTCCTGGACTGTCCATGGGCCGGATTTAGAAGGCGATTGGGCCGGATCTGGTCCCCGGACCTTAGTTTGCCTACCCATGATTCATAACTTCAGAAGTTTCTAGTGCAGGCATCCCTAAACTCGGCCCTCCAGATGTTTTGCGACTACAATTCCCATCATCCCTGACCACTGGTCCTGTTCACTAGGGAAGATGGGAGTTGTAGTCCCAAAACATCTGGAGGGCCGAGTTTGGGGATGCCTGTTCTAGTGCATCTTGTCACCTTCAATAGTCCCATCACTTTGATGACGAACTGCTCATTTAGTACAATAGTGCTTTTCAAAACAAATAAGCAAAGCATTATTAGTTTTTTGGATGGCCTTCTAAGTCCATTTCACCTTTATATTGTTGTATCAGAAATGCCACTGCTCTGATTTTATATCCAGAGGTCACCTAAATTTCTAAAACTTGTGTTGCCCATTCATAAACAGCTACATCTTTAGGGTACTTCCATACACAAATGTTTTTTTTTTTAATTTGGTTTTTTTTGCTTCAGGCTGCAATGCCGTGTGAACCCAATGGGACTAACTTTTGGCTAGGTATGTACAGTGGTACCTCGGGTTACATACGCTTCAGGTTACAGACTCCGCTAACCCAGAAATATTACCTCGAGTTAAGAACTTTGCTTCAGGATGAGAAGAGAAATCGTGCTCCAGCGGCACGGCAGCAGCAGGAGGCCCCATTAGCTAAAGTGGTGCGTCAGGTTAAGAACAGTTTCAGGTTAAGTACGGACCTCCGGAACGAATTAAGTACTTAACCCGAGGTACCACTGTATAGGATTGTGCTATAAGTCAGTTGCACAATACAAAACCAAAACTGGCTAGAATGCTCACTCACATTACTAACGTTTTTCTTCTGCCTTCTCTTCTAAATTAAGAAAAGATTTATGCTTTCATAAATAGCACAAAAGAGGATCAACTTCAATATGGGAAGCTGCCGTCTTGCACTAGATTGTTTACTGGGCACCTGCATAATGTAATGATTGAAACATTCTCCTCCCATACTTCCCCTTTTCAGCTTCTGGATTTTTTTCCAGGGCACAGAAAACCCAACTTCTGGAAAAAAATGGAACAGCTGAACAATTTCCTCAGGGACAGATGACCTAGCACACAGCTAATCCAAGGTGGCAATGACTCGCATAGATTGTGCTCTAACCATTTATTCTTCTCCTCTCAAGAACTCTATTACTTTAACCCCTCCTTTTCAAACAGCATTTAATGCATACACTTCCCTCCCCTCAAGGCAGTCTGCAAGTGCTCAGAGGCACATATTCCAGGTTCTGTGAGTGAGCTGCAGTGAATCTTGTTGAATCTTGGTTGAAAGTACTATAGAAATGGATAAACTACTATTTTTTCCTACTAATACCACGAAGACTTCCTTCTACCTTGGTACTCAGATACCTGAGAGGAAACTGGTGTGCTTTTTATTGTCATGGTTCTGCTTTCGTAGACAAAAGGGACTGTCGTGACTCTCTGGCATCAAGCGGGACTTCTCAGCGAGCAGCTCCATCAATCTCCTCCTCCGGCGGAAATTCATTCGGAACTGGAACAGCAGATTGCTGTCTATAAAATGGTGTTTGTTGCACACTGGGAAGGAAGGTAGGTGAGAGGGAGAGAGAAGTGGAAAGGCCTTTTTAGTGGGATAGAGAACACAGAATGTGTCAGGAATAAGGGGACAATGCTTGCAGTAAGCTACTTGAACTGGGGTGGAGAGGTCATCGGCAAAAATGGGAAGACGCAAGCAGATTGGGATGAACGCAAGAGAAACGCTTATTGCGCATCGAGGTCCCCCAAGCCACCCCAATAACTCACACTTCACACATCAATTTTTTGTTTAAGGTTTTTGGCATGAATTTGGCCACAACTTTATTTAAATACACACACGTGAGTGGTTGCTTAGGCATTGGTTACGACTATCTGTCCTTGCCCCAGAGACAGAACTGACTTCCGGATTCCAGCGGAAGCCAGGCAGGGGGACAGGACTGACCTCCAGATTCCAGTGGAAGCCAGTCAGGGAGAGCCATATTGGGGAGAAATGAAGCTGGGCATCAGTCCCCCATCTCTCACCCTCATGCCCCCTGGGGCTTGCACAGCCCAAGTCCGATGACAGGGACTAGGATGAAAGGGATGGCAAGCCCCTGGATTCCTGTATTCTCCCCAGCAACACTCCTTGCCCAATCACAGCATGAGGCCAATTTGCCCAACAACAGTGGGGTGGCCTTTTTGGCCCCCACCGCAACACGTGCTCTCTATTATGGAGAACACGCTTTGGTGTACAGGTGCCCCACAAACAAATCAGAATGGATGATCAGTGAAGACAAGATATAATATAACCTCCATTTACAGATAGGTAGCCATGTTGGTCTGCCATAGTCAAAATAAAAAAATTCCTTCCAATAGCACCTTAAAGACCAACTAAGTTAGTTCTTGGTATGAGCTTTCGTGTGCATGCACACTTCTTCAGTGTAAGCTTTGTGCAAGGAAAGGATGAATGCTCAATAAACAGGTCATCTGGACAGGCCACAGACTCAGATGTCATTGCTCTCTGTAGAGTCTTCCAAGCCGTATATTAGAACTTACCCATTTGGAGTGGGGAAACTTTTTTAAAAAAAACCTGTTATGTTTGGCATTATGGGTCTATCAAGATGAACCAAGACTCGAACTGGGTGTTTTTTGGTTTGCATACTAATGCCTTTGTCAGCCATTGGAGGCTATAGAATGAATGGAGGAAAGATCAACATTGTTTGTCTTTAGGCTACAAAGTGGCGCCATCCCCCAGAGAACAGTCTCTATGTACTGATGCGCCTATAAATATTTCCAGGTAAGTGTTAGTGATATGTATCTAACTCACAACCTTCCCATCTCCCACTCCATTTAGACAGATGCTTTCCTTTTGAGTGTCGCCAGCCAACGTGAGTTTTGGACTTCCCATTCCACAATATGTTCTGAACGTCTGGCTCCTGGAACTCCTTGGTAATACCAGTCTCTGCTCCTGTACACACTCATAGTATGTCTCTGCGCTAACAGGGCCCCAGGACCACAAAACCTGGTATTTATTATTTAGATCAGCCTTGATAAGTCAGGACAGGCTTTGCTATATTACATTTTCAACATGCACTCTCTCAACAGAGACATCAGTTCATTCTCACTCCACGCCCTTAAGGCAGCAAGAGCTACTTACAATCAGGTGTGTTTCCTATCTATCTGCTGTTGTAACTTCTGGAAAGGTCTATGCCAGGTTTGAGAACATGTTTGGTGCCAAGACGGACTGAATTTATATCCCATCCTTCCTCCCCAAGTTGCCCAGGGCAGCAATGATCTCTTTACTTTTTGCAAAACTTTACACGACATGCTTTGATATTGAATGAGAATGCCAGGCTCAACTCTGCACCCAGAAGTAGCTGCAGTATAATAAATGCATCTACGTTATTATTGTAGCAGTAATTGTCCAGAACCACTAGTTCTTAGAAGCTGCAGTCCCTGAATATCTTAGGTAACAAGGAGGATAAACTTCCATTTCCTAAAAGCATTGTAATTAATAATGGAAATAAATGTGTTGGACATTCGCCTATATATATATATATATATATATATATATATATATATATATATATGCAGGTTTTGGTGTCTTCGGGTGTCTTCCCGTGTAAGAGTTGGGGTGTCTAGGCGACGTTTCGACGAGGTCTCACTCGTCATCTTCAGGCTGGTGCTTTCGGCTTCTTGTTACTAGAACAGAGCAGGATCTCAGTGTTTGAGTTCCTATAAATACTGTTGAGGGGGTGTGGTGTATAGCCTCCAACGTTCTGGGCAGAGAGGGAGTTCCCAGGTTAGTGTGCCTTTTCTTCTTTTGTTCCTTAATTACTTGAGGGATATCTTGAGTGATTTCTTGAGTGATATTCTGAGTACCACTTAGGAGGGTCATTAGGTGTGGATTAGTTGCTAAAGCTTTCGTGTCTTGACCTCTTGAGCTTGTGAAGAGTTTTTCTGAGAAGATGGCTGTACTGCACTTAGTTGTGCTCTGGCTTGGCTTCGTGTATAGGGGCGAGCTGTGGTTTTGTGCCCTGTGCCAGCCAGATCTGTGTAGGGATTGCAGGGGGGTGCAGCATCCGGAGGTGCCACTATGGTTTGGCTACTGGATGGTGTCTGTACTTTATCTGTGGAGAGGGTCTGGGTTTGGGTCTGGTGTGGTTGATTGGAGATGGCGTTCTGTGTGTCTCTGGTTCTGGTGTCGGTTTTTGTGGGGAGGGCTAATTTCCAGATGTCTGGCAGGCGGGACGTGTCGTCACGCTTGTTCATGTTGTGAGGGTGTTTCTCTATCTCGATGGCTTCCATGATTATTCTCTTGTGGTGATGTTCCATGTTAAAGAGCAATTTGGAATCTGCAAAATTAATTTCGTGTCCTGTTTCTTTCATGTGTTGGTAAAGAGAGGAAGTTTTTTCTTCTTTTTTGACGGCATTCTTGTGTTCTGCGATACATGCATTTATTCGTCTGTTTGTTTGTCCAATGTACGTGGCTGGGCAGACTTTGCAGGGTATTTCATAGACCCCTTGGTTTTCTAACTGGATTTTATCTTTTGGGTTTCTGAGGATATTGGCTATTTTTTGGTTGGTGCAAAAGGCTGTTTTGATATTGTGTTTATGGAGGATTTTGCTAATTTTATCTGTAGTGCCCTTGATATAAGGAAGGAGGGCCATGCCATTGTTTTCTTCTGTGTCTTGGTTTTTGGGGGGTGTTTCTTTTTGGATTAGCTTCGTAACCCTGTTTTGTTGGTATCCGTTGGCGATTAACACATTTGAGAGATTCTGTAACTCAGTTGTCAAGTGGTCTTTGTCAGCCAGGCGTTTGGTTCTGGAGATGAGAGTCTTGGCTACGGAGTTTATTTGTGCAGGGTGGTGGTGTGATTGTGCATGTAAGTAGCGGTTGGTGTGTGTTTTTTTCCGGTAGATAGTGTGTCCTAGGGAGCCATCAGGTTTTTTGTAGATTAGGACGTCAAGGAAGGGAAGTTGGTTGTTGGCTTCTATTTCCATAGTGAATTGTATTTTGGGGTGTAGGCTGTTGAAATTAGCCCTCCCCACAAAAACCGACACCAGAACCAGAGACACACAGAACGCCATCTCCAATCAACCACACCAGACCCAAACCCAGACCCTCTCCACAGATAAAGTACAGACACCATCCAGTAGCCAAACCATAGTGGCACCTCCGGATGCTGCACCCCCCTGCAATCCCTACACAGATCTGGCTGGCACAGGGCACAAAACCACAGCTCGCCCCTATACACGAAGCCAAGCCAGAGCACAACTAAGTGCAGTACAGCCATCTTCTCAGAAAAACTCTTCACAAGCTCAAGAGGTCAAGACACGAAAGCTTTAGCAACTAATCCACACCTAATGACCCTCCTAAGTGGTACTCAGAATATCACTCAAGAAATCACTCAAGATATCCCTCAAGTAATTAAGGAACAAAAGAAGAAAAGGCACACTAACCTGGGAACTCCCTCTCTGCCCAGAACGTTGGAGGCTATACACCACACCCCCTCAACAGTATTTATAGGAACTCAAACACTGAGATTCTGCTCTGTTCTAGTAACAAGAAGCCGAAAGCACCAGCCTGAAGATGACGAGTGAGACCTCGTCGAAACGTCGCCTAGACACCCCAACTCTTACACGGGAAGACACCCGAAGACACCAAAACCTGCATTCCTGTACCCGTGAAAATCTACGAAAGCATATATATATATATATATATATATATATATATATATATGTAGGTTTTGGTGTCTTCGGGTGTCTTCCCGTGTAAGAGTTGGGGTGTCTAGGCGGCGTTTCGACGAGGTCTCACTCGTCATCTTCAGGCTGGTGCTTTCGGCTTCTTGTTACTAGAACAGAGCTCTGTTCTAGTAACAAGAAGCCGAAAGCACCAGCCTGAAGATGACGAGTGAGACCTCGTCGAAACGTCGCCTAGACACCCCAACTCTTACACGGGAAGACACCCGAAGACACCAAAACCTACATTCCTGTACCCGTGAAAATCTACGAAAGCAAATATATATATATATATATATATATATATATATATATACACACATATATATATATGAGCGAATGATGGACTTGAAGAAAGAATACAGAGTGGGGTTCATTTCTATTGCAAGGAATGTCCAAAACTGCTGAATATTGAGACTCATGTGAATGCTAACCATCCTAGATGAATTTTGTGACTGTCTAAAGATACCTGTTCCTCAATTCTCATTGGACATGCACCAAAGAACACTGAAAGTCACATTTAGGTTACTGTCAGCATTCACATCTGTATGTTTTTGGACATTTATTAGTTTGCTTGGGGTTGTCAAGATTCCTTCACAGTATCTGTGTGTGATGTCAATTTTTCAAACAGAAGTTTTGTACACAATATTGCAAAACGCTATGCAAAACAAAACATCTTATAAGCAAAAGCATGAAAAGCAGATAAAAATCAAAAGTAATGAATAAAAAATGCTCGTAAGAATGTACCTTAACGAATAAATGAATAAATGTACCTGTAATGAATAAAAAATGCTCGTAAGAATGTACCTTAAAAAGGTAAAGGGACCCCTGACCATTAGGTCCAGTCGTGGCCGACTCTGGGGTTGCGGCGCTCATCTCACTTTATTGGCCGAGGGAGCCGGCGTACAGTTTCCAGGTCATGTGGCCAGCATGACTAAGCCGCTTCTGGCAAACCAGAGCAGCGCATGGAAACGCCGTTTACCTTCCTGCTGGAGCGGTACCTATTTATCTACTTGCACTTTGACATGCTTTCGAACTAATGGTTGGCAGGAGCAGGGACCGAGCAACGGGAGCTCACCCTGTCGCAGGGATTCGAACCGTCAACCTTCTGATCGGCAAGTCCTAGGCTCTGTGGTTTAACCCACAGCGCCACCCACATCCCTTACTGCATAGTAATTTGATAATATAACCTGAACATCCACAATTCACCAAATTTTGGACAACAACTACAACATCAGCATTAAATATATAATTTCGAATATTACCTATTTGGTACTTTCACAGTGAATCATTATCCAGAGCATATTTTTATTCTTATGAAGTTACTGACCGTAGAAACATCGCCTACCATTCCGTCACACCACTCCATTTTAAAAAGACGCTATGGCTGTGCTCACACATGCTCTTTGCTTGATGACTCAAACATTGAGTGACGACTTGCAAGTGTAGAGGAGCTATCAAATCAAATATTAAGAATAAAGGTGTTGTTTAACTCCAAACAATGGCTGTGCTCACACAAGCCAAGAGCATGTGTGAGCACAGCCATAGAGTATTTTTTAAATGGAGTGGTGTGACGGAATGGTAGGCAATGTTTCTACAGTCAGTAACTTCATAAGAATAAAAATATGCTCTGGATAATGATTCACTGTGAAAGTACCAAATAGGTAACATTAAAAATTTGGCTGATTGGTTGTTGCCATTTGGGTTTTGCCTACCGCGTACCAAATCGTCACAACTTGTAAGGTTGCGGATAGGCTCTGGTTAAGGTGATAGGGATAGGGACATTTGGGTGGTGGAGATAGCCTGTTCCCGGCTTTCCGCTTATCCAGGTGTGGAAAATTCCTGCCGTGCCCCTGTCCCTACGACAGACGACACATGATGGCATAGCAAGGTCAAGCGAACAAGTCCTAAAAGTAGGGAAAGGTGGGCGGGTGCTCCGAATGCACACGCCGAAAGAGTAAGCTCTGGGTCACGTGCATGGGCATAAACAGGTCCCTCAAACTGTTTGGACTGCGTCCCATTGGCCAGATTGCACCCAGCTTCGAGGGACCTACCAATCGGGTGTTGTGGCTGACCAATCGTACCCACCCACAACACAGGGTGTCAGTTTTCCAGGTCTCACTGCAATACGTGCCCTCTTTAAGGGAGGACCTGATCTGCCAAAATTTCATTATTCCAAGCACTGACAAAAAGACAAATTGCTGCGCTTCCTGTCATTCGCTTCTTCAACTGCCGCTTGCAATTATTGTTATTAAAGAGATTCCATCTCAGCCTGCTTTATTTCAGCTTTCTGGTTTATTTCAGTGGCAACTTTATTGGCTCGCCCCACCAGGTGTGCTTTCCAATTCCCCCCCCCCAAGGCCTTC
Source organism: Podarcis bocagei (assembly GCF_964188305.1). Lineage (NCBI taxonomy): Eukaryota > Metazoa > Chordata > Lepidosauria > Squamata > Lacertidae > Podarcis > Podarcis bocagei. The sequence continues at coordinate 77,188,956 of NC_138133.1, read as the reverse complement.
ATTAAGCTGAATAGTTTTAAATTTAAAATTGCAGAGGATGTTACATTTTGTAGCAATTCATTTCCTGGTTCCTAGATTCTAATTACACCATGGATGGTGTCTGACTTCATTATGCAGAAAGCAGGTGATCTCATGGTTTTAAATATATGCAGTGATAACTGAGTGAGTGGGTGAGAGTGAAACAGAGCATCAGCGCTGTAAGTAAAAACCAAACTCAGTAGTAGAGAACATAAGGCTAGCTGTCTCCTAAGTCTGATTCCCCCCACCCACCATGTGCACTGAATATCCACTTTCGCCAGCTACATTATATTCAAGCTTGGCCCAGCTCACAAAGAAAATATCTGAATAAAGTCCACTTTATTTTCCTACATCCACTTCCAAGAATCTTCCGAGAACTGAATAAAAAAGATTTTGAAGAAATCACTGTCATTATGGAAAGCACCACAGATTTCCAAATCTTTAACTCCTCATCTTTTGAACATTTGGCACATGAATCTTCTATAAATGCTTTAGGATAGTGACCAATTTTAAAAAATAAAAAAATTACTCATTTCTTTTGCATTTGCAAAATCCTGTGTTTTTCTGCCCTGCCCATATTTCCTAGAGATTGATGACCTGATTTTCACGTTAAATGTGTACCTTTCATCTCTGCATAACCCTGATGTGTCACACACTGCCCCACTAAGTACAATAGCAGAAGGGCTTCCCTTCCAATTTTCCTCCCAGTGGAGAATAAATACCGCAAGACAAAAACATATGATATTGCAGAGAGCTTTCCCCCCATTCCTTCCAAAGGCTTTTTGGTCTTCAGAGCTAATCTGGCATCTGTAAATGTGCTTTAATGGTAGCATCAATTCAGAACATCTACCCTGTCATTAAAAATCCAGACGTTCAGTTACTGGTGTTCATCTATCTTTCTATCCAAGCCAATTCCCAATATTATATCCCGCTCTCCTAACATTTCATCATGTTTTACTGGGCTCAAGAAAAGAGACTTTTGGTTGTTCCAGGGGGTTGGACTTAAACCAATGGGTTCAAATTACAAGAAAAAGGATCTAGACAAAACATTAGGAAGAGTTTTCTGAAGATATGAGTGGTTCACCAATGGAAATGGACCACCTTGGAAGGTGGTGGACTCTTCTTTGTTAGATTATTTTAAGCAAAGAGTGAATGGCCATCTATCATCTATGCTTTAAAGGTGAAAAGGTAAAGGACTCCTGAATGGTTAAGTCCAGTCAAAGGCTATGAGGTTGTGGTGCTCATCTCACTTTCAGGCTGAGGGAGCCGGCGTTTGTTGAACTTCCTGTAGAGGCAGGCAGTTAGAATAGATTACTTTTGAGGGACCTTCCAATTCTATGACAGTTTGATCTCTAAAGGCAAGGAACAGTTTGTCCCAATCTGTGTCTACAGATGCTTTTACTTTTGCCATCCATTCCACCATGGGAGAGACACAGCCTGTACTCCTCTCCCTTCCGAAGGTAGCCGAAATATTAGGGAAAGGGGCATTGCTACCCAGTCTCAGCGAAGGTGACAGATCTTTAGCTAGTCTACATTTCTAAAATGCTTGTGCTGCATTCCATAACCCCATCTAGTGTCATACCAAGATATAGATCCCTGGGTGGGATTATATGCAGATGTATAGCGGGGCTGTCAGCATGAGACAGCAGCTACACCCTGGGAATGGCTTTGACTGGCCAAGCTAAACCAAGTGAGGGCAGCCAATGGATCTCAAACCATTGATGAGTTAGACTTCCCCTGCATACAAAGACAGGCTCTGGCACAATGAGTGGACAAGACCAGTAGTGGGTCCAATGGTCAAGAAGGAAGTTTCTGCATGGGCTGCAGAGGGAAGTGAGGAGCAGATGGGGCTCATCAACCTGGGAAGGTAGCCCATCTAGAAGAAGGGAAACTCTGGTCCTAAAACTCTGCTGCCTTGCAGGAGATCTTTGGGAGAAGATCTTTGGGCCTACACAAATCCAGGGTGGAGTCCCTAAGACCATTGGATGGTGCCTTGCACATTTCCTTCCAACAATTCCTGCAGCCAAGCTCTGCATGCAGTCATTCAGTACATGATATGCATACATCTCAAAGTTTACCAAATTGGGAAAGACCAGGACCAACATAAGGCACAGAGCACTGCCAGAAAGGGGTGGCATTTTCAGATAGAAGTTCAAGAGGAAACAGAAGGTTCTAGTTAGAGAGGGAGCTGGTGTAACATAGTGGTTAACCTAAAATTCTGGTTGGAACCATGTCTCTGCCATCAACTCCGCAGATGTCTGTCCCCTTAGTCGTACCTACTGTACCTGCAAAACTGGGATAATAGTACTGCAAGGGTTGTTGTAAAGTTTATGACAAAGTAATGCACATGAAATGCTATACACACTCAAAAGCATTATAGAAACACAAAACATTTATTATAATTCAGAAAGGCATTTAGATATGAAAGCTCTTGCCTCAATGCTAGGATCTGAACTAAAGTTGACAGTCAGGCCCTTTTCTATGACAATAAATTAACTAGAGAAGGAAACTGCATGTCATTATTCTTTGTGCTTATTCAGCAATAAGGGTAGTCGAGTTCTATTATAAACTGTGACAGCAGTTTATAAAGACAACCAATGAGGCACAAAGGTATTTTATCCTACACTCAATCGTCAGCCAAATATCTCATTCAGCTCTTGCCAGGCTACAGCAGAATGCCAATTAGTGTTAATTGAAACTGTATTGACAATGCTGACATATAAGTCACAAAGAATGGCTCGGCCCTTGGAAAGCAGAGGAAACTTGCCAGCGGATCCATGGTATTTACTTGCAAACTGAGCAGACTCTATAAAGATTGCAATAAACAGACAACGGAGTGAAAAGCAGGCAGCTGTTGTTATTTCAAAGTTAGCTTGCAATTTGGAAACAGGATGGGGGGGAGGTGAGAAGGGAAGATTTCTAATTTTTTAGCTATGCTAGTTTCAGTATAAGTACAGATGCAGTCAAAACAGATGTTATTTTTGTTTGCTACAGCTAAAATCCATAATCATTCCATCTCAGCTGAGTGTAACCAATATCGTTTCTAACTCGGGTGAAACACAATGAAATCTATAGAAACTAAGTCTCTAAACCAAATCTCCTACTGGCAAAGTATTATAAATAAAGAGCTTAGCCTCTCTGGGCTTTAATCAGATTTTACACCAGTCCTTTTCATCCTAAGTTCTTGGAAAGTCAAGAAGAACACTCCATTTCTAACATTAAACAGGAACAAGGGAGTTGCATACATTTTCCCTGGCTGCAATTCCAATCTGGTTCAGTTCCTCAGGGGAAATCTTGCATGACTGGGTCAGAACACTGTCGGATTAGCCCATCAGTGCCCTTGGTAGCCGGCCAAAAATTATGGTTGCCAGTGGGAGGAAGTTGCTTGTTTTCAGGTGGTGCATTAGCATGTTTTGATTTGATCGGGGAAACCTGGGTTGCAGCCCTGTTCCATTTTTTGTTTCTTTGCTTCTTTTAATTTTTAATCACCTTCATCCCATAGGATTCCAGGTCATCCAGATAAAGTATTCGAATAAAACACAACATGCAATCACACAATTATTAAAATCTTTTTTTAAAAAAAAACACCCTTCGATAATGTATTGAAATTTCAGCCATAACAATTACAGCACAGCAGCAGACAGAAGACTAAATTGGGCTTCACACATCCTTGACCTCTCAAAGGACCAATGGAAAAGGTATGCCTTCAATTGATACAGAGAATCTGGCAAGAAAAGATACGGCTTGTTGACAGGACAAACAGGGCTGGCAGATTTTGGAAGAGACACTCCAGGCTCAGTCCTGCTCAGAATTAGCTGGGCAGCAGTTCCATTGAACCCAGAGGTGCTTTCTTCTGACTGCAGAGGATGGTTTAACTCATAACACACTTTGAACTTTAACAAAAGCTCTTCAGCCTGCTTTAGCTTTTTAATGACAAATGCAGTAGTCACGAAATTAAAAGACTCCTGCTTCTTGGGAGAAAAGCAATGACAAACCTAGGTAGCATCTTAAAAAGCAGAGACATCACCTTGCCAACAAAGGTCCGTATAGTTTAAGCTATGGTTTTCCCAGTAGTGATGTATGGAAGTGAGAGCTGGACCATAAAAAAGGCTGATCACCGAAGAATGGATGCTTTTGAATTATGGTGCTGGAGGAGACTCTTGAGGGTCCCATGGACTGCAAGAAGATCAAACCTATCCATTCTGAAGGAAATCAGCCCTGAATGCTCACTGGAAGGACAGATCCTGAAGCTGAGGCTCCAATACTTTGGCCACCTCATGAGAAGAGAAGACTCCCTGGAAAAGACCCTGATGCTGGGAAAGATCGAGGGCAGAAGGAGAAGGAAGTGGAAGAGACAGTTTCACTGCTGCGTAAAGGCTCTGGGTGATATTCAACTATGTTTTACTCAAGGGTAGGCCCATTAAAATCAATAAGCTCAACTAAGCTAGGTCCATTAATTTCAGTAGGTCTGAGTGAAACCTAACTGAACATCAGCCACATACTTTTCCCCTCCAAAGCTCTAGTGCAAGTTCTTAACAAAGGTGGCAGGAGGGTCTGCAGAATCCAGTTAGAATGAGGAGAATCTACTGTCTAGAGAAAGCTGGTAAAAGTGGTGCTGTGATACTTTCATTTTTTAAAAGATGGACAGCCCGCCTGAAGCAGATGGGGGCCTGAAGGGGCCAAGGCTGATGGCTGAACCAGTATCCAATGTGAGGTATATCTGTCTGTGTGATGTGGCAGAATAAGAACCTGCAGTGGCCTCTCTCTCTCTCTCTCTGCATTATCTTATCTTCACCCTGTTCTACCTCTCCCTTTTATCTCCCAGTCCTTACCTATAGCATGTTCTTGCCACTTCAGAGGCCAAGGGAGTATACTTTACTTGTGTGTTGTGCCCTTAGCAGCTGGCACCCTATAAATTACTCTCTGGCAGCAAGATTAATTGCACAACTATGATGTAAGCTGGCAAAAAGTCATTCATTGCGTTATTTCCAGCCCAAGTTGAAGAGCAATAAGATTAAAAAACCAAAGCGAAAACCCTCAGAGCCAGTTGTAATTCAATCCCTTTGAGGGTTGGCATTGCCAAGGGACAACAAGGAGTGAGCAGATCGCTACAGGACAATAAGAAATGACGGATGATGTGGCCCAAGCCCTACACTACCCAACTCTCCCCTGAAAATTACCTTCTGCTGGCAACAACCAGGCAGAATTGGACTTAAGAAGTAATTAACCTTTGCTGCTCTCACAGTTTGAAGCTTTTAAAATCAACTGGACTTAAAAGATAGTCAAGACTAAGGGCTTATCCACAGTTTGTTTTGTCCTGCTGCTTTCCCCTGGAGAAAGTCACTCTTCAGTGCTCAATCAGACCAAACAGCAATTTGGGTTTCCCCCTGGATTGGCATTTGTTCCGATCGATCACTAAAGAGTGGGTTCTTCTTTGGAAAGGAGCAGGGCAAGGGGAAAACTGCTCAGACTCCTGCTTCCTATGCACAGTAAATGCAGAGTATGGATGAGCACTAAGGTTGCACACACACTCCTGGTTATTCTGCATTCAGTGCACTCCCACACTGGTTTGGAAAGCAGTGCACACCTGACATCAGCCACAATCCCTACCTGCCCTGTATCTGCCCTGTCGCTCCTTAGGAAATACTGCATTATGATGGGCTTGCCCAGCTTCAATCAAAATATACAAAAAGGAAAACCTTGCTGTGTTCTGAGCTGGCGATGTGTGCACAGCCCAATTCCTATGCCGTTGTTTTAAACTGGACTCAGGTCACAACTAACTTTTCCAACTTTGGGCTCTCACGGTTGGCAGCTTGTGCTGAACTCTGAATCACAGGTTTTCCACAAGGAGGAGAAACCACCACAACCAAACCCTTCTTGGGTACAGCTGAAAAAAGAAAGAAGGATATACTCTTCTCAGAAAAAGAAATATAAGCTGCTCAATAGGACATGGGTCAAAATGACCAACCTAATGATGCCAGAACTACACAAATTGTGACCCACCAAGCTGACCACTAACTACTAAGTATAGTTACTTAATATAACTTTCTGTTTTGCTTCCTGTCTGGGATTGCAAAAGTGAGGAGCATTCACAATATATATGCTCACCACTTAAAAATATGTAGGGTTAAGCAGTCCATGTTCAAACATGCAACCACCTTATGAGATCCTTCGCATCTAGACAGAGCTCGCTAAAGCAGTGAACATTTCTCACCATGCTGTATAATTCCGTGCTCCAGCAGCCTGCGACCAAGTTGTTCAGCTTCAGACCTTGTGGTGGCCTCTCCTTCCTGGATCAACCAGTCAATCAGCTGAGATGCCATGAAAGTGCGTTCATATTTTATTCCTTCCTCTTCCCTGGCTTGTAAAAGTGCATTTTCAGTATTCATCAGCCTGCGACGAAAGAAGGGAGGGAGACGCAATGTGAGCACATGAAGGTTAATCTGCAGAAATGTGTTCTAATTCCACCTTGGTCCAGGTTTACCCAAGGATGGAGCAAGGACATTGCAAATAACACAAGTAGTTGCTTCCAGTTGGGAGCATTTAAGAAAGGAGCCGGCGTACAGCTTCCGGGTCATGTGGCCAGCATGACTAAGCCGCTTCTGGCAAATCAGAGCAGTGCACGGAAAACCGTTTACCTTCCCGCTGGAGTGGTACCTATTCATCTACTTGCACTTTGACGTGCTTTCGAACTGCTAGGTAGGCAGGAGCAGGGACTGAGCAATGGGAGCTCACCCCATCGCGGGGATTCGAACCACCGACCTTCTGATCGGCAAGTCCAAGGCTCTGTGGTTTAACCCACAGTGCCACCCGTGCACTGCTCTGGTTCGCCAGAAGTGGCTTAGTCATGCTGGCCACATGACCCGGAAGCTGTACGCCGGCTCACTCGGCCAATAAAGCGAGATGAGCACCACAACCCCAGAGTTGGTCACGACTGGACCTTATGGTCAGGGGTCCCTTTACCTTTTTACACATAGATCAGAGGGTGAGGACATGCTTTGTATGCAAAAGGTCCTGCATACAATCAACAGCATCTGCGCAGACTGAGCCATATAGTAATGAAACAAGGATGTTTTTGTCCAAACACAGCACCCAGTTCTTCCCTGTAAGGGCCCCTCATCATCCATACCAAAGCATCTATCTGCTTTGCATTCGAAAGCTTCCAGGATCAATCCCCAGGATCTCCCTGTAGGGCTAGGAAAGATGCCAGTGCTCTGCAAGATTCATACAGGTGGTCTGCAGCATGTTGGTGGTGGAAGACATGAGGCACCACACCCATCACATTAAACAGCCAATCTATAACTATATTGCTACAGTCTCCTTAAAAATGTTCCTCTTAACTGCCTTGCAGGTCTGATAAATCAGGCTTATCTACCCAACTTCCTTATGAAATATATGACCAGGAACCTAGTGGAGAAAGCTTGCAACATAATAATTCCACAGTGAAAGCTAAAATTAGACCTATGTCAGTTGCTTCAGTGGGGGGTGGGAACTGACGGTTGCTAACCAAGTAATAGGTCAATGAACTCATCCGAAACTTCATGTTACGTGAACTGTAGAATAAATTCACTTGTTCCTTCTCCTTAGTTCTTCTCTTCCTGGCCTACAACGTGAAATAACAGGCTTCCACCATTCACACTTGACGATTTTCCAGATTCCTTTCAGGTTCACTAATGGCTAAACAGAAGTACTTCTTCTGTTTGTGAAAGGGGCGAAATCCTGTGAATGGAACAAACTCTGCTGTAGGCATTTTTATAATTCTAATGGTACCAAGAGGGACGCGGGTGGCGCTGTGGGTTAAACCACAGAGCCTAGGACTTGCCGATCAGAAGGTTGGCGGTTCGAATCCCCATGACGGAGTGAGCTCCCGTTGCTCGGTCCCTGCTCCTGCCAACCTAGCAGTTCGAAAGCACGTCAAAGTGCAAGTAGGTAAATAGGTACCGCTCCAGCGGGAAGGTAAACAGCGTTTCCGTGTGCTGCTCTGGTTTGCCAGAAGCGGCTTAGTCATGCTGGCCCCATGACCTGGAAGCTGTACGCCGGCTCCCTCAGCCAATAAAGCGACATGAGCGCCACAACCCCAGAGTCGGCCATTACTGGACCTAATGGTCAGGGGTCCCTTTACCTTTACCTTTAAGGCTTCCTTACAACCAGCTACCCTCCCCCTATGGATGTGACCGTGCTTGCTATCTGATTTTGTAACCTCAAGATTCCCCGGTTCTCCTTCTTATTCCATCAGCAGGAGGAAGCTGGGGTCTGATAATTACACCTTTCAACAGTCCCTGTTCTGGGGAGAAGCTAAACTGAGGCCAGAAAGGTAGCACAATCAACTGTGATTTGAAACCTCTTTACTGAGCAAATCTAGTTAGCTGCTTGCATCATGTATCCAGGTTGTTTACCCCATGTAATTCATGTACTTCACACACAGACACAAACTCTCGGAAGCTACGCATCTGCATGCGATGATAGCTAATGCCTCCTTAATTTTTGGCAGGGACAAAATGTTCTGGGGTTTAGAAAAGAGGGGAGGAAAAACAAGGATCTTGCCAGGGGGCAAACTGGAGAGTGATGTGTAAATCCAATAAACATTATCAAAAGCTATCTTGTTTTGACTGTGTTTTATCCACACAGGGGACACATCCAAACAGTGGACAAAGAGTTTAAACAGAGTTTAATTTTTAGCTACTCAAGCATGCATGGTCTCGCCATGGTAACAGGAAATAAAAAACAAGGTGCAACAGGGAGATTTTATTGTCCAGACACAAGCACACTGTGCAAATGAGCCCTGTAATTAAAATTGGTAGAAATATGCCCATCATGATAAACATGTGTGTGTGTGTTCACATGTGTGTGTCTATCAAACTATAAACAATGTTAAACACATCCCATTGGTATTCACAGCAACATCAGTTTTGGAGTGTTGACTCTCACTGAAAGTGGAATGGAAGAAGGAAAGGCTTCAGTTCCCCCTCTCTGCCTGTCTTGATCTTGATCCTGAGCAGACCACCTAACAGGTTCTATAAGCAATTTTAAGAAACAGGTGCAATGTTAGAACACACACTCTCTTTTATGTTTAGTTTTGCAGGGGTAGATGGGTAGGGAGGGCTTGCATCTGTAAGGCTGAATGGGCATTGTGTTGTGCTTGGAGCACAGGCAGACCTGTTGCATTTCCCATGGGAACTCTTGCAAGTGTCAGTACGGGGCAGGGAGGGGGGCAGGTTTGCCCTTAACGTTAAACTGCCCCCCCCAAATGCAGTGCTTTTCATCTCACATTTCATGCACATAGGGGTGAATGGCAAGAAATTACTTATTTTTTAATAATAATAATAATAATAATAATAATAACAATAATAATAATAATAATTTTTATTTATACACCTCCCTCCCTGGCCAGAGCCGGGCTCAGGGTGGCTAACACCAGTAAAATTACAGTAAAAACATAATTGGGGGGGGGACAATTTAAAATACAGGTCAAAATGCAATTTAAAATGCAGCCTCATTTAAAAAGTAGCCCATGGATCAAAACCGTAAGGGGAGGGAAAACATAAGGGTCAGACTGAGTCCAAACCAAAGGCCAGGCGGAACAGCTCTGTCTTGCAGGCCCTGCGGAAAGATGTCAAGTCCCCTGGGGGCCCTAGTCTCTTGTGACAGAGCATTCCACCAAATCGGGGCCAGTACTGAAAAGGCCCTGGCCCTAGTTGAGACTTAGTTAAGACTTTTGTAGGAAATCAAGGGATATACACTTGGAGACCATCAGTGTATGCTTCAGTACCGCACAAAACCTGTTCCCACCCCCCACCCCCCAGTGATCCCAATAATTAAAAATCAAGCAGGATCCCATCTTCATTCTGCTTTTAATTTTTGGTCATTCTAGAGCAGGAGTGGGAAACCTTCTTGTTATGAAGCACTCTTGACTCGCATTAAAAGTTTGCTTGGGGGTCACATCCAGTGGTGTGGAGTGGCATTAATGGGTGCTGACGGCATAGCTCACACAAACCTGAACTGAACTGACCACCTGCAAGGGCCTGCATGAAATTAGGCTGAAGGCCACCTGTAGCCACAGCTCTAACGTATAACAGGAGATACATGGGATTTTTGTATGTTAGACAGCTCTGCTTCATCTGCCTTGATAAAGTGTTTGCAGGTAGCCTGACAAAGTGGATTTAAAAGTGCTGTTAGTAAGCAGATTTTGTACAGTCTCAGATGATAAAACAGCATCATGGGAATCTTTCAAATGGAGAAGCCTGTTAAGTCATCCTGTCTACTTCCCCTTTTAACACACAGTTATTCCCTAATGACTGTTTCATCCAGTGTACCAGTTACAGATAGGTAGCCGTGTTGGTCTGCCATAGTCAAAATAAAAAAATTCCTTCCAGTAGCACCTTAAAGACCAACTAAGTTAGTTCTTGGTATGAGCTTTCGTGTGCATGCACACTTCTTCAGATACACTGAAACAGAAGTTGCCAGACTCTTCTATATAGTGAGAAGGTGGGGAGGGGTATTACTCAGAAGGGTGGTGGGAATGGGAGATTGGCAGATAGCTGAGATGAGCCTGTTGACGACTCTTAACGACTGCAGTAGGTCTTACAGGAAAAGGCAAGGGGTGAGAAGGTGAAAAATGGCTAAGTCATGTATAATGAGATAAGAATCCAATGTCTTTGTTCAAACCAGGTCTCTCCATGGTTTTAAGTTTGGTAATGAGTTGCAATTCAGCAGCTTCTCTTTCCAGTCTGGAAAAGAGAAGCTGCTGAATTGCAACTCATTACCAAACTTAAAACCATGGAGAGACCTGGTTTGAACAAAGACATTGGATAGAAGGATCTGGCAACTTCTGTTTCAGTGTATCTGAAGAAGTGTGCATGCACACGAAAGCTCATACCAAAAACTAACTTAGTTGGTCTTTAAGGTGCTACTGGAAGGAATTTTTTTATTTCATCCAGTGTAGTCTTTAAAGCCTCACGTCACCAGATAGGGCATAGAACAGCAACCAAAAGAAAGCTGACTGCCACAAAAACAGAGAATGTAATGACTACACATGGGTAGTTTGCAGTCCTGGGGGGTCTGTGTAGAAAGGAAATAAACTAACTGAAACAGAAAATTTTATTAAAGACACACACTATCACAGTATTTACTGGCACTCAAAGACTAAACCTGAGATGGTTTTCCACTATTTTGTTATTATTTACTCTAGCTTTAAAATGCATATACAGTGGTACCTCGGTTTACGAACTTAATCCGTTCCGGAAGTCCGTTCTTAAACCGAAACCATTCTTAAACCAAGGCGCACTTTCCCTAATGAGGCCTCCCGCCACCGGTGCCCTTCCACTGTTCGGATTCCGTTCTTAGACCAAAGTAAAGTTCTCAAACAGCGACACTACTTCCGGTTTTGCAGAGTTCGTAAACCGAATCGTTCCTAAACAGGACTGCCCTTCAAAAAAGAAAGACCACAGGGCAGTTTACAACATATGAAAGGTTGTAGGTTTGATCTCCTTTTTTAAAAAGGGCCCACATAGCATAGGAAAAAACTCTTTCTTAGACCTTGGGATACCAGTTAATGGGCTAGACAAATCAGTGGTTGGACTGATCACATTGAAACAAATAATTCGTTTATTTAAATATTAGTTAATATTAGTTTATTGAATATGAATTCAATATTAGTTCATATGAATGAAATTAATGCTAACATAACATGTATGCATTTATTCTGAGTGCAGAAAACACGTTTCCTTGCTGTAGAATTTGGCTTGTCTTAAAACCTATGGAGAACACACAGGCCTTCCTTTACATTAAAAATTTCCGTGGTCGCCATGCACTATTTAGAGCACTGCTATTTGAAGTAGGTGGGGAAGGGAGAATCTGAAGGATCTTTCTGCCTTTTAGCACTGGGGCAGAGAGCATCTTTCCCATCTATTTTAGGCTGAGTTCCAAGTTGGAACATCTAACTTTAACCACAGCCATTAAGCCTTGCAATTTCCCTCTGTTTATGAAAACATTCTTCTATGGCATTAGGGAAGTGTATTGAAAACACAGCATGTTCTTCCATTTGCTGTGTTTGACATTTGAAAAGCAAGGGAAATTTGTTTCACTGGCTGCTGCAAACAAATGGAACAAGAAGACAAACACAAAAAGAAGGGAAATTTAAAACAAACAAACAAACAAAAAGCACATCAATCCTACTTGGACTGAGGAACCATTATCGCAGTTTCCTCATGCTCTTCTTATTATATTATTCACTGAATTTATATACCACCCTATACCCGCAGGTCTCAGGGCAGTTCACAGAATAAAATCAGAACATAAAACCATGAAATTCATAATCTAAATGAAAACAAAATAAAAACAACAGCTACCCGACTCTTCTGTCTGCCTCACACATATATCCAAAAAGTCACTATCCTTCTCAGTGTTTTACTAGCCACTTATTTGTTTACCATCTGCTGTGAGTCAACTACCTGAAAGAACAGAAACCACCTGAAAAATACAGTCAGTATCAGGGACACGCCCAGCAGAGAGGAATCTCCAGAGGAGGAGGAATTGGCTGCACCTGAGTTGTCAAGAAGTAGGAGGCGGAGCAAGCGATTAGAGCAGAAGGTGGGAAGGACATGGCGTATATCTGGCCTTAAGAGAAGCTAGTCGAGTCAACTGACTCCGACAGTGAAGGATGTGTTGTGGAAGCTTGGACTGCTATAAGCCTGTTATTGAGAAATAAACCTCATCTACTTAAACTGCCAGTGTTCCATGTCTTGTGTGGGAGAAACGCTAAACCTGACAGCCAGCTTACATCCAATTGATCATGGCTTTGTTACCTGGTGGCCTGACAAAGATATTTACTTACCACTGGTGACCAGATGAATAACAACTGACCTACCGTACTTGTTTTCTGTCTCTGTGCCTAAAGATTTACAATCCCCTATCTGGTGACTGTATCACCCAGTAGTGATGTATGGAAGTGAGAGCTGGACCATAAAGAAGGCTGATCGCCGAAGAATTGATGCTTTGGAATTATGGTGCTGGAGGAGACTCTTGAGAGTCCCATGGACTGCAAGAAGATAAAACCTATCTATTCTGAAGGAAATCAGCCCTGAGTGCTCACTGGAAGGACAGATCCTGAAGCTGAGGCTCCAATACTTTGGCCACCTCATGAGAAGAGAAGACTCTCTGGAAAAGACCTGATGTTGGGAAAGATGGAGAGCACAAGGAGAAGGGGATGACAGAAGATGAGATGGTTGGACAGCGCTATCAAAGCTACCAGCATGAGTTTGACCAAACTACGGAAGGCAGTGGAAGATAGGAGTGCCTGGCGTGCTCTGGTCCATGGGGTCATGAAAAGTCGGACACGACTAAACGACTAAACAACAACAACATCTGGTAAAGGCCACAGCTTCTTGCTTTTACAATAGTACCTTGGGTTACAGACGCTTCAGGTTACAGACTTCGCTAACACAGAAACAGTACCTCGGGTTAAGAACTTTGCTTCAGGATGAGAACAGAAATCGTACGGTGGTAGCAGGAGGCCCCATTAGCTAAAGTTGTACCTCACGTTAAGAACAGTTTCAGGTTAAGAACGGACCTCCAGAACGAATTAAGTTCTTAACTCGAGGTACCACTGTATTTCCCAAGCCCTATTCTGATCTCCTACAGTCCCTTACTAGGGGCAAACATCCTTATTATTAAAATTTGTATATCGCCCATCATTACACGGATTAGCCATTTCTGTTATGCTAGGTAAGATTCCTGAGGACACCTGACAGACAAACCACTATTTGAGACAGCTCTGGAATGCAATTCTCAGTGTTACAAAGCACCTACTTTCTTTCATTTCTCACGTGCATTTTTCCCCTCTGAGGGCAAGTACATGCCATGCAGTTCCCCAAGCAAGTAACATGTACAAGAATGCAAAAACTGGGGTAAAGAGTCCATGAAAATGCATATATTGGTACGAATATCATCATCATCAACAACTTTATGACGGTCACAGACCAGCATAAGTTAAAACAGAAAACACAATAATTTAGGAAATAAAACAGGTAAAGGGGGTAAAAGGGGTGACTCAAAGAAGGGGCAGGGATGTGTGAGGGAGACTTTAAATCAGCTAGAAGGTTGAAAGCAAGCAGTTGCTAAAATAACTATAGAAAGGAGGGTGCAAGAGAGGGCATGGGTCTTGCGTATGAGCCTTCAGTTTAGGTCAGGCGCATGACCCAAACCATTCTTCGGCGAATGTCCATCATAGCAGTGCAAAATCTGCTGGGTTTGCATCTTGAAGTAGCAAGATCGGGTATAGAGTCGCTCTGTCTGTCCAGAGAATTTGTGTAGTATTGGCAGGAAGAACCTGACTCGTACGTCTGCATAATATTGACAGTGGAAGAAAGACATGTTCTGTAGTTTCTAGTTCCCCTGAGCCACAGGGGCATTTCCTCTCCTCGTATGGTACCTTCCTAAAACGGCCTTCCTGGATAGCTGAGGGGGAGGGGCCTGGCATCGGGCCAAAGTGAAGGCCCTTCGCTGTTTTGCTAAGTTGGTTATGGACGTGGGTGGCACTGTGGTCTAAACCACAGAGCCTAGGGCTTGCCAATTGGAAGGTCAGCGGTTCGAATCCCTGTGGCGGGTTGAGCTTCCGTTGTTTGGTCCCAGCTGCTGCCAACCTAGCAGTTTGAAAGCACCTCAGAGTGCAAGTAGACAAATAGGTACCGCTCCAGCGGTAAGGTAAACGGCATTTCCGTGCACTGCTCTGGTTCGCCAAAAGCGGCTTAGTCATGCTGGCCACATGACTCGGAAAAACTGTCAGGGGACAAATGCTGGCTCCCTCGGCCTATAAAGCGAGATGAGCGCCACAACCCCAGAGTTGTCTGCGACTGGACCTAACCGTGAGGGGTACCTTTACCTTTACCTTTAAGTTGGTTATATATGGCATTTGGGACCTGAGGTATCTTTTGGTTTATTGGTAAGAGTAACACAGAAAAATGCTTTGTTTCAGGGGAAATTATTTTGCAGAAGTGCATATATTAGGCAAAATTCCATACAAACGTGCATGTTAATGAGAAATTCACACTAAAATGCTGGTGCATTGTCTTGAGGACTTAGAAAAATTGCAGAGTAATGCAGGGGACAGAACTTAAGCTTGTGGAAACGAGAAAATGAGAGGAAACAAAGCTGACACGTTGGTCCATTCCTAGCTGCAGTCAGACAAATAAAAACACATTTCACTCTGTTCCTTGCACCTGAAAGAGCCACGTGTGCTGCTCATGGATGCTAGTGTTTTGTACCACAACACCCCTCATGAATTGACCAATCTGTTCACCTTTTGCATATCCATTTCCAGTAAATGTCAGCTCACATGTTGTACTTGTTGCTACTTGCGCCTAAATCAGGCATGCTGCAAACAACCCCTTCAGTCTGAGCAAATATGACACGGACCTCGTCGCAGGTGGCAAACTCCTCTGTTATTTGACCCATATAATCTGACAGGATATTCAGAATCTCTATCCAACCATCTGTTTCAAATCTTAATTATATGCTCAGGACTCATCTCTGTCAGTATAACCTTTCTCTTGGGAAAACTGAGGAGACGGAAGATGCCGTTCTTAATAAAGGATAATGTAATTCAGCAAGATCCTACGAATGTAAGACCATTTTTCTAGTTGTTAATCAACGCAAGCCGATAAAGAGCAGCTAACACTGTCAACCTTCTGTGTGCAACCTACTTTTCATAGAGCCTCTGTCCTCTCATGAAGGCCTTCACTTCGTTGTCAAGTGGGAACGTTCCATCATCTTTCCGAAAGCGGTAGAAAAGTTTGAGGTCCTTGAATTCCTTATGCTCATCGCAAACTGAAGTGCAAAACCCAGAAGAAGAAGAAATAGTAAACACCACATCAAGAACTTGAAGCAATCATTATGAATCTAGAAGCAATGCAGATACTAAATCATTGTTTTCCTTTACAAAAAAAAAAAAAAAACAGGCTTCAGATAAACCACAAAAACGATTGACCTTTTATTGTACTTCGTTAAAAAAAACCTTAGTTTGTGAAGCTCTGCACATACTCCTACTTTATTGTATTATCAGCAGCCATTTATAGGTGGGGGGAATTACTGACCTTTTTTTAAAAAAAATCTGTTAGTTATAGTTTATTGCATTTTTACCCCACCCTTCCTCTAAGGAGCATGGGGTGGTGTTTCATTGTTCTGTGTCCCCCACCATTTTATCTTCATAGCGCCCTGTGTGATAAGTTAAGCTGAAGGATAACAGAGCTTTGTAGTTGAGTGGGGACTTAAGTTTAAGTCTCCCTGATCCTCTAACCACTACACTGACTCCGGTAACCCACAAATAGTAATTTGTGCAAAGTTTACAGGCTGAAAGAGAAGGAGAAGCAACAGTTGCATTTCACTTTATTTATTTATTAAACCTATAAGTCCCCCCATAAAAGTAACTCAAAGCAGCATACAACAATAAATAAATAACACATATTAAAACCAGCATAACACGGAAACAGAATAACATCTAATCCTCATTGTGGCGATCACACAGGGTCCCCGGACGTTTCACCGTCTATTGATCCCTGTGCCACCACTTTATTTCTCGCTGCCACCACCCAGCCCTACCCGGGACAATACTGAGTCCAGTCAGGGTTAAATTGGAACACAAACTTCTGTTTATTTATTGCAGTTTAACAAGTGTGTGGTTTCATAAACGGTATCGGTCAATTACAATCATGGGGTGCCTATAGGGTGACCTATAACTTCCGCTACCTGCTCTCACTCACTAACCCACCTCTCAGATATTTACTTGTATTCCTAGCTCCTAACTGTTCCTGACTCAGCTTATTTTGCTGCACTAACTCAACCTACCCACGACCCAACTCCCAACAAACTCCCCCTTTCACCCCTCCCAGAGCTGGTTTTATAGTCCCTCTGACTCCACCCCCCCCGGGTTCTGATTGGGTAACCTGTTTAACTATTTCACCTCCAGCACTCTCATATGTGAACGTCAAACTCATTCCTGTTTTAAACTGCAACACCAAACAAAAACCTAAGTGAACAAGTGGACCTTCAGCTTGCATTGTGAACTAATAAGAATCAGCACCAGCCATTTCTTAGAAGTGAGGGCAATCCACAAACAGGGCCCCGCCATAGGTTTGCACCACTTATCAAAACTCTCTTTCTATCTTGTGATCAATGGCCATGTTCACAGGTATTGATAGGTTTCTGGCTTATTGTGGTTTATGACGAATAAGCAATCTGCCCAATTGCTCCCACTTTGAGCCTCCTTTGGTGTGCGCAGGCTAAACAAACCAGGAAAACTTGGCTTCCCCCCTTACGTTCAAAGATGAGATCCTGAATCGTTGCTATCTAGAGATTCATGATTGCTGGCCAACCTGAAACCATAGTTTGTTGCCGACTTACCAATGGCATCTTGTTCAGAAGCAACAAACCACAATTCCCAGTTTGTTTATCCTGCTTACACCAGGGGAGGAGTGAAGTCGAAGCAAGTGGGCAGCATGCAGTGGCTAGATCTTTATTTAGCATAAGCTACAAACCCCAGTTTATTGTTACATTGAGGCATCAGGCATAAGCCTGCATTTTATTAATGTTTGATCAGGACTTGTATATTAGAGAGAGCCTAAAAGATTTTCAAATGTTTCATGCCAGGCAGAGAAAACCTTGGCCATTCTCCTAAGACAAGGGGCCCCCCCTTTGATTGATAGCAGAAAACAATTCTCAAAGTCGTAAAAGCTGAAATTACAGACTGAGTAATGACACTGACCCTACATGTTACAGAAGATAACAAAGGCAGAGATAAATATAATTAGGAATGGGCAAATAGTAAAATGATACCATGGGCCTCTCTTAAACCTTGAGCTGTATTTTCTAAGGCCAGAGGCAAATGGGGAGAAGCATCTAGCTGACAGAGAAAGAGAGGCTTTTTTTTGGGAAGTCTTTTTAAAACTGTTTCTTTCTTAAACTGAGAGAGTTTGGGAAGAGCTAATGGAAACAAAGCAACTGGCTGGAGAAGGGGGGGGGGATGTAAACTAAAGAGGTTTCTTCTGAAACTGTTTTATACTGAGTTCCCTTTTCTACTTTACAAAGACCTTATTCCTTTTAAGAGGCTACCTGTGTTGTGTATTAAATATATTGTCTTAAATATAATTATGCAAAGGATTTAACAAATGCTAGAAGAGTTGTATTTATCCTGGAATTAAGTCAGCCAGCAGTTTAGCCCTCCTGCTAGACAGGAAGACGCCATCAAATGTTGTCCTGATATATTAGCTGTCAGACATTTGTTTGGAAACCTTCAAATGAAGGATATCTTTCAATGTTGATGTGAAACTCAAGATCCTTGACATATGTTTAAGATAAAAATTTAAGATTAACCATTTGTTTTAGAAGGCAATAGGGCAGGGAGGGCAAGAGGTGAGCTGGTAATTAAGATTCCTTGTTGAGACACATGTAAGATATATTACTACTTATTTGTCATTTATAGATGTAACAATATATAGCTGTTTGTGTTCCATATAAGGACAGGAGGATGTGGGTGTATCTTTTAGGATTGGATATAGCAATCAGCCAATAGGAAATCCAACTAGGCTGATTGGACAGAGGCAGCCAAAGGAGGAGCAAAGGGGGCTGGATTAAGGGAATATAAGGGCTGGCCATAATGGCAGGAGCCAGGCCAGAGCTTGGTAACCATATACCACTGTGCCTCTCATTTATTTGTCTGACAAATAAATAATTATTTTAATTTCTCTATTGCTGCGTTGAATATTTCATTCCAGCTAAGCGTTAACCACAAGCAGGGTGCTACAACATGTGAACATGGCCAATCAATTACTGGTCTTTTTATCTCTCAGCTGCAGCCTATCTCTGTTTGTCCACTTATTTCATTTTCTTTTATGCACTTAAATCTCTGTATATTTCTCTTTAACAGTTCCCTCCATTGTCCAATATTTATTCAAAACGTCTCATAAGTTTCAACTATCTTCAGAGTTCTACCCCTTCTTATCTTCCTTCATTAAACCCCCTTATGCAATTTCATGTTTTTCATCATTTATGACCCCTTTTTTTGTTTTTCTCTGCTTTGCTCCCTTTGCTCCTTTTATTGTCGTTAGGTTAATTAACACATCTTATTTTAATTTTCTGCAAATTTTATTTTTTGCTTTCTTGTACTCCTATCAAACTAGTGTTCAGTCTCTTATTTTTATTCAGATTTTGAGACTGTGGGTAAGAGAGACCTATGGATTTTATCTGTGCATGGGGTCTGATATTGTGTCCAACATGTGGCTCACCATATGTTGCTGGACTTCAACTCATAGCTGTCAACGTTTCCCTTTTCTTGCGAGGAATCCTATTCTGAATAAGGGAATTTCCCTTTAAAAAAGGGAAACGTTGACAGCTATGCTTCAACTGCCATAATTTCTGACCCCTGAAAATGTTAGCTGAGGCTGATGGGAGTTGTAGTCCAACATCATCTGGAGAACAAAACATTGGCTAGCCCTGGGTTTAAGTAATTAAACACACACACACACACATATATACTGTGTATGTATGTATATATATATATATATATATATATATATATATATATATATATATATATGTGTGTGTGTGTGTATATATATATGTATATGTGTGTGTGTGTGTATATATATATATACAGTACCGGGGTGTGTGTGTGTGTGTGTGTGTGTGTGTGTGTGTGTGTATATATATATATATATATACACACACACACACACACACACACACACACACACACACCGGTACTGTATATATATATATATACACACACACACATATACATATATATATATACACACACACACACACACACACATATATATATATATATATATACGAAAGCAAATATATATATATATACACACACACACACACTCCCTTCAACAAATGGATAGAAAATATGCACAAACTTGCAACACATGAACAAGTCATGTACAAACGTAGACTTGTCATGGACAAATTTAATGATTTTTGGAATTCATTTTTATAATGTGTGCTTTATAATGTGTGTTTAAGGTAACTACAATAACAATCATGTAATGTTTATTTTAAAAATGTTTTCTACATGGGTTTATTTTATCTTTATTATGCTTGAAACGTCTTGCCTTATTTTACCTTGTTCACTTATAATTTTATACTTTTTCAATAAAGAACATAAAATTTAAAAATAAATAAATGATGATTTAATCCAGCTGCTTTTTCTTCAAAATAAACAGGGCTTTTATTTCTTTAAAAAAATGTGAATAATGCAATGTTTGGTTTGGCCCTAAAATAACGCATGCCAAACACTCCAAATATAAATGCTATTATAATAGTTAAGCATTCTTCACGATCATTCTTTAGGTTTTTGTTCTTTCATATTGACTAACAACACACAATGATCACCGGGTCAGACCTCCCTGCACCCTTAACTATAGTTTCTGGCTATGGGCTCGGGTGTGCTGATTCTTTCCACTCACCGTGGTGAATGATGCTACGATCCAGTAATTTTTGCACCAGTTTAATTGCAGTCTCCCTGTCAGAGGCCTCCTTGTGATCAATCAGCCAGTCAATCAGTTCTTTGGCAACGAAGCAGTTTGGATACGTCTTCAGGTGATGTCTCCGATCTTTAATTATCTTTTCTTCATGCAGTCTGAGCCTGTGAACCAAACAATATCACGCCGTGAGAAATCTTTGCATAGCATCTGCCTCAACATTACAAGCTGGAAAGAAAAAGCTCGTATCCGAGTGGTGTCAGCTAAATAATAATAATAAAAAACATCTTTTGAAGGTATCGCTGGCCTTGTATCCTCACTTCCATTTAACACTTCCCTCTGCTATCTGTAGCCACACCCCTTTTTAACAGAACAGAATTACCTCACAGCATCTACAAAGTGCCTTTCCCTTCGTCTCTCTGTCCCCCCCCCCCGAAACTGAAGTTTGTGTCAGTACATGTTAGCATTACTAGAGATGTAAAATATTATATTGCCCCCATACAGTTTCTCCTTATACCATAATTTTAATGTTGTTTACTCAGTTTTATTTCACATGCCCTGCCATGTTATTCTTTTGCGGCTGACATTTGGTATTTTAGTGCCCAAGACTGCAATATTACAATCACTTGCCTGGAATTAAGTCCCATTAAAGTGAACAGATATCCAAGTAGATATGCATAGTATTGCACTGTAAAACAATACAACTAGAATATACAGTGGTGCCCCGCAAGACGAATGCCTCGCAAGACGGAAAACTCGCTAGACGAAAGAGTTTTCCGTTTTGGAGGTGTTTCGCAAAACGAATCTCCTACGGGCTTGCTTCGCAAGACGACAATGTCTTGCGAGTTCCTGCTGGTTTTTTTCCCCCTTCCCCCCCTTTTCTAAGACGGTAAGCCTCTTATCAGCTGATCCGATCAGCAGATAAGCCGCTAAAAGCAGCTAAAAGCCGCTAATAGGCTAAGCCGCTTATCAGCTGATCTGATCAGCAGATAAGCCGCTAAAAGCCTCTAAAAGCCTCTAATAGCGCTAATCCGCTAATCCGTCAATGGGCTTGCTTTGCAAGACGGAAAAACCGCTAGACGAAGAGAATCACAGAACAGATTCTTTTCGTCTTGCGAGGCACTACTGTACTGTGCTGACCGCATATTTGCTCAAGTGCATAAAGATCGTACGTTTAAGGCACCATCTTTCCCCCAAAGACACCTGGGAGCTGTAGTTTCTTAAAGGTACTGAGAATCGTGGCTCTGTGAGGGATAAACTACAGTTCCCAGGATTCTTTGGGGAAAGCCATGTGCTTTGAATGTTTGTATGGATAGGACGATAGTTGCTTCGGCTACATCGGTGTGTGTGTGTGTGTGTGTAAACAATATGAAGGTGGCACAGGAGTTGCAAGCTGGATTTTCAGAGTGGGAGAGGGAGTTTTGCCCTTTGTATTAAAATGTGGGGGGGGGGATGTCATATTTCACAGTCTCGCATCCTCTGATAAGTCCTATAGATTTGGATGGAGTTAAACTTTCAGGTAAGCATACTTTGGATTCAGGGCTGGCTCAAGAGACATTTTCGCCTGAGGCAAAGTCAAGGTATGTAATATCCAAGGCAGCAAAATAGTCAAGTTATTTTGGCACCTGAGGCAGGACATCCCACTAGTGTTTTTCCCGTGCCCTGTCAGTAAAAATATAACATTATTATTATTATTATTACAACTAAAAATGTCCTGCTCTTTCACGACACACAAAATCAGTTGCCTAATAGTAGGGCCGGCGCTTATTTTGATTTCCACCTTATGGTTCAGTTATAATTTGCATGAGCAGGTGCCTGCCCATCAAAGGTCTAGAAATGCATGGGGAGCAACGTTGGATAGGGGGTTCCAGAAGAAGCATCTTTCCATTTGAAATACGCTAGCCTTAAAAAAGCAACAACTAAGAATTAGAAGCATTTAGAATTAAGAAGCAAGCAGGCTTCCTTCCAGGGAAGATGGCAAGACTCCCACACAGGCCTGAGCCTTGGCATCTCTTTTGGAAAGTGAGCAATGTCCCCGCTTCCCCTGACACTACTAGGAAAACACAATTACAGTGGTGCCTCACAGGACGAAATTAATCCGTTCCGCGAGTCTCTTCGTCTTGCGGTTTTTTCGTCTTGCAAAGCAAGCCCATAGGGAAATTCGTCTTGCGGAACGACTCAAAAAACGCAAAACCCTTTCATCTAGCGAGTTTTTCGTCTTGCGAGGCATTCGTCTTGCGGGGCACCACTGTATACACAAGACGGGAGCCACAGGGAGGCCAGATGTGGTGGAGGTCTTCTTTCGGAGAATTTCCAGGCCCTGTTCCCCCCTTTCCCCCTTTCATTTAAAAAGTAGCTCGCTCTCTGGTGTCTGGAGATCATGGAAGCAGCAGCAAATATAGACCTGAATAGGAAAATTTAATAAAGAAAACACAAGGACAGTCTGAGAATGGAAAAAGGAGGGCAGACAATAGGCTTCTTCACACATCACACTGAACACAGCTGTCTCTACCCATGTACAAGTGTTTGCGTGAAAGAACACACACTTGTTAGTTTGCACAGCTCAGGTACTGTGTACACAGGTACTCGGAGTGTACTCTCATGTGAATAACTATACAAGCGTTTCAGCTCAAGTATTCAAGTGCAGTGGATGCTCAGGTTGCGAACGTGATATGTGCGCGATGCATGTTCGCAACCCGCAGTGTTCACAACCCACAGCAGCAGTTCGTAACCCGAAAAAAACGCAACCTGAAGTGTCTGTAACCCGAGGTATGACTGTACACACATACTGAGTGTGAACGTCCTTAGAATTTTGATTTTATTCCAGCTTAACTGTCCTTGCTTCAGCCAATGTATCCTCTGCTAGAGATCTCTAGGTCCCCTCACAGAACTAAAATGACCGGAGTTACTTGCAAAGGAGAGATGATGGTTACACAAGTTTAACTCTCCAACAGAGACACACTCAAAGTACTTAAAAAAAACTGTTGTAGGCCTGGCAGATGGTGAAACTGGTTCTTGGCCTGACGGAAAATAAAAACACGAGGAAACACGGAATCAGTTTTCCAGTGCCATATGTTAAAACAAATAAACACACTCCAGTGTGTCTATTAAATGAGTTTGAATGTCGGCAGCAGCCAGGAATAATTCTTCCACATAAGTGTTAACAAGCTTCTCATTACCACATTATTTGTGATACCCAGCTGCCAAAAGTTACGTTAACTACATCCAGAGCTACAGGAAAACGTTGTGGATGTATGCTGTAATATATACATGCACAGGTAAGTATAGCAGGAGGTTCAAACATCATGATCTGAGGTGCAAATGTGGTGACTGGTATCTAAGACTTTTTTTTTTTTTACTGTCCCTATATATTTCTAGCAAGGCTGGGGAACCTTTGGCCCTGCAGATGTTGCTGAAGTACAATTGTCACCAGCCCAAGCAAGCATGGGGAATCGGGAGGATGGATGCTGAGGGCTCTTCAGGATCTGTTGGTATGAGCTTCCTGGCCTGGGATTTTCCTCTTCTGCCAAATATGCTCCATAGCCGAAGCACTACAGTGAGGAACTCAAAAGGCCTTCCCCTCAATATCTGCTTGAACTACATTGTAGTTGCCCTATAGTTTTCCTGCCTAGGCTGGTGGAGGAGGTCTTGAACATGGTGGAGTACCCTTGTGTTATTTTATTGGGGGACTGCAGCGTTACATCAGGACTGGGCTCAGGTGTGATGGCCTGGGATTCAGACTCAGAGGCTGAACCTGAGGAATCCCAGCCTGCACAGGATTCATCGCCTCTAGAACCAGCTGAGCCGGGGCTGGGGCCTGAGCCTGAAGGGTCCTCACCTGTGCTGGATCTCAGGTGCAGGCACCAGCTGAGTCTGCTCTGGCCCCTGAGGTGATGGAGGACCCATTGCCTGCAGGTGCTCCACTCTCAGCCCCATCAGGGGAAGAGGAGGTTGCCTCTGGGTCCGGTAACCCTCCAGCCTCTCCTGAACTGCAGAGGCTCAGGGCAGAAAGGCGGAGGGAACTAAGTTCCTGCAGGAGGAGTGCTCGCCTCCAGGCCAGGAGAGACGAGTCACCTGTGGACTGGGGTCGCCCTATGCCTCGGGGCAGATAAAAGCCAGTCAGCCCCAGTCTCAGGTTGCCGGAGCAACGTTGTTGCTAGCCTGTTCCCGCCTGCGCCCTGTCCTGCTCTTCTGCCAGAGTTCCTGACCCCACCCGACTCCCTGCCTTGGACCCAGCTACAGCTTTGATGGACAGCCTCCATACCGCACCATCGACCTCAGACTGGAATCGGACCTCGCCTCTCAGTTAGCCCCCGGGACCAGCACATCAGGACTTCGTGGCAGCTACAAGGCTGTCCCAGAGCATTGCAGGCCTGCTCATATTGCAGGCCATACCATCTCTGTCTTCTGGCCCTTCTCCTCTCCTGCCTCTGAGTCTGGACTGCTCTCTGCCACAGCCTCTTCCTGCTCACTAAACCCTGTTGCCTCTTCAGCTTCCGACACCACCTCTTCCCCGTCTGCCCCCTCTTCTCCCTCTGACCACTCATTGTTGTCCCACCACCAACCCCCTGGAACTGAGCCTTCTTCCCTAGGGGGTTCCCCAGCTGTTGCCTCCCACCACTCCTCTGCTTCCAGCCAGTCCATGACATCCACTCACTCCTGACTAGGGAATCCAAGTTGACCCTCTGCTCTCTAGCAACATTTTCTGAAGAGCAACCGGGATCTGAACTGTCACTATGTACAGTATATATAGCTCAGGCTTCTAGCTACATATCCCACGACCATGACTGGAACTTCTTATTATCCCAAGCCATAACTGGCTTCTGAGGAAGAGACAAGGAGAATATAGTTCTCATGAGTGTCACTTGCTATGTGATCAGCATGTTACATGCAGTTAGATCACTGTCAGTTTGGACCCAAACAAGGAATTGACACATTAAAATTAGTGCTGGTGCTAAGCAGACTGTATGGACACCGTATAAATGTTTCCACATCTATTTTTGCGTACGAAAGGCAAGAGGCTTGGACCACGGTTCTTTGCAGCTTTTTAAAGTACTTTTGGCTGTACGGAAAGAGATAGGATTTCAGCCTAGACCTTGAAATAGGTGTTCTAGAAAATGTATTTTAAAATAAAGCAAGACTGGGTAATGCTTGGATAATTTGAAGAAGGGCTTTGGCTCAGTTCCAGAGAAGGTCCAAGTTTCAATATCCCTGGCATCTCAAAGTGGGGAGTTGAGAAAGTCACCTGTCCAAAATCCTGCACAGTTCGATGAACCAATGTTCTGACTCAGAAGAAGATGCTTCATGTGTTCCTAACTGTTCACAGAAGAGTAAAGTGACACCAGAAAGCACTTAGGTTATTTGGAAGAAGTTTGCTTTTAAGTTATTTCACAGATGAAGCAGTGCAGCCATTTTGGTTTGGAGCTACGGTATTAACTGAATTGTGTTAGAAGAGGTATGGCAAACCCTTAGCCCATAAGCCCCAATATATTTTCAGTGACAAAGTTTTAATATACCCCACAAGTGTCCCAGGAAAACCGGGGCATCCTGTTTTTTATCGCAAGAATACGTCGGCCATTTTGGTTGCCACAATTTCGCAACATGCTTTTTACCCGATTGTGCGTTTTAGGGTGCCATGCCTGAAAAAGTGTGGGGGTCTTTTTTGGGGGAGGGGGAACCATGGCGTGAAATCGCAGCAACCAAAATGGCTGCCACGCTCTCACAACGAAAAACAGGAAGATGGCATCCCAGATTTTGTGTGGCCTTTTATTTGACACACAAAAGCCAGCTGGCAGAAAACACACCGTCTAGGAGCTTTAGGAAGAGGCATTTCAAAGACACAATGCTCCTTGCTTAGGAAAAACTAGTTACATAGTTCTGGCAGCTGACTGCAGCTGGTGTTTGATGCTTTCTCACACCACGTTCCTCTTTCTAGCTGAGTCTCAGCCATGGAGATACTCTGTGTTCCTCAAACAGTGAGCCAGGACCCACCACAGGTGAGCCTTGAGCTGCTTCCAGATGAGCTTCAGTGCCACCACTGACTCAGTGTCTTCTGATGAATGTCAGTACCAGCAGCTCCTTATATGCTGTGCAGAGGTGCCTGGGAGACAGATGCTCAAGGAGGGAGGTGGAAATGAAGTTCTCCCTCCCTGGAGGGGAAAGGGCCAAAGGAGAAGTGGAAGGAAATCAGAAAGTGAAATAAAAGTTAATATTTAATCACCAAGCAAACAGGGTAGGGAAAGGAGAGAGAAATAAAGAGAGGGAAACTCTTATAGTAAGAAATTGGACCGAGGAGGAGGGGTGAAATTGGCCATTTGGAGGGTGGGAATAAGGTACAATTTGAGTACGAAAGGGGAATGGGAGAAGAAATGACAGGAGATGGGTAAAATACTTCAAGGGATTGCAAGGGAAAATATATATTTCAAAGTCTTCTCCACTTAGAATACCTGGCTCTGCAAATTCTGCCTAAAACGGGGCAGCTGAGTCACAATACAAATTTGAGGAAAGCTGAGCCATGGAACTCCTTGCTGTGAGGAAAACATGACGGCAAAGAATTTAGCACCTTTCCAAAGTTGTTTAGATAGCAGTAGAAAGTGATGTTTGTTTATTGCCTTGACATCTGATGGGAGGGCGTTCCACAAGGCGGGCGCCACTACTGAGAAGGCCCTCTGCCTGGTTCCCTGAAACCTCACTTCTCGCAGTCAGAAGACCCTCAGAGCTGGACCTCAGTGTTCGGGCTGAACGATGGAGGTGGAGATGGTCCTTCAGGTATACAGAACTGAGGCCGTTTAGGGCTTTAAAGGTCAGCACCAACACTTTGAATTGTGCTCGGAAATGAACTGGAAGCCAAATTAGCTCTTTTAGGACCGGTGTTATATGGTCCCGGCGGCCAATCCCAAACACCAGTCTAGCTGCCGCATTCTGTATTAATTGTAGTTTCCGGGTCACCTTCAAAGGTAGCCCCACGTAGAGCGCATTGCAGTAGTCCAAGCGGGAGATAACTAGAGCATGCACCACTCTGGCAAGACAGTCTGCGGGCAGGTAGGGTCTCAGCCTGCGTACCAGATGGAGCTGGTAAACAGCTGCCCTGGACACAGATTTGACCTGTGCCTCCATGGACAGCTGTGAGTCCAAAATGACTCCCAGGCTGCGCATCTAGTCCTTCAGGGGCACAGTTGCCCCATTCAGGACCAGGGAGTCCTCCACACCCGACCACATGAGAACGAGATGGGGCAAAACCCCATGCTGTATGAGGATGGGAAGAAATGAGGAGGATGTTCAGGGAGCAGTGAAATTCACATATGCACGAACTCATTCTTATGTCAGACAGACAGACAGACAGACAGACAGACACACACACACAGAGAGAGAGAGAGAGAGAGAGAGAGAGAGAGAGACAGACAGACAGACAGACAGACACAGGGAGAGAGAGATAGACACAGGGAGAGAGAGAGAAACTTAATGCCAGCCATTTTACAAGACCTTCATTAGAACAAACTTGACCCCGTGTTGCTTGCCAGCAAAATTCAATTCAATTTAAGGTGAAGTATAAATCTAGTTGTAATAAAACCTGTTGTAAACGAGGGCTGGTTGCATGTCAATTGGGATTATAAATGCTACGTGGAATGTGGTTTTTCAACATATTGAAGAGGAGATTCTTGCTGTTAACTATTCTGATTGGGTAGTGGATTGCTTGCAATTAAGGAACAGTTTTCTAATAGCCACCCTTTCCTTGAAAATGATTTGTTAAGCTCAGTCAAGAATTTTATCGATCACTTGCAAATGCCTGGGTTTTTTTTAATTATTGGGAGGTCCACAGGCATGTGGCTATGCTTGTTGAGCCAAGTGCTTTTAAAATGCAACGGTAACACTATCACCTCGTTCCTTAAAGAATTTCACTCTTACCCTACAGATGGAGACCGCTGATAAAACAGCACCACACAACCCCATTTGAATATATTTCTCCACCACGATATCTAAAGCTATCAGTCTGGCAGAGATCAAACAACAGGCGAACTGTGAAGAAGCTTCCCACCCCCTTGAAAACCTTCCAAATGAGCCCAAACAAGTTGGCAAAATGGCAGTCGCTGGTTCCATGTGAACTTGTGTAAATAACAACACTTTAAAATATGATAAAGAGGAAATGCTCCACCAAAAAACAACAAGGTAACAAAACAGTTGAACGAAATTTCTATGTGCTAGTTAAAATGCACAGATGAAAAGTTAGAAACAATCGCTCAAATTTAAATGGAAAGACCACAGTGGGATCACCTGTGACCAGGTGAGCTGTGAGCCTCCTCAGTCCGACAAACAGGTGATCACTGTAGATGGGAAAAACTCAAAGCCTCTTCTCTCCCTTTTAATGGTTCTTTTTTGTTGTTGTTGTTAAACCAGACTTGGCCTTGACCCTTCAGATAGAAAACTCCTTCAAATAAAGGAGTTTATGAAGCACTTTGACACTCAAAATATGCTAATTCGGCATGTTTGCATTTATTTCTATTGCTGACTATGCACACTATGATCTGTTTTTAAATACTTTGGGGTGGACTTTACTTCCAAACAATTCTCTATGGGGTTGGAATGTTAGTGGTGTCCTGTTGAAGGGTATAGAATGACTCCAGAATCCTGATGCAGACAGTTTGTTGACTTCAGTATAAAAATCTCCACTGATTATTGATACGCTTGAGTGGCTAGTCTTTGACGTGCTCGCTTCGGCAGCACATATACTAAAAAAAAAAAAAAAGGCTTTGACACTTCCTCTCTTCTTCCCATGTTCCTCTTTCCAAAGATGCACAGTTTCCATAACAAAGCAAAACAAGATTTAACAAGATCTTTGGATACAGGCATTCTGGGCAAGATGGTCAAGAGAATACCTGTGGCACTGCTGCGGCTTTTTCAAACTTAGAATCATTTTAAAGCTTTTAAATTTGTTTTTAAAAGCCTTTCTATGGACTGTTGCAAACTTGTCTGGAATGCCTGGACCCCGTTTCTCAGAGAGAGGCAAGGAAGAGAAGGTGGCAGAGAAGATACCTGTGTTGCTGCAGATAATGGAATAGCTCTCCACCCCAAAAATGGGGAGGGGGGAGAGGGATGGGGGGGAGAGAGAGAGGAGGAGAAGAAATGGGGTGGAAGGAAGAGAATAGCCGTGTTGCTGCTATTGCCACAAAGAGGAGTCTATGGCACAATCTCTTGTGCCAGCCTTGAATCTCAGAAATAAACGGTTAGCAAAAGATTAACCGTTCCAGAGAATTAAAACAAAAGAGAGGTGTATTTTTGTTGTTGTTGTTGTTGTTTAGTCGTTTAGTCGTGTCCGACTCTTCGTGACCCCATGGACCAGAGCACGCCAGGCACTTCTGTCCTCCACTGCCTCCCGCAGTTTGATCAAACTCATGCTGGTAGCTTCAAGAACACCATCCAACCATCTCATTCTCTGTCGTCCCCTTCTCCTTGTGCCCTCCATCTTTCCCAACATCAGGGTCTTTTCCAGGGAGTCTTCTCTTCTCATGAGGTAGCCAAAGTATTGGAGCCTCAGCTTCACGATCTGTCCTTCCAGTGAGCGCTCAGGGCTGATTTCCTTCAGAATGGAGAGGTTTGATCTTCTTGCAGTCCATGGGACTCTCAAGAGTCTCCTCCAGCACCATAATTCAAAAGCATCAATTCTTCGGCGATCAGCCTTCTTTATGACCAATCAGTTGTTCCATATCCAGTTCTAACTGTAGCTTCTTGTCCCACATAGAGATTTCTCAGGAGACAGATGAGGTGATCAGGCACTCCCATTTCTTTAAGAACTTGCCATAGTTTGCTGTGGTCAACACAGTCAAAGGCTTTTGCATAGTCAATGAAGCAGAAGTAGATGTCTTTCTGGAACTCTCTAGCTTTCTCCATTATCCAGCGCATGTTTGCAATTTGGTCTCTGGTTCCTCTGCCTCTTCTAAATCCAGCTTGCACTTCTGGGAGTTCTCGGTCCACATACTGCTTGAGCCTTCCTTGTAGAATTTTAAGCATAACCTTGCTAGCGTGTGAAATGAGTGCAATTGTGCGGTAGTTGGAGCATTCTTTGGCACTGCCTTTCTTTGGGATTGGGATGTAGACTGATCTTCTCCAATCCTCTGGCCACTGCTGAGTTTTCCAAACTTGCTGGCATATTGAGTGTAGCACCTTAACAGCATCATCTTTTAAAATTTTAAACAGTTCAGCTGGAATACCATCACTTCCACTGGCCTTGTTATTTGCAGTGCTTTCTAAGGCCCATTTGACTTCACTCTCCAGGATGTCTGGCTCAAGGTCAGCAACCACACTACCTGGGGTGTATGAGACATCCATATCTTTCTGGTATAATTCCTCTGTGTATTCTTGCCACCTCTTCTTGATGTCTTCTGCTTCAGTTAGGTCTTTACCACTTTTGTCCTTTATTATGGTAATCTTTGTACGAAATGTTCCTTTCATATTTCCAATTTTCTTGAACAGATCTCTGGTTCTTCCCATTCTGCTGCTTTCCTCTATTTCTTTGCATTGCTCGTTTAAGAAGGCCTTCTTGTCTCTCCTTGCTATTCTTTGGAAATCTGCATTCAATTTCTTGTATCTTTCATTATCTCCCTCGCATTTTGCTTGCCTTCTCTCCCCCGCTATTTGTAAGGCCTCGTTGGACAGCCACTTTGCTTTCTTGCATTTCTTTTTCATTGGGATGGTTTTAGTTGCTGCCTCCTGTATAATGTTGCGAGCCTCCACCCATAGTTCTTCAGGCACTCTGTCCACCAAATCTAAATCCTTAAACCTGTTCCTCACTTCCACTGTGTATTCATAAGGGATTTGGTTTAGATTGTATCTTACCTGTTCAGTGGTTTTTCCTACTTTCTTCAGTTTAAGCTTGAATTTTGCTTGAATTAAGCTTGAAAAACCACTGTTCAATGACTGGGAGTCAGAAATCCTTGCCTTTCAATCAGCCAGAAGTTTACTAGTAGAAACTATTCTACCTTGTGGCCACTGATGCCCAAGGCAAATTGTACACCTGTTCTGCCCTACCCAATTCCATTGCTTATTCCACCATGCCACTCATATTAAAAATGCAACACTGGTTAAAACACCTTTAACCACTTATAGACATCAGTCCACCTGCCTCACTACAGCATGTCAACAAGCTGTCCTTGAATCTTTTTTGTAAAAATCAACGTATGCGCCACAGAGTTTTGAAATAAATTTAGGGATGGACGGATCAGACTATTTCAGGCCCAGATCAGTTTCTTATAGATTTTTCATAAATCCATTTCATCCTGTTGTCACAGTATTTTGCAACCACACATTAAACAAGAAAGCACAGTTCATATTAAAATCTGCAACGATCAAATTCCTCAGCCATCCCCAAGCATATTTCCTTGCAGTGGATGCAAAATTTAGTAGTGTTATAAAGTTCTTCCCACAACGGTTTCTTTATGATAATCCCTAGAAGCTGTTAATTTAGCTTACAAAGTTTATACCTTCATTTCTCAGGAACTAGAGGACATAGCAATAGATATGATACTTTTTCTTACGTGGTTATTCATCTTTTTTTTATTGCCAGGAAAATGGCAGGTAAGGGTCAAAGACACCTATCGGCTTTTGCCCTTGGTAACACAATTCCTTCCCTTTGCCATTTTGTGAACTTTTGGTTCTTCCTCTGCCGACTCCTATAAATATTCAGAGCTTTTGATTCCCTCCCCAACAAAGGCTATTTCTGGTCCCCTGCCATTCTGTGGAGCTTTTGCTCTTTAGATGTGTATGTTATGTGTATGTATTTATTTTTAGGCTGTGTCCTTCCCCATCCTCTCCTCCGTACTGTAGCACATACCTCTTCCTTCGGAAAATGAAAGGCAACAAATGGATTTCTCTCCATCTATTATCTGTACAGGCTACTGGCAAAGGGCCTGTATTTACACAAGTATTTTCTAAAAGGATATGCACTGAGGTTGGAGAAGATGGACGCTAAAAACCTCTCTGTCATGATACTAGAACTGGGGTCCATCCAACGAAGCTGAATGTTGAAACTTAATTCAGGGCAGACAAAACAAAGTACTTCTTCATATAATACTTAAACTATGGAACAGTATACCTGAAGGAGCGTCTCCACCCCCATCGTTCTACCTGGACACTGAGGTCCAGTGCTGAGGTCCTTCTGGCAGTTCCCTCACTGCGAGAAGCCAAGTTACAGGGAACCAGGCAGAGGGCCTTCTCGGTAGTGGCACCCACCCTGTGGAACGCCCTCCCACCAGATGTCAAAGAGAAGAACAACTACCAGACTTTTAGAAGACACCCTGTTTAGGGAAGCTTTTAATGTTTAACAGACCACTGTATTTTAATACTCTGTTGGAAGCCGCTCAGAGTGGCTGGGGAAACCCAGCCAGAAGGACGAGGTAAAAATAATAAATTCTATTCTATTCTATTCTATTCTATTCTATTCTATTGTATTCTATTCTATTCACTGCCGCAAGAGGTAGTGATGGCCGGCCACCAACCAAGATGGCTTTAAGATGAATTTGGCAAATTCATGGAGGATAATAGCTTCTGACCATGGTGGCCAAGAACGAGTTCCAGTATGCCTCTTCTTTGAACACCCAGTTTCTGGGGAGTTCAAGTGGGAAGAGTGTTGCTGCACTCCTGTCCTGCTTGCAAACTTTCTGTAGGCATCTGATTGGCCACTGAGATATTAGGATGCTGGACTATATGGGCTTTGGTTTGATCCAGGAGGGCTCTCCTAAGGAGATTTACATTGATAAGAGAGAAAGGATCAGTATTTAATTGCTTAAAGAGAAGTGAAGTTTTTTAAAAATATATATATGGAAAGGCCCAAACCACACATTATTATACAGATAAGGGGAGTCTGGATATGTGCTTTCCCCCTAATTCATAGAAACACACAATCATTTCCCCTCGAACCACATGTTAGAAAGTTGTATTATAATGACTTCTGCGCCTGCAGAATCTACCACCACCACCGTTACACGCTAGTTCTTAAAAATAGGGAAGGAAATGGGTGGGGAAAAACATCATCATTCTGCTTAAGATGTGATCCTTCTTCCTTGGAAGTAAATCCTACTGAGATCAACAGAATTTACTTTTCAGGAAACGTGTTCAGGATTGGGTTTAAGGGAACAATCTTCCAAAATTAAATGTACTGCTGTGGTATTGGCACTTTCCCATTCATTCTTTGGGGGAATTAATTAATTTGGGACCGCATGAAAGACGAATAGAGTTTCCATAATGAGTTTAATGCCCAAGAGATGCTAAGAGCTGCATTCTGATTACTCGCTTTCCTGTCTTATCTTATGACCTGGACTTTATGCAGCCTGACGGGAGCTCAGCATGATTAACAGGTTTGGTCTGATATAAGCAGCTGCCCATGCTAAACACTCAGGGCATACAAGAAATTCAGTCACTATCTTTCCTTTCTTACTCTTCCTCCTCCTCCTCCCTTTGCCTTTTTGAATTCGTTGGCTGACCTGCTGTCAAATAACCCATGCAGCAATAATTCACTGAACTGAACTGAAAATTGCACAAAATTACAGTAGATTACAGATACTGAAGGACGCGGCAAGACATTTCTCTACCCTGAAAAGTTTTGCCTATGGTGATTCATGCCGTTGAAGAATGCACATATGAAACTGGATGCACGAGAGTGTTCATTTTCTCTGTGAACCTTATAAAAAGACATAAGCGACAGGACAGGACAGTGGTACCTCGGGTTACATACGCTTCAGGTTACAGACGCTTCAGGTTACAGACTCCGCTAACCCTGAAATAGTACCTCGGGTTAAGAACATTGCTTCAGGATGAGAACAGAAATCGTGCTCCGGCAGCGCGGCAGCAGCAGGAGGCCCCATTAGATAAAGTGCTGCTTCAGGTTAAGAACAGTTTCAGGTTAAGAATGGACCTCCGGAATGAATTAAGTACTTAACCCGAGGTACCACTGTATTCTCAAAGGTGCAGGTTTATCATCTTCTTCTTCTTCTTCTGTTTCCCAATTTCAATGCCGCCTCAGGGCTGGCCCACCCATGAGGCCAAGGGAGGTGACCGCCTCAGGTGGCAGGGTCCCCAGGGCCAGCATATCCTGATGTCAATCTTTCCTCACCCCCTGTTCCTGATGTACAGTGGTACCTCGGGTTAAGTACTTAATTCGTTCCAGAGGTCCGTTCTTAACCTGAAAGTGTTCTTAACCTGAAGCACCATTTTAGCTAATGGGGCCTCCTGCTGCCGCCGCACCGCTGGAGTACGATTTCTGAAGCAAAGTTCTTAACCCGAGGTACTATTTCTGGGTTAGTGGAGTCTGTAACCTGAAGCGTATGTAACCTGAAGCGTATGTAACCACTGTCATCCACCCTGTCTTCCCTGATGGGAAGGGGAGGGCACCTTGGGGGCCGAAATGTCTTGGGCCAGCCCTGTCCAGTGCATCTGAGGTTAGGGAGTACAGGGCAGTGGCACATGCAACTCTCCCTGAAACCCGCTGCAGCCCCCCAAGTAGTGGTTAGGCCCCCCAAGTAGTGGTTCCTCCCACCTGTCCCCATCAGCAAAAAGATCTCCCACTCCCCAGTTCACTTTCACGACATTTTTGCAAAGGGAAAAGTCCAGGTCTCCTACCGTAACTGCTCCCCTGTAAGCAGGACCTCGGCCATGTGCTCCAGCTCGGTCGCTCTCTGCTGCATGGTGCCCAGGCTGCTTTCTTCCATCTCGCCACTAACCTGGCCAGGTGCACACAAGAGCCAGAAGGTTAACAGGGAGCAGATTTGGATTCCTTCCTCAGCCTCTCCAGTACTCAAAGCTGAAGCTTTGCAATCTAACCTCCCAAACACCAGTTTGCTCAGTGGGTTAGGGCGTGGTGCTGATAGCGTCAAGGCCGTGGGTTTGATCCCTACATGGGCCACCTTGATATACCTGCATTGCAGGGGGTTGGGCTAAATGTCCCTCGGGGTCCCTTTCAACTCTGAGAAACCTCAACATTACCCTGAGTCCCCCTCCAGCAGCCCAGTTCTGTGCCTAACCCCTCCCCTCCGTCCCTCACGGTGGCATCTTCCACTCTGAGCTTTGCGCTCTCCAGAGACCATTTCTGCCCCGCTTCAGTTAAAACTTCTGTCGCCCTTTGGCTCGCTGCATCTCTGTTTCACCTCCCGCCCTTGAGCTCTTTCGCAACTGGCAACGCGCAAACGCGTTTTATTCCTGGCTTTCACAAGTTTCCCTTTTCTCCTCGCGCGCTCCTCTCTTCTTTGCAGGAACCGAGGAGCTGCCTCGCTCCGATCCGTCCTGCAAGCCTTGCATTCAAGCGCTCTTGGGCAGATTCCTCCCACCCCCTTCTCCCCCCTTCATTTCACGTTGCAATAATTTTGCATGCGGCAGTTTGGGAATGTTAGCTGCGGACGGGTCGAAGGGAACGCAGCCTTTCTCCCTTCGCCTCTAATCCTGCCGCAGGGAGAAATATAACAGCAGATTCTCTGTCTCCGGAGAATTGCATTCTTGCATCATCAGTCACGGGAGGAAAAGCCATCGGAGGCTCTCCAAGCTCAAACAGAAACTACCACCACCCACCCCGGGCTTTCCACTCACCTGGGCTGGGGGAAAGTCGTGCGTTCCTTCCGCAGGCGATCAAAAAAGATCCCCCCGCTGGCTTTCTTGTTGTGGTGTGTGACAGGCAGCTGGCGAGGCAGACACGTGGTTGCAGCAGAGGCGATCCAGCCGAGGCACCAGCGACCCCCTCCGTCCGGCACTGGCTGGGGACAGGCGCTGCTTGCGCAAAGCGTGCGCTCAATGTCAGCTGTGGCGCAGAATTATCCAGTTCAGGGCAAGGGCGGCGGCGGGGGGGGGGGGCTGCTGGGAAGGCTTAAAAGGGGAGGTGGAGAGAGAGAGAGAGGGCTCCCCTCTTCATTTACCACCAGCGACCTTTCACAAGATTGCAGAGCGGGCTAGCGAAATGGAGAGGCGGCGCTTCTTTCTGCGCTCCTGCCTTTCTGCCGAACAGGGGAAGCAACTCCAGCTGCTTGGGTCCCCCCCTCCCCTCCCCCCTCGACTTAACTGAGTTCTTCCTGTTCTTCTTCCTTCCACAACAGCTGGGGGGGGGAGGAGGAGGAAAGAAAAATGGGTCAAAGGGGGATCGCGGTCGATTAAGAAGCTGCGCTGCGTTTCTTCTTCCTAAGAATAAGTAACAGAAAGGCAATCGGGGCTCCGCCAGCCAGCCAAGTGCGGTGGTGCAGAATGGGAGCTCATGAGCTGGCAAGGTCCAGGTCATAGCTGTCAACCTTCCCTTTTTTTGCGGGAAATTCCCTTATTCCAGCGCCGTTTCCCGCTGCTATCCCGGATTGTTAGATATCCCGTAGACTGTCCCCGGGACAGGTGAGGCTGCTGATCCCTTATTTTCGAGGCTGCTGATCCCTTATTTTCAAATCTGAAAGTTGACAGCTATGGTCCACGTTCAGCTCTCCCTGGGTGACCGTGGGCCATACGCTTATCTGCCTCTACCTCGCAGGGCTGTTGTGGAGCAAAAGGGGGAGGACATTTATTCCACAATAATTTTATTATTTGTACCCTGCCCATCTGACTGGGTTGCCCCAGCCACTCTGGGCAGCTTCTAACATTAATAATAATAATAATAATAATAATAATAATAATAATAATAATAATAATAATAATAATTTATTTATACCCCGCCCATCTGGCTGGGTTTCCCCAGCCACTCTGGGCGGCTTCCAAAAGAATATTAAAATACTGTGATATTGATAATGAACTGTTTAGGGAGAGGCTGATGACGATGGAAGAGTTACTGGGGTTGTAATATGCTGGCTGGTGCAAATATATCTATCTAGGCTCAAAGCAGCTTCCAGAGTAAAATAATAATAAAATTGAAGTCTAATACAACAAAAGAACATCCCAACAATAAACCAGGGAAAGCAAAATCATTACCATCAAGACTAAAAGTTGGCATTCAAGTGGGGATCCCACATTCACCGTCATAAGTGTGGATTCTCCTTACTTTTCCTTCCCAGAGCTATGTTTATTTGGTCTGTATGCAAAGAAACTTTATTATGCTTTGGGTCATTGTCTGTTAGAACTGATGATAAAAAAATTTATATGGGACAATTTGGATATGATATAATCTAAAATCAGTTCCTACATGGACTACTTTGAGTTCCATATTGTACAGCTCGTGCATTGCTTAGAACTGAAGTAGGTCTCTCTTCTCTAAAAGCACACATTCCTATGATACTATATGTTGGCTGTTTGGAGTTTAGTAGCGCTGCAGAGAGCTTGCTGGGGAGACCATGCATAACAAGGAACTCAAAAATAACTTTAACAAGGTTTTAATAACAAAACAAAAACTCCTTTTACACTAAAGATAACAACAACAAACATGACCCAACCACCAACCCATCCCCCAGGGATAACATTAAAAAAGCCCCCTATACAGGGCTGCCTTCTGATGTCTTCTAAAGGTTGTATAGTTATTTATCTTTGGCTAGGGGTCACATACCCTCCAACATTTCTCTGATGAAAATAGGGACATCCGATGGAAACGCGGAACATTCCAGGATCAAATCAGAGGGCAGTCAAAATCTTGGGGGGCCCTCACAAATGATCTCCTAATACATTTTTCTAATCTTCTTTCAAGGTCAAATCAATATTACTTTGATCAGTTGTTGTGGAGCCCCATAGGCCAATGCCTACTTTGCAAGCAAGACCTTCATGCTGTGAGTGCCTCCTCCATAAGCTCAGGTTGTTTATATGTAAACCATTTATCATGAAATATATATGCCCCATTCCAAGGAAGCAGAGGGCTGGGTAAACATCTGGAATCTCGCACTGCTTGGAGATTGGGGTGTGTACATCAGTAATATATACTCAGGCACGTCCAACCAGTAGATCATGATCTACCGGTAGATCCCTGGCTGTTCCTGGTAGATCGCGGGATCATCCCCCCCAAAAGGGTCAACAACTCTGCTCAGTCCTCCCCCCAAAAAGCTCAGCAACCCTTGGCAGTCAGTGTGGTGTAGTGGTTAAGAGCGGTGGACTCATAATTAGGTGAACCGGGTTCGCGTCTCTGCTCCTCCACATGCAGCTGCTGGGTGACCTTGGGCCAGTCACACTTCTCTGAAGGAAGTCTCTCAGCCTCACTCACCTCACAGTGTGTTTGTTGTGGGAGAGGAAGGGAAAGGAGATTGTTAACCTCTTTGAGACTCCTTAGGATAATGATAAAGCGGGATATCAAATCCAAACTCTTCTTGGCAACCCTCCCCTTCCACCCACCCACCCCACGCATGCTCCTCCTCCCTCCAATGACAATGGGTAAATCACTACCAGTTGTTTTTTTTATACTGGGAGTAGATCACAGTCCCTTGGACATCCCTGATATACAGTATATAAACTTTTGAACCAACCTCTGCTCTGAAGGTTCCTGCCCTCTAATTCCAGATGTTTGTCAGAGGTGTCCTGTGATTACATGCTCTGCTCCACTGCATAAAAGGTAAAGGGACCCTGACCATTAGGTCCAGTCGTGACCGACTCTGGGGTTGTGGTGCTCATCTCGCTTTATTGGCCGAGGGAACAGGCGTACAGCTTCCGGGTTATGTGGCTGGCATGACTAAGCCGCTTCTGGTGAACCAGAGCAGCGCACAGGAACGCCGTTTACATTCCCGCCGGAGCGGTACCTATTTATCTACTTGCACTTTCACGTGCTTTCGAACTGTTAGGTTGGCAGGAGCAGGGACCAAGCAATGGGAGCTCACCCCTTCGCGGGGATTTGAACCGCCAACCTTCTGATCGGCAAGTCCTAGGCTCTGTGGTTTAACCCACAGCGCCATAGTCTTGCCTTTATCTCTGCTTCTTTTAATTCTCTCTGCATTACACAGGTCCATTGGCTTAGGTAGACTTCTGAGTGCCAGCATGCATTTCTACTCATCCTGGTACGCTTGTGCCACACTGCACACCGTTGTGAGAAAATAACCACACCAAATAGAACCAAACAACAAAGACCTTGCAGCACCTTAAATACTAGGGGTTGTGTCCCACAGTAGTCCTACTCACAGTAGACCTAGTGAAATGATTAGGACTGATTTAGGTGCATTAATTTTGATGTGTCTTATTTAAGGGGGGGGGGAATAACCGAATACCACCTTTCTGACAGCAAGAGCCATTTGCCAGTGGAATGGTCTACCTTGGGAAGTGATGACTCTCCTTCCTTGGAGGTTTTAAGCAGAGGTTGGCTGGCCACCTGCCATGGATGCTTTAGCTGAGATTCCTGCACTGCAAGGGGTTGGAATAAATGACCCTTGGTGTCCCTTCAAACTCTACGATTCTATGAATCCTAGCACATTTATTATTATGGCACAAGCTTTCATGGAGTAAACTGCCTTTCATCAGATGCATAAAATGTTATCCTGAGTTACACTGGGGGGGGGGGGGCAGAATTGTAAACAGTGTGACCAGAGGGAAATGAAATACAGAAAGTACAACAAGGATAACAAAAGCGTTTGGGGAGCTCTTGCAGACAACCTGTGTATTTCACATTTATCCTGATTTTCTCGCACAAAGCTCATGTGCCAATAGTTAACCTGGGTTTGAATTTACACATGTTCCTGCCCTAGTGGAAAAGAGATGATTGTAACGAAATGGTTTATTGATTCACAACGATCAGTCCAGAAACTTTCTAGGAGGGCTACATTTGGCCTTGGGTGTAAGGTTCCCTGCTCCTGTTGCAGACACATTAGATATCTACATTTCCCCCCAAAACAATCAAAGTTTGTTATGGTTTTGCCATCAGCAGTGCTGTCTGATGATGGTCTCCTTGGCATCTTACCAGACATGCTTTTCTTATCAAGTAGCGTCAACTCAGGTGCCAAAGTCACACATTGGCTGTCAATTCTCTTCGGTTCAAGGTTCAAACTCCCAAGCACCTTGCACGCAGCTGGACTTTTAAATTGCGGTCATCCATTTTAGACCCACCATGGCTGTTCTGACGTTTAATGAATTCAGTGGTGCCTTACAGCTGGCATGGCTGGAGTAAAGCTATTAAGGTAACTATTCCCAGATGTTGGGTCTCTAAAAAGTAATTTTATTGATTTTAAGGAATACAAAGATTCAGAATAACCATACAATGTGGAAGGCACTTAGTTCAAGAAATAACTAATACAGAAATATGCAATAGACGAAAGAAAAATTCAGGGTGCAGGGGTAGGAAGGGTACCGATTAGGAGTTTATTTACACATTTCTTAACTATAAACAGAAAACAGAAAGATTTGTCTTGGATTTATGCATTGATGTATACAGAGAGCATATTGGGAAGGGGGAGGGAAGATTGTCATCTTAAGAGCAACCATGGATCTGAATGCTGGTCACAGGTTAAAATTGTGCAAGTCATCCTTTACATAATTAATAACATCATAACATATTACAAATAATTTGTTTTGCCCTCTTGCTACTCTTAAAGTGCAAGTGAGTTTTCCCCAATAAGGCTATCTCCCACGGTTTGTTGTACCAGGTTAAGAGGGTAGCCCCATTTAAATCTTTCCAGTGTTTGGTAATAATTCCACTGGCAGCGAACGTTGAATGAGACACCATCTCTCTGCAGTGTCTCCAGCTTCAGACAAACTGAGGTGGGGAAGTGACTA
Organism: Podarcis bocagei; assembly: GCF_964188305.1. NCBI lineage: Eukaryota > Metazoa > Chordata > Lepidosauria > Squamata > Lacertidae > Podarcis > Podarcis bocagei. Next base: position 77,147,839 of record NC_138133.1, on the reverse strand, counting down.
CACGGTTAACAATTTAACTATTTCTTGACAAACTGAGTTCCAGAAGGGTTGTATTTTGGGAATCCACAACCAGTTTCAAACTTCCTGTACTAATGAGAAATAATTTGATTTCCCCCCCGAGTATTGTCATATGTCCTTTTCTTATTGTTGCTGCTCAAAATGTTCACAGTTTACTCCCTTCCTTCCTTCCGTGGCTTCACTACTCTGCAGCCAGAACCCATTGCTTATTTCTGCCTTATTTCCTGGTCCAATGTAAGATCCCTGAGTAACTCTGTCGTCAGTCAAAGTAGAGTGACTGTCCCAGGGAGCAGATGAAGGGTAATGTGGAGGCAAGTGGTCTCTTCCCTGCCCTGGCCCTGTGGACTACCTTACATTACCTAAGCAAGCAATGATCTATAATGAAATGAAAAAGGTACTTAAATGTACTTTTCCTAAAAAACCAGAGGCCTTTCTCCTGGGCATTGTCGGCCAATTGGTGCCAAAGAAGGATAGAACTTTCTTTATGTATGCTACAACAGCAGCAAGAATACTCATCGCAAAATACTGGAAGACACAAGATCTACCCACTCTGGAAGAATGGCAGATGAAAGTGATGGACTATATGACATTGGCCGAGATGACAGGCAGAATCCGTGACCAAGGAAAAGAGACAGCGGAAGAAGAGTGGAGAAAATTCAAAAGTTATCTTAAGGACTATTATAAACTCAATGAATGTTAGAGTGTTGTGGTTTCCTGGAACAAAGGGATACAGTGATATAAGGTCAGAATATAGAGATGACTAAGATGACAGAGGTTGGAAAGTAACAATTGGGAGTTGCTTAAAATCATGGACATTGGGATGCAGAAAGGGGGGGTATGGGGAAGTCCCAGAAAAGAGGTTTATGAAATTATGTTATGAAATTATGCGTGTGTGTTTGTCTTTTTGATTGTTTGTTTGTTCTTTAAAATTCTGTAAAACTAATAAAAAATTAAAAAAAAAAAATACATTACCTAAGCAAGCTGACTACCTCCAAGTGCCGTGGAAGACTGTGGTCCATCAATAGCATGCAAGCAAGATTCAACTGCCACTCAATCAGTTTTTGGATTGGGGTAGGAGAAATCACCCTTCTCAACAGGCAGCAAAATGTATTAAGCTGGTGCCAACGCTTCAAAAACTTACCAGTTGCAAGTAATTGCACGACAGCTCAGCAAAAGAAATAAGACTCTCTGCCATGTGTCTATTTGCTTTGCTTCCATTTATCTAATGAAATCATGTCAGTTCTCTAGTTTTGTTTTTACTTGAAGTCTATCAAATGTAATGTTTAGTTTTCATTTTGATCAGGTGCAACTAGAACTTGATTTTCCCCCAGTTTCAATTATGTTTAGCTTTTATTTTATTCTGCCTATTACAAAACAACAAACCTTATGTATGTGAGATTATCTCCTAGGAAAAGCAATTTGGGGGCGAGGGAGATAATCACAACTTTGCAACTACCTAATTTGGTTGTTACAGTGTCACTTCACTGGCCTGATTCACACTTAATGTCCAGCCATGGTTTCTTTAAAAGACCATGAGTTAACCACTAGTTGTCCCTCAGATGATCAAATAAACCACAGCTTTATCTCCATTTTTTGTTTTGTTTTCCAGCTGCTCTTGCCTTGTTCCTTTGTAGCTCAGTAAGGATCTGAGGAATGGCTAAACAAATCAAGAAAAGATGCTTGGATAGCACTTAACTCCAAGCCACAAGAGCTAAAACAAACAAAGGATTATAAACCAACAACAAATAATGGCTTCAGAGAAGTAATTTAACAAACCATGGCTTAGCATTATGTGCAAACTAGGCCATTTTATGACGTACGTTTAGGAAAAGAGAAATAGAATTTTCGCCCAGCCAGTCCCTGACAAGAGATTGGCAGTCTTGAACTAGGCCTGCATGAGACAAAAGTGTGACTTACTCTGTGCAAAATACAAATCTATGGCTTTGGTGGTCCCACTAGAAATCTAATGAGGGTTGCAGGATCTGTTGAGAGTGCTAATGCTGTGAACCTTCCATCATACCCTCAGTATGCAATTATGTGCAAATAAGCCTTATATTTAGTTACCTTCTAATGTGAGCTTAAGTTGGGGAGATAGCAGCACCCTTCTCACTTCAGTTGCTATCTACAAATACATACTTGTATATTGGATGGGTGGGGCTGGTTGTCTCTGCTGCATTTCGGATCTGCTCAGTAGATATTATGGTCCCCATGCGTTAGTTGTTGTAGTTTATATTGCTATTGAAGAGGATAGCTTGTGGTTTATATTGCTATTTAAGAGGATATCTTATCTAACCATTCTGTGCTGCTCTAGAAATTTAGAGTTTTAATTCTATACACATCAATACCTACTAATACCAAGGACCACCACACTGGTTGTGTCCACTCTGCTCTATTTCCAAAACATGTTTAACGTCACACACAATTCACAAACTCGTCACACCTAAACAAGAGACATCCTGTGGTTAAAAGAACAAATGCAACTAGCTTTTTAGGCCAAGCTACACTAGGCAATTGACAAACCCACAATATGTTTGTGGGCAATTTTCAGCACCCCCTTTCTCTAGAAGTCAATCTGCCCCGTTATAATTGCCTCAATTTATGACGGTTATCTGTGCTAGTCATCTTCCATTTTTGCCACAAACAGCCTTGACTGATATGATCAGAAACCAAAAGAGGCAAAAACCCTGTTTTTTATAGCACCACCAAGCCTTTTAAAAGTCTGAAAATTATTATTAAAGTTGGTTCTTTCATTTTGGTGGCTGCTAACCAAATCCAAACCAAATATCTATGTGTACATTTCACAGCAGTCCACAAACATGCTACATGTTAAGTCATACTTAACCTTCAAAGTATTCTACACCACCTGCATCACAGTATGCTACAAGTACATGCAAGGAGCTGTGTACCAAATGTGATCCTGCAAACTCAAGCCATAGTAGCACTTGAAACATGCACAGACCGCACAAGTATTTGCCATCACTTATCCTTCCCACACCCTTCTGCAATAGGTCAGTGCTCAGTTACAGTTCTGCAAAAAGATGAATTAAGACAGTGAGACAATCACATGTTGAAGACCACAAGCCAGTGTGTGATCCCATTCCCAAATAATGTGCTCCATTTGCAAGAGTGAATCCAGCTGCTAGAGTCAGTAATGTTTTTAGGAGGAGGTACATGCCACAAACTTTCTCCAGCAGTGAAAGCAAGCAGGAAATGAATAGTCAGTATCTGCTGAGCTTTCTGGAGTATATTTCTAGTTGTGTATCACGTTTGTCAATGCAACAGGTTTCACTTTGTATGTGCTGTGACAGTCTGCCCCCATGTGGCTTTATTTGGGCATAGAATGAGACTGAGGAGTGCCTTTCAATAGGGGTGGGGAATGTGTGGTCTTACAGATGTTCTCAGACCACTCTATTCCTTCCCATTAGTAATACTGGCTGGGAGAAGTAAAAAGTGAGGGTTCAACAGCAACTGGAAGGCCAAAGGTTATCCCTGCACTATAATGGTCTCCCCTTGAGAAATAGAAGATCTTCAATGATGGACAAAGGGTTGCCTAGTTGGTCACAAACGGTCAGGCAGTTGCTATTTTCCTCAACAGTGTGGCTAGGAAGGGCACAGCAATCTGCAAGTGGGCAGCAACAAAGGAACAGCAAGACACTTCTGCCCATCCCAAGACTTCCCTTGTTGCTTTCACATCTGTGTGACCACCCCACAAGGCTAAGCTGTGAGCACTGGAGGCCATGGATGCTTTGGAACCCACTATAATATATTTGTGGGGCTGAGGCCACACAAAGTCAATGGGCAAAGTTGAAGCCCAACTAAACATTTGCATAAATATGCACAAGTCTAGATGGAAAAACCTTTTCCTTTTCTTTTTTTAAAAAAGCAAAAACCCTTCCATGCTCTTTTTTTATTTTTGCTTGTGTGGTGCAAATAGTTAAAGATACTGTAAACTGCGAAGAGCATTGCGTTTTGAATACTGTAGAAATAGGAAAGCTAATCGCAAATAATCCAACACAGAATCAGAATTGTACAGTTGGAGAATACCATAGGGGAATGCAGGAATCTCAACTAAACACTAGTGAAATAATCCTGGATTAGGAGTAATTTTTTTAAACAGAGAACACAGAAGCTTAAAATTTTACAGGGATTAAAATAAATAAAAAAAACCTTCCCTCCCTCCCACCTTCTATTTCACCGAACATGCACAAGAACCACAGAATCAACCCTTAAGTAAAAGCCGCGCGCTCAGTACACCCGCAAGAGCGCCAGCAAATTTTACCTTCGCGCCCAATCACAGCCTTGTCGCTTTAAGCCCCCTCCCACCTACCAATCAGACACGTCGATCGCCAGGCCCCACCCACTCCGAGCGGTTTTTGGCGCGCTTTTGGAGCGGGCCTCTTTTCCCCCGCGCGCCGTTGCTAGGAGACGTCGGAGGAGGCCGTTATTTCCGTTACGGGCCGCTCCCCCCCCCGCCCCGAGGATGAGGAGCCGCGAGGAAGTAGATGCCACCCTGCACGTCGCCAAGTTGGACCCGGCGGAGCTGCTCCCCGCGGCGCAGTGCCTCAGCTTCAGCGCCGAGGCGGCGGACGCCGGGGAGTGCCGCCTCTTGCAGCTGGAGCCGGAGCTTTGCGCCGAGTTGGAAGCGGGGCGGAGGTACGCATGCGCACGCTGCCGGGGGGGGGGAGAGCGGGTAAAACGGTACTTTCTAGCACTCGGCTCTGTGGTTGGGCTTGGCTCTAGTCTACAGCGACCCCAGGCGGCTTGGAGGGTTAATAGCATTTCCTAGGGAGCTCCCACGTGGAGAGCTCATCACGGTTTTTATACAAGTCCAGAGACGTCCCTTCCTTACCAGGAGACCCCCCCCCCAAATCAGGATGACTGGCTGACTGGCTTTTCAGATTTTGGAGCAATAAACATTTGCCGCTTGAAAAGACCGCTTTGAAAGTGTGCCCCACTTTAACTGACAGCCAGTTTTTTTAAAAAAAACATTTTAAACTTTTATTAAACTTATTTTATTATTCTCATTATGCATTAATTTTACCCAGTCTTTTCCCCCTGGTGGGATTCAAGGCTGGACTACAGATGAAAACAGAGAACTACTGTACCTGCCTTTATGTCAAAGCAGGATGATCAACATTTAGAAATTGTGGGTTGGAATGCATTCATGTTTTATCAGATTGCTCTTCAATAAGTCCTGATGGTTAGTGACTTCCGTTGGATGCATCCTGTATGCAGGATTGTAAGCATTTATACTTCTGGTTACACCTTAGTGGATTGCAGAGTGGTGCAGCCTTAGACTTGCAGGACATATTTGTACAGTCTGTATGCACAACAAAGTGTACTGAAATAGCAAAGACTTGTGGCCTGCCTTATTGTCTGCACTTCTGGGTTGTTAAAAATAACAACAACACAGTGAAGCATGTGTTGAACTAGGGCCCAAATGTTGTGAATCAAATGGGGAGAATGAAGTTAGAGTTTGGCTGGGTTTTTTGCTTGCTTGTTTTTAACATTGAGCAAGTCAGACTCACTGTTTTTATACATAACATCCTGATATATAGTAACATTAGTAACAATTGAAACCTAGCATCCATTCATTATTTAAAAGTTTCCTTGCTATTCAGAAGTAAATGCTGCTTTAAAAACCGAAACAAACCATTGCTGCAGTGACTCTGTATTTAATTGTCTTGTTTTGTTTTGTTCTGCAGCCTGGTGATCCGTGGAGACCGCGATGAACATGCTGTGTTATGCAGTAAAGATAAAACCTATGACATGAAAATAGCAGATACCTCTAATACATTGCTTTTCATACCTGGCTGTGAAACTCCAGAGCAGCTTGGTATAAACAAGACAGCTTCTAATATACTTTACACTCAGGTATTTTGTGTGTGAGTGAGAGAGAGAGAGACTTTTCTGAAGCCAACTGCAAATGGCTAACTATCTTTGAAAATGTAGGTTCTAACCCACTCCCATTTATATACTCTTTTAAAAAAATCTATCACATTTATATCCCTCCTTCCTTCCTTCCATGGCATTCAAAGTGGTTTATAAGGGGTGGTCCTGTCTTATGCTTAGTGCAATTCTATGATTTGGGTTAGCGGAATAAGGAGGATTGATCCAAGATAACATAAAAAAGTTAATGGCTGAACAGGAATTAGAACACAGGGCTGGTATTGGTGGTTGGTGGTTGGATGACCCAGGTGCCATACATAGCATTATTTTTTCCCCATTTCTAGCTGCATGATTTATAAGAGTCTTACTTTTCTTAAAGAAAAAGTGTATGTGACAGAACACTAGCATGAATTCTTTTCCTATTTGAAAGTTGCCATTTTGGTGGCAAGAAGACCATGAAGCAGATACAGGAGTTATTATAGCCCTGCACGTTCATAGGGCAAGTCCTGTTTGTTTTTCATTGGCCATCGCCCAAATGCAAAAAGAAGAGGAAGGAGGCACGGAACCATAAATAATGCAAAAAGGAGAAATGTGTTCTGCAAAAGGGTCTTCCCTACAGTACCTACTAGGCAACAATGTTTGTGCAAGCAGCTTCAGCTGTTCTACAACATTTTGAAGTTTTAAGATTGCTCCCACAGATGGAACTTGTGTTCTGCAACACATTGAGCTTATAAATCTTCTTAGTTGGTGCTTTTCGGGACATGTTTCTCCTTTTTGCAATCATTCTTCTTCTCACCACCTCAATGGCTACCTTCCGTTGGAAACTGGAAAGGTGCCCTCCGAAGGAGCATCTGATATGCCAAACAGAGGGGCATCCTGATATTTTCATTACAAGGTCTGATGCTGATCAGGGGATCTCTGTCTGCGACTGACAGATTTAAATATTAGTCATGGCAAATTCCAATTAAGGCTATTGCTATAGATTGCAGGCTTCTCCAATAATTACTGGGAACTAAGAAGATGCCGACCTAAGTTAAAGAAACTCAAGAAACTTCTGATGGAAAATCCTTATGAAGGACCAGACAGTGAAAACGAGAGAAGTTCGACTAAATCAAAGGTAAAAACGGGAGAGGAGTTGGTGGAAAAGCTTCTTTGGCATCAGCTTTTAAAAAATGCATAGTTTAGATTGCTCTTGTGAAAGAATAGAAATGAAGCTATTAAATGATTGCAAGGTAATGAGTGTAACTGGTGAATACCAAGTGATATTAAACACTGCCCTACCTTACACCAATCCTGTAAGGTAAAAGTGTGTATTATTCTCTCCCTGTTGGTGGAAGTGAGCTGAATAGGAAGGGAGAGAGAGAGAGACTTGGCTAAGGTCACCTAACGAGCTCACAGCAGAGATGAACTTTGAATCCTCTGCTTCATCTTCTCTGTTACCCAATGCTAGTTATCAAGGCTTATGTTTCAAAACATAAAGCTAGCTCCAAGAGTACCAGAAGGTTCATTCCTTTTGGCTTCTCTATAACCAATAGATTAGTGGATATCATGTTCAAGAAGATGGGAATCTACTTCTATTTAACACATAATTCAAAACAATTAAGGTGGTCAGAAAAAATATATTTTGAAGAGTTTGAATTACTTCACAAATCTTAAAAATAAGTTGATGGGTTTTTTCCCGTTTCCTCTTTTTGACATTGTTACTTAAGTATCTGTCATTATGATAAGTGAGGCATGTGCTGAGATAGGACTTGTATGCTGCAAGCACTTGGGATTGGTGCAGTGTATACTTGTCCAGTTTGAGAGTAATATACATTATCTCTCTTTCCTACACCCCGTTCCCACTGTGGGATGTAGCATTATCAATGTCAATGGAGATTCAGGGTTGTATCCAAGGAAATGTAGTTGTCCCATTAGTGCAAGTACTTTCACCTTCCCCACATCCCTCTCAATATGTTCTGGGGTTTCCCCAACCTAACAAAAGAGAAGGGGGTAGTCACAGGAGAGGAGAATAAGTCCCATTGCATGCTAACAGTATAAATTCATTGGCTATAACCCTTACAGACAGATAGTCATAAAGTCTAGTATGAGAATAAATATTGGCTTAATACTTTTGTGTGTCTTTTACAGTACACAACAGAAGAGTTACTAGATCAAGTCCAAGCAAGTGAGGAAGAAATAATGGATCAACTGAAGGTTCTAAAAGCATGCCAAATTGAAGGTATTTAGAGATAATCTGGAGCTCATATTTTTAATGTGGGGGGTCTATTTGCATTGTTTTCTCCCTGTCTCTTAGAATTCCTTCTTATCTAAAGGTTTCTGAGCTTTAAAGGTTGATTTACTTGATTCTACTGTATTGTAACATGAAAAGGAGTGGATTAAAATTACTTGCAAGGATTTTGATGGATAATTATGGGCGTATCTTCTTTTGACTGACCACGGTGGCTATGGTGACTGTAGGAAGCGCTTTTTTCCAGAAAAGTAGCACAGCATTTTCTTGTTCCTACTCTAGCCTACTTTCCTCAGTTTTTATTAAAAGCCAATTTTTGTGCTCTGTTTGTGTGGCACTCCATTTTTCAGGACAGAGGCTGTGCAGATAAGATTGGGTTCCATTTTCAGGGGCTCCCATTGAGTTCTATGAGACAAAGTAACAGGCTGTAATCTTGAACACCATTTGGGTGTGCATGTAGAGGAGCACATGTGTGTGTGTGTGTGTGTGTGTGCATAGAAGAGAACCTTTTTTTGGACAACTATGCAAAACAAATTGCTGTGTATGAATTGTCCCCAGTATCATAACAATGGGTACTTGGCTAGCATGTGACAAGTGCCTCTTGTTTAAAAAGATGTGGAAGATCTTAGTCTACTTTCCATAGAATAAGTTTTACCATTTCTGCTGGTTTTTGATTATGACCTTGCTTCTCTGCTTGGCAGGTTGTTGGCGGATTCTAGACTTTGATTATGAGATGAAATTGTTGAATCATGTGACACAATTGATATATACCGAGTCCTGGCCATTCAGCAAGGTCCCTTTAAGCATATGTCTTCAAGAACTCGGACCTTTAGAGCCCAAGTAAGTTCTTTTGTTAGCCCTTGCGTAAAAATGTAAGGTCCAGAATTTTAGTCCAGAATAGAAGGGCCCACCCTCAACCCCATGTTTCATTCTGAAGGTGCTCTTGTTCTGTTTGTTATAACAGCTCCATCCTCTGGACCACTTCAGATACATAAAATATCAACAGGTGCTGGAGGGGATGTTCAGTGGAACCATAGCTGTCAACTTTCAGATTTGAAAATAAGGGATCAGCAGCCTCAAAAATAAGGGATCAGCAGCCTCACCTGTCCCGGGGACAGTCTACGGAATATCTAACAATCCGGGATAGCAGCGGGAAACGGCGCTGGAATAAGGGAATTTCCCGCAAAAAAGGGAAGGTTGACCGCTATGAGTGGAGCATCAACACATGGGGATGCTTAACCCTATCCCCAATTATGCAGCTATGATCCCCAAACAGACAAAAAGAGTTCCCATTGGCACCATAACAAATGGAATACAGGCACAGTTTCTGGAAAACAGTAGGAGAATGGGGAATACCCAGTTGCTATTTACAAATTTAAGTACAGGTGTTTTTTTTCAAACCTGAAGAAATATGAGGATCAACTGAGATGGCCAAATTCTGTAACATATGGTAATATAATTTTTGTTCATATACTAAAAGTAGACAAAACATTTGTTTCAGGGAAATGATAGAACACATTCTTGTGAGTTATGGAAAGAGATACATTGATGAAGGTAAGTTAGTTCCATGAGTGCATGTTGTTTTAAAGTAATAATGTTAAAGCAACTGATTACCGTATTTTTCGCCCCATAGGACACTCCGTCCCATAGGACGCACCTAGTTTTTTTGGGGGGGGAATAAAGGAAAAAAAATTTCCCTTTATTTCCCCCCCAAAAGCTGGTCGGGGAAACAGAACCAGGTCGAGGAACAGCGGGATGTTGGCGCTGCGCCTCCCTGCTGTCCCCCGAGCTTGTGGGGCTGGCTGATGTCTGCCCCGCACGAGGGGCGCTCTGCATCAGGGCGCCCCCCCCCCCCCGCGGGGCGGCAGGCTGCTAACCGCAGCGTGGGGAGCCTTGCCGGGAACTCCGGCAAGGCTCCCCACGCTGCGGTTGTCTGCCTGGCGCGGGGGGCGCTCTGCTTCAGGGCGCCCCTCGCGCTGGGCGGCAGGCTGCTATCCGCAGCCTAGACATCCCTGCCGGACCTCCCGTAGGGCTGCCTAGGCTGCGGATGTGTTCCTGAAGCCTGGAGAGCGAGAGGGGTCGGTGCGCACCGACCCCTCTCGCTCTCCAAGCTTCAGCAAAAGCCTGCATTCGCCCCATAGGACGCACCCAGATTTCCCCTTCATTTCTGGAGGGGAAAAAGTGCGTCCTATAGGGCGAAAAATACGGTAAGTAGTTGTAGGCAGGGGTTGACAAAAGTGAAGACAGTGTACCTGTTCAGATTTGAGTAACAGAAACATTGTTGCCAAATTAGCTGTAATAGAGACAATCTGTTTGTTTATACCTATGCCGTGAAACACAGTTGCTGTTACGCAAATCTAAAATTCTTGCCTAGAAGTTTAAACCTTCTCATGTACACTACATAGGTCATTGTATCATCCAGTTTAAATCCAGGTTTGTGCCACATGCTTTGCTTGCAGCCAAGCCTCAGTCACGGAGAAAAGGACATAGGGTGAGGGAGAAGGAGAGTGGCAGTGGTTGGGTCCCTAACTTGTGGAGTCATTTTACTCTAAAACTGACAGCATACTCCCTGGTGAATATACATTGTTAGCGCACACTTACGATATATCCAAATTTGCCCAAACTGCATAATTTTTAAAGTGACTGTTTTTTTTAAGAATTCAGATAAAGGATGGTACAGTGGTGCCTCGCAAGACAAAATTAATCTGTTCCACGAGTCTCTTCGTCTTGCGGTTTTTTCGTCTTGCGAAGCACAGCTATTAGCGGCTTAGCGGCTATTAACGGCTTAGCGGCTTAGCAGCTTTAAGAAAAAGGAAACAAACTCGCAAGAACTCACAAGACGTTTTGTCTTGCGAAGCAAGCCCATAGGGAAATTCGTCTTGCGGAACGACTCAAAAAACGGAAAACTCTTTCGTCTAGCGAGTTTTTCGTCTTGCGAGGCATTCGTCTTACGGGGCACCACTGTATTTAATTATGTTTTACTGAGAGTGGACCCACTGAAATTAATGAACCTAATTTAATCATGTTCATTTATTTCAGTGGGTCTGCTGTGAGTAAAATTTAGTTGACTACCACCCATAATTTCTTGTGTTCTTAATACTCATTCCTAGGCGAGACTTACTTTGAAATGAATGAAGAGAAGATATGCAGAGCAACAGCACAGATGCTCTTACAAAACGCAGTCAAATTCAGTCTCGCAGAATTCCAAGAAGTATGGCAGCAGAGCGTCCCTGAAGGAATGACGACTAGACAGGACCAGTTAAAGGTAAAATAAAGCCAGCAATTTACATCCATGGAAACGGCGTGTGTCAGGTGTAGAACTGGTCTCTCAAGGCAGGAGAAAATGGAACTGCTCTGCAGGAGGAGACTCACTGTGTTTGAGTGGATCAGGCCAGAGTTCAAAACCCACCTTTTATGGTTTTTGTGAGGATGAGGAAAGGTGAGGGCTGGGTTCACCAACCCTGAGCTCTTCAAAGTAAGAGCAGGACAAAATGCAATGATTCTGTTTTCTATATCTTCTTCTTTCAAGGGGTTGGCTCTTGTGGACAAATCCTCCAGACCAGAAACCATTTCCTTGCTAAATGTTGAAGACTTACCAGAAGATAACCAGGAAAGATTTAACAGTTTATTCGCTATTAGGGAGAAATGGACAGAAGCTGATATAGCTCCATATATACAGTAAGTAATAAAAATACTGAATGTTACAGAATCACAAACATACCTCATTTTTTGTTTCACAGGGCACAATTCATCATGAACATCTTCCTATCCTTTAATGGAATGACTTCACTTTTTGCAGCATAAACTTAAGTCTCCTTGCTTTCGAAGCTGTTCACAACCCAACTTTTCTCATTTCCTTCTGCACCTTTTCCTATTACTTTGTTCTTTGTTTCTACTGCTGTTCTTCTATCCAGAGTGTGTGGCATTTGATATGATGCACTGTAATACTAGGGATAAATCCATAATTTGATTTGGAGTGTTTTAAAAGTAACTGAAGCAAATGGTCCTTCTGTGTGGTCTTTGAAGTTGCATGAATAGTGCTTGTATTCTCTTTTTCAGGGACTTATGTTCAGAGAAGCAAACAATTGGTACGTTGCTGACAAAATATGCTCGTTCTTCAGTGCAGAATGGACTTAAAGTTTATAATTCTAGAAGACCCGTTTCATAAGAAGTAATACTGATTACTGACTGAAGAGAACATACAGATTGGTGGCTCAAATTTGGAATGGGGTTGTTGGGATTTTCTCAGCAATGGTTAAAATCCTAGGAATTTTCTGTTAATCATGTAACAATGTTGAAATGAATTGGAATTATTTTATAGATAAAACTGAAGTGTTTTGAAAAGCTAAAAATGCAGTGTACAAATACTTTCTTTAAACGTTCTGCAACTGTCTCTAGTTATTATTAAAACCTTATTCATAAAGCTGTGTTGGAATCTCAGAGGTAAAAATCTCTTGGACTTACGTATATTAAAGCATATAGTAGTATCATATTGTAATATGTAGAGGGGCCAGTAACAAAACCTACTGAAAGAAAGAAATTGAGATATGCGTACATGTGGGGTGTTTATATATTTCTTGCCCATGCACTGCAACCCATCTCAAGTCACAGAAGGCATATTAAAATCAAATTTTAAAACCTGCTTGTGATACAGGGCTGGGATGGGATGGGAGACAGGTCACCATGCTATCTCTTTGGACTTGGCCAATGATATCTAAACAGGTCTTGCCCTATTTGTAGACTCCTTGCTGTGGATGAAACACGTTGGATGTGAGTTACAGCTAAAATGCTCCTGTGTAGCAGCACGTCACTCATGCCCTGTCACATTTTAAACACACTTTGCACTGTGGCAGCATGCTACAGGTAATGTTGACTCGCATGCTAAGTGCATTTGAACATGACAGGGTGTTGACAGGTTTACATGGGTAACTTTATCCATGCCTCAGTACATGTGTTACAATGATAGCTGTATGACAATTACAGGTTCAGGTGCAACTTGTTACTGTTTCAGGGAGCAATGATGGGAGAGGGCTATTTCCTTCATTCCCTTATGGGAATGATCAGCCTCTGTGGGAAACAGGATGCTGAATTTGATGGGCATTTAGTTTGACCCTGTATGCGAAGAAGGCAGACTCCGGCAGGTTGAGCGGAAGAGACCAATAGTGGGATCAAATGTTCAAGCAGGTGGTTTCTGCATGTGCAGCAGAGGGAAGTAAGGGGCAGATGAGGCTTATCAACTAGGGAAGGTAGGCCATCTAGAAGGAAGACGCTGATCCTAAACCACTGGGTTAGATTGTGTATGGCTGCGTTAATGCAGCAATGGTTACCAGGGGGAGGATGTCAGCATTTTCATTCTCCTGTTGCTGGATGTGTGATTGTTACATGTCTGTGTTTACATTCCATTATTGGAAAGTGTGGGAACGGAAGCCAGTCCTATCTCTTCTGTTGGATTGTACATTTGTACTATTTACTCTCTCTTGGAGAAGATGTGAGAGGACGCCACGATTGCTTTGTCCTGAATATATTGCTTAATAAATATAACTTAGATGTCACACCTCATTGCCTCAGCTTCCAGCTTTACTCTGCTGTTTGAGTGTGCGCGTATTTTCAGATATGTGTCGCTGCTGCGCACCGGGACTGAAGGGTTATGAACGTCCAGGGCTGCGCTCCTCCCCCCCCCCGGCACTTCCGACAGAAAAGGCTCTGGAGTAAACCCTCCACACTTCCAGAGTGGAGCCCCTTAGATGGTGCAGATGTCAAATATCTTGCTCTGCTTTCCTTTGGACCACATCAGTGATGCCGAGAGGAGGGTCTTATCAATTGGGCAGCCTAGGACCTCCAGACACACTGCCTAGGCTTGCACCCCGGGAAGGTCACTTTGGTACTGGTAGTGCAGCGGTTTGACTTCATCCATTGTCCCGCCAGACGATGCCAACAGCAACAGTCTGATCTAGCAGGACTCTTGGCGTTTACATGGAAGGTTTATCCTTATGAACGGTCAGTGGGAAGATTTCCTCTATGCAAAGGGAAAAGGCACAATCTGCTCAGAAGCACATCTGCAAATCAGATCATAGACTGTTTCTCTGGGAAGCACTAGGAGTGCTGCTATATTTTATTTTGTTTCTAAATGCAAACAAAAATATTAATTTTGTTCCCAAAGGGGACGCAGCCTGAGGTTGGTGTTTTCTGCAAAACGAAGAAGCCCATGCCGGAAAGTTACAAAACCTAGACATGCCCCTTCTAACTTAAGGGAGGGTCACTAAAAAAAGCTCTGAAAACGAGAATTATTTCCCAACTGGCTCCTCCCCGCTCCCTTAGGACAGCCTGAGGGAGGAATCACTGCGCCTGCGCGCGAGCGCGAAGCTCTTCCGGCAAACCACCTTCAAGCTTCCCAACGGGCGCCAGCCGCTTCCCCAAAGCAAATCCAGGTCGTCGTGGTAACGGGCTCCACCAATAGGCGGCTTCGTTTCGCTCCGCATGCGCATTCTCGCCTACGCGCGTACGCGTGAGGTGCGGCCTCTCGATTGGCGCGCTGACGAATGCGAAACGGGGAGAGGTGGGGTTTAACAAACCTGACGCGTCGACGACCTTCCCGCCCACTTCGACGTGAGGTCAAAGGTTGCGAGCAAAATGGCGGCCGCCTCGCCAGAACGGAGCCGCTGATTGTGTACTTGGAAGCGGGCCTGAGGGGAGCCGCCGGCCGTGGAGAGAGACGCCTCGCCTCCTGGGAGCCGCTGTCCGCCCGGACTTCGCCCTCAGGCCCCGGCGGGACCCCTCTAAGAGGAGGCCCCCGAGCTGCAGCCGCTGCCTCCCTCGGACGTCGTTCTTCCTCACAGGACACGTACCGCCTCCCTAAAGCAACTCGCTTTTCATGAGGACTAGCGACGGTCCCCTCAACTAGGCAGCCGCGCCCGTGAAGAATCGCCCCTCGAGAGTTGAAGTTGCGGCAGCTCCTCGCCTCAGAACAAGCTCTTCCCCCCTCGCCCCAAATTCCTAGTCGGAGCTTCAGTAGCCCTCATGCCCACCTCATTTCTAGCAACACATCCCCGCCGTGAAACGGGAATCCTCCTGGGAGACCCACAGGAAAAGCGCCCTCTTCCTAGACACGCTCCAAAAGGGAGCCGGCTCCATGCTGGCTAGATACCCCTAGATACCTGGCCAGAAGCCCTGACAGCTGCCAACGCACCTGCTTAAACCAGACGCGACCTCGCAGATCTGGAGTCCCCTTGTTGGCATCTCCTTTGTAGAGAAAGGCTGTACCCAGCCCTGGCTCGAGGAAGGGTAACTACATACCCATAGGATAGTTTGGGGGCAGCTCGGCAGCAGCCTCGGCTGCTCCTAGGTCCAGATGCTGCCCCCGCAAATTGGGAAGGTTGCATACTGCATTACCCCGGGATTCCTTCTCCCAGATAGAAACCTAGTCAGTAACCAGTTTTTGTTCTAAAAGTGCGTCTATCAAGTTAGCCAGGAATCACTGACAACTTTAGTAAATAGACTACAAGACAAGAGATCTCTCTTTTTAAAAAAAGTTGTAAATAGCTAAATGCCTACACAAAAAAGAGAGATGTATCTAGTTTGCTTTGGTAGGTCTTTAGAGGATTCAGAAGTTGTCATCTTTTAACCTGGGGTAGGAGAAGTTCTCTTTCTAGGAAGCATCCCCTTACCTTACTAAATGTCAGTAAGTTGCACAACAGATACTAAGTTTAATACATATATAATTCTCCCTAATTTAAGAGGTCAGTATTAGTAGGTTAGGTCTCCCGAAATCTAAAGTATTCACACTCCGAAAATGCTTTATGGGCAATGTTGCCTCTTTGGACATTTCTTTGGACTATTCTAAAATTTTCTGGTGGAAGATCTTTAATGGGAAGAAATCAGCCAAGAAAGGAAGAATTAAAGTTACCTTTGAAAAGACTGCTAATGAGGCTTGTGATGTGTATTTGATTTTCATCAAGGTTCAGTACTACTATTTATGATGAACAGGAAGAAAGGAGACAAGGGGTTTGAGAGCCCAAGACCTTATAAATTATAAGTATCCGCTACTGTTTCTTTTCTTATGACCATAGGTTGATGTTTGTAAACTGAAGCAATAGGCCTTTGGAGTCCAGAAAGCTGCAGGTTGTTTTTTAAAAAAACAACTACATTGTGTTCAGGAAACTGGAGAGAAATTGAAGTTGCATTTTAACAACTAGTTTGGTAATATAAATCAGTTCCATTAAAATGTGGGAAACTGCATTTTTGGTTTCCCCCTGATACATGTAAATATGTACAGTGCACTCCTAACTATTTCAACTTGAAAGTACGGTAAGTCTTGTTGAATTCAGTGAGGCCTACTTTCAGGTACATAGAATTAGACTTGTGGCCTTAGTTCCTTAGGCATCAAAATTTGCTTGGAACATGAAAGTACCATGCATGATCCACAAGCAAGTTGAACTGAAATATTTTTATGTAACAACAACAACAATGAAATACGTCTTCCATCGGCCTGGGTTGCCTCAACCACTGTCAATTATTCCTATTGGTTTGAGGCTCTTTAAGAATATATTTTTTTATCTCAGCTTAACTTCTCATGTTATGCTATTGCATTGAGTTCAGAATACTGTACTTTTGATACAGAAAATACTGGAAATTACCTACATTTGTTTCTGGTGATGGCTAATTGTGATGTGAAGTGCCAAACAAGCTGAGAACTATAGAGGAAAAAGGGTGCTAAAACACTTGCATGATTGTAGTTGGCCTCTTTAGGTTGGAATTGCTGGGGTAGATGTGTTTTAACTAGAATCCCACCCAGGAGAGAAGCTTCAGTTGTACATGTCTAGCTGCTTGAGTATATAATGGAATATTAGAAAATTTACTGATATTTCTGATCCCACAACTGATGTTATAAATTGTTTTCTATTAATGCAGATAATATTTTCTCAGTATATATAGAAGGAATCTTCTCTGTTTGTTGCAGTGTTAAATGTGGTGCATACTCACACATACAATATAGGTGTTGTTTACTTGATACCAGCTTGATACTTGGCCACTTATGGGGGGTGCCATAATTCTTTATGATGAAGTGCCCAGGATGGCCTGTGTCTAAAATCTGTTATGTGACACATGAGTGCAAGCAGACAGATGGTCTGATAACTTATTTTCTAGTTCTCTGCAAGCTTATACACATCAAGATCTTTATTTTGATTTTTTTCTTCCTTTCCCCAGCACAACCCACCAGGTGGTCTGTATCAACAACATAAATTTCCAGAGAAAATCTGTTGTTGTAAGTATACAGTGGTACCTCGGGTTACAGACGCTTCAGGTTACAGACTCCGCAAACCCAGAAATAGTACCTCAGGTTAAGAACTTTGCTTCAGGATAAGAGCAGAAATCGTGTGGTGGGGGCACAGCGGCAGCGGGAGGCCCCATTAGCTAAAGTGGTACCTCAGGTTAAGAACAGTTTCAGGTTAAGAATGGACCTCCAAAACGAATTAAGTTCTTAACCCAAGGTACCACTGTATTGAGGGGAAGGGACTATAGAGCTCAAAGGAAGAGTACATGTTTTGTGTACAGGAGGTCCCAGGCTCAGTCCCTAGAATCTCCAACAAAAAGAACCAGGTACCAG
This sequence comes from Podarcis bocagei, assembly GCF_964188305.1. Classification (NCBI taxonomy): domain Eukaryota; kingdom Metazoa; phylum Chordata; class Lepidosauria; order Squamata; family Lacertidae; genus Podarcis; species Podarcis bocagei. The sequence continues at coordinate 77,130,098 of NC_138133.1, read as the reverse complement.
GTGATGAAAAATATTTTCTGCCCAAGACCCCAGAAAGCCACTGCTAGTTGGACCAGGCAGTCCTGAACTAGATGAACAAATAGCGTGACCTGGTATAAGCCAGCTTCCCATGTTCCTGTTTAATTAACGTAGTGAAAGTCTACGTCATAAGCCTCTACTCTTCTGGCTATTAAGGGATTCACTTTTATAGTTGGTTAATTGTGTTTTCTTCATGCTATGTATGCCATGCAACCCATTTTGTGACAACAAACAACCTCACATTTCTGCTGTAATATTTACAAAATACCAGTGGCCAGAGAGGTTATTCTAGAGGAGTTTTATCCTTTTCTTTAGCTGCCTGGCCTATCCTTTTGTTCTTTACCATTAAGCTGGCCTGCAACTGCCACTGACTGACAATTTTACAGCTTGCTTGCAGAAGTGCTCAAAGGTTTCATGCTACCTCAATTGACAATAGTGAGAGTTTACCCTGAACTGAAAGCTGTTAAAATGATTGCAATCACAACAGCAGGGAATTGTTTATGGAGCCAAAAAAAGCCACACCTAAGAAGTGTGAAGGATCAGCTTCACCGCCAAGACCTCAAGGATAGGTTAGGCATAAACCATTCAAATATTTAAAATATTAAAGCCAGATAAATTTTGCATTTACCCATTGGTTATTTATTTGTTTAAGATGGGCTCAGGTTAATAAACAGCAAAATTTATTTCTGAAAATAAAATCTTCAAAACACATCATAAAAAGAAAATAATAAAATTCACTTAACATGCAATACCCACTTAAAAGAGAAAATATTGTGGTCTTTTCCAAAAGCTGCCACAGGGAGGCTCAGGTATGTTTCTGTTGAAAGGGAATTCCACAACTCCAAAACCATTATGGAGAAAACCTTGTTCCACTTTCTGGTATAATTGATATTTGAGATGGCTGGTTTTTGACAGGATTTTTGTGTTTGATCTTAATAGCCAGATTGGCTCTTAATAGGAAAAGTGTTTCCTGAGATATGAAACATCAAAGCCATTGCATAATTCTTTAATGGGGGGGGGGGGCAAGGAGATGATTCCACTTCATCTACAAATTGTAGATACGGTAGTTTATAAATAGTGTTAAAAGTCAGTGCCATCACACTGAAAAGCTAAAAGGCAAAGGATGCAGTTTTACTCAGGTTTTATATGATGATACTGTTCCACACCTTTTTATATAGGTCTATTTTTATTGATACTTACATAAAAAATGTGGAACGATATCAACATATAAGTACTGTTCCACACTTGACAGGGTAGGTTGCTGTGTGCTGAAAGCCGTTTATGAGCAGTCCCAAAGAGCACATTGCAGTAGTCAATCCCGATGTTTACAAATAGAGGGAAGAAAATTCCTGTCTCCTGAAAGGAGTTATCGAGCAAATAAAACATGAATGACTGAATTCTTGTTTGGAGGTTCTAGCGCAACATCCTTGTGTTGCTGGAGATTGATGGATTTCAGTGCTAAATTCTTTCATTTTTCATGAGCTTTTGTGTTCCCAGGAACCCGTAATATATTCCACATGCTCTGTTTTTATGTGCTTACCCCCCGGCTGCAGATGAATGAGTGCCACCAACCAAGTTGTGTCTCTTGTTTCTTGGTTTCACGGGGGAGAACTGAATAGTTATGTTATGGTGGGGTTTTGTTTTTTAGGTCAAAGCGAAGAAGGCATACTTGCTTTGATGGGATTGTGATCCTGCCTCCAGTTGTTTGTTGCTATACCTTCATATTTACTGTGAAGGAGCTGTGGTTGGGTTTAGTGTCTGAGTAGCTTCTCCGGGAACATGGACAAAAATTTAGTGCTCAGTTATGAAACTCGCTCCATGACGTTGGGCCAGGCACCTAACTCGCAGGGTAGTTGTGAGGAAATGCGGGACGCTCTCATAAATGCTGCTGTGAGCTTGGTGTTAAAATTGTGAACAAATAGGAAGGGGAGAACCAGAGACCAAAAGGACTGGTTGTGTCTCAGGACAAGCAGCATTTTCAAGTCTTGAAAAGTGTAGGAATGTGCCCCCTAGTTTCTGTGAAGGAGAGTTCTCCTGTGAAGGAGAATCATGGCACCTCATGCTGGATGTAGGGTGGCCAAAAAACAAACACACAAACAGGGCTCCTGTACCTTTAATATAGGGATAGGGTGCTGGTGATTTCAGATGTTGCATTATAGCTCCCATCTTCCCTGAGCATTGGCTATGCTAGCTGGGACTGATGGGGGCTAGAGTCCAAGGACATCTGGAAGACTACAGGCTTCTCACCTCTGCTTTAATAGTTGCAACAATGACAAGCTGCACCTGGTGAAATTCCTCCTTCTGCACAGCTGCTAAAGATGTAAGAGCACTGTCCTCATTTGCATCTGGTCAGCCTAGCTGTACCTAGGACTTTCTTCATTGATTGAAGGGAACGTTGCACTCCTCTTGTTACTTTCTCACTTCTGACACCGAGTGTGTCCTTAACAAGCAGTATGAGAAGCAACCCGGTGAGAGCTGGTGCACTTTTTAAACCTTTCAGTTGATGCAAAAGGAAACTCATTTTGAAGCTATAATAGTATTTATAAAGCTAAATTGCTTTGGAGTGTAAACTTCTGCAGGTTAAGAAGAAAATATATATGTGTCCCTGATGTTGTTCTTTTAAATCTGTGCAGGGTTACGTGGAGCTGACAATATTTCCCACAGTTGCGAATCTGAATAGAATAAAGCTGAACAGTAAACAATGTAGGATATACAGAGTTAGAGTCAACGATCTGGAAGCAGCTTTTATTTATAATGACCCCACGCTGGAGGTTTGTCACCATGAGTCAAAACAGTAAGTAAATAGTTCATAGTTGCTACCGTCTCTGGAATAGTGATCAATATCTTTTTTGGATAGGGTATGAAGTGGGCTTTGAGTCATGAGTGTTCTTGAAGCACAAGATTGATCAACACATTTAATAGGTGTCAAAAGTGAAGTAATGATGGGAAGTATTTCGCAAATCTGAAGTTTTTGAGATAGAACATACGAAGAGTCCGGGATCAAGCCAAAAATCCATCTAGTCTAGCATCCTGTTCTCACAGTGGCCTGCATTGCTCACTTTCAGACAATTCGCAGGCAAAAGAAAATGCTGCACTTGACATCTTGATAATGCCACAATTGGGCAGCCTTACCCAGCTGTCAAAGGGGCCCATGGTTTGGAGGAACGTTTGAATTCAACCTAGCGGCCAGATCCTACTGTCTCATGGCCTGATCCTAACCATACTGACCCAAAATGATATGACATGGATTTCAATGAAATGGTTCCAGTGAAGCATGTTTCAGATTGCAGCCTCACTCTGAAATATGATAACTAGGGCTTTTTTTCAGGCGGAACTCACTGGAACTCAGTTCTGGCATCTCTCAACTGTGCACCATTGCCATTCTGAGAGAATGAAGGAGGTGTTCATAGTGAGTTCCAGCACCTCATTTTCAAGAAAAATAGCACTGATGAGAACGATAGCATTGGCCTGTCTTGCAGGATGGTTGGAAAGATTATTGAGATAAAGTATGTGAAGTGCTTTGACTATTTAGGGAAAATGTTACAATGATGCTAAGTATTTCTTTTAGTGGACATTGTTGGGAAATGATGGCACATTCTTACACTTTAGGATCCTGCTGCCTGCCTGACTCCCAACAACACCATACCCTCTTGTATAAAAAGGATGCACGTGCAAGCAGAGACTCTGGGTGGTACAATTAAAGCTTTGCTGGATTTATTTAAGACATGTCTTTGTGGAGGGAGACAGTGCTTTCCCACCAAATCATAGAACTGTGGAGTTGGAATGGACCACCAGGATCATTTAGTTCAACCCCCTACAATCCAGGAATCTGGCCCAACATGGAGCATGAACCCACAACCGAGATTAAGAGTCTCGTGGTCTACCAACTATCCTGGTTTGCAATAGCAAGAATTGCCATTCTGGATACAGTGGTACCTCGGGTTACATACGCTTCAGGTTAAAGACTCCGCTAACCCAGAAATAGTGCTTCAGGTTATGAACTTTGCTTCAGGATGAGAACAGAAATCGTGCTCCGGTGGTACGGCGGCAGCGGGCAGCCCCATTAGCTGAAGTGGTGCTTCCGGTTAAGAACAGTTTCAGGTTAAGAATGGACCTCCGGAACAAATTAAGTACTTAACCCGAGGTACCACTATACATAGTAATGTTGCATATCTGAGCCAACAGGAAACAACCAACTCTTAGACCCACAATTCACAAATACGTGTATTTTTGAGTAAGACGCCTAAAACAGATTTCTTCTATGTAGCATCTTTATATATTAAGGGTGTGGTGAAAGAGGCCCCAACTAGTTTAACTAGCTGAAATAATAGTTTGCTGGAATAGTCTAGATTAACTATGCATCTTGCCAAATAATTCTATTACAGATGTACAACCCAGAGAAAGGTTTTTTGTTTTGTCACAACAAAGGCCAGAGTCTCTCTTAGCAAACAGTACCCCTGGTCAAAGTACATCTTTATTTTTGATACATTTTTATTTTTAATAAAAGACTACATGTGCCTAACAAACTCCATTTTCAGCAGTATTCAAGAAGCTTCTAACAGGCTTGCACTGGTTTTACGTTGAGACTTGGACCTTCAGTATCAGTAAGTGCCACAGAGCTTTAGTGTTAAATACAAAGGAATATATAGTGAAAGGATGTCAATCCAGATCTCCACTTCTCAGCTGCTACCATTTGTATGGAAAGTAAGCATACCCATAAGACACCCCCTCCAGCATAATGGTCCTCTAAATAGATTCCTCTACAGTGAGTCACATATTTGAACAGGACCAATGCACATGTGAAAAAGAGAACAAACTAAATACTAGCCTCTGTTCCAAGGAGTCTACCTCTCATTACATAAAATATGGCCCATTTCTGTCTGTGAACCCACTGGTATTTAGTATCTAACCACAAGTTCCCTCTAGATACAGACATTTTGGAAAGCTGCCCCTTGGTGATAATTAGAGGCAGAATATTCCTGTATCATATTTACTTTAAAGTAAATTGATTTGAATATCCCTGAAATTCATATTGAAGTTGAGACTTGTGTTGTTTATTATTTCTGGTGCTTATTATGTGTGATAATCACTAAAAGATTTAAAATATGAAAATGCCATTAGGGCAAGGCACAAATTAAGAATCGCTTTACGGATGGTTTATTTTTGCTGGGCTTGCGTCTGATTCTGGAAAGAATTAAGTGTACAGATAGACTGCATTTACTGGCCTAGCATACGATTTGTTAAAGATGGTTAAAACAAAATAAAACAAAAAGGACTGCAAGGAGCTTCAAAAGGACCTCCCCAAAGTGGCAGTAAAATATCAAATGTAAAGTGTAAAGTGATAAGTTAGCATGTGGTAGTTCTGACTTGAAATATAGTGGTACCTTGGTTCTCAAACTTAATTGGTTCCGGAAGTCTGTTCCAAAACCAAAGTGTTGCCAAACCAAGGCGCACTTTCCCATAGAAAGTAATGCAAAATGGATTAATCTGTTCCAGACTTAAAAACAACCCCTAAAACAGCAATTGAACATGAATTTTACTATCTAACAAGATCATTGATCCATAAAATGAAAGCAGTAATCAATGTTCTGTACTATAAATAAGACAGTATTGTAGATGATAAAAAATTTTTTAAAAAAAATCCTTACCTGCACTGATTAGTTATTGTTTGGATGGGGGGCTTTTATCCCTTTTTGCAGTCACACAATCAATCAATTAACAGGCCACAGTCACAAAAATGAAAAAGCCACACACAAAAAACGCAAAAAATAGCAAGAACAAAAGACCAAATATCACCTCAAAACTCTGCAATCAGAAACGGAAGGCTTTAATTATGATTGGGGGGGGAGGACTTAAATTAGCTGCTCAAGGATACAAATGGGATGAAAAAAGCCTTAATTACTATGCAGGGGACTCAAATGAGCTGCACAACAGTAAAAACGGAAGCTCAGGAGCATGTTCGGCTTCCGAGGCAAAGTTCGGAAACCGGAACACTTACTTCCGAGTTTGCAGTGTACGGGTACTGAGTTGTTTGGGAACTAAGCTGTTCGAAAATTGTAGTGGGTATCCTCTTGTTGTTCCTCTTGCTACTTAGCTGGTAGTAACATGCTCCAAGCCTTCAGATTCAGATAGATTTCAACAACTAAAAAAGCAAAATTGAAAAGCTAGGGCTAATTTGCACACCATGAACATTGATTGTTGTTGATCATCTCACTCAATGACTCCTTTCTGAGTGTATGAATTGACTCCATGGAAGCGTACCATGTTTTATGAAGGCGTGAGATGGTAGTGAAAGTTCTGCCTGTGATGTTTGAGCGGGAATTGCTTATTTATACATGCAAGTCACCACTTGTGCACCAGCCATAGTATTATCAAAGGCTAAAAACTGAGCTAACATGTTTTCTTAATAAATGGTCAAAAATTCTTTCAGGCTTGAAGTTTGCCCTTCAGGACTGAGGTGTTTACATCCTCTGGACTATGCATGAATAATCTCTGGGCTATTCATGAATAATCAGTTTAGCCTCTTGAGTTTTCCACGTTAGATTTCAAAAATTCAAAATGAAGTTTACTCAGTATGTGGTGGGTAGGGAATGAGGTGGAAGGAAAGCTTTGAAATGAGGTCATGTCTGATTTTTGTGAGGTTTTAATTTGGCTCAAACCCTTTCATTGTACAAAACCCTCCTTTTTCTGTGGAAGATGAGTTGGTGTGGGAAAGAAAGTATTGTGACTTCTTTTTTGTGTTTGAACCTTGTGGATAGTTCTCATGTTGGGCATATTGTAAAAAAGTAAGCTATATTGAGACGTCTAATAAACCTTTAAGTCAAACGGGGAAAGAAAGGGCAATTTTATTCCCTCCTTTTAGTCGCTGAATTTTATTGACTCGTTTCAGGCATGATATTGCTAGTTTTGAAAAGTATCTCTTAGGAGATGAACTTGAGCTCATTGACGAAAGAAAGCAATGCTACATATTTGTAGAACTAGTTCTGTGAAGAACTTGCTGTAGGACTCCAACTAAGAAAGGTATTCTCTGTTCTTCATTAGATCAGCCTTTAAAAGACTGTTAAGGGTATGGTGCAAAGCCACCCAGCCAAGGAGCTCAATTGACTGTGAAATCACCACCATTAGAGTGCAACAGGATGTAGATGAGTTGGCGGTAATGAATGGGATTCGTTGTGGCTTGGTTTTGGAAGGTTGCTTTTTTAACTCTGAGTTTCCAAGCGTTTGCGGCCTGAAATGTAATATGCAAAAAGTTAAAACTGAACATACAGCTCGCACATTGTGTATTATCATCCATTTAGGAAAAGATCAGCACCACAATAAGAATGGTTTCAGTAATATAAGGCAGTCTATAGTAGACAGTGGGTGGCGCTGTGGTCTAAACCACATAGCCTGGGGCTTGCTGATCAGAAGGTTGGCAGTTCGAATCCCTATGACGGGGTGAGCTCCCGTTGCTCGGTCCCTGCTCCTGCCAACCTAGCAGTTTGAAAGCACGTCAAAGTGCAAGTAGATATATAGGTACTGCTCCGGCAGGAAGGTAAACGGCGTTTCTGTGCACTGCTCTGGTTGGCCAGAAGCGGCTTAGTCATGCTGGCCACATGACGCTGGCTCCCTCGGCCAGTAAAACGAGATGAGCGCCACAATCCCAGAGTCGTCCATGACTGGACCTAATGGTCAGGGTCCCTTTACCTTTACCTTTACCTTTACCTTTATAGTAGGGATGGGTGATGTTAGATTTTCAACATCACAGTGTATTACCAGCCAGACATCACGGTTCGGCGACATACTGTGATGATATATATTTTTTGGGGGGGGGGGGTGAATGAATTCCTATGCACACTGGGAAGAATGGGCAGGGGAAGGGCAGGCATAATAAAATAAAATAAAATAAAATAAAATAAAATAGTGTGCATTAAAGCGGGGTGGAGAAGGCTCCTCAACAGACAAGCTCACCCACCACCATGCTGCTCATCCTCCCGCAACCCCCCAAAACACACACAGACCCACAATTGCCCCATGGAAATAAGGGTGGCAAGTTCAATATGCAAAGAACGGCCGAGGTGAAGGAGGGGTGGTGGCTCCGGAGAAGCGGCACCGGGGTGGGGAGCTAGAAGAAGAGGCAAGGGGGGCAAAGTAGTCCTCCTCCCAGCCCCAGCCGCCTTCTCAGTTTGCCGCCTGCCTCATTTGCCAAAGTGCTGGCAGCGGTGGCACAAAACAGGCTTTCTCCCCGCCTAGAGAAAGAGGGTGCTGCTCTTACCTTCCCAGGGGTTGCCACCGCTGCTTCTCATGATGGCAGGTAGGCAGAGCGAGCTCCTCTGCTCCACCCTCTGGCCCACAGGAGCACCAGGGCAGCAACGGGAGGAAGAGGCCGAGCGGCGGCAGCTCTGCCAATCCAACGCCACACCTGGTTTACCTCAGCGCGGCGCGGGGACGCCTCTGCCAATCAAATGCTGCTGAGGTAAACCAGGCGCGGTGTTTGATTGGCAGAGACGTCCCTGCGCCTCGCAGAGGTAAACCAGGCACGGCATTGTGATTGGCAGAGCTGCCGTCGCTCAGCCTCTTCCTCCTGCTTTCATTCCCGGGAGTCTTGGCTTCGTGGCAGGTTCCTAAATGGCCGGGCGGGCCAGATTTAGGACCCCAGGGGCTGTAGTTTGCTGACCCCTGCTATAGTTATTCAGACCATTATTTTGTCAAATGTGAGGAGGCAGAATAATATTCAGCCTACTTTCTGGCAATCGTGCTGGCTGCTGATTTAGTTTCCTGGCCCAATTGATGGTGCTGGATCCTACCCTTTCGGCGTCTTTTGTGGCCTGGGACTGGCATATTTTGGAGACTCTCTTTCTCCATACATGCTTAAGTCTCCAGTGTGCCCTTGCCACATGAAGTCAAGATAAGTGGAGCGATGGAGAGGATTTTCACTGCAGTTGTCTCAAGCTTATCAAATGACTTTCTCAGTTAAGCTTAAAGCTTTTCTTGTGACATTTCAAAGAAGGTGTACAATCTGCCCATGAGTGTTGAGTTGGCATTTCGAAGTGGTTACTGTTAAAGGTGACAATTTTAAGCACTTCTCTTCTGAGCATTTTTCATCTGCTTTTTTGCAGCATGTGAAGTCCCTTCACCCCCCAAATCCTCTTTTTGAATTTGAACTCTGAGTCCTTTGTGTTGCAGGAGAAATCTCAACTACTTTTCCAATGCGTATGCTGCTGCAGTCAGTGCTGTGGACCCAGATGCTGGAAATGGAGAGCTGTGCATCAAGGTGCCGTCAGAGCTTTGGAAGCATGTCGATGGTAAGGACCAGAAACCCTTAAAATGAAAGTGCTACAGACTTGCTAGCAATCTAGAATAGTTTTCCAGGCGTGCTGCGCTTTGGCAGGGCTTCAATGGCCCTGCAATGCTGGTGCAGCGCTTTTGATTTTGAGGCGTAGATCAGGCAAGCTGTTTAATTATGTGAATTATGGCAAGTTCTTAGGAGTTACTTCAAGCCTCACAGACTAGCTTCTGTGTACAGAAAATAATCTCCCGCGCGTATTCTCAGTAAAATGTGTTTTATAATAGAAAATTCTGTTTCGCTTTGAGAGTCCTGGGTCATCATCGAAGATCTCACCTTCATTCTTTCATCTTTTTCTCTTGCTTAGTTCATTGAAGTTCTGAGTACAAAGTGGTTTTGCAAGTTAATGAATAGTTAATGGTGGGTTTGCCAAGTTTCTCCCAGAAATACCAGATTAATACATATTTTATTACGTGGTTGTTCTTTTACTGCTGCAGAATTAAAAGTCTTGAAGGTACATATCAACTTTTCTCTGGACCAGCCAAAAGGAGGCCTTCATTTTGTGGTACCCAACGTGGAAGGAAGCTTAGCAGAAAGAGGAGCCCATGCCTTCTCTTGCGGGTATCAAAATTCTACAAGGTGAGAGTTGCAGAGTCTTATGCTCCCATTTCCCATGGGCCTTGAAATTAAGAGTGCTATGAGAGTTGGAAATGAGGTCCTATTTTGCTTTACGGTCATTTCAGAATATTTTAAGACCATTCAGACATGGCGTTTTCCTTACATGGAAGAAAACAAATAGCCCATGTGTGCACTCATTGCCAATTGGCAGCTTTTCAATTGATGGTCATTCAGTAAAATAGATATTTTACGTGTTGCTCAGTAAATATAGGGTCAGTTGACCTGTGGTGCTTCATTACCCTCCATCTTCTCTTTTGAATAATGTATATTTAATTTCCAGAGCTATCAGAGTCTCATTTGTCATTGTTAAAATGAATGAGACTGGTGGTCTGTCTGAATAGAAAAGGAAAAATCTTAGCATTTTACCTGTTTAGCTTTCCATATGTTATACCACTTCAAGAGAACTGGAATAGATTCCACATCCCCACCCCTGTTTTTTGGAGGTGGGTTGGTGGAGGAATGAATCTATACATTCCTGTATCAACAACAAGAAGAACAAAAAACAAAGGACTGAAGATATCACTGTTGGACCCCGGGAGCTCTCTTGCAAAGGTGCAAACATATTTCAAGTGTGCCTTGCAGTGTACTTTTCTGAAGCAGAACTTTCGAAGCCTCCCCAGACTAGTCAGTCTTTCAGTATTGTAGAACTGAACTTCTTAACTTGGAGTAGCAGCCTCATGGGAGTCCTAACCTGGCTAGCTTTTTGTAGTTCTTTGTGTTTATGCATTGGCAGAATGCAGTTATCAAAGATTTGGGAAGGGTCAGCTGCTTGCAGGATTGTACTGTTTTGGTAAAGCTAAGGCCCCAGATGCCTACACATCAAGTACTGCAACATTTGTCTTGGATTGGGAAGATGATTACGGTTTTTAATGACTTCACTTTCTCTCCAGGTTTTGGTTTCCGTGTGTTGATTCATACTCCGAACTATGCACATGGAAACTGGAATATACTGTGGATGCCACAATGGTGGCGGTCTCAAATGGAGACCTGGTGGAAACGGTGTATACTCATGATATGAGAAAAAAGACCTTCCATTATATGCTGACAATTCCAACTGCAGCATCTAACATCTCCTTGGCCATTGGACCATTTGAAATCCTTGTTGATCCCTACATGCATGAGGTAATTCTTTTCATAGGCAGCCTCTGTGTGGCACTTCTCCTATTCCACATGATTTGTCCTGGTGTGAGGTTCTTGGGTGGTTATTGATTAGGATTGTAAAGGTAAAGGGACTCCTGACCATTAGGTCCAGTCGTGGCCGACTCTGGGGTTGCGGCGCTCATCTCACTTTATTGGCCGAGGGAGCCAGCGTACAGCTTCCAGGTCATGTGGCCAGCATGACTAAGCCGCTTCTGGCGAACCAGAGCAGCGCATGGAAACGCCGTTTACCTTCCCGCTGGAGCAGTACCTATTTATCTACTTGTAGTATGACATGCTTTCGAACTGCTAGGTTGGCAGGAGCAGGGACCGAGCAACAGGAGCTCACCCCGTCGTGGGGATTTGAACCTTCGACCTTCTGATCAGCAAGTCCTAGGCTCTGTGGTTTAACCCACAGCGCCACCCACGTCCCTATGATTAGAGTTTTACTCTTGCTATATTGGTCATATAGGATTTTTCAGTGATTTTTTTATTTGTCCTGTTATATTTCTTAGTTCTTAAGAAATCATGTTCCCTGTCCTGAATGCCCAGAGATAGAATAATAGCTAAAATAAGTTCTCAACAGCCAGAATCATAATGTCTGAATATAAATTTATTGCTCTATTTATATTATTATTTCCCCTCACTATTGCTTTATAAAAGTTTCGTGTGTTGTCGTAAGTCTGTTGCCTTATCTTTGGAAGTACCAATTCTTGACGTAGCATATTTTTCGCTCTATAAGATGCACCAGACCACAAGACGCACCTAGTTTTTGGAGGAGGAAAACAAGAAAAGAATATTCTGAATCCCAGAAGCCAGAACAGCAAGAGGGATCACTGCGCAGCGAAAGCAACAATCCCTCTTGCTGTTCTGGCTTCTGGGATAGCTGCGCAGCCTGCATTTGCTCCATAAGACGCACACACATTTCCCCTTACTTTTTAGGAGGGAAAAAGTGAGTCTTATAGAGCAAAAAATACAGTAATTTGCAGTCGATTCCAATGGCTGGAAGTACCGTGAACACCCACTTGAAAGCTTGCTACTTTATGACACTTCATACTGCAGCTAGGCTGTTGTACATAGCCTCAGGCCGTGCCTCACGTTAACTGTTTTCCTGGATCTCTGAAAAGCTGTGGAGGACTAGCAAAGCTGCACACACTTGCATAGCCAGTTCACCACATCTTCTGCATCTCTAAGCTGTATGCATGCAGTGATGGTGACCTCAGGGTCAAACTTGCTAATCTTTATATTTTCCATTGGCAGCATTTTCTAATGTTCACTTTTAGCTATTTGCTAACTTGAATTTGGTTTTGTTTTTTAAAAAGGTTTTCTCCCTTGTTGTTGTAGGTGACTCATTTCTGTTTACCCCAGCTTCTCCCGCTGCTCAAACACACCACATCTTACCTCCATGAAGTATTTGAATTCTATGAAGAGATACTTACGTGCCGCTATCCTTACTCCTGTTTCAAGACGGTTTTCGTTGACGAGGCCTACGTTGAAGTAGCTGCTTACGCTTCCATGAGCATTTTTAGGTAAGTACTTATAACTAACTGGGACGTGGGTGGCGCTGTGGGTTAAACCACAGAGCCCAGGGCTTGCTAATCAGAAGGTTGCCAGTTTGAATCCCTGCGACGGGGTGAGCTCCCATTGCTTGGTCCCTGCTCCTGCCCACATAGCAGTTCAAAAGCACGTCAAAGTGCAAGTAAATAGGTACCGCTCCGGTGGGAAGGTAAACGGCATTTCCGTGCGCTGCTCTGGTTCGCCAGAAGCAGCTTAGTCATGCTGGCTACATGACTTGGAAGCTGTCTGCAGACAAACGCCAGCTCCCTCGGCCAATAAAGCGAGATGAGTGCCGCAACCCCAGAGTCGTCTGCGACTGGACCTAATGGTCAGGGGTCCCTTTACCTTTACCTTCACCTTACCCTTTACCTTTACTTAGAACTAGCCCATCTAAAAAGAAGTGATTTGAGAACTGCACAGATATCCATCACACTTCATCGTATCTCATGCTGGTAGAGAGATACTTCAGTCCAAATCACTAGAGGTTTTTTGCTGTTTTGTCTTTTTAAAGGAAACTCAGTGCCATCATTTAAGTTCATAAGACCAAGGATAGCGTTATACTGGGACCTGGGCTTTTGGCTGAAACTCAGTTGCGTACTTGCAAGGGATGCCTTTGAGCTAGCTCCACGTTTCAGTTCAGTTTCCAGCTTATAAAATGATGCCAAAGGTTGCCATAGAATCGACTGATGAGATAAGAGTTGCCAGATTGACTTCAATCCAATGCATAGTAATAACAATAATAATAGTAACAACAACAACAATTTATTATTTATACCCCGCCCATCTGGCTGGGTTTCCCCAGCCACTCTGAGCGGCTTCCAGCTGAATATTAAAATACAATAGCCTAGTAAACATTAAAAGCTTCCCTGAACAGGGCTGCCTTCAGCTGTTTTCTAAAAGTTTTCTCTTTGACATCTGATGGGAGGGCGTTCCACAGGGTGGGTGCCACTAACAGCCAGTTTTAGAAACATAGGGCGTTTTAAAATGTTCCCAATTTTAATTTTGCGACCACAGTCCAAAGTGCATTTGGCAAAGGAGGGATGCAGCCGTGATTTTTACTCTGAGTACACAAACCTGTTGGTTCACACTTAGTGATTGTTTGGCTTCATGTTGCATGTGAAGCTGGCCCGTATAAGACTTAAGAAAGCTGTTTTATACTTCTCTTGTTAAAATTCTGCTATTATTTGTTCATGTTTACTTGATTAAACTGAGGTGGAGGGTTTTGTTTCTCCTGAAGATTTTGTTTGCCACCGTTGTGCATATGCTTGTTTGTGTTTTTCATTTAGCACAAACCTTTTGCACAGTGCAATGATAATAGATGAGACCCCGCTGACCAGGAGATGTTTGGCTCAGGCTCTGGCCCAGCAGTTTTTTGGCTGTTTCATATCTAGAATGTCTTGGTGAGTACATCTTAAAATAGATAACTCCCACGTCGAATTTTGGCTCTGAGTATGAGAATCATTATAAAGCATAAATGCAGATAAATTCTATAGCTATTACAGCAATCATAGCACATTTGGGGTTTCTTAAATGTGCAAGATAACCTACAAGCTCATAACATCTATTTACTTACATAGATTTTTAAGTTTCTGTATAATAGAGAATATTTTAAATAAAAATACCGAAAGATGTAGTTGCCTAAATTTTAATTACACTTAAGGCTTTCTTTCACTGCCAGGATATATACATCTGTTCTTGGTTCATTAGTCCTTTATTTATTTAGATGGTTAGAGTTGTTAGCTTTTAAAGTATTTTCACTAGGAGTGCATTCAGCACGGAGATTCTGTAAATCAAGAGGGTTTTTTCTTGCATTGCTTCTTCGCTTACAGGTCAGATGAGTGGGTGTTGAAAGGAATCTCTGGCTATATTTATGGCCTCTGGATGAAGAAAACCTTTGGTGTAAATGAATATCGGCACTGGATCAAGGAGGTAATGAACCCCGATGGATTTTGAAAGCATCTTTATCCTTTTACACAGATACACAAGGGGATGCACGAATGGAGCTATCATTTCCATTGATGCATTTTAGGATGAAGCTGACACAATTAAGTGGGAGATTACACAATACCTATGTGTGCAGTTCTAGAAATATTTGGCAAAACAGTGTTCCCTGGGTAACTGACCAGTGAAGCTGCTTTGGGTGACATCATCATCATCATTATTATTAATAATAATTTATTATTTATAGCCTCCCAATCTGGCTGGGTTTCCCCGGCCACTCTAGGCGGCTTCCAACAAAAGATTAGAAATACATTAAAACATCCGTCATTAAAAACTTCCCTAAACAGGGCTGCCTTCAGATGTCTTCTAAACGTCAGATAGTTGTTTATTTCTTTGACATCTGATGGGGGGGTGGGCGTTCCACAGGGTGGGCGCCACTACTGAGAAGGCCCTCTGCCAGGTTCCCTGAGGGAACTACCAGAAGGCCCTCAGCGCTGGACCTCAGTGTCCAGGCAGAATGATGGGGGTGGAGACGCTCCTTCAGGTATACTGGACCGAGGCTGTTTAAGGCTTTCAAGGTCAGCACCAACACTTTGAATTGTGCTCAGAAACGTACTGGGAGCCAATGTAGGTCTTTCAAGACCAGTGTTGTGTGTTCTTATGGCCGCTCCTAGTCACCAGTCTAGCTGCCGCATTCTGGATTAGTTGTCATTTCTGGGTCACTTTCGAAGGTAGCCCCACGTAGAGCGAATTGCAGTAGTCCAAGCAGCAGATAACTAGAGCATGTACCACTCTGGCAAGACAGTCTGCGGGCAGGTAGGTCTCAGCCTGCGTACCAGGTGGAGCTGGTAGACAGCCACCCTGGACACAGAATTGACCTGTGCCTCCATTGACTGCTGTGAGTCCAAAATGACTCCCAGGCTGCGCACCTGGTCCTTCAGGGGCACTGTTACCCCATTCAGGACCAGGGAGTTCTCCACACCTGCCTGCCTCCTGTCCCCCAAAAACAGGATTCAACCTCAATTTGTTCCTCTGTTTGAGGAAGCATTATGTTATATTGGGTTGGCTACATAAGCATTAACAGAACAGGTTTCTCTCTCTCTCTGGAAGTGTGTTAGCAATCCACCATGCCACCCTCGGGTTAAAGGTAATTACCCACCCTTGCAGGCCACAGGGTGGCACTAAACCCCCTCAGTGATGCTCTGGTGTAGTGACACAGAACAGCCATTCAGGTAGGACCCAGCAGTTCTTTCCCCACCCCTGCAGATGAGCATCCAGTCATGTGAGCCCTGACTTGCTGTCTAAGGAAAGAAGAGCCCAGATACTGGTTTTCTACCTTAGTGAGAATTAGGCCTCTGTTTTAGGGGGTTCTACACCCTTCTGCCGGGATGCAGGTGGCACTGTGGGTTAAACCACAGAGCCTAGGACTTGCTGATCAGAAGGTCGGCGGTTCGAATCCCCGCGACGGGGTGAGCTCCCGTTGCTCGGTCCCTGCTCCTGCCCACCTAGCAGTTCGAAAGCACATCAAAGTGCCAGTAGATAAATAGGTACCGCTCCGGTGGGAATGTAAACGGCGTTTCCGTGTGCTGCTCTGGTTTGCCAGAAGCAGCTTGGTCATGCTGGCCACATGACCCGGAAGCTGTACACCGGCTCCCTCGGCCAATAAAGCGAGATGAGCGCCGCAACCCCAGAGTTGGCCACTACTGGACCTAATAGTCAAGGGTCCCCTTACCTTTACCTTTACACCCTTCTGCCAAGTGCATGGTTTATGAATTAGTCCAGACCATCTGCCTCTTTTCCTTGTGTGTCTTTATTACATCTATCAACAAGTGTGATGGATTTTGCCATAAAAAGCTTTCAAGTGATCTTGATTTAATTTTCTAACCCTGCACCCTGTCTTCATTTCCCCTTTTAAATAGCCTCATATGTTGTCATCAGAATATTGCACTGTGTTTTTTACAAATCTGCCCCCCCAAAAAACGCATCCATTTTTTTCAGTAACTGTTCACCCTGTTCACTGAGAGTAAGGTACCAAGCAGCAGAGGGAAAGGAAGGCAAAATGCCTCTCTTTTCAAGGGTTGTGTAGAAAAGTGTGTGTGTATGTTTGTGTGTGTGTGTGTGTGTGTGTGTGTTTGTCTTATGATGCATTCAGCGCTCTCTGGCAATCACACATTGCAGGGGCAACTAATAGTAGTGCCCAAGCTGCCCAAGGATTATCTGAAATGCACTTGAAAAACCACAGTGGTTTGCAATTCTGCTCTTTGCAGATAATGTTTGTCCCTGCTTATCTTTGATGTGAAGTATTGGAAGTTGAGTTTAAAGGGGAAGGGTTTGTGATCTGAATGCACAGTATTCCCCTGATGGGTACATTTGTAAGGAGGGGAAATGATGGAAACCAAATTGAATATGCTCATAATTTTAATATGCTTCAACAAGACCGTGTACAGCTTGTCTTCTCTTTATAGCCAAATACACCGTTGCAATATTATTATTGTTATTATTATTTGCATTTCAGGAACTGGACAAAATAGTGGTGTATGAACTGAAGACCGGTGGAGTCTTACTTCATCCAATCTTTGGTGGAGGAAAAGAAAAGGACAAGTATGTTTAGTAGATTTATAGGACCAATAATACACACCCGAACACACTCTCTCTCTCTCTCTCTCTCTCTCTCTCTCTCTCTCTCTTCAGGTGAGTAATGAGACATTTGGCCAAAGGCTTCATTACCTCAGCTACCTAATGGTCCCATAAAGGACATCCTTGGTAAACATTTGCCTTGTTTGAATTACAGAATGGAAGTATATTAACAAAATATATGCTAAGTAGAGTAAAAACCTTTCCAAGGAAAGGGAAACTATTTTGCTACAGGTGTGAAAATCACTTTAAAACACACATTCTGCTATTTTTACAAGCACTAGAGTCCTTCTAATGACTGATGCACATCAGCTTTGAGCAAACTGCAGTTTAAAAATAAATAAATTAGAGCATATGGCTGACGAACCTCATTCTGTGTAGCCATATGGAAGGAGGTGACTTTATTGCTCATTAAATGGTGCTGAAATACTACATTCAAAGTCTTAAACTGGTAATATTGGGATGGCAACATGGATTTATAAGCAATATGAGATGAAAGGGAACAGTTGTTCAACTTGAGTTGCCTAATTCAAGTGTCCGAGAATAGTTTTATTAAAGAGGCTATAATTGAAAGCAAAAGGCTGCTTAAATACCTCTTCTCCAGTAAGTTATAGATCCTTTTCACTGGCTCCTTACCACTGGTTTGCTGCTTGAAGCACTGCTGGCTAGGCAGTTTGGAGGTGCCCAGTGATGGCTAAGGTCCAGCAGCGAGATGACTGCTTTTGGTGACTCAAAGGAGAGGAGTAACACATGCTATTCAGAGTAGACCCATTGATATTAATGAATGTCTCTAAGATAGGTCCATTAATTTAATTGTTTCTACTCTGAGTAAGGAGGGACGCGGGTGGCGCTGTGGGTTAAACCACAGAGCCTAGGACTTTCTGATCAGAAGGTCGGCGATTCGAATCCCCGCGACAGGGTGAGCTCCCGTTGCTTGGTCCCTGCTTCTGCCAACCTAGCAGTTCGAAAGCATGTCATACTGCAAGTAGATAAATAGGTACTGCTCCAGTGGGAAGGTAAACGGCTTTTCCGTGCGCTGCTCTGGTTCGCCAGAAGCGGCTTAGTCATGCTGGCCACATGACCCGGAAGCTGTATGCCGGCTCCCTCGGCCAATAAATTGAGATGAGCACCGCAACCCCAGAGTTGGCCACAACTGGACCTAATGGTCAGGGGCCCCTTTACCTTTACCTTTCTTCTGAGTAAACTTAATTGAATACCACCCCATTGTAATTACTGCTGTCTTCCTTAGCCAAAAGAGTCTACTCATATCTTTTTTTAAAGTACTCCATGAAAGAGAATATAGGATAGTCATTATTTCTCCTCTTTCCTCCCTTCTGTGCTCCTGTCTGAACTGTTCATAGATTGTTACAGGCAGAAGCAAACTGCCGATGTTTGCAATTTACCCAGATAGTTTTAGTTTTACCCAAAGTTTACCTGAGAATATTTTTTAAAAAACACTGAGTACAATTTGTAAGTGTACTTCTTGAGCCCCTGTTCTTAATTTAATCAGAGTTTTAATTAATAGTTTTTAATTGCTGGATTAGGAAAATCCTGTCTGACTCTTTGAATTTTTACTTTTGAACTTTCTGCTGTATGTGGGACTTTCCCTTAAAATGCAAAATTAAATATTCCTGCAATGATCTTGATTTTTGTTTTCCAGCCCTGCATCACACCTGCATTTTTCTATAAAGCATCCTCACACATTATCATGGGAGTACTACACTATGTTCCAGTGCAAAGCCCACCTAGTCATGAGACTCATAGAAAACAGAATAAGCATGGAGTTCATGTTACAAGTAAGTGTTTGGACACTTTTAAAATTTCCTATTTATAATTACTTTTTAAAAAATAAATAATTAAATACTTGAATTTCAGTGCCTTCCACTGATGTGACCCTAAAAGCAGACTATGAAGCTTATTACCGTTATACACAAATGGATGGTGCCCACAGACCATGAATTTCCTCGTGGCCACATACCGTATTTTTCGCTCTATAACACACACCCGACCATAACACGCATGTAGTTTTTAGAGGAGGAAAACAAGAAAAAAATATTCTAAACGAAACAGTGGATGTATGATTTTTGTGGTTCATACTGTGGCCACAGACATGTGATCTGACGGTGAGTTTGGGGTAGCCCAATGCAAAAATCCTGAGGATCCATGTGGATCCATGTTTGTAACGATGTTTTTGCACCACTGCAGCCCCAGGCAACAGTGGGTGCGTAAATTTTTTTGGTACAAACTGTAGCCATGGACATGCTATGTGACCTGATGGTGAATTTGGGGTGACCCAGTGCAAAAATCCTGAGGATCCATGTGGATCTGTGCTTTGTAACCACGTTTTAAGTGGGGAGGGAAGGAAAAGCACTTAAGGGACAAGGAGCAAGCGTGGAGCAGGCTCTGCTTCTCTCTCCCCCCCCCCTTAGCAAGCTGAAAAACTTTGCTGAAGGGACAGAGAGCCTGCTTGCTTTAAAGGAGCCTACCAGACAGGAGCTGCTTACACGAGTGTAAGCGGCTCCTGTCCGGTAGGCTCCTTTAAAGCAAGCAGGTTCTGCTTCTCTCCCTCCTTAGCGAGCTGAAAAACTTTGCTGGAGGGACAGAGAGCCTGCTTGCTTTAAAGGAGCCTACCGGACAGGAGCCACTTACACGAGTGTAAGCGGCTCCTGTCCGGTAGGCTCCTTTAAAGCAAGCAGATTCTGCTTCTCTCCCTCCTCCCCCTCCCCCCCCACCCTTAGCGAGCTGAAAAGCAAAGCGGGAGGACACTGAAAATCTTGCCTGCTATTTCCAGCAAAGCGGGAGGAAAGAGATACAGAGAGCCAGCTTGCTTTAAAGGAGCCAACCGGACAGGAGCCGCTTACACTCGTGTAAGCGGCTCCTCTCCCACTTTGCTCCTTTAAAGCAAGCAGGCTCTGCTTCTCTCTCTCTCCGCCCCCACCTTAGCGAGCTGAAGGAGCGAGAGGGGAGAAGAGCCGCTGAGTGGGGAGGAGGGAGAGAAGTAGAACCTGCTTGCTTTAAAGGAGCCAACCGGACAGGAGCCGTTTACACTCGTGTAAGTGGCTCCTCTCCCCTCTCGCTTTGCTCCTTTAAAGAAGCAGGCACTCTGTCCCTCTCTCCTCCCCACTCAGCGGCTCTTCTCCCGCTGGAAACCACGGAGGAGGGAAGCATTCGCTCCGTAACACGCACAGACATTTCCCCTTACTTTCTAGGAGGAAAAAAGCGCGTGTTATGGAGCGAAAACTACGGTAAGTTTTATGCCAACCATAATTGTGGGCTCTCTTTCTAGAGCAGACTCCCCCCCCCTTCCCCCTACCTAATTAATGTCTGTACTGACATCAGCACCATCTTCAATTAATGGCTTTCAACAGGGGTGACTAAGATTTGGCACTCCAGGTTTTTGGACTACAGTTCCCACCAGCCCTAGCCAGTGTGACTGTGGGAGTAGTCCTGCAACATCTAGAGAATCATGGGTTAGCAACCTCTTCCCCCTCTCGCCTTTTTTAAAACAAGCTTTATTGATTGTTTTTTTTTTTTAATGACCAAAGTGTTGTCATCCAAGATAAATACATGTACAGGTGTTAAATCTTGTATAATGTCATCCACATGGCATCAAAACAAACTTGGAATATCTTTTATGTTACAGCTACCTCTGACTTGCTTAACCAGGGTTTGTAAACAAGAACATGCTTAACAAAACCTAGTTAAGAGGGAGCCTGATTTAGCCTTTAACCAGAGCTGACATTGGTAATGAGCTATCCATTAAGCTTCAATCCCATGCATACTTAACCTTGAGAGTAAGCCACAATGGACTCACTGAGACTTACTTTTACATAGGCTTGTGTAGGAATGCATTGTTTTTCATGTCACTGCAGGAAGGTGGAATTTTTCTCCATAGAGTGTGTGATCCCACTGACTGCCCTTGATTATCTACCGAACCATGGTTAAGGGAGAGCCAGCATTCTGTTTTTCGTGCCCTGATCAATTTGTATTTATTTGGGTGACTTCCGGGTTAGCGCCTCCGGCAATGGCGGATTTCCTCTGATCTGGAGGAATCCGCTCCGTGGAAATCAGGGTCTGGACCGCCACGGCGAGGCGAAGACCCACTAAAAACCACAGGCGGGAGAAGCCTGTGGACGTGGGATTCGGCTGGCACCTTTTGCACCTCCCCTACTTGCGGGGAAACCTGGTTTCGGGGATCCGGAGCAACGTGAGGTGAGTGGCGCGGTGCTTTGAATCGACTGCTTCTTTCACGGAGTGAAGCCGCATTGCTGTTGCCGGAGAGCGCTGACTTTTTGGACTATAAACAACTACCCGTGAGTAGAACGGAAAATTGGATCTCTAAACTTCTTAATTTGGCATCGAAACGGGAAGGTTTCAAACAGGAAGTCCGCCTTCCTCTTTTGTAAATAGATTGAAGCAAAGACGTTGCAAGCTAAAGCCTGGAAAGTCTTTTGTAAAGGATTAAATCTCCATCGGTTAAAATTACTAAACCCCCCTTGGAAGCAGGAGAAGAGGGGGGAAATTTTAGATCGTTTAAGCCTGCAGGAGAGAGAGTGAAGGAAGATAAATCACCACCGTTTCGAACCTGGGAACGGGCTGCCAGTAAGATTGACGTTTTGGGAAAGTTCATTGATTGTGAATAAAACGTATGTTGACAGATAGTTAAATAAGAGAAATATATTGTTTCAATTGTTTCCTTTTGCACTTAAAAAGGAGTTAAAAAAAAAGTAACTGAAAATCGAAACCAACTCTGTCGCTGGATCTGCGTTTAAAAGGATGGATACAAATAGAAATTGTTTCCCCTAGAGGGAGCTTTTGAAACTGTTGTGGAGTGGAGCTGGGGAATTTTCCAGCTGCAGAGATTAAAGAGCGTGAGAATCAGAGTCTGACCTTGGACAAGAATGTTGACAGAAGAAGCCTTAGTGATTGCATTTTGCAAGACAAGTGCCTTATTGGAACAGCTTCATGAGAAGATGGATGTGATGATTATTAAAATTGACAATTTGGGACAAAAAATGACTGAATTGGGACAAAAAGGGAATACCTATACAGAAATTACCCAGGAATTGACCCAGGAATCTGTTTTGACATGGCAAGCTGTGGAGAAGACGAAGGAGAAAGTTGTTGTTGAACCTCAAGTAACTCAAGTGGACAGAGCCCCGGCCTCACAGAGGCAATTTGATGAACATAAGCTGTTGCCCTTTATGATTGAATCTAGAGAAAGTTAGATTTGGTGGGATGGAGCCCTGCTTGGATTGGAGAAGGAAAGTTGAGCAGGGATGCTCTGGCCTTTGGGATCTGGATTTGGGTCAGGGGGAGAGTGGCGCTCTGAAATATCTTTTGGACTTCAGTTCTGACTATGGAGAGTGGGCTGACCTGTCGAGAAGGAATAAAGACATTGTTAGGTTGGAGTTTCCCCGAGATCTACTCCTCAGTGCCAAAGGAAGGAAATTAAGAACAAGATCAGCAGAAGATAAAGTAAAGTGCATGTATAAATATGAAGAAGACCTGCAGAAGGGACATGGAAGAGAGTTAAGAGCCTTGGACAGAAGGTCACCAGGTTGATGGACTATATGATATTGATAGAAAGGACTGACAGAATCCGAGACCAGGGAGAAGAGACGGTGGAAGAAGATTGAAAAAAAGTTTATAAAAAATAAATTTTTATTTAGAGAAATGTTGCAAAATTAATGAGTGTTAGAAAAATGTTGGAATGAAATTATATGGCTTTAGTAGAAATGTTATAAGGAGTTAAGTATAAATAAGTTTTAGGGTTTTTATGGTAAGATAAGGTTAAAATAAATTAAGATAATTAAATGACAGAAAACAGTGAAAGATGGAAAGGATTTGCTGTAATAATTAATAACTAGAACACAAAAAGGAAGGTGTGAGGAGGTCGATGAAACAAGTTAATGAAAGATAGATATGGAAATATTGGATGTGTTTTAACTGTTTTTGCTTTTGTTTTTGTTTTGTTGTATTGTGTCTTTTTCTTTTTTATATGTATTGTAATGTATTGATTTGTATTATTTATTTTTTCCCTTTCTTTTTTACTTTTTACTTTTTTACCTTTTTCTTTAATTCTTAAACTTTTAATAATTTTTTTTTAAAAAAGATCAATTTGTATTTATTTGTTACATTTGAACCCTGAGTCAGAGCATCACATATGAAGTTGTCAGATAGTGTTAAGAGGCCTGCATCTGCTCCACTTCAGCGTTATGGCTGTATCATATTGCCTTAACCTTACTTTCTCTGCAGCCCAGACTGCACGGGCACCTCTCAGCATGGTTAGCTGTTTGTATAATTGATTGGTGTGGTTTGGGCCGATTTATAACCACACCCGGGAAGCGAGGTTTCCTCTTTGTGTCATGGATCACATGTCATGGAAATTAGGCCGCGGCTTACAAAAACTAGGGTACTCACCATTTACTTAAATGATTCAATCTGTTTCCTGCAGAGAACCGTTTTGTTCAATGGAAACATTTTAGGCAAACACTTTCAGCAGCTTAATTTCTGCATATGGTAAAGGAAGCCACTTGCAGACAGTGACTATATCAAAAGTTATGAACCTTCACAGCTAAATGTGATTTCCAGTATAGAGACAGTGCTAGTAAATGCAATAAGACAGAGCTGAAGATCTTGTGACCCTTTGGAGGCTGCTGGGCTTCATCTCTCATAATCCCTGACCATTGGCCATACTGGCTGAGGCTTAAGAGATTCGAACTCACAACATCTGGAGGGCCACAGGTCCCATCAGAAGAGGCCACCAACTTATGGTATTCTTTCCAACTTCGAGAGGCATTGGCTGGCTGCTGTGGAAAGTAAAAGGTAAAGGTACCCCTGCCCGTACGGGCCAGTCGTGACCGACTCTAGGGTTGCACGCTCATCTCGCTCAAGAGGCCGGGAGCCGGCACTATCCAAAGACACTTCCGGGTCACGTGGCCAGCGTGACGAAGCTGCAACTGGCGAGCCAGCACCAGTGCCGCACACAGAAACGCCGTTTACCTTCCCGCTATAAAGCGGTACCTATTTATCTACTTGCACTTAGGGGTGCTTTTGAACTGCTAGGTGGGCAGGAGCTGGGACCGAATGGCGGGAGCTCACCCCGCCGTGGGGATTCAAACCACCGACCTTACGATCAGCAAGTCCTAGGCACTGAGGTTTTACCCACATCGCCACCCGCGTCCCACCCGCTGTGGAAAGTAGGGTGCTGTATAACATGGGACATGGGTTTATCCAACAAGGCACCACATCTGCTTGCAAAAAAAACCCCTCATCTTTTGTGTCGCGTCTTCATTTCAAAATAGTTGCAGGAAATGCGACCATCCCCTTTGGTAGAGATGTGGTTTGAAATCCTCTAGCCCATCTAGCAGTGCACAGTTTGAACTTAATGTCTGAATCACCTCGGGTCCTATCTGATTTTGTTTCCAATGAACTGTACCTATGATATTACCATCACTGATATTTCTTTAAAGTTTATGATCACTGGGCCTGTTTTGATTGCTAACCGAGGCTAATTTCACCGTAGGTTTTCAACAAGCTCTTGAGCCTGGCGAGCACTGCCTCATCTCAGAAGTTCCAGTCTCATATGTGGAGTCAGATGCTGGTTTCCACATCTGGATTTTTGAAATCCATCTCCAATGTCTCTGGCAAAGACATTCAACCGTTAATAAAGCAATGGGTGTATCCTTTTTCGTAACAAAGGAGATGAAAAATAGCTGTTCTTTGGCCCGTTAAATGAATACACCGGGACATAAGAAGCACCCTGAATTTGTCTAGAGAGTTTCAAATAGTGGAGTTTAAGATTTAGCTCAGATTGCTGTTGTTCCTTTTGAATTGCATCTTGTTGTGGCTGATTGTTTAGTTTTCAAGATGCTACTGTCGGAGGAGAAATGCCGCATTTCGTACCAGTGTGCGCTGTTCTGAAAGACAAACCACAGAGCCAAGCTACACAGCAAGGATCCAGAGGATTTTCAAAAACATTCTTAAGGCAGATATGGAAAATGCCACAGTCTGGTGCATTCTTATAAGTGAATTCCAAAAATTTCACCCTGGCACCAAAACACTTGGGTCTATGTACAAGTCGTTTAAATCACCCAAATGAATAGCAGAGAGATTGGCTGGTGCAGAACTCAGTTGGCAGTTGCAAAGCTGCCTGGCAATACTGATCTGGTGCTTTCAATAATATTTCAGTCCACCTTGATAAAGGCAAAATAGAGTTATACGGAGTGAAGTTCACAGAAACAAATGCAATCAGTGTCTGGTATTTCTATAGGGGCACATTCAGAACTGTGGATTTCATTCTCACATACTTTATATATGGTAGTAGATTTTTTTCACAAGGAGAATTGTGCATCCTGAAGTCAGTTTCCAAGTTTCCACAAAGTCCTGTATGGTGGACAGAGGCACCCTGGAAAAGGGAGTCTTTTGTAGTAAATACGCAGACACAAATAAGCAGTTCAGTAGTATGGATTCATCATTCCCTTTTAGGAGTTAGGATACACTGAAGGCTTTGCTAATCAAAGCAAAGCTTTTGCTTCCAAACGTTCATTATTTGACTTTCACAAAACCTCTCTTTTGCTACTAAAATGCCCTCTTCTTTTTGTGTTAGACCAAATGCTTTAAATAAAAGTCCTGGCGAGAGACATAAAACCCTAATTAATGAAAACGCCATGGAATTTCTTCAAAATACAAGAATGGGTCAGGGGTTCAGGTGGGGAAGGGAGAGCAGACACGCTCTCATGTTCAGCACGTAGGTTTGAAAGGGGCTTGTAAGCATTTTTTGTGTGTAGATTGTGCTATAAGCCTTTACTCTGATAATACAGGGTTCCTGGTTGCAGGGAACCTTGTGTGTTCAGCCAAATGTGCTTAACCAGTCAAGCAATTCATACATTTTATGAAATGAGTCCCTTTCACAACTTTCTGCTGAGTGTGGGAAAGTTGGAGTGGAGCAGGCACGCACACATCCACTTCCTTTCCCTGGCTTCTATGTGTTATTTTGAACACACGGATTAGGGCTGTAGTGAAAGTCTGGAGGAGGATAGTAAGGACCAGTTCCACACATGCTTTCCCATCCCTAATTTGTGATGACTCACCTGACTCTGAATGGATCCCGCTGTGTATCGTTGTATGTGACACGGGGTGGAATTCAGCATTCCCATATGCGCAGCTCCCAATATGACCAAGTCGTGAGACTTAATCTCAGCTTTCATGCAAGAGCAGCAAGCTATGAGCTTCGAAATGCATAAAGGGAGGGAAAGCTCAGAAGTTGAATGATCTCCATTAGGGTCGGAATTGAAGGAATTGTGCAGTATTTTCAAAATCTGCATTTATGTTATACATCAAATTGCAAATTATGGACACAGTCCATCAGAATTTCCGTCACAAGCCTGATTGAAGCAAGACAGTTGTGGTTGTTTTGGATGTGCTGTTGCAATTCTGTAAATTTGAGGAATTTAGTTTTTGCATATTTGTAAACCTATCTGTTATTATCCTATTCAGTCTCACAGAGATCAGAGTGGTGTGGTAAAGTTTTATGGCAGCTTTGCATTTAATAGAAAACGAAATGTATTAGAGTTAGAAATAAAGCAAGACTATACATCTCCTGGGACACAGAAATATGTGGTGAGTTTGTTTTTCTCTTTTTCCTGAAATTTGTCAAAATTGCTACATATTTTCTGTGACTTTTACATTTTACTGTACATATTTATACTGTCAACCTTTGGTGGGCAACTTGCTTGGAGCTCTGAACCTTATCTGGTAGAAAGATAGTTGCCTCTGGTTACTTTGGATACAGAAATTTGCATGTAATTTCTGTAGCTGGGCATCATGTTTATTATTAGATTATTTTGAATCAATATAAATTATAGTGATGCTTTTAACTTACTCATTTGCAGTGTTCATCTAAAGTAAACTTTGAATCAACTGGCATTTAGACACAATATTCAGTGAACTCCTGACTTCGTCGTTTCCTATTGTTCACTACAGAAATACATTTTAAAATGAGATGGCAAACATACTCTTTGAGATCTAGAAACCTACTTTCATAGAATCATAGAATTGTAGAGGCTGGACCACAGTGACTGGGCTGAACGATGGGAGTGGAGATGTTCCTTCAGGTTAAATCATTGCTACTGTCAGCCATTTTAAACATTTGTTCTGGTAATATAATACATTTTCCCTCTAAGGGCCCTTTGAAAGTGACGGTGCAAGAGCTGGATGGATCTTTCAACCACACGCTTCAGATAGAAGAAAACAGCCTTAAACACGACATACCTTGCCACTCGAAAAGCAGACGGTAGGTTTTTAGGCTATTTGTAGGCTTTCCTTGTGAAACATACACCTGAAATAACTACTGCTTTCTTGTTTTTCGTATTCTCTGGCTTACTCCTCTTGTTAACGTCAGCAGTATGGTAGCTGCTACTGTGCTAGGTAAAGGTAAAGGGACCCCTGACCATTAGATCCAGTCGTGGCTGACTCTGGGGTTGCGGCGCTCATCTCGCTTTATTGGCCGAGGGAGCCGGTGTACAGCTTCCAGGTCATGTGGCCAGCATGACTAAGCCGCTTCTGGTGAACCAATGCAGCGCACGGAAACGGCGTTTACCTTCCCGCCGGAGCGGTACCTATTTATCTACTTGCACTTTGACGTCTTTCGAACTGCTAGGTTGGCAGGAGCAGGGACCGAGCAACCGGAGGTCACCCCATCACAGGGATTCGAACCGCAAACCTTCTGATTGGCAAGCCCTAGGCTCTGTGGTTTAACCCACAGCGCCACCCTGTCCCGCTACTGTGCTACACCTGCCCAAATTGAATTGAAATACTTTATTGTCACTTGTACAACTAACAAGCCACCGGGGGGGGGGTCCCCACCCTCTGGCTCCTCCCAGTGCCAGTTTCATTCTCCAGAAATAGGTAATGCTGTGTGGGTTCCTTCCCATGTGGATCGTGGCTTCTAAAATTGCACCGACAGGTTGGGGGTGATTAGTGTTGTTGTGGCCACTGTTTTAACGCAGGAATCATATTTGTAAGAAGATCTGACTGTTGTATCCAGTGCAGCATGGGACTTCCTTCCTTTGCCTGTGTACCCCCAAAGGCTGCTCCAGAGCAACCCCCCTCCCAAACTCTCCGGAGTAGATTTGCAGGATATGCAGGGGTCTGTGGAGGAGAGGAGGGGAAGCTTCAGTGTGCGAGTGGAAATCTGCTTTGTGATCCAAGCAACAGAGTTGGATACAACCCATAGTCACTAATATGACCTTGAATCCTTACTTCAGGGATAAAGGTGTGTTGTAATAATCCACCATTCTGCTACTGTTCAACCACTCTAGTGATAGATTTCCCTTGGTGATTGAACAATATAAACAGCTAAGTATTATTCCCCCTCCCAAATAAAGGGGTTTTCAGGATGCATTATTATGCCTTCTGTCTCCAGGGCGTAGAAAGTATGAAGCTTGGGAAAAGGATAAACCTCTGAAATGGGGATGGGCAAAATATTTGGAGACAGTTCATATGATTAAATGAAGGTATTCATAATATCATCATCGAGGATTTACTTTGTGACCTTGTTAACTTGCTTGTATTTAAACATCATTTAATACATTTTTGCAGAATAAGAAAAAGAGAAAATTATTTTAATAGACACCTTCTTTTTTTTTGAAATGCAGAAATAAGAAGAAAAAGATTCCTCTGATGAATGGGGAGGAAGTTGACATGGATCTTTCTGCCATGGAGTAAGTTAATTTTGAAAAGTAACGTGTGGCTGTTGCTTTCCCTGAAGCTCTTATATAGGATTGTCCCAGCCACACAGAAGCATACTGGCCGCAGTCCCAACAGCAGCATTGTGAATGCAGAAGCTTAGTTTCACGTATCTGCTCTGTTAGGAGATGCTGCCTTTCTTCCTACACTGTCCATATGAGCCCCAGTCTCTTTATTACAGTGCTGAACATGCAGGGGAAGGTAGGGCAAGTTCTTGAAGTGCAGCAATTGGAAGTGGAGGCAAGGAAACCAGGGAAAGATTTAATTGCAGAGATGGCTGTTGTTCATTGTTTCTACGCTGAAGCCCCTTCCACTGAGAAATTTATGAAGTGCAAAGCTGTCATCAAGCTTGTTCAGATTGATATTATCAGTTTGTCAGCAGCTGCATGATTGTTCAGACAGTATTAACCGAGAACTGTTGGTTTTGTGCAAAAAGAAGTAAACAAGAGTCCGGTTTCTTTTTAAGGTGCCATGTTTTCACAGTCCCATGTTAAAATGTCTGCACACATTTGCTGTATTTTAAGTGCTGGTACAAAATCTGGTCCTCTCTTTCAGTGCTGATTCTCCCTTACTCTGGATCAGAATAGACCCAGATATGTCTGTACTGAGGAAGGTAGAATTCGAACAGGCTGACTTCATGTGGCAGTACCAGCTCCGATACGAGAGAGATGTGGTTGCACAGGAAGAATCCATTTTGGCCCTCCAGAAGTTCCCTACTCCAGCTTCACGACTTGCGCTGACTGATATACTTGAACAAGAGCAGTGCTTCTACCGAGTGAGGATAATGGCATGCTTCTGCCTTGCAAAGGTAGGAATGGGCCATGCCAGACAAACTTCATGAGATAATTTGGACAGATGCAATCAAAGGTTCTGGAAATGTGTTGTTGTTGTTTAGTCATGTCCGACTCTTCGTGACCCCATGGACCAGAGCACGCCAGGCACTCCTGTCTTCCACTGCCTCCTGCAGTTTGGTCAAACTCATGCTGGTAGCTTCGAGAACACTGTCCAACCATCTCATCCTCTGTCATCCCCTTCTCCTTGTGCCCTCCATCTTTCCCAACATCAGGTTCTTTTCCAGGGAGTCTTCTCTTCTCATGAGGTGGCCAAAGCCTCAGCTTCACGATCTGTCCTTCCAGTGAGCACTCAGGGCTGATTTCCTTCAGAATGGATAGGTTTGATCTTCTTGCAGTCCACGGGACTCTCAAGAGTCTCCTCCAGCACCAGAATTCAAAAGCATCAATTCTTCGGCGATCACTACTGGGAAAACCATAGCTTTAACTATATGGACCTTTGTCGGCAAGGTGATGTCTCTGCTTTTTAAAATGCTGTCTAGGTTTGTCATTGCTGGAAATCTGCACAGCAGCATTTGCAACATGTAAATTGGGCAGCTCGAAGAGAATCTAAACTTGAAGAATAGGAGAAAAATGCATGTACAGTTTTCCACCTCTGGTTACTTGAAAACTCTATAGCAAAGAGGACTTACCTTATCCAAAAAAAGCTCTAGCTCCTCCCATGGGCTTGAGTTCCTATATTTATTTACCTGTGTAGCAATTCCTTCCCCATGTTTGTGAAACTGTGTGACCCCACAGTGGTTCCCCCTGCCTTGATCTGACCAGGTGTTGAATTGCCATATTGAATAGAGTGGCAGATGTTTCAGGTTTCAGCCTTATATAGCTTGATGTTCACTGTCAAGGGGGGCGGGCGGCGGCAGGCTAAATGGGTGCAATTTCTATGAAGTTTGGTGAATGTGTCTTTTCTAGTTTTAAGTGGTTTTGCCAAATATCAGGCTCTTTTACTTATTTTCACACAGTTGAATAAGGGTTAAAACTTCACCACGTCTCCTAAACTGGTTTGGCGTCCAGCCTTATGGAAATATTTATCAAGTGCTTTTAAGTGACTGATGTCAAAACAAAGCAACATAGGTTTTTGTCTGTAAAAGGAAACGAGAAAAACGTTTCCCGTGGACGAGACATTTGAACCAACAGTTTTATTTTTGCATTAATCCTGAGGCCTAAAGGAAGTTTGCTGTTCTAACATTTTAAAAGACAGCCAAAGTGTATGTTAGGTTTTTCTTTGAATCTCTTCTGGCGCCTTAGAAATCTAGGGGAGTGGTGAAATTTTCACTTCAAGCTTAACAATCTGCTGACCTCCTTAGTTGTCAGATCCACTGTCTCACAGAGCCTCCATCTTGCCAGGATTCATACTCAATTCATTAGTCTTCATCCAGCTTACTACTGCATCCAGGGTCTTCTCAGCCATTCCCAAGTCAGATCTTGTAGAGAAATAGAACTGGGTATCATTAGCATGCTGATGAAACCTTGCTCTATATCCCCTGAATGACCGCTCCTAATGGTTTTGTGTAGATATTAAATGCATTGGAGACAGTATAGTGCTCTGTGGCATTTTGTAGCTCAAAGGGGACTGAGAAGCAGTGCTCCAACGCTACTTTCTGGAACCATCCCCGGAGATTAGACGTAACCCCTATAGAACCCTTGAAACCCATCTCCTATAGACGGTCCAGGAGGATACCATGGTTCATTGTATCAAAAACTGATGAGAAAGCTAGCTAGAGCAAAATAGGCTTTTGCACTGGGGAAGCTGGGCAAACTTTCCTGTGTTATATTGATTGTTAACTTGATTTCAGCTGTCCAACCGTATCTTAAAAGCTAGACAAGGTTCAGAATTGTCTGTTTCTCTTCGGGTGGTCTCGTACTCCCAGGGCGGCTAAGGCATGTTTGAAATCTGCACTGAGGTTATTGGCATGGTAAATTGAGATAACTGGTAGTGCTCAGGCCACTTCCACGACTGTCTTCCGCAGAGACTGAATGAATATGTGGCTTTAGTAACTGGGGTGGGGGAGACTGTCTGAAATGTAAATGGGAGGAAAACAATTAAAACCAGATCGCGATGGTGGGAAGATAATTAGTTGCAGATGACCTGTAAAAACCATTTCCATATACTATAGTTCCAATTTATAGAAGCGGTGGTGGTGAGAGACTGTCTGGTTTTAGGTAGTATATTTTGGTTTTCAAACTGTGTTTGAACCACGGGATTCCTTGCGAGCTCATCAGCATTCCTGAATTAACCAGAATGATAATGGCAAAGAAGCTGCCTGACAGCTGTTACTCACTGCTGGAAACCCTTCCTTGCTCTCCCCAGCTGTATGATGGCATTAGTTGTATTCTAGGGCACAGAAACATGGCTTTTACCCTACACACCATTGACTGCATGTCCTGGGACAGGGATTCCCAACCCTTTTGGGACTTAAGAGTCCATTGAGAAATCTAAGAAAGTCTCATGAATAAGAATAAAAGTCTTGCTCAAAACCATTCCCCCACCCCAAACACAAAAACAGGCAAAATACCTGCATATGTCCAAAAACATCGGAGAAAAATAGCCCCCCCAAAAAAAACCCCCCTAGATAACTCCCCCACCTACCCAATCGCCCTCCGTCAAACCCGTTCATTTTTTTAAAAAAAAGACAAGGGGCAGGGGAGCTAGGTAGGTATTATGGGGTTGTCTGAGGGCATTGTGGTGCCCGTGGGCACCACATTGGGAATCCAGGTCCTAAGATAGGTTTCAGTATCTTCTGCAATGCAGTGATTCCACAAAAGCACCTTAAGAGGCAACTCAGAGTTAGGAAAGGTTTTTTTGGGGGGGGGGGAATGCTGATTTAAAGTTTCTGTCTGTTAAAGAGTTACGGATCTTGTTCACTCACTACAGCTTTCTCTTCTCCTCAGTCCTTTGGAAATGAAAGTAAGAAAGAGAGGAGTCGGGGTTTGGGAGAGGGCAACAGATCAAACTTTGCAGTCTTGCTAATAATGTAGCTTCTCTCTTGCTCCCTAATTATGTAGATTGCAAATTTCATGGTGAGCACGTGGACAGGACCACCAGCCATGAAGTCGCTCTTCACCCGGATGTTCTGTTGCAAAAGTTGCCCAAACATTGTGAAAACCAATAACTTCATGAACTACCAGAGCTACTTTCTGCAGAAGGTAAAAGGCCACTTGCTGTCTAATTTAGCTTTTTCTAAACGTAGCAGCTTCTCTTACAGCTTGTTCAAGGCTGGTCTACAGTGATGGATGCAAAAGAGAAATAGTTGTAGGTATTGGATGTATTCGCTTGAAGAGTGGCAGCACTCTTTTGGAGATAGATGTCCTAAGTCCCATCCGCCTCAAAAAAATGAAAGGAAAAAAAGTACAAAAGTATTTTCCCTACGAAGAGAAGCTAAAGAAATCAGGAGGGGAGAAATTGGGGGCGGGGAGACTTATAAAATTATGCGTGCAGAATATTGAATAGAAGGCAATATCCATTCTATTTGTGAAATTATTAGAGCTGAAGGCCATTTAATGAAATGAGGCAGAGAGAGGTTTGGGACTGACAAAAGGAATCCCACCTTTACAATAGCACACAAAATAAAAATATTTTGACTATGGCAGACCAACACGGCTACCTATCTGTAAATAGCACACAAGTTAAGGGAGTTCATTGCTGTGACCTATCGTGATGACCACCTGCCCAAATGACTTTAAAAAGCACCTGATAACTTCACAAACTGGGTTTTATTAACAGCTAGCTAGCATGTTCTTATGTTGATTTTCATGCTTCTACCTCCTGAATTATAGGGTGGAGGAAATACGGACTGGTAGACTGCAGAACATCATATGGCAAAGCAAAAGCTGTCGATTCTCATTTAATATTTAAACGAAAGCAGTTGCTTGTTTAATCTTGGTCCCTTTTTTTGCAGACGATGCCTGTCGCAATGGCCTTGCTGAGAGATGTCCATAATCTATGTCCCAAAGAGGTTTTGACGTTCATTTTAGATCTAATCAAGTACAACGACAATAGAAAAAACAAGGTAAAAAAAGTTGTCTCAGAGCATTGCAGTTTTCTATCCATGATCCTGCCCTTTTGATGTGCAGAGAACTACTTTAAGGCAAAATGGCTTGTAATAGGAACAGGACCTGCAGCTAAATGTTGTGACGTGGAATACTTTTACCCTCTTCCATTCATTTTTAGACTTGAATTTGTCTAAAAGAGCAGTGCTCTTCTTCTCAATTTTATTTATTTTTTGGTAATGATTGTTATCTCGTATTTTGGTCTTTGGCTTTAGTTTTCAGACAACTATTACCGTGCAGAGCTGATAGATGCACTAGCAAACTCTGTAACTCCTGCCGTCAGTGTGAACAATGAAGCCCGGACGCTTGATAACTTAAATCCTGATGTTCGCCTCATTCTTGAGGAAATTACCAGGTTCTTAAACATGGAAAAGCTACTTCCCAGCTATAGGCACACCATTACGGTCAGGTATGGTTTTTTAAAAAATGTATTTAATCCCTGCAAATACAAATCTAAAAGCACAGTACACTCCCATCTTTTTTTCGCTTCTTCCTACTTTGCTGTTGATCCTGATGCACTCGTACTGTTCTTGCACAATGTAGCTGTTCATAATATTCTCACTGTGTTCAATAAACACGAGAAAGAGAGTGGGGAGATTTAACGGGTGCCGAGAAAGTCCTTTTGTAAATTGTGCAAAGGCTTTAAGAGAAAATACTCTTCTAAAAACAGAATGTTTGTAGGACTTGAAACCACAGCTTTCTCTTTTTCTTTTGATCTTATGCAACAAAGGGAAGATAAAATCTACTGTTTATGATGGCGTAACACTGAGTTAAGTGTGTTTTGCGTATCACATGTCTGTGTTCAAGGCAATGCACATGTTCAGCCTCTTCATGTGCACAGCTCTCCAGAGAGGGTTGATGCTGGTCAGCAGTAGGGGAATCCTAAACAAGGAGCCATGCACTTGGGAAGGATGCTGCAAGGGACTAGATTTTTCTGATAACGTATCTGGACTGTCCTCTTAAAAGGTAAAGGGACCCCTGACCATTAGGTACTGCCATGGCCATCTCTGGGGTTGCGGCACTCATCTCGCTTTATTGGCCAAGGGAGCTTCCGGGTGAAGCTGCTTCTGGCGAACCAGAGCACTGCACGGAAATGCTGCTTACCTTCCCTCCGGAGCAGTACCTATTTATCTACTTGCACTTTGATGTGCTTTCGAACTGCTAGGTTGGCTGGAGTAGGGACCGAGCAACGGGAGCTCACCCCGTGGCAGGGATTCAAACCGCTGACATTCTGATCAGCTAGTCCTAGGCTCTGTGGTTTAACCTACAGCACCACCCGCGTCCTCTTACCTACCTGCTAATCTTGGTGTCTTATGCAGGAGTGGAGGAACTCAGGCCTGGAGACAAAATATGTCCCTCTGGGCCTCTCTACTTGGCCCTCGGGATTCTCACCCAATCCATGCCACTCACCAGCCTTGCTTTGTACCCTCCTTTATTCTATAACTTCTTATTGGGCTTTTAT
Source organism: Podarcis bocagei (assembly GCF_964188305.1). NCBI lineage: Eukaryota > Metazoa > Chordata > Lepidosauria > Squamata > Lacertidae > Podarcis > Podarcis bocagei. The sequence continues at coordinate 77,094,757 of NC_138133.1, read as the reverse complement.
AAAGAAAATGCAGATAATAGGAGCAGATGGGGCTCATCAGCTTGGGAAGGTAGCTCATCTAGGAGAAGTATCAGCAAGGCCAAGAGGGAGGTCCTGTCGTCTGAGCAGCTCAGGACTTCCATACACACTGCCCAGGCTTGCTCCTCAGGGACGCCACTTCGGTGCCGCTAACACAGCGGTTTGACTTTACCCCCGATGGCGCACTCCATTGTCTCTCATTACAGAAGGATGCCAGCAACAACAAATAAGCAAGCCGAGACAGTCTTGTATCATTCAGATATGATACAGTGAGGTGTGTTAGGTTTGCTGTAACACCATAGACGTATGATTCATTACCTGTAGCCAGTGTTTACAAACAGTCCCTTAAACGTTTTTGTCTGTCGGAAGTGTGCCCTCTGGGCCAGATTCACTTTTGAACCCATTGCATTCGTAGAAGCTAGTGCAAGGGCTCCTGCTAGTCCAGCGAGGCTTCCCCTGCCATGACTCCCCCAAATCCCCTCTGAATCCTCAGAACAGCATGCAGGGAGAAGAGAAGGAGGATCATTCCGTCTGCAAGCAGAAATGCTTGCGTGACGGAACTATCAGAAGAACATGATGTTGAAATCCTCGCTCTGACTCTAATAAAATGCCTTTTGTTTGCCCGGATAGAGGGGTGTGCGCAGAAACAAATTATTGTGCAAAGGTAACATTTATATTAGGGACGTGGGTGGCGCTGTGGGTTAAACCACAGAGCCTAGGACTTGCTGATCAGAAGATTGGTGGTTCGAATCCCCGCGACGGGGTGAGCTCCCGTTGCTCGGTCCCTGCTCCTGCCAACCAAGCAGTTCGAAAGCACCTCAAAGTGCAAGTAGATAAATAGGTACCGCTCCGGCGGGAAGGTAAATGGCGTTTCCGTGTGCTGCTCTGGTTCGCCAGAAGAGGCTTAGTCATGCTGGCCACATGACCCGGAGGCTGTACGCCGACTCCCTCGGCCAATAAAGCGAGATGAGCGCCACAACCCCAGAGCCACGACTGGACCTAATGGTCAGGGGTCCCTTTACATTTAACATGTACATTTCTTACTCCGCTCTCTTTTGTTTCTGCCCCCATCCATCACTGGTACACATGGCCCCTGGAACATTGCCGAGAAGGGAATGTGGCCCTTGTGCTGGAAAAGGTTCCCTACCCCTGCTCTTACGGGTTTGAAATTCTCTACTAGTGTATGTTGTGTTGGGTGAAATATCCAACAGAAGAAAGGAAATGGTTTCTTTAGGACTCTCCTTTCAGCTCAGGTTTCTTTAGAACTCTTCGGAAGTCAAGAATGATATTTTATTGGTGTTGCTGTTTCGTAAAAAAATTAATAGGCACCTTAAAAAAAAAAAAAGAATTCACATGAATTTGGTGTAATTCAGAGTTTGTGAAATTCATCAACAACTTGCTGTGATAATGCTAAAGTAAGTTTCTGTTTCCAGTGACTGGGAATGCAGGTTTTATAACAGATTTTTTCTTCCTTCCCCCTTCTCTATGTGCCTAGTTGCTTGAATGCCATTCGCATACTACAGAAGAACGGGCACGTCCCAAGTGATCCTGCTGTCTTTAAGTCCTATGCGGAATACGGGCACTTTGTGGATATCCGAATAGCAGCTCTGGAGGCAGTGGTTGATTATACAAAAGGTAAAGAAAAGTTGTTGCGCTGAACAATTATTTGGCCTTTAATATCTAGACCTGTGCACCCTAGACCATGGCTACTTCGCTAAGCTCTGAATATTTGGGACAGACAAGTAGTGCTTTGTGAGCTCTTTTTCAAGGAAACTTGTTTGCCATTACTGATCTTCTCATTGAGGAATCAGATGAGCTTCCATGGAAGACTGCCATGAAATTTAGTTTGAAAACAAATGTAGTATGAGCTGGGAAATGAGGCAACCTCATCGCTGTCTGGATTGGGCAAAATTTGTTTGATTGCTCAGTTTCTTGAGTATGATGCCGTCTTGTAGCAGGAGGGTTTTGTGTGTAGGCAATTGATTTGCAATGAGAAATGTTTTAGATGTACAGGCAAAGTGTTGGGAGTATATATAGAATAAATGCACTTTGCTAGGAGGGAATAGTCAGAATCCCAAATGAGCTGTTATACACAGGGTGGACTCCCACAGTGTGGCACCCAAAATGAAAAAACCCCAAACAGGTTTCACAGTTAAATTCCAGAAGTTTAAGCAACTGCATCCAAATACAAGAGAGAAGAATTGAGAGAAAATGGGAATTCGTGTGTCACAAAGAGCAAGATTTGTAGAGTCCATCCATCCTACCCACCTTCCCAAAATTATAACAGTGACACATTATAATGCATCAGTTCTATTCTATTTCTTAAAGGCTTTTATGTATTTTTGTCGATATTTTTTCTAATAACTTCTGACTTCTAGTTGGTGCAGTTCCAACATCTTACTCAAAAAGAGATTCATTTTGTCTTCGTAGTTGACAGAAGCTACGAGGAACTACAGTGGCTGCTCAATATGGTCCAGAATGACCCTGTGCCTTATGTCAGGTTAGTCTTCCTTGCTGGCAGCTTGAAAGGTGTTTCATTTAGGTTATAGATTTCAAACCATCTTGTGCTGTATATTCTAGTGGGAAGGATTTAAAATCGCCTATTGCTATGTTGCTTTTCTTCTGAGAAGCATGCATGGGGTTTTCAGGTAACAGTTGACCCTCAGCTTCAGATGATGGAAATATACGAGGCACTTACGACACTTCAGTTGAGTTGCACCATCTCTGAGCATTGGCTGTGCTGGCTGTCACTGATGAGAGTTGTGGTGGAACAACATCTCAGTGGCTACAGGTTAGCATGGCAATCCTTCCCACCAGAATATCAGTACTTTGTTTCTGCCTGAATCAAGAGACTGGTTGCATTCTGGAGCAGAGGGTAATCTGTGGCTATTAAGCAAGAGGGCAGCACTCTCCCACTTCCTTAAGAGATGAGAACTATTCATGGCAAAGCCCTTAGAGGTCAAGGGGAAGGTCTTGTGCTTTTCCTTGCAGTCGTTCATACTTCTTTATGAAGGCCTTGCATCTACAGTGGTACCTTGGGTTAAGTACTTAATATGTTCCGGAGGTCTGTTCTTAACCTGAAACTGTTCTTAACCTGAAGCACCACTTCAGCTAATGGGGCCTCCTGCTGCCGGAGCACGATTTCTGTTCTCATCCTGAAGCAAAGTTCTTAACCCAAGGTACTATTTCTGGGTTCGTGGAGTCTGTAACCTGAAGCAAATGTAACCTGAAGCGTCTGTAACCCGAGGTACCACTGTACTTTTCAATTCTTGGCCATAGATGCAGGATCTTTCTTTACATCTTTCTTTAAAAATAAAATCAAAATCCACACTGGGGCCCAGTGTATCTAGAGTAGAACCAGGCTTCGTTATGTTTAGATACCAAAGAAAATATAAATTGGTTTCTTGTTTGTAGCTGAGGGACAAAGATTATAAATGATACATTTGTAGTTGAACTTTTTGCCTGTTTGCTTTAAGTTAGACTTTGCCAGTACAAGTCAGTACCCCTGGTGACCTAGATAGTGACAACTTTGAACACTGCTGCCTCTTTTCAGGTTTCCCCCCTCTCGGTTTCTTTTCCACTGACTTTTACTGCCCCCAGGCCTTTTCACAAAAATGGCTGTTTGATACATTTTTAGAATCCTGTGTAAGGTCATTGATCTTGATTTCCTGCGATGAGGCAAGCACCAGGGAACATGTTTTGAGTTTACGTTCAACCCTTGTAATCCTGATGTATAACTATGGAGCCAAAAAAAGATTGGCGAAGACGCAGAGCCTAATAACTGGGAAGCCAGATTGTATATGGATTAGGAGCTGACTGTTGTCCTTTTTTTTAGACATAAGATATTGAACATGTTGACAAAGAACCCTCCATTTACCAAGAACATGGAATCTCCTTTGTGCAATGAAGCGCTGGTGGATCAGCTCTGGAAACTTATGAATTCAGGTTAAATATGATTATTGCTATTATAATTTATTATTATTCTTGCTACTCATTTTTTTAAAAAATTAAAAACACAAATCAGCCTGGCTGTATGCATGTTTGCTTGAAAATAAGTCACCCTGGTTAGAGACTGGGTTGTTTGATTTATTCTTCATTTATACCCTGCCTTTCTTACATAGTTCTCAAGGCAGCATACATGATTCCCAAGCAGTTTTCCATCCAGGCACTACCCAAAGCCAAACCTATGTAGTTTCGATCATGGTTGCTATATCCTGCATGCCTTCAAGACATATTGCACTGGATTGCAGATTAAGGCACGCAAATTGAAATTCTTTGTATTTTGCATTTTATTGAAGCATTTCCCTAACATCCAGGCTTGCGTTTTGGTCAGGACTAGATCAACCCTAATGCTGTATACATTCATAACTGTCAACTTTTCCCTTTTTTAAAGGGAAATTCCCTTATTCCGAATAGGATTTCTCGCAAGTAAAGGGAAAAGTTGACAGCTATGATACATTAACAGGAGCCTCCGCAAACTCACCTGCCCTAGTACCTGGTTGCTAGTTTGTCTTGTGTAGCTGATGTTCAGTACCAGTGCTCCTGCTTATAACAAACTGTGATTCATTGTTATGTCTGAATTGGGCCATACAGAAAAACCTTACGTTTGTTAGTTCTTTAAATCTGTGTGAATTTTGCAGGGGAAAGTCATTGAGCAGAATATTCATGTGCCTTTTCCTATAGGTTCTAGACGTTCCCAACCCAATGCTTATTCCTTCGTGGGGGGCTGGGGAAGTTACCCAAGAATCAACATCCAATTGCTATTAATCTGTTTTCGTTTAGCAGATCAGCCTTATCCAGCACTGTCTTCAAAATCTGGCATGTTGCTTACAGTGCTTGCATACAAACTTTTATTTGTATTCTTCTAGGGGACATTAATGGCTGTGTGCTCTCTATGCATCATATTATTTTTAGAGCCTGGAAGCTTTCAGCTCCACAAGGGGCTGAAGCAACCTGGGGGGGAATGGGATCCGCCTTACTTAATTTTTTGGAAAGATTTAACCAGATGTCATACTCAGGAAGTAAACAGTTTACATCTACCCACCGGGGAGTTCATGTTCCCTTTTCTTTTCCTCGAGAGAATTGAGTGTACAAAGCTAGTCTTTAACTCATTGACCTTGTGGTAACAAAAGGAGTCATAATAGGAGATATGTTCCCTTCTCTATTTATTTATTTGGGGGGGGGGGGTGTTAACGGCATAAATCTCTGTGCAAATCATGTGAACGCTTTACTCAAAATTTACTTTCTGTAAAGAGCAATTACAAAATCTCAGTGTGCCAGTAAGAATATTCGTTAGAGTAAACCACCCATTCAGGTTTAATGATTTGAAACTTGCTGATGCCTATAACTCCATAAAGGAGGACAAATGTTTTTGTTGCTTTTTGGAGAGAAAGAGTGAAATGCCAGACTCTAGAAAACTAAAGCTAGAGAACTCCAAACCTTTTTCAAATGAGAGATGATACTCAACTATACTTAAGTTTGAATTTTTTTTAAAAAAATAATATTTGTTTCAATAGCAGCTCAGATTTTCACTGATCAGTTTTTAAGTTAAGATAACAGTGCTAGTTTCTAGATTCAGGTAGGCAGCCGTGTTGGTCTGACGCAGTCAAAATAAATAAATAAATAAATTGTCTAGTAGCACCTTAGAGACCAACTAAGCTTGTTCTGGGTGTAAGCTTTTGTGTGCATGCACACTTCTTCAGATAGAAAACTGCCTTTGCAAATGAACAACTTAACCCTTTAGTAACATTTTGTTATTTTCCAGGTGCTGTAAAAACCAATGTATATTTAGTGATGACATAATTTGTGAAATAAAATGGGGGTGGGGGTGGGGGGGAATCCCTAGTTTCTTATCTCCTGTAAGACTTGTTCAAGTTTGGATGACATGAACAGCTGGGCTTTTGTTTCATTGTGTTTTCCCAGCTATTCCGAAAAGTCTTATCAGGGCAAAGGGGTCTGCATCTCCGTAGGCAACCCTGAGTATCATATGCTGTGGGCCCTCGTGACAGTTGCATCCATGGGAATCTTGTCTTGTAATTTTCCTATTTGCTCAGTTTCCTTTGAGACATGTGCCTTTTGCTTTGTTTGCTACTTAAACATCTTTTTCCTTTCTGGAAATCGCCTACTCTGTAAACTTACTGGAGTCACGTGCTTTCAGATGACCAAAATCTGTCCATTTTAGCTACTCATGCAGTAAACAGATCAGCTTGTGGGGTGCAGCTGCTGTTCACTGGCAAATTGTGCGACCTTCCGTTTATCTGTGAGTTAAGACTCAGCACCATTGTTTGTGGTTTTCATTGAAGCTCGCAAACTGATTACCAACTGGAGATTTTATTTTGTTTATTTCATTTAGGAAATTATTTATAGGCCGTTTGGGGGTTATAGTCCTTCTGTGTTAACTACCCTTTAAAAACGCAAGCCAGTTATGACAGAGAAAACAAACATATATCCTAACAGATCTTAAAAAACCCCCACATCATTTGTTCTAAAACAGCTCAAATGTGTGTGTGTGAGAGAGAGAGAGAGAGAGAATATGATTGCCTTTGTTTGGCATTATGGGCATTAGGGCTGGGCGATATATCAATATATTTTCCAAAACCAGTTTGAAGTCGATATCATTATGTCTGTTTCATAATTTTTGACCTGGCATTATATCACAAATCATGATGTGTGTGTGTGTGTGTGCACATGCTATGTAAAAATCACAATGTGGGGAAAGCCATAAAGCCAGCCCGCTGTGTCTCTGGATTCCTGCAGTCCCTGTTAACTTTGCCAGCTCAGCTCTCCCCTGCCTCATGCAGGGGGCAATGAATCACAAGATCATGCACCAGCAAAAAACACAATTCATGAAAAACCGTGAAGCCAGTCAATGTCTCTACATAAAGGTAAAGGGACCCCTCACCGTTAGGTCCAGTCGCGGACGACTCTGGGGTTGCGGCGCTCATCTCGCTTTATTGGCCAAGGGAGCCGGTGTACAGATTCCGGGTCATGTAGCCAGCATGACTAAGCCACTTCTGGCGAACCAAAGCAGCGCACGGAAACACCGTTTACCTTCCCACCGCAGTGGTATCTATTTATCTACTTGCAGTATGACGTGCTTTCGAACTGCTTGGTTGGCAGGAGCAGGGACTGAACAGGAGCTCACCCTGTCGCGGGGATTCGAACCACCGACCTTCTGATTGGCAAGCCCTAGGTTCAGTGGTTTAACCCACAGCGCCACCCGCGTCCCATACAGTCTCTACATAGCTCCATCCTTATTTCAGACATCATGGCACATCAGCATATTGTGATGTTTAGCCAGTGATATATTGCAATGTTGAAAACCAGGTATCGCCCAGCCCTAATGGGCATGTTCAAATGCAGGCTGTCTGCCGTGCTGACGAAAACACCAGTTAGTTGTTCTGGGCAGCCTGAGGTGGCGTAGGGGATAGTGTGGCAAACCAGCCTGTTTGGCTTAGTTGTTGTGCTCACAGTAGAACTGGGTTCAGGGAAAGCGTAAGCACCAGGGCAGCCCAGTTCTACCTCAGCTGCCTGCCTTGCTGTCTTGACAGCTGAGGACTTTGGTGCTAGTCTCACTGTTTGTGCTCCCTTTGGGAGCACAGCTGCATTTCAGGCTGGTGCAGAGAGACTGGGACTGGAGGCTCAAGGAAGTGAAGAAGAGGCTTGCTGGTGAGTCTTTAGTGGCAGTGGCTGGATGTTGATGGTGGACTTCCTGGCAGGCCGAGAGAGACGGTGTGCACTGCAACTCTGCCTGCCTACAAGAAAAGCATAATTTTGTCTTGTGACACCTTAAAGATTAATACATTTGTTGTCCTGGCATCAGCTGTTGTGGACCAGAGGTGTGGTCCTCAGTTGCCAGTGTAATAATTCGGATTTCTACTCATTTATGACTTGTTAAAACTGTTTCTCTTTAAAGTCATCTGTGTACAGGAACTAAAACTTTCATCAAGCTTAATGCCAGTGCTGTATATGGAATAAGAAGGCAATAGAAACTAGGCTTTTTTGTTTCAATGAGAGTACCGTATTGTGCTTATTGTGTTACAATCTTATACATAAAAGAGACTCCATTCTATGGAATAAAAATACTTACAGAGGTGTCAGTCCAGCAAACTCCCTAGCACTGGGTTTTTGTTTTTTAACTAAAGCTTGTGACATTCAATATGTTTTTGAGTTTTGGGGAGCTTAGGGAACATCTGGGACAAGGCTTTGGCATTGGATAGGCTGAACGTCAGGAGCTCGGAAGAGCTGTCCTGGTTCAGAGCAAAGGTCCAACATCTTCTTTTCTTGGTGACTGGGGGAAAAATGGCCTAGGATGAGTGCTGGCTGCTGGTGTTTTTAGAAAAGCCTGTCTCTTGCAGAAAGATGATTTGGGATTTTTCGGGGGCAAACATTACCCTTCTTCTGAGGAGGGGGAAAACATACTGTCGACTTAATTCACTGCGTTTTCTGTAGAATAGCTGTGGAATAGCCAGGTGGTGAAACTGTTGCTTGGTCCAGCTTGATTTAACAACTTCAGAATTATAAATGGCTATTTGTACTATGGAACACAAGCAGCTGGCTCAGGATAGAATTTGGCAAGGCGTAGGTTGTTGCTAATAATATTTCTAAGCTTATCCTTCTCCAGCAGGGCAGGCTTTTCTCCCCTGATACTAACTGTGCTGGAACAAGCGCTGCATTTTGTTGTAGGCCCGTGTATATAGATTTATGTCATCCTGTTCCATGCAATTCCCTTTATTTGGGAGTTGACCTAGTTTTTAAATCCCAGGTTGGTCCACTGGAAGGCATGACGATACACTTAATTTGCCTTTGCTGAAATGGTGGTGGTGGCGGCGATTGAAAATTGCTAGCAGAATGCATGCTATTATTACGGAGTGATGAGGCATCTCCTATCGGTCTCTGTTAGGGGTTGTGCTCCTGTTGATGCAAAGCAGCCGGCAGGTTCAGGAAGAATTGCTTCATTTCCTACAGTTTGCAGTAGAACCTGCTTCAAAAGGCACACAGACAGTGTGGAAAGATGGTTGCTTTTTTCCTTACTCCATAGGTACATCCCACGACTGGAGGCTGCGCTGTGGGGCTGTCGACCTGTACTTCACGCTGTTTGGCCTCAGCAGGCCTTCCTGCTTGCCTCTGCCAGAACTTGGGCTGGTCCTTAACCTAAAAGAAAAGAAAGCTGTGCTGAATCCTACCATCATTCCTGAGGCAGGGGCAAGTGGTCCGGAACCGCCTAACAATCCAAACAATCTGGGTCAAATAGTTGGCTTCCAAAGCACTGTAAGCAATTTCCTTATTCTTTCACAGCCTCCCCAAGACTCACAGTAGTGGAGTTTAACACAATGCAACCAGTTTTCAGGCCTTGCTCTCTTGCCTAGTCTCATGCTTCTATCCTCGACCTTGTACTGCAAATCTGATCTGCTTCCACTTGCTGGGAAAATCTGTCTTGAAGTAGTATATGCCTCCTCCCCATCCCCACTTATTCATGAAGCCACAGGCAGTTCCTCATTCATATTTCTCAGAGTTTAATTTTGCCTGTCTCTCCTACAATATGTAATATTATTTTTTTTTGGGGGGTGGAATCTCAGCCAGCGACACAGATTTCAGTGGTGTCTGCTTGTGGGGTGAATTTTGCCTCATAGATGAGTGATGGAGGTTGTCCCAAAGGAGTGGGGCCGTAGCCTTTTAAACTGACATGTTTATGTATGGCAGGTGAAAAATTCGCCTCTCAAAAAAGGCTATGCTACTTGTTGGATTGTGCAAAGGTATTCAAGCCTGAACCTATCTACTTTCAAGTCACAATGCAGCATTAAAAATATTCTCCCACCCAATCCCACCTACCCTTATGCTTGCTCAGGCCGGGATCTAATATCCCAAACCTTGGTCTGTAACAAATATAAATCATTGTTTCGAAACATATTGGTTATATGGCATGTCTGGAGGGCAGCAGCCTTTTTCACTGTATTTGATAAGAAGAAATGAGAGCTGTATTCTCAGGAGTGACACCAGCTGCTGATATGACGAAGGATAATATATGATTTGTTTTTCTGGTTCCCAAAAGAATACCGTATTTTTCAGTGTATAAGACTAGGTTTTCCCCCTAAAAAATAATGCCAAAAATTAGGGGGCATCTTATACTCTGGGCCATCTCCCCCCCCCCATTTTCTTAAATCTGAGTCCCCAAAAATAGGGAGCATCTTATACATGGGGGCGTCTTATAGACGGGAAAATACGGTAATTATTGCTGTTTATGTTCCTGTGCTTTTAACATCTTTCTTTGGGGGGGGGGGATGTAAAGATTTTAAATCAGGTTTTTAAAATTGCTTCTTTAGGACGATGATCACCTTGCCAAGGAAGCAGCAGTTATTCCCCTACCTCATCAGCAGGGGTTGAAGAGGAAGGCCGACACGCCTCTTGGGTCCCCGCTAGAACCAGGCCAGATACTCGAGAAGAATGAAGACAGTAAAGTCAAACTCAAAATAAGAGTGAGTGAATTATAGGCAGTTGAAGAGATTACGCTGCGCTTTCCTCGGGCCCAAGAGTGTCTTGGAGAGACAGTGACTGAAAGTCTTCCATGGTGTGATGGGACTCTCCCTGCAAAGGCGAGAAAGGCGGAAGTAGCCAGTCAGCTCCACCCTTAAGCACCTGCTGATACTGCCAGCCCATCCCTGTGGTTGAGGAATCCCGTACCTTTGGAACATGCTTTGCAAAAGGGACAGAGCAACAAAGTGCCGTATTTTTCGCTCCATAAGACACACTTTTTTCCTCCTAAAAAGTAAGGGGAAATGTCTGTGCATCTTATGGAGTGAATGCGTGGTCCCTGGAGCCGAATTGCTGAGGGGCAAAAAGCAGATTGTGCTTCTTTTTTGAGAAAGAGGGAAGGGGGTGTTGAAACGAAGCCACTGATTAGCTGATCAGCAAGCGATCAGGAGGGAGATAAGGGACACTAGCGATAAAGGAGGCTGCCTGGGAGGGGGGGGTAAAAGCACATGGATCCTCAAGATTTTTGCATTGGGTCACCCCAAATTCACCATTGGATCACATAACATGTCCACGGCTACAGCCTGCACCAAAAAAACACACATCCACTGTTTTGTGGGGCCGCAGTGGTGCAAAAACGTGGTTACAAAGCGTCTGTGGCCACAGCATGAACCACAAAAATCATACACCCACTGTTTCGGTCAGAATTTTTTTTTTCTTGTTTTCCTCCTCTAAAAACTAGGTGCGTCTTATGGTCAGATGCGTCTTATTGAGTGAAAAATACATTTGGTGCTACAGGGGTGCCCCGCAAGATGAATGCCTCGCAAGACGAAAAACTCGCTAGACAAAAGGGTTTTCCGTTTTTGCGTTGCTTCGCTAGACAAATTTCCCTATGGTATGGGCATGCTTCGCAAGACGAAAACGTCTTGCGCTTTTTTTAAAAAGCCGCTTGAAGAGGCGCAGTTGCGACGGACCGTGCTTTGCAAGACGAAAAAATTGCAAGACGAAAAGACTCGCGGAACGAATTCTTTTCGTCTTGCGGGGCACCACTGTAATCTAGTTCTCTCTGCATCACAGTGATGGGGAACCACCATAACCCGCTGGTTGTGAATGAGTACCCCACACCTGGCTGCCCACTCTCTATTACGTTCTTTTTAGCAATCGCATCTTAAGAAATGCCATAAGCTGCTCCTCTTCGGTTTTTATTCTGCCTAACTAGGGGTGCCTCAACCTGGGTAGGATCTGGCTGTTAATATACAGTGGTGGTGTATTCATGTGTATTTTCTTTCAAATTATTTTCTATAGTAAAAATGGTTCATGCTTCAGAAGCGAGATATATATATATATATAGAGAGAGATCCTTTAGCATTCCCTAACTCTTAATTTTGTTTGTTTTTCCATTGTCACAGTTCTCAAACTCTCAGGAGGAAGAAGAGATTGATATGGACACGGTTCATGACAGCCAAGCCTTTATCTACCATCATTTGAATATGCTGGAAAGACCATCAACACCAGGTCAGTTAAACCCATGGCAAGGCTTGGATAGTTTGCAGTTCATAAGCGCCATGTTCCTCCTAGGTATGGCTCTCAGCAGTCCCATTGCCCTTTAGCTCATGCTGTCTTCTACCTTGGTTAAGTTCAAGCTGAGAATTTGATCTGATTTCTCATGCAGAAGGTGTGAATGGGTTGTATGTGTTTGCAATTGCTGCATTCCCAGTCTTACCCACTCATCTAATACAACCCAGCTTCATATTCCTACTCTCTGGGAGGTTAGAACATGTGGCAAGGAGCACAGCTTTGACAGCTGTCTCCTGAGTTAAATGTCCAGCACTGCTTGGATTCAAAGGTGTGTCTTTAATACAAGTATCTTGCTAATTCCATTTCCTAATTTGTCAAGTGACAAAAGGTCACCTTATTCACCTCACCTGAACGATCTGCAAATGAATCGAGTTTTTGTCATGAAGACCCAAAAGTGGCCTCTGGGATGCTTATGACTTTCCAGATTTGACCAGTTTCCAGCTATGACTAGTGTTTTTCCTGTTCTTAAGCCAGTTTTCTAGCACACTCTTGTACTGTTTCCATTGGGTTCTTTTTTAAAAATAATAATAATAATGATTGTTTTATTTTGCTAAGAATACTTAGCACATTTCATTCTGGGAAGTCTTAAACACAGTTTCCTATATCGACAGAGCTTCCTTTATCTCCGATGCTTTGTGGCCACATATTGACTGGCTTTCCCTCAGGCCCTTATAACATAGTGGACCATTGTAACTTTCAAGCTACGGGCGGCCTCTGCGATTTTTACTTGAAGCTTCTGATCATCTCAAGGTTGCAGAGAGGGAATGCTGTCCGTATCTTAAAAGTTCTTAAGAGATGCATCAGAACCAAAATCCAAAACTGGAGATTTCCAAACGCACCCAGATTGTTCCCCAAAAGTGGAATGTCAAATAAGTGACAGGGTTTTAAAGTTGTGAGTCTTGTGAAAGAGTGTTGGTGTTCAGATATTTAAACTGTAGTGTAACAGGGCAACCCATGCAGTCCTTTTTGAAGCCTTACTGATGGAGCTGTATTGCCGGTTTCCATGTCCAGTTCTTATCCTTATGGATACAAATGGGGATGTAGCTGTCTTGTAGCACGAGAGTGGTCCCAACAGATGTGGCAAGAGTCCTGTCAGCATGTGCTCAAGGAGGCTCTTCATACCTAACAATGCATTTTTTTATTTTTAAGTGAAGCTGCCTGTGCACTTTGCCCCATGGTGTACAGTGGTGCCCCGCAAGACGAATGCCTCGCAAGACGGAAAACTCGCTAGACGAAAGAGTTTTCCGTTTTGGAGGTGCTTCGCAAAACGAATCTTCTATGGGCTTGCTTCGCAAGACGAAAATGTCTTGCGAGTTCCTGCTGGTTTTTTTTCCTTCCCCCCCTTTTTCTAAGCCGCTAAGCCACTTATCAGCTGATCCGATAAGCCGCTAAAAGCCGCTAATAGCGCTAATCTGCTAATCCATCAATGGGCTTGCTTCGCAAGACGAAAAAACCGCTAAACGAAGAGAATCACAGAACGGATTCTTTTCATCTTGCGAGGCACCACTGTACTTTGAATCTGTTACCAGGGTTTATTTTCTGGCTTATCCCAGAGAACCGAGGGCATGTTCTAATACAGCTCATCAGTCCTCAAAACGGTCCTGTGAGGCTGGTTTTGCTGGGAATGTGACTTGCTCTTTGGTAGCTGGGGGGGAGGATTTGAAATTTGTTCTCTGGTGGCTAATCCCAGTGACCCACTGTCCACACTGTCCTAAGTGAGACTTGGCATCTGATCCAGGCTGCACTCCCATCTTGAGGTGGTGAGTTCCGAAGTTCATTTCAGAGAATGGGCTGCAACACAGATTCTGATTATATCTGGGAAATTCAGAAAACATACTTTTTTATAATAATAATAATTAAAAAACCCACCACCACCACCATGCAGTACTGGTCATTACTAGTTCCACCCCCCCCCCTTTACATTTGGTATAGCATTGCACACACTAGGTGTTCCTAAAAATAATAATAGTACCATGTGCTAAGGTTTTAAATCAAATATCCAATAAACATGAGCCGATAGGATCATAGGAGTTTTAATTTAAATATTACATAATTAAAAACAGCAATTAATTGCTCCATGTGATAATAATAAAATGAGGTTTCCAGCAACGAAACAAGCCCATGAAGTCCATATTTATAGCTCTTCCCTAGCATTTCGTAATACTGGTTTTGTGCTATTCTTATACACCCTAATGGGGGGTATAAAGTTATAAACAAGAAATTCTGGATAATGGTGCCAGGAAGTTAACAGATGTTTCTTAAGGGACCCTTGTATCAGCAGCTGCACACTCTGGATCGTTCTGCGTCAAATATGCTGGGATGTTAGTGGGTGCGGTTCAGTATCTGGAGTTCTGGCCAGTATGCATATAAAATCTGCATCAGGCAAGGGAGCTATTTTTAGGATTCACATGTGCGCTGGATGACCACCGAGCACTGCAAGGCAACTTCTTACCTGTCAAAGCGAACCTATTCTGACTCTCCTTTAAACTTTAAAGACGAGAGTATATTCCAGACTTGCAGAATCTACTTATTTTTTATTTAAGAACCCGAAAGCTTACCAACTGGAGCCATGTGTAAGATAATGGGGTAGGGACAAGCTTGCAGGATTAAGGCACAGCCCAGGAATTTGTTCTCAGTACCAGAACTGAGCTCACAGTCCTGCTACACACAGCTCCGCATACAGTTTAATTCACCCCAACCAACTTTCTTCATCTCAGCAGCCTAAGTTAGAAGGGGGAGTAAAGCTTTTTGTTGATGCTGGTCCTAAAAAAAGCTGGCTGTTTGAATCCTTGCTTATCTACTGCTAATTACTCAGATCCACTGATAGACCCTAAAAATATGCTCTACCCACTTCTAACTTCTTCTTCTTTTAAGCAACAGTGTGCTGCTCTTTCCAGAAAGGTTTAGGATTTGAGAACGTTTTTTGAAGACTCGGAGCTGAAGCTTCTGCGTTCATAAGATTGTATGTCACTTAGACTGACGGCTTCAGCGCTAGAGGAATACAGAGGCAGCTGGCTGTAGTGTCTATGTCTGAAACAGTGCTTTCTTGCCTGTATAAGATTCTGGCCTATGGGACGTATGCACCCCCCCCCCCAAGTTTTTTTGTGCTTTGCCTTGCAAACTGTCGAAAGAAAGAAAGAAAGAAAGAAAGAGAGAGAGAGAGAGAGAGAGAGAGAGAGAGAGAGAGAGAGATGGCTCCCGCAGGTCCCCGTCCCGTCCCCGTCCCCCCGATCCCCTGCTGCAATGCTGTGATTCAGTGGGGTTTGTCCTAGAGTTGTAAGCGATAGCAAAGCTACATCTGGTGAGCTTTCTGCTGCTTCTGTATTACAGAGCAGTTCAGGAGTGCTTGGAAACCTTTGTCTTCCTGTTCTCAGTCTCCTATTAGTAGGTACTGAGGGGACACGGAATCAAGGAGGCCAGAGCTTCCCAATTCTGGAGTACTTTTCTACCCAAGTCTTCACTGAAGGAAGACAGCAGAGGGTGTTTTGGGGAGTTTCTAGCATCTTTGACTGGGGAATGGGCAGACTCAGAAAACCTTGCAGATCGTGTAAAAGATTGTTCTGTGAAAGCTCTCTTTCCCATCACACTACTGTGATTAGAGGAGAGGGAGCTGCCTCTATCTCTCTGAAATGCTCTGTCTCTGTATTTCTGAGAGTGTGGGTTGTGTGTGTGTGTGTGTGTGTGTGTGTGTGTGTGTGTGTGATCAAGCTGATTCATAGGACTGGGCCAGAGGGAGCTTTTGGGGTTGGTCTGGAGTGGGACCGGATAAGCCCCCCTGCACGTGCTGTTGATTTTCACAAAGCCGTTCTTGCACTTAGTGGGTAAATGCTTTCTCTTGGGAGTTCAGCCCTGAGTTGCAAAAAGGTGTGTGAATATGTGTGTGTGTGTGTGTGTGTGTGTGTGTGTGTGTGTACAGAGAGAGAGAGAGAGAGAGAGATAATTTAAGGGGAAGGACTGAGCAAGAGGTCAGATGACTGAACATTGCCTCCTGTTTTTTAATCAATCTCTTAATTGATTCAGTGTCTAATCCTGATTATTCAGATAGAAGCTGGACCGATAGATACAATTTCATAAGTACTCATTGAAAACTGCCAATGGCAAACACTAACTTAAAGAAGGCATTTTCTCTTCTAAGGAATGCCTCTTATGAAATGATGCCTATTATGGCACATGTGGACATTACCTTTTTAAAAAAAGCATGCTTCTTGCTTTAGAGCCGCCGTTTTTATCCGCATGTAAATAATAATCATCCTTGCAGGTAGCTGAAATCAATTGACAAAAAAACTCAGTTTACCAGCTAAGAGTTGTTTTATCAGGCGACGAGCCTTAGCCTAATAAGCAAACAAATACATCATTTCCAAAATGATAGTGGTAAGTGTATCAACACGTATAAGTAAATCTTGTTTTATATCAAGTCTTAATTGTGGCTTTAAGAAAGGCTGGGTGGGGTGATTCCCTCCCTCTCTTCTTTTTGGTCCATGTTAATTCATTTTCAAGCTGTTTCTGTTCTGTCATCACTTCATGGAAAATGGATACTGTAGCTTTAGGCAAAGAGCCAAGAGTAGAGTTCCTAATTCTTATTAATGAAGAAGTTTTTTTACAAGCTTGTAACTTTTTTTTTCTCCTTTACAAAAGAAACCCTGGATTCTTCAAAAAGCAAAGAAAAAATGCCCCTTGTTGTCTGTCTGTCCACTCTGATGTTGGCCCGTTAATTATAACTCTGCTCTAAGCGCAGTAGCTTTGAAGGCATCAGAACAAGACCTTTTAAAGTCTCTGATGTCATCCGGGATCTGACTTCTAATATGAAAAGCAGATTTTATTTGCTATTAAATCTTCAAAAACAGTAGGGAGTGTTCCACCCTCTGCCTTGCAGGGATCAAAAGAACCCAAAGGCCAGGCTGTATTCTCATCTTAATTGAGAGCTCCAGCTTTTAGGTCATGTTGCAAATTGTAGGATTGCATGCATTTCATAGCTCATGTCTGAGCACCGTTAACTTGGAAGACTTAGCATTATTTAAGAATTTATCCTTTTCATACTTAGGAATTTATCTTTATCCTGGCCTTTGTCCAAGGACACAGGACAGCATACAGGGTTTGTGGCTCCCCACACCTTCCCATTTATCCCCACAATTGCCTTGTGAGGCAGGCTAGCCTGAGAATAACTAAAGCACCATCATCTGTTCATAGCTGAGTTAGGGGTTTGAAGACAAGTGTCTCCGATTAAACCCCAAACCCTGTTGATTGCACCGACCTAGATAATAATCTATTGTGCCACCAGTGCACATGGTGCTGTATGAGTTGTGTTGGCACATTGAGAGTCCCTGAGGGCGAGGATGTTGCCATCTCAACTGGACAGTAGAGAAACAACTGTGAGAGAGATGGACAGACAAGAGGTAGAGAGGAAAGATTGCGGGCAAATGCCAATCCACGTACAGGAAGGAGCTGTTTTGTTGTTGTTGTTGTTTAGTTGTTTAGTCGTGTTCAACTCTTTGTGACCCCCTGGACCAGAGCACGCCAGGCACTTCTGTCTTCCACTGCCTCCCGCAGTTTAGTCAAACTCATGCTGGTAGCTTTGAGAACACTATCCAACCATCTCGTCCTCTGTCGTCCCCTTCTCCTTGTGCCCTCCATCTTTCCCAACATCAGGGCCTTTTCCAGGGAGTCTTTTCTTCTCATGAGGTGGCTAAAGTATTGGATTCTCAGTTTCACAATCTGTCCTTGCAGCGAGCACTCAGGGTTGATTTCCTTAAGAATGGACATGTTTGATCTTCTTGCAGTCCACGGGACTCTCAAGAGTCTCCTCCAGCACTATAATTCAAAAGCATCAATTCTTCGGCGATCAGCCTTCTTTATGGTCCAGCTCTCACTTCCATACATCACTACTGGGAAAACCATAGCTGGCACATCCAATATGTGCATAACTGCACACTGAACCCGGAAGTGAGCCAAAAATGTCGCAAAAAGGGAAGAATGGGGGGGGGGTTGCAGGCATTTTCATGTGATTTCACTTAAACATGCAGTGCCTTGGAACGTAACCCCCGCGTAAATTGGAAGTTGCCTGTACTGAAAACTTCCAGTTGGGAATGAGAGTAAACCATATGGCAGGTGAAGTTCAGACTATTTGCACTTGGCTTCAAACAGCGTGCATTGCAAGGAAACTTAAGAGCCTTGACGTACAAGCAAGCACACACCTCAATCTACTTCCTGGTGCATTATGATGTCTGAATCCACACTATCTTCAGGATTGATTTATTACTTAGGTTGCTATGGAAAAGCATTCCAGTTGTTGCAGTAATGCTAAAATGTGTTCGCTTGGTTTGCAGGGTCAGTGTAAGCACCTCCAGCAAGAGTCCTCAGCCAGCCCCAGAATTAAGGGAAATGGTGGTAAATCCTACAGGGTCCCCCTTCTCTGCTTTTATTTTTATTTTTGTGTGTGTAGTGGCTTACAATGTCAGGTCTATGGGAAGCACTTGGCCTTATCCCCAGGGAGAGCCGTCCCTCTCTGATTCTAAACATCTGTTTCACAGTGAAACTAATAATTACGTTGGCCTCTGAACATCCAAAACCAGAGGAAGGTGCCAAGTGAATAGGCTAGTATAATGCATGTTCTCTTCCAAGAAATATTAGTAATCACTTCAAAAGCAAACTCAGAAGGACCTCACCCCTCTGCGGTTGGTTCAGCCAGTTACTGAGAGAGCCTGATTCAGTCCCTCAAGCCATAAGGAGAGCAGAATACCCTTGCGGACAGCAGGGCATGCACTGCCAGTGCTTTCTCTCCAGAACAATACGAAGGCACAAGTTGTGATTAATCACAGAGAATGGTGGGTGATAAAGTGGAACAGTTTATGCATGTTGAGAAGCAGGATGCCAAGGCCCAGGGTTTATAAGCAACCTTGGAAATACATTTGAGGCAGAAAATGGACTTCCGGCGAGGGAGTAGAAGCATAAGGAAATGGGTGCCATCTCTGTCTCACGGGCATGTTCATTTTTCTGACTATAGTGCATCCTCGGTGGGTTAACGGAACTTCAAAATAAAAGGGATCAAACTTTATGGGTGGTGAATGCTCACACCCTAGGTAAAGGTAAAGGACCATTGGGTCCAGTCATGGTCGACTCTGGGGTTGCGGCGCTCATCTCGCTTTAATGGCCTAGGGAGCCCGCCAGCATGACTAAGCCGCTTCTGGTGAACCAGAGCAGCGCACGGAAACGCCGTTTACCTTCCCGCCGGAGCGGTACCTATTTATCTACTTGCACTTTGACATGCTTTTGAACTGCTAGGTTGGCAGGAGCAGGGACCGAGCAACGGGAGCTCACCCCGTCGCGGGGATTCGACCTTCTGATCGGCAAGTCCTAGGCTCTGTTGTTTAACCCACAGCGCCACCCGCGTCCCTTGCTCACATCCTAGTGAGACTTTAATACTGATAATTTATGTATCTTGAGCAGTTCTGGGTTGAAGTGGGCATCATCTGCGAACCTTTCATCTCACACATGTCTGTTGTGGAAGGGCTGTAGCTCAATGGCAGAGCATCTATCTCCTCTGCAGGCAGAAGGTCCCAGGTTCAGTCCATAGCATCTCTTGGTAGGACTGGGGTTGTCCTGGTCCCAGCTGAAACTCTGGAGATCTCCTGGCAGCCAGTGTAGACAGTACTGACCCTAGATGTGCTAATGGTCTGGCTCAGAGTAAGGCAGTTCCTATATCTATTTTGCATTCTGCTCTATGTATTTTTCTAAATTTATTTTTTTAGATGTGGTGTTAATAAAGAGGTGAGGGGGAGCAGAAAGGATAAGCCTATCGCTGTTTCAGTTGCTTTCCGTCTTGTGGAAATCAGCTCTGTGCAGTGGGGAACCTTTTGTGCCCACGGAGGCCCTGTTGTAGTACAAAACATCTGAGCTGGCTGTTTTCCAATCCCTGGAATTAACAAAGAGGGATAATGTTTTAAACAAGTTTATTTTTATTTGCAGCGTATGTATTTTGTTCCTCTATTAAATGCACACGTACTTTGGCATCATTTGAAATCTGATGCATTCATTAGTGGAAGATTTAAAACCATGGTAGTAACCGAGAATTTCAGCCCCAGTTTTCAACTCTGAAGCTTACGGTATTGTGTTTCCTCGAGGCAAAAACTGCAAAGCTGCGGACCTGGGGTTCACCTTCCTTTGTAATACAGTGGTGCCTCGCAAGACGAAATTAATTCGTTCCGCGAGTTTTTTCGTCTAGCGAATTTTTCGTCTTGCGAAGCACGGTGTCGGAAGAGTTTTGGAAAAGCTTCAAAAATCACCAAAAACCTCAAAAAAGGCTACCACACCGCGTTCTATGAGTTGCTCCTAGAAGTCAAGTCGCAACTGTATTAACGGTGTTAAGAAAAAGGAAACAAACTTGCAAAAAACGCAAGAGGTTTTCGTCTTGCGAAGCAAGCCCATAGGGAAATTCGTCTTGCGAAGCAGCTCGAAAACTGCAAAACCCTTTCGTCTAGCGAGTTTTTTGTCTTGCGAGGCATTCGTCTTGCGGGGCACCACTGTATGTTAGGCTGCAGTCCTAAACTGGCTTTCCTAGGAATAAGACCCACTGAACACATTATAAGCTACTTCTGTGAAAAGTTACATGATTGTTTAGGAACTTAAAAAACCAAGCGTTTCTTTATGATTGTGGCAACTTGGAGGTCTTAGTTTAAACTTCAGTATATCCCTGGGTTTGCCCGCTCTCTCATAGTCCCCATTGTGTTATTTCCTTTTGATAGGCTGCAAAGTTCATTTTGTACTTCTGCATTTGGTTTTTAAAACTTGTGTTTTGAAATGACTCTGAAATCTGGTATGGTTTAGAGTGTGTTAGATGTGTGTACCCAAATCATCAGGGGTGCACTTTTTATGTTCACGCAGTGAATTGTGGATGACAGTTTCATAGTTACAACGTAAGCCTGTAATGCAGAAGCTGTAATTATGTGGTCAGAGGCTTGTCTGGGAATAGAACAAGTCAAGAAATCCAGCACATTAAAGAGATGGTAATGCTGAAGACACAATATAGTTGAGATTCCTAGGGAGACCTTTGCTACGTTTTTGGGGTTCTTTGTAAAGAATTTTTTTGAAACTTTTCTTTATATAATACAATAAAAAACAATCAAATCTAAGTAAAAAGAAAAAGAAAAAAACCAAAGAAGGAGAAAAGAAAATACACAAAGCTCTTTCTCAAAGGTAGATATTAACCCTCGTCTCACACAAAAGTGGATGAACCCTCCCAGCTCTCACCTGGGAGCTTCCCTTTCTTCTCCCAGCCTCCCTTCCCTGCCTCTCTCACACAGGTTATTTCATCCATCACCTTCCTGTGCATACTTTCATTGACCCAGAATAGAGAACATCAAAAAACAAAACAAAGCAAGAGCAAATTAATAAAGGAAGAAATTAAAAGAGAAAAGACAGGAAGAAAACAATAATAAAACAGGAAGGTAAAAGGTAAAGAGGACTTCAGATTCTCTATCTGTCAATTATGTATACAGTTGTACCTTGGAATTCGAACAGCTTAGTTGCTGAACATTTTGGCTCCCAAACGATCGGAAACTGGAAGTGATTGTTCCGGTTTTGGAACATTCTTTTGGAAACCAAATGTTCAGCAGGGCTTCTGCAGCTTCCCATTGGCTGCAGGAGCTTCCTGCAGCCAATCAGAAGTAGCGCCTTGGAAGTTGAACGTTTTGGAAGTCGAACGGACTTCTGGAATGGATTCTGTTCAACTTCCAAGGTACGTCTATATATAGAGATTATTCAGAGTGTCACTCCAGGATGATATCCAGCTGTTCCTTGATCTGTTTGGCAATGTTTTCCCAATCTTTGACCCCAGACTTCTCAAGTCCCTTCATTTTCCTTTCCACACAAAAAGTCTAATGGGACTCTCCAGTTACTATTACTGCTAAATGTCAAGAATAGTTTTCCTCCAATCCGGTATAACAACTTTATCTCCCCAAAATCCCAACATCCATTATTTTTTGTTTTGTTTGAAGCAGCAATACCCCATCATTTAGCTCAGAAGACTCCCAGAGCAGCTTATAAAAATCGGGGGTAAGACAGCTCCTGCCCTAAAACAGGTTCCTCACATGGGGTGTCACCACAGAGAGAGCCATCATTTCTGCTATCCATGGAAGGAAAATAGTTAGGAACCTCTGAAGTCCCCAAAATCTGTAGCAGATGAGTCTGTGGTCAGGAGCTGAATGAGGTCCACATGTTGTCCTTCCCTGGGATGCACAGGGAAGGTAAAGGGGCATTTGGAGCAGTTGCTTTTAATAACTTTGCAGAATTGTGACCTAAAGTTCAAGGCAGGGGTGGCGAGCCTGCAGGCCAGATCCAACCCGCAGATTGGGCTCCTCTCACCTTGGAAAAGTAGTGTCTCGTTTCCCTTTGTTTCTTGAGCCTCTCTGAGCACTTCCACCTGTTTTCTGAGTTTTTCTTACAATGGTGGGATGCCTTTGCTGATTGCCAGAAGAGGAAGTGGACTCTGTGTGCCTGTCCACCTGAATGTGTGGAAACTATGGTTTGAGAGCCAATGTGGTGTAGTGGTTAAGAGCGGTAGTCTTGTAATCTGGGGAGCCGGGTTTGCTTCTCTGCTCCTCCACATGCAGCTGCTGGGTGACCTTGGGCCAGTCACACTTCTCTGAAGTCTCTCAGCCTCACTCACCTCACAGAGTGTTTGTTGTGGGGGAGGAAGGGAAAGGAGAATGTTAGCCGCTTTGAGACTCCTTTTGGGTAGTGATAAAGCGGGATATCAAATCCAAACTCTTTTTCTTCCTCTTCTTCGTCTTTGCTTGTGTGCAATGCATTTGTGGTATGTATGTGTGTGATCTGAACGCGTTGAGTGTGTGTACATGCGTGAGTGACTTGAGTATATTTTGGCTACACCGGTGTCTGGCAAGTGGCCTCCAAATGGTTGGCCAACTCTCAGTGTGGCCCTCAGACCAAGAAAGCTTGGCCACCTCTGGTTTAGGGAGGTCCTCTTTGGGTTAAGCAAACACTTTCTTAACTGGGATTAGACACTCAGAAAGTTTGTACATAATCACCAGCATGCGCTGTAGCTGTAAAAGAAAAGAGCTGGTGTGATTCATTAGTCCAGGGTCAAGAGGACAAATGATATTTGTGTTGGAAGCATAAATGAAGATACTGAACTCATGTGAGGAAGAAGGATCAATTACTAAGCTGTGCAGGCTGGGGGCAAATTTTAGAACAGTAGATCCCTGCAATCTTTTGTATGACTCCTGTTTATCTCAGTGAGAGATAAGTTATCTTCTGGTGTGTGGGATTTAGGCCACAATCGATTTGTTCTAGAGTAGTCCCAACGATATTTGTATTGAGGCAGACTGGGCATAAATGGGCCAAAGACCGTGACCTTCATGGATGTAGTTTCAGCGCCTTCCTGTGTCCCATGTTTCTGCCCCTTCCCCTCTGTTGTCCTGTTCAGATATTTACTCTTCCAAAATAATTATTGGCCCCATTTCGAGAGGGAACTATTGCCACCCATTTTCCTGTTTAACGTGTTGCAGTTCTCAACAGTGGAAATAAATTTTCTTCCCCCCCTCAACGTCCCACGTACCAAATCTTGAATGATGCTTAAGTTTCCTTTTCCATTCAGACTGTCATTCAAAAGCCACTGCTCCAGGCTCTCTCTGTATATTCAGACACTGTGTGGGTGCTTTGGCTATAGTTCCTTGGATCATCTTTGGCTCAGAGGGTTGGTGTGAGACAGTAAACAGGATGTTGGACTCTGGAAGATTCGGGCTCTTGCCGACCTCAGGTTCCCATCTGTAAAAAAGGGGTATATTTTTCAAAAGAAACCAGTTTACCTACCTTTTCTTTAGCGACTGATTTCTCTAGCCCATTAACGTGTACCTTTTGGTTGATAGCAATTATTCACGTTATGAGTCAGAGGTGCTTATCAGCCTTGCTGTCTAGAGTCCTTTACTCAAGATGCTATCGTTTAGGCCTGATATCATCCACATACAACTGGATGCACTGTTGACAAGCAATAGGCCCACCCCCATGCTACTTATTTATCTTGAATTGTCTAAGGTTGGCAAAGGCTTCTTAAGAATCAGTTGTACATTTAGAAAGCTTCATGGACAGTCATATGATGTGATTTCAAAGCAACCCTTATAATAATAATAATTAATTATTTGTACCCCGCCCATCTAGCTGGGTTTCCCCAGCCACTCTGGGCGGCTTCCAACAAAGATTAAAAATACATTAAAATGTCACACATTAAAAACTTCCCTGAACAGGGCTGCCTTCAGATGTCTTCTAAACGTCAGATAGTTGTTTATCTCTTTGACATCTGATGGGAGGGAGTTCCACGGGGCAGGTGCCACTACTGAGAAGGCCCTCTGCTTTGCTTACGATCTCAGGGATGCTATAGCATCTCTTGCAAAAACGTTCTCAAACACTTTGCCATCTCGAAAGCACCACATAAAGAGGCCTGCAGTGGGGAAACCTGCAAAGCTTGGATATAATAATGCACGTGGTCCCCCAGGGCCTCAGAACGGCAAATTCTGTGTGTTGTGTTGTTCTACAATGGAACGTCTGCCTTTCTGTTTCAGGCAAAGAACAGTCATCGCAGGAGCTAAGCATGCTGCCGATTCCGGTGCCCACGCTGCCCGGTTTTACAAAAGAGTCCAGCTCTTCCAAGCACAGCGAGCACCACCACCACCACAAGAAGAAGAAGAAGAAGCACAAGCACAAACACAAGCACAAACACAAGCACGACACCAAAGAGAAGGAGAAAGAGCCTTTCACCTTCTCCAACAGCCCTGCCAGCGGACGTTCCATTCGCTCGCCATCCCTGTCAGACTGAAGCTAGCCACTCCAGAGCTGATATAGCATATGGAAGCGGTGTGCATGCTACCATTGCTTTATGGTTAAGCGCATGTCACTGCAGTGGCTCAGAAGGCGCATTCAGATCGAAATCCCGTGGTATCTGTTGTCCAGCCGCAACCATGCATGAACTCCGTGATCGTTCACCGTGCACCTGCCTTACAGTACCTTTGCAAAGAGAGAAGCAGCTCATTTCAGATGCAAATGTCGCCTATCCACAGCCCGGCAGTGGCTATCCGTTTATCTTGCCAGAACAAACTATATTTTAAATGTTTGGTAGCTGTCGTGAAGTGAAGTGTGTGTTAAGCATAAGCTGACTGCCAAACTTGGGAAAGCTGGGGTTCACTGTACAGTGTTCTATAACATAATGTAAGACTTCCTGAGGCTTTTGTACAATCTCTTTTCCACATATTTAACCATTGCAGTTGTCGCTCTCTGTGTTTTTTTAAAGCATACTCAGTTAAAAGCTTCATTTTTTTATTTTAAGATGTCTGGAATTTTTAAAACACGTTTGAGCGGAACACTCAGCAATCCTTTTCCTTAACTGTTCTTCACAAGGGAAAAATGCCACTGTGTACACATGTCACTGTGCCCTCTAATCAGAATCAGAATCAGAATTGTGTATAATAAAGTTCGTGCAAAAGCAAATCCTTAAAAGTGGGAAAGGTTACTTTCCCCCATAGAATCTCAATTAGAAACACTCCTTGGGGTGAAATAGTTGTTGCAAAACTTCTTGAACTCTTCTGATTTCTAGTAAATTTGTTTAGAAACTCTGATTTTTTTTAAAAAAAGTATTTTTAAATGTACAGTGAGTGAACTCAAACATGAAACTGTGACAGGTTGCTTTATTACATAAAACAATAATATCCAAGTTTTGCATTGCTGAGCTTAATTATGTGAAATGGGACTGCTTTTTAAAAACATTTTTATTTAATTTCTATGTTTTGTTGGTGCTTCCCTTCTTCCCTATCAGTCTTTAGGTTAAGATTCCTTTAAAAAGACAACAACAAATTGTGTGCATAGATACTTTTAGTTACATAGCTTATTGATAGTGGAAAGAGACAATTCTGATCCGCGAGAAGATACTTAATGAGAGGGACCCAATAAGGATTTTTTTAAAAGAGAAGGTAATTAGTTAATAAAAAAAATGCTTTTATACAATCTGCTGTTGTGTATTGTATTGTATATCCTTCCTGTGTATATCAGCATAAAATAGGCAATCTGTCCTATGCCCCTGTCAAAATGGGGGGCAGAGGGGCTCACAACCGCCTCAGTGAGGACTGAGCATGTTCAGTGAGCGTAAGATGTTGTTGGGGACCAAATGGGAGAGGGGAAGACCTGGCTCCTTGAACAGAAGCACTGCAAGCTGCGGGATTTTGTTACAGGGCCCCACTAAATGAAACATAAAAAGGGAAGATTGTCTTCCATCCTAGCCTGCTCTGGAGGGTAGGACTCGAACCATTGGCTTCAAGTCACAAGAAAGGAGATTCTGACTAAACAGTCGGAAAACTTTTTGACAGTAAGAGCAGAGGAACAGACTCCTACAAGAAGTGGTGAAATCTCCTTCATTGGAAGTTTTTGAGCAGAGGTTGGATGGCCATCTGTCCAGGATGCTTTAGTTGAAATTCCTGCAATCTGTGATCTGCAGGGCACAATGTAGGCTACCTGTTTGGGGAAGCTTTTAATGTTTGAAGCATTACTGTATTTTAATATTTTGCTGGAAGCCGCCCAGAGTGGCTAGCGAAGCCCAACCAGATGGGCGGGGTATAAATATTATTATTATTATTATTATTATTATTATTATTATTATTATTATTACCACGATTTAATGCTTGGGCAGGCTCATATTACGGAATGAGGGCAGCCCTGGTCTAAAGCTGTTTAGCACTTTTTAAAGCTCTGAAACGATCTCAGAAACAAACTGGAAACTGCAAATGTAGTTCAGACAGACCTTTGTCCTGGAGACATTTATTGCAGTTTATGCGCTTATGATTTATACTCCCTATATCTTAGTAGTTCCTTTTTTCCGAATGGACTGTAATCTCTTGCCTCTCTCTTGAGAGAGCATGTTTATTTGCTTCTCTGGGAGTCCCTGAGCCAAACTGTGTTAGAATGACAGCCAAACCCTCCCTTCACCCCTCTTTATTTATTGTTTCGCGTTATTCAGTGTGTGTGGCTCGGATTAAGTGGAACTAAAGACTCCCAAATGCTGAAGCCTTCCGTCAAGCAACTCCCCATGAGGAAAGGTTACAACATCCAGGGCTTTAGTAAAAGAGAATGTTGCAAAGGTGAATTTTTTTTTGCACAGTGTAGAGAAAGAGAACTTCTTTTTGTTCTATCATATTACAAACCCCCAATGACTCCATCCAGTGAAGGTGAATAATGGGAAATTCAGGACGGACAAATTCTTTACATGGCATGTACTACCATGATACAGTGGTACCTCTGGATACGCACACCTCCGGTTTTGTATCCATTAGGATGTGAATGCGGCAAACCCGGAAGTATTTTCCCGGGTTTCGCCGCATGCGCAGAAGCGCTCTATCGTGCCGCACGCATGCGCAGAAGCGGTCCCTCTGGTTGCAGAAACCTCGGGATCCGACTGGAGCTCCAGAACAGATCCCGTCTGTAACTGGAGGTACCACTGTGGTTTGTTTGTGTGTGTGTGTGCATTACACATGCCATACACAGTCATGATAATCCGAATATTACCAAGAATATAATATATAATATAATATAATATAATATAATACAATGCAACACATACTATTATATAAAGCTTTACATTTTCCTGTACTATCTTAATGTAAAACCTTTAACATTAGTTGTATTTCATGTCTTCAAATATGTACCTTGGTTGTCACCTGCATTTTCAGCTGAATTTGGGGGAATCACTTGAAGCGTCAGTTGCGTTGAGCTATTTCAATTGCTTTTGTTTGATTTGTTAACTGCAAACAGCTAAAAGTCTAAATTTTGGTAATGAAACCTGGTTTCAGGTTAAGAACGGACCTCCAGAATGAATGAAGTACTTACCCCAAGGTACCACTGTATTTAAATGTCTGCTCATAAACGCCACCACAGTATTTGCTGCCATGGGATTAGATATATTCATGGAAGATAAGGTTATAAAATGGACATGAGCAGGACATTTGACAAGAGGTGATTCAGACAGATGGAATAAAGCTGTTGGTATAGAGAGCCTGCGATTTCATAAGACCAAGAGGACAACTACCCATCGCATGATGGCTGGACGATCCAAAACTTACAGCCGAGCTTATGTGAATGCAAGAAGTAAACATCATAGAAATACGGAGAAAACTTGAAGAGGCGTCTAATATATGGTATATCCAAACAGGGATGTGGGACACTGCAGGAGGAGAGGAAAAGGAGGAGGAGGATTAATAAGAAGGCCATAAATGTCTACTAGTTATGATGCTTATGTACTCCTTCCAGTATCCTAGGCACTGTGTTCATCTGAGCGTCAGATATGCTTTTTTGTTTTAGAAAAAAACAACGGTACCTGTACTCCCCCATGAAGCTTTTACAGTAAGTGCCACACATTTAACATCCGGAAGAAAAAGAAAAAGTGCCGGTCCTCTGTACCCTTGAGTGCCCCCAGGAAAAAGAACAACTTGTATGCCTCTAAATGAGCAACTGGGAAACTTTCACAATACATTTCGGTCCTATTTCTTCTTTCTATCTCTAAACATTAGATGAAGCATTTAGTCAATATGCAGCAGGAAGCATTTGGCAAAATAATTTATAAGATGGAAGAGCAGTGACTTTTTTATGAATAAAAAAAGAGGCAGAAAATGTTTGTTGATGTGTGAAGTTTTCCCGTTCGTTCTAATGCTGACCTTTGACCTGTTCTTCCTGTTCCGGGTCCATTTCCTGATAAACAATGTGGGAAACAAATTGCTGCGTATTTTGGGCCCTAGCTGACAGAGCAGTAATGTCACTGGTAGAAAAGCAGCCAAGAAGTGAAACTCCTTTAGTTCACTCGAGGCAACACTTTCTGTGGACTTTGCAGTTCAACAGCAACCCCCACGATAAGAACATCACAAGGCTTCAGATTTATTTATTTATTTATTTATTTATTTTGGTGTTCATCTCTCAACACCAGCTCTGACCCTGCTAACCCCTAACCCTAAAAGTCACCCTTTGCAGCATCCACACATCACAAACACTATCTATAACAAACACAGGGTGCAAATTCATTCCCTCTGTTTCTAATGTTCAGGCTGCGAGTGCAGAATGGGGCCATGATTCGGTGGCAGAACATCTGCTTTGCATGCAGAAGGCACGAAGTTCAATCTACAACATCTCCAGGTAGGGAGACCCCTGCCTGAAACCCTGGATAGCCACTGCACGTCAGTGCAGACGATATGGGGCTACATGGACCAAGAGTCTGAATCGGTACAGTGGACGCTTGGGTTGCGAACGTGATCTGTGGGGGATGCACGTTCGCAACCCGCAGCGGCGCGTCTGGGCACGCATGGGTTGCTTTTGGTGCTTTTGAGAGCCAGTGTGGTGTAGTGGTTAAGAGTGGTGGACTCGTAATCTGGTGAACCGGCTTCAATTCCCCGCTCCCCCACATGCAGCTGCTGGGTGACCTTGGGCTAGTCACACTTCTCTGAAGTCTCTCAGCCCCACTCACCTCACAGAGTGTTTGTTGTGGGGGAGGAAGGGAAAGGAGAATGTTAGCCGCTTTGAGACTCCTTCGGGTAGTGATAAAGCGGGATATCAAATCCAAACTCTTCTTCTTTTGTGCATGCGTGACCACCGAAACTCAGAAGTAACTTGTTCCGGTACTTCCAGGTTGTGGCGGTCCGCAACCCAAAAAAAATGCTACCTGAAGCATCTGTATGGTATGGCTGTATAAGGAAGCTTCCCAAGTGGAGAAGGTCATGCAGCCAAAACAGAACCATTCATGCACAAGGAGGAGATATCAACAGGCTTGGCTGGAACCCTAATTTTTATGCTTTGCAGAAACACACAAAAAATATTTAGAAAAGGAATCCTAAGGGAGGGGAAATCCAAAAACAGCTCCATGAGGAAGCCTGCAAGCTTTGACACGAGGACCATAGCACTCTCCTCACTGGTATTCAGAGGCAAACTACCTCTAACAATGGATGCAGTAAAAAGCTACCACAGCTGTCATTGATGGCCCTATCCTCTCAGTAGCGGTGGACTTGGGCACTATGGTGCCTTGCGCAAGGCCAAAATTTTGCCACCCCCACCCCAAGCCCTCATGCTGCTTTCCCATAGGCAGAAGGAGGTGCCCAGCTTTGGGAAGGAAGCATAAGGGTTATGGTTGGGTCCTAGAGCCAAAGCTCTGCCCCTGCTCTCAGCCACATGCCATTTTTGTGTGAACCTTGTGCCCAGCTGGGTAACCGCATTTAAACGTGCATGGAAATTGCTGATATGGTCT
Source organism: Podarcis bocagei (assembly GCF_964188305.1). NCBI lineage: Eukaryota > Metazoa > Chordata > Lepidosauria > Squamata > Lacertidae > Podarcis > Podarcis bocagei. Next base: position 77,064,417 of record NC_138133.1, on the reverse strand, counting down.
TTAGCCCATACTGTGTCCGTTTTGGCCCTGAGAGATTCTATGTCGCTAGGCCACCTGGAAAATTAGTTCTCCAGTCCAGCGTCCTTGAAGTAAGTTGCTGTGAACTTTGCCTGAGGCGAAATCTAGTGGTTAACTTTACAGTTGAGGGCAATCTCTGCCCTGCCCTGCCTTGAGGACTGTTAATAATCTTTATTTTTAAAACACGGCTGGCTTCCCTCAGAATTTTTACCTCAGGACAACTCCTGTGAATTTGGCTTGAAGGGGAATTTTGGTCTCCACTCTAGTTTCGATGGTTACCCATCCCAAACAGCGCTCTCTATCTTTATTTTTTAGAGAGAACAAAACCATAATCTTCCTAACTCTCCAGAAGCACATACAACTTGACAAGGAAAGGGGAGGGGATTTAAAAGGAGTAATAAAATAAACTGAGGAGACACATAAGCTGAGAGGAAGGAAGCCCGCAAGGTTCTTTGTGACTTCACTTGCTACGAAAGTGTTTGGGAACCTTTTGTGCTACTCATCTGACCCCTGAGGTGTCAGAGCAAGCGTACTAATTCCTGTTTTGTATCATAGTGGAGAGAGGATGATGAGAAAGAGCAGGCAAGTTTACTTTTACCGTGACTTGTCAACTGGATGTGCAGATGCTCATGAAAGCCCTCACATGTTTGCTTACACCAAGCCTAAGAAAGTTTGCCGTCTCCCTTCCATTGCATTTCCACCACATCTAGAATATTAAGTTCAGTAAGCCCACAACTTAAGCACATTTGACTTGTGTGCATTCAGCTTTACATGCATGGCAAAAAGAGAAAAAAAATAGAAAGGGGTGGGGATTCTGGGAGCAATTACTTTGGCAACCGCACCTGCCATTGAACCCAATGTGTTTTGACTATACACAATTTTGGCTTTAGGTGCAATCCCTATAAGTTGCAGGCTTACTGTAACCAAGGTACACATTTTCTGTTTCACAGCACAGCAAATGTTAAAACCAGGGCTGTGTACATATCATACATTTAAAGTGCATGACTTGCCCCAAAGGATGCTGGGGGGGGGGTGAGATTGTTAAGGGTGCTGGGATTTGTAGCTTTGTGAGGAGTGTACTACAGTTCCCCGGGTGTCTTCAGGGAATGTGTTTTAAATGTGCTTTAAATGTGTGCTGTGTGTGTAAAGCAACCCTGGTTTAAAATGTGCATATGTTTTCCTTGAAATTCTGCTAGGACATCATTAAAAAATAATAATTTCCAGTCATTTCTTTGCCTTAAGGGAACATTGGTAATTGTAAAAGAAAGTAAGTTGGGCAATGCTTTTATTAAGACCAACCAAAAAGTCACAAAAATGTGGCGAGCTTTCAGGGTCTCCAGAACTCTTCTTCAGGCAAAGATGTTTCACAAAGCAGGAGGTGGCTGAATGAGGGGAAAAAACAGCAAAAAAGTAGAAAAATTAGGGTGGTTGTTAAAGTCACTAGGTCTAAGATGGAAATTGCAGTTGAAAGCTCACACCCACACCAAATATTTAATGCCGCTTTAATAGATCTGATCTCCACCCCTCTCCAACATTCTGGGAACGATAGTTTGTTAAGGGTGCTAAGAGACTCTTAACAAACAGCAGTTCCCAGAATTCTTTCCACAAAATCTTGACTGTGAAACTGGCCTTACTTGGAATAGTATTTGCTGGTTTGGAGGAGGGGACCACTTGCAATCTCCAATGGAAGCAAGTTTATTTACGCCAGTGTCCCTCAACCTTATGCTCCCATGTATTGTGCGGATGTGACCCACGTCTGTGCCAGCAGAGACCCAGTTTCTGAGATACCAGGTTACTCTAGGCTGTCCACTTTCACATAACCTAAATAAGAGGGAACCAGTGGCGAAAAGAAGAAGGAGAGGGCAGTTCACGATTAAACCCTTCCAATGAAAGCAGGATAAATTCCTCTGTGGATGTGTCCACTTCATCTTGGGCCTATTCAGCCAACCTTCGCCAACAGAAGTCTAGTCATGCGGTTACATCTCGGCTCTGTATTTCCTTTGTTTTCCCCTCAGCTGTTCTCGAAAGATGGCAATTACTGTTGTCACACAGCAGTTACAAATGTTCCTTTATGCTGGCTTCACCGCTCCCGATAACACGCAACCTTGGAGTTTGTGACGTGGCTGTTTTGGCACCGTTCTCCATGCGAAAGCTCAAGTTGACTGTTTTGTTTACAGGATCCCCTAGCTACGGTTCTGAGGCAAGGAAGGGCATTATCTCCTTCAGGAAACTTGTACACAATGTCCAAGAATGAGAATTTGTGGCAAAGCATGGTCTTGTGTTTGCTCAAGCCTGCAACTGATTGCGAATTGCTGGGGGGAACAAGTTGGATGGGTGCTGGGGGGGGGGTGGCAGTGCTTGGGAAGGTGCCACTGAGCTAAAGGTTTAGACTTAGCATTGGAGATAAGGGTTTATGTTTTGACTGGGAGGCCCCCTTCTGAATCTAGGGGTATAATATGGATTAGCGGATGAGAGTGGGGAAAGATTAGATAAAAGTAGAACTGGATTTGGGTGCATTGAGCATCCCAGAGCTTATCAGATCCCAGTACTATTCCACTCTCTCAGAGATGCTGTGGACTGTCTCTGTTTCTTCTGACCCACTTCCTGACCTAGAACATCGAGGGTTAAACTCTGCACAGTACAAGCTCCAGGATGCCTTGGACGATCCCCATTTATTGCTCCTATTTATTGATTTGCAGCATCTGTGGACTGCCCCAAAATGCAAGGTTCCCTTAGCAGCTTAAAATAAACAAAGTAAAGCAATTTATACCTGGTATGAATGTAAGAGGAGCCCTGCTGAATTCAGCCAAAGGACTATCTGTTGCAGCATCCTGTTCTCACAGTGGGCAACCAGTAGATGCCCGTAGGTGCAACAGCACTTTCATCTTAATAATAATAATAATAATAATAATAATAATAATAATTTTTACTTATATCCTGCCCTCCCCAGCCAAAGCCGGGCTCAGAGCAGCTAACAACAATAAAAGTAACACAGCATTCTAAAATCAATTCATTTTAAAATCAATTCAAAATCAAATTAATGGCAACCATTGGGCTAGAGTTCTGTGAGGATTACCAAAGAAGAGGGTCAGACTGTGCCCTGGCCAAAGGCCTGGTGGAACAGCTGTCTTGCAGGCCCTTCAGAAAGATGTCAAGTCCCGCAGGTCCCTAGTCTCTCGTGATAGAGCGTTCTACCAGATCGGGGCCACAGCCGAAAAAGCCCTGGCTCTGGTTGAGGCCAGCCTAACCTCCCTGTGGCCTGGGACCTCCAAGATGTTTTTGTTTGAAGACCGTAAGGTCCTCCGTCGGACATACCAGGAGAGGCAATCCTCCCCATTAACATTCCCAGGCACCACACATTTAAGCGAAATTTTGTATATTGGGAACACCATTGAAAAAGCTTGCAAACACCCTCTAAATCTCTGGGAACCCTTGAAAAACCAGCAGCACTTACAAGATCCACCCACAATCACTCTTTCCAAACCTCCTTGCTCAAAACCCAACTCTTCATTGGCCTCAAAGGTCAATGCAAGGGCTCCTGGGATTGCACTTGCAAAGGCCTCTGGGATTGCTAGATGCTGTTTTGTGCCATTTTTGTCACTTTCACACACATTTAGGGCTGTTTTTTTTTCTCTTCTCGTGCCACTTCCAGGTTTGCAGCAATGTGCGCGCACCTTGAACATGCATGAATGGGGAGTTGCCTGTATATAAAAATGTAAGGCTGTCACCATGCTGCAGTTCATGTGTCTGCCCATAGGCGACCACACCAACTCCAATATGACAACAGAAACAGGCAGGCGAGTGAGCTGGGGTTGTGGCAAACCATTCTATAAAGTGCCTCGCCTCTCCTTTAAAAGGTTTGGGTGAGCTATGAGGGGAGGTTGCGACTGACCGGGAATGCAGTCAACAGCAACTGGTGGCCGCAGGTTTCCAAATGATATAATAATAATAATAATAATAATAATAATAATAATAATAATAATAAAAATAATTATTATTAATAATAATTAATTATTATTATTATTATTATTATTATTATTATTATTATTATTATTATTTATTTATACCCCGCCCATCTGGCTGGGCTTCCCCAGCCACTCTGGGTGGCTTCCAAAAAACCATTAAAATACTGTAATACATCAAACATTAAAAGCTTCTCTAAACAGGGCTGTCTTCAGATTTCTTCTAAAAGTCTGGTAGTTGTTCTCTTTGACATCTGGTGGGAGGGCGTTCCACAGGACACCACTACCGAGAAGCCCCTCTTCCTGGTTCCCTGTAACTTGGCTTCCCTGTAACTTGCTGGACCTCAGTGTCCGGGTAGAACGATGGGGGTGGAGACGCTCCTTCAGATATACTGGACCGAGATTTGTCCTTGGTGCAAAGCTCGTTGCTCATTGAAAGTTTGGTCCTTATGGAAAAGGGCTTGCTGAACAGGAACAATCCATAAAAATTACATACTTGGTTCTTTAGTAGTATTTAAGATGCCAGTTGTGACCTGTGATTACTGGCCTATATTACAGAGTCTTTAATACCTGAACAGAACAAGAATCACCGCAGAGGGCTTGCTGCCAATAACATTTGAAGGGGAGCTCTCACATGGGTGGGGCAAACTGATGTAATCTCTTCTCATGTCAGCATTGCCCTGTCAGCATTACTAGACCAGTATTTTTTAAAAAATCTTTATTTTTTTAAAGCACTCGTTACCTGCTCCTCATTGTTTCCAACAATCCCAGAGAAGGATATGCAACGACTGCAAAATACAATTTCACCAACAGCAAATCGCGCCACAGCCCCAGCATTAATGCTCAGCAAATATACAGGAGAGAGCCATAGTGCACAGGCCATCTGGGTAATAGCTATATGGCTCCTATCAATGAAACAGCCTGAAAAGACATCAGACCCTTGGTCTGCCTGAGCTCAGTATTATCTGACTATCTCTCCATACTGTTTCGCAGAGATTTTTCCTACCTCCGCTATCTGAGATGGGAAGACCCTAGGACAGCGGCGGGAAACCTTTTTCAGCCTCAGAGCCACATTAGCTTCTGGGCAACCTTTTGAGGGCCGCATGTACCGTATTTTTTGCTCTATAAGACTCACTTTTTCCCTCCTAAAAAGTAAGGGGAAATGTGTGTGCGTCTTATGGAGTGAATGCAGGCTGCACAGCTATCCCAGAAGCCAGAACAGCAAGAGGGATCGCTGCTTTCGCTGTGCAGCGATCCTTCTTGTTGTTCTGGCTTCTGAGATTCAGAATATTTTTTTCTTGTTTTCCTCCTCCAAAAACTAGGTGCATCTTGTGGTCTGGTGCGTCTTATAGAGTGAAAAATACGGTAAGTGATAGACAGGGCCTAAGGCAAATTGCTCACACAGCAACAAATGTAAATATTCCCCTTCGACACATATTCAAACCCCATTATCAGAGTTCAAGAGCACATGCCCAGTTAGGCAAGAATCAGGGCCAGTGAGGGGCATGGCCTGATAAAAGTTCCAAGGGCCACACAGAGAGGGTGTTCAGTTCCCCACACCTGCACTAAGGACTGAACCTGAGATCTTCAGCATGAAAAAATACCTGTTGCTCCATCACTCAGCTTTGGTTCTTTCCTGCAGCTATACTTTTTATGGCAATGGCCATCTCTCTTTGCACATATGTGCATACATGCTTGTGCACTGCACATGCGCACACTGGCTCATGTTTATTTTTCTATGTGCAATTGCATGTTACAAGATCACACACACAAGAGAGGATAAAAGAGCCACTCACATATGCAAGGGTAGGCTATTGTCTTTCCGATACATGTGGATGGTTCAAAATCCTGCATATCTACAAAATAGCTTGGTTCTTTGACCAAGGTGCCCTGCGATCATAGATCTGATACAAAAATGCAGTGTGATATTATTATTATTATTATTATTATTATTATTATTATTATTATTATTATTATCATTTCTGTTATATTTTGAAGGATCTCAAAGCTGTTTACAACCTACATTAAAACAGCAAATAAAACAATCCCAAATAAAACCAATCCTGAAGAAAGTCAAAATATGGGTTCAAAGCAACATAATTAACAGGAAACCAAAATATTGTCATAAAGATGTCGAAAGAAAACATTACCAAGGAGGACAACAGCTGGATGCACATTTAATGCAGCAAAGTTAACAATATTTTTTAAAATCTTAAATCTTACAAAAGAAAACATTGCTAAGGGAAGTCAACTATAAAAATACACATTTAAAACAGCATAATTACCGGTAGCAAGAGAATAAAATAAGAGATTCCCATTGGATTCCCTGGAAAATCTGAGCTCTTCTCTTTGCACCCTGACAAGGAGAGTTTGTTTAAGGATCACAAGATCACATACACCTGTAAACAAACCTTAACATGTGCACTTATAAGCCTAAATCGCAGTACACAGGCTGGAGGTTGTTACTGAAGTTTGGACTCCTGGTCATATGCATGTTTATTTGAGAGAAAGTCAAAGTGAGCTCCATTACAGTATGCTTTTTCTTAAGCATGCACAGAGCTCCAGCCAGGCCTACATACCTGAGATTTATAGCTGTAACCTTCGGTATTTATTATCTATTTATTACATTTTTGTACTGCCCTTCATTTCAGGGCAGTTCACAGTGTAAAAATACAAGATAAAATTACAAAAGACATAACAGAAACAATAACAAAACAATAACCTCCCCTCCTGCCTCAAACATTTATAGGATGTTAAAGGCTTGATGGAAGAGGAATGTTTCGCTTGGCGCCTAAAAGTGGATAATGAAGGCACTAGGCGAATCTCCCTGGGGAGAGAATTCCACCAATGGGGAGCCACCACAGAAAAGGCCCCTTATCCTGTTGCCACCCTCTGGATCTCTCATGGAGGAGGCACATGAAGAAGGGCCTCAGAGGATAATTGCATGGTCTGGGTAGGTTCATATGGGGAGAAGCAGTCCTTTAGGGTATTGTGGTCCTGAGCTGTCTAAAGCTTTATAGGTCAAAACCAGCGCTTTGAAATGGGCCCAGAAACTAATTGGCAGCCAGTGCAATTGGGCTAGGATCGGTGTAATATGCTCAAACCGTTTTGACTCGGCAAGCTTCCTTAACTCTGCAGGTGACTGGACTGCCAATCTCTTTCATTAAGGATAATGAGTTAGTTAGCAAGCTTCTTTTCTGTTTTGCAGTCTCTGGTTTGCATGAGGTTTTTTTGTTTTGTTTACCAATAAATCCCTTGGAAAATGCAGGACATTGCCGAGTTGACGATCAAAGCGCAGTAACGAAAGCTCCTCCTCTTTCTCCCCACCCCCCTTGAAAGTGAACTCGACGAAGCTATGCCAAAAAAGCTAAATTATAGACGCAGCTCAAAAGCATACATTCTGATTGTGGGATGCGACACAAGGCCGAACCTCTCAAATACCATCTCAGAGTAAACTTTTTCTGCTAATTGAACCTTTGGGCTTCAGTGGGCACCACAGTACTGCTGTCCAGTTCAAGCCACATTCATCTAAGGCAGCAATTGCCAAATGATGGGTTGCAACTATCAGTTGAGTCACAGGAGGCTGGCAGTGTTGGCGAGTTGGCTGGGGATAGTTGGCTGTCCTCCAGGAGGGATTTCAGAGGTTGACTATGCATACATGGAAAAGCAAATCTCTTGCATTTCAGTAAGCACCTCTACCTCCCAGTGTCCGAGGGGACAGAACATTAGATGGGGCCTTGCTTGGGAAACCAGGGATAGAAATAATTGATCAATGTTGGCAGGGCCCACCTCAGGGGTCAACACTTCTGGGCCCCAACCAAGGTTGTTACAGCAATCAGCGGTTGACTACCAGCCCAGGGAACCTTCTGTAATGTCGCAGGAGATATTGTCAAGGAGCTGTCAAGGAGCCAGGTCAACCACAGGGCAGGCACACACACACACACACACACACACACACACACACACACACGGGGCATGGAATGCAATTAATAGTAATAATAATAATAATTTTCATTTATACCCTGCCCTCCCCAGCCAAGACCAGGCTCAGGGCAGCTAACACCAAATATAAAACAGTTGATTGAAATAGAACTTAAAAAACAAGATTAATACAACATTAAAATGCAGCCTCATTTCAGCAGAAACTCAAAAACTTTTTGGGGGATGAAAATGTCAAGTCTTCACCAAGGCTAACTATCCAGACTAGTCCTATGTGGGCCAGAAAAAGCCCAAGTAGGAGTTCCGTCACAGAAGGAAAAAGAAAGAGGGGGAGGGGATCAAGTTAATTCCAAGCCAAAGGCCAGGCGGAACAACTTTGTCTTACAGGCCCTGTGGAAAGAAATCAGGTCCTGCAGGGCCCTGGTCTCATGAGACAGAGCGTTCCACCAGGCTGGAGCCAGTGTTGAGATGGCCCTGGCTCTGGTTGAGGCTAATCTGACTTCCTTAGGGCCCGGGACCACTAGGGGGTTGCTATATATGGACCTTAACGTCTTCCGTGGGGCAGAAAATAACAACACAGCAGAGTCTCTCAGTTTGTCTTAATATAGCTGCGACATTGCTGAAACAGACCCTTTCATTCTGGATCCCTCCCAAGCGGACGAAGACTGTGTCGTGGGAGTGGGCTCCTACTCTGGGCCTGTTTGGTCTGTTGCTCAGCAATGTGCATGACTCTCCTCAAGTGGGAGGGGAGGGGAGTCAGCAGGACTGGGAGTGTCTGCACTCACACCATGGCTAATGGCTTGTAACTCTGTTCTGGAAGGCCCTCCTTCTCCTGACGCCCCTTGATCGCTCAACCCCACTGCTTCTAGCAGTTCCCAGCTCATCCCTTCTTCAGAATGGTCTTCAGTTTCCCACCACCAGGCACCGGGCTTTAAGGTGTCGTCTTTTGAGCCCTCCCTGGGGAGCTCTTGGGCTGGTGGCTCCCACCACTCTTCCTCATCCAGCCAATCCCTGACAGATACCCTCAGGGAGTAGGGTCCCAGTTGCAGAAGATGTATGTGTCCACTCACAGAGGCAGCACCCTCCAAACAAACCAATGCCAAGCACAGAGAATCCATCTATGTCCCAACGTGATCCCAAGGCAGCCAGGCAACCGTCCAAGGTCAATATCGCAGGGAGTTCGGGCAAGGTACAACACAGCAAGGCAGGGAGAGTAGCATCAGGAACTACGAGCCAGGGACCTGCAACATTTCCAACATCTAGGATACACAAGTGGGCGACCTAAACCACAACCTAACCACAGCTGCTGACACTGAGGAAGTAGAAGGGAATGGTTACTCATGAGTAGGGATAGGGAAGAACTTGAATTCAGGTCGCATTTTTAAAAGTGGATCTACCAAATTTGCACTTTCTGAAACAATATGCAAACTGAAACTCATCTATCCTTCAAAATTTGCCCTTCTCTGAATTTTGTACTACAGCGCACATATTAGGGCACACCATAGAATCATAGAATCATAGAGTTGGAAGAGACCACAAGGGCCATCGAGTCCAACCCCCTGCCAAGCAGGAAACACCATCAGAGCACTCCTGACATATGGTTGTCAAGCCTCTGCTTAAAGACCTCCAAAGTAGGAGACTCCACCACACTCCTTGGCAGCAAATTCCACTGTCGAACTGCTCTTACTGTCAGAAAGTTCTTCCTAATGTTTAGGTGGAATCTTCCCTCTTGTAGTTTGGATCCATTGCTCCGTGTCCGCTTCTCTGGAGCAGCAGAAAACAACCTTTCTCCCTCCTCTATGTGACATCCTTTTATATATTTGAACATGGCTATCATATCACCCCTTAACCTCCTCTTCTCCAGGCTAAACATGCCCAGCTCCCTTAGCCGTGCAATTGCACACACACACACAAAAGTATTATATTATAAGGCTGTTTGTCAGAATGCTTTTTATTATGTTTTTATCACTGATGTTCTGTAATGTGTTTTTAATGTTCCACCACCCTGGGATCTATAGATAAAGGGTCTTGCTGCCACGATAGTAGCAGAACAGTTTCCTACTAGGAGGGATAATCCGCAATATCTATAAGATGAGGTTGTTTGTTTATACTGTATAGTGTCATCAGTCCACATGGCATTTTAACAAAGTAAGTGGGGCAAAAGGAAATAGATGCCCCAATACGTTTACAGTATAAATTTCAGTAGTCAGGAAGACCATGAAAGAAGGAATGGAAACACAGAGAGAGACTGGATGTGTGCAATTGCAGTTAAAAGTATTTACGATTTCATTCCTGGGATGGGACAAAGTCAAAAAGTGTTAAACCAAAGGCTTTGTGGGAAAGATCAGTTTCAAGGAAGGATTTGTTTACTGTAAAATGAGCGGCTGTGCAATTTTGGCACACCGAGGGCATGTTTATGGGTGGACTTAACAACATAATATGAATATATTCGAACGATGATTCACACTGGAAAATTGAATACGGAATTGTTCCATAACACTGGAAGAATATGCATTGACTGTAAGACACAGGCTTGGTTTACTCCACTACAGTGGTACCTCGGGTTACATACGCTTCAGGTTACACACGCTTCAGGTTACATACTCCACTAACCCAGAAATATTACCTCAGGTTAAGAACTTTGCTTCAGGATGAGAACAGAAATCGTGCTCCAGCAGCGCGGCGGCAGCGGGAGGCCCCATTAGCTAAAGTGGTGCTTCAGGTTAAGAACAGTTTCAGGTTAAGAACGGACCTCCGGAATGAATTAAGTACTTAACCACTGTACTTTGGGAAGTAAGGCTCCGCTCTGGTATTTTGCTGCCTGAGGCAAAGGAGAAGATACATACAGAATACAATCACAACCTCCTACAGAATCTGACTAGACTGGCAATTGAATTTTATTTCGACACTGGTGATGGGGCAGCCATTTCCACCTCACCTGAGACAGTAGGCTAGCTTAGGAGATGCAGAGCAGACTAACTTAGGGGAATTACGGGAAGTGGCCTGTCACCTCCCACCAACTGCCGCCTGAGGCAGATGCTTCGCTCTGCCAAATGGTAGGACCAGCTCTGTTAATTCGTTTTTTGAATTAAATATTCGAGAGGCGGAAGGCATTTCCGAGGCCTGTGTTATGAAAACATGAGGATAAACATTTGGGGGGGGGGGACAACAATGACAAAAGCAATGGGGTGATACTTTTATGTGAAAATTGTCCCGTGCAGTATGACCAATTAACAAAACAAATGGCAACTTTCAAGCACCAGCTCGAGGCTGGACTCTTTGTTTGCTCTTCATGGTTTTGCAGACCACAACTACTATATTCCCAAGTCTGTATAAGGCTTCCTAATAAACAGTTGGATTCGAGTTACAATATTGCTGCAGGTCCCTAATAACAATAATTTTATTTGTATAGTGGTGCCCCGCAAGACGAATGCCTCGCAAGACGGAAAACCCGCTAGACGAAAGGGTTTTCCGTTTTTGAGTTGCTTCGCAGGACGAATTTCCCTATGGGCTTTCTTTGCAAGACGAAAATGTCTTGCGAGTCTTGAGATTTTTTTTCCGCTCCCCCCCTTTTGCTAAGCCGCTAATAGCCTTTTAGCAGCTAAGCCGCTAAGCTGCTAAGCCTTTAATAGCCGCTAAACCGCTAATAGCGCTAATCCGCTAAGCCGCTAATAGGGTTGCTTCGCAAGACGAAAAAACCGCTAGACAAAGACACTCGCGGAACAGATTAATTTCGTCTTGCGAGGCACCACTGTATGTTGCACATCTGACGGGGGTTTCCCAGCCACTCTGGGTGGCTCCCAACAGAATTTTAAAAATACGATAAAACTTTGAATTATTAAAAACTTCCCTAAACAGGGCTGACTTCAGATGTCTTCTAAATGATTCTATAGCCCCATGCAGGCGTCCTAGGTGCCTCAGAGGGAGAGGATGAGCATCCTAGCTTCACCCAGTGTTGCCAGCCCTGTCATACTTCACAAGTTGAAGGGATAACTTGGGCCCCATCTGCACTATAGGATTAAAGCAGGATCATGCCACTCTATGGCTTCCCCCAAACCATCTCCCAGTATGCTAAGAGTGCTGGGAGATGTTAGGAGACCCCCATTCCCCTAACAGAACTACAATTCCCAGAGTTTCCTTGGAAGAGGGATTGGCTGTTAAACGATTTCTGCGGAAAGACATCCACGCCACTCAAATTTCACATGTAAGCAGTTTTCAGAAAGAAACTGACCTTGTGATGCCTTCTCCAAATATGCAGCTCTGAGTATATTTCGCTCTGCTTCTCAAAATATCACAATGAGTTGGTGACTCATAAATAAAAACAAGATAAGGCAGGGGTTGGAATTTAGTTCCACGTTTAACTCACAAGTCCCTGGAAAACCAGCAGCCGCCATGTACTGAAACTGGGTACAAATGCGATGTTCATTCAGCTTTCATGTTTTTCCTTTTTAAGATAGCAAGTTTCTAGCTCTCATGTTTGCAAAGCTAGTAGTGCCTGTTGAAACCTCAAAAGCCAGAGAGGCATGGACGAACGAGGTTTCCAGGGATTGGGGCTTCGATGCCATACATGGCTGCTTGCCTCTATCCATGACTGGCAAACAAACCCCTTCCTTTTGCCTAATTTATGCAGGTTGCAGAATTCCAACTTCTCTGCAGAACCGGGATTGTGCAGAATTGGTTTCTTTTGGGAAGGAAGGGTGGGATATAAATTTAATTAATCTATCTATCTATCATCTATCTATCTATCGGTTATGCAGCTAGAAGAAAACAGTGCCCCTGAAGCATCACAAAAGCACAACAAAACATTTACTGAGCCTAGTCTGCCCCTAAAGTTAACCTCACCCACGCTTTTAGTTTCTGTCTGGTACTTGCTAACGCATCAAGAGGCGAATGCATGGAGCATCTCCTCTCATCCTCCCCCCTTTTCTATACAGGTCCAGCTCCTGTGCTTTTAAGAACAGCTTGGCAGGTAGAAAGCCAGGTGGTAAGGGGGTAGGGAAAAAATCCATCTCTGCACCAGCAAAAAGCACCACCTGCTTATTTTCTGCAGGTGCAGGTCCGACTGCGACTAAGACCCAGGGGCAGGTGGCTGTTATAAAACGCTTGCAATCCTAGGGGCATTATCAGATCTGCCTCATCACATTTCTGTGTGCATAGGGTTGTAGCCTTAAGCCTTACCTGGTAGTAAATACCACTGAACAGAGTGCAACTTAAAGAGAGCACACCCTACGTTTAAACCAGGTCGCCTGCTGCTAAAATGCGGGGAACTGCAGTTTACCCCTCACCGTGCTACAGTTCCCCAGTGTGTTTGGGGTTTTTTTTTGCAGGGAGGGGATGCTCTAAATGTATGGTGTGTGCGTGGCCTGAGTAAACACGCGTAGGGTTGTGCTGTTCAGGTACTTTGGGTTCCCTCTACAGGGAGGGTCTGCTATAAAGCAGTCTTTGCATTTTTCAGTCTGGGCTGTTGATAAGTTGAGGACATTTTACCACAAAAAAGGGCTTTGAGCAATTCTACCAAAGGTCATCCCGTGAAACTATTCCAGTGGAATCCGGCTAGCTATGCATTGTGTTACCTCTGGATAAGAGACCCTCCCTTGAGTTTTGCTCCTGCTGCTGTTGCTGGTGGTGGTCAAACTCATTAAACTTGCCTAGCCAGCTTATGCTTTCAAAAGCCGGCCTCTGTGGGGGGTGGGAAGCGATGACACTTTTTTCCACGGAGTCATTTCAGGGAAAGGTTGTGTGTGGTGTGGGTCTGGGGAGAGCGAGTGAATCAATCCTGCAAGCAGCTCCTTTGTTTGAAAGACATCTTCCCATTGAACCATTGTCCTTCGGGGACAGCTGGCACCCTGAGTTCATCTGCACCGGACCAGTCTCAAACGCAAACGATACACTGGACAAAACAACAGAAGCCAGACTCAGGGTGGCCGCATCTCACACCAGGAGAGGGAAAGCTTTCAGAGACCACCAGAAAGAGAAAATAGGCCTGATCAGCCTTTTGTTCAACCCATGGATAAGAAAAGCAAACTGGTAAGACACACATATGTCTTTTGCCTTGTTCTGTTTTTCGTTTAATTGCTACACCATGAATATGTGATGCTGGGGGGGGGAGGGATATTGCCTGTTTTACTGCTTTGAAGCTGCACTCTTATTACACCCCTACTTTGGGATTTACTTTTGAGGAGATGTTAGGTGGCTTGCAAGCAGACCTCTGCATAGGCAGAAATGGTTTTAGGCTAAGAGGCAAGGCAGGAAGCATTTACAATTGTGGGGATTGCTTATTGCATCACGAATATGTGGAGAATTTAAGGCAAGCCACATCTAATTGTAGCGTAGTATTAAGAGCAGTAGTCAGAAAAGCATTCCATGTTGGATACAGTGAATGTCGCAAGCCTAAGCAGGCTTATTAGGGACGGAGTCCAAACTATTGGAGAGAAATTAATCTTTTCCGAGTTGATTGCGGCTTTCAGATTTATGTCACTGGCTTCGAAACAACTTTCTTGCAGAGCACAAAGAATTTGGAGGCATTGTTCTGGAGTAAAATTGCTTTAAAGGTGGTCGTCCTATATCTGCTATGTCTGATCTTGGAGGGTTTAATTTGCGCAAGCGCTGGGTCTGTGATCCCTTGTAGTTAAGCTTATTTTATCAGAGAAATTTCTGCGGACTTCCTTCCCAAAGCGATAATGCCTTCAAACAGCAGTTAAGCCTCTTTCCTGCTGCTTACAAAATAGGAGCTGCTGTTTAGAGCACCACGATGATAAAAAATACCTTACAGATCATTGCATGTATTTCCTAATGAGATATTTTATGGAGATGATATCTTGGGCTGGCTAGCTTTGTAAAAAACGATACCCAAACCTACCCTAATATTGTGCTCCTCTGATTGCTAGGAAGCACAGGAATCCTTATTCTAAAGTTTTTTTCACATAGGTACCCATGTAGGGAGAATCTGTCAACATTTGCTTCTGTCCTTAAATTGCGGTTTCTCGCCAACACACTGCTTAAGTAATTAGCAGTGGTGATGTGTGTCCCCTCCTTTCATTACAGGAGAAGGCCAAGGATAGCTTCAAAAGCTATTTATCAGCAAAACCTGAGAACCTGATAAAGCCAGTGGTGGGAAATAGAAAAAGAAAGAAATTTTTGAAAAGTGTAGAAAAGAGGTTAAAAGATCAAGATAGAAAAATAAGATTCAAA
This sequence comes from Podarcis bocagei, assembly GCF_964188305.1. Classification (NCBI taxonomy): domain Eukaryota; kingdom Metazoa; phylum Chordata; class Lepidosauria; order Squamata; family Lacertidae; genus Podarcis; species Podarcis bocagei. The sequence goes on along the minus strand of NC_138133.1, from coordinate 77,049,307 downwards.
AAACAAAGAACTTCTGATTCTTTATGTGTCCACTATTTTAAAAAAATTAATCACTTCATCCAATCCATTGCAACCCCCAACAAAGGCGCTTCCTATAAACAAACATGATCTCCACTCCTCCAATCCAGATATCATTATTTCCATTTTTTTCCCCACTCAAAAAGTCTATGAGAGGTTTCCAATCTTTAACAAATGTTAACTGTGACTTTCCGCTGATTTAAACATGTTGATTTTTCCATCTCGGTGAAGTCGCTGCAGAGTTCTTAACCACCCATTTTCATGGCCCATCACTGGGTGTAGTGCCGGCCCACCCATGAGGCGAGTTGAGGCAATTGCCTCAGGGGGCAGATCTGGGCCTGAGGAGCACACAGCTCACTGCCGCCGCCTCCTCCTTTGCTGTGGGCGGTGGCAGCAGTGGCATGGCTTTGGCAGGGCAAGCTTGTGGTGATGGAGAAGGGGGCGGGAGGCAGCAGCAAGGCATTTTGCCTCCAGCAGCACAACATGCAGGAGCTGCCCCTGTCTGGTGGGTACCTCACTGGTAAGCTGTGCTGACATAGTGTCTACTACTCCCTTGGTATTTTCCATCATAGGAAAATTCCTTAGGAAGGGGAACTCCAAATTGCTTCTTGCTAAGGGACTGGTTTGCTCTGTTACCCAGTTCTTAAATAATGCCTTTTCCATTGTTCTCTTGGAGCCCTTGTCCTGAAAGATGCAATGCAGCACTTCGGTTAAAAGCTATGAATCATATCCAGGAAACTCCTAGTTACCCTCAGAAGTAGATTGTGTTTCACAATAAACATGAGTTTGATCCACAAAGAGTAATTTTTTAAAAACTCCCAACTCTAGGGGTGCTGTATGTTTTTTACTGGATGGATTTTTTTGGGGTGTGGGTGTGAGGACTTTACCTGATTATTTCTTTCCTCAGCAGCTAAATAATAAGCGGCCTAATTTGTCATGACTTTTTGCTACCAGATAAAACCACATGGCATGGGAGAGAAGGAAATCCTGAGCAAAAAAACAGCAATTAAAATTAAAATTAACAGGCACATCTACATTAGGTAGATTAGTTTCAGCAAGTCTAACTTAGTTCTTAGTGGAACTGGGTCTTTAAAATATTTATTACTCTCATAAAGGAATCGTACAGTATGAGTGATTCTTCGCATGTTTATTTTTTTAGGAATTCAGTGGGACTTGTTCCCAAAACGGCATGCAGTCTTTTACCTCGGAAGACTGCTATTATACCAGAGTTTATGCTAGCAAGAATTGCTGCTTCCCGTGCTGCTCTAGCAGCTATGTGAAAGCCCAATAGCCACAGTTTCCAGTGTAGGCTGCAAAGGGCAGCTGTGTGTTTCCACTGATCACAATGGCACTTGCTGAGGGTGCCTAGGAAGCACCAATCAATACATGGTGATGGGAGGAAAGCTGTGGAGATGTTGGAGTTCCTGTTTCATCCATACCTCTTCCACACAGTCCATGCAGTGTTTGCGTGTTGAGGTCACCAAGACACCCCCCAAATAAAACTCAATTGACACATCATTTTAGTTTAAGATTTTTGGCATAATTTTGGCCACAACTTTATTAAAATTACAAGCAATGTGAGTGGTTGCAACTATCTGACCCCGCACGGGGACAGACTGACATTCACATGCCCATGAAAGTCAGAAAGGGAAAACATTTTGGGGAGAAAGATGGAACTGGGTACCATGTCCTCACCTGTCCACCACTGGCCCTCCTGGGGATCAAGTTTGAGAAACACTGCTCCACAAGTATGCTGCCAGGAAGAAGGAAACTGCCTTAATCTGAGTAAAACCACTGGTTCTCTCTAGCTTAGTATTGTTTACACTCATTGGCAGTGGCCCTCCAAGGTTTCAGGTATGGGGCATTCTCTCCTGTGCCTGAAGATGACTGGGGATTGAGCCTGGGACCTTCTGTATGCAAAGCAGGTGCTTTACCAATGAGCTAAGAGCCTACGTTATGCCCACTGGCATACCCCAGCATGGGCTCTATACACATTTTAACTTCAAAGCATTTGAATCAACTTATTTCCTTCAAAGAACTCTGAGCGCTGTAGTTTAAGGGCTGCAGTACCCAGAATTCTTTGAGGAACAGAATATGATTTGAATGTGTTCTAAAGGTACAGTGCACACAAATTCGAACAACTACAGCATAGGTAGGCAAACTAAGGCCGGGGGCCCGGATCCAGCTCAATTGCCTTCTAAATCCGGCCCACGAATGGTCTGGGAATCAGTGTGTTTTTACATGAGTAGATTGTGTCCTTTTATTTAAAATGCATCTCTGGGTTATTTGTGGGGCATAGGGATTCATTCATATATTTTTTTTTCAAAATATAGTCCGGGCCCCCACAAGGTTTGAGGGACAGTGGACCGGCCCACTGCTGAAAAAGTTTGCTGACCCCTGAACTACAGGCATCTCCGACAGCAGTGCAAGCCCCACTGTGGTTCAAATACATCCACTCATATGGAAGGGAGAGAGGGGTGGGAGCCACATGGGCAAGGAGGAAAGCGCATTACAAGCACATGGGCATAGGAGAAAATATGGACCCAGCTTAGTAACTCAGAGGGAAGTAGCAGTGTATGAAGAAAAAGGGGGGGGTCAAGTGGTTGTGTGGGTGCTTCTAGCCTGGTTAGGCTCCCCATTTTCTCCAGTACAAGTGTGCTTCAGAACAACATAACAATGTAGAATTCAAACAAAGTTTAGTTCTGTTTCTGCATATCAGTGGCACCATGCAACCAAGTAAAATGACAAGTAGGATGTTGTTGTTTAGTTGTTTAGTCGCGTCCGAGTCTTCGTAACCCCATGGACCAGAGCACACCAGGCACTCCTGTCTTCCACTGCCTCTCGCAGTTTGGTCAAACTCGTGCTGGTAGCTTCGAGAACACTGTCCCACCATCTCTTCCTCTGTTGTCCCCTTCTCCTTATGCCTTCCATCTTTCCCAACATCAGAGTCTTTTCCAGGGAGTCTTCTCTTCTCATGAGGTGGCCAAAGTATTGGAGCCTCAGCTTCAGGATCTGTCCTTCCTGTGAGCACTCCGGGCTGATTTCCTTAAGAATGGATAGGTTTGATCTTCTTGCAGTCCATGGGACTCTCTAGAGTCTCCTCCAGTACCATAATTCAAAAGCATCAATTCTTCGGCGATCAGCCTTTTTTATGGTCCAGCTCTCACTTCCATACATCACTACTGGGAAAACCATAGCTTTAACTATATGGACCTTTGTTGGCAAGGTGATGTCTCTGCATTTTTTTAAGATGCTGTCTAGGTTTGTCATTGCTTTTCTCCCAAGAAGCAGGCGTCTTGACAGGTAGGATAGTTCTTTACAATACAAAACACTGGAACGTGCAGAAAACTTTAATAAAACCAATGAGCGATAATCCAAAAAAAGGGGTAAACTGGGAGATGACAAGGCTATAGGAACAACCTGAAGCTGACAATTGTTATAAAGCGAAAATGCAAAAAAGAAGAAGCAACTATTTACTTCAAAAGAAGATACATTCTTTTCTTGGCTTGGCCAAGTGGAATATAAAACAGTTTACTCATTGCAAATGGATAGCTGCGCTCATTTACCCAGGGAGTCCCTCACCAGGTGAGCAAATTAATTAGTCCTTTGACCATACTTGTTTTATAAGCAAAACCCACAAATTTTTCTGAATTTTAAAGGTCAAACCACCCAAATGTCAAGGCTGAGCCACCTCACAGCTATGCACGAGATCATCGGTTAATTTATCCCCGAAAAGTGAAAAGGGGGTGATATTAACTGGGTGACATCACGGCATTTGAGCATATGGCTGGTTCCACCAATGTGTATCTTGGAGAGTAGGGGGGAGGTTTCTTAACCTACCTGCCTATTAAGTCATCTGTAGGTAGGTGAGCTTGGAGGGGAATGCACAGGTGAAGTGCACAGGTGTCGTTTTAACACTAGGGGGACTTACAAGCATCCTTAAATAGCACAACAATTCTGCCTCCAGACTGTCACTATTTTGCAGGAGTGCATAGAGGAAATTTGGGTTTGAGCAATTAAAAATCTGTTGACGTAGTGCAATCATGTTTATTTATTGACATATAGCAACAAATACAAATAAACCATACTGGAAAATTAAATTACTGGAAAATTAAATTACATTAGAAGCACAGGACATCTAGTACCATAGGTACACACAAGAATAACTCAAGAAAGCCATATTTCCTAAGATGGTACAGATAGTGAGTGTTGTGCATCTGAATGCAAAACAGGAAATAAAGTCATATAAACATTCTGGGATTTCCATCCCTCTTCAGACCTGCAGCTTATGGTTTGGGGCTTTTTTTCTGCATTAGCCAAACCCCACAAGTTTTTGAACCATAAAGAAAGGTGCACATTTTGTAGTGTTTTCCATTGTTGAGCTATGGAAACTCTGGCTGCAGCCAACACCCTGCCGAAAGTTCTTTAGAAGGAGAAACTTGCATTTGATCATCCCACATGTTCAGCAAAGGAGAGACTTGATTTGATTATATTTCCTGATAGAAATCAGACCAAAATGATGAAACCAGGGGACATTCCCACCATAAGTGGAAAAAAGTCCCTTTCTTCTCACAACCTGGCCAACAATCCTGTGCTGTTGTACAGCAACAAATTTTATACTATTCCAGGACCGTCAGCTTATCCTAATAAATTGGGTACTATGCTATGTGTTGCTGTTCTTTGATGTGAGTGGCTATGCAATGGATCAACACAGCTGCATTTCTTGGACTCTCTGTGGAGGGTTGTAGCTATGGGGGCAGTCACAAAAAATTGCCTATACTGTACATCAAAGCTGACCACAACACCAGTGGTCACACAGCTGGGTAGCCTTGAGGTAACCTCCTCAATGTAAAGGCAAGCTTCAGATAATCCTGTAACTAAGGACCATCTGCACTATACATATAAAACAGTACCATGCCACTTTAAACAGCTGTGTTCCCCCCAGTTAATCTTCAGATTCATTGTTAAGGTGAGTTGTTAGGAGACCACTATTCTCTTCCCAGAGAACTCTGGGAATTGTAGCTCTGGGAGGGGAATCTGGATCTCCTAATAAATCTCAGCACTCTTGACAAACTCTCCTGCCATCCTAGCAGTTCGAAAGCACGTCAAAGTGAAAGTAGATAAATAGGTGCCACTCCGGTGGGAAGGTAAACGGCGTTTCCGTGCGCTGCTCTGGTTCGCCAGAAGCAGCTTAGTCATGCTGGCCACATGACCCGGAAGCTGTACGCCGGCTCCCTCGGCCAATAAAGCGAGATGAGCACCGCAACCCCAGAGTTGTCCGTGACTGGACCTAATGGTCAGGGGTCCCTTTACCTTTGCCTTTACTCTTGACAAACTACAGATCCCAGGAATCTTTAGGAAAGCCATGACTGTTTAAAGGGGATGATGGGGCAGATTGGGGCAGATGGGGCCTTGGTGTTCTAGACTGAAAGGAGGCCAGAACCAAACGCCTCCCATTCCAGAGAGAGCAATGCTGTAACCATCCAGCAACAGTAGGCTGAAGAGAAGCAGTTGGCATTCGTCTTTTTCCTAGAACCATCAAATTCTAAAGTTGGAAGGTACCCTGGCAATCATCTAGTTCAACCCCCCAGCAATGCAGGAGCATGCTGGTGTTCCATACGGGGATCAGACCTGCAACCATGGCTCCAACCAGCTGAGCTATCCTGTTTCAGTAGACAAAGGAGGAGTGAAGGAATGAATTTTATTATTTCGGCCACAGACTAGTTCCAGCCCACATACAGTATCAAGGATGTCATAAAACACGATAGGGATACATTTGAATTTGCAATTAGGTATAACAGGGACAATACAGATATAGCAACAGTTAAAAATATATAAATTAAAACTTAGTCACTAACATATAACCTAAAATTAGGTTATATGTTAAATTAAGGTCTTAATCATTATGATAGCACAGCTTGTTCCCTAAGTTTTATGGCAATCACACAGAATTTGGCTACCCTTAATGTAATCTCAGGATCCTTGAAGGAGGAGTGAAGTCAAACTCTTGGAAGGTTACGGCGCCTGCTGTGGCTGTCGAGACTGATACAGGAGAGAGATGTTTTGTTGCAGCTGGGGCAAATGAGGGCATCTGGTTGTGCTGCTGCACATGCACTCTTGGCAGCTCCTGGGATTCTTTGATCCTGAGCTAGACTGATGGGCTGACTTTGTATAAGGTAGTTTCTGATGGTTCTCAGCCATAAAGCCCAGTAGTGAAGTAGCCCTAGGTGGCACTGTGGTTCATTAGCACAGCATCCAAGATAGCATAGCTATGGGAGGCTCCAGGCTCAACTTCCAGGGTTGGTCTCCAAGGAGAAGGTGCCTGCAAAAGCTGCACTGAGACAGTACAGCACTGTAGCCAATTGGAATGGGTTATTTTTAAGGAAAAGTAGAGGGGGTTGTAAAAGATGCAAAGGAGCTGAAAGCTGTCCATGCCCCAATTTTGGACCTAGTTTTGAAATTCCCAAACTGGTGTTCCTGAGGAATGGTGTGCAGGAGAGTTCAAAGAGGAGTTGTTGTTGTAGCTGTTTAGTCGTTTAGCCATGTCCAACTCTTCGTGACCCCATGGACCAGAGCACGCCAGGCCTCTCGCAGTTTGGTCAAACTCATGCTGGTAGCTTCAAGAACACTATCCAACCATCTCGTCCTCTGCTGTCCCCTTCTCCTTGTGCCCTCCATCTTTCCCAACATCAGGGTCTTTTCCAGGGAGTCTTCTCTTCTCATGAGGTGGCCAAAGTCTTGGAGCCTCAGCTTCAGGATCTGTCCCTCCAGTGAGCACTCTGGGCTGATTTCCTTCAGAATGGATAGGTTTGATCTTCTTGCAGTCCATGGGACTCTCTAGAGTCTCCTCCAGCACCATAATTCAAAAGCATCAATTCTTCGGCGATCAGCCTTCTTTATGGTCCAGCTCTCACTTCCATCCTCCTTCCATCACCAAGGAGGAATTAATCTGAGTTATTTATATCTCTCCTTTCAGGATACCAATCCTTTTAAGGCAGGCTGAGTAACTTCAAAATGCATTCTTTAAAGCCACATATATAAAAAGGGATTTTGTATCCTCCCCACGGAACAGCTGGTGGTAGAGGACCCCATGTGTGCCAGGGGCCAGTCTGGCTGGACTTGGCATCTCTGCCCTCCTTCCTCTGAATACCAGTTCCTGGAAGTCACAAAAAAGGAGAGTGCCGTTGCACTCAGGTCCTGCTTGCAGCCTCCCCAAAAGCAGGGCGTAGCTAGGAGTGGGTTAGGAGCCCATCCGCCTGTGCACTCGGACAGATGGGCCAAAGGAGGAGGAGGAAGGAAGGAAGGAAGGAAGGAAGGAAGGAAGGAAGGAAGGAAGGAAGGAAGGTGGAGTAGAGCAGATCTGACCCCGATGGCAGCAATGGCAGAGCAGGAAAGGCATCAAGAAGCAGACTGGTTCATGGTCCCTCCCGGCTTTGAAGGAGCCAGTAAAGCCCTTGCTGAGGGTTCAAGGGAGCCTAAATATGCTTCTGCCCAGGGGCATCTGACTGTGAGAGCAAGAAGCTGGGCTAGTTGGGTCTCTGGCTTGCCCCAGCAGGTCTCTCTTGATGTTTTCAGTACTGGGATATTTCCCACAGGGCAGCTGGGGGATGGGTGTTGTTGTCGTTTAGTCGTGTCTGACTCTTCGTGACCCCATGGATCAGAACACGCCAGGCACTCCTGTCTTCCACTGCCTCCAGCAGTTTGGTCAAACTCATGCTGGTAGCTTCGAGAACACTGCTCAACCATCTCATCCTCTGTCGTCCCCTTCTCCTTGTGCTTCATGATCTGTCCTTCCAGTGAGCACTCAGGGCTGATTTCCTTCAGAATGGACATGTTTGATCTTCTTGCAGTCCATGGGACTCTCAAGACTCTGCTCCAGCACCATAATGGGTGGGGATGGGTGTAAATCAGGGGTTGGCAAGGTTTATCTCTCCTGGGCCAGTGCACTCCAGAGGAGATCCCTCCGTGGGCTGTATTGCGAGCGCACGTGAACACGCACGGCTGTGATTTCTGGCATCTGTGTCTGCGCAGACACGATTTTCACCATCTGAGCATGCACAGACACGATTTCTGGCACTGTGGAAGCGAGTCCCAGTGCCACGCTGTACCGGTTTAGCGCAGCACACAGGGACTCGCTGAGTGGCAGCTTGGTTTGGGGGTGGCTCATGAGCTGGTTAAACGACCCCCATGGGCTGCTTGTGGCCCATGGGCCTTAGGTTGCCTACCCCTGGTGTAAATGGACCTCTGGAGTAGGCTCAGAAGTGTTCTTCACCTGCCTCCCCCCTTTCTATTTATGTGAACATCTGAGCAATAAAGGAATAGAAAAGGAATAGAATCTCTCGATCTCTCTTATGGTCAAGATGCAGATGTTCTGCGCCAGTGTTAGGTTGTGTAATGAACTTACTTCTCCTGCTGCTGCAGCAGCATCATGAAGAGATCTGCTACACCAGCCTCTCCAGCTTGTTGCCTTCTAGATGTTGTTGAACTGCAGTTCCCATGAGCCTCAGCCAGAATGGCCAACGCTTAGGGATGATGGGGATTGTAATTTGCAACATCTACAGCAGCGGTTCTCAACCTGTGGGTCCCCAGATGTTGTTGGAGTACAACTCCCATCATCCCTGAGCTCTGGCCTTGCTAGCTAGGGGTGACGGGAGTTGTAGTTCAACAACATTTGGGGACCCACAAGTTGAGAAAGGCTGATCTAGAGGGTGTCATGATTTGGGAAGGCTGTGCCTTCCAGTGGAAGAAGGGAGGTGGCTTTTATTGAACAGGAAGTGAAGCGTAGAATGGGTTCTGACAGCGTCGTGTAGGAATTGGGTTGCCAGCTTCCTCCCCATTCTCTTCTGTTCTTGCACTAATTTTGCCGTTTGAACTGGGGAAATTCTGGGCGTATGGCAAAGCTACTTCATCACTACTGAACTTTCATCCTAAGTTTCCCTGTTTCCACTAATATCCTCATCTGACTTGCACCTTTTTGAAATGCACAGGAGGAAATCGTGGCAGCCCTGTGCCGGAACTGGTTCTGCCATAGGCCTTGCTTGTGGGTTGCATGATGCTGTCTTTGTGGGGCATCTTTTGGCCTGTTAGCATTGGATGTCTGCCTAGTTGCTGGAGCAGGGCAGTAGAAACATGAGGATTGTGTGAAGCACAATGGCTAACAGCTGCAAGTGCATGTGATCGCGAACCAGCTGAATGAGGAATTGAGAGAGGATGACATCACCCAGGTTCTTTTGCCATCCTGCGTGCCCCAGCCCAACCTCCTCTGATGTCTACGTTGGTGGAAGTAATGTCATCATGAAGATAATGCTTGTTTATCCAAGAGAAGCAGTATTGTTCGAGCTGTTGCCGCCAGATGGTTTTTCTTTCTTTCTGCTTTGTCCACTGGCTTTGATCCTGGAAGGAAGAGTGAGCCATGAGAGTTTGGTGCCAATAGGAGTGTCCAGGACTTACCAACAAAGGTGTCTGTGCTCTCCATTGCCTGCCTGGTGGGAGCTGGCCTCCGTTAGGGGGTTGTGGTTAGCGGGGGCACCATTTAAAGCTGGGGGGCAGGGAAGCAGTAGCCCATAGGTTGTATGCAGCCCATGCTGCAAAAAGGCTGAAGTAAGCCTCCTAATACAAAACCTTTTTTGGACCCTAAGTGTTGTGTGGTATCTGTATATTTCCCTTACAGAAACCACTATTCCTAGAGCTCCCCAAGGAAGAGAATATGGGTCTCCTAAGAACTCTAAGCAATGGGATGCAGGTGGCACTGTTGTCTAAACCACAGAGCCTAGGGCTTGCCGATCAGAAGGTCAGCAGTTCAAATCCCCGCAATGGGGTGAGTTCCCGTTGCTTGGTCCCTGCTCCTGTCAACCTAGCAGTTCGAAAGCATGTCAAAGTGCAAGTAGATAAATAGGTACCGCTCTGGCGGGAAGGTAAACAGTGTTTCCATGTGCTGCTCTGGTTTGCCAGAAATGGCTTAGTCATGCTGGCCACATGACCTGGAAGCTGTACGCTGGCTCCTTTGGCCAATAAAGCGAGATGAGCGCCGCAACCCCAGAGTCGTCTGCGACTGGACCTAACGGTCAGGGGTCCCTTTACCTTTAAGAACTCTAAGCACTCTTAGCAAACCACAGTTCCCAAGGTCCTTTGGGGAAAGCCATCACTGTTAAAGTGGTGCTTTAAATGCCTGGTGCAGATGGGCTTGGAACGCTATCTGCTGATGTGGAGGAAAGCGACACGTGTTTGTTTACGCCAGTGTTCCCCGACCCGTTCCATAACTCTGCTGGCTGGGGCTGATGGAAGTTGTAGTCTAAAACATCTGGAGGACACCAGCTTGGGGAAGGCTTGTGCCAAGAAACAGCCATCTGTTTGGGGGCAGAATCGGGTGAGAGATTTCGGAATTTTCCCCAGGAAAACTGAAGTTTTTAAAATGCTTTGCTTTTTTTTATTTGTGAAATAAAAAAAAGGTTGAAGGAGCTGCATATGTTTAGCTTGGAAAAGAGGAATGAGTGGAGATAGGAGAGCCATCTTCAAATACCTTAAGGGCTGTCACATGGAAGATGGAGCATGCTTGTTTTCTCCTGCTCTGGAGGGTGGGACTCATGGCAGTGGCTTCAAGTTAGAAGAAAGGAGGTTCTTACCCAACATCAGGAAGAACTTTATGACAGCAAGAGCTGCTCAACAGTGGAATGGTCTCTCTTTGGAGGTTGTGGGTTCTCCTTCCTTGGAGGTTTTTAAGCAGAGGTTGGATGGTCATCTGGCATGGATGCTTTAGTTGAGATCCCTGCATTGCAGGGGGTTGGACTAGACTAAATTTTTAGAAGAAGGCGGCCCTGTTTAGGGAAGCTTTTAATGTTTAATAGGTTATTGTATTTTAATATTCCATTGGAAGCCACCCAGAGTGGCTGGAGAAACCCAGCCAGATGGGTGGGGTATAAATAATAAATTATTATTATTATTATTATTATTATTATTATTATTATTATTATTATTATTATTATTACTACTACTACTACTACTACTACTGTTGGGGTCCCTTCCAACTCTACAATTCTATGATTCTATGAAACAGTACAGTCTCTTTAACTATTCTTGCACCCTGTTGACATACTGTTCTAGATTTCTCTTTCAATTTCTCAGTTTCTCCTATGACAATAAACAGGTTTGATATGGCGCAACTGCTCTATTGTCTGTGTCTTTAAAAACAAAGACATTTGGTTCCCAAAACCAGCCAATGGTAGAATCCCAGGTCAATTATGTAAAGAAACAGTTCCATTTGTTTTGCATATATATATATATATATATATATATATATATATATATATATGCGCTTAACTGGGCAGCAAATCTTGGGCTGTGGACATTTACAGCATCTCCCCAACCCCCCCCCCAAAAAAAAAGAATACTGGGAACTGTAGTCTATTGAGAATTGTAGCTCTGTGGTTAGCAAACTGCAGTTCCCATGATTATTTGGAGGTGAAAATGTTCTTTAAATGTATGGTTTGTACAACAACATTAAGATCAACTGTTTCAGTGACCAAATGACTCAGCTCTTAAACTAGGACTGAAAAGGTGTCACTTTTGTTTCTTTTTATTTAATAGAATAACATCTGCAGGCACCCTGCCATTCTTCATCTTGGCAGTATGCAGTTATAAGAAGCTCTGGTGTCCTTGGATGTAAATTCTGGGGACTTGCTGGGATACAATAAAAACCACACAGCTTGTCTCTTAGTTACTTCCATGTGTGCACCATCTCTTCTTCGGGATATGAAATACAATTGAGTAGATTCTCTGTTACAAATTATTTTAAAAACCAAATAAGGAAACATTATCTATTGTTTTTGCCAACAATGTTTCAGTTATTTTTCTTTCTGGGAGAAAACAAAAAGTATTGTTCTAACCAGCAAGAGGCATGCATACATCTCCCTCTTCTAAGCTTTGCAGTAATTGGGGAAAAAACAAACCCCACATATATAACACAAAGATAAACTGAGTCATGGTGACTGTGATGTTTGCAAAGAGTGATCCTTCTGCTTTAGGGCCAGGGGAATTCAGTTCAGTTTGTGCCATGAAGGTGAAACTATCCAATTCTTAGTTTCTGAAATTACATATGAACCGAAACACAGCCATCCTTTGAAATTTTGTTTAATAGTCGGCCCCTCTTTAATGGCAACTAAATTTTGGATATGGAGGAGAGGTTAGGGATTTCTTAATAGAACTCTAAGCACCTTTACCAAGTTAGACATTGTAGGTTTCTTAGATACAGGTGAGGGGTGAACATAACAGGTGTTTATTTATATCCCACCATGGAACCTGATTTTGTATACCTGGAACCTCAGTTGATCTTCCACATCCAAGCACTGAACAAGTCCAGATGTGTTTAGCTTCAGCAACATGGTAGCCTCACATGCCTTCAGATCATGCCATAGTATAAAACCAATGCACACTTGTAGATAAGCCTCTGAGAGTCATTCAGGTTCTTCCATAGAGTCTGCGTGTCCCAGAAAGAAAGGAAGTTTTTGATAGGGGACTGCTGTGTCTGATTGCCTAGGGAATGTGAAGCCCTTCAGATGCCTCAATGACAACTCCCATCAACCTCTATCACTGGTCATGGTGGGTGGGGCTGGGGTTGATGGAAGTTGGAGTCCAACAGCACCTTGGAGGGCTGCAGGTTTTCCAATCAAGGTCTATACCAGGTTTTCCAGCTGTTGTTGGACTACAACTCCCATCATCCCTAGCTAGCAGGACCAGTGGTCAGGGATGATGGGGACTGTAGTCCAAGATCCAAGTTTAGGAAACCCTATTCTGTGCTAAGGAAGGACCACCAGGTTCCAGGGCCATTCCTTACGAAGAGACTTGTTTTAATAGACCAAATAAACCATCAATAAGAGAGTGGCAAATTAAACTTTGTGAATATATAGATTTGGCAAGATTAGCGGTAGCGCTATGAGGACAATTAGATCACAAATTAATAAAAGAATGGGATTGTGTAAAAGCGTATATGAAAAAACATTGTTCTGGGTTAAACATATCGATACATAATGCTTGCAGGGTTAAGAGAAGGAAGAAATGGATACAAGAGACATAAGGAAAATCAAGGCTGAGAACACAACAACCAAGATAAAAATGAAAGATTGAAGTCACACATAGGTGGAGGGGAGTCAAGATTGTATGTATTTCTTTTACATTAGATCTTTTAAGAACAAGGACTATGTGAAGAATTGAAAGGAATTTTAGGTTGTCAAAGTTGTAGTGTGATTAATCTTTGTTTAAGGTACAGTGGTACCTCGGGTTACATGCGCTTCAGGTTACATACGCTTCAGGTTACAGACTCTGCTAACCCAGACATAGTGCTTCAGGTTAAGAACTTTGCTTCAGGATGAGAATAGAAATCGTGTTCCGGCGGCGTGGCGGCAGCGGGAGGCCCCATTAGCTAAAGTGGTGCTTCAGGTTAAGAACAGTTTCAGGTTAAGTATGGACCTCCAGAACGGATTAAGTACTTAACCCGAGGTACCACTGTATTTGCTTTTGTTATGTTTTGTTTTTCGCAATAAAGAAAAAAAATCAGCAGATGAATATGCAGAAGTGGCAAGCAATCTGCAGCAACACTTTTTGTGAGATGTTTAGACAAAGGGCGATTTATTGCATCCAAAACCAATGCTAGTTCTTAGCACACTTTTTAATGTAACTTTTACTCCCCTCTTTCAAAACAAAGTTTCAGTTTTATCCCCTCCTTCAAGTTTCTTATTGCGGTAGAAGTGGCACAAAAATTACAGATTTCCCCATGACCTTGAGCGAGGTTTCTGGCGGTTGTGGGGCTCTTTAGGAATGAGCTCCCTAGCAGTGCCCCACTTTGCAAGGCTTTGCTTCTGAAGCTGCTACATGTGCAACCTTTCATCAGATGTTGCAGAAATTATAGGGGAAATGGGAGTTTTGTGTTCACAGTTACGCAACAGCTGCAGCAGGACTGTATGGAGAATCCAGGGTCGGCAAGTTCAATACAAGAAGAGTTGCTGGTCCCGTCACCAGAAGCGTTACACTGATAGGGTCTCAAAGGCACACAGCAAAAATCTTCATCTTGTGGAATGGTAGGGCTGGCACTGTTTTGGGGTGAGGGCAAAGCTACACTTCCATTTGTCCCTTGTTTTCTTCTGCTTGCTCCGTGATTTGCCAAAATCCTTATTGACATTGGTGCTAGCTATTTGTGATAAAATAGACACCTGACACAGGACTTGAAGATATATCTTTACTTGTCAGGTTGGCAACAGTTGACGACGACGACGATGACGACGATACTAATAATATATTATTTACCGTATATTTTTTTTCAATCAAACCTTTATTAGGCATTATGCAAATAAAACCATAGAAGAGAAAATAACATGTAAAAGCCTTGGAATATATATAAAAAGGCAGCAGTTGGCTACATACATATATATATATATACATACATATAGAATCAGTGGTTTTCCTTGTTAACCTGCTCCTTGGAGGACTCCTACCAAAAACTCGGCTACCCCCGCCGTTACCCTTTGGTCAACATCGGATAGGCAGAATGCCACACATTCACCTTGCTGGGGTTCCAGACCACCCAAAAGAGGGGACAGCACGCGTTGACGGAGCGTACTGTACAGTGGGCAATGAAAGAGAATATGCTCTACAGTGTCCGGGACATTCATAGAGCATCTGCAGAATCTCTTGTTTCTAGGGATGTTTTGATATCTTCCCCAGACAAATGCTGAGGGAAAAACATTCAACCGGGCCAGCATAAAAGCCCTACGTTGGACTGGGATTATTAATTTAGTGACGTAATTGGCTCTGCTATCTAAGATATTTAAATCATAGAATATGGGGGAGCAAATTTTGTTTACAGCTGGCATAATATTTTGTCTCTCGACATCCTTTAGTCTAGTTAGGATATTATGGAAGATGTGTTGCTCATTAGAATTGTACAGGGGCTCCAGCTCGATGCCTAAAGATTCAATCTTTTTTTCGAGGTACTGATACCATCTTGATTTGTAGGAGTCTTTGAGCAAATCAGTGAGCAGGCTTGATGGAGAGCAGCGAAAGTGGCAGCGTAACCAGTACTTTATTGAGGTGGACCAGGCCCAGTATTCCATTGTGTGTATGCCTATTTCTGCACACATTGTTTCATATTTGATCACAGCTGGGAGTCCAAGAATACGTCTCAGAAAGCTGGAGTCAATCTTTTTTAGATCACTGTTACATGCTTGGACCCATAGCGGGATTCCATAGAATATCTGGGCTTGCACTTTTGTTTGAAATATCTGATTGGCCGCAGGAATAAATTGATTACCTTTCTGAAAATAAAAACGGGCAACTGCTGATGAGGTGCACTTTGCCTGTTTTATGGCATTTGTGCGATGATTTGCCCACCCTAAATTGCTCTGGAATAAGATTCCCAGATACCTATAGATTTTCACTTGTTGGATTTCTTGCCCTCTTATTTTCCATTTCTCTAATTTCCAACCATTCGAGAAGACCAAAATTTTTGTCTTCTCATAATTTATTTACCGTATTTTTTGCACCACAACACTCACTTTTTTCCTCCTACAAAGTAAGGGGAAATATCTGTGCGTGTTATGGAGGGAATGCCTACAGGTGGCATGCCTACAGATTTTCCTCCTTTAAAAACTACGTGCGTGTTATGGTCTGGTGCGTGTTATAGAGCGAAAAATACGGTATACACCGCCCATCTGACAGGGTTGCCCCAGCCACTCTTCTTGGCAGCTTCCAACAAAAGAAATACAGTGGTACCTTGGGTTACAGATGCTTCAGGTTACATTCGCTTCAGGTTACAGACTCCGCTAACCCAGAAATAGTACCTCGGGTTAAGAACTTTGCTTCAGGATGAGAGCAGAAATCGTGCAGCGGCGGCACAATGGCAGCAGGAGGCCCCATTAGCTAAAGTGGTGCTTCAGGTTAAGAACAGTTTCAGACCTCCAGAATGAATTAAGTTCTTAACCCAAGGTACCACTGTAGTAAAAACACAATACAGCATCATACACTAGAAACTTCCCTGAACAGGGCTGCCTTCAGATGTCTTTTAAGAACAAGTATTATTCATGTGTGTGTGTGTATATACAATGCGTTTCTTTCTTTTGAGTGCAAGAGAGGGTTTAATCCATTTTGTTTTCAAAACTCCTTCATAGCAGTGCCCGAGTTATTAATACATAGCTTGCTTGTCCTCACAAACTCCTCCGGACAGCGTCTGCTTGAAGTCACCACACTTCCATATTCTCTCATCTGCCAACTGCCATACCCTTTCCCCAGTACCCTTTATTCTTTGTGCAATTATTTACAATGCAAATGCAAATACTAATACTAACAATCTTATGCTCTACCCACTAAGCCAGGGGTAGGCAACCTAAGGCCAGTGGGCTGGATGCGGCCTAATCACCTTCTAAATCCGGCCCATGGATGGTCTGGGAATCAGCATGTTTTTACATGAGTAGAATGTGTGCTTTTATTTAAAATTCATCTCTGGGTTATTTGTGGGGTATTTCCCCCCAAAAAAATATAGTCCGGCCACCCACATGGTCTGAGGTGGACTGGCCCACGGTTGACCCCTGCCCTAAGCTCTCCCACAAGCTCTGTTAGGTTTGGTTTCATTTTGGAGGAGAGATTATTGGAGACTTGAGGCCTTTCTGCAGTACTTGGGGTTTTTATTGTTAAATAAACAAGTCAAGTGTTTGTGGAAGCAAACTACATAGCACTTTTGCAGACCAGCAAATCCACAGCCGCGCTTCATATCCTACAGAAAGGCAACCCCAGAGCTGGAAGACATCTTCTTCTCCGCCGCTCCACCTCTCTATCCCTTCCTTTTACTCAAATCACACTTTTCATTTTTAGTTACTTATATACAAATATATTTTTTGACCAGCGTTCTCCAATCTGGTGCCATCCAGATGTTTTAAAGTGAAACTTCCATCATCCAAGCCAGTATGGTTAATGATTGGGTATGATGGCCATTGTCCAAAATATGTGGAGGGCGCCAGTGGGTGGGGGGAGAAGGTCAGTGCAGATGACAGGAAACATTTATTATAGAGCACAGATGATGTAGATAAATACAATAAAATATACATTCTTACTGATTATTCAACGAAACAAGAGCTTCCATTTAAACAATGTTGGCCAATTCATCATCTATGTGAAATGACAACAAACGAGAAAGTTTTGGATTGCTATGAATGATTTGGAAAGTTAAATCATTCCCTGCTTCCAGTAAAGGGCCAGTTCATTAGTAATGCAACCCCCTGCAGTAAAAGTCTGCTTACATAAGAATTAGCACTAGTCGGACTCATGTTTAATGAATTCCTTCTGTATTGCTGAGATGTCTTCAGCTGTATCCTCATTGGGGCCTTCTAAAGCACAAATCATGCTATTCCGTACCTTTGAGGAGAGCAAGGGTACTTTCACACCAGGCATTTGGAACTGCTGCGCTTGTTTCACTCGCCATGTTTGCACACGATACAATTAAAGCACATGACTTCGCCCTAATGAATCCTGAGAACTGTAAAGATAAAGGTAAAGGGACCCCTGACCGTTAGGTCCAGTCGCAGACGACTCTGGGGTTGCGGCGCTCATCTTGCTTTATTGGCTGAGGGAGCCGGCATACAGCTTCCGGGTCATGTGGCCAGCATGACTAAGCCGCTTCTGGCGAACCAGAGCAGCGCCGTTTACCTTCCTGCCAGAGCGGTACCTATTTATCTACTTGCACTTTGACATTCTTTCAAACTGCTAGGTTGGCAGGAGCTGGGACTGAGCAACGGGAGCTCACCCCGTCGCAGGGATTCGAACCGCCAACCTTCTGATCGGCAAGTCCTAGACTCTGTAGATGACACCTAATAGAGCTACAACCCAAGAACACGTAACAAACTACAGTTCACTACTTTGGGTGAAGTCATGTTCTTTAAACGTTTGCTGTGACCCAAGATTAAGGAGAAGGATGACAGTCTCATTGCCGCTGCCACAGTTACCAGGATTTTTGCAGTGGAAGCCATGACTGTTAAAGTATAATAAATGCACTCTAAATGTATGGTATGGATGTGACCTCAGCGAGGCCTTCCACAGTGGTTTAATTCTGAATTCTGAAAATTGTGGGAGAAATAGGGTTCTTCAAACAACTCCCAGTGCCCTTAACAAATCCCAGTTTCTAGGATTCTTCGGGGAGGAAGCCATGATGATGATGATGATGATGACGACGACGACGACAACAACAACAACAACAACAACAACTTATTTATACCCTGCCCATCTGGCTGGGCTTCCTCAGCCACTCTGGGAGGCTTCCAACAAAATATTAAAATACAGTAATGCATCAAACATTAAAAGCTTCCCTAAACAGGGCTGCCTTCAGATGTCTTCTAAAAGTCTGGTAGTAGTTGTTCTCTTTGACATCTGATGGGAGGGCGTTCCACAGGACGGGTGCCACTACTGAGAAGGCCCTCTGCCTGGTTCCCTGTGACTTGGCTTCTCGCAGTGAGGGAACCACCAGAAGGCCCTTGGCGCTGGACCTCAGTGTCTGGGTAGAACAATGGGGGTGAAGATGCTCCTTCAGTTTGCTGACCCCTGTTTCAGGCCATGTGCAGTTATAGATCCTGAAACTGCTATCCATGTCCAAAGAGGTAGCAAATGCTCTTTAAATCACACAAATGCATCGAACGGTGGCGTTTTATCCAAAAGCAGCCCTCAGAAAACTAGCCTTTACCATTTCCACCACCACCTTCACAGCTGGATATAAGTGAGAGCGTTTTTGTTTTACTTCAGGGAGGAAAGAAGACCGTGCTTTTGGGTGCTGATTTTTTCTCAGCTTAATTCATGCTGCCGAATTAGCAGAAACAAGAAGGCCACTTCAGAAGAAGATGCGCAGCAAATTTTAGGCACTATAAAACCCTAAGAAGGCTGGGTGGGGGCTGAGCATTGCTGAAGAGCACACGCTTGCATTTAAAAGGTCCTAAATTCAACCCCTGGCATCTGAGACCCTGGAGGTGAGCTGCTAGCCAGAGCTGACAGTACAGTACTGAGATAAATGGGCTAGTGGCCCAACTGGTATAAGCCAGCGTCTATATATTGCTAGGACTAGGAGCCCACCCTTTGAGCAGTACGCCCTGGCCTGGGTCAATGTTGCCTTTTTCTCAGGTGGGGGAAGCAAAATGAGAAGTTGTTTATTCGTCAATTTATGAATCACCTTTTACATGTCTAGCATATAATCTTGCTCAAAGTGAATCTTGGCACTGTATTTTTGTTGACACGGGCTGCCTACATACTGTGGATTTAAAGTACAGTCATACCCCGGGTTACAGATGCTTCAGGTTGCGTTTTTTTGGGTTATGGACATGCCAAAAGCCAGAAGTACTGGAACGGGTTACTTCCAGGTTTTGGCGGTCGCGCATGCGCAGAAGTGCCGAATCGCCGATTCGCAACCCGCGCATGCACAGATGCGGCGCTGCAGGTTGCGAATGCTGCAGGTTGCGAACGTTCCTCCTGCACGGATCACGTTCGCAACCCGAGCGTCCACTGTACATGCCTCCCCACACCCAAGAACCCTGAGAACTATAGTTTGTTAAGGCTGCTGGGAATTGTAGCTCTGTAGGGGGAAACTACAGCTTCCAGGATTCTTCAAGCTCTCTCACTCTCTCTCTCTCTCTGCATGTGCTTTAAGTGTATGGTGTTTATGCAGCTATGGGTCTTACGGTGGGTGAACAGCAACTGGGGCAGTTACGCCCCCCCCCCCAAAGGAGGTCCTTTCCTTCCTGCAATGGACACATGACTGCCCTCAAGGGATTGTAGCTTTTGTGATTGGATAGACCTTAGCAGGCCACTCCACTTCTATTTAGGAGTTCGTCCTCGCCTATGAAACATCAAGAGCCACATTGTTTAACATGAGAGCTCCTGCAAACGGGTCATCTGAAAGTAAACAGCATTTTCTGCCAACGTGCCGTTTAGGATCAGCTTGCCAAAGAGAATGGGTTTTCAGCGCATTCCCATATAAGAGCCCAGCAGAGAGCAGCTATGAGCTGTCCCTGCTTCAAATTTCTTCTTGCCGACAAATGCACCTTATAGCAAATTCCCACTTTCTTTGTGCTAGTTGTAGTGATCTACCTCACAGGGTTCTTGTTGGGATAACTCAGAATATACCCAGAGTACTTTCAGTTTGTTAAATGCAACAACAGCCAGGCGGACCGGTGGTCTTTTCTAAAGCCAGCATTGAGATGCTCTCGCTTAGCTGGGAGATTCTGCAATACCGCCTGAGCAGGGGCGAAGAACCCGAGGGCCACATTCATTTCTGGGAAATCTCCTAGGGGCCACATTTCACTGAGGGATGGGGTCAGAGGCAAAAGTGGGTGGAGCCGTAGTGTAAGCTTTATGCAGGTACAGTAGTAGGCTAATCTCTATATGCACTCGCACATTCTTCCCCATCCACTACTTAGACAAGCCAGAGGCGTTGTCATAATTCATGGAGCCATTCCAGCCAGAGAGTGATGTGACTTGAGGAGTGTCTTAAGGGCCAAACCGAGAGGCTTGGGGGCCGTATTTGGTCCCTAGGCCTGAAGTTCGCTCAACCTTGCATAGAAAGGAGCGACAAATCATCAATTCACCGTGGTAGCACCTGAGGAGGATTTCTGATATCACAGACCCTCCAAGTCCCCCTGCTTTGCCAGAGACAGCCCTGGATTTACAGACGCCGTCCTGGTTCCTGGTTTGATCCCAGAATTCCCCACTTTTACTTAGGACGACCCTATTTCCACCAGAGAAATGTTGAAGGGTATGCAGTTGTGCTACTCCTGAGCCAAGGAAGATGACTGAAGGCAGTCCTGCACAGTGGTACCTCGGGTTAAGAACTTAATTCGTTCTGGAGGTCCGTTCTTAATCTGAAACTGTTCTTAACCTGAGGTAATGGGGCCTCCCGCTGCCGCTGCATGATTTCTGTTCTCATCCTGAGGTAAAGTTCTTAACCCGAGGTACTATTTCTGGGTTAGCGGAGTCTGTAACCTGAAGCATCAGTAACCTGAAGCGTCTGTAACCCGAGGTACTGCTATATAGGGAAGGTTTTTTAAAAAAATGTTTTACTGTGTTTTTATATCATAGAATCATAGAATTTTAGAATTAAGGGGCGCTGAGGATCATCTAGACCAACCCCCTGAAATGTAGGATTATGTGGCTGTCCCATACGGGGATCGAACCTGCAACCTTGGCACCACACTCTGAAGGACTGAGTATATTGGAAGCTGTCCAGAGTGGCTGGGGCAACCCAATCAGATAGGTAGTGTATAAATAATAAGATGATGATGATGATGATGATGATGATGATTATACAGGATGCCCCTATTTTCAGCGGAGAAATGTTGGAGGGTGTGATATCAAATGGCTTGGACCACCTATAGCTGGTCTCTTTCCCTGGCAAGCCAATTGACACCAGTTGTTCTGTGTGATTCGATGCCAAGGGTGAATATTTTTCAAAATGGCTCCCTTCTGCCCTAAAACATAGACATACACGGTGTGAAAGAGATATAAAGCAGGCTTGGGGTTCTTGTTGCCCTCCATCATCTGATTGCTGTTGGGTTCAGCCTAGTGCCTTAAGGGCACAGGTTCCTCGCCTCATCCTGGGTATAGAGGCTCTTCTAGGATGTGAGAAAACGGTTTATGCCTTGCTGAGCCTCTGCAGAGGCTTGTGCTGCTTTTAACTATATGTGTTTTTAGGCTGTGCCATCCAGTATAAGCAAATACGAATGGTTTAGAATAAACTGGGCATCTCTTTGTAGAACGCAACGTATCATTTGGGCGAGAAATCTTGGCCTCTGCTGAATTGTAATTGCTTTGCCACATAAACCACAGGGCAAAGGCACAGCTGCACAATGTGGATTTGTCTGTGTATAAAATATATACGTATATACTAAGAGCTGCCTGAGGATGGGGGGGGGGGGGAATGACTTGTCAAGCCGGAGCAGCTTCTGTTAATTGCCGTTTGGAAGAAGCCAGCAGATGGCTTCTGCCCGTGCCTGCTCTGAAAGTCACAGGCGTCTTGAGTTTGGCAGGGTTGCACGAGTGTGTTCGGTTCAGGGCTGGGGGTAGTGGCGAGTCTTTGAAATATCGTGGGCTACCTACCTGGTTAATGAAGCTGCATGGTATGATCTTGACCTTGGGCTCGTTGCAATCATTATCAAAGCTCCCTTTGACTTCGGTGGGCCAGACTGGGTGCCTGCCTATGCATTGCAGAAGCTGCAATTGACTTCGATTGAAAGCACACAAGCCGATTGTACCGGGTTCACTAGCACAAGCTCCACGCCTGATAATTATTATTAAATAATTTGGGAAAGTAGCCTTTCCTCCCTGCAGGCTCGACAATCACAAGTCTGTCCCTTCTTAAGTGTGGTTGTTGGTAAACAGTTTAGTGAAAGATGTTTTCATCAGGCCGGGAAGAAAAAGCTGCCACTACCTTGGTAAATTTGCCTGAGCAAATAAATTTCATAACTGACAGTTTGGGCAGCAACTGTGTTCATCAGTGACGATCAGCTTTGTGCATAGGATTGCTTATCAAAGGCAGGTTTTCTTTCTTTCTTTAAGGACGAATAGCAGTGTTTTGAAAGCATGGGATGCTCTCTCACAAAATCCATTTCTTTTAATACACGGTTGTGTGTGGCATTGCGATTCCGATCCATGTTGGTAGGCAGGCCACATAGCTATGGAATATCTGCTGGGGAGAGTTGTTCAGTTTGCCATTTGTCAGGGTTGAGATGTGCAACAGGACTCCATTCACAAATGTTTCCCACAAAGAATCTGGTGTGCTGTGTAGTTTGTCAGGGGTGCTGAGAGTTGTTAGTAGATTCCTATTGACTATCACACCAACTTGCTTACTGTAGCTCTCCTAACAACTCACTGCACCATTAACAAACTATGCTTGCCAGGGAAGTTTTTAATGGTTGATGTCTTACTGTGTTTTTAATATTTTGTTGGGAGCTGTCTGGAGTGGCTGGGGCAACCCAAGATCGGATGGGTGACATCATCCTCATCATCATTATTAAAGTGGTGTAGTACTTCAAATATTTATTTGATTTGATTATTTTATCTATTAACGTTATATGCCACGCTTCATTCGAGGATCGTAGGATTCATGAAAAATACATACTACAAACTACAAACAAAACTAACAATAGCCCTGCTCCAGTTTAAAAGGCCATAGATTGTTTATGCTGGTTTTTTTTTGTAGCATCAATTAAGTGTTTTAAATTTGTTGTTAGCCACCCTGAGCCTGGTTTCCTGAACCGGGAAGGGCGGGGTATAAATAATTTTTTTTTATTATTTTTATTTTTATTATTATTATTATTATTAATCAGCCAAAAGCCTGAGAGAAGAGGAATGTTTCTGCCTGACACCTAAATATATGCAAGAGAGGGCCTTCTCGGTAGTGGCGCCGGCCCTTTGGAACACCCTCCCATCAGATGTCAAGGAAATAAACAACTATCTGGCTTTTAGAAGACATCTGAAGGCAGCCCTGTTTAGGGAAGTTTTTAATGTTGGAAGTTTTTTTCTGTTGGGAGCCGCACCGAGTGGCTGGGGAAACCCAGCCAGGTGGGCAGAGTATAAATAATATATTATTTATTTATTTATTTATTTATTTATTTATTTATTTATTTATTTATTTTTTATTATTATTATTATTATTATTATTATTATTATTATTATTATTATTATTATTTATTAATGAAGGTGCCAGACAAGCCTCCCTGGAGAGAGCAATCTACAAATGGGGAGCCACAACAGAAAAGGCTAGTTCTCCTGTTGTCACCCTCTCATGAAGGGGGCACATGAAGAAGACCCTCAGATGATCATCACAGGTTCTGGGTTGGTTCATGTGGAGAGAGGCGGTCTTTGAGGTATTGTGGTCTTCAGCAATTTAGGATAGATGCTAGAGACAAGCACACATTTTTCTTTGTTAATTGTTCGGTTGACCTCTAATGAAGGTCAAGGTGGCAAACATGGTTCTTCTCCTCACAACCCAGCGAGAGGTTGAGTTGAGAGAGCTTCGTGGCTGAGCAGGGGCTTGAACCAGGTCTAGCAGGTTCTAGTCCACCATTACCTCACCAAGCAGTGCACACCTTGCTCGTGTATTGCAGGTACCAAGGTAGGTTTGATAACACGTTGTAGGAAATGTCTCGTGTGGAGAACAGTACAGTGGTACCTCGGGTTACAGGTGCTTCAGATTACAGACTCTGCTAACCCAGAAATAGTACCTCGGGTTAAGAACTTTGCTTCAGGATGAGAATAGAAATCGTGTGGTGGCAGCGAGGGGCCCCATTAGCTAAAGTGGTACCTCAGGTTAAGAACAGTTTCAGGTTAAGAAGGGACCTCCAGAACGAATTAAGTTCTTAAGCCGAGGTACCACTGTAGCTGTGTTTGTAGTGTGGCTTTTATCAAAAAGAATAAACACCTCTTGGCTTTCAATCAAGTGTGGATAAGCTCTTGTAAACACATGACAGTAGCCGACATTTAGCAAGGAGTCTTCAGCAATATGTAACAGGGGAGGCAACAATGACCTTTTGATATGAGAACTGGGGAAATGTTCATTCGCTGGCGGGTATGAGAAAGTTGTAGGTGTTACAAGAAAGGAGATTCCGACTAAACATACCTAAAACATTTACACTTGGGAGATTGTAGACTCTCCTTCCTTGGAGGTTATCAGCAGAGGTCGGATGGCCAACAGTCATGGATGCTTCAGTTCGACTAGATGACTTTTTGAGGTCCCTTCCAACTCCACAATTCTATGAATAAAAAGGGCATGAGTGTGCAACCCAATGCACAATATCTTCAACGGGGCTTACTCCAAGACTTACCTCTGAGAAAACATGCTTGTGGGTTGCACTGTGGGCAAACTTTAAAAAACGTTTATTGTATTGTAATTATATTATTAAAGTTGTAGCGCAAGAGGTTTTTCTCTCTGCAGTTTGGCCAGGATAGGCACACACATTTGGTCTCTCTCTCTCTCTCTCAACCCATATATTAGTGAGAAGAATAAAATGAATATGGGCTTATTGGCTACAGTAACATAAGAAATCCGTGCGTTGCCAGAAGAGGCCACATGAAAGTGTGTGTGTGTGTGTGTGTGTGTGTGTTTGGGGAGGGAGGGGGGTGGGGAATCGAGAAGGAGGATGCCTTCAGCTCCTTGCACTGGAGAGCTGCGATTTGTGCGTGGAACATGATGAAATCTCCCCCTGGACAAATCACATCGAGGCTGTCAGCCACTCCAGGTGGGATTAGCTGCAGCTAATAGACTGAGCAAACAGAGTCCTGCGCTCAGTTTTAAAGAAAAAGAGAACCCACTGTGGAGGCTTTTCAAGAATCCTCTTGAGCATGGCTAAGAAAAACGGTCTCCAGTTACATCAGGTAGGAGCGGGTTTTCTTTAAGGAGGAGTAAAGCGATGTCTCTCTCTCTTGAGGGTGCTGGTTTGGGGAGACCTTGCGCGAAAAGAAAACGCACTCAGGGAAGTCCGAGATGGTTAATATTCTGAAGTTTCAGACTCGGCCAGCTTGCTTTTCCAGCAGTTAGGAATTGTGGGCAAAGGGGAATATGTTGAAACTGCTGGTTTATTCTATTTTAATTGTAAATGTCTTTAAAAAACAAACAAAAACAGATTGGCTCCTGGCTGGTTTATTAACTCCAGCTCTCTCTCTCTCTCGCCTTGTTCCCAGGTAATATCCTTCTTCACTTTTGCTGTTGGGGTGAACGTGTGCATTGGATTTACGGCCAATAGAGTCCGGAGATCTGGCGAAGGGGAAGAGTTCCCATTTCCAGGTACAATGATGATTTAATTTGCCCGTTTTGCAACGCCTTGATGTATCGGGGTGGAGGAGCAAATGGCTCCAAAATGTAGTTTTCCTGTGTCTTCCCCCCCCCCCCACTCCCGTTCTGGATTATAGCAAAGGTTATGTGAAAAAGCCTGAGTCTGTTGACATTCTTGCTTATAGGTAACCTATTTACTTCTCTCTCTGCGTGTGTGACATAGAGAAAGAGAGAGAGAGAGAGAATGAGACCATATTTAATTATGGTCTGGGGTGATATAGGGTTTTGTGTGTGTGGTTACATGGAACAATGCATTCTGTCACTTAACAAAAAAAAAATTATACATACACCGACTGCAGCAGAAAATAAAAGTTAAGAGGGGTGGTTTATTTAAAGATATGCGCCGTCTATCCCTCTGGCGCTGCAATTCTTGTTTGATTGAGACCAGTTTGTGTTTACTGATGGAAAGAGATTTCCTATTATCAGCGAATCACGCTGACTTCTGAACTAGCAGAGGAAATTTTGGGAGGCCGGGGTGGGGGAGAGGAAGGGGGACTGAGGAAAACAGGTGCTGCATGAAACAGATGTTCTCTAATGGTTAGGTTTTCGTTTAAAGTTGCATGGTGTTAAATTTCAAGAGGGATAAAAAATGGAGGTATGTTGGGACCTCAACCCTGTTAGGATGCACGCGATACATATTTCAGATGTGGAAAATGGGTCAGTGGGTGTGCTTTGCCTTCTCTGTGCTGTGACTGCAGCCATGTGCATGTTTACTTGGAAGTAGGACCTGGTGTGTACAATGAGGCTTATTCCCAGGTAACTGCCTAGGATTGCATTCTGCATACCCTCCAGCAAGTGAAAATGGGGTGTTTGTAAGCACCCTAAATCTCATAAAATTGCAGCGTTGGAAGTGACCTCAAGGATCATCTAGTCCAACCCCATGCAGTGCAGAAATATGTAGCTTTCCTATATGGGGATCGAATCGGCACTATCTTGGCACTATCTTGATCATTGCCCTCCCCTATTACATACTGCTAATGGCTCATTGCTGGATGTTGAATACTCTGTGTTTCCAGTAGTCTGTCCACACTGATTTGAAAGGGTGTTTGTTCTTTTAGCTAAAAGCTGTACTAGAAAACACAATGGGAGCATGGCAATCAAATAGAATCTCCATGGTTAAAAGCAGCGTACTGCTGAATATCATTTTTGCTAGGGGAAACATGAGGCAGGGAGGGCTGTTTACCTTAAGGACCGGGTCAGACCAAGGACCTATCAAACTTGTCATCTTGTTTCTAACGATGGCTAGTCAGATGTCATTGGGGAACCCTCTGCCACCCCCTTTTGTCTGACCCCAGCAGCTGGTATTTGGAGGTACATGGAGGCTTATGCTTATCAGCTTCCGAGAAGCTTTTGTTGACCACTGTTAGAAGCTCAGCCTATGTTTCCTTGTAGATTTCAGACCTTTATGCCCACATGGCTCAGTCAGTAGAGCATGAGACTCTAAATCTCAGGGTTGTGGGTTTGAGTTTCACATTGGGCAAAAAAAAACACCCCTGCATTGCAGGGGGGTTGGACTAGATGACCCTCACGGTCCCTTCCAATTCTACATTTCTAAGGTTCTAAGATTACATATCTGCCCTTCCTTCGAGGAGCCCAAGGTGGCACTCATGGTTCTCCTCCTTAATTTTATCCTTGCATCAATCCTGTGAGATGTACGGTAGGCTGAGAGATAAACTTCATAACTGAATGGGGATTTAAATTCTGGTCTCTTGGGTGTGAGACCAGCTCACAACACACAGCATCTCATTCTAGTCACGTGTTTCCATCCTTTCAGATCTGCAGTTCTCAGTGTTTTTCAGAACTGTTGACTCCATACTGCTGTCACTTTTCTTCAACCTGTTAAACTCATAGCTTTAACTTTTGAGTATATTACCTGAAAGTGACTTTAAAGTTTCACAGAATTCGCTGTTATTTAGAGTGGTCAGTGTTAATAATTAGAGAAGCTGAAGATGGATTGTTTCATACATAAAAAGTTTTGTGGGGGAATTTCTGGCTGTCAACTACCAATGTGATTACAAATGTCTATAGTGTCCTTAGATCTTAAATGTTCCCTTGCGGACCTTTCCGGTGCACACAAACATGCCCTCGTTTCAGCTGCAGCATCCTCTTTCGTTTTTTAAACTACCCCAAGCCTGTTTGCATTTGAGAAGCAGAAACTGCAGCCAAGTTGCTGTTTATATTGCAGTGGTGTGTAAGTGTAGGTTTGTGCGCTTTCCTTGCCAAGGTTGTTTCTAACGTATCAAAGTAATGGAAGCAGGATGTAGAAAACCCGAGATCAGAAAGCCTTGCGTTCTAGCATCATAAATGGGAGAACTGAACGATGGTCTGTGAAAAGGAGGGCGTGCTGTTCTGCTGGATGACTTGCGTCTAACTGGTAACAAATGCTCTGATCAAAGGAGCCTTCTTCAGGCTCTGATAAGCACATATGATTCCTATTATTAGTAATGGAAGTTGCAGATGGGCCAGAGCCTCTTATAAACGGCAAGTTGGACGTTTGCGGCAAGAGGCCTCCTGCGCCTCTGCTGAGTTGGCTTGTGCATTTAAGTGCTTAACATCCCTTTTGACCAAATTCTGCTGTCTGATCCATCTGTTTTCTAAGCTAACATGGAAAATGTTTTCTCCAGCTGTTGCAGAAGATAGCCTGCACCGTCCTTGCAGGTGCTGGATACAGTGCTTGCAAAACACACACACACACAAAACACCCAAGCATATGGCCAGAGTTATTAAAACAGCCCAGCTGACATTGGAAGGTTACTGCTTTCTGGATGCTAACCACCTTTCGTAAAGGGGCTTTTAAACAGTACCCCCAGCTGCATTTTGCTACTCTTTTTGCTAACAAAGTCTGAGCTGTGTGAAATGTGTTTTGAAAGGTTGCGGCAGCTTGGCATGGCTTGCAATCTACCTTGAGCAGTTTTCTTGACTTGCACATGTTGTGGGTGAGATTTTCCAAGTTTCTCGTTTGTCTGTTACATTTACTGGTAAAGGACAATGCGACCGAACAGCCTTTTTGACTCTCTCTCCCTTTAAAGTCACTCATTTAGATATAGGCATTATATTGGCTTGTTAAACCTACATTTTCATGGCCGCCAGATGAGTAGTTTTATTGTGGTTAGCACCTCAAAACATATTCTTAAGTACTGGGAAGTTTTGAACACCAAAGCGAACCTGGATCTTTGTGTCTCTCCTGCGTGCTTTGGAGCAAAATAGTAATCTCTGCTGCTTGAAAGTATGTGCCTTACTGGCGCTGCATTATTATCAGTATGCAAATTATAGTGGTGCTTTTTTTATGCCATGCATCATGACCTTACCTGTCTTTTTTTTACTGCATTTTTGCAGATAGGAAACTGCTGATCTATACGTTTGTGAAACCAGCCGTAGTTTTGCCCTTGACTTTTCCCTCTGTGGTGATACAGGAGACTGTAATGTTCAGCAGTATTCATACTGTGGATGTTTGTGCACAGCAGTTGATTTCTTGTGCCCTAGTCCTGTAAGGTAAACCGATATTACACAATCGCCCTAGGTGGGAGAAGGAGACCAAGCAATGCTATTTAAAGCTTATGTAGCTACCGTATATAGTCAGCTCCTTGGGCCCATCTAGCCTCATATTTTGTCTTTGCTGACGGCCTGCAGCTCTCCAAGGTCTTGGGAGCAGGCATCTCCCAGCCTTTAAACTGGAGATTGAACCAGGACCCCCTCCTCACAGAGCCCATTTGTCAGTAAAAAGCAAGTAGCTGTTATTAAAAGGAGCGATTCTTACTGTTTCGGCCCCTTCCCTACCATAAAACCAAGGAGGCATTATTAAAAGGATTGATTTGTGTCGTTAAACCACTTTGCATTGCCAGGAGTGGGGCTTGGGTTTTCTCTGCCAGCAGAATATTGCCATTTAGCAGCATGGGCAGTCTAGATCTTGCAGAATCTTTTGGCTCACCCAAAGCCTTGGTATAGACCATTGCATGTACTAGAGAACTAGAGCTGTTAAGAATGTTTGTTATGAATGAATAGCACTTTTCTTTTACCGAACCCATGTATGTTGGGCTCAATTCATATGTTACCTTCATGGCTGCTGCTGCTGCCACAGACCCTACTCCCTTACAGAAGTACAGTGGTACCCCGGGTTACAGACGCTTCAGGTTACAGATGTTTCAGGTTACAGACTCCCCTAACCCAGAAATAGTACTTTGGGTTAAGAACTTTGCTTCAGGATGAGAACAGAAATCGCGCGGCGGCGGTGGGAGGCCCCATTAGCTAAAGTGGTACCCACAATGTCATCTAGTGAACTCTGAGGACAACCCATGATGTCATATGCTGTATTCGCCACCCTCTGTAGGGACTTCCTGTCCGTGGCTGTCAAACCAGTGTACCACACTGTTATACAGTATGAAAGTACACTTTCTATTGTAGCCCGGTAGAAGGAGGTCATCATTTTTTGTTTGACATTGTTCTTATGCAAGACCCTAGGGAAATGGAGTCTCTGTTGGGCCTTACTAACCACCTGGGTTGTATTGATTTTCCAAGTGAGGTCTTCACTAAGGTGAACTCCCAGGAATTTAAAGGAAGAGACTCTCTCCACACACACACACAACGCGGCAAGTTCCTCTCTCTTCCTCCGAAAGTCCAACACCATCTCCTTTGTCTTGCTGATATTTAGATGCAAGTTGTTCTCTAGGCACCATGTGGAGACTTTTTGAACTTCCTCCCTATATGCTGATTCATCTCCACCTGTAATTAGACCCATTATGGTGATATCATCTGCAAACCTAATAATTGCAGTGGATCGATCAGATGAAATGCAGTCATATGGATACAACGAGTACAGGTAGGGACTCAGCGCGCATCCCTGTGGGGTGCCAGTGCTGAGCTTTAGAAAGTAGATGTGACAGGCCCAATCCTCACTATTTATGTGTGATCCCTCAGAAAGTCTTTAATCCAATCACAGATGGTAGGGGGAAAGTCCAGGTCCATCAGCTTTTTAATAAGAATGTCCGGAAGGATGGTATTAAAAGCTGAGCTATAATCAATAAACAGCAATCTGACATAATTCCCCCGTCTCTCCAGATGACTCGCTGCAAGGTGAAAAGCTGTGGCTATGGCATCGTCAGTTGACCTATTTCTCCTGTAAGCGAACTGGTCTTCATCAAAATCTGGTGGTAAAAACATGTCCTAAGGTGTTGAAAAACCAATTTCTCAAAGCATTTCATCACTACAGATGTTAATGCAATGGGTCTGTAGTCATTTAGACAGTTAATTGCTGTTTTCTTTGGGACTGGGACAATGGTGGCTGCTTTCAAACATGATGGTACACAAGCAGTCTGCAGGGAGATGTTAAAAATCCATGTCAGAACCCCTGCTAGTTGATCAGCGCAGTTTTTTACCACTTTCCATAGCAACCCATCCAGACCAGCTGCTTTGCTGGGATTCCTCCCGTGGTATTGCACTTTTCCTGGTACATCCATGTAGCAAACACTGGGAACCTACAGACCACAGCTGCTTTTTGTCACTTGGTTTTAAAATCCTTTATCAAGTGGATGCACAGCTGTCCGACCTGTTGGCCGCACAATATTTCTGACATGGAAAATGTTAAAAACCATTCTTCACACATAGCTAGTTTGTGTGAGTGTCACAAGCAACAAGGCTGTCACTTACATGAAATGCAATAACACTTGCTGAGTTTTGCTTCCTAAAATAAACAATTGTGCATGGATTTCAACGGGACACCCCCCCCCTCTAAGCCGAGGGTGTTTGAGGTGTTCTTAGCTGTAAAATCAGGCTGGCTGGGTTCCAAGTGCAAAGACCTCTGCTGCTCAAGGTTTGCCAGTAAGCCAAATGAAATGGATAAATGAAACCATTGAACTAACCCTTGAAAGACAGCGAAATGGCACACCGTGTCATCGTCTTGTGAAATGTCACACTGTAATTTGGCAGGAGATGATGCAAGGGAGACTAAAAGCCAAAGGGGTAACCTAACGAACCCAGCGATGGAGCACCCACTTCCATTTTGGTTCTGGTGCTATTTTGTCTAATGTGGTACCATCCAGATAAGGGATGGCGATGCTAAGCTTAGCAATTGATTTCTGTGAAACTGGTAGGATGCTCCCTAGGGAATATGTAACAAAAGTTGCTGGATTATACACTACATAAACCAGTAGTTGCGGGATTCTCAAATCTTTTTTGAAACACAAATTTAGCCTAACAGACTACTGCGAAACTGTGCCTTTAGATCATGGTAGTGACACTGTTTTGGCTAAGGCTGATGAGTTGTTGTCCAAAATGTCGGGGAGGTGCACGTTATCCACCCCTGTGCAGGACAACCTGAAAGTAAAGAGCAAAGTTTCTTAGCCAGCACATGGTATAAATGAGTTAGATTACTTTCCCTGTTCATTTTAGTCATGGCAAGTCAAGAATGACTTCAGCTGAATGCTTCTGCTCTTGGTTTAACTCGACTGACTCTTTTGCTTGAATACCCAGTTTTCAGTGTTTTATGCTATGATCCATTTAACATGCTTCTTCCTTGTCTCCAACTCACATTGCCCACCATCTCCCTCTCTGTCCCTCACACCACCACTGAAATTTGCTACAAGCAGCCAGGGTTGGTTTTGCTGTGCTGTAAACCTGCATCCTACCTTCCTCATAGATGGTCCATGTGACTGGCTGGCCAAGACTTCTAGAGGGTTTGAGCCTTGACGCCTTCCAGGGCCTTGCCTGTTCTCCTGTCTACAACTAGGTCCCCATCTCCATGCTATTCTCGCCTTCCATTCCTCCTGTCTTTGCAAAATAATTCTCAGGTCTTCGACAGTTTGTTTTATGTCCAGTATCCGGAGTTTCCAGTTACCATAAGTTTGGTGAAACTGTGGGGGTTTCAATGCAAAACTTGGATTTTTGGTTTGGCACAAAATCCATACAGCTTTGATTCATTGCAGGTTAATCCAGGATAAGAAAATGTGACTGGAGAACACACCAGCTCTTAGATTGTTTGACGAGACTTAAACAGTCTCTTTTCTCCTCTCTTTTATTGGGCAATGCAGTGGGCCTGTTAGCTCAGATTGGCAGTAAGTAGTTATCTTTAGCCAGCTACTGGTTGCTTGACTCATGGTTTCCTCTTTCTCTTTTTTGCCCCCAACACAGTCTTATCCGATTCCTCTTGGACCAGTCCTTCTGGATCCTGCAAAAACAGGTGCTTTGAACTTGACGAGGCAGAGCCTCCAGGTTGCCGCTGCGACAACTTGTGCAAGAGCTACTTCAGTTGTTGTGCAGACTTTGACGAACTGTGTTTAAAGACAGGTAGGAGAGCTCTTAAGTGCCTGCTTTGTACAAATCGCTACTGCTGATGAGCGTTATCGTGGCCTTTTCTACCTCTCCATGTGCGCTGACACGCTTTTAAGACTTCTCAAATGCATGGTTGTGGATTCTTCTCCATAACAGTTTGGGAAATTTAACCTAAGTTTTCTCAGAAATAGGAGCCAGAGCACTAACAGTGGGAAGTACATCTCCAGACCTTTTTATGTCTGGGAAAAGATTCCCAGCACTAAAACCAAAACACTTGACAACACACGTTTAGCATCCTGAAGGAACGGGTTACCTGCTCTCCATCACCTCCAGTCTCTAACCACAATCTTGCATCCCAGCCCATGTCTTTCAGTTAGGCTCCTATCCAAAGAGTCAAAAGAGCACCTGTCTGTAATCTGAGGTGGTACAGTTCAGGTACAGTTTCAGCACCTCGGTGAGAGCTCAACCATTGCTTCTGTCCACGTCTCACAGAACTGAGCATCTTTTAACACAGTGGGAAATGCAGCTTGTTGAAATCTTAGGACTCATTTTTGCTACTATTTCATATGGGCACGATCCTAGATTTCAGTGGGGGAAAGAATTAAGCATGTGTCGCCTTTAAGCCTCTCCTGTTGAAGGTCCTTGAAGTTGCTTGAATTGTGTCCTTGTTTGGCATTCAGTGCCTACCGATCCACTTGACCTTACACTCTGGTTGCAGGATTGGTTCATAATCACTTAATAACCAACTTGTAGTAGGACAGTGGTGTGTGTGTGTGTGTGTGTGTGTGTGTGTATACACGTGTGTGTTAAGAATTGTATGCAAGCAGAATATAAGCAATCTCTTCCATCTTTTTTTCCTTTTGTGTGTTTCCTTGGAGTTATACCACAACATGGCTTGGATTGTATGTGAAGTTCACAGGAGGAAAATGGCCCCATTTTCCTCCCCCCCCCTTCGGTTGACTGCCTCTTCAAAAAAACAACACACACACACACCCTCTTTGGAGGAAAAGGTGGCTCCCTCCTGAACAATCATGAATGAGGCATAGGCAGAGGGGAGGGGAGGTGAAACTGTCCAAAGCTTGGAAAGGTTTGGGGCAATTCTTCACTCCATACCACATGTTGAGGAGGGAGCCTTGGCGTGGACATAATGCTAAACTACAATCCAGCATTGCAAGAACAAGTCAAAGCGAGCGCCATTCTTGCACAGTCACCCCTCCTGTGGCATAATCACCAGGTGGAATTCAGAAGCATTCACTTCTGTTTTAGACCACCATGTAATCTTAATGATGGTTGGTGGAAACGAGCCAAATTCCAGCCCATAAAACTGGTTTGTTGTCACTAACCATAGCAGGAGGGCCAGCTTGGCACTGCAACTGTGGGTGCCCAGGGCCGTAGGTGTCATGCAGTGTGCCAAAATTTGTGGGTGCCCCACATGGGGAATTTGGTGGGTGCTCAGGGCCCCAGGGAGCTGGCATCTATGTACCATAGTTTAATAACAGATTAACCAGAGTTTAGAATTTAGCTGAAGCTTCCCATCTCTTTGTATGGATGTGCTAGAGAAGGGAGGGAAAGGTATGTGAGTCCATGGCTAGCCTGGTCTCATTTGTAACACTTAACTATGGTTTGATGTTCATTGTAGCCAGATGCAGCCAGTGTACATAATACACCCAACTTGATAGAACTGCTCAAACATGTTCTTATGAAAGAAAAGAAGTACAAGTATGGAATGCTTTACAGTCTTTACTCCATTGCTTCTTCTAACATAACATTTTATAGATTGGAGGAAGTGTCAATCTTCTCAATGAGCATGGCTGAGCTGGGATTGAAATAGCTCTCTCAAAGTTCTGAGTCTCTGGATACATTTAAAAGTACATATTTAAACTGGTTCAACAGTGAGCCCTTCTGTGGGGGGTGGACAGCATGTATCTAACAAACTGAAACCCCCATGATTTTGGGGGATAAGGCCATCCATGTCCTGGACCCTGCTACCTTTTGAGCGCAACTAAAGCATCAGTGGCTAAACTTGGACCCTCCAGACATTGTTGGACTACAGCCACTCCAGGTTCAAAATGAAAACATCCAATAAGGTGAAAATTGCTGTGGAATTGTTTTGCCCCAAAGGTGTGGGGCACATGTGCATAGTTGTCTTTAAGAAACCACTGTCTTCATGTTTTTTGTTTTTGTGATAATGTTAGCTGGAGGCTGGGAATGTACGAAAGAGCGATGCGGAGAGACGAGAAATGAAGATCATGCCTGTCACTGTTCTGAAGACTGCTTATCCAGAGGGGACTGTTGTACTAACTACCAAGTTGTTTGTAAAGGTACTTGTTTTCGTTCTTCTATCTGCAAAAGAAATCTAACCATTCTGGATCATGCTTCTCCTAAACATGTTTTGGAAGGGAGATGTGAGTCACCTAGTCCAAGCTGACTGATGCTTCATTCCTTCTGCGATGCTTCCCCTAAGTTAGCGCACTGCTATCTGGAGAGGCTATAGTGCGACAAAAGTGGGAGAAAACTTCTGGGACATTTTTGGTGTTACTAGTTATGGGTTTCAGCAGGAAGTTACAGAACTTGCACCAATTGGAAATGAAGCAATATGGCCACCCCAAAACATTTGCGGGCACAAATAATATTGAGAGTGGTTTTTAAAAAGTCCAATTAAAGACACCACTTTGTAGATGTGTGCCCATGTAGAAACTGGTTAACAAGTCCTTATTTTTTTTCATGAGACGGTTCAGATATTTTTGTACTTAGTAAAAGAATAACAACAACAAGAATGATAGTCATGCTGTTCTATAGGTGAAATAGGATCTCCCAAGTGGCCTCCCATCTTTTTCCTTGTGAGCAGCCAATAACAAAAGGTTTCTATGACTTGATGACCTGTTTGTTGAGCATCCATCCTGATTTGTTTGCGGGGAGGTTAGATGATGGGTATGCAGCAAATGCTACCCAACAGTTTCTGGGGCATTTCCCCACCCCTTTGCATCTTGCAAAAAACCCCACCACACTTTATTTGTATTGCTCCAAACACACTTTAATTGCCCAACCTGAATTTGCTGGGGTGTGATTGAATCTCATCTGAAAATAGCAACAGAGGGGCATTGTTTATATATGCTTCCAGCCATACTAGTCAGGCAGAGTATATTGTTGTTAAAGACGCTGATGAAATTTTAAACTGTTAAAAAAGGGGCCTTGGATTGTGAAACGATGAAATAATTCTTTTCAGGATTTTGTCACCATGAGATTAAGCATCCAAAGGTGCACTGAGCACACACTGGACAATGAACATGCAGCCAGAAAGAAGTGTTGAGTTAAAACACACACACAGTTTGGCAAACCTGCACCCTACATCTGTAGACAATAAAAGATTCTAAGATTGGCTATGATCATTCAAGGATTCATGAAAACAAACAAGGCAGTGCAGCTGCAATCTGATGTGCTCTTTACTCGAGAACAAGCCCTGGTGATCAGTAGGACTGACTCCTGCAGAAACATATCGGATCTGGTTGCCTGCCTCACCTTTGCTGTAAATGGAACTTGCAACTGTATAGGTCGTGTACAAAATGGTTTTTATTATCATCCCTCTTTAGGAGAGACTCACTGGGTTGCGGATGAATGTGAGGATACACGGACACCAGAATGCCCAGCAAAGTAAGTGCTTTGTTTTATGTGCTTATTTTTATCACCTGTAGGAGATCTATTAAGCGTCGGCTGCCACTGGTGGTCAGATCAACTAAGCGGTTCGTTTTTGTGTCCTGTTGTGAAAACCGAGGCTTGTTGCAAGCATCTAAAGAAAGGAGAACCATCATACCGTGTACATTTTCTGGACGATATCCAGTTGCAGCAGCCCATTTGTACAACAACCATTCTGCTAGTGAGAGCACTTATTTACGATTATATACAATAGCCAAATCAAATGGATGTCTTTCGCTTGCAAAATGCATTGTTCAGCCCATAGTGCAGCAGCTACTATTATACTCTTTGTCAATTTAGCTTTGTGCTGCTACTGCTTGCACAACAGCACAGACTCTTGCACAACATGGTGCTAAGATTGCATTGGCTCTCTCTCTCTCCATGCCTTTACACCAAAATCTTCTTGTTGTTCTTCTTCTCTGGCAATCACTCGTAGCCAAGTAAGATTGTCTTCCATGAACATGGTCTTAACAGTGAGACCGTAAGTGACTGTGGAGGCCAATTCTGGATCCACACATCCTTCTATAGTGGGGACATTGGTTTCCGGGCGGGAGTTGATCACGGTGAGGGTTTGCCAAGCATGCCTTCTTCTTAGCATGTTTCTTCCTTTCGTCCTGAGTTCAAGTGTCTTCAAAGCCCATGGCACCTTTGGTAAAGGCTTCTCTCCAACTGGAGCGCTCGCAAGCCCGTGCTTCCCTATTGTCAGTGTTTATACTACATTTTTTAAGATTTGCCTTGAGAGAGTCTTTAAACCTCTTTTGTTGACCACCAGCATTACGCTTTCCATTTTTAAGTTCGGAATACAGTATAGTAGTTGCTTTGGAAGACGATAATCACGCATCCAAACAACATGACCAGTCCAATGAACCTGATGTTGAAGAATCATTGCTTCAACACTGGTGATCTTTGCTTCTTTCAGTACACTGGCATTAGTTTGCCTGTCTTCCCAAGAGAAATGTAAAAATATCAAAATATAGGGTTGTATTCAACTAAGTCCTACTTTTAGTAGACCCTCTGAAATCACTGTTTTACACTGTAAATCTACCCTGTGATCGTCAGGAGAAGGGCAGTATATAAGTTTAATAAATAAAAATAATGAATCTAAGTCGTGTTTATTAACCTCAATGTGTTGGCTCTGAGTCGAACCAGCAGTGAATACTACCCATATATTATAAACTTATAACAACACCATTTTCTGATGGCAATGGGACTAAGTTTCCCTGTGGATTTTTAACGAAAGATAACTTATCTGCGTGGAAACACAAAGGTAACAAATAAATTTTAAAAATAATTATAAGATGATGCCTTGTTTATTTATATAACTCAAATGAGTGAAGGGCATGTGTGCCTGGGATTTTTGGCTCTGCTCAGGCATAAACGTTGTCCTAGGTCACTTTGACACAAGGTGAAGTTGTCCTGAAACCACAAAGAAGAGACTTTCTTTCCCAATTTGTTTTGCCACATCTTTACTCCAGCTTTTAAGTTCATTAGTAACATGCTTTGCCTCCCACAGTTTTGTTCGCCCCCCATTGATAATATTTTCGGTCGATGGCTTCCGTGCATCGTACATGAAGAAAGGTGACAAAGTGATGCGCAACATTGAAAAACTAAGTAAGTGCATGTGCTTTGTTGGGACAAAAGCCCTTTTTTGTCTCCGTCCCTTCTTAAACTGCAATTTTAAATGTATTTAGTAAGCCCTACTGAACAGAGATAAGCTGGAGACTGGAGACTAGTGACTGGGAGCGGTTGCCGAGACCACATAACAGCGGTCTTGAAAGACCTACATTGGCTCCCAGTACGTTTCCGAGAACAATTCAAAGTGTTGGTGCTGACCTTTAAAGCCCTAAACGGCCTCTGTCCAGTATATCTGAAGGAGTGTCTCCACCCCCATCATTCTGCCCGGACACTGAGGTCCAGTGCCGAGGGCCTTCTGGCGGTTCCCTCATTGTGAGAAGCAAAGCTACAGGGAACCAGGCAGAGGGCCTTCTCGGTAGTGGCGCCCGCCCTGTGGAACGCCCTTCCAGCAGATGTCAAAGCGATAAACAACTACCTGACATTCAGGAGACATCTTAAGGCAGCCCTGTTTAGGGAAGCTTTTAATGTTTGATGCATTGCTGTATTTTAATATTTTGTTGGAAGCCTCCCAGAGTGGCTGGGGAAGCCCAGCCAGGTGGGAAGGGTATAAATAATAAATTAATATTATTATGATAAACATGTACAGGATTGCACAGTTAGTCCAGCGAAACACCATGTTTCATGATTGACTTTAATGGCATCTGCTGTATGGAAACATCACCGCACCGATCTATATTAAAACCACACCACAAACTTCATTTTCAGGGTCCTGTGGGACACATGCGCCATATATGAGGCCTGTCTACCCTACAAAAACCTTCCCTAACTTGTATACCCTGGCGACGGTAAGTTTTGCTGCTGGTTTTATGCGTATATAGGAAACCTCCTGCTTTTCTGTATATATCAAATGAGTGGTGGTTGGTGACGAGGAAAGCATCTGAGATATGTTGTTGTCCTGCTTTGATGCGGGGAAGGGAATGTTCACCGAGCCTAAGGGCAGATTTGCATATACCTGTGTCATGTGAAAAAGACCATGGTTAGGGCTCAAACAACATGAACGATTTTGCATCCAGGAAGGCTCAAGTGAGAAGCTGGCATTTAACCTGTTGAGCTTCGTGAGAGTATAAAAAACTTTTGACCTGAGCTATCATCCCCTCTAGCAGGCATTTGACCCTCCGTATTTGCTATCAGTTTAGAAGTGAATTGGGTTCATGCCCTTCTACATACTTGGACTCGTTGGTACCCGTCATAGGTGTTGTGTTGCTAAATTTAAAAGGAGAAATTTCACACACACACAAACACTGAAAAACAACAACACTCCACCTCTCTGTCAACTTCCAGGATCTGTTTGATTTCAGTCTTTCGGATCACTGAGAGTAAAGAGATTAGAGTAACTAATCTTATTGTCTGGAGAAGGAACTTCAGGAATCACCTTGGACTCCGAAGCAAAACTCCACTCTTTGCTCCATTTTGGGGGGTGGGGTGGGGGGCAAGGCCAAGCTACTTCTCAACTACAGCTATGCTTAAATGTTGAGTAGAGTTTGCTATGAGCAGCACGCTGTCTTCCATACTAGGGAAGAGGTGGTGTAAAATGGGGTCTGGAGGAACTGGGTTCTGAAAAATTGTGAGTCTGGAAATGGAAGTCTATGGTTGAGCCATGGATTGTTAAACCCATTTCTTTTAAAGGGGAACAATGAAATTGAGGGAGCATAATAGTTAACAGTGTTCTGGAGGTAAGATTATGACTGTGGAGGAGGCATGCCCTGAGGTTAAACTCACTTCGAAAGCACTCTTGTTCAGAATTCACAGCTCGCCCCTCTCCATTACTCTTTTGCACGTGGAAGGAAAAGGGTTTGAGGGATCCACTGCCAGCTTCAAATGGTATTACAAGACTTCCATTCTAGACTGGCTGGAAGTCAGTTAGTGATTAGGGATACAGCTGGCAATATTGCATATAACTAGATTTGGACTTTGTTAGGGCAGCAATCAAGTAACCATTAACTGCATTATCTCTCCTGCTCTTTCTTAACTCTTGGGCCGTGTCCTGATTCATGTGTTGCTTACACTGGTGTAAGCAGTGATGGGGAAAGCACTAATGTTGGGGAAACCCAACAGAAAAGAGCTTTTAAGTTCTCTGTCTTGCTTGGGAGGCAAGGCCCCCTTGGCGTGCCAGCTCTGGAAGGCTAGGGATGCTTGCACTGTATTTGAGTATATACATTTTGCATAAATGTGTCATCCCCAGAACAAAACCCCCATGTAAGATGTGATTGTACTGTATTGCACAAGATTAGTCAGCAGATTAGCATAGTGAGATGGAGACCTTAACTTGGAAGACAAGTTTTTAGCACTTCAACAAAAAAAATAGAAGTCCTCCCACGTACTATGATTTCCACTGAAACTGCTATTTTTTTCCTCGTTATACGGTCATATTGAATAATAGTTAATAATCTGTTTTATTTTTCAACATTTCCAACACAAAGGGCCTCTATCCTGAATCCCATGGAATCATTGGCAATTCAATGTACGATCCTGTATTTGATGCTGCTTTCAGCCTCCGTGGCCGAGAAAAATTCAATCACAGGTGGTGGGGAGGTCAGCCGGTAAGTTTCTGTTTTGTTTGCCTTAGCGAAAGTGAATCAATAAAAATAATGGACATTTTGTGTGTGTGTGTGGTATTAAATCTTCTGGCTTTTATGTTGGCATGATTGGGGCCAGCTATGTCAAAAATTAGTCATGACTCGGCTCCAGTGGGAGTCGGGGATAATGTCACTTTTACTCCATTGTTTTTGAGTGAGACTTTGTCGTGGCTAACTTCTAGCCGGATCAGGGTTGCTGGATTGGTTATGCAGAAAAGCCTATTAAGTCCTTGCTGAAAATTGGTTCTGATACTGCTAAATATAAAGGTAAAGGTAAAGGGCCCCCTGACCATTAGGTCCAGTTGTGGCCGACTCTGGGGTTGCGGTGCTCATCTCGCTTTATTGGCTGAGGGAGCCGGCGTGCAGCTTCCGGGTCATGTGGCCAGCATGACTAAGCCGCTTCTGGCAAACCAGAGCAGTGCACGGAAACACCGTTTACCTTCCCGCCAGAGTGGTACCTATTTATCGACTTGCAATTTGACGTGCTTTTGAACTGCTAGGTGGGCAGGACCTGGGAGCAACGGGAGCTCACCCCGTCGTGGGGATTCGAACCGCCGACCTTCTGATCAGCAAGCCCTAGGCTCTGTGGTTTAACCCACAGCGCCACCCACGTCCCTTCACTGCTAAATATGGCTTTAGCAAAAGGCTGGGGTGCCCATCATAATGATACTCTGGTTTAAAATTTGGTTTAAATGCTCTTTAATTATTTTTAGAAATACAGTGGACGCTCGGGTTGCAAATGTGATCCTTGCGGGATGCACGTTTGCAACCTGCAGCGCCCGCAACCCGCAGTTGTGCATGTGCAGGTTGCGATTCGGCACTTAGGCGCAAAGCGTGATTTAATGCTTCTGCGCGTGCACGACTGCCGAAACCCGGAAGTAACCTGTCCCAGTACTTCTGGATTTCGGTGGTCCGCAGCCTGAAAATACGCAACCTGAAGTGTCTGTAGCCCGAGGTATGACTGTATCCCTGTGGCAGTGTGTTTCTATAGCTATAAAATGCAGTCCCCACCCTCCTTCATTTTAACACTTAACAATAGAACTTGGACGGAAGCAGCTGGTTACAGCCCTTCTATTGCCAATTCCACCTGGCAATGCCAAGAGTGCTATGGGTCAAAAGCTTTTTGAATAATTTAAGACACCACCATGGCAGGATCCTGCTCTTGTAAACAGAGTCTTATTAGAAACATCAAAAAGGTGTTTTACACTTTCAAAAAGTGAAAGCAAATGCAAGGGATCCGTTCACCCGGGGAGATTGATCTATGGTTCTTGTTAGTACAGTGTCCAAAAGGAACATGGTGCTCCTACAGGCAATAAGGCAAAAGGAAGCATTTTTCTTGTGCAGTGTTCCCAGAGATGACATTGAGCTCCTATTGAGTCTCTTGTTGCTCCCATGGCCCAGCCCTACTGTTAGGCAAAAGTCAGGCAGCGGAAAAGATTCAACCGCAATTCTGATTGGCTTCCGTATGTGGGGTGGGGAGTCATTGTATCCTTGGCCTTCAGCAGCAAAATACAGTGGTACCTCGAGTTACAGACACTGCAGGTTACAGACGCTTCAGGTTATAGACTTTGCTAACCCAGAAATAGTACCTCGGGTTAAGAACTTTTGCTTCATGATAAAAACAGAAATCGTGTGGCGGCGGCATGGCAGCAGCGGGAGGCCCCATTAGCTAAAGTGGTACGTCAGGTTAAGAACAGTTTCAGGTTAAGAATGGACCTCCAGAATGAATTAAGTTCTTAACCCAAGGTACCACTGTGGCTGGAGGTCCTGTGTTTTTTGCCAGACTCCCAAGAGGGGTCCTTAAGATGGTTTGAAGCTGAACCTTCTAACTTAGAATTGCAAGCTGGGGGTTTAACTGGGCAGCAACTGCTAATGGGTAGATCACAGAGGATAAATGGTTGATGATAGTCTCAACCACTGTGTGCCTCACACACTTCTGTCCTATAATATTGTTCCACTGCAAGATATATTTTTTCCTCTATGTTTTTCATCCCTGCGTAGGTGGCATGTGGGTGTTAAGGACTGTACAATGTTCAACACAGACCAAGGCTGCAAATCTCTTGCAGAGTCTGGTCACATGATAATTCAGAACATGAGATGGAGTAGAGCCTTCATGTGGTGGTCCTCAGCCTGTGTGGTGATCTTAACTTGTGCCCAGTGATGAAAATGCCATTCCACAATCTGTGTTAAAAGCTGAATTCTTTGCATGACAGTGAATACTCACATATGCAACCGGCTTGCTGTTGTGAGCCTGGGAGCTAACATTGTACTTCAGATGTTCAGTGTGTGTGTGTGTGTGTGTGTGTGTGTGTGTGTACATTATACCGGTGACTTCAGAGATTGAAATTTTCAGCATCCGGAAAAAGGCGCCAACTTGCACAATCAGGATTTTACCTCTGTTCTCCTTTTAATTTTTTTCCAGTTATTAAATAACCGTGACCCTGATTCTCTAACCTGTTAATCAAGGAAACTATTCAGATTTCTGCTGCTAGCCCGGTTGGATGCAAATGCTCAAATTCTAATCTGTAGAACTGGAAGCCAATGTTTGGGGCTGAGGGTTGGGGAAGGTTTTATTTATGACATTTTGTTTTAATAAATGTACCGTCATGTAGCTCTTTGTAATCGCCTTATATTTTCCTAATTAGATATGGATTACGGCTGCCAAGCAAGGGGTGAGAGCTGGTTCATTCTTTTGGTCTACGTAAGTATACCCGCTCAAGACAGAATTAGTAACTTAACCGCATTAAACAAGAACTGGGAAGCAAATGCTACAGAAATAGACAGGTCTTAATTTCTAAGGAAGGATAGAATCGGGCTAGAAAATGTCCTTGGCTTCATCTCTTGAGAGCTTTCAATTCAGGCAACATCTGTTTTCCAATTTGCCCACCACTGATACATGTGATGAAGTGTTTTCGAAAAGCACTGTATAAGTAACTATTAACTAAGAACCAATGTAGAGGATACACTAGAAAGATAAAGTAAAAAAATCAAGTGAGGAGGGGAATGCAATCTGCGTGGCCTTCCAGATGT
Organism: Podarcis bocagei; assembly: GCF_964188305.1. NCBI lineage: Eukaryota > Metazoa > Chordata > Lepidosauria > Squamata > Lacertidae > Podarcis > Podarcis bocagei. The sequence goes on along the minus strand of NC_138133.1, from coordinate 77,005,249 downwards.
TGCACTGCAGTGGTCAGGCATTATGGACTGCCATATCTGGAAAACCTGTTGCCTACCCCTGCTTTACACCATTGACACTTCAGAAGTTACTGGTAAATAATAATAATAATAATAATAATAATAATAATAATAATAATAATAATAATAAAAAATTTATTTATATCCCGCCCTGCCAGCCGAAGCCGGGTTCAGAGCGGCTAAAAACAGTAAAATGATAAAACATTCTAAAATCATTTCATTCTAAAATTAATTCAAATCAGATTAATGGCAACCAATTGGGCTAGGGTTCTCTGATGATTGCCAAAGGAGGGAGTCAGGCTGTGCCCTGGCCAAAGGCCTGATGGAACAGCTCTGTCTTGCAGGCCCAGCGGAAAGATGTCAATTCCCGCAGGGCCCTAGTCTCTTGTGACAGAGCGTTTCACCAGATCGGGGCCACAGCCGAAAAAGCCCTGGCTCTAGTTGAGGCCAGCCTAACTTCTCTGTGGCCTGGGACCTTCAAGATGTTTTTGTTTGAAGACCGTAAGTTCCATTGTGGGACATACCAGGAGAGGCGGTCCCGTAGGTACGAGGGTCCTAGGCCGTATAGGGCTTTGAAGGTTAAAACCTTAAACCTTTGAAGGTTAAACCTTAAACCTGATCCTGTACTCCACCGGGAGCCAGTGCAGCTGGAGTAGATGGTGGAGGCTCTATCTGTGGGACTAAACCCACCTACGATAACCCCAAAAGTTATTGTGCTTTTCCTTAGCAACTTGGTGTACAGAATAGCATTAAAGTAGGATGAAAGTAACCTGCTGAAATTGGGTCAGAACAGATAGAAAAGTCCCATTTATTATTTTAACATTAACAGCAAATGTCTGTTTCTAGCTTAATGCTTCCGAGGTGGTTTTAACATAGGGGAGCCTGGGATCCTCCAGGCATTTACTGAGCTATAGCTGCCTTCAGCCCAGACCACTGGTCATGCTGACTAAGGCTGATGGGAATTGGGAATCCCAGCAACATCTGGAGAGCTGCAGGTTCCCCATATGCATAGTCAAGGCGCATAAGGTGCACTGCTGGCTGGTGGGGATGTGGCAGTGTAAATATGACACAGGAGACCATTGGATGGGTCAAATTAGGATGCAACTTTATTGACGACAGGTGTAAGCCAGTTTGGCATAAGGCATTGGGTAAGGATCTGCCCTCAACCAGTCTGCCTGCTGGTTGCACCCAGGGTGAGTTGGACCTGGCTTGACAGCTACCCCTAGGCATGGATCAAGTGGGGCATCCCTGACAGTGTTGTCTGCTGCTATGGCCCATTTGCCTTGGTGTGGGCACCCAAACAGTTCTACCCCTTCCAGGACCCTTTTAGCAGGGTACCCAGCTGTTTAAAGGCTGCCTTAATTGCCCAAGTCTTGACGTTTGCTCTGGGGCAGGCGAAAAGTTGCAGAAGGGCCCATTTGTCTGCAGGAAATATTCCTCCCTGGTGGCGCTGTCTTTGGCATATGCACCACCGGGGTGCAAAGATCTGCCCAGCCCCCCTGTTGTGAATGACAAGCGCCACTACTGGCACGGCGCGTCTTTGGTAAATGAGCACACAAAGTCGAAAGTTCTTTAGTGAAACAGCAGGTACAGGGGTACCTCTGGTTGGGAATGGAATCCGTTCCAGAGGCCCGTTCACAACGTGAAAAGAGTGCAATCCGCAGCGGCGCGCCTGTGCACACGCGGGTTGCGATTCGCCGCTTCTGCACATGCGCGTGACGTCATTTTGCACGTCTGCACATGTGCGAGCAGCAAAACCCGAAAGTAACCCTTTCTGGTACTTCCGGGTCGCCACGGGACATAACCTGAAAGAACATAACATGAAGCAAACGTAACATGAGCTATGACTGTATACATTTCGGTAATACCTAGGTATATTTGTATTTTGTTTTTCTATTATGTATTCTTTCATAACAGCCCCCCCCCCCCCGAATTCGGTGCCTGGGTGCCCTGCACCCCTTGCCCCCCCCCCCCCGGGTAAAGATGGCCCTGCTCCCTGGCTTTCAATAGGGTGACCAAATAATCCATAGTACGGTTCATGCCACCTCAGCCCACGTACCATTTGGCTGAAACACATGGGTGGGAGGGCAGGTTACCCACCGACAATCAGGTACATGCTGGGCACTGGGCACCACTCCCCTTTACTGCCCCGGCCTCTGCCCTTTGCAGTGGCGTAGCGTGGGTTGTCAGCACCCGGGGCAAGGCAAGTAATTTGCGCCCCCTAACCCGTGGATTTTAGCACTCGAGTGCGAGCGCGCGCCCCCCCAGATGTTGCGCCCGGCCCCCCTGCACCCCCCACGCTACGCCACTGGGCTGGGGGCGAGCGAAGGAGCCAAGGACCCCCCCCAAAGGCTCAGCAGGAATTTATTAAATTTATTATTTGCGGAGCCCCCGCGGGCCGAGGCAGCCGAAGCCCCCTCCCCTCGAGCACCTCCCCGCCCCCTCCTCTCCTTGGGCTGTAGGTGGAGCTCCAGATCCGGGCTTGGCGAGCGCCTCTCCTCCTCCCGGCCGGGTCCGGGGGCTTCCAGCCATGCTCCGTCCTCGCCCCCCCCCCCCCGCGGCTGAGACTTGTGCTGAGAGCTGGAGCCAGCGGTGCCCCTTCTGCCGGGAGACCCTTGCCCGCCCGCCGGCTTCCTCTCGGAGGGTTTTGGGGAGCGCAGGGCGCAGCGAGGCCCCTCGGAGCTCTCCTCCCTCCCAGTCGGCAGAAGCAGCTGCCGCCTGTGGCTGGGCCGAGGGGATGGCGGCGGGTGCGGAGGCTGCCCGTGCCCGGCCAGGCGTCGGTGGCGGTGTCGGCGCTGCTGCAGCGGCTGCTCCTCCTGCGAGCAGTGAGTGGAGCGCAGCCGCAGCAGCGGCGGGGCGTGCGCGCGAGGGCGCAAGGCTGGCGGTGGCGGCGGGGAGCCCGGCGGAGGAAGGAACTTGTCCCTTCCCTCTGGACTCGCGCCCCCCCAGATGTTGCGCCCGGTGCGGCCGGCACCCCTGGCACCCCCCACGCTATGCCACTGGCCCTTTGCCCACCCCCAGCTCCCTCCTGATTGGCCAAGAGGGTGGCCCAGATTCATGTGGCTGGACAAAGAGGCCAAGCCTCCTCTGACTAACCGCTAGGGCCCCTCCTTCCCCAATTCTCAGGCCCAAGCTGCACTGGGCAGCAAATAGGAGCCACCCCCTAAGCAACGGTAAGCCTATTCTATCATTTAACAGGCTTTGTTATGGGAGAACCATAGCCATGATTATTAGCAGCAGTGTCTATGTGCTCTCAATGTGAACCACAGTATAGAACACCCGTGCTTTGCAACAGTTTTGCGTGTGAATACGGGCCAAAAATAAAATAAAATTGTGCAGCTGTTTCTTACTCAGTTTGCTCTGTTCTGTTCTAGTATGATCCCTCACGAGCGCAGAATATTAACAATCCTGCAATGGCTAACCCTGCCAGACAATGAAAGGTAAGTCATATTTTCTTTTCCCTTCTAAGTGCGGCTGAATGCCAGCGTTGCCAATATTCTCTGTAGATCGCAAGCTTTGATCCACTGTGTTGCCCCTTGTTGACCAGCCCATGACGTGAATGCCCTGTTATTGTGGACGTGGACGCTCTTGTTATTAATGACATGGGCTAGGGTCGGTTGGCACAGAGTGTCTGTGTGTTTGAAATGCTGTTTCGTCTAATGTGGCTTAATGAGTGTTGCACCCTGCGATTTGGGCCGATGTCAAGATTTTTAATTGTGTTGCTGAGTACACACAGCTCTAGACTCTGCCAGCAGACACAGTCTTTGGCTGTTGTTGTTGTTGTCCCTTTCTCCCGACCTCTGTTACACAACTGTGGAATGTTTCTTCCTTAGTCTTTGCTCAGCACCTCTCAGCATCCCTTCTAATATTTTTAATGAAGTTGTGGTACAACGAAGGGCTTAATCGGACTGTGAAAAACTTGTGACAGAGTTGCAGTCCTCTTGTTTCTCTCCTTTTGAAGGCAAGCTTTGTTTGAAAGGGTTTGTATGAGCTAACCTGCTATGGGAAAACTGTTCAGACAACAATTTTCTTTTCTTTTAATAACATTTTATTGATTTTCCAAAAATAACAACAACAACAATACAAAAACAAAACAAATTGACTTCCCTCTAATCCCTTCCTTGGTTCTATTATTTATCAACATACTGCATGTCTATTGTTAACTTTTAACCTATCCATTCATAACAAAATTACAAGTAAGTTTAAAACCCTGCTAATGTATTGACCTGTGTACATTGCTTCTGTAAATATGCAATAAACATCTTCCATTCTTCCTTAAATTCGTTGTTGTCTCTTCCTCTTAGTTTCATAGTCAATTTTGCCATTTCAGCATATTCCATTAATTTAACTTGCCAATCTTCTTTTGATGGGACACCTTATTCTTCCCAATGTTGTGCTAATAAGGTCCGTGCAGCCGTTGTTGCATACATAAACAAGTTATTTTGTGATTTTGATAGGTCCACTCCTATAATACCTTATAAGAAAGCTTCTGGTTTTTAAAAACATTTTTCTTTTCTTTTCAGGCCTTATGCTTATGCGTTCTACTCTGAGCAACCAGATATCGCTGGCCACAGATATGGCCCCTTTAGCTCTGAGGTTAGTATAGTTCCTCTTCCGTAAATAGCATGGCTCTGAGCTCAGTGCTTTGCCAATACTCCAGAGTTGGGGGAGCCTGTTGCTCTCCAGATGTTGCTACACTCCATCCTCCTTGGTCATTGGCTAGTTGGAGGCCATGAACATCTGGAGGGCCGCAACTTCCTTACAATTTGCATTACAGCAAAAGCCATAGAAAGGCTAACCTTTGTCTGAATTGTGTCTGTTGGAAGCTGATGGTTTAATCTGCACATCTGTTTCTGGAAAATAGAAAAGCTATATATGTAAAAGGGCAGGAAAACAATCCTGAGAACTTCCAGCTCTAAGAAGTCCTTCCTGGAGTGTCATAAAATCATAGACGTGTGGCTTTAGGCAGGAGCAAAATTTATCATTGACAGGCCACCTCTTGGATATATTCAAAGTTAAACAGTTTTAAAGAGCAGTGTGTGGAAAACAGCATTTCTTGTGGTTAGGTTATGTTTTCTGCTATATAATAACTATAGCAGTTAATGCTATAGCAGCTCTCTGAGGTTCCCTCCATTTCATTTTTAAGGAAATGGCTTTGCTTCATTTTTTGCATTTGGCAGATGTGTACCTAATAATCAGGCCCATTTTAATTGTTAATAAAGAGCATCACTCAATAGATAGAATCAGTAAGTTGGCCAGAAATATTGGTGCTCCTGATGAGCAACTAGATGTTTAAAAATGCAGCGCAACCCTCTTTTAGATTGTGTTTCTGGAAACCCCCTCTCTGACCGCAATCCACAGAACCACTCAGCTAGCTCCAGCAATGGGTTTTTGTGTGTTTCGAATGACTGCTTTCCTTTGCATGTCAAACCGCTTGTGAAATTTAGAGTTTCACAAGTGCTTTGATATAACAGGGTCTCTTTAAACGATAATGACACTCGCTGTTTCATACAGTGCTTTGAATCCGTTTTCTCACTGCTAGTCACAGTGAGGGCTTTGCTCCAGGTGGCAGAATGAGGGTGGGAAATTTGTACACTGCCACCACAATTTACCGCTCTGGAAGTGCCAAATTAAGATACGATCAACTAGCAGGTAGGTGGGGGATGGGAGATGGGCCTTCTCTGCCTAAGACAATAGAGGGATTCTGGCAGACACAGCAGACAGTGTTGGATTAGATAGACCAGTGGCATAAGATAGCTTCCTGTTTTCCTGTGGCTGTGAGTCTCAGGGGATGAGAGCCTTGTTCTGAAGTATAGAATACCTTTATATTTTTTATGCCATGCTCTCAGGAGATGGGTGGTGTCCTGATTAATGCACAATCTTGATTGGGTGACACCAACTCCAACCAAAATGTGTGGAACCCTGCATATATCAGCCCACGGGTGGCACCGTGGGTTAAACCACAGAACCTAGGACTTGCTGATCAGAAGGTCAGCGGTTCGAATCCCCGTGACGGGATGAGCTCCCGTTGATCGGTCCCTGCTCCTGCCAACCTAGCAGTTCAAAAGCACATCAAGTGCAAATAGATAAATAGGTACCGCTCTGGCAGGAAGGTAAACAGCGTTTCCGTGCGCTGCTCTGGTTTGCCAGAAGTGGCTTAGTCATGCTGGCCACATGACCCGGAAGCTGTATGCCGGCCCCCTCGGCCAATAAAGCGAGATGAGCGCCACAACCCCAGAGTCGGCCACGACTGGACCTAATGGTCATGGGTCCCTTTACCTTTACCTTTACAGGCAATTAAAGTAGCAGAGGGTCAAACCTAGACGTGACACTCGAGATCAGTCATGGAAATCCCCCCCCCTTCATCTTTCTTTTACAGGCAGCACCCCATTTACATGGGGGCTCCAAGGCACCACACGTTTAAGTGAAATTGTGTATATTTGAAACACCATTGGAAAAGCCTGCAAACACCCCGTTGTGCCCCTTCACCGCCCCTTTTTGTGATGCTTCCGGGTTTGGTGTGATGCATTTGTGCGCAGTTGCGCACATATTGAACACGCTTAAATGAGGAGTTGCCTTTATTTACAAGCAAAGTTTGTGAAGGCTTCATATTGAGAGAGGGGTTTAACCTTTCACATGCTTCCACACCCCCCATTTAATCACCCCCCCAAAAAAACATGCTGCTACTTTCCTTGTTGTTTGTGTGTGTGTATGTGAGAGAGGGAGGGAGGGAGGGAGGGAGGGAGAAGACAGGTCCCCAGATCTCCCATATCGCTCTAAGTTTGGCCTGAATTTTCTAAATGAATATTTCAAGAAGTCAGTACAGCTGTGCATGCTGTACAGATGTCAAGATTTACTAGGGGCAGGATGTTTTCCCCCCTCTTTTACAAAAGGGATAGGAAGCATTTAATGTTTCTCCTTTTCAGGTTTTTTTTGCTTTTTTTAAAGAGTTGTGAATGTCTCATAAATCAGCTGGGAGGAAGACCTCATTGGGGACCCCTCAGGGTTGCTTGCTTAGCAATCATAGTAGTTTGGCTATTGCATGCAAACCGCTTTCTCCCCACCCCCAACGCTTCCTTTGTACAGAGCTGGCTGCTCTTTAAACACTTGGAACAGATCTGGGCCTTTTCTGTCCATATGGTGTTTGAGCAGCACATTAGAGCTTGGAGGCAAACGTTAGAGGGATGGAAATCATGTGTTCAGCTTTTAACCTGCCTACGGATTCGGGGTAATCGTAAAGAGAGACTCAAACAATTATGTAAAACTTCTCCTCCTAATCCAACATTTCCCAACCTATTGTGCTCCGGGTCCTATTTGACTCCTATTCGCTTTATCCCTGCGCTGGCTGTGGTGGGAACTAGAGTACAAAACAGCTGGAAAGGCCCCATCTTGGAGGAAGCCCACCTAACCAAGTGACACTTCATGTATTCTCTGCATAATAAAGGACCCAGCTGTTCTGTGACGTTTCAGCCTCTGACTCATTGTGTGCGAGAGGTATTGGGGGGGGTGTACATTAGACCCCACTTTAAGTGATTGCAGGTGGAAACTGTTGCATCCAGTATATTGGTTGTAAAGGATCTCTCGTGCCTAGTAAAAACAGTTAACACAATAGCTGCATTGTGTTCATGCTGCAGTTATATAAGAAGCTGGTGAAATTTCAGTATGTATTTGACCCCAGTGTTGCTCCTGTATATTTACACAATTTATTTAAGATATTGGGGTTGTGTGTGACTCTGCAGAACAGATAATATAGTAGATAATTGATCATAGAGTTGGAAGGACCATGAGAATCATCTAGTCCAACCCCCCTGCAATGCAGGGATATTTTGCTCGATGTGGCGCTTGAACCCACAGCCCTGAAATTAAGTCTCATGCTCTCCCAATTGAGCTATCCCCCATAATGCCATTAGGGAGTTTTGAGTTTTGGAAACACATACAAGCAGGGGTGGGGCAATTAATCTATTTCTGACCCATTTCATTCTTGCATGTGTTCATTTCATGATTATGTTTTGACCATTTTGGCATTAATCACTGGTCTTTGTTTTGTTTTGTTAAGTTTAGAAAGGCATGGGTTGAGACACACACATTTCAAACTTACAGATAGGTAGCCGTGTTGGTCTGCCATAGTCAAAATAAAAAAATTCCTTCCAGTAGCACCTTAAAGACCAACTAAGTTAGTTCTTGGTATGAGCTTTCGTGTGCATGCACACTTCTTCTGAAGAAGTGTGCATGCACACGAAAGCTCATACCAAGAACTAACTTAGTTGGTCTTTAAGGTGCTACTGGAAGGAATTTTTTTATTTCAAACTTATTTCTGCATGCACATTTTTGGGGACTTTCTTCAGCAGAGAACTGCATTGGAGAAGTGTGAAGTCGGTAGCATCAATACATTCTGATCTGCGTGTTACAGTCTGGAAGGTGTGAACTGGGTCCGTTTGCCTCAATATTCAGACGGAAAGAAGTTATCCTTCATCGATACATGCAACACACTGGGCTCCAAGAGATTCTTGTTGCTTGGCTCAAGGAGATAGCTCAGTGGGTAAAGCATGAGACCCTTAATATCAGGGTCATGGGTTTGAGCTTCATGTGGGGCAGAATACTCCATTGCAGGGGGTTGGACTATATGAAACCCGTGGTCCGTCCCAACTCTACGGTTCTAGTAATCAGTGCAATAGGTGCTTAAGACTGATGCCTTCATTAAGATACTGGCTTTCCAGTACAGATTTTACTCATAGGAAGATCCAAACTGCTTGGCTTTAAAACTGTGGCGGGATCATATCTCACTAGTGCTAACCCAGAGTCATCGACTCTCTGCGAATTTCTGAGCTCAAGTTCAAAGTGCTTGAAGGGGCAGATTTAGGGCTGTGTGAATGGTGCACACTAGGCACTGAGTTGAGGGGGAGCAGTCTCAATGCCCGGAAAGCAAGGCGCTTTGGGAAGGGGGCGTGAGGACTCTGACAGCTCTCTAGAACAGCAGCATGCAGAGAGTAAATTCCTCCCTTGTGGTTGAGTTCACTGGTAATCCAAGAGGTAAGTCTTGGGGATGTGAGGAAGTGGTATCTTTGTCCTAGAACTCCAGGCTTGGTAGTGCATTGCCCCTAGTGATCCTGCTGGACCCCAGCCATCAGTACTGGGTTGCCAGTTGCCACATGGCTTGTAGATGACAAGGCCCAATGAATTAGTGTGCCAGAAACAGAATTGATGCAGAGGATGCACGACTGGTTCTTCCAGAGTATTTTTTTAAGCAATTGATCTGAACTGAGACCCCAGTGAGGGGAAATGTTGAGAGATCTGGTCACAGATCTCTTTTGTTTGCTTAGCTGCACTCTTAAAAAAAACCCTCCATCATCTGAGAAGCATCCCCAAACCATGTGCTTGCCCTTTCCATCACAATCGTCATATTTGCATGTAACACTAAACCATGGTTTAGTGTTACACACACAGTTGGGAAGGAGCTGCCATGGACCTTGAGCTAGCACACTTCTGACCCTGTTCTCCTTGCATGTATCCAAGTGGAGGACTTTGGCAGAGCAGCATAAAACTAATTCTGACCAGCTTTCACACAATTCATCGGCAAACCATGGTTTATGAAGCGGGTTCGTTTAACTAACCAGAGCTTGTTGTAAACCAGAGCCAAGATTCATGGAAAGTGAAACTAAGCTGCCAAAAGTTGATGTTCTGGCTATCTAGCAGGAGAAGGTGGGACGGGAACATAGCCATAATGTTGTCTACTGTTGTGGGAAGTTATCCTTTGAGGTAGACCCTTGGCTGATCAGATTCTGCCTCCTTTGTGCGTGTGATCCTATAACTCTTAATGACAAAGCTAGAGATCTTATGCATCCATCTTTCACCCCTTGTACTGATAGTCCTTGTTCTTCCTCTTTTGAAGTGATGCCCTGGCTGGTTAATAGAGACTTGGCTTTCTTCCTAGCTCTAACTTCTTTGGAAGGAGAAGCTATCACTTTGCGAATGTATGTACGAAATGCGCGGTCTACTAGGTGAGCTGCGAACCAGACAACAAACTCATGTGCTTAAGGACTGTTCTGCTGCACCTCTAACATGCTACCCTGGGATGGCAATTCTGATTTATTCAGAACCACTTGGTGGCCCAGTTTAAAGCTCTGGCTGTGCTTCTTTTAGAAAGAGCGAGTAAACTATGAGAATCCTTCCTTTCCTCCCTCCTCTGCTCCTCTCTTCATCAAGACTGCACGAAGCTTGAACTCTTCCTCCTCTTCTATATATATATATATTTTAAAAAAAGAAACTCTGAAGTTGCTTTTTGAAGAGAGACAAATGGAATTGGATTAGCATCTCCCTTCCAGCTGCTTGCCTGGGAAGCAATGAAACAGCATGGCAGATGGTAACACTGTTTTTCCTTCAAAGAATGCGGGTCTGCGACTGAAACAACAAAGACGGCGGATGGCTAAGCGGATAGGAACAAACGGCGTTGTAAATCACTGCCGAGTCTGAACCTCCTTCGCTGCGTTTCCTTTCTTCATCTTTTTTTTATTTTTTTAAATGAGCTGCACTGCACTATCTCCTTGTATGTGTCATCTTGCACTCTTCTGAGAAGCTGATCCTAAAAGATGCCAGAAACTCTCATTGGAGTAGTCAATTGGAGTTGCATGCCATGTGGCTTCTTTTAAAGATCAATTTAAAGTCGTCTCGGACAACTGCGCATTGCTTGCCTCTGAGGCTGTTCTTTTCCCCCAAATGGTTTTCTCCCTCTTCTTAACGCAATGGACCATTCACTGTTACCTCCTGTCTCTGGCATCTATCTTTAGGCCCTTTCCCAACAGGTGCCACGGTGATTTTGCCCAGCAACAAAAATAAGTCCAATGTTGATGAAAACTACCTGGCTAAAAACAAAATGGTACCCTACAGGTGGAAACTGTGGGATTACGTCTCATTCAGAAATATGTGTGGGGTTGGTTTGGGGTTTCTTTTACAAAAAAGATCAATATTTACAGAAAATATCAATAGTGTAGCGCTACTTCCTGCCAAGAATATTGTGCCTTCTAGTGGCTTTAAAAAAAAAAATGGGCATGCCTCTTGGCGCATGGAACAGATAGATACAGACTAGCATGCTGGCCACATGGAAATACAACGAGAATCATTTTTGTGGCCTCTTATACATTTGGCTCCCATTTTGTGGATTATCAATATTTTAAGGCACAAACTCATTAAAAAATTGATGAAATAAAATTTTAGAGCATAAAATGGGGCCCTGTATGAACACAGAAAGCTGTTTACTGAGACTATAGCTCAGTATTGACTGAAAGTGGCTCTCCAGAGTTTCAGACAGGACAGGAGTCTTTTCATGCCAGGGATTGAACTTGGAACCTTCTGCCTTCAAAGCAGATCCTCTACCACTGAGCCACAGCCCTTTTCCCACTAGAAAATAAACCTCTGCTTCAGGGAATTGTTGTTTCTGATGAGCTCTAGTTCTATTCTTATAAGTAACTGACTGAAGTAACTTTGTCCTGACTTGACCTCTGAACTACCTCTGGTGGCCTTAACCAAGACTTGGTGTACTGATTCCTAAATCTGCTGCTGGCACAGGTGGTTTTAACCATCTGGTGTTAGCCGAGATGAGCTTTTTCTGAGTCCAGGCATCTCTCTCGGCCAGTACAGGAGAGTAGTTTTGGCTCACCTCTTACTCCATCTAAAAGACCTAAGAGAAAGATCACTCCCAAGAGGAGACAGAAAAGACGTGTTGACTCTTCCAAGAAAAGAAGAAAAGCACCAAGAGCGGAACAATACTCTGCGGAATCCCGTCGGAACAAAGTAAGTTTACAAAATTGACACGCGCCAAATTCTGAAGCTCTTGTCTGATTCTCTCTTTTTTCAACTTTGGAATTCTCTTCTTCAGAGTGGAACTTCCATTGCGACCATCTTGAAAATATGTCAACAGTCTGCTACTGTTTAATCAGCAACGGTAGTCTGTCTCGTCTCCCTCTTTTTTGGACTTGTGTTCTCCTTGTACAAGCCCAATCATCTTAACTGTTACAAAATATGTGTATAAATGGTACAGACAGGGTACCCCAGCAAATAAATCCTGCTGGAAAAAAGTTCATCCAAAGTTCTCTGTCCACAGATAGAAATGTCTAGACAAGCCCTTAGAGTCAAGCTTTTTACCAGACTTCATATCATCCTTTTCGGCTAAAGATCATTTCTTGAAACTGGGTGTATTTCCATCTGGAATAGTCTTACCAGTAGTGCCTGAGGGTTACTGAGGAAATATTACCAGTTGACTTCCTTTCTTAGCATGGCACAAGGCTGTTATTAGCATCCCCTTACAATGGGGCATCAGAGGAAAAGCTGGGTCACAAGAATTGGTTTGTAAAATCTTTTCAATTTCATGTCCATCAGCTTAATATTTGATGTCAGCCATTTGTTTTGGAGGCCTAAAATGCCTCCTCGGAACTTGAGGAATGTTTTGAGGTGGTGAAAATTGGCAATTGATATTGGGGCATCTCTTTGTTTGAGCAATCACAGCCCAGGATTAGCAATCTGTACTTGGACATCTGTGGGATGTCTTCACTCAAACTTTAGGTTCTTCATAGGTCATAGAAATGACTTGGTTTGACATTGTGGAGGCTTGCCGAAGGTTCCCTAACTTTTGAACCTGCAGAAGTAGACTGAAGTTGATGTTTGTGTGTGCTTTATTTTACAGTATTAAAAATGCCTAGCTTCGGATTATTTCAGTCAATCTGGACGTAAATGTATGTGACTAGTTGTCTTTTTCATCTTGCCAATACCACTGCTTCAGGTTTCCTCAGAGGCAAATATTCCCACAAAAGCAAACAAGCAAAACCCACCCCAAGCCGCTCATTTGAAATTCATGAGTACTCCAAGTCCGAACTCCCAAGTTTAAGGGGGGGGGGCTGTTTCTGTGGTTCACTAATAAATAGGCAAAATGCAGTGTTGTGTAGGAAAAGAAGCATTTGCCCAGTAGCTTTCATTCTTAAATAGACAGCCGCTCAACTTTGCTCTAAAACTAAATTGTCAGATGGTCAAACATGAAGGCTATGCAGTCCTCTGCTTGCATTGTCCCACGAGGAATCTGAGGGAAGTATATTTTATTAAATACAGGCATTGTATTTGTTTGGAGAAAGGTATTGGCAAAAATCCTCCATGCTAGGTCTTGGTAGTGCATTGCGTGGTGCTTGAATATTTTGATTGTATATGTCTATTGTTTAAAAGTATGGATTTCAGGCATCTTTAATATGTTTAGCCAAGGCCTTTTTAAACAGTTTAAGCAAGTGGACTAGGGTCTCACTTAAAATTTGAAGTCTTCTGTTATGTTACTTAAGAATACGAGTCTACAAAAGACCTGCGTTCTAGCATACTTCACAAGCTGGTTGGTATTTCCATATGATCATCCCAGTTTCTTAGATCAGTGATTTCCATACAGGGGCTCAAGCTTCACCACCATTTGAGGGATTTCGCAGAAAATCTTACTATCACTTTGAGTGTCAAATATGATAACGCTCATGTGAAAAACGTGGAAGGATAACATCACGGGGAGTGCAAATTAGTGGAGATGAAGTTTATAGTCCTATACACACTTATCTGGAAGTAAGTCCCATTGAACTCAATGGGGCTTACTTTTTAGTAGATATGTGTAGGATTGCACCGTAAACCTTATCAGTGACTACTAAACATATGGAAAATGGAACGCTGGGCTTGCTAGTCCCTTGCTCTGCTCCAACACCGGATTAGACTATGTTCTTTATCTTTCTGGACTTTATTTTACTGACACTATACATTTGAAGGTATGGTGATAATGCCCCAAGTCCAAAGCTGGGGTCTGGCTGTGTAAAATTGAGCTGGAAAATGAACCAAAGTGTGGGAATTGGGTGGGAAAGAGTTGATTTTCACCCTTTGTGTAAATATATGCATATTTAGATGTTGCATCCGCTAAGAGAGATTGACAAGATCCTGGGACAACTAATGGATGGGCTGAAGCAGTTGAACCTGCACCGATGTGTCAACATTATCTTCGTTGGTGATCATGGTAATTATTTATTTTATTTTATTTTTCAAACTTTATGCAAAAGTCTCAGCTAATTTTTTCTGAATATCTAAAGGTATCCAGTTAAGCAAAAGATGTCAAGGGAGTGTTGGTAAATGAGAGAGCTGCTTCTTTAGGAGTTGTAAAGCTTCCAGCATGTGTCTTCATGTTTTTAAGGCATACACATATCGTTGTGTCTTCAGTGGAGAATAGGGAGAAACATGTGAAATGAGTGCAAACACAAATATCTAAAGGAAGGAAGAGGATGAGGTGTTGTCTTGCAGTGGTTTGTTCCCACTTCAGGCCTTCTGAAGTCTAGTCTCGTTTGGCAATTTGTATTTGACTTTATCACATTTATCACTAATGTGTCAAACAGTTTGCTGAGAGATGAACTACTGAAAGGTTAAAAACAACAACAAAACAATCCGACCAAAGAAGGATAGTTCAGATGTCACCCGCCTGAAGGGTTCACTGCTTGTCTCGCAAACCTATTAATTTAGTCATAAGAACTGAGGTTCGGCTTGTGCTGCTGGAACAACTGTTGGAACAAGCCCACACAATACAAGTTCAGTCTGGGACAGAGATAATGGCCATCTAATTCCTTATTTGAGCATAGGTTGTTGATGGGTCAGGGCTGCAGCCCACAAAAGTGAATGTCAAAACCAGTTTGAACTTATTCTAGGCAGATAGGATGACCTCATACAATTTTTTGATTCTTTAAGTTTTGGTGAGTGTGCGTGAATTCTTTTTACTGAAGTCTGGCCAGGGCAATGTGCAATCAATCATTTCTAAGAGTATGACAAGAAGACAGACAAGAATAACGCCAAGAAGCTACAACTATAACTACAGAAACCTTGACAAGGTTGATAATTTAGTTATGAACCTCAGGTGTATTAAGCCAACTCTTATTGCTAACAGGTGTTTTGTAGGGCTAGTTTACTTTTAAAAGTAACATTTTCAGTGTTCAGGTTGCAGTCTTAAGTATACATTCTAGAGAGAAGAATCATGCAAGTCAGTGGAACCTAAGCTCTGAGTAAACATGCTGAAGTCTCTGTTCTTAAATTTGCTTGAATTCCTTAGCAGAGGTTTACTGTGCTTGTCATAGTTCTTTGATATTCTAACTGCAGTTTATTTCTAAGCCTGATTTTATGCCTTTATCTTCACCACAATCACCATCTTCACAAAATCTTAGACACTTCTGGTGGGTCTTATTTATGACTAGGGGTGTTCTCAGGGAAGTTGCCATTGGATGGGGGGGGTACATGCTGTGAAGTTAAAGAAGTAAACTGTTAAGGGCTCCCAGAGTCTTAACCTCTCCATCAGTTTGCTCTCAAGTAAAAAATATTGATGCCAGAGTCTCCCTACCCCCTTTTAAGTCATGTTTCTTGGTGCAGGGATGGAGGATGCCGCTTGTGAAAGAACTGAATATTTGAACAACTACCTGTCTAATGTGGATGACATAATTCTGATACCAGGAACACTGGGGCGAATTCGTGCCAAAGCTAACAGCAATGTCAGATGTAAGTTGATCTTAGCAGTGTTCACCTTGCAACTTTGCGTGTGTCCCGATATATATACTTTTCCTGCTGCCAGAAATGATGGTAGCATGAAGATAACACTCTTGCTGAGAGTAATCTTGTTTTAAGAGACACTTCCTAATTCAGGGATTTTGAGATACCAGTGATGTTTAAAGGTAAAGGTAAAGGTAAAGGGACCCCTGACCATTTGGTTCAGTCGTGGCCAACTCTGGGGTTGCGGCGCTCATCTCGCTTTTATTGGCCGAGGGAGCCGGCGTACAGCTTCCGGGTCATGTGGCCAGCATGACTAAGCCGCTTCTGGCGAACCAGAGCAGCGCACGCAAACGTCGTTTACCTTCCCACTGGAGTGGTACCTATTTATCTACTTGCACTTTGACGTGCTTTCGAACTGCTAGGTTGGCAGGAGCAGGGACCAAGCAATGGGAGCTCACCCCGTCATGGGAATTTGAACCGCTGACCTTTTGATCGGCAGGTCCTAGGCTCTGTGGTTTAACCCACAGCGCCACCCGTGTCCTGCCAGTGATGTTTAGGAATGACAAATTCCCTATTTATTTTCTTGCATTTATCTTCCACTTTACTTTCTCCATGGAACACAAGGGGGCTCACATTTAATTCTCGGATGATCGCCCATCCCAGTACTGACCAGACTCAGACTTGCTTTGCTGTAGCAAGCTGTAGCAAGCCTTGAGTGCCTTCAAACCATAACCTGCTGCCTGTTGTTTGACAAGGAATGGGGAACCAATAGTCCAACAGGTGTTGCTGAGTTACAATTTTCATATATAATATAATTTATTATTTATACCCCGCCCATCTGGCTGGGTTTCCCCAGCCTCTCTGGGCGACTCCCAATAGAATATTAAAATCATGAGAAAACATCAAACATTAAAAACTTCCCTGAACAGGGCTGCCTTCCGATGTCCTTTAAAGATAGGATAGCTGCTTATTTTCTTCACATTTGAAGGGAGGGTGTTCCACAGGGTGGGCGCCACTACCGAGAAGGCCCTCTGCCTGGTTCCCTGCAACCTCACTTCTTGCAGTGAGGGAACCACCAGAAGGCCCTCAGCGCTGGACCTCAGTGTCTGGGCTGAACAATGGTGGCTCTGCTGGTTGGAGCTGATAGAATCAGAGTTGGAAGGGACCACAAAGTTCATGTCGCCCCAAACCCTGCAATACAGGAATTCTTTGTCCAACGTGAGGCTCAAACCTACAACCCTGATATCAAGACTGATGAGCTATCCCATCAGTCATTGGTTGTTGTAGTCCTAACAGATGTCATTATAATATTTCATCCAGTGGGTTGGATCCATGGAGCTGAGAATAGAAATGGGGGAGCAGGTAGTATTATTCTGCAAATAGGCAAGAGTCCCCACAATACCATAAACCATTAAGTTTTAGAGTAGTTATGCTTACACAAGTAGAACATCATCCTGCCTTCTTTGTTTCACTTTTCTTGTGCAGTGCTCTAGCACAAAGCATAAATGTTTCTTCCACAAGCAGGAGACCCTTTCCACACATCTAAATGCAAGGTTTGTATCCATGCCAGAATTCAAAATAAAAGCATTTTTAATATGAAAGCTAATTCTTGTTCTGAAAACTTTTTCTCTAGCTGAAGGTTCAGTTGATTTCTCTCTCCCCCCCCCTTTCTCCAACAGATGATCCAAAAGCCATCGTTGCTAATCTCACAGTAAGTATTTGCTTAGCACACACTCTTGTGGCTTCTAATTATGGGCTGAGCATTTACAGTGCTTAACTAACAGTGAACTTGGTCAAGAGGATGCTGATCAGACCATCATAAAGCCTTCTAAATAGGATCGTTCATGGGTGTGGAAGAAAACTCATCATGATTTCCACTGTTTTGTTGCTGCTAACAGATTTTTATAGCTTTTCTGGATAACATGCACCAACTTAATGCCTTAATTCTCTGAACACAGTCCCTTTATCCCATCCCTTTGGAAATGGAAAAAAAAAACTCTTTTCCAAGTAAATATTTTGCTAGTACTCCATTGAAAGAATTGACATCTCTGTTTTTAAAAAGTGAAGAAGAAAAAAGAGTTTAGACTTGGAATTTGGATCTTTGGAAAATGGAAGTCATCTCAGCATTGTGTTAACACAATTTCTTTCCACCCTCAGCTCCCCAATCTTAAAGATTTTGGTGGAAGAAATTAAGCAAACAGTCTACAACCCACTGCAATCAATTGCAGATGACAAACTCTCAGAGCCCAAACTGTGGTGTTTGTATCCAACCAAGTTATACTCATAGGAGACCCATTTAAATTAATGGATCTAAAGTAGGTATGCCCACTATTTTCAATGACTCTAACATTGGATTTGGGTTGTAAGAAGGCTGCCATTTCCCTTCTGCTCTTTCTTCATCACAATTGGTGCTGTTTCTGTTTTGCCACAGTTCAGTTTCCACTCAACACTAAACTTTTCACATTGCTGCCTGCTGTTTAGTGTCACTTCTGCACCTTACAAATTTAGCGTAATCAGTTATGTAATTATTTGCACACTGTTCATTTCATTGTGAAGGAAGCATCAAAACAAAGTGGGAAAAAGTCATTCATTGTGTATCGGATGCGGGCTTTAAAAAACCAACATGGTTTTCAGCGAATACAAATCATATTAGCTGGATTGATACCGATCATATTCACTGGATTAATTTTCTTTCTAGACCTGAGATGGTCAATTTGTGCTTCTGTTTCCTACTGGAATTCTCTGACAGCCCTACATTAGATGTTACTATAGGTGTTTGGGTCATGAAGCCTCAGCTCGCTGCTTATGTGCCTGTAGCCTCAAGTTAAGTTCTCACCTGAGCATGGGTGCTTGGCAAGACTGCTGCCTGAAACGCTGTGGAGCTGCTGCCAATCAGAGTAGACAATACTAGTAAAGGTAAAGGGACCCCTGATCATTAGGTCCAGTCGTGGACGACTCTAGGGTTGCAGTGCTCATCTTGCTTTATTGGCCAAGGGAGCCAGCGTACAGCTTCCAGATCATGTGGCCAGCATGACTAAGCCACTTCAGAACAGCTCACGGAAAGACCATTTCCCTTTCCGCTGGAGTGGTACCTATTTATCTACTTGCACTTTGACGTGCTTTCGAACTGCTAGGTTGGCAGGAGCAGGGACCGAGCAACGGGAGCTCACCCCATTGTGGGGATTCAAACTGCCGACCTTCTGATTGGCAAGCCCTAGGCTCTATAGTTTAACCCACAGCACCACCTGCGTCCCGACAATACTAGTAGAGGTGGGCAAATTATCTGACTTGATATAAGCTTTATAAGAGATAGAGGGTGCACTGCTATTAAGTAAGGATAGGTTTAGAAAGGGTTCCTGCTTCTGGCGGCAGATGACTTGGACAATGACCTGCCATTCCCTGTTATAAACTCCCTAGCTCAGTTGGTACTCTTAATCTCAGGGTCGTGAGTTTGAGCCCTGGACTGGGCAAAAAGCTTCCTGCACTGCAGCGGGTTGAGCTTGATGATCCTCGTGGTCCCCTCTACAACTCTACAATTCTGTGTTTCAGTGCAGGAAGCCTGACCAGCACTTCAAGCCGTATTTGAAGCAGCATCTCCCTAAGCGTTTGCATTACGCCAATAACCGAAGGATCGAGGATATTCATTTGCTGGTGGAAAGAAGATGGCATGTGGCCAAGTAAGCAGACGTCTTCTTCCGCTTATGACTTTTTGCCTTTCGAGATTTCCAATGAACTAGATCTAACGCCTGTAAAAAAAAAAAGCAGTGAATTGAGCTTGGTTTCTTATCCATAGCTAAAGAAACCAGCCATGTCTATATCAGTGGCTGTTGACACACAGAATTGCTGCATGGTTACTCATTAGTCTCAAAAAGAGAGTCCTATAGAGAATTATAAAAACGTACATCTTGCAAGCTGGACTCGAGAATATTGAAGAGTTTCTTATCACAATAATTTTTCTTTGATTTCCTTAGCGTCACAGCTATAACAGCATGAAGGACCCTCAGAATTATAAAATAATATTGCTTATACTAAGGCTGCAATCCTAGCCCTGCTTATTTGTGGTTTACTTGTGAGTAGCTGTTGTTAGGATTGCAGCCTTAGTTTTTCAAGAGTTGAAAAGAGGTTTCTTGCTAAAAAAAATTCTAATGGTGTGTTAGATTTTCATTAACATTTAACTAGGGTGGCTGTCTGTCTGTCTGTCTGTCTGGGGGCAGGTTGATTCAGTTCACAATTAAAGTTGAATCTTTCAAATTTGCAGTTCCTGGAACAATATGAAAACAGAAATGCAGCTGTCTTTTGAAATTCACACCTATCTGAATTTTTAGCTGCCCAGTCAAAAGAATGTTTACAAAAATGCATATATTAGCGGGGAAATGCAAGTGAAAGCAAATATATTGGTGAAAATAACATGCAAAAACATGTGGTATTAGGATAAATTGCTTGCATATATATACATGTCAAAACGCCATACAAAAGCGTGTGTGTTGGGTTTAAATTCGCACAAAAATGTTGAAGAATTTTCATGAGGTTTGGGTTTTTTAAAAATTGCAAATTGCTGCAGAAATGTGAAGAACTGAATTTGAATTGAAAATGAGAAACAGAGAGAGAGTCAAAACTAACAGATCCTTTTACCCCCTACCTTTGCGTAAATAGTTGTCTTTCTGCATTCTGGTCATTTCCAGATGACCTGCTAATTGAGCATTCAACCTGATTTATTTGCACAAAGTTTATCCAATGGTTCCACAACCTTGCATCAAGCCATTGTTATCCCACATTTTAGTGCAATGTTGCAACGTTTCCCTTGCTGCTAAAAGTTAGGTTTGTGGGGGGTTTTGGCGGGGTTGGGGAGCAGGCTTGATTCACAGCCAGACCAAATCCGCTTCAGTCCTGCAACCTGAATTTGCTGGTCTGTGATTGAATCCCACCAGTAAAAAAAGTGGGCAGTCTATAAAGGTGCCCTCTGTGGGGAACCGAACCTTAAGCTGCGTTTGAACTCCTTTGTGGCAGTAAAAGAACAACAACATATTCTTAAAACCTCTAGGAGACCTGGAGACGTGTTTAAGAAAATATCAGGAAAATGCTATTTCCACGGAGACCACGGCTACGATAACAAGATCAATAGCATGCAGGTAAGCGGTAGCAGAATACTCGGAGGTGGCATGGCAGGTGTTGTTAGCACAAAAGTAACGTTCCTGAATTAGCTTAAAGGGTAGGCAGAATGCTTTGTCTCCCAGCTGGGTAGTAATATTGCTCTCCCTTCTCATTAGAGGTTCAGAGGGATTGTGTACGTATTTCCATTCTTGGTGCTAAACAGCATGGGGCTGAGATTGGAAATGAAGCCTCTGGCTGCTGTTTGAGATGAGAAGCCGACATTACCTTCCTAATCCCTATTCCAGCACAGGAGTGGAAGTAGGTGGGAAGTCTCAAAGTAGAAGACAGCATTTCCAGACGTTTCACTCAAGCACTGGAGTGGACAAGGCTGGTTATGGGGGGTGTGTGTTTATGTGTAGGAGCATCTGGCTGCTTGTGTTTGTGACAGAGGGAAGACTACAGGTCTGGTGAGCGTGTGTGGACATTGTGTGTTTACGCGCAGACATGGGCCACAAGCAGCTGGCATGTGGCCCTCGGAAGACTGGCTTGAACATCAGCGTGGCCCTCTAGACAATGACGCTACTGTTTCTTCTTTTCTGTCTTTCTCTCTTAGACGGTCTTTGTAGGCTACGGACCTTCGTTTAAATTCAGGGCAAAAGTGCCTCCTTTTGAGAATATAGAACTTTACAATGTGATGTGTGGTAAGTGGAAACCCTCTCTCTCTCTCTCTCTCTCTCTCTCTCTCTCTCTCTCTCTCTCTCTTTCTCTCTCTCTCTCTCTTTCCTTCTTTCTTCCTTCCTTCCTTCCTTCCTTCCTTCCTTCCTTCCTTCCTTCCTTCCTTCCTTCCTTCTGCTCTAGGACTGCATTTTTCTTTTCAGCAGTTCTGTTGCAGGCTAAAGAGCAGAATCCAATATTGTTGCCTCTCGCAGGGCGATCTGCCATGCTTCCTTAACTCCCATTACTCTGTCCCAGCTCCTGCCAACCTAGCAGTTTGAAAGTACACCAGTGCAAGTAGATAAATAGGTATCGCTGTGGCGGGAAGGTAAATGGTGTTTCCGTGCACTCTGGTTTCCGTCACGGTGTCCCATTGCGCCAGAAGTGGTTTAATCCTGCTGGCCACATGACCTGGAAAGCTGTCTGTGGACAAGCGCCGGGTCCCTTGGCCTGAAAGTGATATGAGTGCCATAACCCCATAGTCGCCTTTGACTGGATGTAACTGTCCAGTGGTCCTTTACCTTTACCTTTACCTTTACCTTTACCTGCCCTTCAGCAAAAGTGCTTTCTGTGTGGCTGACTAACAACAACAACAACAACAACAACAACAACAATACCCAAGCAATAATTAAAATTCAGATAATGTCACAACGGCCAGGAGTAAAACATGGTGGCCAGGTGAAATTGGCTTAAGCAGAGATTGAAAAGATATTCCCCTGATGCTGGGAAGACTGTTTCTGTCTCTCTGCCCGTCTCTCCATCATCTATCCCTTTCCACACATGCCTCTAGGCATTGTGTGACATGCAATAAAACCAGTTAAAAACATCACAAGCAATAACAGCAGATGAATTTAAAAACAATGCGAAGTAACAGCCATGGCAGAAAGCTCTCCTAAAGAACAATTTCCTGGCGACACACCATGAGTCGCTGCCTTGGGAGACAAGGGGCCATTCAGTTTGCAGTCTTTCTAGTGCCACAACGAGCTGGCATGCGGAACTTAGTTTCATTCTATGCACCTTCCAGATCTTCTTGGATTAAAGCCTGCTCCTAACAACGGGACCCACGGAAGCTTAAATCACCTCCTGCGGAGCAACACGTATAAGCCAGTCATGCCAGAAGAAGTTACTCGGCCGCTCTATCCTGTGGCTACAACACCTTCATCTGACTATGACCTGGGATGCACCTGTGAGGACAAGGTAAGGCCGTGGGAAGCTCTAGCTACCGGGAAGGTCCACCAGGCAATTGCCTCTTTGAATGTCTGCTAGCAATGTCTGAAATGGTGACCAGTGTGTAATGTGACCTGACAAGTGATACGAATCATTCTCTCCTGGACCGCCATTGAATGTGTCTTAGGTTGCCTGTAGTAGGCTAATTTCCCCCCTTGCAATGAGCAATACTCTGAACTGGTCTCCTCCCTGCCGCTACTGATAACAACAACAACAACAACAACAACAACAATTTTTTATTTATACCCCGCCCTTCCCGGTTCAAAAACCGGGCTCCGGGTGGCTAACAACAAATTTAAAACACTTAATTATAAAAGCAGCATAAAATACAGTATAAAAACATGAATAACAATAAAATTCAGAAATCAATTAGATAATCTCCAGGGCTAGCTGGCTGAATTGGTCCTACTTGGGCCAGCGAGGAGGCCAAGGGAGAATTAGCTGTGGGGTCTCAGAGCGGGTGATCTTCATAAAAGGGGAGGGGGAGGGAAGAGAAGGGAGATAAAAGATCAGGCTGAATTCAAATTAAAGGTCAGGTGGAATAGCTCTGTCTTACAGGCCCAGTGGAAGGAGGTTAAATCCTGAACGGCCCTAGTCTCATGGGACAGAGTCTCATGATGATGAGTAGGAGGCAGAAAGCAAGTTCCAATCCGTAGACTGGTTGTAAGGAGATGGGCGCTGGCTGAGGTCGATCTTGCTGGGTCCAGTGGCACCCAAGAAACCTCCAAGCTGCACCCCTTCCCCGGGAACCTCACTGAGTTTTTCCTCAGTTTTTCTCCCTTAAAAAATACATGGAGCTGAAGGAGGTAGATGGAAGAGTGATTCTTTTCTCCGCTTCCTGTTTCAGCTCTATGTGCCTTTCAATGATCAGGTTAATTCTACTGGATCTGACTTTTACCCAAGTTCATTGGAAAAGTGTTCCCTGTGTGTGTGTTTTTGTTTCGGCGGGAGCAAGGGAGGCGATCAAGGGGAAGGGGAGAGTAGTCACAAAAGCAGCTGGGGCTTACAGCACTTGCTGAAAAATCCAAATGTCACAGTAAGCCCCCAAAGGTTGGTAACCCTTTGGTTTTTAAAAATCTAAGCCTTTGTATGTTTTTTTGCTGCAAAGGGAGCCAGTTTTCAAATGCTGAGATGATGTGGCATGCAGATTCCTGGAGAGATGGGGCCTGGAGTCCTGCCCAATGAAAGGTTCTGCTATAAGGAGGCCTGCAGGGCAAAGCAGTTGACTTGACTGCAGCTTGAACCTTGCACAAATCCATCCAACCCGTATGGTCAATCTTCTCAGTTTAGCTGTATGAATTGGCCTGGGCATCCTACCAAGTAGAGGACTGTTCAGACACTCATCAAGAGACAAAGAACTGAGCGGATTTGGCATGCATGCAGAACTTTAGCAAATTCTTTCTTGTCAGTAGTTGCTTGCAAAGGGGTATAGCAGAGACGTTTCCTTACAAATTAGGAAATCTTACCCAGAGCCCTTCTGACGGGACTAGTCTTGCTTTGCAAGGTAAATATTGAGAATGGGAATAAGAGAATGTTCTCTTAGCCCAGATGCCGATCTTTTAGTTCAGCTGCCCATCTCCTATGTGCTCTCTGTATGTGCTTTCTCTTTTTTTAATAGAATAAGCTGGACGAACTCAATCGGCGTCTTTATGTCAAAGGAACGGAAGGTGAGGACACGGGGGCCGACTCAGTAAAATGAACCATTTTATTTCTCAAGCTTAGCTTTACTAAACTGCCAGTTTAACATGATAAGAAACCAGCCCAGCATCTTGTGCATTTCTAACCAGGCAAATTTTGCTAGAAGTTGTTTAGGGAGCTTATGCACCCCTCACCCAAATCCCTTGCTAACTATCTGGTCCCATCTCTTCTGCCACACTTAATAGCTGCCGTGGCTGCAGTGCTATGGTAGCAGCAGGCATGAGCCAAAGGGCAGGGCACTGTGATTCCCCTGGGAAATGTAGTTTTCTAATACTAGGTGCTGGGGAGATGCCTTGCCTGGAAGCCTGTCACTGATGGAGCAGTTCTTGCGTGTATGTGCACATGTGGAGAATCGGGGTGGGGGGGTTGAGTGAGCAGAGCCTGAACCAGATGAGAATTTTTGGGGTGTTGTAATACTTGTTTCTTATTTGAGGTGTGGGAACCCGGGAATGCAAGTTGCAGCAACGCTGGCTATCTTTAGAGCCCTTCTTAATGTTCAGAGGGAACCCCCATGCTGTTGCGTGAAAGCTTTCAACCCCGGAAAGCAGACTGATTTTACTTCCAGTGTGCTTAAAGACAGCTGTGTGTATCTTGTATTTTTCTTTAAGGTGTACACAAGTTCAGTGTGCTTGCAAGCAGGGTCTTGCAGACGTTGATTAGACCACGAGGTTGGTTGTAGCTCTCTGATGAGTATACACTCAGTGGCTGGCTAACCTAGGTTTGCCATGACATAATGTTTGAGCAGGGGTGGAGAATCTGTGGTCCTCCAGGTGTTGGGCTCTAACTCCAACCTGCCCCAACCGGCATGGGCTGGGATGATGGGAGTTGCAATCCATTAACTCAGCCACAGGTTCGCTGGCCTGAAACGCCCCCTAGTCCAGTGTGGTGTAGTGGTTAAGAGCGGTAGACTCGTAATCTGGTGAACTGAGTTCGCTTCCCCGCTCCTCCACATGCAGCTGCTGGGTGATCTTGGGCTAGTCACACTTCAAAGAAGTCTCTCAGCCCCACTCACATCACAGAGTGTTTGTTGTGGGGGAGGAAGGGAAAGGAGAATGTTAGCCGCTTTGAGACTCCTTCGGGTAGTGATAAAGCGGGATATCAAATCCAAACTCTTCTTCTTCTTCTAGTCAGCTTGCAGCAGAGAGGACTACCCAGTCATACTTTATGCTGCTTTGCAATTCTGCTCCCCAAATTAATGTGGAAAAGCTGCCTAGTATTGGGTAGTGGTGCAGAGATCATAGGTGTGGCTGATTATTGTGGTTTGGAGGGGTTTAATTTATATATATATATATTTCTTTGCAAAGTGGCTTTTATACATTTATGAAATGTATGTATTGTATTGCGTGGGTCCCACGCACAATCTTCTGTACGTTGCAGATAACAAGCACCTCCTCTACGGTCGCCCAGCTGTTCTTTACCGTACAAAATACAGCATTTTGCACCACCACGACTTTGAAAGCGGCTACAGCGAAACATTCCTGATGCCTCTCTGGACGTCCTACACTATTTCAAAGCAGGTGACTGTTTTCCTGTATCTCTTAATGCATCCTATCAGACACATCATTGACTTGGCTGGATTGGTAAAGAAAAAACAATTTATACGTGTTGTATATGTGATATAACATTGTGCCACCAGATGGTGACGTGGAGCCCTGTTTTTCTCTACCTATTTTCCCTGTTTAAATTTACAACGCTTTAAACTGAAACGCTTCTTTGATGTGTCGAAATCCAGCCCATGTTTAAGTGGTTTTCCCATAGTAAGACAGCCCTCTGAATACTAATGGACCTGCATGCGGCAGGAGAATATTTTTTTCTTCCATACAATATTACATTTGAATTGTGGACCTTTATGCCATTGCCAAAGTCCTGAAGGCGAACATTGCAAATGAGCAAATAATGAAGGCATGTTTTGCATTGAGAGAGAGAGATTAGTTGGCACAATGGATTTGTACAGCACCTTCTGCCTAGGTAGAACTTTACTGAATAGCACAGAGGTCGCCCTCTGGCCTGAGCAGCGTTGAGTCCACATTTTGACAGAGAAAAGGACAAGGGAGGATGGGAGGACAGAGGCAAGGAGTAATAGGGAGGGAGCTTTTGAAGGACACAATGCCATTCAAAGGGCATATTTCCACCTTGAGGGTTTTTTAAAATGCCTTTTGTTGTTTAGTCGTCTAATAATAATAATAATAATAATAATAATAATAATAATAATAATAATAATTTATTATTTATACCCCGCCCATCTGGCTGGGTTTCCCCAGCCACTCTGGGTGGCTTCCAACTGAATATTTAAAACAGTACAGCTTCAAACATTAAAAACTTCCCTAAAGAGGGCTGCCTTCAGATGACTTTTAAAAGTAAAATAGTTGTTTATTGCTTTGACATCTGCTGGGAGGGCGTTCCACAGGGCAGGCGCCACTACCGAGAAGGCCCTCTGCCTGGTTCCCTGTAACCTTACTTCTCGCAATGAGGGAACCGCCAGAAGGCCCTCGGTGCTGGATCTCAGTGTCCGGGCTGAACGATGGGGATGGAGACGCTCCTTCAGGTATACTGGACCGAGGCCATTTAGGGCTTTAAAGGTCAGCACCAACACTTTGAATTGTGCTCGGAAACGTACTGGGAGCCAATGCAGATCTCTCAGAACCGGTGTTATGTGGTCTCGGCGGCCACTCCCAGTCACCAGTCTAGCTGCCGCATTCTGGATTAATTGCAGTTTCCGGGTCACCTTCAAAGGTAGCCCCACGTAGAGCGCGTTGCAGTAGTCCAAGCGGGAGATAACTAGAGCATGCACCACTCTGGCAAGACAGTCCGCGGGCAGGTAGGGTCTTAGCCTGCGTACCAGGTGGAGCTGGTAGACAGCTGCCCTGGACACAGAATTAATCTGTGCCTCCATGGACAGCTGTGAGTCCAAAATGACTCCCAGGCTACGCACCTGTTCCTTCAGGGGCACAGTTATGCCATTCAGGACCAGGGAATCCCCCACACCCGCCCGCCCCCTGTCCCCCAAAAACAGTACTTCTGTCTTGTCAGGATTCAACCTCAATCTGTTAGCCGCCATCCATCCTCCAACAGCCTCCAGGCACTCACACAGGACTTTCACTGCCTTCACTGGTTCTGATTTAAAGGAGAGGTAGAGCTGGGTGTCATCTGCATACTGATGAACACCCAGCCCA
This sequence comes from Podarcis bocagei, assembly GCF_964188305.1. Taxonomy (NCBI): domain Eukaryota; kingdom Metazoa; phylum Chordata; class Lepidosauria; order Squamata; family Lacertidae; genus Podarcis; species Podarcis bocagei. The sequence continues at coordinate 76,977,800 of NC_138133.1, read as the reverse complement.
AACCCCCTGATGATCTCTCCCAGCGGCTTCATATAGATATTAAAAAGCATGGGGGAGAGGACGGAACCCTGAGGCACCCCACAACTGAGAACACTCATCCCCCACCACCACTTTCTGGACACGGCCCAGGAGAAAGGAGCGGAACCACCGTATAACAGTGCCCCCAGCTCCCAGCCCCTCTAGACGGTCCAGAGTCGTGTTTGACTCTCCGTGACCCCATGAACCAGAGCATGCCTTGGAAACTCTCACTTTCTTCTCAAAGTTTCTCCTTTTTTATGTCCATGGAGTTTTCTTGGCAAAATACTGGAGTGGTTTGCCAGTTCCTTCTCCAGGTGGATCACATTTAGTCTAAACTCTCGGCTATGACCTGTCCATCTTGGGTGGCCCTGTATGGCATAGCTCATAGTTTCTCTGAGTTATTCAAGCCCCTTTGCCAAGACAAGGCAGTGATCCATGAAGGGGTTAGGATGCCTACTGGGGTCCAAAGCACAGGAACACCCCATTGTGTGTGCCCTGATCACTGGTTCCATGGACTTCAGGAACAAAGCTAGAAGGAGGCCCCCATTTACAGAGTCAGACGATTGGTGTATATGGCTCAATATTGTCCGCACTGATTGGCAGAGGCTGCCCAGGGTTTCAGGCAGGGAGTCTTTGCCAGCCCTACCTGGGAGATTCCGGGGATTGAACCTGGGACCTTCTGCATGCAAAGGAGATGCTCTGCCACTAAGCTATGGCCCCCTTCCCCCAAAGACTACCCTCCATTTCTGTAAGCAGAACGCGACTGAAAGGGTTTGCCCTCCTTGGAAGCATTTAGCTAGCAACTGCCTCTCCCCTTATGAACCAACACACGGGCCCTGCAATCATCCTCTGAGGCCCTTCTTCATGTGCCTCTTCCACGAGGGTGGAAGTCCAGAGGGTGGCAACACAAGAACAGGGCCTTTTCTGTGGTGGCTTCCCGTTTGGGGAATGCTCTCCCCAAAGAGGCTCAACGGGCACCTTCATTGCATACCTTTAGGCTCCAAGTGAAAACATTCCTCTTCTCCCAGGCCTTTGGCTAATTACAGAATCTATGGCCTTTTAAACTCTGTGTGCGTGTGTGGGTTTGGGGTGGGGTATCATTTTTGTTTGTTACTATGTTACATTTTTCACCCCATTTTAACATTGTAAACCGCCGTGTGATCCTTGAATGAAGGGCAGTATAGGGATCTGATCATAGCTGTCAACCATCCCTTATTTGGTGGGAAACTCCCTTATCCCAGCGCCGTGTCCCACTGCTGTCCCTTATTGATGATGTCCCTTAAATTTCCCGGGTTTCAAAGGAAGCAGCTCCTCTCCCTCCCTCCCTGCCAGCCAGGGAGGAGGGAGGCTCCAACTGTGTTGCTTGGCTGCGTTGCTCACCCAATAAGGAGTCTAAGAACGACTGGGGGGTGGAGCTTGCATGCCTTGTGCCGATCAAATTGGCCGCGTTGCCTTTGCTCAGCGCTTCCCAACGGAAAGGTGACGGTGGTTTTCTTTGCTGCATCCCCTTTGCTGGGTTGCTGCGCTGTAGGAACCACCGCTTGAGGCTTCATTTGGCTGCTGGCTGGGCTTTCTGCCTTTGGCTCGGAGGGGCTCAGAAGTCGAACATACCTGTGCCCGGAAAATCCCTTATTTTGGCTGCTGATCCCTTATTTTCAAGGCTGCTGGTCCCTTATTTTCAAATCTGTAAGTTGGCAGCTATGGATCTGATAAATGAATAAATTTGTGGGTAACAGGTTTCTGGGTTTTCAGTCTAATCCAACAGGGCTCTCCTCCTTTACTCCAGGGTGTGAGATGGGGAATTGGGTATGCATTGCATATCTAAGTACGAAACATGCAAGGAAATAGGCTCTTTTAAGAAGTGGTGCACTTGGGTCGGTCTTTTTCTGAACAACAATGGAAGAGTAGGCATTAGATTTCTGTGCTTGCTAGGGGATCCAGAAGCTCCATATTTTCCTGCTGAGAAATTCTGAATAGTAAGCAGCATCTAAGTAAATGAAATAAACAGAAGTATTTCTCCTCCTCCTTCTCCTTCTCCTTCTCCTTCTCCTTCTCCTTCTCCTTCTCCTTCTCCTTCTCCTTCTCCTTCTCCTTCTCCTTCTTCTTTCAATGCAGGCAGAGGTGCCTGGAGCCACAGAGCAGCTGGCCAACTGTGTGAGGCCTGACCTACGCATCTCTCCAAGCAATAGTCAGAGCTGCACGGCCTACAGAGTGGACAGACAAATGTCTTACGGATTCCTTTTCCCTCCCCGTAAGCTTAAATTTGGATATAGGGCACAGCGGCTACAGATTCTGACGCTTGCTGGCCATCTGTGCCAGTCCGAATGATGGTGATGGAACCTGAACAGGGCTCCAAACAAGGGGAAGCAAATGCATATGGGAGAGAACTTGCTGCTTTTGGTTGCTGCTGTTCCCACCGCTGAAGAGGCAAGCTGCTTCATAAGCTTGGGCAGCAGCAGCAGGTCTCTTTCAGTTTAATATCCTCCCAAGTGATCTCAGGTGATGCTGAGCACGCACATACTCTTCCCAATGCAGAGTTCTGTGAAACTTTAACCCTGCATCCTCTAACACTAACTTGAGATGATGTTAATTTACCAAATGGAAATCTGATTTATTTTATATTACCTCTCGGTCTTCTGTTCCTTGGTACCAAGGTATATTTAGCACTGTCCCTTTAGGGATACGATATTATTTCGATATTATACTATTGTTTTGCTGGTGGTGTGCAAAAATCTATTCTGCAGTCAGACCCAGGTACATGCCACAGAAAGGGAGAAGTAGGGAGGTGCAGATTCCATGCAGTGGCAGAAAAACCTGAACCCAGAAAAACGCACCCAGGGGGTCCATGGCGTCAGGGCAACCCAGTCAGATGGGCGGGGTACTTATCATCACCATCATCATCATCACCACCACACCACCACCTGCCAGGGGACTCACTTATCTTGTTAATTGCACAGTGAACTGACCCCCCCCCCAACTAAATCTTTGTCATTTTTGTGTGGTAATATCACAAATTTGGTGGTCTGTTTTTCGTATACCTAAAATCCTTTGCTTATTAGGGTCTACCCCACATTTTATTCAAAAAAATTGCCTTCGCACAGGTAGAAGGTGGAAAGATAAGTCCTTAGGATCCCTTCCCCCCAAAATTTTAAGATACTATGCTGGTTGTATTGGGTACATACACGCTTTTGCTGATCTTGCAGTTCCTATACTGGGGACTAAAAGGAACTAATGTATTGGGGAAAAGAGGGGGTTTCTAACTGGATATGTGATGGGGGCAAAGGATTAACCCCCCCTTCCACAGTCCAGCTCCACCTCCCCCTGTCAATAGCCCCAACTATTTAGGTGTGAATTTTAGTCCCTTCTACTGTGGCGCTGTGGGTTAAACCACAGAGCCTAGGACTTGCTGATCAGAAGGTTGGCAGTTCGAATCCCCACAATGGGGTGAGCTCCCGTTGCTCGGTCCCTGCTCCTGCCAACCTAGCAGTTGAAAGCACGTCAAAGTGCAAGTAGATAAATAGGTACCACTCCAGCGGGAAGGTAAACGGCATTTCCGTGCGCTGCTCTGGTTCGCCAGAAGCGGCTTAGTTCTGATGACCACATGGCCCGGAAGCTGTACGCCGGCTCCCTCAGCCAATAAAGCGAGATGAGCACTGCAACCCCAGAGTCGGCCACAATTGGACCTAATGGTCAGGGGTCCCTTTACCTTTTTACTATGGCAAACATTGCATTTAGTTTGGCTGTCTGTGTTTTGTGGCCAAAAGGAGTCCTTTTCCAGTGGACCAAGAACCAGCCAGTACTGTGTGTGCAGAGGCCTGGCCTTTATAGAGTCCAGGTGTGCCAACTTGGCCCCGCGACTGTGGATACCTGGGATGCCACACTGCATGCATTGCCCTGGCGCCGAAATTTGTGGTTGCCCGGACCCTTCATGGGGATTTTTGTGGGTGGGCAGGTACCCAGAGCCCCAGGGAGTTGGCACTTAGGCCAGAGTCTTCCCACAGGGCAACTCATTGAATGAGTTAAAGGAAGAGAATCTCTACTTGCTAAGGCATTACCTACTAGCCCCTGGGATTAAATGGCTGTAGTGTCCTCTTGTCTTAGGAAAAGCACACAGAAGTCATAGAGAAGCATGCATGCATAACCAAATATCGGAAAGAGTGTCATCTCAGGTGTTAAGGTCATCAGAGGGGGTTCTCTTGGTGGTTGCACCCAGGAATTTCTGGAAGTAGTGGCTGTTGCCCAGGGCATTTTCTGTGGCAGCCTCTGAGCTGTGGAGTCCCTGCCCCACAGATGTGTATCTGACACCTTCCTTACGTAGTTTTCATATGACGTTTGTCCTGTCCTTTAACAACTCATTTATCTATTTGTTTTTAACAGATTTTTATACTGCATTTTTTTCTATTGTTGTAGCCTGTTCTGGGACCTTATGAAGGGTAGAGGGATGCTCAAGAGACCATCACTATTTGTGGGTGTGAGGGGGAAGAGGGCTAGATCAACGCTCTCCCCATTCAATGCTTTCTCCAAGTACAGGGGATATCTGTCCTTGCAGCGTCTCAGTAGATACCATATCCACCAATATAAAGTAATCCCGACAGAAGGTATCTTTTTCTCTTTCAGAACTCAGTTCCTCAGCAGATGCAAAATACGATGCTTTTCTAATAACGAATGTCATTCCGATGTATCCTGCCTTCAAAAGTACGTACCTGGTTCTGACCTGCATTGGTAAAACTCTGCTTCTGGCTCTTCGGCGCATGTGTCTCTCTTCAGAGAGGCAGTGAATAAGGAAAATAACTCATTTAGGGTGCAAGTTCTCTCCACAGGGCTTAAAAGCTGTATGAGAACTTACTAGGTCTTAAGCCCCAGCATCTGCTTTCAATGCCAGGGCAGAATCCTTGGGGAAATGAGTCTACCTGGTAATTTCATCTACCTGATAATTTCAGTGTGCACCAGGAAGCAGGGAAAGATCAGATTGTGCGTGCATGTTTTAAATCAGTACTTTTAATGTTACGTTTTAACAGTACCGTTCACAAACCTTCTCATAAGTTTGTGTACAAGGCCTGGTCTTTATGTGCCACTGAAAAGACCACAGAAATGGCACGAGGCAAGGCTCCCTAGGAAAGCTATTCTATAACCAAGGTGCCATTACTGAAAAGGCCCTCTCCCTGGTAACTATCTGCCTCGCTTTTCTTGGGAGCTCCACCCAGAGCACAACCTAGGAAGAGGATCTTAAGGTTTGGGTAGGTATATCTGAGAGAAGGCAGTCTTTAAGTAACCTTTTCCCAAGCTCTTAATGGCTTTAAATTGGGCCCAGAAACAGACTAGGAATACAAAAACCAACATCATGCAAACCAGAAATAATAATAATAATAATAATAATAATAATAATAATAATAATAATAATTGTTGTTTATATGCCTCCCATCTGACGGGGTTGCCCCAGCCATTCTGGGCAGCTTCCAACAAATTAAAACATCATACACAGTAGAACATCAAACATTAAAAAATTCTGTATACAGGGCTCCCTTAAGGTGTTTGCTGAGAAGGAGGCACCCTGAGCTGAAGAAGACAGCAGAGGCACTCCTCCAGATGAATTGTTTATTTGAGCATTCATCCTAATTTGCTTGCACAGAAGCTATATGCCTTCCTGTCAATCAGTTGCCGTCCCATACTTTTTAATGTGCTTCCCCATCACTTTCCTAACTGCAAGAAGCCTAGATTATTATTTTTTACAAGTGGATTTGATGTGACTAAGCACTTTTAAACCACTTGAATTGCAAAACCGTGAGTTTCCAGTGTGCAATTTAATCCCTCCCTAGGAACGCCGACAGACTGGCAGCGACTCATGAGCGAGTCTGTAAAAGCCTTGGTGCCTAAATGGGGCCATTGTAGGCACTGCTTGCCTGCGGAAGGCATCCTAAAAAAACACAAAAAACAGCACAGGGCAAATAGCATGATCCACCTAAAAGCACAATGTTGGGGAGCTGCAGTTGGCATCTATGTGTGCTTGCATGCGTAAGGTCATGTGTAAGGACAGCAACAGAATCCCATCCTGTTTTTGTAGACAAGAACAATGTGATATCTGTGTGGTGCCCATTGCAATGCCAGTCTCAGAGTGGCACTGTGTATTTCCTTTGTTTTGGACTGGCCAGAGGGAGGGAATTGAGAGAACAAAACATGGGAGCAGGAAAATAAAAATAAAAACAGAAAAAAATAAAATGAATTTGTATGATCTGCTGATCTTGGTTACTTGACCCAAAAGCATGGGAAGTGAATCTTTGAATACTGTGCCAGGTTATTGAATATGAATGCATAAACACAGAATTGGTGGACTATGTACTATGTTTTTAAAAATAATTGTCCTTGAGAATTATGGTTTTTATTAAACGTTTTCAACGTAAAATACAATAAAAGCCAAACTAATCTAGAGAAAAGAAATATGAAAAGGGAGAAAATAAAGGAAGAGGAAGAAAAGAAGAATAAGTAAATACAAGGCCCTTTATCACAATTATAACTTAACCCTTATTCCACACACAGAAGAGGAGCTGGGAGCTTCCCCCTCTTCTCCCAGCTTGGGAGGTGCTCTCCGCTCTGCCCCTCATTCAGGGCTCTTCATCGTCTGCCAATCCCCTTCCTGTGTGCATCTTCATTAATCCAAGATAGAAGACTTCAAAAAAATCAAAGCATAAATAAATGCATATACAGTGGTACCTCGGGTTACAGACACTTCAGGTTACAGACTCCGCTAACCCAGAAATAGTACTTCGGGTTAAGAACTTTGCTTCAGGGTGAGAACAGAAATCGTGCTCCGGCGGCGTGGCCGCAGCGGGAGGCCCCATTAGCTAAAGTGGTACCTCAGGTTAAGAACAGTTTCAGGTTAAGAACGGACCCCCAGAACGAATTATGTTCTTAACCTGAGGTACCACTGTAGAATCAACAGAAGTTTCTCTTTCTTAATCCACATGAGAAGTGACTTTTATAAACCACATTTCCTCTTATTGCTTTTAAAGATAATTCTCTCTCTCTCTCTTAAATTCAGAGGTGTGGAATTACTTTCAACGGGTTTTGGTGAAGAGATATGCCATTGAGCGGAACGGAGTCAATGTTATAAGTGGCCCGATCTTTGATTACGACTTCGATGGTTTGCATGATACGCCGGACAAGATAAAGCTGTAAGAATCTTCTCCTCTAGGCTGGAGTCTCTTTTGAATGCCAATCTAGGAGTTGAACTGAACACTGGGACTTAGCTATGCATGCATAAAGTTAAAGTACCCCTGACCATTAGGTCCGGTCGCGGATGACTCTGAGGTTGCGTGTTCATCTTGCTCTATAGGCTGAGGGAGCTGGTGTTTGTCTGCAGAAAGTTTTTCCGGGTTATGTGGCTAGCATGACTAAGCCGCTTCTGGAGAACCAGAGCAGTGCATGGAAATGCCGTTTACCTTCCCGCCAGTGTGGTGTAGTGGTTAAGAGCAGTAGTCTCATAATCTGGGGAACCGGGTTCGTGTCTCTGCTCCTCCACATGCTGCTGCTGGGTGACCTTGGGCTAGTCACACTTCTTTGAAGTCTCTCAGCCCCACTCACCTCACAGAGTGTTTGTTGTAGGGGGAGGAAGGGAAAGGAGAATGTTGGCCGCTTTGAGACTCCTTAAAGGGAGTGAAAGGCGGGATATCAAATCCAAACTCTTCTTCTTCTTCTAACATACCTGTTTCCTTATGTGTGTGAAGAGGATTTTGCCATCATTCTAGAAGGAACCTTCCAAGTGTTGTTGAACTCCCAAACCCTCAGCATTCCTGCTGGCCATGATAGCTGTTGAAGTCCAACAACATATTCTGGAAAATCTAGTATCCCAACTTTTGTTGCAAAAACTTGATATACTATAAATCCTTTTTAATAGGTAGCTGAACTGGGGGCTGTTATTTACCCAAAATCTGTTTCAACATGTCCTTTAGGTATGTTTGTAATTTTAAAAAATAACCAAAACCCCTCTCCTTTCTTCTAGGTATGTGGAAGGAAGTTCAATCCCAGTCCCAACCCATTACTATAGTATTATAACAAGTTGTTTAGATTTCACTCAGCCAGCTGACAAGTGTGATGGACCACTGTCTGTTCTGTCATATATATTCCCACACCGTCCAGACAATGATGAGAGCTGCTTTGTAAGTTTGAAGAGATACCTTTGCTTTTTTTCCTTCTGAAACCAGGAAACGGGAAGAAAAGAGGGAGTAACTTCCAGTCTTGTTCGGCTGCAGTGATGTTCTGTCTCTTTGTTCTACCTGATGCAGGTCAGGAATTCTGTAATTAAGCTAAAAGTCCAAAAAGTGAAACTTCCAGCCCATGATTTGGCGGTACGGAATTTTGCTCCCTTGCATTTTGGTGCAGGGGGGGGGCATATGGGGTGAATTTCAGAGGATGGGAAGCAAAATTTGCTGACACATCACCTGCTTTTCAGATGTTGGTGTCCAGTGTGTATTCGTTTAATCCTGAAAGAGAAAAGAAATAGGAAAGAGCTGTATTCATATTTCATAAATCGGAATTAAAACTATCCCAGATAAAGTTTATTCCCACTTCAAATTTTAATTTGTTTTGACATTTGTTGTCAAATTGGAAAATCATTGAGGACAATGAAACAAATGTGACTGCAGTGAACATGGTTTGAAATGAATTTAATGACCAAATACTGAAACAGAAGCAGGGTTTAATAATGGGAAGAATTGATGCCACAAGAACAGCAGCAATCTTATATGCCCAAAGTTCTAATAACCTGAGAATTATCCAGCACCAATTTGAATAATTCAGGGTGATAAATTGTGAATGTTCACAAACATGGCCAACCAGGTTGAAAACAACAAGAAATGACTTTCTCTTTCTCTCTTTCTCTTTCCCAGTAAAGCATGTTAAATCACTGAACTATGCAAAAGTATGCAGTTCATTAATTTCTATATACAGGCAACTCTGAATTTACGTGGGGGTTACGTTTTGGGGATGGTACATAAAGCCAAAATTGCCAATAGTCAAAACACATTGGGTGTTGTGGCGGGTGGGATGACCAACATATATATATATATATATATATATATATATATATATATATATATGCATTTCCAGATGTTAGACTGCAGCTTCTATCATCCAGCAGGCCAATGGTCAAGAATGATGAAAGTTGCAGTCCAACAACATCTGGGGAACCAAGATTGGGAAAGGCTGCTTTTGAGATGTAAGACTCCCAAGGAACACAGGTAAGCAATCACAGACTACTTAACACTGTAAGTGCTCTGGGCTTGCTTACCTGTGTTCCTCACAAGTGATGCTTATTAAGCCTATTTACACAGCAGAAGAGTTCCATTGTGAAAACAGGCGTAGGCAGCCAGATTTGCCATCTGCTTCTGTTGATTTAAACATGTAGAGATTTGCACTCAGCTTCTTTCCGATGGGAACAGTTTGGTGTGTGTGTCTCTCCTCTAAGCACTCTTAAGGGCTTGGATGAACCATTTAACACATCCATACTTGGCTAGAGAGGTGCTACTTCTTCACAATTAATCATTGCAAGTAGTAGCAATCATCTCTAGAGTGCTATTAGTAAAGAGGAGAAGAAGTAAAGTCATTTCTCAAGGGGAGAGGAGAGGTAAAAAGGGATGAAGGCCAATGCAGTTTATAGACTTTCTAATAACAAATTGTAAGTTGTGTGTGTGTGAGAGAGAGAGGTGTATACACACTTGTACAAGTATAATGTATGCAAGGTATATTTTGAGCAGAGGATCAGAAAAGAGCAGGTATTTAACTGTTCTATTTGCTGGTGGTTTGTTGTTTAAAACAACCCCCTTCCACAAACGAACTGTGTGTCCCCCCCAAAAAAATATGTTTGCTTGTGTGTGCTTTTACGAAGGCGAGCAGAAAACAGCAAGCAGGGAAAAAGGGCAAAGCAACCCTTTTCTTCCTGCCAGACCTCAGTTTTAAAATCTCAGTAGTTGGAGCAGTTGATGCAGGTTTTCTGTGGAAATTTTTTATTTTCAGTTTGCATCAGGGTTAACATTCTGATGTCCTGGAATGGCGGGTGGGGGAAAATATTTGACTCACAAAACAATGTCTTAATTATGTGAAATATACTCGGAGTCCTGTAGTGATTTCATGCTCTTTATTGCAGCTTGTAAAACAGTGATTGAATTGCCCCCCAAACCTCAGGCTTTTATATACATTAGTTATACAATGAGTCCCGTCTGATTGGCTGATTTTGCTTCCCTCCTGGAACCTGATTGGTCTTTTCCTGCAAGCCAATCAGATGTTGCATTCTAGGATCCTGTTTGCCTATTGTTCTAGGATCCAAGCTTGGTACATAACAATATGTAACTGCTCTGGATTTTCAAGATAGTTTCAAATGACACTGCACCACCTGGTGGCTGCGTACAACCTTCCAATATGGCAGTTGCATCCATGTGGGGAGCCAATTGCCTTCTGTAGGGCCTAGAGGTAAAACCAACCTTTGCTAGCCTCTTGGTGACAGCAGTGTGGTTGGAAATCACTTCACAGCCATGTAGAACCAGGGTGCGTGATGCTACGTGTTGTGTGAAATACAACATTTGGGTTTAGAATGCAGCCTTAAACAGGGATCCTTACATTTTTTAGTCAACGTCTTATATTAAACATTGCTATGAAATACCGAAAATCTGGAACAAATGTAGAATAGCGAATGGGAGCCGAAGTATTCAAAACCGACCTGGGGCTGGGATAGCATGAGACAATCTTGGGGTTGTGTGTTTTAGCTCCACCTTGAGTAATAATAATAATAATAATAATAATAATAATAATAATAATAATAATTTATTTATACCCTGCCCATCTGGCTGGGCTTCCCCAGCCACTCTGGGTGGCTTCCAACAAAATATTAAAATACAGTAATGCATCAAACATTAAAAGCTTCCCTTTTAATGCCTTCAGATTCTTCAGACGTCTGCCTTCAGACGTCTGCCTTCAGATGTCTTCTAAAAGTCTGGTAGTTGTTGTTCTCTTTGACATCTGGTGGGAGGGCGTTCCACAGGGCGGGTGCCACTACCAAGAAGGCCCTTTGCAAATTCCTTCATTTGCAGGAGCTTGGACTAGATTACCCTCGTGATCCCTTCCAAGTCTACAGCTCATGGGTAGGCAAACTAAGGCCCGTGGGGCGGATATGGCCCAATCGCCTTCTCAGTCCAGCCCACGGATGGTCCAGGAATCAGCGTGTTTTTACATGAGTAGATTGTGTCCTTTTATTCAAAATGCATCTCTGGGGTATTTGTGGGGCCTGCCTAGTGTTTTTACATGAGTAGAATGTGTGCTTTTATTTAAAATGCATCTCTGGGTTATTTGTGGGACATAGGAATTCGATCATTCCCCCCCCCCCAAAAAAAAATAGTCCGGCCCCCCACAAGGTCTGAGGGACAGTGGACCGGCCCCCAAGTTTGCTGACCCCTGCTACAGCTCTACCATTCTATGAGACATCAACTTTCCCTGCAGGTTCTTCTTCACAAATTGCAAACCCTGTGTTTATAAAGACCATAGTTTAAGTAAAATAAATTATGGAGAGTGGGACGCTCACTTTAAGAAGGGAGAGTGCACGTTTGAATGAACGAATGAAACTTTATTTGCGTCAGCCATCGGCCATAGCAACAAAAGAACATTGCGGTATATACAGAACAAAATAAAATAGTCACATTGCCTTTCAATTCCAGAACTCCTCCGAGGACGAGTCCCGGTGGGTTGAAGACCTATTGAAAATGCACACCGCCAGAGTACGCGACATTGAGCAGCTCACAAGCCTGGATTTCTTCCGGAAGACCAGCCGAAGCTACACAGAAATCCTCTCTTTAAAGACATACCTGCATACATTTGAAAGCGATATTTAACCTTCCTCTTTAAACTCAGCCCATCCATCCTCTCATGAAGCGGTGTATATTTTTATATTATATTTATTAATTTGAAACAGGACATTAAAATTATTAGTCGTACTTTTTGTTTGTTTGTTAATCTTGCATCAAATCTTAAAATATATTAAAGTCTTGTGTCAGTTGTTTTTGATTTTATTTTATTTTTAACGTAGGGTGTATGTTTTGGTCTCTCCCTGTCTGCCCTCCCTTGCCCCCAAGCTGAGATTTTTTGAGTGCTTGCTGACACTCAAGTCTCTTGGTCAAAGCTTTTTCAAATGGTGCTGCAGAGTTGATTAATTACTTGGAGGAAACCTTTTTAATTTTCCAGCACTCCCTTACCTTCTGGTTTTTTTTTTTTTGGTTTTTTGTTTAGTCCTGTACTGTGTATCAAACATGTAAAATGACAATTACTGTTAACTATGTGATAGACATATTTAAGCTCCATAGAGAATAGAAACTTAAATATAATAAAACCACACATTCAGGTTTTTTTTACTTTGTGTTCCTTTCTCGCACAGCGTTTTGAAATTCTGGATGTCAGATTCTTTTCCCTTAGGTTGGGTTTCCAACCTGCTACTACTCTATGGCTCCAACAGGACGTAAACTTACTGCATGGACTTAAATATGACCCTCTAGTTTTAAATGCAGCAGACTGAACATCCGTGGAAAAATTAAATTAATTCGGGTAACATGGTGAGGTCAGAGGTTGGAGCTATAATGCCCTAACCCAGGCTTGGCCCTCCAGATGTTTTTGGCCTACAACTCCCATGATCCCTAGCTAGCAGGACCAGTGGTCAGGGATGATGGGAATTGTAGTCTCAAAACGTCTGGAGGGCCGAGGTTGAGGAAGCCTGCCCTAAATGCTTTGAAATGCTGCTGTCACTCTCAAGAAGCCCTGCCCAGGGATAGGGGGATAAATTTGATTCAATTCACATTCATAGACAAATCTCGACCTAATTCACACTTCCCAAAGCATTACGTGAACCAAAATGCAGCCATCTTTGAAATGTGCACTTCTCTGAATTCTGAGGTGCAAGTTATCCAGCCCAAGGAATATCTACAAAATTAATATATTAGGGTAAAGTGAGCATAAAAGTACATGTGTTAGTAAAAAGAACCTACAAAAATGCATTATATTACGCAAACTTTCCTTTGCCAAACTGCACGTTGAGAGAAATTAGTACTAAAATGCTGAAGAATTTTCACAGGGATTTGGTTTTTTTAAAAAAATAAAAAAATAAGTTTGTGAACCGATGTGAAGAACTGGATTTCAGAGCGGACAAACCAAGACAGACAAATTCACTCATCCCTAATATAGAAGGGCACCCTAATTCCTTCGTGCAGAGCGAATCCTGGGTTTGCTGGAACTTGACGTGACCTGATATACAGTGGTACCTTGGGTTACATATGCTTCAGGTTACAGACGCTTCAGGTTACAGACTCCGCTAACCCAGAAATAGTACCTCGGGTTAAGAACTTTGCTTCAGGATGAGAACAGAAATCGTGCTCCGGCGGCGCAGCAGCAGCGGGAGGCCCCATTAGCTAAAGTGGTGCTTCAGGTTAAGAACAGTTTCAGGTTAAGAACGGACCTCTGGAACGAATTACGTACGTAACCAGAGGTAGCACTATATTGCCATGTGTCCCTAATCCAGCCTGCCTACGTTTTCCTCTGGCCATGCTTGCCATGGCATTCAGAAGGTGGGGAATGTGGACCTCAAGTTGAAAAAGATTCCTTGCCACTGTCCTACCAGGAATGATCCAGTTCAGCCCTCCAGCTACCTGGGGAAGGAACTGAATAGTGATGTTTAGGGCTCCTGGGTAAGAGGATGCAAGAAGTGAGGAAATAGCACCCATATTTCTTTCCAATGCTCCTGAAGCCCTACCCTGCTGTGGTGTGCTTCAAGGCTCAAAATGGTGGCTAGCCATAAGGGGAGTTTTCTAGAGAATGGGAAATAGGATCTCTGTCCCCCTTTATCCTTGCAACCACACTCACTATTGTGCTCTCTATAACCTCCATGTTGCAGATCCACTTCACCCTAATTCCTTCAGGATACTGTCCATCCCTCTTTTCCTTTTAAACTTGTTTCCATTTTCTCTTCTGTACTTGACACCCTCAACATTTTGTCAGCCCAGGAAGCAACTGGATACAGGCCCTTAAAATAATAATAATAATAATAATAATAATAATAATAATAATAATAATAATAATAATGTACAAACCAACATTCTCAGAGTATGTGAAAACCATGGTTTGTTTCATGTGCCCTGCTTGCAAATTGATAAGCACTTCACTATATAAACTTGATATTCTGACAGAAGTCTGTGTGTTTACAAGAGAATAGGTGTCGGACATTTTGTGGGCATCCCTCCCTCATTTATGAGTGGATTGTGTTTTTAATAGAGTAGAAAAGAACTCTCCATCATTTCCAAATACAGGAGAACATTATATAATCTATGGTTGTGTAGTCACCATACATTTAAAGCACATAACTTTCCACGAAGAATCCTGGAAAGTAGTTTGTTAAGGGTGCTGGAAATTGTAGTTTTGTGAGGGGTAAACTACAGTTCGCAGGCATATTTGCGGGAAGTCGTGTGCTTTGAATTACGGTATAAACACAGCAGCCTAATTCTCCACACCAAGGCAGGGTTTTCTGTTCTCTGTTCCCTAGCATACTGGCCAGTTCCATCTCGAATTAAAGCATGCTGTGTTAGTTTTAACAAGGGATAACAGAGATTTTAATTGGCACCTATGCTGACCGGGTCTCGTAGTGCTACTCAATGAATGAATAATAATGTTTTCATGTCCCAAAGTAATAAGGTTGCCCACGGAAACTCTAGCCAGGTCAGTTTTCTTTGGAAGAGAAAGCACTAGAGGCAAAATTACTGCATTAATAAATAAATAAATAAATAAATAACCCAGGTAATTACACACTTCCAATATTTCACAGATAAAAGTAGAGACACTCTTGGGTGTACTTGCAACACACTTATTTACAGTGATGCTCATTTGCATTATTTCCCAGAACATTTTTAAAGAAAATAGTCCTGAGGGAAGCATTGAATGAGAGCACAAAAAGCACTGGTAGGAGGTTGTGCTTGACCCTTCCATTCCCATCATTTGATTATTCAAAAGCCCTTCCCAAGCTGGTTTTCCATATGAGGAAAAGACACATGACCCCTGTTGGTGAAAAACAGCTTGGGGAACAGCAGAAAGAAAAATGAGTAAACCACACCTCTCCGCCCTCTGTGCTTTTATTTGCAGCCACCAAGACTGCTTTGCGTCTTAAAAAAGCAAAAGCTAAACATTGCAATACAGACGTACCTTGGTTCTCAAATGCCTTGTTACTTGTACATTTTGGCTCCTGAACACCCAAAACACAGAAGTAAGTGTTCTGGTTTTCAAACGTTTTTTGGAAGCCAAACATCCAACACAGCTTCTGCTTGAGTGCAGGAAGCTCCCACAGCCAATCAGAAACCGTGTCTTGGTTTTCTAACAGTTTTGGGAGTCAAACGGACTCCTGGAATGGATTAAGTTTTAGGACCAAGGTTCCACTGTATAATGAAACATCACAATGACTGAAATAAGGATGGAGCTATGTATTTAGATGCGGGTGGCATTGTGGTGTAAACCACTGAGCCCAGGGCTTGCTGATCAGAAGGGAGGTGGTTCGAATCCCCACGACGGGATGAGCTCTCATTGCTCAGTCCCAGCTCTTGCCAACCTAGCAATTTGAAAGCATGTCAAAGTGCAAGTAGATAAATAGGTACCACTCTGGTGGGAAGGTAAATGGCGTTTCCGTGCATTGCTCTGGTTCGCCAGAAGTGGCTTAGTCATGCTGGCCACATGACCCGGAAGCTGTATGCCAGCTCCCTTGGCCAGTAAAGCGAGATGAGTGCCGCAACCCCAGAGTTGTCCGCGACTGGACTTAACGGTCAGGGGTCCCTTTACCTTTATGTATGTAGAAGCAACAGCTAGCTTCATGGTTTCCCCTACATTGTGATTTTTGTGTCAAGGCTGGCAATATATTGACAGGTCAGAAATTATGAAACCAATATCACAATATGGACTTGAAATCAGTTTTGGATGATAAATTGCCCAGCCCAATCGTAACTATATAAATATGATGGAATACAAATTCATCAAACCGTTAATACATCTCAGTGCAAACTAATCGTGATTCAGAAGATCAGAAACAGCTGCTAAGCACCAGCCCTATCCCAGGTGACATGACACTCTCCGCGAAGGGACTTCTTCGTCCAGTGCAGCAAAAGCACACTCCCAGGCCACACGATCTCCCATAGTTTTCAGCCTCAACTTTTTAAACCCTCAAATAAAGAGTTTACATAACTCTTTTATAAAGACTTATTAAAAATAACACTTCTATATTGTCTTCAGAGAAGTGAGGCAACATGTTCTATAGAAGATATAGAGCATCTACCCTGTTTTTTCTCCATGTGGGATAGTTAAGATAATACCTTTCCACAGCCCCTTTTGGAAGATTGATTGATTGATTGATTCTGTTTTTATGCCGCTTTTCATTCAAATAAATCCCAAAGCGGCTTACAAACAAAAGATAAAAATATCATAATGGAACATCACGAATACAGCATAAATTGTATAGAATACTTAACAAGTCATCAGTAAGACAATCACAAATAAAACAATTGCCATCTACGTAACACTATTAACAGAACAACTAAAAAAATAAGCTAAACATCACAGTTACACCAATTACAGGATTCACAAAGTACGACAGCATTCATATCTATAAAACAGTATTAAAACATTAACAAAATAGCAACAAAACAAACAAACAAAGCCCTGTTGAATTTGTTGAAGAGTATTCCGGGCTCTCTCCTTGCAGAGGCACAAGCCCCAGACAGCAAGAGATGTGTCCATCTGATAGCCCAACTATATTATTAGACGGCCCTTTTCACTCCGTTTTATAGGGGAAGTGCAAATATTCTCAATTTCTGAGGACATTCGGTGGTCTGACTAATCCTTATTAAAGGAGACGTCCCAGCGGGCCTGTGATTATAGACCTCCTATTAAAGTGAGCATTGATTCTTGCAGACATGGATTAAAAGCACAGAGCTCCCCTCAGAAAAGTGCCAGCAGTTGACTGCGATACACTTCGCCTTTGGACGGGAACCGCAGTTTCCAGTTTTGAAAGTCTGTCTGTCTCACCATGTTCTTGGCAAAGGGCTCGGCCGTTTGCTCACAGCTCCTAACCCGGCACTAAAAATAATGCCGATTGATTTTCCAGAAGCAGAAAATATACCGCTGAAAACAACCTTTGATCTTCAGAAATAGGTCTGAGGCCCGAGCGCACATAAATTACTTGCCTTTTGTGCATCTGCTGTCTGGAAAAGTAATTGTACGTTTCGGCAGCTCGGCTGTGAGTGGGCTTCTTTGTTTGTGTTTTAACCATTCACAGGTGGCTAGTTTCTACACACACACACACACACACACGCAACCCTTTCTGTTCTCCATCCAAACCACTGAGAGGCATTATTAAGAGTTCAAGGGGACATTCTAGCATGACCGGGGCTTGCTGAGGTCTCATAGTCACCTAGAGAGGCCCAGGAATGCTCCACTGTTGAGTCAAGGTCCTTCTCAAGCACAGAAAGCTGCACAGATCATTGGCCCATCTTGTTCATTCGTGTCAACACTGACGGACAGTGTCTCTCCAAGGTTTCAGACAGCGAGCATTCCCAACCTGACCTGGAGACACCAGGGATTGTGAAATATACTCGGAGTCGAGAGTGGATTTCATGCTCTTTATTCAGCTCATAGCAGTGAGGAGAAATGGAAGTTCCCCCAGAATGTCTGCTTTATATACATTATTTACACAATGGGCCCCACGTGAGTGGCTAATTCCAGGATTCACCTGTAGGCCAATCAGGTTGCGGATTCACTTCCACCTGGAGCTGGATTGGGTGGCTCCTGTGGACCAATCAGACTGCTGCATTCTGGGCCCTATTGTTTTAGGACCAATCAGACGGCTGCCTTTTGGATCCTATTCAACTCAGTACATAACAGATTGGAACTGGCAGCCCCTTGGAAAATATGAAGCAACAATCCAATTATTCGGATGGACAGCTCCCTTCGATGTTCAATACATCAATAAAAGGGATACACAGATCCTCAGAATATTCTTATTTTCCAGGGACAGTCCCAGACTTACAGAAGCCATCCCGGTTTCTGATTTGATCCCAGAAGGTCCTGCTTTTCCTTAGGATGTCCCTAAGGAAGTTATGGAGTTATTCTGAGCAGAGGAGATAAGTAACTTTACAACCTTTAGAAGACAACTGAAGGCAGTCCTGTATAAGGAAGTTTTAAAATGTTTTATTAGGTTTTTGCATATGTTGGGAGCCACCCAGAGTGGCTGGGGCAACCCAGTCAGTTGGGTGGGGTATAAATAAATAAAATATTGTTATTGTGGGTTAAGCCACAGAGCCTAGGACTTGCCGATCAGAAGGTTGGTGGTTCGAATCCCCACGACGGGGTGAGCTCCCATTGCTCGATCCCTGCTCCTGCCAACCTAGCAGTTCAAAAGCATGTCAAAGTGCAAGTAGATAAATAGGTACCACTCCAGCAGGAAGGTAAATGGCGTTTCCGTGCGCTGCTCTGGTTCGCCAGAAGTGGCTTAGTCATGCTGGCCACATGACCTGGAAGCTGTACGCCGGCTCCCTTGGCCAGTGAAGCGAGATGAGCGCCGCAACACCAGAGTCAGCCACGACTGGACCTAATGGTCAGGGGCCCCTTTACTAGCTTTAACTTTTTTGACTGTTTTTAGATGCAGTTCAGTGACCACCTGATTTGCTTCCTGCATTTGGCTGAATCCTAGATAAGAATAAGAATAAGAATATCTTTATTGTCATTGCCCCCTTTGGGGACAACGAAATTACTTGACTGCTCCATAAAAACACTAATTAAACAATACGATATAATACAGCAAGGGAGATTAGATGACTTCCCATTCAGGGCCGAGATCGCTCTGGAGAAGAAGCTATTCTTAAGACGGCACGTTCTTGTCTTCATCGTCCTGTATCTCCGTCCCGACGACAAGAGCTCGAAGAGACAGTGACCAGGATGCGATGGATCTTTTACTATGTCCAGTGCCTTCCTATGGCACCTTGTGGCATAAATCTGCTCTAGGGTGGAGAGTGGGCAGCCAACAATGCTCTCTGCTGCCTTAAGAACCCTGCACAACCCCATCCTGTCCTGGGCAGTACAGCTTCCGTACCACACACATAAGCCATAAGTGAGCACGCTCTCAATGGCACAGTGATAGAAGGCAAGCAGCAGTTCACTGAGTTTGTTGCTCTAGTTCAGAAGTGGGGATACAACCTGTGGCTCTTGGGTTTAACATTATATGTTGTTGTTGTTATTATTATTGTATTGATATGCTACTAGCATACCAAAATGTCTTCTAAGCAGTTTGCGACTATAAAATCAAGACGTAATGAAAATGCACAATAACTTTGCATTGATGAAGATGATGATGAATAATTAAATTTGAATACCGCTCTATACCCTCAGGTCTCAGGGCAGTTCACAGAATAAAATTACAAGGAATGCGGCCCCTGAGGGAGAATAAGAGGTTCCCAGCCCCTGTTCTAGTTTCACATTTGGTGTTTGTTTTTATTGCTGCTTGCTGTCTTGAATATCCTATGGAAGCTGCTGTTTTAGGATACAGTGGTACCTCTGGTTAAGTACTTAATTCGTTCCAGAGGTCCGTTCTTAACCTGAAACTGTTCTTAACCTGAAGCACCACTTTAGCTAATGGGGCCTCCCGCTGCCGCCGCGCTGCCAGAGCACGATTTCTCTTCTCATCCTGAAGCAAAGTTCTTAACCTGAGGTACTATTTCTGGGTTAGTGGAGTCTGTAACCTGAAGTGTATGTAACCTGAAGCGTATGTAACCTGAGGTACCACTGTATTGTGATTAGTATTATGACTGACGTTATTGCAAGCCACTTTGATCATGCTTTTTTGGGAGGAGTAGTGGAATAAAAAACGTTTAAGTGGGATGTTGCAGTGCTGTGTTTTGCACTAGTATTTACTGAATGCATAAACATAATAAGGTGGGGAAGAGAAAGGGTTACTGTCCAAAATTTCTCAGAAACTGCAATGGTCCTCAGATCTAACAGCTTAAATAAGATGTTTGTTGTCACTTGAATGCCTTACTAGTCAATTGTTCTGGCTGCTCCCATGGTGGCAAATGTAGCCATATTGCGATTGTATACAAAAAAGTGGCCCTCAGTTAACTTTCTTGTGCTGGGATTTGGTATGTGTGTACATAGGTGTGTTATACACGGTAACCCAACAAATTGCTGGATAACTGGAATCATTGGAAGTAGAAGTATATTTAAGACTATTAACAGCACAATCCTATATAATCTCCTCAATGTGCTTTAGCCCTATATGCTGTATTTACTCGAATCTAATACTCACTTTTTTTGGCCAAATTATGTTGTGAAAATTGAGGTGCGCATTAGATTCGATGGCACATTTACATTCGCCAGCAAATACTTTTTTTGGCTTCAAGGTTCTGAAAATTGAGGTGCACATTAGATTCGATGTCACATTAGACCCGAGTAAATACGGTATTTATTTGGTCATTTAAAAAACAAACAACCCCTGCCTTGCCATATTTCCCAAAGAAACTCAAGGCAGATGGCAATAATGCTACAATATAAAACAAATAACATTCCAAACCCAATAACACAAGCTGAAGTTCCTGGGAGTAAGTCCCATTGAAATCAATAGGGCTAAAACTGCACTGCAGTGGCCAGTATTTCTGCAAATACGTGAATTAAAATGTCCTGTTTACAAGCTTTTTGTATAAAAACATTACCAGTGACGACTTCTTTTTTCATTTTGCACCATCTAGTGGCAGCACAAAGGAAAACATTAGTCAAAGCAGCCATTAACTGTAAATTGTTAACGCTCTACTGTGTAGTATTTATAAAGTTCCCTGTATTCACCCTCTTGGCACCAGCAATCCAGTTCAGGGTAAGGATGCTACCAAATTTCCTCGCTTCTCTGGGTAATTGTTGATTTGGTTCAAAACCTTCTAGACCAGACATGGGCAGACTTGGCCCTCCAGATGTTTTGGGACTAAAACCCATCATCCCTAGCTAAAAGGACCAGTAGTCAGGGATGATGGGAGTTGTAGTCCCAAAACACCTGGAGGGCTGAGTTTGCCTATGCCTGTTTTAGACCAGTCACCAGACTTTAAATAAGTCACCTTTGCATCGCCAGAAAAGGGAACACAGATTTCCATCAAGTTTTCTTAACCCAAAGGTAAAGGTAAATGGACCACAGACCATTAGGTCCAGTCGTGGCCGACTCTGGGGTTGCGGCACTCATCTCGCTTTATTGGCCGAGGGAGCCGGCGTACAGCTCCCGGGTCATGTGGCCAGCATGACTAAGTCATTTCTGGCAAACCAGAGCAGTGCACGGAAACGCTGTTTGCCTTCCCGCCAGAGCGGTACTTATTTATCTACTTGCACTTTGACGTGCTTTTGAACTGCTAGGTTGACAGGAGCTGGGACTGAGCAACAGGAGCTCACCCCGTCGTAGGGATTCGAACCGCCGACCTTCTGAACGGCAAGTCCTAGGCTCTGTGGTTTAACCCACAGCGCCACCTGTGCCTTAAACCATATATAGCTGCAAATTTAGAAATGGGCGATGTCTAGTGATGTGCAAGTGAAAGCATGTTTGTGCCAGGAATCGTTCCCTCTCCTCCTCACCTGTGCAGGCCAAAGTAACCCCCCTAAAAGCCTCTCTTGAGAGTTGGGGGGACTCCTGTGGGATGAGTTGGACATTGCTGCAAGGGAAGAGGGAGAACTGCTCTCAATTAAGCAGAGCAACCATGTTTCAGCAGAGTGCATGAGCTGTGTTTTGCATCAGGTTTTTCAAAGCCAGCTTCACTCAATGACTCAAAATCAGCTTGCATTTTGAGTACCCAGGGTGCATACCCCACAACGGTCCCAAATAAATCGGGACATCTTGTTTTTTGAGTGCTGCAGCCCCGAAAGACATTCAGGGTACAATCTTTCACAGGTCACATGACTCATGTGGGAGAAGATGTGTCTCCTGGTTTTCCACTGTGACATGTTGGAGGGTATGAGTGTAAAGCAAAAAAGGTAAAGGAGCCCTGGACAGTTAAGGCCAGTCAAAGGCGACTATGGAATTGCAGCACTATGGAATCTTGCTTTCAGGCCAAGGGAATCGGCGTTTGTCCACAGACAGCTTTCTGGGTCATGTGGCCAGCATGGCTAAACCATTTCTGGCACAACAGAACACCGTGACAGAAACCAGAGCGCATGGAAACACTGTTTACCTTCCTGCTGCAGTGGTACCTATTTATCTGCTTGCACTTGTGTGCTTTCAAACTGCTAGGTTGGCAGGAGCTGGGACAGAGCAACAGGAGATCACCCTGTTGTACAGATTCGAACCGCCGACCTTCCGATCGGCAAGCCCAAGAGACTCAGTGGTTTAGACCACAGCGCCACCCACGTATAATTGAAACACACCAGGGATGGCCCCAAATCTGACGTCATCAGGGTATGTGTGTAATCCCACTTCCTACCTGTAATTTGGGATCCTCGTGCAGCCTCTGTTTCACAGACTTGCAGATAAACAAAATACAGCACTCTTTGGCAGCTAACTTTGGGGGGAAAGTTGACCCAGGAGAGGAGAAAGGCATGGGGAGCGTGGAATCAAAAGTTAAGGTGATTTGGTATCCTTTTATCCAATTTGTTAACAAAAGTGACTCAACTGGTGTGAGGTTCTACCATCCCCGGACATCCCAGCCACAGCGGAGGCCCCCCTTTTTCTTTCCTTTCTTCCACTGTTGTAAAGAATGACACTGCCGCTGTAAATTTATTGTTCTATTTATTGAAAATGACATTAATATATATATATCTAAAAACACACTCTTTCTCCCAACCCCTTTACAAAACAGCTCACCAGCGACTTCAGTTCCATCAGCTGTGTTAAAACATTCCCCCCCTTTAAAAAATTGCCCCTCCTCACTTGAGCCCAAGCAAGTAATGGGGTCTGTGATGGTTTGGCAGGGATCGCAAAGCCAGCTCAGCTTCTACACCCCGATTTAAAAGACTGCACTTGAACCACTGAGCATCTTTCGAGCTGAGTAACAGCAGGCAGACTTACGGATGCTTCACAGCACTCTCCTAATCATAAGTTTATAGCTTCAGTATTGTTTGAACATTTACAGAAGACTTAGATTGTATGGCGTAGACTTGTGTTTGCTTTGCTGTTTCTATAAAACGTGGAACTACTTTTTTATGAAAGGTGGACCAAGAGATTTATAAGGTTTGCTTTCTCACCTATCAAGCGGGTCAGTCCACATCCTTCAGAGCAGGATGCAAACAGTCCAGGCTAAACTTAAAGTGGAGAACTGTACAAAAATGGGGCATTTGCCACCCAGAAGCCCATTGAAATATTCTGTACTGGGGCTCCACAATGTATATGCTTCATAAGTAGAGCAACCTTTGAATGCTCATGTGAATTAGCTCCTAACATCACCTTTACCTCCACACAAGTCGATTTCAGCTAGCTAACTAGCGCAGCACACATTTCAGTTACAACTTCTGTCCTGTTGCAAGCTACTTTTTAAGTATTAGAAGTTTTTCCTTTTGTCAGGACACTCTGAAACCCCCGCAGGAACCAGTTCATAAGTTGAGACCAACAGGAGAAAGAAAAAGAGACACTAATCTTCCTGTGAATACAAGTACCCAGTGCTAGCCTAACCGTGAAGTGGCATAACAGCAGCCAGTGCCTGCTTGTGACATTTTGGCACCTGAAGCAACCCCCCCAAATGGCACCCTGCTCTTCACTAGGGAAGAAGGGGTGAATGAAGATCTACATCAGGAATGGGGAGGGGGGCAGAGATTGGCATTGGGATTTCCTCTGTGGATCCTGCTGCCTGAAGCAGTCGCCTCACCTGACCTCATGTGTGGGCCGGCCCTGATGTCCGTGATCCAGAATCTCCCACTCCTGGCCATATTACCAGCTGCTTCAGGGCAGGGGCGCCCCCTTGGCAACGTCATGCACCAGCAGAAGAAGGTGACGTGGTAGCAGACTGGGAGGTAGGGGTGTACGAAGTGGGGGGCAGAGGGGGCGGGCCACCCTGGGTACCACTCGGGGTGTGTGTGTGACAAGATGGCCCCTGCCTCCCCCCAGCTGTAGAGCGGCCGAGGGCGCATGCAGTCCGTATAGGCGCCACTCGTGCGCTGTCCATACAGGCTGCTGCGTATCCGTACTCCATACGGGCTGCCGCACATGCGCAGTCCGTATGGGATGCCACTTGTGCGGCAGCCTGTACGGACACCGTGCAAGTGGCAGCCCGTACGGAGTGCACATGTGCGGCAACCCCTACAATGGCCGCACATGCGCATTCCGTATGGGCTGCTACACATGCTCACTTCATATGGTCGCTGTGCAAGCGGCAGCCTGTATAGACACTGTGCAAGTGGCAGCCTGTATAGACACTGTGCAAGTGGCAGCCCGTACAGCTGTGGCAAGCAAGCAGCAGCCCGTGCGGCCGTCGCGCATGCGCACTCTGTACAGGATGCCACACATGCGCAGTCAGTACGGGATCCCACTCGTGCAGCAGCCTGTATGGATACTGTGCAAGTGGCAGCCCATATGGCGTGCACATTTGCAGTACGTATGGGATGCCACACATGCGCAGTACGTACGAGCTGCGGCAAATGCGCACTCCGGTCGCCGTGCAAGCGGCAGCCCATACAGACACTGCAAGCAGCAGCCTGTACAGCCGCGGCACGCGAGCGGCAGCCCATGCGGTCGCCGCGCATGCACACTCTGTACAGGATGCCGCACATGCGCAGTCCATATGGGCTGCCCCACCCCGGGTGCTGGAGAGGGTTCCTCTGCCACTGCTGGGAGGAGGGAGAGAGAAAGTTTGTGCGTGCATCAGCTGCAGTTGGAGCAGAAAAAGGATGAGCTGGTTCAAGGGGCAAGTGCTTTGCAAGGAAGAAGAAATAATAATAGGAAAGCATGTTTTCGCCTGCTGCAACTGTGATTGGCAAAAAATACGTTCCTCCTTAAAAACTGGCTGCAGAAGGACTCACGTGCCTAACTTGGGTTTTGTTTCAGCATTAAGATCCTTGGCCCATCACTCTGCAAGAAACACGCTGTGATCAATTCCTGGCTGCAGTTACCAGGGGGACAATAAGGCTCATCCAAGCATCTTGGCCCATGAATTTTACAAACAGTTTGTTCGGCAAGAAGAACGTGGAAACAAGCAAGCAAATACATGAAGCTGAGGAACAAGAAGTTTTAGTGCTTGCAGAGGTTCTAAGAAACCTTTATACTAATAAAAGAAACCCATGTTGAGCTGTTACATTTCTCCCCCAGGGACTAATATTACGATGGGGTGGCAAGGCTTGAAGAAAGATTTCAAGGGACTCCACAGGGAACTGAGCTGGGTCATTTACAGAACCAGATGGAAATCACATTGCATCTTAAAAGTACTTTTTCTTTCCCAAAAAGTAAAAAGAGACACCCAGCAGGGTAATATTGTTCGCTGCCGATTTCCACGCTTCGCTTTTAAGGAACTTTTCACATATTAAATATTCACCCCCTTTTGGAAATCGTCATCTGTTTTGTGTTTTCAATCAGCCGGCTCGGCGGAGCTTTCTATAGAAAGTGTTGTTATCCTGAGGACAGTTGCCATGGCACACACAGTTCGTGACGGACATCACAGGGTGCCTGATGATGTTGCCTTCAGGACAGCGGAAATCCACGTGGATGGTTTTTGTGGCCCGGGGGGTGCAACAGCGTCCGTCACTGCAAATGCCACAATAACGGGGTTTATACAGGTGGATGCTGGTGCAGTTGTCGTACTTCAAGTGGACAGGTGTCGGAGACTTCTTGGTGCGGACGCACCTCTTCCCCTTCTAATAGGGAGAAGAAGACATGACACAACAGACATGCAAAAGTGAATAGTGACCTAGCACCGCCATGTCTGAAAGAAGCTTTGAGGGAGTGAAGCAGCGTCGTCTCCACCCCCATCGTTCAGCCCGGACACTGAGCTCCACCTCCGAGGGCCTTCTGGCGGTTCCCTCACTGCAAGGTTACAGGGAACCAGGCAGAGGGCCTTCTTGGTAGTGGCACCCGCCCTGTGGAATGCCCACCCATCAGAGGTCAAGAAAATAAACAACTATCTGACTTTTAGAAGACATCTGAAGGCAGCCCTGTTTAGGGAAGTTTTTAATGTTCGATGTTTTATCGTGTTTTTAATATTCTGTTGGGAGCTGCCCAGAGTGATTGGGGAAACCCAGCCAGATGGGGAGGGTAATAATAATAATAATAATAATAATAATAATAATAATAATAATAATAATAATATATTACTACTACTACTATTATTACTATTATTACTATTACTATTACTACTACTAGACTACCAAAAGCAATGAGGTAAAATCAAGGATAACCTTGCTCTAGGCATGCAATGAGCATTAGAAGCAAAAAAAAGTGTACTTATTTCACTAAATGCCCCTGCTTGATTGGCTGTGAGGGGAGAAGAGGCAGGCAAAATCGACTTTGGACAGATCTGCCACTAGCAACACCTTGGGAGGAGATGATAATAATAATAATAATATCACTAAGGGTGCTTAAGAAAGAATGTCCACCTTTCTCCCCTCCAAAGCCAGTGTTTTATGGTGCTTGCCTTCTGGGAGAAGTAGCTAGTGCAAAAGGACCATGCAGCAGGCTGGCTGTACGCAGGGAGAGTCTGATCCGTACCTTATCTGGCAGGTGAGCACTTTCGCAAGGCCGCACTTCACAGAGCCTGGTCTGTTTCACCATCTCGCACGCTGCGTTCTTGTTGGTGACCCGAGTGGAGAAGCCCATTCCGCAGCTCGTGGAGCACGCACTCCACTCTGTCGTCTGCTCAATGCAGTTGGAACTCGAATCGGATGCGTCGATCCCAAGGGTGGCTTCTTGTCTGTACGCTAAAGGGCAGGTGGTGGTTAAGAAAACAAACAAACCTGGGTTACTGCCAGGCTTCACGGAATTGGCTTCCTCCTCCATGGCAGTAAATAAGTAGATCAAACGAAAGGAAAGTCTTACCAGTTAGTTTCTATAATAAACACAGCGAGAGACAAAAGAAAGTGTCTCAGTGGAATGGCAGTGCTCCCAATTAAGGCTTACCACCCCTCCATCCCTATTAATCTACGCCACTCTTATGTCTAATAATCTGAGTTTGTACCACCTCTGTGCTTTCTGTTCTGCCACTTTCTGAGCTTTCTGTGACTTTGGAGAAGTGGGGTGAATGCTGTCCAGAGACTGTGAATCTGTTAACCCTCTCTCTTCCAGTGTTTCTTCTTGTAGCATGTTCCCCATCCAGTACTTCCCAGCTTCTGCCTTCTGAACTATGTCCCTCTGCAAACTACTGTTCTAAATCTATACTGTCCTCCTGCTCTTGGGAAGATTCAGGGTCAGGAGGACTGCCATTCCTCCTCATTGCAGTCCTCCTCAGCACAGTCCCTGTGCTTGACGTTGAAAAATTCCTAATATATCTTTGGCTCAAACGTTCATTGTAGCAAGCATTGCCATATTACTTTGGTACTTTGTAAAAGGTTCCCATTCCTCTTTAAAGTCAAAGTTATCCTTGTCCTGTAGTTTATGTGTCAATTTTGCCAGTTCTGCATAGTCCATCAGAGGCACGCATGTCTAATCATGGAGGCAGCAGGGACCCACCCTGGCTAGTATCAATAGCAGTTCAGTAGCCACATTTCCGTTTACAGCTTTTGTCACCAACATCTCCTTTAAAGGCTGTGCATATTCAGCATAAAGAAGTTAGCTTCTTACCACTTGAGGAAATTCCCAATATTTAATCAGCTAAATAGGTTATTTACATGAAACATATATCAGCTCGTTTTGTGTCTTCTTGACTATAATAATTCTATTGTCTCGTTTCAGATATTCACTACGCATGTTTTCCAAGCCTGTCCTCAAAGCCTCAGTGGTTAGCCATTTGCTTTAAGTAAATTCTCAAGAAGCCAAGTCTCTGTACCAGTTTCAATGCTTATGTAAGCTCAATCCTGGACAGGGGCGGATCTACTATAAAACTAATGAAGCTTATGCTTCAAGGTCCCTGATCTGGAGGGGCCCGAGATGCAACTCGGGTCCATGTTGCTTTAAAAAAAAATGGGTCTGTCGTTTAGTCGTGTCCAACTCTTCATGACCCCATGGACCAGAGCACGCCAGGCACTCCTGTCTTCCACTGCCTCCCGCAGCTTGGTAAAACTCATGCTGGTAGCTTATAGAACACTGTCCAACCATCTCGTCCTCTGTCATCCCCTTCTCCTTGTGCCCTTCATCTTTCCCAGCATCAGGGTCTTTTCCAGGGAGCCTTCTCTTCTCATGAGGTGGCCAAAGTATTGGAGCCTCAGTTTCAGAATCTGTCCTTCCAGGGCTGAATTCCTTAAGAATGGATAGGTTTGATCTTCTTGCAGTCCATGGGACTCTCAAGAGTCTCCTCCAGCACCATAATTCAAAAGCATCAATTCTTTGGTGATCAGCCTTCTTTATGGTCCAGCTCTCACTTCCATATATTTCAGCGATCCCGGAGTTTGAGTCAGTAGCACAGATTGTGTAAAGTGTTGCAGTAAGTTGACTAATGACATTTCCCCACCTTTTAAACAGAGATCAAGAAGAATAACAAGGAGTTTAGGGAAGTACTTGTGCGGATACCAAAAACGTAAACTCCCGGAAAATTTGTGGCGGGTGATCTGTGGTGGAACAATCCCATTGAAGATGATAACAGTGGTTAATCCAGACCTCACTGCTGGTTGTGAAGGGGGACCCCATAACAGCTCAAGCTTCAAGGCCCCCCTTGGAGGAGTGGGGGTACACCTCTCAGCTTAACCCGCATCACAAGGTTGGTGCAAGGGGAGAGTGTGTGTCAAAGGTGGGGAGAAAAGGCCCATGCATTTCAGCTCCTTGGAGGAAAAGGTAGGAATAAAATAAACAGTTACCTCCACCTTCTGCATCTGTTTTTGTCAGGGCAACTACGCATGACGCTCACCTTTCAGCTTTGCCAGCAATATCTGCTGCGTAAACTTCCATCATAGGATTTCAGCTATGCTTGTTTATGGTTTGCCCAAACGTAATAGAACTTGATTTCTTTATGTCTGGGGCCATAAAGTAATTCCACTAAATAAAATTATTACTTGCCAATTTTTAAAACCCACGCACACTTATATAGGCAAACTCTTGCCCAATGATGAGAAAGGACTTCCAGAGGGTTTATTACACTGTCCCATTGACATCATGGCATGCTCTTTAAGCTGTAAAAAATGTAAACATTACTAAGGTTTTATGGGCAGGAGAATCAAGAGATAGGAAACCAACTGGATGTGACAACCGTGAGAAGTGACCTTGAGAAGGCTATGATGCCATAAGGCTTTTAAAAAGACACATTTGGACTTATGGCCTTCTTAAGGAGTCTGAGAAAGTTTTGTGTAAAGTTTTTTTGCTCCTCTGAAACCAATATAAAATTATGTTTCCTCATTCTCCTGTACAGAGCATGGTGTCCAAAAACACCATAGCCTCCCAGACCGACTTCAGAAAGCACAGGAGGATGTTTACTAAGTTATAAAGTACCTTACTCCATGGGGCAAGAAAACAGAGGCTGTTATCAGCATAAGCAGCATAGTGAAGTGGTATAATCAACAGTGCCACTTTGAATTACAGATGGGGAAAACCGAATGCTCACCTAAATTGACTCCTCCATGTAACACCATATAACACCAGTCCTAAAGAATCTTCACTGGCTCCCAGTGCCAACACAATTCAAAGTGTGGGTGCTGACCTTGAAAGCCCTAAACGGCCTCGGCCCTGTATGCCTGAAGGAGCATCTCCATCCCCATCGTTCAGCCTGGACACTGAGGTCCTCCTCTGAGGATATTCTGCTGGTTCCCTCACTGCAAGAAGCAAAGTTACAGGGAACCAGGCAGAGGGCCTTCTTGGTAGTGGCACCCGCCCTGTGGAACACCCTCCCATCAGATGTCAAGGAAATAAACAACTATCTGACTTTTAGAAGACATCTGAAGGCAGCCCTGTATCAGGAAGCTTTTAATGTCTGATGCTTTATTATTTTTTATATATTCTGCAAGCCACCAAAAGTGGCTGGGGAAACCCAGCCAGCTGGGCGGGATATAAGTAATAAAATTATTATTATTAAATTATTATTAAGCAGAACACTAGGAGGGGATAAGGCTGGAATTTCTCCAAGGTGGGGAGCACTGTAATAGCAAGCGTAAGAGTGGCCCAATTGGTGTGGGATGCCTTGCCGGGCCCCGGGCCCCAACATTGTACTGTTTTAGGCAGATGGGAAAGATGCAGCTGTTTCAAAACTGCCTGCAGCAGATTATTTTTCTGGTTTGTTCTGATACCCTTTCTCCCAATGGTGGCTGGAACAACCCAGTCAGATGGGCGGGATACAATAAATTTATTATTACCATTGTCATTGTTATTGCAGTACAGTGGTGCCCCGCAAGACGAATGCCTCGCAAGACGAAAAACCCGCTAGACGAAAGGGTTTTCCATTTTTCGATGCGCTTCGCAAGACGAATTTCCCTATGGGCTTGCTTCGCAAGACGAAAACGTCTTGCAAGTCTTGCGATTTTTTTCGCTTCCCCCCCTTTTGCTAAGCCGCTAAGCCGCTAATAGCCTTTTAGCCGCTAAGCCTCTAATAGCCGCTAAACCGCTAATAGCGCTAAACCGCTAAGCCGCTAATAGGGCTGTTTCGCAAGACGAAAAAACCGCTAGACGAAGAGACTCACGGAACGGATTATTTTCGTCTTGCGAGGCACCACTGTATTGTGGTTTTCATCTTTTAATTTGTTTTCTACCTCATGGGTGGGTTTGGAATGGGGGGGGGGTTTAGTATATTTAAGATTGATGTGACATCCTGGTTCATCGGCTGCCCTTTGAGTTGATTTTGGAAAACTAGGAAAGAAACATTTCAAAGGAAACACCTTCTGTTAAGTTAAAAAGGTAAAGGTAAAGGACTCCTGACGATTAAGTCCAGTCGCAGATGACTCTGGGGTTGCAGCTCTCATCTTGCTTTCAGGCTGAGGGAGCCGGCGTTTGTCTGCAGACAGTTTTCCCAGGTCATGTGGCCAGCTTGACTAAGCTGCTTCTGGTGCAACGGAGCACACGGAAACACTGTTTACCTTCCCGTCGGAGTGGTACCTATTTATCTACTTGCACTTTTGAGCACACTTTCGAACTGCTAGGTTGACAGGAGCTGGGACAGAGCAACGGGAGCTCACCCCGTCGTGGGGATTCGAACCACCGACCTTCTGATTGGCAAGCCCAAGAGCCTCAGTGGTTTAGACCACAGCACCACCCGCGTCCCTACTGTTAAGTTAGGCCATTGCAAAAGAACCCAGAAGAACTAGCTTTCGAACTCCCAGACAGCTCACCTGCCATTGCAAATCCTCCTACGTCCACATCTGCTTTGGGGTCGCACGACCACTGCTCACAGCACTCCTTGGGGACCTCGATTTTCCTTGGGAAGGGGCAGTCGGGCCCAGGAAGCAGCAAGTCGAGGCTGCAGAGGGGTATGCAGCCGATCTGCCCATCTTGGCAAGTACAGTGGTATTTGCAGCTCGGCTGGAATGTTTCGCCACTCCGGTAAATAATCCCATCGAACACACAGTTGTCTCCTTCGAGGTCTGAAGCAAAGAAGGGAAACATTCGAGCTGTGTGAAGACCTAGCACACACCAGAGCATGCATATAGCTATGAAAGGAAACCCTGTGACACAGAGAGTCAGAAAAGAGTTTGTTTGGAAGGCTCGCAGGTCAACTACGGCAGACCTAGGCCTTCTCCAGCTGTGGGTGCACTGTGGTGTTGTGGGTAGAATGCTGGACTAGGACCTGGGAGACCAGAGTTCAAATCCCCACTCAGATGTGAAGCAGTTTGCGTGACCTTGGGCAAGTTGCTGTCTTATTTTTACAGCAAACCTGTGAGGCAGGGTTAGTCTAAAATGGGGACTAGGAAAACCATGTATGTCACCTTGAGTTCCTTGGAAGAAAGGTGGAATATAGCTCAAATGAATAAAACCTTATTTGCATTCTTGGGAGTTTCAAAGCATTTTCATACAGGACACTTAAAGTTTCCTCTTTTAGATCTTAATAGGGACTGCAGTGTATATATTTTATTTTAAAGATTTATATGCCACTTTTTATCTTCAGAATCTCCCAAATGGAGTATCTAGCTGTTTTTGGACTACAATTCCCATCATCCTTGACCACTGGTCCTGCTAGCTAGGGATGATGGGATTGTAGTCCAAAAACAGCTGGAGACCCAAGTTTGGGAAACCCCGCAAGCAGCACAGAATAGAATAAACTAGGGGTCCCCCAAATTGTGGTCCATGAAGCTTCATTTACGTGCTTTGTGGCTGAAGACAAGTGATGGTGCGTGCATCTGTTGTATTAAATATTCATATTGATTTTGATTTTATTTTTCATTATGGTAATGCAAGAAGATATAGCACATAATAAAAAAGCAATTAAAATGAGATTAAAAAATAATATCACATCTAACACTGAGCACTGCAATTGCTACAACAGGCAGAAAAATCATTAAGTGGTTTGCCAAGACCTCCAGAGGTCTGAGAGGGAGAAAAGTCTGAGGACCCCTAGAATTTGATACAAAACATCTCTTGGATGGGGATGGGGCAGCAAAAGGATTCTGGGACACTCTCTGGAGCTCCAGCTGCCAGGCTTATGGGTACTATTTATTTACATATAAATAATTTCCACCCCTCTTTTTAGCTACAAGGGATTGCAGATGATTTTTTTTTTAAAGCAGCCCCTGCCCTCAGGGACTTGCGATCAAAAGGAAAAGCGAATGAGGAGGGAGAAGGAAAAAAAAGCAAACTCAGAAACCCAACCTTAAAATAACAAAAATATTCTCATGACAAAGTTGGAAACTGTTCAGGGAAAGAAGATATCCTGCTTTATCACTACCCAAAGGAGTCTAAAGCGGCTGACAATCTCCTTTCCCTTCCTCCCCCACAACAAACACTCTGTGAGGTGAATGAGGCTGAGAGACTTCAGAGAAGTGTGACTAGCCCAAAGTCACCCAGCAGCTGCATGTGGAGGAGCAGGGAATCGAACCCGGTTCCCCAGATTACGAGTCCACCGCTCTTAACCGCTACACCACACTGGATCTCCAGTAGTGGCCCTGCTTCCTTTCTGCTCCACTTCTGGACCCCAACAAAACAGCTACTGCAAGGTGATCACTGAACAAAATTTCTCAAGACGTCTGGTCCCCCAGCAGAGCTGATGGAATAGCATTCTTCCCTTCTCTCCTCTGTGCAACCTTAGGGCAAATATTCCTATCCAGGAAGTCTTCTGCCAGGCAGTACCTGCTCCTCAGGGTGGGGCAACGCATACAAGCTGGAAGGAATGCAATTCCCTTCTCATGTTTAGATAGCAAGACAGCTAAGAGATTGACTTCTTTTCTAAATTCTGCATCATCTCTTGCAAACATGAAAAAATCAGAGCAAACTATCGCCTATGAGCATGTTCTCTGTCTTTGATAACAAACACAACCAAAGTGTTCCCAAAATTAGACTGGTCATGTTAACCAAATGGTTCCAGAGATGGTTTCAAGCCAGGTCGTTTTCTTATATTGTTCCTTCCATTAAATGTCCTGCACTAAGTAGTATGTAGGTTAAACCACAGAGCCTAAGACTTGCCGATCAGAAGGTTGGTGGTTTAAATACCCGCGAGGGGTGAGCTCCTGTTGCTCGGTCCCAGCTCCTGCCCACCTAGCAGTTCGAAAGCACGTCAAAGTGCAAGTAGATATATAGGTACTGCTCTGGCAGGAAGGTAAACGGCATTTCCGTGTGCTGCTCTGGTTCACCAGAAGCGGCTTAGTCATGCTGGCCACATGACCTGGAAGCTGTACGCCGGCTCCCTCGGCCAATAAAGTGAGATGAGCGCCGCAACCCCAGGGTCGGCCACGACTGGACCTAATGGTCAGGGGTCCCTTTACCTTTCCTAAGTAGTATAACACTTTCTTTACCAAAGCATTTGAAATAAGAAAACCAATCCAACTCAGAAGCAGCTCTGCAAAATCAAGAAATCTGCATTTCCCTCCTAATTTGAGTTCAGTTCAGATTTTAAGTATGCAATCAGGTTTTTTTTAAAAAAATAATGAAATAAAATCCCTAAAATATGGCCCAGTTCACACAACTATAAAACAGGGCTCATTATATTATGAATTAGCATTATTTGTGAACGTTTGTCAGGATATGGCTTGCTTACTGCAAATAAACCATGTACTGAAGCCATGGTTTGTTATTGACTTAGAAACCTTGGTTTGTTTGGCCTCCCCATTCCAGATGCTCAACAAGCTACAAAGGCATGAACACTTGGAAAGCAAACCCAACTTTTTTTGGGGGGGGGTGTCCATGGTTTGTCTGATCATCTGTGGAACAACTCATGGTTTACTTGTGGCTTGTTAAACAAGCCACGGTTTAGTGTTATCTGTGAACCAGGCCAATGCCTTCAAATATCTGTATTATTTAATCTGTGGTTATTCAGAATCCCTTCCCCACTGCTCCTTTTTATTCCTTTCAGTTCCTTGTTTTTCCCAGGATCTCCTTATCCTTTACACCCTCTGCTGTGTCACTGCTTCTGCCTCCATCCTCAGCAAATCCCAAGCTTTGTACAATTTGTCTTCCTTTCCAACCAGCATGAATTTAAGGATGCTAACTAGACTCACATGTTTGTAGTGTTCCAGTTGCAGATTGAAGCGTTTTTGCATGAAATTCTTGATCTCCAGATTGGAAACCGGGTCAACATTCCTCAAAACATGCAGCAAATACATGTTACAAACACAAGATACATTCCAGAGTTGTGAAGTCATCAAGTATTTGGAGCCGGGAAGGAATCTAGATTATGCACTGGGATGTCCACATCTGACTAGATCCTGCTCAGTTAAGGCATATCATACAAAGCTCAGCTGTGGACGCTTTTAAGTGGTATTAATGAAACCCATCAAGCCATCCCTGTGTGACAGAATGAGGAAAGGAAGCCTCAGCACGAAGTTGTTCTACTTTAGGTTCTTGCACCAGCCTCCCAAGTAGTTGTACACAAACCACGCTCAGCTCCAGCCCCCTATCTGACCATAAGGACAGCTGCTGGAAGAATAGATAGATAGATAGATAGATAGATAGATAGATAGATAGATGATAGATAGATTACACATATTCTGCAGCTCCAAGCAGCTCAGAGTGGCACCAATGACTGCACCAGTGCCCATTATGACTGGTGGGGTGGCAGGTAAGGAGGCCCACAGTAGGTGGCGCCAGAGCAAATGACAGACAAAACCAGCTGATTCTACTTTTGTCCCCAGCTGCCTCCTACAAGGGCAACACTGAGATTAAAGAGGAAGCGGACAGCCAGGTTGTTGGTAGGGAGGCAGGAAAGTAGGGGTTGCCTGAGGTTGCTGAGGCAGAGTCCCACCCCACTTTCAGACCAGCCTCTGCTGCTCCCCATCCATTCTATCCTCCTGAGTACTCTACAAGGCAGGTAAGGCCAAGAGAAAGCAATCAGCCCAAGTTCACCAGGTGAACTTCTAAAAGGGGTGAAGGATTTGAACCTGGGTCTCACCAAGACACTCTGCAAATGCCAAGTGTTGCTATTAACGTTGCAAATTGTCCACCGCTAAGAATCTGTCTCCTTTTGCACCTGGTCACACCATTCATTACACAAATACACTTTCCCTCATTACTGAGAGGAGATATGAGATCCATCCATCTTCAAAGTTCTCAAGGGCTGTCATCCGGAAGATGGAGCAAGCTTCTTTTCTCCTGCTCCGGAGGGTAGGATTTGAATCAAGGGCTTCAACTTACAAGCAAGGAGATTCCAACAAAACATCAGGAAGACCTTTCTGAAGGTAAGAGACAGGGGGACAGTCTCCCACGGGAGGTTGTGGACTCTCCTTCCTTGGAGAATCCTCTGGAAAAACAATCTCTCAAAGGACCTGTTGATGGCATTTTACCATTGTACTGTTGAAAGTGTATTAACTTATGGTCCGTGTGTGTGGTTTGGGAGCTGCACGGTCAAGGAAAAAACAATGCTGTCCAGGGTTGTAAAGACTGCGGAGAGAATAATTGGGTGCACTCCTCCCACCTGGGATCAAATCTATGCTTCCAGGTGCCGTAAGAAAGCTGCAGACATAGAGAAGGATAGTACGCACCCCAGAAATGATCTCTTTCAGCTTCTGCCTTCTGGAAGAAGGTACAGGGTTATAAAGACTAGGACTAGCTGCCTGAGAAACAGTTTTTATCCAAATACGATTTTGGTTTTAAACACAGTGTAAGGTAGTCTCTGTGGGAGTATATTGTTTTTAATTATGGGGTATCAGAGTTTTTAGGGGGTTAACCAGGCTGGGATAGGAGGCTTGTTGGTTTTTGAAAGTCTATTGTAGACTTTTTCCAATTTCGTTGTTCTGTATGGGACAATGACAATAAAGATCACCATATCATAAAAGCAGATGTTGGATGACCATCTGCCATGGATGCTTTAGCTGAGATTCCTTCATTGCAGGGGGTTGGACTAGATGACCCTTGGGGTCCCTTCCAATTCTACCATTCTATGATCTTCTACCATCAGAGGAAGGCAGAAAGCCCAGGTTTCATTCCCTGGCATTTCCAGGCAGGATTTGGGAGAGAACCCTGCCTGAGAGCCATTGCCAGTCAGGAAAGACCATATAGCACCAATGGTCCTAGAATCACGGATCCCATGGTCATCTAGTCCAACCCCAGGCCGCTACACCATCATTTTAGAAATTAAGTAGTGATGTATGGAAGTGAGAGCTGGACCATAAAGAAGGCTGATCACCGAAGAATTGATGCTTTTGAATTCTGGTGCTGGAGGAGACTCTTGAGAGTCCCATGGACTGCAAGAAGATCAAACCTATCCATTCCGAAGGAAATCAGCCCTGAGTGCTCACTGGAAGGACAGATCTGGAAGCTGAGGCTCCAATACTTTGGCCACCTCATGAGAAGAGAAGACTTCCTGGAAAAGACCCTGATGTTGGGAAAGATGGAGGGCACAAGGAGAAGGGGATGACAGAGGACAAGATGGTTGGATAGTGTTCTGGAAGCTATCAGCATGAGTTTGACCAAACTGCAGGAGGCAGTGGAAGACAGGAGTGCCTGGCGTGCTCTGGTCCATGGGGTCACGAAGAGTCGGACACGACTAAACGACTAAACAACAACAGTGGGGGGGAAACAGAGAGAGATCGAGGGCGGGAGGACATGTCCCCCCCCAAAAAAAAACCAGCCACTTACCCACGCAGACCCCCAAGCCAGCCTCGCTCCCTGCGTCCCGGTGACAGAGGAGGGCGCTGCTCTCATCGCAGGGCATCAGCCGCGAGCAGCTCTCCCCGCGCTGCCGAGCGCACGTCGGGCAACAAGCGCAGCCGTCCAGCACCGTCGGCACGCCGGGGGCGCAAGCGGGCGGCTCGGCGGGGCAATCGCACGGCAGCCGGCACTCGGGCTCCTCGTGGCCGCGCACCTGGAAGGGAGGGGCGGGGAAGGAGAGAGATACAAGCACCGTCAGCAAAGGCCCTTCGTCGTCCCGCGGGTCGCACGTCGAGCGAGCGGAGGGACTGCGCCGCTGCTGCGCGCAAGCAAGCAAGCCGCATTCACCTTGCACGGGAGGAGGAAGAGGAAGAGGAAGGGGAGGAAGGCGTGGCGCAGGGCGATCCTGACTCCCCGCGACGGCGCCGCGCACTCCGGCTCCGCGCTGCGCTCCGCATCCCCCATCGCGATGGATGCGCATCGCCACACGCGCGCATCCGTCGGGGCAGGTTATATACAGCGCCTCGGCGCTCCTCGCCCTGCCATTGGACGGTGCCGGGGCGACTTGGGTCCAATCCCAGGCCTTGGTGTCAAGTTCGGGGGAGGGGAGGGGCGGGAGGTGATCAGTAAATGATCAGCAGAGGTTCTGCTCTCCCGTGTAACGGTGGAAACGCGCGTGGTACCTGCGATCAGGGAATCGACGCCTCTAATTTTCCAAAGGGGAGCTCGTCCGTCGTTAGGGGAGGGGGGGAGGCGGCGGAGTAGTTCCTGAGAGCTAAAGTGAAAGTACACTGTGGCTAAGACGTTGGGTTTGAAGATCTGGGAAATCCAGAGGATGGGAGATGTTCCTGCTCGGTGAATGAAATGGCCAAGCTGCTCTACACAGTGTCGGCCCAAGAGGAGAAAGGAAACACATGCAACCAGAGAATAATAACAATTTATTATTTATACTCTGCCCATCTGGGCGGCTCCCGACAGAATATTAAAAACACAATAAAACATCAAACATTTAAAACTTCCCTAAACAGAGCTGCCTTCAGATGTCTTCTAAAAGTCAAATAGTTGTTTATCTCCTTGACATCTGATGGGAGGGCGTTCCACAGGGCGGGCGCCACTACCAAAAACTCTGCCTGGTTGCTTGTAGCCTCACTTCTTACAGTGAAGGAACCGCCAGAAGACCCTCAGAACTGGACCTCAGTGTCCAGGCTGAACGATGGAGGTGGAGACGCTGCTTCAGATTTACTGGACCGAGGCCGTTTAGGGCTTTAAAGGCCCGCACCAACACTCTGAATTGTGCTCGGAAACGTATTGGGAGCCAATGTAGGTCTTTCAGGACTGGTGTTATGTGGTCTCAGCGGCCACTCCAGAAAACCCCCAAACGGCACAGAAATGGCAGTCCTTGCAAACTCCACCAGTGCCAACCCGTCAGGAATCAAGCCCATGATGCAATTCACAAGGGAGCCAAGGAACTTAGGATGGCAGGAAATTCTCCCAACAAGGGATGGGTAAATCTGTCAAGTTAAAGGCTTCTCTCACTTTCTCATTTTTTCCAACCTAAATTTCAGTTCTCCACAATTCCACATCAGTTTGGGCATTTTCTCCGTTCAAAGGTCCTTGTGAAAACCCTTCAGCATTTTCACAAGACTTTCTCCCCAAATACATAACTTTCTTTGCAGTTTTGCCTAACGAACATGTTTTTTTTTTTTTTTTTGCAAAGCAATCTCCCCTAATATAATGCATGTTTGTGTGTTATTTCCACCAGTATATGCACATGGCCTCTTCATCACCCCACACAAAACAAAGAGCAGATCTTTCACGGTCTGTTACTGTATTGGAACTGCTTTTAAGATTTTTTGTTTGTTTTATAACTTGGTTGTTTGCTGCCCTGAGATTCTTTGGGGGGGGGGAGAGTAGGATAGAAAACTAATAAATAAATGTTAACATGCAAAATGATTCCCCAATCCACCAGCCCCAGGGCACAGCTAGTGATGACCAAATTCCTCTATGCTCCTCGCGCTCCTAGATATATATAATATTTAATGCACCATGCAATTTCCCCCAGGCTTTGAAGTTGCAATTTAAATCCTGCTGGCTGTTTTGTGGGGGCGTTTTTTTTCATAGCTTATTTGGTTTCATGTTTTGCTTTGTAATTGTTTAAGCCTTTTGGTAAACCATTCCAAATGAAAGGAAGCACAAAAGTCTTCTAACAAATGAAACACTTGTTCAATATTGAGCTTAAGTGGATTCACATGTAATAATTAAGAAGAAAAAGCTTGTGGACAGTACGACTGAACTAGAATTATCCATTCATTTCACACACACACACACACACACACACACACACACACACACACACACACCTTCTTTCCTACAATAGTCCCAAGATATCTTGTGGGCTTTCATAATGGTTCCAAAACCACAAAACAAAACAGTAGGTCTCCCTGAAATTTCTCAGAACATAATTTTCTGTGTTCTCTTGTTCTCTCTCTCTCTTTTTGAAAATCTCCTTTCTGGGAGATGCTGTTGAA
This sequence comes from Podarcis bocagei, assembly GCF_964188305.1. Classification (NCBI taxonomy): domain Eukaryota; kingdom Metazoa; phylum Chordata; class Lepidosauria; order Squamata; family Lacertidae; genus Podarcis; species Podarcis bocagei. The sequence continues at coordinate 76,937,960 of NC_138133.1, read as the reverse complement.
GTGCTGGAGACTTCTAGTGTTCTCTTGCTGGAGATTTTCTGTGTTCTCTTGTTCTCTCTCTCTCTCTCTCTCTCTCTCTTTTTTTTGAAAATCTCCTTTCTGGGAGATGCTGCTGAAGTGCTGGAGACTTCTAGTCTTTCCCTGGAGAATATTCAATGAATGTTGTTGTTTAGTCGTTTAGCCGTGTCCAACTCTTCATGACCCCATGGACCAGAGCACGCCAGGCACTCCTGTCTTCCACTGCCTCCCGCAGTTTGGTCAAACTCATGCTGGTAGCTTCGAGAACACTGTCCAACCATCTCATCCTCTGTCGTCCCCTTCTCCTTGTGCCCTCCATCTTTCCCAACATCAGGGTCTTTTCCAGAGAGTCTTCTCTTCTCATGAGGTGGCCAAAGTATTGGAGCCTCAGCTTCACGATCTGTCCTTCCGGTGAGCACTCAGGGCTGATTTCCTTCAGAATGGAGAAGTTTGATCTTCTTGCAGTCCATGGGACTCTCCAGAGTCTCCTCCAGCACCAGAATTCAAAAGCATCAATTCTTCGGTGATCAGCCTTCTTTATGGTCCAGCTCTCACTTCCATACATCACTACTGGGAAAACCATAGCTTTAACTATACGGACCTTGGTTGGGAAGGTGATGTCACTGCTTTTTAAGATGCTGTCTAGGTTTGTCATTGCTTTTCTCCCAAGAAGCAGGCGTCTTTTAATTTCGTGACTGCTGTCACCATCTGCAGTGATCATGGAGCCCAAGAAAGTATTTGATGAATAGGTTTACCTAATTTCACCCTCCATGAATTTTGGGTCCTGTTTTAATCTTGTTTCAGATTATTTTAATATTGTCTGTGGAAGCAATGGGCGTGGCCCCTAATCCTTCCTGTTCTCCCCTTTAACACAAGCCTTCCTTCATCTACCAGTAGGAATTAAAAATGGAGTTTCGTTCAGAGTTAAGTGATCCAAGATTTCTAAGAGAATTTTCTGAAAGAAACAGTTGGAGAATTTCACCTCTCCCCACCAAGAATATTCAACAAAATGCCTCTCTGCTCCCTATGCACATACAATTGGGCCACCCACCAATAGCATATTCTACTACCTTTTTCACTAGTACAAGAATTAAGTGCTTCTGCAGGGGGGTTCCCCCCACTCTCCTCACCCTTTACATGCCCCACACCGTCCCCCAAATCTGCTCCAGTGGGTTGGGGGAAACCCCAGAACAGATTTAGGGGGTGGAGAGGGGAATAACATTCCATCTTGCAAGAGGGTACTTCTCTTGCTGACATAGCCCTAGCCCTAGCACTACGGTGAATAAAACCCAAGAAGAATTTTGCAAGGCCATTTCTCTCAGCACGGAAACAAAAACCCAAACAGCTCTTCCACATCCATTTTCTGTTGAGCAGCCTCAGAACTAGTGAATGGCGCCAGGACTGCTAATCACAAGAAGTATTTCCCCCCCTTTAAAAACTGCCTTTTCTTAAAAGATTCCTCTTTGAGAAGAGGTGGAAATCACGCATCAGTCATTTGTGAGATTCCTGGCAATGGGAATCCAGATTCCAAGCCACAGCGTTGCCTTACCCAACCTAAACCCCATCTAGATCCAGAAGTGAATATTTGCTTCCTTGACTTGCCTCCATCCATAACACATCTGAGCTAGTGGTGATAGTTCTGAATCAAGCCGTGCCAAAGGATTAGAGAGCAAAATCTCTCTAGCCTGTCTTAGGAAATAAATGTCTCGCACGCTGTAATTTATTGCTGGTCTAAATATCTGTTTCAGAACTTTTCAAGCTTTCTCCTCCTCACATCCTAAGAGGAAGAGGTGAAGGTGGACCCGTATTCCAAAATGCCACAATATCAGGTATAAATCAGCATTTTGAAAGAGCTCTCCAGATGTTGCTGGACTACAGAACCTGCAGCTCTCCAGATGTTGCTGGACTACAGCTCTCCCCAATCCTGACCATTGGCCATGCTGGTGGTAGCAGATGAGACCTGGAGTCCATTAACATCTGGAGGGCCATAGGTTCTCCATCCCTGATTTAGTCTAGGACTATGTTTCCAGTAGACATCAGCCAGACACTTTTGGAAAGCTTATAAACAAAGCAAGAAAGCCAACAGCCCTCCTTTGTTGTTTGTCCCGGTATCAGGTATTTAGAGATACCGTATTTTTCACTCCATAAGACGCACCTGACCATAAGACGCACCTAGTTTTTGGAGGAGGAAAACAAGAAAAAAAATATTCTGAATGAAACAGTGGATGTATGATTTTTGTGGTTCATGCTGTGGCCACAGACATTTGATTTGACAGTGAGTTTGGGGTAGCCCAATGCAAAAATCCTGAGAATCCATGTGGACCTGTGCTTTGTAACCACGTTTTTGAGCCATTGCGGCCCCACGAAACAGTGGATGCCTGGGTTTTTTTTGGTGCAGGCAGTAGCCATGGACATGCTATGTGATCTGATGGTGAATTTGGGATGACCCAATGCAAAAATCCTGAGGATCCATGGGCTTTTACCTCCCCCTCCCAGGCAGCCTCCTTTATTTCTAGCATCCCTTATCTCTCTCCCCGATCAGCAAACGATCAGCGGCTTTGTTTCAACACCCACTTCACTCTTTCTAAAAAAATAAAAAAGCACGATCTGCTTTTTGCCCCCGGGCAATCCGGCTCCAGGGACCACGCATTCGCTCCATAAGACGCACAGACATTTCCCCTTACTTTTTAGGAAGAAAAAAGTGCGTCTTATGGAGCAAAAAATACAGGTATGCTGCCTCTTAACATGGAGGTTTCATTGAGCTATATCATCACATAGCAAACGTAGTTCTTCGGCTGCTCAAATGGCACCATCCATGCACAAGGGGAACGTATCAGAAGGGTAGGAGAACACCAAGTTTTGCAGAAGGAGAAGCAATATTTAAGTGGGGAAATGCTAAATTGGGGGTGATGACCAAGCGTGCTCAGTGGGCACAAAATGCTGGCTGGTTATTGTAGAGCAGGATGGGAAACTGAGGTGGGAAAGGGCATAGCTGGCTGGCTAGAACCCTGACAGGAGAATTCAATGTGGCAGCATTTTGTTGTAGGTCCCACTTGAGATGGTTCGTAGTGTGGGGAATATGCAGTCAAATCTAACAGTGCGCATTCATGCTAGTTAGTATGGAAAGGGGTTAAGACCCACAGAGTTCTAAATTACTAGAGTAGACTCTGTGATGTCACATCCCCTCTTCTTCAAGGAGGGAGGAGGTATTATTTCTTCCTCTCTCTCTCCCTCTCCCTCTCTCCTTCAAACTAAAGAAGTTAAGCAGACTTCATGAGGCAGAAGCTCCTGTGCCCACACTCCATGGTTGAAGATATATTGCATTTTGTAACCAAGAATACCTTGCCTGTGTTGTTTCTGCTGTAGCATTGACGAATGCATGAGTGAGACCTTTGAGTACTGTGAGTAAAGCATTTTAACTTACGAAACATTGTGGTCTATTCACTCCAAGAGGGGTAGAGTTGAGGGAGCACATTTTAAGCACTTAATACTGAGACATTTAAAGGCTTAACAACCTATATTTTCTGCACTTTGCACACGCTGCATAGATCTGTGTTCTAAACTCCTCTGGGGGGCTGTCTTGGATAAAGAGTGAGTCAAGGTCCACACTTTAAAAATAAAATCAGGCAGCCAACCGTTTTTTCTTTGCCGTTCCCCACACATGTGGGAGTTCAGGATTAATTGGAATCCCCCCGTTATTTCCCAACATAATGTAGACACTTCTTCACACATCACATTATTAAGCTATAGAATTCGTTCCCCTAGAAGGCTGTGGCAGTCACCAATTTAGATGGCTTTAAAAGAGGATTGGGTGAATTTGTGGAGGAGAGGGCTATTCATGGCTACTTGAAGCCACTGATCAAAGCCATTGTGCTTGGATCTTGTTTGGTGGTTTTCCAGCAGCATCTGGTGGACCACTTGGCCTGGTCCAGCAGGTTCTTTTTATGTTCTTATAAGTCAACTCAGGGGCTCATCTTCCAGCATCATAACTTTTGGAAGATGAGAATCATTTTAGGATGCTAGACAGCATCCTAAAAAGCAGAGACATCACCTTGTCAACAAAGGTCCGTATAGTTAAAGCTATGGTTTTCCCAGTAGTGATGTATGGAAGTGAGAGCTGAACCATAAAGAAGGCTGATCGCCGAAGAATTGATGCTTTTGAATTATGGTGCTGGAGGAGACTCTTGAGAGTCCCATGGACTGCAAGAAGATCCAACCTATCCATTCTTAAGGAAATCAGCCCTGAGTGCTCACTAGAAGGACAGATTGTGAAGCTGAGGCTCCAATACTTGTGCCACCTCATGAGAAGAGAAGACTCCCTGGAAAAGACCCTGATGTTGGGAAAGATTGAGGGCACAAGGAGAAGGGGACGACATAGGATGAGATGGTTGGACAGTGTTGTCAAAGCTACCAGCATGAGTTTGACCAAACTGTGGGAGGCAGTGGAAAACAGGAGTGCCTGGCGTGCTCTGGTCCATGGGGTCACGAAGAGTCGGACACAACTAAACGACTAAGCAACAACAACAATTCAACTCAAATCATTGCACAGAAAACTAGCAAAGGGGTAGATTCCAGCCAAGCTAGCCCCCCGATGTTCTAAATGGAGGGAACTGGTACAGTCCAGGTACTGTGGTACAGTGAGCTTGGTAGAATCACAGTGAGAGCAAGTTGTTGCTTGTATCTTTGCAAGTTGTTAGTATTTGCTAGGGGTGGAAAGGGAAGTTGAGTTGTGCTCAGAGGAAAATTGCAGGGGGCGAGGAGGGGGGGAGATGCTTCTAATTCAGAAAGAATGTTGTTTCATATTGATAGTTTACAGGTTCAGTTGCATTTGGAACTTGACCATCTCCACCTCCAGTCCCCAAACTCTCACAGCAATAATAATAATAAAATAAATGCTGTGATTTACAAGGGAAAAAAGTCTCCTTGGCTGCCTCTTCTGTAAAAGTTTTTTTTACTACCCTTGTTGACCATAAACCAGAACTATGTGGCCAACCAAATGATGGTTTTGGCCCAACATTTTTTTTTTCAGGACAAAAAAAGAGAGAAAAGAAATAGCATGGAATTGTCTTGGCTTTAGAAAAAGAAGAAGAGAAAAGGAGTTTCGCTGGAATGTTATTGCCATGCCAAGATCAATAGGTCTCTTTATAAATAGCTCTGTGCAAATGTATGCCTTTGATGCCTATTTCAGTTGAATTTAGAATACTTAATGTGGAATTTGCCTACAGATGTTTACTGCTATGGGTTACATATAGACTATGATGTCTTGTTGTGCTTTCAAACATATTTCACACAAATTCTCCTTCTTTCCAGGGGGAGAATTATGACTGCAAAACCCAGCTCCATTGGCTCACAGCTGGGATCAGTAGCTTCTTGACTCCTCCTAGCCCTTCCCATCCTGGCTACATAAGAAGTGGGAGGTGAGCTAGCAAAGCCCACTCCCTTACCAGTTGAGGGCAACTGCAATTTGACCACATCTCTTAGAACAGCCTCCATCAATGGCTGCATCTGTGGGACAGCTGAGACATCAAAGCACCCTCCATCAGCCTGGCCTATGAGCCAACTGTCCCTTGGCTCCTCTCCTCCCAGAGATGGCTGTCATCTCAGTAACCAAACCAACCGTTTGTTATAACGACAGCTTCATGGAACGTAAGAATTGATATCTGAATTTGCTGGTTTCCTATATTAGATTGTAATTATATATACTATTATTCCTTTGTAAAGAACATCTTAGGTGTCCTTCCAGATACACACACACAGTGGCACCTCGGGTTACAGACGCTTCAGGTTATAGACAAATAGTACCTTGGATTAAGAACTTTGCTTCAGGATGAGAACAGAAATCATGTGGTGGCGGCGGTGCAGCGGCTGCAGGAGGCCCCATTACCTAAAGTGGTACCTCAGGTTAAGAACAGTTTCAGGTTAAGAACGGACCTCCGGAACAAATTAAGTTCATAACCAGATGTATCACTGTATATTGCACATTCGTGATTATTTGTTGTAATGAAGGTACAGTGGTACCTCAGGTTACAGACACCTTGGGTTACAAACACTTCAGGTTACAGACTCCGCTAACCCAGAAGTAGTACCTCGAGTTAAGAACTTGCCCCAGGATGAGAACAGAAATTGTGCGGTGGCAGCGGGAGGCCTCGTTAGCTGAAGTGGTACCTCAGGTTAAAAACAGTTTCAGGTTAAGAACAGACCTCCAGAATGAATTAAGTTTGTAACCAGAGGTACCACTGTATTGGGGAAGTTGGATGTGATCCCACTTTCAATACTGGTTTCCTTGCCAAACTTTCAGGGTGGCCATACCGCTTCATTTCCAATTGGTGCATCTCCCGTAACATCCTGCTAAAACCCTGTAACTCTCTTTACCACAAATATTCTGGGTGCTTTGTTGTTTTGTTGCACTGTGGTGCAGGAGTCTCTTTCCAGATGGCAATAACACTGGGATGGCATCACAGAGCAACTAAGAATGCAGAGGGATGCATCGATGGTGCATTACCTGAGAACAAAAGCGCTCTACGCTCCTGTGGCTTCCAGCAACTGGTATTCAGAAGCATTATTGCAGGCTTCCTCAACCTTGGCGCTCCAGATGTTTTTGGCCTACAACTCCCATGATCCCTAGCTAGCAGGACCAGTAGTCAGGGATGATGGGAATTGTAGTCTCAAAACTTCTGGAGGGCCGAGGCTGAGGAAGCCTGCATTATTGTCTTCACCTGTGTCCATTCCGACTGGTAATGGCAATGCCACATTCACTCTAATGGACCAGCCTCCACTATCTCAGGCCCTGCAAGCAATGACCAGATTCCATGTGATAGACCTGAGCTTCTGATGCCTTCAGATGAGTTGCCATTGTCGCTACCTTTCTCTCTATGCAAGCCTTTTATGATTAGATGCTGCTTTACTGCTGCCCCTCTGTTTTTAATAATCTGTCCCAGTTATAAGGTTTTATTATTATTGCTGTGATTTTTATTGGCGTTTTATTATTTCCTTGAAAGCTTGCCCACTTCTGGAGAACAAAGAGACCATTGTTGAAAAGGGACCTATAAATTATCCAGTAAACAACCAGGAACGGTTGTTTGGTTGTTGCAGAGAAGAAACATGTCACATGTTTTCCGCCTGCAAGAAAAAGGAATGTATTGATCCAGGGAACCCCTTACTTCATGCCAAGTGCAACCCATATGTTATTGGAGGGGTGGACAACCTACAGCCCAACAGCCACATGTGGCCCTCTTTGCCTAATTTCTTTTCTTTTCAAGAGCCAGTGTGGTGTAGTGGTTAAGAGCGATAGACTCGTAATCTGGGGAACCGGGTTCGCGTCTCCGCTCCTCCACATGCAGCTGCTGGGTGACCTTGGGCCAGTCACACTTCTCTGAAGTCTGTCAGCCTCACTCACCTCACAGAGTGTTTGTTGTGGGGGAGGAAGGAAAAGGAGAATGTTAGCCGCTTTGAGACTCCTTCGGGTAGTGATAAAGTGGGATATCAAATCCAAACTCTTCTTCTTTTCTTTCTTGAAGTTGAGATCACACATATAACTTTAGGCAGTGTAATATTATACTGCAATACAGCAAGTGACCTAGAGTACCATAGACTTCCTTTTATCCAAACATTGAAAGTATAGAACATGCATTGGGTGACTAAAGGAGCATATTCCTATGATGATCCTCCCAGTCTTCTCCTTCTTCTCCCTCTGACCACTCCTTGTCATCCCACCACCAATCTCCTGGCTCTGAGTCTTCTTCACTTGGCGTTCTCCAGCTGGTTCCTCCCACCATTCCTCTGTGTTCAACCAATCCCTAGCAACAACCCCCAAATAGGCACCTCCTGTTGTTGCCCTGGTACTGTGGAATGCCTTTCCCTGTGTGAAGCAGCAACCACCAGCTCCTTCAAGGGTCCTGTGGAGGTTTATTGTTTTGCTCAGCTACTGCAGAACAAGGAGAGAGTGTATTTCCCCACCACCACCCAAGGGCTTCCATTGCTTCCCAATGCCACTTGCCAAAAGTGGACCAGGGGTACGCATACCCCTAAACATTTTGTGAATCTAACAGGAGAAGAAACAACAACAACAACAAAGTTTCTTCTCTAGCACGGTGAATCGTCAGTTCCATTGCTAACCCCTCATTTCCTGTCACGGTGTTTCCTGAGTCTCAGACAGAAGCGAGCGTTTAATGTGAAAAGTAGGTGTTGGAATCTAGCACAGTGATTGGTCAGTTTCATTGTTACCGCCTCCGATGGAGGCTTCATGTCCTTTCCTGGTGTTTCCGGGGGGAATAGGGAAGATGTTAGTGCACACAACCTCATGCCAATGTGCAAGTTACTGTGAGCTGTCAGCTGTGTAATGCGAGGTCATGCATGTTCTTTGTACTTTTGTCCATTTACTGTATTTATTTTTCCCAGTTTGAACTATAAAATGGTGGTTTTCTTGAGTCAAAATGAGAGTACCCCTAAATGTTTTTTTAAGAAAAAAAAAAGCACTGTACATGACTATCACCTTTGTACAGTAGGATAGTTTCCACAGCAACACACCTCTCTCTGACCACCGTCCAGACAAGAGGCATGATCAAGAGTCCAGCGAGGCAAAAAGACTTGCGATGCGAAGGGGTGTGGCCTGAGGAGAGTTCTGCACTTGCCCATAATTGGCACCCAAGCCTGAGTTTCTCCACTTATCAACAGCGCTGAAGTAGGACTGAGTCCCCCGTGAGATTGGCTTTCGTACTTGGAACTCCAGTTCCAAGTATCCTCTTACTATCTTTTGTCTCAGGCGCCCAAGTCCCAAGCCTGAGAGGACTGTAAACATAACACTTCAAATTGCATTCAGAAACACACTGGAAAGCCAGAGAAGTCCTTCAAAGTTCTGCTCATGAATGACCCCTGAGATACGTTCAGAATCCCTTCGCAGAAGCTGGAAATAGCCAAGGTGACGGAAACGCCGAAAAGCATGTTGCTTATTAAAGATGTTCCCTTTCCCCCCTTCAAGACGTGCCAATAGGTGTTCCCTTTTGTTCCTGGTATTTGAGGATTGCAACAGTCTTCTTACATGTACAGCCAAGTCGGGCCCAGATGTTGTGTTCATATTTATGGGGTTCCCCCCTTTGAATAAATATTCCCCTGACATACCTAAGGAATAAGCGCATCATGTCATCTTAAATTAAGTTCTGCTGAACGTTGTTATCTCTTCCCCACCCCTCGGAGTTATTTAAATTGCTAAGTTAGCTCACCCTGAACGTTAGCACACTGCCAGCATAGCCTTTCTTGAGGGGAGAACTGTGAATTACTGGCGATGCCCATGGTACAGAAAGTTACCTTGTTATGACAAAGACCCCTTACCTCTTTGGGGACAGTGGTGGTTGCGGCCAGGTGCAGCTGGGGGGAGCCAGGGGAAGGGGGTCTGTCACTCGCACAGCTGGTTGATGTCATTATTGGCTTCAGCCAACCAAGGGGGCTCGTGGGATTTCCCACTAAAATTTTATTTGAACTGGCCAATCATGGTATTTGGAAGGTGGAGCTGAAGACAACGTAAGTGCCAGCTGCTCCTGGAATGGCCAGCGCAGTTGGCAATCAAACAACTCACCTGCCCACCCCATAAGTTTGGGCTGCCTGGGGATAAACAGGAAGCATGGCCTTGATGTGGAATTAATTGGTCACCATATTTGAGGCCAGGAAGGAATTTGTCTGCAGACAAATCGGGTCTTTCGGGGGGTGGGGTTGCCTTCCTGATAGCAATTGTCGCAACTTTGTTGGAAAAAAGGCATTGGGTTGGATCCATAGTCTAAGTCAGGCACCCCCAAACTCGGCCCTCCAGATGTTTTGGGACTACAATTCCCATCATCCCTGACCACTGGTCCTGTTAGCTAGGGATGATGGGAGTTGTAGTCCCTAAACATCTGGAGGGCCGAGTTTGGAGATGCCTGGTCTAGGTTCTGGGCTGGGGAGAGAGCCCCACCCCCTCCCTAACTGGGATCGAAATTCAGGGGTCCAGAGTGAGGCTTTTGCCCAATGGTCCAGATGGACCCTAATGACATTCTGGCGGGATCACCTCATTTGATCTGCTTCATGGGGTGATCCCTGAACCCAGGATTGACCCTGAAGAAGTAATCAATCAGCTGATTGGCTGGTTGATAAGGATCCATACCCAGTGCCTATGCCAAAGCCTACTCACATCTGTAATCAATAAAATTGTGGCCAATGCTAATCCCACACTACTGCCTTGTCACAATTTCTGCTATTACAAATCTCTCACTCGGGTCACCAGCCCACTGCTCTTGTAGCCATAAAGCTCATGTGTGCCTCAACTTCCCAGTCCATAAGAAGTCCACACCTCCATCCATTTACATCAGGAGTGGGCACCTATTCTTCTTTTGAAGGTTGCATTCTTTTGTGGGTAAAGATGGAGAAATCTGTGAATTTTCAATTTCTCTCAGTTTCTCATTCTTCCAGCTTTTAAGTTCAACTCACTCCACGCATCAATTTGCAGTTTTTAACTTCTTCTTTTTTAAAAAACAAAAAACCACACAGAAATCTGTATGCATCTGGTTTATTTAATGCAATATTTGATCCTGATCTTGAGGCAAAAGTACTGAATGTACAAATGTAATGTCTGGTAGCCAGCATTTCCTTGAACTTCCTTGGTATCAGTGTGTATGCCTGTGCGTCTTCTCAATTATTTACTTGAGGGTAATTGACTAGTTACAGGATTGCAGCCTTTATGCTTTGTTATTAGTCTGTTCCCAGGGGTGACTTTGTAGGTACACAGCTGCCTCGCACTCTTGGCACTCTGGGCAAAAATATAAATAGCAGACGTTGCTCTTTGTCCAAAGTATTCAGAGACCATTTCTCGAGAAAATGCATATGGCATGAGGCATAGGGTGATGACAGATTGAAGTGACCCACATTTCCAAACCTGGAAGTGTAGCGCCACGTTTGTTGAGCTACTTAAATCAAAGATGTCTCAATGAAATGGTTTTAAGGAACATCAGCCTATGCTTCATTCCCAGACCTTATTTAGGAATGAATCATAGAATTGCAATGCAGGAATCTCAACTTAAGCATCCACAACAAATGCCTCTGCTTAAAAACCTCCAATGAACGAGGAACCACCAATTGAAGGAGTCTGTTCCACTGTCAAACAACTCCTAGCATCCTGATGTTGGGTTGGAATCTGCTTTCCTGTAACATAAATCCATTGGTTCGGAGCTGAAGAAAAAAGCTTGCCCCATCTTCCATGTGACAGCCATTCAGATATTTGTTTTTCACCGACATTGCGAACATACTAATGCCAAGATTCAATTTTTTAAAACTAACCTGTTTCAAATGTTAATACAGTGGCACCTCGGGTTAAGAACTTAATTCGTTCTGGAGGTCCGTTCTTAACCTGAAACTGTTCTTAACCTGAAGCACCACTTTAGCTAATGGGGCCTCCTGCTGCCACTGCACCGCCGCTGCACGATTTCTATTCTCATCCTGAAGCAAAGTTCTTAACCCGAGGTATTGTTTCCGGGTTAGCAGAGTCTGTAACCTGAAGCGTATGTAACCCGAGGTACCACTGTATACGTTGTTGAAATTTGGTTGTGAGTCGAGGACCTGCCACCCACGGAGGGAAAAATAAGACACAAAGACACATGTATTTTAGGTTAATAGGCTAAATAAGACCACAACTTTATTGGTTACAGCATGTGAATGGTATTGGCTTAAGCACTGGATCAAACTATCTATGCATGACTCCAGTGGCGTAGCGTGGGGGGTGCAGGGGGGGCCGGCTTCACCGGGCGCAACATCTGGGGGTTAGCGTTAGGGGGCGCAAATCCACAGGTTAGGGGGTGCAAATCCACGGGTTAGGGGGCGCAAATTACTTGCCTTGCCCCGGGTACTGACAACCCACGCTATGCCACTGCATGACTCCATCCCGTTCACTGGGGAGTCATTTTAGGGTTAACAAAAAGTGGGAGGAGCTTGTTGATGCAAATACAACTGGAAGCTTCGCCTGATGTCACTGGGGGTCCTGCCGTGGCCCTAGCCACCAGCAGGGCATCAGATAGGATCCACGACCGCTGGATCCCTTTAATGGAATACCCAAACAAGGGGAGGGGGAGGTGATGGTCACAACATGCCCTCCAACACATGACACATATTCCAATGCCTAACCACCAATACCAGAAAGTTGTGACGATTTGCTATGAGGTAGATGGAAAACCAAGAGGCTGGTGCCAATTTGCCAAATGGATAAAAATTCCTACCAGGCCACTTGGGCAACCAAGGCAACTGACCAAAGTCCATAGCAAGGTCAAAAGCAAAGAAATGACCTAGAGGGAGGGTGATCCGTCGAAACAGGAAAAGGAATGGAGCCCCAGCACTGCCACGGCCGCTTAAAGGTAAAGGTAAAGGGACCCCTGACCATTAGGTCCAGTCGTGGCTGACTCTGGGGTTGCGGCGCTCATCTCGCTTTATTGGCTGAGGGAGCCAGCCTACAGCTTCTGGGTCATGTGGCCAGCATGACTAAGCTGCTTCTGGCAAACCAGAACACTGCACGGAAACACCGTTTACCTTCCCGCTGGAGCAGTACCTATTTATCTACTTGCACTTTGACATGCTTTCGAACTGCTAGGTTGGCAGGAGCAGGGACCAAGGAATGGGAGCTCACCCCGTCACGGGGATTCGAACCGCCGACCTTCTGATCGGCAAGTCTTAGGCTCTGTGGTTTAACCCGCAGTGCCACCCGCATCCCTGCTGTGGCCGCTTAAGTGCGGCTAAACCCCGGCCACACGCCAACCCTATTGGCTGGCAGGAGGGCTTGGCGTGGCAGCTGGGAAGAGCTGGTGCAGGGGGCCGAATACACCCCCCCTGCCGACGCAGGAACCGGCTCCTGCTCACAACCCCTCCCCTCTGGAAGGAGGAGAGGTCCTATATGGCAAAAGGGTGAATGGCGTAGCATATATTTTAGCTTGACCCAGGAAATTGGACTCTGTTATTCCTGAACCTCTCTGTGCGTGTTTTCATAATGCTACATTACATTACAGTTTGGTAGTTTTTATGTTTGCTGCTCAGATTTTATGATGCTGTTTTATGGCTGCTTATGCAGTATTTTTGCATACTACTTAAGAGATCTTTAAATATTAAGCCGTTTAATAATCAATGGAGTGCAAGTATAAAACAATATCAAGGACAATAAAACCACTAAAAGCTTGGGTATTCAAAAGAGAGAGAAGTGACAGACTACTGGGTGGTGGGAAGGGGGAGAACAGTGGTTCAGGAATTTTTGGGAAGCCCCTAAAAGCAATTGTCAAACAAAAGCATGCAGGAGGGGTGTGGATCATGGCTGGTGAAGTTTCTGGCAATGGGAGAGGACTGAGGGGTGACCTATAGAAGAGCTGTGGCCAGGGAAGGCCCTTAAGGGCCTGGCAGAGTGTCCTGGAGGGCCACATACAGACCCTGAGCCAGAGGTTCCCTGTCACTATTCTATGATATCAAGCACCTTTTCATGGGATCAGATACAGCCTTCCCTCTCCCTTGCCATTCCTTTAGAAGAGGTCAGGGCAGCGCTCTGGGTGCCACGATAAATAGCCAAGTGCAAAGGAAAACAAATCCCTCGGATTCTAAAACGAAAAGAAAAGCACACCCCTTGGCTATTAGTTGATAGGGCTTGGCTGAGCTATGACGCCCATCATCATAAATCAGGAACTCTAAACAAACTTGCAGAGTATTTTGCCTGAACAATGTCTCCGTCATGGTCGTTGGTTGCGCACATGACAGAGAACGAACTAGGCCCTGGGCTGTGCATCCTAGCACAGGGGTTTGTGAAGAGCAGCCATGTTTTCAGAATAAGCAAATGAGCACCAGCCTCTCCTCAGTCCAGAGTTGGGAGTTGACTTTGGTTGCCGAGCTGAAAGGCCTCTATCCCCTCTCTCCTTCTCATGAGAGATGCTGCTAGTTACTGGAGAGTTGACAAGGCATTATAAACATCATGGGACATCAATGTTCTCACATCCTGTTGAGAAGGTAAGAACAAATGAAGGTTCCTTCTTGTCCAGCATCCTGCCTAATCTCAGACATCACCTCCAGGAAGCCCTCAAGATGGACATGATCCCTCCTGCTGTTGATCCTCCAGGGATTCATATTAACTCAGCTGAATACTACCTCTGAACATGGGGATTCCTTATAGTCATCATCACTCAGATAGCAAACTCAGATGCTGAGCAGTGCTGGCAGGCTAGGAGCCAAAATGGGCCACCGAGATGGTCTTAAGATGCTCAGGGATGCTGCCTGAGGCCAAGGACAAGAATGTGGTATCCGTGACTCTTGACAGTTGTCACTGTCATTGAAGAGTCATAGCTCAGTGGTAAGGAATAAATAGCTGATCTCCAGACTTCACAAGAAGGTCACAGGATCTTCAGGTAGGATCTGGCACAGATTCCTCTTCAAAACCCTGGCAGCCTTGTGTAATGCTGAGCTAGGTGGAATCAACAGATGGACTCAGTCTAAAGCAGGGGTCAGCAAACATTTTCAGCAGGGGGCCAGTCTACTGTCCCTCAGACCTTGTGGAGGGCAGAACTATATTTTTGGAGGGAAATGAACAAATTCCTATGCTCCACAAATAACCCAGGGATGCATTTTACATAAAAACACACATTCTACTCATGTAAAAACACCAGGCAGGCCCCACAAATAACCCAGAGATGCATTTTAAATAAAAGGGCATATTCTACTCATGTAAAAACACACTGATTCCTGGACCGTTCGTGGGCTGGATTTAGAAGGCAATTGGGCCGGATGTGGCCCCCAGGCCTTAGTTTGCCTACCCATGGTCTAAAGCAAGTTTCTAACTGACAGGCTATGAAGTTTCTGCATGTGTCGATTATCTGAATCCCATGCGAGGCAGAAAATGCGCTTTTTAAAAATCTGCCCAAATTTCGTCGAGGAAGATTTAATGCCAATAATGCACAGCCTCCTAGGATGTGGAAGAATGTGCACGTGTTTCCCTCCCCCAAAAAGAACTTCCATCACAATGTGAAACAGAAACTGAGACTTTGTGGTCATTCATTAATTCTTTTGTTGGCCTTGATTCCCCCACCCCACCCCCTTTTATAAAAAGGATAGGGGTTTTTCCTGTTAAAAAGAGAATATGTTGAATCACAGCACATAAATTTTAACTCTTGATAGATAGGATTGAAACTATTTTTGAGAGGACAGCGTGTTCAATTCGCCTCCTGTTTCTGATTTTTAAAAATGCCTTTTCCATAGAGAAAAGAGAAAACTCCCTACATTCCTTACCGCACTTGGTCTTTGATGTCAACTCCAAAGAAGAAGCCCTAAGAAAGGTATCGCATCTTAATGAATGCCTTTTATTCATAGCTATGCCAGCCCTTCATTCTCACAGGCTCCTTGCTTGCTTATAAAACTTGCTTTGCACCCTGTTCCAATGTGCTGGAAAGAATGACCACAACATCCATGTTTTCGGGGAAGCACTGTTCTTCCAGGTGCTATGGGCAAGTGGCTTTGCTGCAAAGCCAAGGCAATTTCAAATTGGTGGTGTTGTTGTTTTTTTAAAATAGAGTACTATGGATTTCAACTAGGGAAGGGCGAGAAAGTTGATATTCTTTCCATTTTGATGGGAAGCTACCTAAGGGAGCAGTCCCATGTTCAGGAAGCTGGCATAAAGCACGCTGAAGTAACTTAAGCTTGTGTAAAATTAACACCTGATCCAAAGCTCATTCTGCAGCAGGGCCTAAGCCTGGCGGATGGAAAACAAGCCTTTAAAATAGTGTTATGGGCCAGTTTTCCAGGTGACGTGACCAAACCGGATGGGCTTAGTAAGTCCTCCCTCTCTGATCCTGTCCTACTCTTGGAACAACCCTTTTGCAGACCAGTAAATCTAATAAATTGGCTGTTAGACTACGAATGGATGTTCCTTGGGTTGTGTTGGGAGTATGGGTGCTTTGGTGGTCTCACACTTCAAATCTTACCTGCCTCCCCTCCATTCCTCTCCACCTGTGTCAAATTTTAGATTGCAAGCTCCTTCCAGCAGGGACCTGTCCTTTTCTACCCTAGAATGTCATGCACACCCAGGAGACTGTTGTAGCTGCAGTGGCAGAAAACCATTGCTCACACAACCAAGATACAATGGAAATAATTAACAATGGTCCAAGAGCTTGACATTCGTTGTGATTCTTGTAATTGCTTTTACTCATTAATCATTAGTTAGTCACAACAGAAAGTGGCATTCTGTCACTGGCAAATGGGTCTAATTGCAGGGGGTGATCTCCAACTTTTGCTATTTGTTGAGATGGATGTCAGCATTCCTGGAACTGCCAGTGTCCAAAGGCCCATATAATGTTGCATGCACCGCAGTCTCCAAGCAGTAGAAGACTTCAGGGTTTCCAAGGTTGTTCCCTTGGAATGAAGGTCAGTGGAGACTGTGGTGTCTTCAGGATATATGGTTTCATTTACACATACAGTGGTACCTCGGGTTAAGAACTTAATTCATTCTGGAGGTCCCTTCTTAACCTGAAACTGTTCTTAACCTGAGGTACCACATTAGCTAATGGGGCCTCCCACTGCTGTTGCACCGTGATTTCTGTTCTCACCCTGAAGCAAAGTTCTTAACCTGAGGTACTATTTCTGGGTTAGCGAAGTCTGTAACCTGAAGCGTCTGTAACCTGAAGTGTCTGTAACCCAAGGCACCACTGTATATACAAGCTAAACATGGGATGGAGAGGCTCACAGCATCTACACATCAACAGATCTTGCTTCTTCATTAAGTTTCCAGGGAGACCTCCATGCCATAGTTTGGTTTTCAGCTCAAAGCAGGACCAGCCTCTGTGTCTCCTGCTTCCAGCATCAGCCAAACTAACCCCCCACAGCCTCCCTTCACCTATGGTTCTCCATCCTAACATGATGTGGCATCCAGCCAAGTGAGCTGGGGAAAGACACACCAGTTTGTCTCTCTGGCAGCAGGGCAACCTCTTTAAGATGCTGAGGGATACTTAGCTGAGCAGCCATTACCTTAACAAATGACAGGTAAGTAAGGCTCTTCTACTAGATTCTAAACCTCAGGGACACAGAACCACAAGCACAGACCCAAGGATATCATCCAGACAGATCCCCCAATCCTATAAAGATATTGTGGGGTCACTGGCTATTATTGATGCATGGGAAATAGTGTTTCTGGGTGCAAACTGCCCCCTTCTTAGTTATTGAGCTGTGTTTCTGCCCCACCAAAGTGGGGTTATTCTGGTGGAAATGATGTCTGGCTTGCAGCTCCTAAAATGTTAGGGTAGCCATCTCAGACCCAGTGTCCTCCAGATGTTTCGGATGACAACTCCCACTGGCCCTTGCCGTCCAAAACATCCAGAGGGCACCATGTTGGGGAAGAGATTCAAAGTCAGCAGATGAATGCCCACCAAGCTCTCCAGAGAAAACACCCTTTGGCCATCGTGCAGATAATAGGGAAATACTTTAAACAAAAGATGCTCCAAGGCAAGCACTCCGGTGACATTTTGTTTGGAATCCACCATCATTTAAAGAGGCATCATCTGGTGGTGAATGGAATGGAAACGTGGATTTATTTCGGCTGCTGGTGACTCATTAAGAATAACATCAGCTAAGCCCCTTTAACTCACATACTCGCCCCAGCTCCATTTCATGATAGCTGGAAGCTCTTGCTGAAAAGGAAGCATCTTGACACATTGCAGGCATCTGAGGAGGTTCATCGCTTTAACACAGGAAACGGTCTCATCTGAGGCCAGGCGCTTTGTCAGTCAAGTGCAGAATTGTCCTTCCAGGGTCCCAGGCAGAGGCCTTGCCCACCACCTGCGACCTGATGCTTTTCATTGCCAGGGATTCACCTTGGCACCTTTTGCATGCCAGACATGTACTCTGCGGCTGAGCAATCATCCCTTCCACAAACTTCAAGTGGTGACCACTGGATGTTTCCATGGCAGGTGGTAGCGGGTGAGCTGGAGGTCCGCTGCTTGCTGGCAGCAGGGAGGGCAATGCCATGCAAAGTTGCCAGCAGGAGCACCAGGTGGGCTCTGCTGATGCATTTGCACTGCGCTGACCTTGCCACTGCCTCTCTTCTCCCTCTCCCAGTAAGAAGCAGTGACTCTCCTGTTGGGCAGTTTTGTAAGCACCTCTGCCCTGCCACTTGGTCTGCTACTAGTGGCTGCAGGGGGCGGGGGCTAGCTCATGGGGGCTAGCCTAGAACCCACTCACACATCCCTTGGGTATATGGAACTCATCTGAACACCCTCATTGGGTTAGCTCAAGTTACAGCAATGCTATTTTCCCCAGTTACATACCCACTAGTGGGGCTTTTTTTTTTTCCAGATGGAACTCTCCGGCACCTCTCAGGTAGGAACCATAGCCATTATAAGAGAACAAGGGAGGCATTCATGGTGAGTTTCGGCACCTCCTTTTCTAGAAAAATACCTGTTATGTACTGAGTTGAATAGGATGCAAATTGCAGCAGTCTGATAGGTCCTAGAACAATAGGATTCAGAATGCAGCAGTCTGGTCCTAGAACAATAGGATTCAGAATACAGCAGTCTGATTGGTCCGCAGGAACCACCCAATCCAACTCCAGGTGGAAGTAAATCTGCAACCCAATTGGCCTACAGGAGAATCCCGGAATTAGCCAATCACGTGGGGTCCATTGTGTAAATAATGTATACAAAGCAGACAGTTCAGGGAAACTTCCATTCCTCACTACTCTGAGCGGAATAAAGAGAATGAAATCCACACTCGACTCTGAATATATTTCAATTCCACTGCCCACTAATAAAACAAGAAATCAACACCTGTCCCATGCATATTTTGCCTTCTTGTTTTGAGGTCGAAAGATTACCTAGATTGAGGTATCACATGCATGAAGGGGGGCTGGGTTCACTCCTCCACCACTAGCATTAAGGACACAGACCTAAATAGCAAATAGAAGTTGTGGTCTGAGGGAGACCTGCAAAATTTTTTATTTTTTATTTTGCAGTATGGAGTGCTTCTGTTTGGTATCCTAGACAGCCAGCCAGGCCCTCTGGCATATTATTCCATTCCATTAGCCTTTCCCACCCATTTTTTCCTCCTCCACCTGATCAACAGTTAGTCATTGCTTCCTTTCTGCTGAGCCCATGCAGTCTTCTTTGGGGTTTTCCCCCTACTTAGGGTTTTGCCCCCCGAAACAATGTTTTGGTTTTATGCAAACCTTGGAATTCCCCCCCAAGCTCGCTGATACTTCCCTCCATGACATGGGTGGTGCCATTCTGGCAACACAAGCACTGGCACTCGCCTCAGAGCATCAGAAATGGAAGGGGATGATATATGTGGAAACCCAGATTGGCAACCTGTTGGCTAAATAGGCAGCTGTCCCGGATGCCTAGATGCTTTTGCACCTTGATGAACATCCCCATTAGGCATCTTGGCTCTGCTGAATCACACCTGAGCAACGTGGAGTCCCATTAGCCCAAGGCTGATCAATCCCCATGCTTAAGAAGGTGCAACAAACACTTCCGCACAAAACGGAACTAGCCTACAGCGAAGCCTCATGAAATTAGGGTGAAACTGATGCTGGCATTAATTCAGTCAACTTGGTTTTCCACAAAATGTTGGAGCAATATATTATTGTTCCGGAGAATAATGTTATCTGCGTATCTCTTTGTTGCTGTTAAGTGATTCATTTCCTCCCTGGTTTTCTCAGCTACGAACAGTGCAAGGGTGTGTGGATAGTCACTCATACCTATCAAAACAATTAATAAGCTTTCCTCAAAATTCTTCCGATATGAGGAGAAACCTCCTTAAAAACTTCACCTTGGCTGAAATCCAGTGGCCATTCCAGCCCTGTTTCTGCTCAGCACATTGAGAGACACGGAGATGTCTTGGGCTCTGTGTACACACTATGCCCTTAAAGCACATTCAAAGCTCCCTCCTCAAAAAGTCATTTAGGCACTGGAAACCACACAACTATATCTGACTCCTGCCCATCTGCAGGAGTCTTGGAAGGGTTAACCACCAGTAGGGGGAGCCCTGCTGATGCCCACCAACTAGGAACTCCCCCAGGGTCACCGCTAGGGGTCGTGCCATGGCCCTAGCTGTCTGGGGCTTCAGACAGAGACCACACCCCCAGATTCCTTTAATGGAATACCCTTGAATTCGGAGGGGTAGGTGATGGCCATTACCTCCCCTCACCTTCAACCTAATGCCTAACTGCCAAACCTTACAAAGTTCTGATGATTTGCTACAAGGTAGGCAAAAAACCAAATGGCCGGTGCCCATTTGCCAAGTGGGAAAAAAATCCTACCAGGCCCCTTGGACAACTAAGGCGACCAACCAAGGTCCATAGCAAGGTCAAGAAATAAAGAGCCTAACCTAAGGGAGGGAGGGTGGGAGAACCGACCGAGCAGGGAGAGAAACAGGGGTGAGTCTTCGGCGCTGGGCAGTTTAAAGAGCCCGCGCCACACCCCCAAACTGTCCGGATTGGACGGCCTAAGGATGACATGGCTGAGGACCATCCAATCACCCAGGGGCTATCCTGCCCCATGTGCATCGGGACATTTTGCTCCCAGCATGCAATGTCATCTCCCCAGGAATGGGAAATGGCTTTCTCCGAATTCTTTGCTTTGTTACTGTTTATTTATATGCTGCCTTTCGGCCAAAAAGAACCCCAAGATTGCTCACAAAGAATAAACACACAAATACAAACAATGTAAACCATTAATATTCAGAACAAATTCTTAAACGTTTAAAAAATGTTAAAAACCAAATGCATTCATGTTCCTGCCAAAAGGGCAAAGGGTATGTCTGTGTGTCGAGACATAATTTTTACCGAGAGCAAGAGTAAATACCAGTGCTTTTTTTCTGGGGGGGGAGGGGGGGAACTCACCACAAAGTTTGTTTGCTTGTTTGTTGCGGGCCCAGTCGCAATGCCCCACACCCAGGCTAAATGTAAGATGTGATCAATAAACTCTAGCTGACAATGATCTGGATTAGAAATGGCCACAACTTTATTGATTACAGATATAGGTGGATTCTTGGCTCAAGCATGGGGTGTATATCCGTTTCTGTCTCCTTGACAAAAAAAAAATTTAATTTTAAAAAGGTAAGGAAACTCAGTCTAAGTTCCTGCTAAAAAAACACACACCCTCGTAAATAACATCCTGATCTCACAGGCTTGAAGAAAAGCCTGCAAACAGAAAATGAAGGAAACAACCTTCTGCTCAGTTGTCATTCCCAGCAATTCAGAAGCATGGTGCTCCCAGTTACATGGAGCTAGGATTGCAACAAACACCACCAGCCAGAGGATCTGCACTGCAGGATTGTGCCTTAAGTGCATTGTTTCAATCTGTGTTTCCCATTTAATTTCTTCTGCACTTTCAAAGAGACCAGCTGGATGGGGTTTTTTTGTGTGCCACCCTCCTCCCTTCCCATGTCTTAGCTAAAGTTTATTACGCTACAGGCAACACATCAAAGGAAATAGTTGGAGAGGCCTTGTGGAGAAAACCACAAGGGGCACACTATAACATTTGAGCCTTGGGAACAGTCAATATTTTTTCAGATCCTAGCAATAGGAAATATTTTAATTCTTGCTTTTCGACTTCCCTGGATATGTTTCTTCATAACACTCCACCCTTCTCCCCTCTGCTAGCAGTCGCCAGCTATCTTATGGTTGGAATTCGAAACCACGCCCAGCTCCTATGGACAAGTTCCTATGAAAAGCCACAAAGGTGCAGGCTGAGCTTACCTGCGGTGATGATGCCATCAGGGGACGACACCTACCTGGGATGGTGATGTCATTGGGACTATGACATAGGTCTACCTATGATCTAGAAACCCCAGTTGAATCTCACGATGGGCAAGGCTTTTCATACCAGATGCTACTAGAATCACAATGTTGCACCAAGGCAAGTTAGATTCTATACAAAGGGACATATTGGCTCTAAATACAATAACAGCAAAGATGATAAATTTCCACCCTAAAATAAAGTAAAATAATAGAAGCTTGGAAACATTGCACAGCTTGTCCGTTTAGTCCAGCATCAAGTTCTCATAATGGCCCAACAGGATGCAAATGAGAAGCCTAAAAGCAGGATATGAGCACTTTTTCCCAGAGGCACACGACCTCCAACAGTTTTTGTTTTGTTTGTTTGTTTGTTTATTTAATTTATATATCACCCTATACCCAGAGGTTTCAGGGCAGTTGAAATAAAAAATATCACAGTATATAATATAAAAATAAAAGCAATAACCCAATAATACCCCCCCAAAAAAAATAAAGCCACAGTTTAAAAGGGTATGGGATCAGTTACAGATAGGTAGCCGTGTTGGTCTGCCATAGTCAAAATAAAAAAAATCCTTCCAGTAGCACCTTAAAGACCAACTAAGTTAGTTCTTGGTATGAGCTTTCGTGTGCATGCACACTTCTTCAGATACACTGAAACAGAAGTTGCCAGACCCTTCTATATAGTGAGAAGGTGGGGAGGGGTATTACTCAGAAGGGTGGTGGGAGTGGGAGATTGGCAGATAGCTGAGATGAGCCTGTTGACGACTCTTAACGACTGTAATAGGTCTTACAGGAAAAGGCAAGGGGTGAGAAGGTGAGAAATGGCTTAGTCATGTATAATGAGATAAGAATCCAATGTCTTTGTTCAGACCAGGTCTCTCCATGGTTTTAAGTTTGGTAATGAGTTGCAATTCAGCAGCTTCTCTTTCCAGTCTATTTCTGGGTATGGGATGTTGATCAGGTCAACCAAAGGCCTGGCTAAAAAGGAACGTTTTTGCCTGGTGCCTAAAGGTGTGTAATGAAGGTGCCAGGCAAACTTCCCTGGGGAGAGCATCCCACAGAAGGCCCATTCTCATGTTGCCGCCCTTTGAACCTCTTGAGAAGGGGGCACACAAAAGAGGGCCTCAGAAGATGATCTCAGGGTCCAGGTAGGTTCATATGGAAAGAGGGTTTCCCCAAGCCTGCTGCTTCTGCCTTCTCCTCCATGGGTGGTGCTGTTTTGGCTACATAAGCAATGGCACACACAGCCTGAAGATCGGAAGGAGGATGGGTGGGGTGGATTATTTCTTCTGTGGAGTTCCTCATACTTTGTGGCATGGGACTAGTTACCCAGGTGGGAATGTGCCTCTGGATCAGATACAGTCGCCGCATCCAGATAGAATGAAGAAGTGTTGTGGCTGAGAAGGCTAGGAAGCAATTCTGGGAGTCATAGTTTGTTAGGGGATCTCAATCCCCCTCACAGAGCTACAATTCTCAGGCGTGAAGATGGATTGGTTTTTAACCCACTCTGGGAAACATGGCTGTGAATGGCATAGGAGCTTGGGGATTTAGACAGTCAATTGTGTTGAGGGTGGGAGCGGCCCAGGGCTTCAGAAACAGTTGCTTTGCCCCTGTTTGACTGTTCTGTTCTGTTAGTCATCTGCTCAGTAAAGTCTCTTGCTGTCACCACTGCGTCTCCCCTTGTAGAAACCCAAATACACATCACATTATGTACCCAGTAGGTTGCTGCATTCCTCAGGAGAGTTGCTCCTCCAAGACCCCAAAATATTGGAAGCTTGCTCCATCGCAACCTTGAAGCAGGGCTTTCACTGTAGCGGCCCCTGTTTTATGAAACAGAATTCCTGTCAAGATAAAACGGGTGTCCACTACCTCCACTTTCCAGAAACAATGGAAGACATTTTTGTTTCAACAAGCTTTTCCAGCTGGATGAAAAGTTCTCTGCCATAGGTGCTCATTCTGCATTGTTTTCCAACCTATCTTCAGTTACGTTTCGCACTGTTTAAAAAACTATTTTTAGTTGCTTTTGTGATAATGCTTGTGAATCGCCTTGACACACAGGTGATTCAGAAAAAACAACACATATCCGCAACAACTTCCCATCAATAAAGCACATTCCTAACCCCCGGAACCGACTCGACATCATTTAACTGCACCAAAACAACTCAGCATAAAAGAAATTGTCTGTGTGCCATCCCATATGAAACGGCATAAACAGTCAGAGTACGCTGTGTGCCTATAAATGTAGAGCATGCAGTGACCTTTGGACTGCTCACCTTTTATCCTCCAGCTCAGGATGATTCTGTGCAAACAGATGAGTATTTATGTCCTAAGAGGAGGGGTACACACCTCACCTCTCAGAAACAAATCAGTAGGATTGCTGCAACAAAACCAGGGGGAGTGTGCACAGAGCTGCGAATTTAATCCCAAACAAAAGAG
The DNA here is from genome assembly GCF_964188305.1 of Podarcis bocagei. NCBI lineage: Eukaryota > Metazoa > Chordata > Lepidosauria > Squamata > Lacertidae > Podarcis > Podarcis bocagei. Next base: position 76,913,749 of record NC_138133.1, on the reverse strand, counting down.
TTTGGGACCAAGGTGTTATTTGGATTCAAGCATGACCAAGGTCTCATCCTAACCTCCAAGGTTGCAAGGACAGCTGCACATTCTTGCGCTGCAAGGGGTTGGACTAGATGACCCTCAGGATCCCTTTCAACTTGAGTCTATGATTCTGTGATCCACACTTCCGTTTGCCCTGCCACCTTCCTGCGGTTTAGCACTGAATCGAAGCAAACAGCAGTTGGGTTTCCTGTGGATTGCCCTTCCTTCCAATAGATTGCTAAAGAGTGGGTTTTCCAGGGGAAAGTTGCTGGGAAAAGACAAAACCGTTTGGTCCCATGAGAAAAGCAGAAGTGTGTACGAGCCCTTAGGTAGCAAGAAACTGGTGTCAGCAAGTCAGTGTAAATGAAGACAGCAGAGCTGCTGCTCTCACCTAAGCCTGGCAGAGGGAAAGCAAGCCTTTAACATAGTGTTCTATTCCAGGTTGTCCAGTCACAGGATTGATTTGAATAGGCTTAGGACCCAGCCTCAGTTTCCCCTCTCTGGTCTTGCCCCCTCCACCCCCCCCCCATTTTGGGGGACCAGCTTTGATTCAGTCAGCTTCGGTTCAGCTGGCTAAGCAACTTAATGCCAGCAAATATTTGGCTGAGCCAAGGCTGAGGATTGAATGCCGGTTTTTATCATATGTGGTAGGAATGTAGAGAAATTTAAAATTTTTGGGAAATAATATATAATGAATTGAAGAAAATGTTTAAAATGACATTTGTAAAAAAAAAAGCAACCCAGAAGCATTTTTGTTAGGGATTGTAGGACAAGACCTGCCAAGGAAAACAAAGAGCTTATTCATGTATGCTACAACAGCGGCAAGAGTCTTGATAGCACAAGGATGGAAGAATGAGGACATCCCAACAAAAGAAGAGTGGCAAGAAAAACTGATAAGCTATGCAGAACTGGCTAAACTGACATACAAACTGCAAGATAAGGACAACTGTGACTTCAAAGAATGGGAACTGTGACTTCAAAGAATGGGAACTCTTTACAAATTATCTAAAAAGACAACAAAATGAACTAGACTCCTTGACAGGTTTTGGATAAACATACACAAATCTATTGATGGTTAATATAGTAGATAGATAATATAAGGATTTATATAATTTTCAGGGATGCGGACTTATAAAAAATATTGGGGGGGCCCGGGAAAGCTCATGAATAATAAATAAGCTCGTGAATATGCAAATAAAGTGGCTCCGGCCCTAAATAGGGCAAGCCACGCCCCCCAGCCAGCCGATTGGCTGGCTGGGAGGTGTGGCCAGTCGGGATTCCCCTGTTCTCGCGGGGGCTGAAACCGCCAGGAGGAAGGAAATTCCCCCCGGCAGTGCCTTGGCAGTGGCGGTGCTGCTGCGAAGCAGCGAGGCAGGAGCCCCCGCCCCCGGCGCCCGAGATTATTGGGGGGCTGAGCCCCCCAAAAATTTTTTTGAGGGGGCTCGAGCCCCCTCAAGCCCCATGGAGTTGGCGCCTATGATAATTTTACAGTATGCAGAGAACAGTATGTGTTGAGAAATCAGAGAGAGGAGCTGAGGGAAGTCTTTGGGAGGGGGAAGGGTTTGTTGGGGAGGTGGGGGAAGGGGGGAAATAATGAAGATGATATGTTCTGATATTTTGTTATGTTGAAATTGTTAATTAAAAAAAAAGAAAAAAAGGAAAAAAGGATTGAATGCTGGAGATCTGCTGCATCTTTAGCTGCCCTTCCTGGCAGATCTTGCCACCGGATTGCCCTTTAAGACATCAGGCTGAGGCGCTGTCACTTCAGGACCCTGAGAGAGGGGCAGAACTTGTAGCAATGGCCCCTGCCGTCACACCGAAGGAGAAGGCGCTGCTGCAAACCTACAGAGCCGGGTGGGTGAAGAAAAAGTTTGCGTGGGAGAACTTCAAGGCTGCTAGTACAAAGCCACCTGCTTCCTCTCCACGTGCTAAAAGTGGCCGAGTGGTCATTTCCACAGTTAGCAATTCTGCCTATGCAGGGCACGCTTCTAGGAAGGCCAAGTTGCCCTTCCCTTTCACCTTAGGAAAAGGCCTCTTTAGAATCTTCTTTTCCAGCCAGTGTTCTGTAAAAGACACTGAATGTGACCAGAAAAAAGTGCTAGGCTAGGTTAGAGCTCCATCTTGTGTTGTCAAATGGGAAGAGAGAACACATGCTTTTAGCATGCAGTCTTCCTCTTTTCCAGTCGATGCAGGAAACACATCGAGAACATAATGAGAGCCTGCAGAATCATAGAATCATAGAGTTGGAAGAGACCACAAGGGCTATCGAGTCCAACCCCCCTGCCAAGCAGGAAACACCATCAGAGCACTCCTGACATATGGTTGTCAAGCCTCTGCTTAAAGACCACCAAAGAAGGAGACTCCACCACACTCCTTGGCAGCAAATTCCACTGTTGAACAGCTCTTACTGTCAGGAAGTTCTTCCTAATGTTTAGGTGGAACCTTCTTTCTTGTAGTTTGGATCCATTGCTCCGTGTCCGCTTCTTTGGAGCAGCAGAAAACAACCTTTCTCCCTCCTCTATGTGACATCCTTTTATATATTTGAACATGGCTATCATATCACCCCTTAACCTCCTCTTCTCCAGGCTAAACATGCCCAGCTCCCTTAGCCGTTCCTCATAAGGCATCGTTTCCAGGCCTTTGACCATTTTGGTTGCCCTCCTCTGGACACGTTCCAGTTTGTCAGTGTCCTTCTTGAACTGTGGTGCCCAGAACTGGACAGAGTACTCCAGGTGAGGTCTGACCAGAGCAGAATACAGTGGCACTATTACTTCCCTTGATCTAGATCAGTGTTTCCCAACCGGTGTTCCGCGGCACACTACTGTGCCGTGAGACATCGGCTGGTGTGCCGTGGGAGGGAGGCGGGCGAGTCGGGCGGCGAGAGGCGGCGGCGAGGATCCGCGTCGAGCCGGGGGCGGCTCCGCGGTGGTGGTGCCGAGCGGCGGGGCAGCGCGCGCAAAAGGGAGGAGCGCGAGACAGCGGAGGAGGAGGAGGCCGGCATGTCCGGGCAGCAGCAGCAACAACAGCAGCAGCAACTCCCGCCGCCGCCCCCTCCTCCGCCCGCTATCGCCGCCACCACCACAACAGCCGCCGCCGCCTCAGCTGCCGCCGTCCTTCAGTCCCTCGCTCTGCTGCCTCCTCCCACCCCGGCAAGGGGGAGGGAAAAAACTTTCACTTTTGTGCGTCCCTCCCGGCGTGACGCTGCGCGCTGACGTCACGGGGCGGGGCTTTAATGGTGGTGTGCCGCGAGATTTTTTTCCGGTAAACAGGTGTGCCGTTGCCCAAAAACGTTTGGGAAACACTGATCTAGATGCTATACTCCTATTGATGCAGCCCAGAATTGCATTGGCTTTTTTAGCTGCCGCGTCACACTGTTGGCTCATGTCAAGTTTGTGGTCAACCAAGACTCCTAGATCCTGTTCATATGTACTGCTCTCAAGCCAGGTGTCACCCATCTTGTATTTGTGCCTCTCATTTTTTTTTGCCCAAGTGCAATACTTTACATTTCTCCCTGTTAAAGTTCATCTTGTTTGTTTTGGCCCAGTTCTCTAATCTGTCAAGGTCGTTTTGAAGTGTGATCCTGTCCTCATGCCAGTGGCTCATTTAATCCATCATGCTTTTCTCACAGTGGCCAGTGTAATAAACAAAAGTCTGCCCTTATTCCCTTATGGGGGACACAAGAGCCCTAATAGAGTCCTTTGTGGGTTCTCCATCAGTCAGAGAAAATAACAGAGGCCAACCAGAGAATATTGGGAAGCAAAGCAGCTCGTAAGCCTGATCTTTATTGAACTATTGCAACAAGGTGCTCCCCTCACCTGCAGGAAAGGAGGAGGACCCTGAACCAAGGTGTGCCTGCCTTTATATAGACATTTAAAATTGCCTTGCCCTGGAGCTCAAGACCACCCCCAGAAACATCATACATACAGCACAGCAAGGGGTGTAGCTCAAGACCACCCTCCAGATACATCATACCTACGTCACAGAAAGGGCGGTCTACAACAGAAATCTGAGTGCGTTGTTTATCTCCTGTCTGGCAGGTTACCTGTTGATGGTCACTTGATTGGATACCCTGGGGAGCCTGGCCAGTCTTTTGTAATGATAAATACATAGTTCCTGAGCCAGGTGACAGGCTCACCCTATTCATACACAGACATACCCTTAAGACAGGATTTGTGAAGGAAAAGACAATGGGGAGGCTTTTCCATTTCCCTTCAACTTTGCAGAGAAATATTTGAGGTCAATTTGGGAGGGACAAAATGGTTTCAGGACTTTTTCTGTGGGGTTTCAGACATGTGGTTTATATATGCAGTTATGAACATTTATTATATATATAGAAGATGCCCATTATGGGAAACCTACAAGTAGGACTCGAACACAAGATTTAAGGTCCCAGGTAGGGCTGGGGAAGACAACTGAAAACCTGCTGGCTGGGTGGAAGATGTCTGTGTGAGAGAGAGAGAATGAGAGGGAGGGGTCCTTTGATGGTGGTGGAAAGGGAGAGAGAAGGAACTGGAGGAGACTGGGAGGTAAAGGAGGCATTTGGAAGAATGAGGAGAAATATGGGAGAAAGGGAGGCATGTGTGTGACAGTTTTTAGGCCTCTGGAGGGAGAAAGCTGGAGGGAAGGAGGAACTGGGGCTGGGGCAGGTGAACATGGTTGCAGAACAAAGGAGGCATTTTGAGGGATGATATGGGAAGAGGGAAGGGAGGAGGAGGCATGGGAACGGGGTGAAGGTACAAAGAGGGGGTGGCTTCAGAAATGTTCTTGAGAAAGTAAAAAGGGGCCTTAGAATTGTTGCAGGAATTTATGTATAGGTTGGGGGGGTTGCCCCTCCAGCAGATATCATGCACATGCAGCCCACTACCAAAACCAGCACTTGTGACTTTTGTGATTTGTCCCCACAAAACACTTCATCACAGTTTCTTCCTATCTATTCAAAGGGCCTCTGCTGCACAATACCAACTGTAACAATTCACTGATAAATGTATCTATGTACTGGCTCACTGGGAAAACTTCAGAAATTCATGTAGACATGTGAGCTCAGCTACTCAGCAGCCCCTCTGCCTGAGGGGTAATTCCTGGCATCCTGATACCTGAGTGCCAGACAGGTAGCCATTCCAGAAATAACAAACCCAGATGTAGGCAAAAGGGTGTGATTAACTTGGCTGGGAAACAGGGAAATGTAAATACAGTACCGGTATCTATTTTGTTACACTTGATGGGTGTTTGGTGGAGGGCAAGGGGAACCATGGGGCAGGGTCCAGGATGCTCAAATTACTGCCACCAGAGCTCCCCTTTCATGATGTAACCATGATGTAGTTTACCTTCTCAACCACATTTATCATGTTTTTAATATTCTGTTGGGAGCCGCCCAGGATGGCTGGGGAAACCCAGCCAGATGGATGGGGTATAAATAATAATTATTTTTATTTTTTAATAATAATAATACAGTGGTACCCCGGGTTAAGTACTTACCGTATTTTTCGCACTATAGGACGCACTTTTTCCCCTCCAAAAATGAAGGGGAAATGTGTGTGCGTCCTATGGTGCGAATGCAGGCTTTTGCTGAAGCCTGGAGAGCGAGAGGGGTCCGTGCGCACCGACCCCTCTCGCTCTCCAGGCTTCAGGAAGCTATCCCAAGTCTTGCAAGCCCGGCGGGATGTCCCGCGGGCTCGCAAGGCTTGCGGGCAGCAGCCTGCACCCAAAGGCTGGGGACAGCGGGGAGGCGCAGAGCCACCACCCCGCTATTCCCCGACCTGATCTGGAGGCTGGCGGGGGGGGGGAGCAAGCCTGCTTCTCCCCCCCCACCATCCCCACAACCTCCAGATCAGGTCGGGGAATAGCGGGATGGCAGCGCTCCGCCATCCCGCTATTCCCCGACCTGATCTGGAGGCTGGGGGTGGGAGAAGCAAGCCTGCTTCTCCCCCCCACCAGCCCCACAACCTCCAGGCTTCAGGAGAGCCCCACCGCCAGCCCCACAAGCTCGGGGGACAGCGGGAGAGGTGCAGCGCGCCCTTCCCGCTGTCCCCCGACTTGGTTAGAAGGCTGGGGGGGGAGCCTGCTCCTCCCCGTCGCCAGCCCCGCAAACTCGGGAGACAGCGGGAGAGGCACAGCGCGCCTTTCCCGCTGTCCCCCGACTTGGCTAGAAGGCTGGTGGGGGGAGAAGCCTGATCCTCCCCGTCGCCAGCCCCGCAAACTCGGGGGACAGCGGGAGAGGCGCAGCGGCCTTTCCCGCTGTCCCCCGACTTGGCTAGAAGGCTGGTGGGGGGAGAAGCCTGCTCCTCCCCGTTGCCAGCCCCGCAAACTCGGGAGACAGCGGGAGAGGCGCAGCGGCCTTTCCCGCTGTCCCCCGACTTGGCTAGAAGGCTGGCGGGGGGAGAAGCCTGATCCTCCCCGTTGCCAGCCCCGCAAACTCGGGGGACAGCGGGAGAGGCGCAGCGCGCCTTTGCCGCTGTCCCCCGACTTGTCTAGAAGGCTGGCGGGGGGAGAAGCCTGCTCCTCCCCGTCGCCAGCCCCGCAAACTCGGGAGACAGCGGCAGGGGCGCAGCGTGCCCTTCCCGCTGGCCCCCGACTTGGTTAGAAGGCTGGCCCAGCCCCGCAAACCTGGGGGACAGCGGGAGAGGCGCAGCGCGCCATCCCGCTGTCTCCCGACATGGTTTGGAGGCTGGCGGAGGGCTTCCTCCTCCCCCAGCCCCGCAAGCTCCCAGAGCGATGCCAAAGCTGCGCGCAGCTTCAGTATGGCTCTGGGTCCCGTTCTGGGGGAGGGGGAAGCTCGGGCTTCCCCGCCCCAGCCCCGCGCCTGGCGGGGGGGGGGATGATTTTTTTTTGCCTTTGTTCCCCCCCCCCCAAATCTAGGTGCGTCCTATGGACCGGTGCGTCCAATAGTCCGAAAAATACGGTAATTTGTTCCGGAGGTCCGTTCTTAACCTGAAACTGTTCTTAACCTGAGATACCACTTTAGCTAATGGGGCTTCCCGCTGCTGCCGAGCCGCTGCTGCACGATTTCTGTTCTCATCCTGAAGCAAAGTTCTTAACCCAAGGTACTATTTCTAGGTTAGCGGAGTCTGTAACCTGAAGTGTCTGTAACCCGAGGTACCACTGTAATATACAGTGGTTCACCAGGGTGGTTCACAGGACAGTGTATGTATCTCTGTCTCTATCTCTACCTCTATCTCTCTATCCCTATCTATCGCCGGTCCAGTATGAATAGTTTAGACCAGGGGTCGGCAACCTTTAAGACAAAAAGAGCCACTTGGACCCGTTTCTGAAGAAAAAAAACCTGGGAGCCGCAAAACTCATCATTATAAAAATAACTTTTTTGTCACTTTTTTATTATTTCTTTGTTTGACCCCTCAGAATTACTCCTCCTCATAGAAATAAACGTTAAATTAACAAGTTACCAAGTTACCTTTTTGTGTGTGTGTGTTCTTCACTCCCCTTCAAAACAGTGACCAGCGTACATGCCCCCTTTCAATGCAGTGACCAGCGTACATGCCCCTTACAATGTAGCGAGCGGGCGGGCGGGAAGGTGACATTGGGACGGTGCGTGACTAACGCACGCACTGCCCCCATGCGACGTCACAGCCAGTATAGCGCCCGCCACAGTGGGGAGTGTCGGGGCGCACAATGCGCCTCCTCCCCTCGCTAGTATCCGCCCCGGAGCCGCGGCAAAGGTGTAAAAGAGCCACATGCAGCTCCAGAACCGCGGGTTGCAGACCCCTGGTTTAGTCTGTGCTTTTTCTGTGGTCTGTGGTTGGCTAGCAGAGTGAGCAGGGGGCTGCTCCCCACCTCAGTAACAACTACAAAGACACAGCAACAGGCAACACCTATCGCTTCACCTTAGGAACATAGGAAGCTAGCTCAGGGTTGTCTACAGTACCCTGACTGGGATTAGCTCTCTAAGGTTTCAGACAGAGGTGTCTTCCAGCCCTAGCTGCAGATGTCTGGGATTGCACCTGAGACCACTGGCATGCGAAGCTACTACCTGTTCCCAATGGCTGCTTATGAGACTAGTGGATATGTCAATGTTTATGGCACAATAGCAGCAAGCCCAGATACTACAGTACACATCAGTAAGGAGGAAAAGAGGATGCAACCTTGGTACAGTGGTACTTCGGGTTACAGATGCTTCAGGTTACAGACTCTGCTAACCTATAAATAGTACCTCGGGTTAAGAACTTTGCTTCAGGATGAGAACAGAAATCGTGCTCTGGTGGCGTGGCAGCAGATAGAATGAGGAGGTGTTGTGGATGAGAAGGCTAGGAAGCAAGAAGTCCCTTGTTTAAATCCTGCCTCTGAATTCTGGGAGTCATAGTTTGTTAGGGGATCCCAATTCCTCTCACAGAGCTACAATTCTCAGACATGAAGATGGATTGGTTTTTAACCCACTCTGGGAAACGTGGCTGTGAATGGCATAGGAGCCAAAACTACAGCTCCTATGATTCTTTGGGGGAATCCATGACTGTTTAAAGTGGTATTAGGTACATGTAAAGGGACCCCTGACAGCTAAGACCAGTTGCGGAAGACTTTGGGCTTGTGGCGCTCATCTCACTTTATTGGCCGAGGGAGCCAACGTTTGTCCGCAGACAGTTTTTCCGGGTCATGTGGCCAGCATGACTAAGCCGCTTCTGGCAAAACCAGAGCGCATGGAAACACTGTTTACCTTCCCGCAGGAGTGGTACCTATTTATCTACTTGCACTTTGACGTGCTTTCGAACTGCTAGGTTGGCAGGAGCAGGGACAGAGCAACAGGAGCTCACCCCATCATAGGGATTCGAACCGCTGACCTTCCTATAGGCAAGCCCAAGAGGCTCAGTGGTTTAGACCACAGCGACACTCACGTCCAAAAAGTGGTATTATAGTGCTTTAAATATATGAGGAGAATGTGGCCTAAGTTGCAGGCTACAAAACAAAAAGCCAACAACAACAACAAAAACCTCCACCAGCCTGGAGGTACATTTTCACTCGGTGTATTTCACAATACACCTTGGGTTACATATGCTTCAGGTTACATACGCTTCAGGTTACAGACTCCACTAACCCAGAAATAGTACCTCGGGTTAAGAACTTTGCTTCAGGATGAGAACAGAAATTGTGCAGCGGCAGCACGGTGGCAGTGGGAGGCCCCATTAGCTAAAGTGGTGCTTCAGGTTAAGAACAGTTTCAGGTTAAGAACGGACCTCCAGAACGAATTAAGTTCTTAACCCAAGGTACGGCTATATAAGGCAAGGGGGAGATGTGCAGCTGGAGAGAATCCTCTCTAGCTCAAACAGCACTTTTCCAGGATCAACAGCTGCAAGTTGATTCTTATTTCGGGGAAGAGCTGAAGTGCACTTGGCACTCATCTAACAGCTCCACTTGAGGCAGCTGGAAAAGGGAGTTTGACAAGGTCCTTGTCTGCGGTTCAATCAAGTTTCTATCACTTGAGCTGAGAGGGGGCGTGCGTCTTGGCCGACAAACTCCTGCTTAGAGAGAATCACAACAAACTCTTCATCCACGGGCCGGAGGCGTTTGAAGCTAGGGTGGTGCAATAATGAAAAGCAGAAACAGGAGAAGATACTGGCTGCAGGAACCCATGGGAACCACAGTGCCTAGGTTGCGGCTGACCACGGGGGTGCTGGGAATTGGAGTCCAACAACATCCGAAGGGTGCCACATTGGCAAAAGCTGCAGCAGGGAAAGCCCGAAGGCTGAGTTTGTTGGAGTGGCCTGCGTTCAAATCCCTTGGGGCCAGCCACTATCTCTGGGCCTATCTCACAAGGGTGAGGGCTGCCCAGCCTTTGCCTGAAGACCTCCAGGAAGGGGGAGGTCCACACCCCAGTTGGTAACTAATCCCATTGCCAAGTTTCAGGAAGATTCTCCTAGCAATCAAAGTTTGTCCTCCTGTAACTTAAGACCCATTAATTCTAGTCTGTATCTTTTTCTTCTCCAGTATCAACAGGAGGTTCCTGCTGTGGAAAGGCTGCTATGAGTCTCATCTTCCATCTTGAAATTCTGAACTGTTTCTAACTAAAACATTAAAAAAGAAAAGAAAAACGCTTTTCTTGTGCATCTTGAATTCCTCAGTAGCTTCAACCACCAAATATTTGGGTCACTTTTTAATGGAGCTCAGAACGTGTGTGTAGTGCGGAACATATAACGAAACGTCATTTTTGTACAACACAGAAAACAAAGTCAGTGTTTAGAGTTCTGGTTTTATAAATTTCTTTGTGAGCATTCAAAACTTGTTTTTCACAAGATTGGTGTGTTGTTGTTGTTGTTTTTTTAAAAAACCCAACACCAGTCCAACATGCATATGCACACACACAAAGAGAGAGAGAGAGAGTAGGGCTGGAATTTGTAGGGATTATTTTTTTTAAAAAAACCAACAAACCTGGGTTATGCACAGTGAATTAAATATACAAATCAGGAAAATAAATGGCAACTCAGTCCTCTGGTGGTGCATTAGCTGTGACAGCATTAATGGCAAACACTCACCTTGGCAATTGAGGCATAAAAACACAAGAAGAATCAAAGATCAACTGTGTGCTGTGTGAAAAAGCTCTTTCTTTTGCCTGTCCTGAACCTTCCTATCCACTGAGCTCCGTCCCATGGCTTGGAAAGCTCCTACAAGTCCTCAAGTTTCCTTTCTCATTGGCACAATGTGCCACAAGCACAAATGCTTCAGCAGCAGGATTACGAGGTGGGAGAGTATTATTTAACTGGAGGGAGAGGCCTCGGCAGTTTATTTTCCTGGCGCTCCCAGGCCAAACAGGAAATGCTTCTGCTGAACCATCCAGGCTGGAGGCAAAGCAGACGAAAAGGTTAATTCCCCTCTTCCTTTTGAGAAAGTCTCCCCGCAGCAGCTGTGGCTCAGTTAGTTGAGTCACAAATCCAGTTTGAACCTCCTGACAACAGAGCTCCCTTTCTCCTCACCCAACTTACTAGCCCAGGTTTAAGGCATTTGTGACTCAAGTAAGGTACAAACGACGTCGCAGAACTTCAGAGCCAGCTTCAAAGGCAAGAGGGAAACCTGAACGCACTAATCAAAGAAAGAAGGGGAGATTCTGTTTTTGCCAATGCATGTGGATCTCTTTTGTCTCCTTCCCGGTACCCTTTCTCAGTGGCGTAGCGTGGGTTGTCAGCACCCGGGGCAAGGCAAGTAATTTGCGCCCCCTAGCCCGTGGATTTGCGCCCCCTAACCCTAACCCCCAGATGTTGCGCCCGGTGCGGTCGGCCCCCCCTGCACCCCCCACGCTACGCCACTGCCCTTTCTCTGTGAAACATATGAAGCTGCCTTATACTGAGTCAGAGCAAAAAAAAGGTAAAGGTAAAGGACCCCTGGACAGTTAAGTCCAGTCAAAGGCGACTATGGGATTGCGGTGCTCATCTCGCTTTCAGGCCGAGGGAGCCAGTGTTTGTCCACAGACAGCTTTCTGGGTCATGTGGCCAGCATGACTAAGCCGCTTCTGGCAAACCAGAGCAGCGCACAGAAACACCATTTACCTTCCCGCCGCAGAGGTACTTATTTATCTACTTGCACTGGCGTGCTTTCGAACTGCTAGGTTGGCATGGAGATATCGGGGATTGAACTTGGGACCTTCTGCATGAAAAGCAGATGCTCTAGCCCTGAGCTACAGCCCTTCCCTTGACTTGTGAAGCTGTTTATTGCTTAGGTCCCTGCTCCAGTCAATAGGACTCTGCCGCTTCCTCTCAAAATTGCACTCCAAACCCAATTTCTAACTTTATCTTGTCTAGGCTGCCATGCCTAGACTGGATCCAGCCTGTCTCCTATCCAGAGCCCCTAATCCTCTACCAGTTGCCTGTGTTGGCTGCGTTTTCCGATTTCAACATTGGTTTCAGCCAGTGGCGATGCCTTCCTTTGATTCGTGGTGTCTCGCAGCACAACAAAATGAGGCGATACAAAGAATCAAGCTGGCGATCTGGGCTCAATTCCATTCACATGATCTTTAAGAAACTTTTGTTAGAAGAAAGAGTAAATGCCACACTTACAGAAAGCATAAATCGGTTAAGAACTTGCTCATCCAGGTGAAATAGTGCAAACATTTATATTCAAGGGAGAAATCTGCACAACAGTTAACCACAAATATACATTTTTTCCACACTGAGAACAATGCTTTAGAGGTGCTCTGCAATATAAATACATGTTGCTGAAACAAAATTTGTCAATGCAAGAAGCTATTGGCTTTCAAAATCTAAAGCCGTCTCCAATAAGTGTGGGAGTCTACATTATAAATTAGATAATATGAGTTTAGACATTGGCACTTTCCAGATCTTGCCTGCAAAAGTTGGAAAGGGACTCCATATTGTTGCAGTAAGACACGCAGGACCAGGAGAAGTAAGAAATAAAATCCAAGTTTATACAGCCCACACAGAGTTGAAACAATATGCCTGTTTTTTGCGTGGATCATATGAACTACAGTGCTAATCAATACAGGTATGTATTTTAAAACTGAATATAACTATTTCCCTTGAAGAAACACAAATCGTTTCAAAAAGGTATTTTGATATACAATTTAAATTCAGAGCTGTAAAAAATATTTATATTATCAGCCCAACAAATACCAGATAGAAAGAGCCCGACTTTTGAGATCTATATGGTTATTGAATTAGCTAGTTGTCATGATTTCAAATCCAACTAATTAATATTCCTGGCTTGCCTTTTTTTAAAAAAGTACACTTTCATTCTCTGCTAATGTTAAAGCTTTGAGTACATTGCTTACCTAATTTTTTCCTCTTGGGCAAGAATTTTTTTCTCTAAAATGCTTTGAAGATTACAGGTGAAAAGTACAGTTTAAAAACTAAAGCTAGAGCCTTATATAAGGACTGAATGAATATTAAAAGACTCCCCCACCCACCCACCTTTTCCATGAATTACTTTATTTTTAAAGTAATAAAAAAGGGGGAAATCAACTTTCTGAAAAATATTACATTTACTGCCGGGATAGACATTAGTTCAAGAGCATTAGGAGAATCCACCTAGCATGGCTCCTGAGAAATTGTTAAATGATTTTAAGAGACTTCCACGGAAATCCCACATGCCTTTGACAGATCTCTGGAATGGAGCGGCCAGTTCTTGAAGAGACCTAAATTGGGCTCAGAGTGGTGGCACTTACAGATGTGAAGATGAAGGGAAACAGGGAAAAATTAATATGGGGTTGGGTAAGTTTCCTCCCTGGTTTTTCCACTGGAGAAACTGGAAATCTGGGGAAACATTGATAGAAATGTTTACACCTTTTCTCTTTCAGAATGGTGAGCTATTTTTATACTGTTTTAGAGGAATACTACTGAAAACCTCCTAGACTCAAGATTCAAAGGCAGCAGTTTGACACTATCCAATGGCCTTGAGAATTTGACTGCAAAACCCAACTCAGGGCCAAACCCAGGGAGTTGGTAACCCTAGTCCAGCACAGTCCCCACTGCACCTTTTGCCAACCTACAGATGTTGTGGAATGACAATTGATAGGAGCGGGACCAAAGCAACATCTGGAGGAAACCAGGTTGCCAAAGGATGCCGCACTGAAATAAATGGAGGTTGTGTTTAGCTGCTGATGTTGGCAGGCCTGCGAACACAGTTAGCTTTCAGGCGGATGCTCGGCGGGTTATCGTTTCATAGCTGCCTCCCTGTGTTTGCGTGTGTGCGAGAGACACAGCCCGTCTGTAGAGATGTTTGCTTTTCTTGCAAGCAGATGTTTAGCACCAAAAAAAAAAGTACACAGTTGTCTGCCGACGATAACCCTATTCCATCACTCAACTTTATAATACTATCTGTAGCAGAGGGTAACGTTCCCAGGAAATCAGTTAACATAAGCAACTGAAAACTGGAGAAATAAACAAGCAAGTTTTCCCCCACCCTTGTCCAAATATATATTATATATATATATATATATTATACACACATATATAATTATGACATAGACTTCTTGTGTATGTTTGTGTGTGTCAACATCTTAGAAAAATATAAATGTGTTCCAAGCATCCTTTGCAACTCCACAAGTAGTACATCATTTGATCATCGGAACAAGTACGCAAACGAGACGGGGTGCCCTTTAGCTGCCTTGTTGCTTCTAGTGCTATAGCTTCCATCTTCGTAGAGCCAGGGTAGTGCTGCACCCATAACACACAGTTGTTGCAAAGGCAAAGATCTGCAGAGGGAGGAAGAAAGCGCCAGGTGAGTTTTCCTGTAGAAAATTGGCTGTTCCACTAGATTTCAAATCCCTCTTTCCTCCCAGTCAGAAACTCAGATATAAAAGCTAATCACCACATGGCTCCTTAAATCAAGGTTATGGTTGCCACAACATAATGTTTTTTGCAGTGAGATTTTTATTATTATTATTATTATTATTATTATTATTATTATTATTATTATTATAGTCGTACATTGGATCTCAAATGCCTTGGCTTCCAAACAAATCGACTCTCTAACGATCAAAACCCGGAAGTGAGTGTTCCAGTTTTTGAACTATTTTTGAAAGCTGAACAATGCTTCAATGAACAATGAAATTGAAAAATCTACATAAGACATTCAAAACCCCCTAAAAACTCTGAAACCCCATTTTAAAATACAATATACTCCTATAGAGACTCCTTATACTGCGTTTAAAACCAGAATTGCATTTGGGTAGAAACTGTTTCTCAGGCGGCTAGTCCTAGTCTTCATAACCCTATACCTTCTTCCAGAAGGCAGAAGCTGAAAGAGATCATTTCCGGGGTGCACACTATCCTGCGCTATCTCTGCCACTTTCTTATGGCACCTGGCAGCATAGATTTGATCCAAGGTGGGAAGAGTGCACCCAGTTATTCTCTCTGCAGTCTTTACAACCCTGGACAGTATGGTTTTCTCCCTGACCGTGCAGCTCCCAAACCACACACACGGACCATAAGTTAATACACTCTCAACAGTACAATTGTAAAATGCCATCAACAGGTCCTTTGAGAGATTGTTTTTCCGGAGGATTCTCAGAAAATATGCTGTGCTCTCTTCATCAGGTCTTTGCTGTTTTCTCCCCAGGTTAGGTCATCTCTCAACTCCATTCCCAGAAATCAAAACACCGAGACCTGTTCCGTATATTAATCAACTGGTCCCCCCCCCCCCATTATGTTTTATTGTAATTTTATTGGTGTTAGCTGCACTGAGCCTGGCTTTGGCCAGGGAATGAATGAATGAATGAATGAATGAATGAATAAATTATTATTATTATTATTGTTATTATTATTATTATTATTAATGACCCCAACATTGGCCACAATGGCTTGCCTACCTCAGCGGAGAGCTTCATGCTCCGGCACCAGGGCAGAGAGCAGGTGGGGTCGGGGCACACCGCCTGCAGGGGTGTGGAGCCCAGCGTGGGGGGGGGGGGAACAGCCGCGATGGCACCCTACTGGGATTACGCTGCTGGGGGCGGTGCGCTCCCCCCCCGCACTCCTCTTCTTCCGCCAGTGGCCCACCTCTTTCTCCAAGCTTTAGGCAGGAGCCTGCTCTCTTCCAACTCCAACCTCCCATTTCCCCTCACTTAAAAGGGCACTTAAAACATCATCACTTTAAAAGAAAATAATGGGAAGAGCAACACATTTTTAAAGACCTGCAAAACTGCTCCTGTTGGGTCGGTGGGATAGTAAAGTATTCCTCAGATTTCACAAAGGAAAAGTGTGTGTGTGTGTGTGTGTGTGTGTGTGTGTGTGAGAGAGAGAGAGAGAGAGAGAGAGAGAGAGAGAGAGAGAGAGAGAAATCTTGCTGGGAGATTCCCTGCATAACATGTTCTTTGATCTACCTATTCATCAACGCCATTAAGGTGAGTCACCCTAAAATAATGTGGATGGCATCAACTTTGGTTATATAAGTTTGGCATTAATTCTCAACCTGAAACCACTCCAAGGGTTAAAGGGAAAACGTAATCCAGGTTTCTTTCTAACGTTGGGACTGTGCTCCATAGATTGCTTAATGGCTTTGATGTCTCCCTAATGCCTTGGTAATAAAGCAGATCTATCTGAGCACCAGCCCTACCAAGTTCAAAGTGTATCCTTACGTAAGCATGCTTAGCAATGCAACCCAGGTTTTGTTCTTATAAAAAGATAACTAATCCCTGATTGCGCATGATATTCGCACCTTTTGGGTCACAAGGAACCAGGGCAGTGACTCAAGTGGGTGTCCAAGCAGACATTGAGGATTTAGATTTACTTTGGCCACCTCATGAGAAGAGAAGACTCTCTGGAAAAGACCCTGATGTTGGGAAAGATGGAGGGCACAAGGAGAAGGGGATGACAAAGGGCGAGATGGTTGGACAGTGTTCTTGAAGCTACCAGCATGAGTTTGACCAAACTATGGGAGGCAGTGGAAGACAGGAGTGCCTGGCGTGCTGCGGTCACGAAGAGTCGGACACGACTAAATGACTAAACAACAACAACATACATTTTAGACAGGTTTAACTAGTCATGGATCCCTCCAAAGAATCTTGGGTGTTGTAGTCTGGGGAAATATTAGTATTCTCTAGCATGTCATTCTCAGAAACATTGCAACAGGAGTACTCTACACAGCACATTTCAGATGTTGTGGGATTTCAGATGTTGTGGGAAGTCCCAATGGCAAGGGATGATGGGAGTTGTAGTCCAACAGAATCTGAAGGACGCCATGTTGTCTACCCCTGACTTACAGCTTTCAGGGTTTCCTGGAGAGGAGAAATGATTATTAATCTGCACTGTGTGTCCCCAGGGGTCCACCTTAGGGGAGGATTGAGGACTGGAGTCCTATAAAAGCCATAATGGGAGGAAGAAAGCTCAAGAGGACCCTTTGAAGAAACAGACAAAGAACAGGAGGAGAACCATGGATAGTCATGTGTCAGTGTTTGGATAGCCGGACATCACCAGAAATGGCCCATGTGTCAAGCATTAATGGGGAAGGGGGCCCAAGAAGCCTGGCTGGACATTAGAAAAATGCTCCAGCCCTTCCCACAGCCTCTCAGGGGAAGGAGTGTGGCTCAGTGGAGAAACACAGACTTTCCTCAGAGAAGGTCGCAGGTTTAATAGCTGGCACTTCCTGTTAAAGGGGTCGAGTTATAGAAAGCGGTGGGATAGATGCTGGAGGGTTGCTGCCTGTCCGAGCAAGCTGCACTGGGCTTGATGGGCAAAGACTATGGGCCAAAATAAGGCAGCTTCCTATGTAGCCAAGAGGGTCAGTCGCAACTCCTAAGGGGGCACAACTCCTCTCCCTGCCCTGCCCCCAATTTAAGCACTGCAAAAGTGGCACAGGCAGCAGTAATGAAGAGCAGTAGCTTGACCCATGGGGTCAGCTCAGCATCAATTCAGCTCCACATTATGGATTTCCTACTCACGCTTGCTCTGTTAACCTGTTTTGCAGCTTCGGAAACCACAGGCAAAACCACCAGGGTGTGGTGTTCTCTCTCTCTCTCTTTCCCTCCTTCCCTCTCATCCATAGCACTCACACTTGCCGAAAAAAAAGCCTGGTCATCACTAGTCAAGGCTTCCCAAACAAGGAAGTGTCATAATCCTGACACTATACAGCAGGGACGCCCAAATTCCAAGAGACTCACACTATTAAAAAAAACCTGGCAGTGATCTACCCATTGTCATTGGAGAATGGACCAGAGTTGTTGAGCTTTTTTTTGAGAAGGCGGGTGGCGCTGTGGGTTAAACCACTGAGCCTAGGACTTGCCGACCAGAAGGTCGTGGTTCAAATCCCCGCAATGCGGTGAGCTCCCGTTGCTCGGTCCCTGCTCCTGCCCCACCTAGCAGTTCGAAAGTACGTCAAAGTGCTAGCAGATAAATAGGTACCGCTCTGGCGGGAAGGTAAACGGCATTTCCGTGTGCTGCTCTGGTTCGCCAGAAGCGGCTTAGTCATGCTGGCCACATGACCCGGAAGCTGTACGCCGGCTCCCTCGGCCAATAAAGCGAGATGAGCGCCGCAACCCCAGAGTCGGCCACGACTGCACCTAATGGTCAGGGCTCTCTTTGCCCTTTACCTTTACCAAGGTTGTTTTAGGAAGCAAAAGTTGTTGAACTTTTTTGAGGGGGAGGGAGATCGACCTGGGGGGTGGCGATCGACCTGGGACACCCCCGTGATCTGCCAGTAGATTGTGATCTACCTGTTGGACATGCCTGCTATATAGCAACTAAGATTCTGACAGAGAGCAGAAAGTACCAGCTGCATCAGGAAAACCAGCAGTGCAAGCCATAGAGGGGTTGAACCCAGGTTTAGGACCGGGACTTCAAGCCTGAGCTACAACCCCTCCAACCCAAGACCCTCAAACTACCAGTGGTGGAGCATGCTTTAACTGCGCCTAAAGCGCATGTGTGTGCCCAGGGATGGGGACGCAAAGCAGAAGGAACCTGTTGCATGACATACCAGCTCTCACCGCCAGAGCGACCCCAGGCCTGTGCCACTTTGTGAAGCTTTGGAAAGCGGCTTGGAGAGGGCGGCCTGAGAAGAATGCCATGCGCCCCTTGCATGTGGCTTCGCCACTGAGGAGCTGGGATCGAAGGGCGCAAGGCTGTTGCATCCTTTTTGCTCCGCCCTCCCTGAGCCAGCCCTGCTTTGATCAGATTCCAGCCTCACAAGATAGAACAGGGCTGGCTCGGGAACAGTGGTGTGAGCAGTACACCTCCCCACCCCAAAAATGCACCTGGGAAATCACCCTGGCAGCCTCCCCCCACCTGCAAACCACCAGAGACACCAACCAATAAGTTGCTCTTCCCTGAGAAAGCTGCCCCTTGCACACTGAGCACCTCAAACTCCATGATGCCTTCTCAGCGGGTGATGCCCAAGAGCGCTTTCCAATAATAATAATAGTAGTAGTAGTAGTAGTAGTAGTAATTATTATTATTATTATTATTATTATTATTATTATTATTATTATTATTTATTATTTATACCCCGCCCCTCTAGCTGGGTTTCCCCAGCCACTCTGGGCGGCTTCCAACAAAATATTAAAATACAATAATTCATCAAATATTAAAAGCTTCCCTTTTAAACAGGGCTGCCTTCAGATGTCTTCTAAAAGTTTGTTAGTTATTTTTCTCTTTGACATCTGGTGGGAGGGCGTTCCACAGGGCGGGTGCCACTACTGAGAAGGCCCTCTGCTTGGTTCCCTGTAACTTGGTTTCTCACAGCGAGGAAACCGCCAGAAGGCCCTCGGCGCTGGACCTCAGTGTCCGGGCAGAACAATGGAGGTGGAGACGCTCCTTCAGGTATACTGGAGGCTCTCTACTTAAAGTGGGCAAAGCTTGGGTAGGGTACTCCCGGTGGAGTACAGGATCAGGTTGAAGGTGCTGGTTTTAACCTTTAAAGCCCTATACAGCCTAGGACCCTCATACCTACGGGACCGCCTCTTCTGGTATGCCCCATGGAGGACCTTATGGTCTGCAAATAACAACATCCTAAAGATTCCGGGCCCCGGAGAGAACAGACTGGCCTCGACCAGAACCAGGGCCTTTTTGGCTGTGGCCCTGGCCTGGTGGAAATCTCTCTCACAAGAGACTAGGGCCCTGCGGGATTTGACATCTTTCCACAGGGCCTGCAAGACGGAGCTGTTCCGCCGGGGCTTTGGTCAGGGTTCAGTCTGACTCATTTTCTCCTTGTATAAGAACAAGCACGAAGGAGGTTCCCAGCCCGCTCACAGGTGCTTATAATATCAGTGGAAAACAGCTGGTAACCGCCTTCAGTTTTAACCTGAAGATTGCCACTTGTCCAGTTTTAATTTTAATTTGTTTGAATTAATTGTGGGATGTATCTTAATGTACTGATCGCTTGTTTTTATGCATTGCCTTACTTGTATGATGTTAGCCGCTCTAAGCCCGGCTTTGGCTGGGGAGGGTGGGATATAAATAAAAATTATTATTATTATTATTATTATTATTATTATTATTATTATTATTATTATTCTGGCCTGAAAAAGATTAAATGTGAGCCTCCCCAGGGAAACCTCCAGGACAAAGAAGTAACTGCTCGGACACAGAGCTTTAAAGCGTGGACCACTGTCTAGGAACACAACACAGAAGGAAGCCTGGGTAAGCCCTCAAGGCATTGCAGTACAGTGGTACCTCGGGTTACAGACGCTTCAGGTTACAGACTCTGCTAACCCAGAAATAGTACCTTGGGTTAAGAACTTTGATTCAGGATGAGAACAGAAATTGCGGTGCGGCGGCAGCGGGAGGCCCCGTTAGCTAAAGTGGTGCTTCAAGTGAAGAACAGTTTCAGGTTAAGAACGGACCTCTGGAACAAATTAAGTTCTTAACCCAAGGTACCACTGTATCCCATCAGAGCCCTCTCATGGTCAGGAGAGGAAGACAGGTCCAAAGGAGAGAGAAGAGGAGGGAGAAACATGTCCCCTCTCCCTTTAAGGATGTGCCTTTATAATACTTACGGCAGCTGCGATGCTCAAGTTGTATTCGTGTTCACTTAGAAGCTTCTCAAAGCTAGTGGTACTGATGTTCCTGGTGGTGTCGAAATTGACGGTGTACTTCACCGGGTGAGAATGCAAAGAGGTGGTTGCCGCTTGCAGTAGAAAGGTCCCAAAATAGCAGACAAAGACACCTGCGTGGTAAATGAAATCCTGAAAAGGAACAAAAATTAAAACAAAGAGTCGGTTCGAGCGGAACAATAAAATAAATAAAAGCAGGATTAATATTTGTTATTAAATTTATACCCCACCTCTGCTCCACAGAGCTCAAGGAAGAGGCACGTGCATCTTCCCCTCTCGATTTTATCCTCACAACCACTGAAAGGCTGAATGACAAGGACTGGCCCAAGGTCACTCAGTGAGCTTCAGGACTTGAGCCTGCCAGGTCCTAGTCAGACACTCTAACCACTACTCCACACAGCCTTTCTCTTTTGGAGCAGGCAGGGCACCACACGTGGGTTTTTCCTTTCTGCAATAGGCTAATTCCTACCCACCTGCCCCCACTCTGTATGCTCCATCTAGGGAAGCAAGAGGCATTATACACACCCCTCAGTATTTTCCTGGGAAATAGTGAAATTACGGAGGCCATCCCGGCTTCTGATTGGATGGCAGAATGTCCCAATTTCTCCCTCTCCAGCACTGCCACCGCTGCGTTCAGGAAGATCTTTCAAAGCTGTGCTCTCACATGAGCCTGCTGACTTGCATGGAAGCACAGCACCGAAAAGACACATTCCCTGATTTTCATCAGAAGAATATTGGAGGGTATGTTATCAGAGTCCAAGAACACAACTCAGCCAAGAAAATACACTTGGGGGTCCAGTGAGGGCTGTGGCCTGGGGAGAATTCTAAGGGCCAGAGACAGCAGCCTAGAGGGCCACTTTCGGCCCACAGACCCAAAGTTTCCCAACCTTGATTTATATGGTAGAAATAAAACAGGTATGAATTCAGGGCCTAACCCTGTGTTACGGGGGATGTTGACTTCTGTCAACCAATGTTCCTTTGGCAACCTTTTGCAAAAGGAAAAAATGGGATGTTGCAGTGCTTAGGGTTTTGGTAGTTGCTCACTCCTGCAGCAGCTACCAAACAATATTGTCGGGAAATGCCAAATGTGTCCCGCATATTTTTCCCCCACCAGGGAAAAGATCAGGGATGGTGTAGGCTGGCAGATTTCCTCCTAACATTTAGCAAACTCCTCAGGTTTGCTTCTTTAGTTTCTCTCATATGAGTGAACAGCTGCTGTTCAACCCTACAGAGATAAAGTGATGTGTACTGCATTTGAGGTAGTTGGAAGCAGAGTGTGGCAAGATTTGTGGTTCCAGTGAGTGGAAACGCAGGCTGTGTGTGTGTGTGTGTGTAAATATGTACATAATGTGCCTCTGTGTGAAATCTCACAGAGAACCACTGCAATATCCTCTTTGAATATAAGGCCTTCCCTTCTCACACAGGCACCCACGCCGTCCATCATATAAAAGGGCATTCTCCTGGAGTATGATAGATGAAGCCACAAGGCAATTCACAGAAATTCAATTACTGTTCCTGTCTTAGGAACACACAAGGGAACCAGGATCCTTTGAGGAAACAAGCAGCACAATAAGCAGTTTGTAGTGACCATGGACTAAGGACCACCATTCATCTCCTAGACCTTCAGATGTCCACTGGGCAACACCTTTGCTCAAACTTCTGGCCAATGAAGGGACCACATGCATCCCGTATGAGTAGCCCAGTGTGCGCAGGTCTTTGTGGGTGTTTTCAGAAGGTAGATGATCTCATTTCCTCTACCCGCCTGGAACTTCCTCTGCCCCTTGGCAACCAGTACAATAAAGTTCTCTGTCACTAGTAGAAGGACAGAAACCTTTGCCAGAGGGAAAGGCATGTTTTTGTTTTTTAATTAATTTTATAATGAATGATTTTAGAGTGTTGTTTGTGCTGTACTTTTGTACTGTTTTATTGTTGTTAGCCGCCCTGAGCCCGGCTTCGGCTGGGGAGGGCGGGATATAAACAAAATTTATTATTATTATTATTATTATTAATAACCCACACTATTATTTGAACACAGACAAAACCAGAAAACCACTGGAACAGAACTGACAAAATGAGGACTCACCCATTCCAAAAGGGTGTTGCATTGTGGGACAATTAAAATGGCAGCCATGCCAGCAAGCCCACTACTTCTTTCTCTTGATGCCCTCGACACCTCTGGATCACATGCACTAGCTTCCCTATGCCACTCAGCTGTCTTGCCCCTCACAGCTGCTATTCAGGGGCAGAGGAAGGGGTGTGTGGCAGATGTGGGCTGCCCCAGGTTTGACCGGGGTGACAAATAGTGGGCGCCACTCACTGTGGGGCCTGCAGCACGACCGAGCCACACATCTCTCCCGGGAGAGACACGGTGGCTTGGGCGCACGCAGGCTCCGCGCTGCCCAAACAGTCCGCCCACTGCCTCTCCCCCAGCTGTAAGGCGACTGAGTGGGAGGAGGCAGGCAGACTCTGGAGGCCCTGCGGTGTGCCCCACCCCTATGGGCGGCTCGCCCCGCCCCTGGGCACGCCACCCCAGGCGCCCAAGCGGCTTCCTCCACCGCTGCTGCTACCTCCTCCACTCTGTAACAGAAACAAGGAATCCCAGGTGGAATTTGCACACGTACAAAAAAAATTCTGAAAATGCTTTTTTGTGCATTTTATAAAAAATACATTGATTTTTCCATACGGCTCACCATTGACCACCTAGTGTAACATTGGATATTGCACTTAAAACGTTTTATTTGCAGCTGTATAGCTGAGTCCCCAGACTGCCAGACATTTTGCCCCATTCCCTTATTTATTCCAGTTGCACCACTGAAGAGTCTTCATACTAGGACAGACTCTACTGACAGCTCCAAACTTCAGAGAGAACAGCTCCCTCACCAGGATTGGCTCCCACTTCAGTGAAGCCACTCTAAAGGAAATGTAAGGTAAAGGTACCCCTGACCGTTAGGTCCAGTTGCGGATGACTCTGGGGTTGCGCACTCATCTCGCTCTATAGGCTGAGGGAGCCGACGTTTGTCCACAGACAGCTTCCGGGTCATGTAGCCAGCATGACTAAGCCGCTTCTGGTGAACCAGAGCAGCTCACGGAAACGCCGTTTACCTTCCTGCCAGAGTGGTACCTATTTATCTACTTGCACTTTGACATGCTTTTGAACTGCTAGGTTGGCAGAAACAGGGACCGAGCAACGGGAGCTCATCCCGTCGTGGGGATTTGAACCACCGACCTTCTGATCGGCAAGTCCTAGGCTCTGTGGTTTAACCCACAGCGCCACCTGCGTCCCTACAAAAGAAATGTAGGTCCTTTTTAATTTATGCAAAGGAAATGTAGGTTTGCATAAAAAGGATTCTGGGATAACAAATTAGCTGCTTTTTTTAAATAAGACCTTTTGCAGACAGGGAAATGACAGGGATATGCGCTATAAAGTGTGGGATAAACATAGGAAACTGCCTTATCTCAAGTCAAACCATCTAGCTCAGCATTGTTTACTCTGGCTGGCAGCAGTTTTCCAGGGTTTCAGGTAGGAGAAGGTGTGTCCAGCCCCACCTGGAGATGCCAGCGATTGTGCATGCGAAGAAGATGCTCTACCGCCAAGCTATGGTCCTCCTGTCATTAACAATGGATTAATGGGAAGATGTATAACCACCAAACAAACAAATGAGCATGAATGCTCATTGCTGTTTATCTTCTCCACAGACAAATAAAAAAAAAAAATGCTGAATACAGACTGGGCCTTCTCTAACCAGTGCATGAGCTTTGTGCAAGTGGTTCGGGATGAATGCTGAACAAACAGGTTGTATGGAGCCCAAAGTGTGGGGTTAAAGGCAATATGGCAAACTCTATGCTGCAAAATTGATGCAAAGGCCCGACGTAATTTAGGAATGGTTCCCTGCTGTGGGATACACAGCAGGCAGGCCTGGACCTGCATTAGCTGACACAAATTAAGCGCCTGGTGTAAAACAAAGGTCAAACGAGCAAACAATTCCCCATGGCACTGCCGACTGGGGTGTGTTGTGCAGGCGAAGCCTGAGCTCTGGCCATGGGCCTTTCTTGTTTGCTGTGCAAGCAAGGAAAGGATGAATGCAAACATACATGGAGGTGTTTGTGGCTTTCCAGATCAAAAGTGCTTTCAGAGTGCTCCCACTCTGCGCACACACAACAGAGAAAGAGATGAATATAATGCCACAACAATACCAAAGGAACACCCAGATAAACCACGAGGGTTCCATCTCTGCAGGCATGGCATAAACATTGAGGAGTAGGCAGTGACAAGCCTATCCCCAGCTGAAATTTGCTTCCATTGAAACTAATGGAATTGTTCACTCCCGGGAGTGATAAAATTTCTAAATGCTTCGATTTGGGTCTGAAAGGTTTACAATCTCTCCAGTGGCCCTGCAGCATAGAGCGGTCTTGAAAGCTGCTAGTTTGCACAGCCTTCACAGAGTTTCTGGGTTGCCGCCCATATTAGTCCTACCCTGAGTAGACTCACTGGGATGAATGACCATGAAGTAGTCAGTTTCAATAACTTGCCTGGGTCTGCTCTGAGCAGGAGCAGCATTGTAGACAATCCAGTGTCCACAATACTTCAAGAGCAACACTATGTGCCCTCCAGATGGTAGAACCGTAGAATTGTAGAGTCTGAAGGCACTCCTAGAATCATTCTGTCCAGTGATGGCCAAACTTGGCCCTCCAGCTGTTTTGGGACTACAACTCCCATCATCCCTAGCTAACAGAACCAGTGGTCAGGGATGATGGGAATTGTAGTCCCAAAACAGATGTGGAGGGCCAAGTTTGGCCATCACTGATTTAGACCAACCCCCTGCAATGGAGGAATCTCAGCTAAAGCATCCATAATAGATGACCATCCAACCTCTGCTTGAAAAGCTCCATGTTACTTGACTCCAGCTCTCATCATCTCCCAGCTCGTGGTCAGGGATGAAGGGCATTACGGATGCAACATCTGGAGAACATCACCCTGGCTACCCATCAGGAGGGTTTGACTTCCTTAAGAGCAAAACATTTTTGTGGACTTGATCAGATGACATAAAACTGCATCAGAAGCTAATTTCTGTCCACCCTTGTTCCAGAATATTAGCGTCCCAAGCAATCATGTTCACAGCCATAGTAATATAGCCTTCCCCAAAACTGGGTCTCCAGATGTTTTTGGACCACAACTCCCATCATCCCCAGCCAGTATAGGCAATGGTCTGGGATGATGGGAGTTGTAACCCAACAATGTCTGAGGACGCAGGAAGGCTGCTTTAAGTCTTCCTGGACATCCACTAGCCAGCCAAACGCATGTATGTTCATCACTCCCTTATGGCAGCATCAAGTTATGACTTGCATAAGTATGAATGAATCATCACAGAACAATCCCCACGGGGAGGAGAAGCCATACCACTCAGTGTCATTTCAAATGCACTTTTCCCAGTTGAGAGAGTTCACACATTCAGCAAAGAGCCATGATGTGATAAGTGATGAACTCACACTTGTGAATCAGCGGTGATGTGCAGTTTACAGGAAATTTTGAATTGGAATATGGTAATTCGCACTTTAAAATTTTCACTTTGAAAGGGTGGTTTCCTCCCACTGATGCCTTAGAAGAGAGGTAGCCAATGCTGTGCCCTTCGTACGTTATTTGACTACTAGAAGCGATCTAACGTAGCATGTTTATTTTACTTGTGCTCAGTAAACAAAGCTAAAAGCTTTGAAATGGCCAAGACTTGCCTAGCACTGTATCTGCAACTGACATCTATTCGTTACTGATGAATTTATGAAATGGAAAATGTTCTGCCCCGCGTAACTGCTAATTAGTTGTGAAAGATGCACAACTTTTCCTCCTAATAAAGCAGAGATTTACAAAATGCTAATGGGAAAGTGTGGCTGTCACATTGTCACCTTGGAGCTATTTGCATGCATCATAATAAACTAAATTGTTTCAGCATTAATTTATACATCTGTTGAAGAAATCAGGCGCTCTAAGATGGGAGGAGAGTCTTCTTTCCAATGTTGCAGTAGGGGTTTTAATAAAAACAAGCATGTCCCCTGCCCTCTCACACAAGAACGGATACCTCTCTTAAAAATTGAAGTTTATCATCCATCATCATGATTATCATCATTTTTAATTTGTATACCGTCTTTCTATCTTACAATACCCAAGGCGGTTTACAAGCTGAAGAAACAAAAAATGGACATCTTATAACAATCTAATGCAATACAAAAATGTGATAATAAAACATAACTTTAAAAAAGGTAACCGATATCAAAAAAGTAACATTCAACAATCATTAGAATAGTATTAAATAATAATATCCATGGCTTTGGGAGGTACTTATACAAAATAAAACATCTATATCTATACCCCTAAGTCTATGTCTATATCTATCTGCTCTGATTTAACTGGAGGGACATTTTAAGTAAATTCTGATTGCTCCTATACATTACTGCTGCAATGCTATGCATCCATTACTTGGGAGTGAAAACATACAAAATATTGAGCTGTAAATGTTAAGAGCCCTAGGGGGACTAAAAGGTAGGTAAAGGACCCCTGGACAGTTAAGCCCAGTCAAAGGCGACCATTGGGTATGGTGCTCATCTTGCTTCAGGCCGAGAGAGCTGGCATTTGTCCACAGACAGCTTTCTGGGTCATGTGGTCAGCATAACTAAACCGCTTCTGGCACAATGGAAGACCATGACGGAAGCCATAGCGCACGGAAACACCGTTTACCTTCCCACCACAGTGGTACCTATTTATCTACTTGCACTGGCATGCTTTCGCACTGCGAGGTTGGCAGAAGCTGGGACAGAGCAACGGGAGCTCACCCCATCACGGGGATTTGAACCGCTGACCTTCTGATCGGCAAGCTCAAGAAACTCAGTAGTTTAGACCACTCTCTCTCCTGTAGGATCCCAGGACCTGGGAGGACAAGGTTCAAAACTTACTGGGTGGCCGAGGGCCACTCTCTGCTTCTTATCCTAGCCTACCCCACAGAGATGTCGTAAAATGCAGAGAGGGGTGAACAATGCAGAGAGGGGTGAACCTTCAGTTCCTTGGACAAAAGGTGGGGTTGAAATCAAATAAATAAAATGTGTTTTTTCTAGCTTTGTTGTTTTGTGCCTGCTAACAAACTTGAGACTGCATCTGCAAATTGGGTCCAACTTTCCAGAGAATGTTACAGCCCCTGAAAACACTATTAACTGATTTATATTTAATAACAACAATAACAACAACAATGTGCTGCCTTTTAAATGCTTACCAAACGGTTCCAATCAATTGCGATTCTTTCTCTGTAACTGAAGAGGAAAACGCAGAGGAAGGAGATGGAGGTGAAGCAAGCCGTCACCGACACAAACATCACCCAGCCCTGCAGCAGCGGCAGAGGGACATGGGTGGCGGATACTAAAATCCAGACAAGTGCTCCGAACAGCTGAGAACACAAAAGGAAAACACAAAACAAAAGAAGGTCTTAAAACCGAAACGTATGTGCACAATAATCACACTGTATTTACAAAATATGTGTCATCTCGGACTTCAGAAAGTCACCGTTTGCCAGAAGTGGAGCTTCCCTCACTTCCTGGAACATTGCTACTCCATTCTGAATATAGGAAGCAATAGCTAGACAACTGATGTGGGCAGCACATGCCATGCACCAGGTTCAAGGCTTTTGTGTTGATAGACAGAGCCCTGAACGATTTGGGCCCAGGAGACCTAAGCCCAAGATTTGCCCCCTCAAAAATCCACGCCTGGAGCCATGGGCCCTCTGGCACTCCCCAACCACCCACTAATCCTCTGGTTTATGGTGGATCCAGTACTCTCCTGGCCAGGGATCAAATGACACAGACTGCAGGGTGGTCATTCTCAGCCCCTTCCGAAGGGCAAAGCAAACGCTTGGAAGAGGAAACAGGGAGTACTTTGTAGGACTAAGTCAAAACGAAACGGCTCGGTTTTTTGCTAGCGCTTCTGCACACCCTGAAAAGCACACCTTTCCCCTGTGATTTTTTTTCCCAGGGAAGGCAGGAAAGGGTGCAGCAGTGCCTTGGGTGTGCATGAGAAGAAATGTCCCTGTTGCCAAGGCAACTGGACCAATGATCCTTGTCGTGCTGTGAGAGGAATCGCTGCATCCTGCCAGGGAGCCTAGCCTTGGCTGCCTCAGCAACGGAGATACGCTCGTGGGCTATGTGGAGTTGGGGTGTCATCGTGCTCGCTGTGTGATAGCTGATTGGTTGGAGAAAAGAGCAGAGCTGAAGGAGCAGCAGGGAAGGGGGAACCTGCCAGCTGCAAAGAATGTAGGGCATTTTGGTGAACCATTTCCACCAAGAACACTTTTGCAGGCGCAAACCCGTTGTATTACATACTTCTATCTCTCTATTCCTCCAGGGAGCTCAAGGAGACATTCGCAGGGTTCTCAGACAGTCTCCCATTCAGGTACTAACCGCACCTGTTTAATTTCAGCCAAACTGTGTGCTCCTTCTGTCCATACTTGCTGTATGTCAGAACTGTCCTGGGTTTGTTAGGCCTTGTAATAAACTTCTTAATGGTAAGAGCAGCTTCCCAATTATTTAGGAAGCTGGTGGGCTGTACCTCACTATAGGTCTCCAAGCCATCAGTCAGGGATGCCCCAGATCTGTTTTTCTTGTGTTGAGCAGGGGGTGGAAGTAGGTGGTTTTTGAGAACCATTTCAATTCCATGGCTCTATGACCAGGTGCGGGGGAACCTTTGGCTCTCTGGCTGTTGCTGAACAACTCCCATCATCCCTGGTCAATGCTGTCAAGAGCTGTTGGGAGTTGTAGTTCAGCACTGCCTGGAGGGCCAAGGGTTCTCTGCACCGCAGTAGACACTGTCCATGATCTCGCTTGGATAATTCACTAACTCCGCCACCTATCTGCATGATCCTGTGCTCCTGTTTTACGCCTTCTGCCTAACTTGAGCTCTGCAAGGTTTTCACTTCCCAGTCGCTAAATATTTATGACCCTACTAAGAAAACAAGGAGGGAATTTACTTTCGATCTCAAAGAGGGAAACACTGTTCTGCTTTTAATCACTTGATTATTCTGGAAAACTCTAGGCACATACAAGATAATCCTATGCATGTTTACTTGGGAGTAGGTCCCAGCGCATTCAATGGGGCTTACACCCAGGTTATTTGCATAGGAATTTGCAGCTTTGGATTTCAAGCAGGCAATCTTGCTCCATATCCCTGCATCTCTACCAAGAGAGAGCAACACAAAAGTCAATTCATTTCACAATTGCTCCCTCCTCCACTTCCCTGTCTCTAAGGAGTTACAACTCTGGAGTGCAAAAGGCAACTGTCCACACAAATAATGTATTGATCGCTTCAATATACAGTGGTACCTCGGGTTAAGTACTTAATTCGTTCCAGAGGTCCGTTCTTAACCTGAAACTGTTCTTAACCTGAAGCACCACTTTAGCTAATGGGGCCTGCTGCTGCTGCCGCACCGCCAGAGCCCGATTTCTGTTCTTATCCTGAAGCAAAGTTCTTAACCTGAAGCACTATTTCTGGGTTAGCAGAGTCTGTAACCTGAAGCGTATGTAACCTGAAGTATATGTAACCCGAGGTACCACTGTAGTCTAGACGTACTTTATTTACTTGTGAACCAGCAAGCGTTGCAATGTTTTTCAATTCCTACAGCAAACAATTAGCATGCAAACTTGTACAGGAAACATGACTTTTAAAGAGAAGGGAGAGAACAGATTGAAATCCATTGCTGAAATTATTTGTGTGTGTGCAGTGGTGGGAGAGAGCTCAATGAATCTACCCTACAATCAAATGGCAGGTTTTAAGAGAGGGAAGCCTGTGACTGGATTTCCAATTTGGCTTGTTAGGCAAATGGTATATGACTG
This sequence comes from Podarcis bocagei, assembly GCF_964188305.1. Lineage (NCBI taxonomy): Eukaryota > Metazoa > Chordata > Lepidosauria > Squamata > Lacertidae > Podarcis > Podarcis bocagei. The sequence continues at coordinate 76,883,442 of NC_138133.1, read as the reverse complement.
ACTGTCCATTTTGTGAATCACATTCTGGATTTAAAGCGCCTTCACGGGCTACCATTAAACTCCTTTGGGAGGTGGGCAGTGTTTGTCTTTAGCAGGTCCAGGGATGTGGGTAACAGGGAGTGAAAGCATCATGGAGCTGAGCGCATGAGGAAGAATGAAGTTCAGGGAGGCGCATGCGTGATCCCGAGAAATAATGAGAGCAGGTGAGAAGAGTAGGGAGAGGTGTTCCTGTAATGTGGGTGTGTCTGACGAAGGTGTAGCAGACTGGGTACATCCACACAGGTGAGAATAAGGGAAAAAAAACAAGGTTGCCAACCCAGTTTTTTGGCTGGGCTCCTATGGATTTTAACAGCTGCATAGAAGGAAGAAAATTTTCTCGTTGCTGCGGGAAATGCCAGCTCTTGAATTTTTGCATGCCGTTACAGGAGCCATGCCAGGGGAACTCTAAAACTAAACCTGGCTTAGCAGTGTCTATGATAGCACAGAAGAGGGCTGGAGAACCTGTGGACCACGATTTCCATCGTCCTCGGCCACTAGCTATCCTAGCTAGGGCTAAGTCCAACCACATTTGGGCAGGCAGAGTTCGCTATCCATGGTACAAGAAGGTTGCAATCTGTAGCTGCGATGAGCCACACCCAAGACTGGCTTGTCACCACATACTCTGAGGCTGCTTTGACAACAAACCAGTTAACCTTGAATGGAATGGGTGTATGAACTGGTCAGGATGAGAGCGTTGTGGTGGAGAGGGATGCAACACCTGCTGAAATTTCCTCTTCTATTGAGTGCCCTGTCTCTTTTGCATCTGGCTACCTTGGGAAGGCTGGATGGGGGGGGAGGGGAGAGGGATTTGTGGGGAAGGGCCATAGCCCAGAAGCAGAGCTTTGGATGCATGCATAATGTCAGAGGTTAAGGTCTTGGCTCCTGGTTAAAAGATCTCTTTTACTTGAGACCCTGGGAAGCTGCTGCTATTCAGACAGCGTGGGGCTTATACAGATGAGCGCCACATAATCAGGCAAGACAGGAAGCTTTTAACTAAGATGGCACGGGTCCAAGTAAGACGTGTAGGGTTGGGAAGAGAAATAAGTATTAAGTGAGCAATTAAGGGGGCTCTACGAATGAGGCCGTGTCGCATCGTTTAAACGCATAACTGGCCCTAACGCAGCTATCATTTCAAAGACCAAGTAAACATGGAACATTGATTGAAGACTATATAATTTTTTTAAAAATCCAAATCAAGGAGGAAATGCGAAAAGCTGTAGCTAGGAGGGACTTCGACGGAATAGATAAACACAATTCTAAGAAGTGGTTAGGGAATCTCATGACTAACAGCTGTGTTTGGTAAGCGGCAATCAAACAGGTACACCTTTCATCCTGGTGTCAGTTTAGATATTTCTCTTTCTCTCTCTCTCTCTCTCTCTCTCTCTCTCTCTCTCTCTCTCACACACACACACACACACACACACTTGTATTCCACCTTTCTTCCATGGAAGAACTCAAGGTGGGGGTCCATCTTGGCAATGACCAGGTGCAGCTCTGCTAAATTCCAGCAAACTATGTGCCCTAGTTTGAGAGGGGAAGAGGGGCAGGTGTGGGGCAGTCATGTCACCTGGTGCATTTCTGCTAGGGAAGTGCTAGAAAGAGAAAAAGCATGCATGGGAAACCTATATTTTCCAACCAATGTTAAAAACTGCAGCTGGTGGTGGTTGTTTTTTTTTAGCGCCCAGCGAGGCAACACAACTGCATAAAATCCCCTCCAGCACAATCATGGCAGAGAGATCCCGGAGTGCTTTCTTTCTGCCTCCCACTTGTTGCTGCCGCCCCGGTCGCCTCTCCTCCCACCCGCGCTCCCCCACTTACGATCTCCAGGCAGATGAAGGCCCCCGAGTAGGTGCGCAGGATCTCCAAGCCGGAGGGCAGGGTGATGCGCGGCGGCGGGTAGTAGGCGGTGGCGTTGGGGGGCGGCGGCATGGCGCCCCCTCGGGAGGAGATCATGGTTCCTCCGGGGTAGGGGGGGGGATCCCAGAGCAGGGATCGAGCGATCGGGCGAAGGAGGGAGGGAGAGAGAGAGAGAGGCAGCAGAAGCGGCGGCGGCGGCGGCAGCAGGAGCCCCTGACGTGGCCGCGGCCAGGTAGGGAAGGAAGAAGGAGGGACCAGAAAGGGAAGCGCGGAGGCGCAGGTGGCGGGCCGGGAGAGTGTACTCGCTGGGCGCCGCCCCGCCGATCGCCCGCCCCCTTTCGCCGATCGCCGACGCGGCCTTGGCGCCCACCTTCCCGCGTCCGGTGCCGAGCTAGAGGGGGCTCCGTCTTGATCAAGGCAACGCAAACACACGTGCGCGCGCATGCACACGCTTCTTCCACACGCCTCTTTAATCAGGGCAAAGCGTGTGCTCGGCGCTGTACAGGCTGACACAGACTTGGCCTGCGTCAGTCTTGGCCGTCTTTAAGCACCGAGCCCTTTTTAAGGGGTTTTTTCCGGTGGGGGCATCCCTGGTGCCCGATTTGTGTTTGGGGGAAGGCTAGGAAAGAAGGAAGGAAACAGAACTTTGCACTTTGCACACGCTCAGGAGCATAGGAAACTGAGTCGCACAGTTGTCCCGTCTAGCTCTGCATTGGCCACATGGAATCTCCAGGATTTCAGGCGCGGATCTCTCCCAGTCCATCCCGGAGAACGCACCCGGAACTTTATGCATGCAAAGCTGATGCTAAGGCCCCCTGTTAAAAAGCATTGTGCACCCTTGCTTAGGAGTGAGACCGATTGAACTCGATGGGGGCTTACTTCTGAGTAAGGAAATGCTGTTTGAGTCACCCCCCAGCTAAGTCACACTCAAGAGCAGACCCCTTGAAATCAAGACTAAAGTTACGGAAATGCACTGATTTCAACAGGTTTGCTCTGAGCTGCAGCAAAAATCAGCCAAGAACCTGGTGGTACTGTAAAGATTAGTACACGTTTTATTGCTGCCTGATAGCTTTCATGGCCTTAATCAGGTGTGGGAAACCTTTGAGCCTCCTGATGCAGCTCCCATCATCCTTGGGCATTAGCCATGCTTGCTGAGACGGATGGGAGTTGTAGTTTAGCAACATCAGGAAGGCCAAAGGGTCCCCATCCCTGGCCTAGATGCATGGAGTGTTGGCCGCCATTGATATGTAAATATATGCATGTTCCTGTTGTGTTAAAGGTAAAGGGACCCCTGACCATTAGGACCAGTCGTGGCCAACTCTGGAGTTGCGGCGCTCATCTCGCTTTATTGGCTGAGGGAGCTGGCGTACAGCTTCTGGGTCATGTGGCCAGCATGACTAAGCCGCTTCTGGCGAACTAGAGCAGCGCAGGGAAACGCCGTTTATCTTCCCGCCGGAGCAGTACCTATTTATCTACTTGCACTGGCATGCTTTCGAACTGCTAGGTTGGCAGGAGCAGGGACCGAGCAACGGGAGCTCACCCCGTCGCAGGGTTTCGAACTGCCGACCTTCTGATCGGCAAGTCCTAGGCTCTGTGGTTTAACCCACAGCGCCACCCGCATCCCTCCTGTTGTGTTACTATTGTAGTAGAATAGTAACACAGTAATCTCTTACTGTTTCGTTCTCTTCCTGTTCCAATTGTGCCTTTGAAAGGGGAGTGAAATAGCCAAGGAGGTGGGAAGAGCAGCCAGCCAGGAATCTGAACTAGGTTGACCAGATGCAAAAGAGGACAGGGATGATGCTACAGATGAGGGAATTTGCATCTCTCCCCTTGCATCTTGTGTATGCAGCTTGCAGGATGCATAAAGGTTACCTGGTATCCACATAGATGCTTCTTCAAGTATGCACCTGGGACGGGGAAAAGATGCTCGGTCTGCCCCTTTGCACATTACAGAAGTGAGCTTTTGCACATTCCTCACAATGGAGATTTGGGAGTTGTCATTGTAGCTCCATGCAGATATATGTGTTTCACATTCATCAGATACTATTCAAGGTTCAGCAGCAGAGCAGAATTCCATCACTCCACCCATAATTCGAACGAATGGGGGGAATGGGGGAAAGTCTTCTTGTCCATACTGAAGTTAGGTTTCCAGAATCTGCTTCAGACTGCAGACCTTTCTGTGTGTATGGACATGGTGATAGGTTCTCCTTATGTCCTTATGTTCCAGCAAGGAAGAGTGCTCTGCAGAAGCAGGCTTGTGAGCTCACAGGCATTTCTGACGCAAGTGTGCCTCTAGCATGGGTAGGCAAACTAAGGCCTAGTGGCCAGATCCGGCTAGATCGCCTTCTAAATCCGGCCCGCAGATGGTCCGGGAATCAGCGTGTTTTTACATGAGTAGAATGCGTCCTTTTATTTAAAATGCATCTCTGGGTTACAGTGGTACCTCAGGTTACAGAGGTGTCAGATTACAGACTCCACTAACCCAGAAATAGTACCTCGGGTTAAGAACTTTGCTTCAGGATGAGAACAGAAATCGCGCGGCAGTGGCGCAGTGGCAGCAGGAGGCCCCATTAGCTAAAGTGGTGCTTCAGGTTAAGAACAGTTTCAGGTTAAGAACGGACCTCCGGAACGAATTAAGTTCTTAACCCGAGGTACCACTGTATTTGTGGGGCTTGCCTGGTGTTTTTACATAAGTAAAATGTGTGCTTTTATTTAAAATGCATCTCTGGGTTATTTGTGGGGCATAGGAATTCGTTCATTTCCCCCCAAAAAATATAGTGTCCCCCCCAAGGTCTGAGGGACAGTGGACCGGCCCCCTGCTGAAAAAGTTTGCTGACTCCTGCTCTAGAGGCTTACGGATATTCATCTGGGCTCTGCTGATGAAGCAGGATGCATCTCTTCATCCATGACCACCAGTTCTTACATGCAACTCTTTGGGTCTTTGCATCAGGTAAAAAGGTAAAAGTAAAGGACCCCTGGATGGTTATGTCCAGTCAAAGGTGACTATGGGGTTGCAGCACTCATCTCACTTTCAGGCCAAGGGAGCCGGTGTTTGTCCGCAGACAGCTTCCCGGGTCATGTGGCCAGCAGGACTAAACCGCTTCTGGTGCAACGGGACACCGTGATGGAAACCAGAGCACATGGAAATACCATTTACCTTCCTGCTGCAGTGGTACCTATTTATCTACTTGCACTGGCATGCTTTCGAACTGCTAGGTTGGCAGGAGCTGGGACAGAGCAATGGGAGCTCACCCCGTAATGCGGATTCGAACTGCTGACCTTCTGATCGGCAAGCCCAAGGGGCTCAGTAGTTTAGACCACAGCGCCACCTGTGTCCCACTGTCTTTGCATTAGAGCAGCAGGAAGGGGACACTGCGGATCTTCAGATATTGTTGTGTTGCAACATCCATCGTCCCTGATCATTGGATAGGGAATCCATTGGAGTCCCACCAATTTCTGAAGGTTTCCCATGCCTGCATCTGAGTCTTTTGATTTCTACAATCCTGAAATGCACCACACTATTTGTTTTTTCTGCATTGCTTGTTTTCCCCATTATTTTTTTGAAAAATTATTGCTTGTAAATCCTTTTTTTTCGAAACCACCCACCCAGCCTGTGTTTGCACTTCCTCCAGCCTTATAAAAAGGCAGGTGGAGCAGCCATGAGGAGCCGCTCCATAAATGCAATGCCAGCCATTAGTTCCACTCTCAGAAGATTGTAAGCCATTTTGAGCAGATTGCAAAAGCATTATATAGATATGTACCAATGTTTTAATATTGTTGTGAGGCTGGGACAGTAAGGATCAATGGAGCCAGAGACAGCTTTAACCGCCCTAGCATAGTTGCCAAGTATCTTCCTTTTCTTAGGGAAATCAGCTGATTGTTTTCAGTGGATTGGAAATAACTGAGAACTGGATACATTTCTCTGGACGGATCTATACACAGGGGGAAAAAACACTACAAATAAGTCAGAAATAAAATTGTTATAACAAAAGAAAAAAATGCTTTGGAAAATCACATAGATTTTTTTTTTACTCTCCAGCTCCATCTGGTGTTGTATGTGTATAACACATTCAAAAGTTGTTTTTTGAATAATATAGCTAAGTCCTCTCTCTTTTCTTTCCACCCTTTGCTAAGGATGATGTATAATCTAGAGCAGTGTTTCCCAAACGTTGGTCTCCAGCTGCTTTTATTGGACTACAATTCCCATCATCTCTGACCACTGGTCTTGTTAGCTAGGGATGATGGGAGTTGTAGTCAAAAAAACAACAAAAAAACTGGAGACTCAAGTTCGGGAAACGCTTATCTAGAGGTACTTCCAGGCTTTCACTATTTTCAGGTAGGATTCAACCACATAGCAGCAAATTAAGGTTGTGCAATTATGGTTGGCTGCAAACTCATGCACAACAAATCTGCTTTATCCAAAAGATCGGTCTATTTGTGGCAGGAAAATGCTCTGGAGAGCATGGGATAATGCTTGCTGTGATCTGGACTGGACTGGTTGGCATCTATCTGCCTTGGGAGACAATGGAGAAGTGTGCCTTTAGAGGTGAAGTCAAAGTGTTGAAGAGTTACAGCGCCTGCTGTGGTTGTAGAGACCAATGTGGGAGAGACATGTTTTGTTGCAGCTGGGGCATCTGGTTGTGCTGATGCAGGTGCACCATGGGGTTTCTTTCTGCGATCCTTCCAGCGGTCATTCCTTCTCTGGACACTGCTACACAACCTGACTGATTGTCTCCAGGCACTGAAGAATCTCCCCCACAAACAAATCGGAATGAATGCTCAATAAACAGGCTATCCGGAAGCACCGTGGGTTGTGCTTGTGATTGCAATTTGAGAGAGAGCGACAAAGGCTGAGTTTGGGCTGTGTGGGCAACTTAGAGTGTTGACTGTCTCTCTGGAGATCTGATGTGGGGGCCGTAGACTTTAAAGTGTTCAAACTACAAGAAAGAAGATTCCACCTAAACATTAGGAAGAACTTCCTGACAGTAAGAGCTGTTCGACAGTGGAATTTGCTGCCAAGGAGTGTGGTGGAGTCTCCTACTTTGGAGGTCTTTAAGCAGAGGCTTGACAACCATATGTCAGGAGTGCTCTGATGGTGTTTCCTGCTTGGCAGGGGGTTGGACTCGATGGCCCTTGTGGTCTCTTCCAACTCTATGATTCTATGATTCTATGATTCTATGATTCTATGATTCTATGATTCTAAGCTGTGCCTCTGTTGCATAGGCTGTGCACAACCTGTATATTTGCATATACAGTGGTACCTCGGGTTAAGAACTTAATTCGTTCTGGAGATCCGTTCTTAACCTGAAACTGTTCTTAACCTGATTACCACTTTAGCTAAGGGGGTCTCCCGCTGCCGTCGTGCGATATCTGTTCTCATCCTGAAGCAAAGTTCTTAACCCGAGGTACTATTTCTGGGTTAGCGGAGTCTGTAACCTGAAGCGTCTGTAACCTGAAGCGTCTGTAACCTGAAGCGTCTGTAACACGAGGTACCACTGTATATGTTGTGCGGATGCCTGATTATCGTCTTCCAAAGCAACTACTCTATTCCAAACTTAAAAATGGAAAGCGTAATGCTGGTGGCAAAAACAAAAGAGGTTTGAAGACTCTCTCAAGGCAAATCTTTAAAAATGTAGTATAAACACGAACAACTGGGAAACCCTGGCCTGCAAGCGCTCCAATTGGAGAACAGCCTTTACCAAAGGTGTCATGGGCTTTGAAGATGTTCAAACTCAGGATGAAAGGGAGAAACATGCTAAGAGGAAGGCACGCTTGGCAAACCCTCACCGTGATCAACTCCCACCCAGAAACCTGTGTCCCCAATGTGGAAGGACATGTGGATTCAGAATTGGCCTCCACAGTCACTTACGGACTCACTGTTAAAACCGTGTTTATTGAAGACAATCTTACTCAGCTACGAGCGAGAAGAAAAAGAAGATATATTTGCAAGCATTTAAAGACACCAACAAGCCTCCAGTAGTAGTAGTAGTAGTAGTAGTTATTATTATTATTATTATTATTATTATTATTATTATTATTATTATTATTAATACCCCGCCCATCTGGCTGGGTTTCCACAGCCACTCTGGGTAGCTTCTAGCAAAATATTAAAATACAATAATTCATCAAATATTAAAAGCTTCCCTAAACAGGGCTGCCTTCAGATGTCTTCTAAAAGTCAGATAGTTGTTTATTTCTTTGACATCTGATGGGAGGGTGTTCCACAGGGCGGGTGCCACTATCTTCTAATGGATGCCACACCTGGGTAAGTTTTGTGTCCTTGGAACTTCTTGCTACTCAGAGAGCTGGAATGAGTGTGTGTCTCTCTTTCTCTCTCTGTATGCATATACTCTGCCTAGCCACATTCAACAAAATGAAAGGAAATGGGATTAATTTGAAAGCCTTGGGCTATTTTTCTCATTAAATGGAATGAAAAAGACTTCCGGAAGATAACCAGAGGCCTGTTCTCCAATCCTGTTTGCAGCACTCTGCTAGGTTTCAGAAACCTCCAACAGGATTTCTCATTCTTGTACCCAGTATACACACACACACACCCTAGTAGGTGTAGCTATAATAAGTGCCTGTGACTGTGTATCAGGTTTCAAGATCCTTTTAAAAAAATCTTTATTCATCTTACTCGTGTTGTGCCAAACCAGCACACCACATTCTGGTTGGACTGCATATTTACAACTCGCTATGGAGTCATGTTGCAATTTTCAAGCATGAAAGAGGTGCTTGATAGTAATAAAAATGATACAGCATAGGTCTGATCCTGAACTGGGATAGGAATTACCCTGACGTAGAAACTCTGGTTTCTGGTGTAGGAGGGTTTCAGAGATGAGCCGCCAACAACGAAATTGTGTCAACGCTCGAAAAAGGATTTAAAGGAGCTTGTTCCAGACTAGATGAGTCTTTGCTCTGCTTTAGCAGGGCTATTCTTATGTTTTTAAGCGGAGGCTATAAAATACACTTATGTGTAGATAAAAGGCAACCCTTTTGGAGCAATAATACTAATCATAATCATAATTTAAATTTATACCCCACTCATTTGGCTGGGTTTCCCCAGCCATTCTGGGCGGCTCCCAACAAGAAATTAAAAATGCATTAAAACATCAGTCATTAAAAACTTCCCCAAACAGGGCTGCCTAGATGTTTTCTAAACATCAGATAGTTGTTAATTTCTTTGACATCTGATGGGAGGGCGTTCCACAGGGTGGGTGCCACTACCGAGAAGACCCTCTGCCTGGTTCCCTGTAACTTTGCTTCTCGCAGAGAGGAAACAGCTAGAAGGCCCTCAGAGCTGGACCTCAAAGGAGGAATAGGATGGGGAGAATTAAAGGAGAATAGGATGGGTCTTGATTGTCTGGAATGCACTACTGCAAAAGCACCACTCAGAATGCA